>NW_027555958.1:193293138-194538138 GCF_003287225.1 Phascolarctos cinereus | reverse complement strand
ATATAGCCCTAGAAGTGCTATTGCTGGATCAAAGGGTATGCACATTTTTGTAGCCCTTTGGGCATAGTTCCAAATTGTTCTCCAAAATGGTTGGATCATTTCACAACTCCACCAACAATGTATTAGTGTTCCAATTTTCCCACATCTTCTCCAACATTTATCATTTTCCTGTTTTGTCATGTTGGCCAATCTGATAGGTGTGATGTGGTACCTCAGAGTTGTTTTGATTTGCATTTCTCTAATCAATAACGATTTAGAGCATTTTTTCATATGACTGTAGACGGCTTTAATTTCTTCATCTGAGAACTGTCTGTTCATATCCTTTGACCATTTATCAATTGGGGAATGGCTTGTGTTCTTATAAATTTGTCTTAATTCTCTATATATTTTAGAAATGAGGCCTTTATCAGAGAGACTGGTCGTAAAAATTCTTTCCCAATTTTCTACCTTCCTTCTAATCTTAGTTGCATTGGCTGAAGACATTTTATTATTATTATTATTATTATTATTATTATTATTATTAATTTTAGGCAATTGGGGTTAAGTGACTTGCCCAGAGTCACACAGCTAGTAAGTGCCAAGTGTTTGGTCTGAAGCCAGATTTGAACTAAGGTCCTCCTGACTTCAGGGCCAGTGCTCTATTCACTGTGCCACCTAGCTGTCCCCAATGGAAGACATTTAGTGATCTCTTTATGTGACACCTCCTATGAAAAACTTTTCTTGATCTCCCTAGTTGATAATGGACTCTCTGTCTTTAAAAATTGGCTTATATTTTCTTATCTAGTTCCAAATTATATCACTTAGTAGAATGTAAACTCTTTGAGGGTAAAGGCTTTTTTTGTCTTTGTATTTGTAGTAACATTATAGCTTTTTTTTTTGCAGTTATACATCTCTGATGACATCATTTATGCTACTTCCTTTTCACAGTTTTTCATTGGTAACATGTTGCCACCTATTTACATTTACCTTGTGCTTCTCCATTGCTGTTTGGGTGACACCCAACTTTCATTCTTCAGATACAGTACTATTCCAAGACGCGTAGCCAAATAGAATCATCAGAGCAAAGATAGAATGTTGTTTCAGGGAAAAGCTAGGGATCATTAAAAACTCTGTGCATTTTCTCAAAGGTAATCCAGCTCAATCTCAGTTTTGGGCCCAGCTCATTGTCTATACATGTTGCCTTCTCAGGATTCAGTTTTATGTTCTGTAATCCATTTATATCTTAGCTTGGAGAGCAGATATTCTTCATACACAAGTCTTTTTTCTGCACGAATAGTGAGGCTGATTTTTTTTTTTTGGTATGATGAGAGGAAAGATGACCAAGAACAGACTGTATACTCCATTGGTATTCAAAAAAGCCAACATGTTTAGAGGAAGGCCTTAGAAGATTGACTGGGTCTCCTGCCAAAGGACAAAGGCAAGCATTGCACAGGATGAGATGGCATAGAGAGATTCTAACTTTCGTTACTGGACGAATACCCTCCTCAATGAGATAATAGAAAGTATCAAAGCATCCTAATATTTAGCGTCGCATATCATACTCAATTCTAGAATTTGCCTGACGGTATTTTCCTTGGCTCAACTCTGACAAATGAGAACATCAACTGTAATGATACAAGGATTCTTATGGAAGACTTAAAAGTCTTCCTGTGCCCTAGGATTCTGATTCCAGTATTTATTTAATGTATGATTTTGAGGCAATTCCCTTCATCTCCTGGGCCTCAATTTCCTCATCTGTAAAATGAGGGGATTATACCAGATCACTCTTGAGGTCCATTTCAGATCTAGATGTATGATCTTATGGAGAGCTTGAAGGATATGTGTGATGACTAGAAGATCTGTTATAATTAGGGCAGTCCTGTTCACTCCAAACTGATACATTTTGTTCTATATTGGGTTCTTCTACTTTACAGCAAATGGAGAAATTTTGAATGCTGTGGATAAGTTCACTTACCTTAGCATAGAATTTCACTTTCAGATAGTTCTAATTGTTAGGAGATTGTTTTTACATCAGGATTTTTTAGCCTTTTGGGGGGTCCTGACCACTCTGGCAGTCTGGTGAAACCTATAGACCCCTTCTCAGAACAATGTTTCTATAGGCCTAAAATAAAATACATAGTTACAAAAAAACATATGGTTACAAAACACTGGGCCTGAGAGCCAGGAGGCCTGGGTTGGGTTCTAGTCCTCACTCACTCTTCTATGGATTGGCTATGGGGGTCTTTTGAAACGTAGTGAAAAGGGCTTTGGTGCTCTGAAATCAGAAGACTTGGGTTTGAATCCACTTAAGTATCCCAGTGATCGTGGGCAAATCACTCACATTCTTTGAACCACAATTTCCTCATCTATAAAATGAGAGAGTTGAACTAGATGATTTTTAAAATCACTTCTGTTTCTAAGATACTATATTCTACATCTAGTTGTGTAGTTGATATAAAATTTTTTTATCTGTGGCTTAGAAAAACGGTATATACATACATATATACATATATTTATATTATATTATATTATATTATATTATATTATATTATATTATATTATATTATATTATATTATATTATATTATATTATATTATATTATATTATATTATATTATATTATATTATATTATTAATTATAGCTAAATTATTAAATTATAGCTAAAATAAAAGAAATAAGATTAGGAAAGAAAATAAGCTTCCAAATTTTTTATTTCCTTGGCAGTGATATGTCAGATATAAAATCAAATTTTATGTACAGAAATCTTGGCTGCACAAAATTTGTTGGAATAGTATCAGAAGCTTTTGAAAATTAATGAATTATTTAATGGAAAATACATTGGGAATTTACAGGAAGTGGTTGCTGAAAGGAAGCCTCTATTTAATACTGAAGTAGCTGTTAGAAGTGAGCTTATGCTTGGCAATTACAGAATTTACTGAATTATTATAAATGGACATTTCTTACTATTAAAATGGGAGGTATAAAGTATTGGCTCCATCTAACACTTGGTTTCAGCCAGAAGAATAAGCCTTGGAAAAGGGAGAACCAGTGGGTCATCTTAATAGATTGAAGCTAGAAGCTGGATTCAGAGCTGGAATGAACCTTAGAAGTCTCTCATTTTACAGATGAGGAAACTGAGACACAGAAATGTTAAGTGACCTGCCTAGGGTCATACAGCTGGGAAATGTCTAAAGCTGGTTATGAATTCAGGTCTTTCTGACTCAAAACCCAGCCTCCTATCCCCTGCACTACCTAACTAGGCACCTAGGTAGTACAGTGACTTTATATTATTAGTAGGGAAAGATTTTGTTAATTCAAAAATTAAAATTCCTTTAATAGGGCGAGCATCCCTCACCAAAAATGTCCACCAAATCTGGAGTGAAGAGGTACTGTTTTCCTCTAACTTTTAAAGGGTAATAATGAGCAGGCTAGAGACAGTCTAGCAAGAAAGACATTTATTATACCTGAACTGACTAGAAAGGAAGTAGTAGGAAGACATCTATAAGCATCTAAGAACTTTCACCTCTCTCCCCCATCCAAACTCTTCTTTGGCAGCTGTATTATAAGAAGTGTGTATGTGGGGAGAACAAGCATCTATTAAGCACCTACTATGTGCCAGGCACTGTCCTAAGTAATTTACAAATACTATTTCAACTTTGTTCCTCTTTTCTAAGGTAAAAAGCAGCAAATTCCAGGTTTCCTTGCCTTCTCTTTATTTGTTGCTTCCTTTGAGGTGGTGAAGCCTGAGTGAGCTCCTGCCAATGTCCCAATGTCCCACTGGAGTTTACAAAAAGTATTGGGTTGTAATCCAATTCTATGCTGTTGTGGGAATATGTCTTTGCCTCTATATTTAGGAATTATTGCTAAGAATACCTTTTCAAGTTTTAGAAATAATTTTTGATCAATTTGCATGTTTGTAATGACCTAAACCAGGGGTGGTGACTTTGCGGCCTGGAGGCCACGTGCGGCCCTCTAGGCCCTTTGGCTGAATCCAAACTTCATAGGACAAATCACCTTAATAAAAGGATTTGTTGTGTAAAACTTGGACTCAGTCAAAAGGACCTAGGAGGCCACATATGGCCTTGAGGCCACAGGTTCCACACACCTGACCTAGACATTTCCTGAAATGTACTTGTCAATCCTCATTGAATATCAAATTCTCATTCTCTTTATAAAAGTTGAGTAGTCTTTGTTGATGGAGATTTAGCCTATCTCGTTTCCACTAACAATATATTAGTGTGCCTGCCTTCCTTTCCACAGCACCTCCAGCACTGACTATTTCCATCTTTTTTTGTTGTTTCCAATTTGCTAGTACCCTATTTCATTTCACTTGCCTTATAATTGTTTCTTATTTTGCATAAACACATTCAGAGGCGGTGGCTGAAGGAAATGACAGAAATGTGGCAAGGCTGTATGCCCTCCTGAACTGTAGCCCCTATGATCCTCAAAGACCCCAGACTTCACATGCTTGCCAACAGTTAATTAGGGTTGGGAGAGAAGTAGCAATGACCGTGATTGGTTTGTGAGAATAAGAACTATGTAAATGTTATTTACAGAGAACTTACATAGAACTCTGCCTTAAGAGGCAGAGTTTTCTGTGGAATAATAATTCTTTAGTGAAACCATAATCATATTAGCTATATGATAGCTGTTTTAAGGGGCAGCTAGGTAGTGCAGTGGATACAGTGCTATGCCTGGAGTCAGAAAGATCTGAGTTCAAATTCGGCATCAGATATTTACTAGCTGTGTGACCCTGGGCAAGTCATTTAACCCAATTGGCCTCAGTTTCCTCATCTATAAAATGAGCTGGGCCTCAAGTGGGATCACGAAGAGTTGAATAGGACTGAAAAATGATTAAATAACAGCAGTTTTAAAATATCTGAGGGGCTGCCTTGTGGAGGAGAGATTAAACCCATTCTGCTTGATCAGAGAAGGAAGAACTTATACCAACATGCAGAAATTATAAAGAGACAGATTTTGCCTCGATACAAAGGAAACGGTTTCTAATGATCAGAGCTACCTAAAAGAGAAAATGATTTCTTTAAAAAATAGGAAGTTTCCTGTCACTGGGTGTCTTAGAGTGAGAACTGGTTGACCATTGCCATTGTAGAAGGGATTTATCTTTCAGGTGGGCATCCGATTGCCTCTTCTAACACCGGGAGTCATAGATTTTTTTGATGTTCATTTAAATGAAATGCCTCAAGTGCAGCCAGAAAGGGTCATAGAAATGAAAGTTATTTCACAAAGCCGACCACAATACTGCTATTTCCCCACTGGATATGTATTTGATTAGCTATAGTGAACTCTTACAAGTGCTGTTGCTGTTTCTTCTTTTTATTTTCCTCCATTTTCATGTTTTTAATCTATATATTTTTTAACACTCATTTAAAAATTTTTGAGTTCCAAATTCTCTCCCTCTTTTTAGCCCCTCTTCCACCTTTGAGAAGGCAAACAAAATGATATCAATTATACATGTGAAGTCATGCAAAACATATTTCTATATTAGGCAAGTTTGCAAAAAGAAAAATGAAGTAAGAAAAATAAAGAAAATGAAAAACAATATGTTTTACTCTGCACTCAGAGTAGATCATTTCTCTCTCTGGAGGTGGAGAGCATTTTTCATCATGAGCCTCTATTGCTGTTTCAAACATATCATCCATTTTGACTTTGTACAAAATATGGAAGTTTAACAGGGAAAGTAGCTCCCTTACATTAAAAGTCTGAAATGTCACCCCCTCCCATGTTATTAGTGAAGCATGTTTTCTAGGGCTGCTTTCCCTCTATCTCTCACACAGGTAGGGTACATCGGTCAGTCAGTGAGTGCCTATTTCCCATCCCCTTCCCCTCAGGGTTCTCTTAGGATAGTGATCTTCTCCTAAATCACTAGGAACTTTGTGGATGAGTTCCTTCCATTGGACAACGCTATTTATATGGTCCTCAGGACTACTTACATCTGATGGTATTTATTTAAGGAAAAAAAGCAGAGACATGTTTAGTTAAACAGATCAGAGAGATTGCCAAGGATCTAATCTGGTTTTCTGTAGATCTTTACCCAGAACCATGCTTTATGCACTGTTGTGATTACTGCCATTTTCATGGCATCAATGTGATTTGGCCAGATACTTTTGGAATGCTTGTTTCTTTTACACAGATTAAAATGGAATCTTTCCCACTTGCCCTCTCAATCAATAACAACTTATCTTGATTTAATTTGTAGTCAACTTTGGAGCATGCATTTGGTGGATTATCCACCAACAGAAACTATTTTCTTCTTGTCTCTTCACTCATCATAATTGAAGGGTGGACATATATCTAGGACCATCAATTTGGCTTTCCTCACCGTTGCTATTTCCAAGGCAAGCCTAAACTCATTACCCTTCTATTTTATGGGATCGTTTCTTGTTTTGTATAATCTGTGGGAATGTTCTTTTCTCTTTGTATAATGAATAGTTAACTCCATTTGGGGTGAGCTGATTCATTTATTAGCTCAAGCAGAAGAGCATCTCTCTCTAATTTATATCTATATCTGTATCAGGATTTGAAAAGGGCTTTGCCCTACACTCCTAACACATGTAAAACTTGGTAAGAAGTACCCAAGAAGAACTAGTTTCAAGCCTTGCCTTTGACACTGGCTCTGTGACCCTCAGAAAGCAGCCAGAGAAAGAACTGATAAGTAGAAGTATGTATAAAATAATTTTACATATACATGTATACATATACACATATACATATGCATATATGTACACATACATACATACACATATGCATATATACATATATACATACATACATACATACGTGTGTATCTATGTGTGTGTGTGTATATATATTTTGTGTGTGTGTGTGTGTGTGTATGTATGTGTGTGTCTAATGGTAGCCATCTCTAGGAGGGAGGGAAGAAAAAAAGGGAAAAAAAGAAATTTACATGATAAGTTTATTATGCATTTAAAAGGAATGGCAAGTGGTACATGATAGAGTTCCAGTTTCATGTGCAATCATCATTTTTACTATAGATGTTGCTTGTTTTATTCCACAAATTAAAAATAAGATAAATTTTTTTAAAAAAAGAAAGCCACTTAAACCTCTCGATGCCCTAAGTAGTTCTCTAAGAATATAAATTAGAGAGAAGATGTTGATCAGTATCAGTAGCATTTTCCTCACCTTAGAGTTCCATACGCCAATGACAGCATCAATTTTGCTCTTTTCTCTTTTTATTTCTTATCTTCACTTGTGATAGGAATAATATCTACCAGCTTTTCTGTTCAACATGAGTCAGGCCCACTGCTTTTCCTTCCCTCCAGCCATAGGGATTAGTTCTCTCTAAAAGGAGATAAAGTGATCCTGGGATCTGATTGGCCCTTGTTTTCCTGATCTGTTTTCTGCTCACCTAAGCACATTAAAAGTCCCTCTCATGTGTAGTTAGGACCCTTCTGACTTGGTGGCTTTCTGAAGATTATGTGAATCATCATGTCCTTCACCATATCCTACCCTGATGACTAGTCATGCTTTCATATGGAGATAAGGAAGGCTGTTTCCAGAGAAACTAACTGTCACCGTGCCGTTGTTTAGTCATGGATGACTCTTTAGGACACCATTTGGACTTTTCTTGGCAAAAATACTGGAATGGTTTGTCATTTCCTTCTCCAGGACCCTCATTTTACAGGTGAGGAAACTGAAGCAAACAGGGTCAAGTGACTTGCCTAGGGTCACACAGCTAGTAAGTGTCTGAAGCTGGATTTAAACTCAGGTCTTCCTGACTCTCTATCTGCCGTGCCACCCAGCTGCCAAATATCACTATATTCTTGTTCTATAAGGCAAAGGTTAATGAACTCCTTTTTATGAACTATTCAATGACTTGTGAGTGACTCATTTTGTCCTAATTTGGAATAAGTTCTAAGAGAACACTGATGTTAGGGCCTCCTCCAACACCAGTCCATTTCTTTTCCGCAGCTGGGTCTCCAAGGCTATGGACAGTGGATTATAAGCACTAGTAGGTGCTAGCAAAGCAAACAGGCTTCATGTTCTTTTCTACTCTACTTCTATCATGGTAGAACCAGCCTCATCACCAGCTTGGCACTAAGGCAATGAATTTCGGGTTCTTTATAACTCTTGAAAATCCTCTAATTAAGTTGTAGAGGAGCTTTTGTGCAAGTAGTATCCAGACCAAAGAAATCACAGATGCTTGAAAATATTAAAGTATTTTTTGTTGTTGTTGTTTAGTTCTTTCAGTTTTATCTGACTCTTTGCGACCTCATTTGGAGTTTTCTTGGCAAAGATACTGAAGTGATTTGCCATCTCCTTCTCCAGCTCACTTTACAGATGAGGAAACTGAGGCAAACAGGGTTAAGTGACTTGGCCAGGGTCACATAGCTACTATGTATGTCTGAGATTGGATTTGCACTAGAGTCTTCCTGCCTCCAGACTGAGCACTGTATCCACTGTGCCGCCTAGCTGCCCCTGTTAAAGTATTTACTTCATAGTTAATTCTATAGTACCAGAATGGTGTTGGGTAGAAGAGAGAAAGGGGAAAGTCCTTGCTACTTCAAGAAGAAATCAATACGTACAGAAAGCCAAAAAGGTACTGTCTTACAAGGGAACATTAAAACTCCCAAGATACAAGGAGGAACGGAGGAGTTGAATAAAAAAAAAAACCAAAACAACTAATAGACAGAATTACAGAATGGAAAACTCCTCTCTGCTGTTCTGAGACTGTGGGGGCGTATGGATTTTAAAGATAGCATCTATGAATGATTTTGGCTGCTGGTTCAAGTATGTGCTCTTTATTAGAAGAATGAACATTTCAAAACTCTGCCAGTATGATGGACTTTGGTCTCATTTTTGAACTCAATTTTATTTATTTTTTGTGGGTGTTTTTCTGGCAATGGGTTGGAAAGTTTGTGTGTGAAAAAATGCTTGAAATCATGTTGTTTCAGTGAGATCTGTCTTAGAGTGCTATGTGATATAATGATGCTTTCTATCTGTAGGCTTCTTCTCATTAATGTCTCTGCCAGACTGAAACAACCTGACTATTTCTTGGAGCATGTAGCCAAATCATATTGGTACCAAAATGAAAGATAAGACATTTAAGTAAGATAAACACATTAGCGGTCATTGAAAAAATGCAATGAAGAAGTGACTTCTCCAGCCAGATACACAGTGACTCTGTAAACCAGGAAAGTTACTCCTTGCTTAATAGAAATGCATCTAAGACTCCAGGAATAATGAAGTAGACTTATGGATTCTTTGTTCTTTGTTGAATAAGGCACTCTATCTTCTGGCTTTGGGCATTTTCATTAGCTGTCCCCCATGCCTGGAATGTGTTACTCCTCAACTCTGCCTTACAGCTTCCTTTGTTTCCTTCAAAATCCCACTGTTTACACAGGAAGGCTTTCCAGTGTCTCTGAATTCTAGTGCCTTTCCTCTGTGGATTATTTCCTATTTCTCTTGTATATAACTTGTTTGTACAAAGTTGTTTGCACGTTCTCTCCTTGTCTTGTGTCTGTCTGACATGTAGTAGGTGCTTAAATGTTTATTGACTGACTGATACCCCATTTTATGGAATAGCTCACTAGGAAGGCATTGAATAAATTTCTTTCTCAGTCTTAGGAAAATCGCTTTCAAGCATTGTCCTTTTCAGACTTTGAATGCGTATTTGGAGTGGTTAAAGAAACTGAAATATTGAATAGTCATATTTATATATGAAATGGTCAAGAATGTAGTCTTAGCAGTTTGCAGAGACATTGAACTTGCCGCACCCCCCCCCCCATTACATAAGTACCTTTTCTCTACCCAAGTAAGAGAGGATTTGGGTTTAAAGATGTGGGCAAGTAGCCCCATTCAGAATACAATGGATTGATCTTGAAAAAATTAAATACCAAAGAAACTTAGGACAGCAAGAAAATTGTCCTAGCTTTTAGAAAATAGCATGAAGAAATCAGTGCCTATGTTTTCAGGAGAAAGGATCTTGTCTTCCTTGTATATGTTTGGGTCAAATGTGCTCTCTACATGTATATTTCTCTACTTATGATCTCTTTATATCCACTCTCCTTGCTGATTTTTGGGTGTATCTATAGGGGATTGCATGCCAGACTTCTATAGGTGATATTCTGTTACTACTTTTCTTATTATACCATTTTAGTAAATGCCTTTGCTTGGAGCTAAATACGTCCTCTGGTTGCTACTGAAATTCAAGCACACTGATGGGGGGGCTTATGAGTTATAGTTTCGAGAGTGAAGATTCACAAAAATACCTTGAACCTGTGATAATTATCTTTTGTTTTGTTTTTGGACAGTAATTAGGTACTTTTCCTTTACATGTCAGACTAGTTGCTTTGACATAATTTATGCATGGTTAAATGCTTAATTACTGATATTGATTGAATTTCTGTATCCACTGTGAGCAATACGGATGCTAGGCTCCAGAACTGTGGTGACTAGCAATATACCTAGAGATATACAGAAGACTATTGGTTAAAGGAATGCTGTACTGGACAGTAACTGATTCCATACATGGGACCAGAGATCCATTGGTGCTGCCCCATGCATTTTGCTCAATAACCATGAAAGCATTATGTGATGATCTTGGACACTTAGGTCAAAAGAGTACTCTTAAACTAGTGAGACACATTTTCCTGGCTTGCTGTGGTAGTGGATGTCTATAAGAAGTATGCAACTTTTGTTCCGTGTGCCCAAAGGAAAGCACTAAAAATTTGTGCTGTATATATTTGGAGAGTATCAGAAAGTCTTTGGAGTTCCTGTTCACTGATTTTTTTTTTTGTCTCTGGAGGACATGAACCTTATCTTAGTGGTTTCTGTTTCATCCAATATACACAAGCATGCCCGATGAAGAACTAGAGAAGTACTATAGTGTGTAGTTGGTAAAGTGTTATGAGAAAAGTATTTTCCTGTAGATAGATTCTCAGCCAAAATATTATCTGATCAAGGTAAAGACTTTGAAAGAAAACTATTTAAGAAGATATTAAGATGTAAGGATTCAAAACCCCTTTACCTGTTACCAGATAAGAATGAGATATTCAAGATCTAAAACGAGCAAAGACTGAAAGGAGTTTTGTACCACACCTTTATATGTATATTGGGTTTTTTTTTCTGATTGCTATAAACATGTATAGTAAAGCGAAAAAATTTCCACATTGGCCATGTCCAAATATACATATGTATACATATGTCTCGTTCTGCCCTCTGAGTCCTTCACCTCTCTATCAGAAGGTGGGTAGCATGTTTTGCTATTAGTCCTCTGAAACCACAGCTGGTTATTATGCCTATGAGAACCCTCATTCTTTTGAAGTTGTTTGTCTTTATCATGTTGTTATTGTATAAATTTTTGCCCTGGTTTTCACTATTCTTTGATTCAAATAAGTTTTCCTAGATTTCCATGAAATCATTCCCTTCATCATTTCTTAAAGCACAATAGCATTCTATCACATTTATACATTATAACTTGTTTAGCCATTCTCAATTTATAGTCACTTCCTCAGATTCCCATTCTTCGCCACCTCAAAAAGTAGCTATAAGTTTTTTTATACATGTTTAGAGTGTTTCATTGAGGAATAATCCCTCCCTTAATCTGCCCTCTCTATAATTACCCTTTCTTCCTTCTTCCCCTTCCCTCCCATTTCCCTGCTGAATATAATGTATTTCAGTATCTGACTCTATCCTTTCCTCCTTTGGCTAGTTCAGATGAGAGTGAGGTTCAAGTGTCATCTGTTCCCTCTCACCTCCTCCTTCTACTTGCACATCTTGGTTATTTGGAATACTTTTCCCTAATCTTCCCTTCCCTTCCCCACTGTATTCCTCTTCCACTCTCAATTCTTCTCTTAAGATCATCAAATACATAACAGAACCATTCTCAAGTCTTGTCCAAGTAGACTTACCCTATAATCCTAGATGATAATGGGATTCAGAGGGGACACGTGTCATCTTACCATATTTGAATGTAAGCGGTTCATCCTTGTTTAGTCCATTGTGATTGTTTATTCATATTTACCTTTTTATGTTTCTCTTAACTTCTGTATCTGAACTTCAATGTTTCTATGCCACCCTTGTCTTTCTATGAGGAAGGCTTAGAAGTTCTCTATTTCCTCAAAGATTTATTTTTTTTTCAACCCTGTAGGATTACAACCAGTTTTGCTAGATAAGTTATTCTTGGCTGTAGGCCTATGTCTTTGCTTTTCAGAATAACTTCCCAAGTTTCTGTTCTTATAGAGTAGTGGCTGCTCACTTGTGTGTGATCCTAACTGTGGCTCTGGTACATGCAGTCTTTCTTTTTGGCTGCCTGCAGTATTTTTCTTTCACCTGGAAGCTCTAGATTTTAGCTTTAATATTCCTGGGTGTTTTCATTTGGGGGTTTCTTTCAGGAAATGACTAATGGAATCTATTTACACTTTGTCCTCTGGTTCTAAGTGTTCTGGGAAGTTTCCTACTAAGATTTCTTGATATATGTTATCTAGAATCTTTATTTCATCATGGCATTCAGGTAGTTCAATGATTCTTGAATTTGTTCTCAATGTTTTTGCCATGAGATATCTTACATTTTCTTCTATATTAGCATTTTTTGTTGTTCATGGAGTCATTGACTTCTCTTTAGCCCATTCCAGTTCTCATGGAATTTGTTGTTTGGGTAAGGTTTTATACCTCTTATGCCAAGCTGTTAATTCTTTTTTCAGTTCTTTCTCCTATAACTCTCGTTTCTTTTCCATTTTTTTCTAGTCCCTTCACTTTATTTATGAAAGCATTTTTAACTCTTAAAAAACAAACCTCTTGCTTCATCTCTTCCAGGAATTCTTGTTGAATCTGTGCCCAACCTGTTTTTCTAAAATTTTTAATTTTTTTAGGTTTTACTTATAGATGTTTTGGAGTCATTCTTTTCTTCTCTGTTTGTGCCTTGAACTTCCTTGCCATAATAATAACTTTGTGGTGGCATTAATTTTTTTTTTTTGCTTGCTCATTCTTGACTGCTTTCTGACTTCAGTTTTGATGTTAGGGCTGGACTCAGTATACTTCTGGAGGGAAAGTGCACTTTTGGTCCTATTGCTGCTTTCTTAGAAGATTGAATGTTGTGTTCTTCCAGGGTCTCAAAGAGGGTTCAGGTTGAGTATCTGCAAGCTAACAGTGCTCCCAAAGTGATCTGATCCAGGGCGAAGTATGATTGCTGTGCCTCTCCCCACCCCTGCCCTGGTTTGAGCTCTGAGAAAGGGTAGGGGAACCAGCATTTATTAAACACCCACTGTGTGCCAGCACTGTGCTAAGCGCTTGACAGATATCTCATTTGATCCTCACAACAATCCTGTGAGACAGGTGCTATTACTATCTCCATTACAGTTGAGACAACTCAGACAGATCCAAAGGTTAAGGTGGCTCCGGGTCACACAACTATGAAGTGTTCAGGGCTGGATTTGAATTCAGGTCTTCCTGAATAGGAGCCTAGTACTCTGTTCACTATGCCACCTTGCTGCAAGTTCCTGAGCTGTGTCTGAGCAATAGTAGCAATCGTAGTACAGTATCAGCTGGACTCAGCCACTATCAGCTATCTGGGAAGCTCTATAGGCTTAGAACCACAAAATTCCAGACTCTACTTTGGCCTGGGATTCGTGCCCTGGTTATTCCTCAGGCTGGGCCAGAAGCTAAGAATGCAGACCCTGATTGGTGGTCTGAGTCACATTGCTTGTTTTTTTTTTTTTTTAATTTAGGGACAAGGCAATTGGGGTTAAGTTACTTGCCCAGGGCCACACAGCTAGTAAGTGTCAAGTGTCTGGTCTGAGACGGGATTTGAACTCAGGTCTTCCTGGCTCCAGGGCTGATGCTGTATTCACCTCACCACCTAGCTTCCCCCATATTTGCTTTTTTTTTTTTTAACCTGCTCCTTTCTCCATACACTATTTAGGGCCTGCAGCTGTTCCTTCTTCTTAAACACCAATCCTAGGCACGGATCTATCCTGGATCTGTGACCTGGTGCTGGGTAGTACGTTACAAAGTTGCCCAGATAGCACTCATTTCCATTGTGGTGGTCCAGCACAGGTCTGGGGATACTCTGGTAGGGATCTGGGTCTTCCTTTCATCCTAGTGCATAGTCATTCTTTGCATACTGAAGTCTCCTTGCTCAAAGCTCCTGGCCAGACCCCATCTTCAGCATCCAAGACTCTCTGTCTATTTCCCTATGCTGACCTAGGCTGGAAAAATGAGTCACTGTGACTTTTTCTTGTATTTCCCCATAAGAATTCAACACGGTGTGTTTTCTAGATCTACTTAGAGGTATTTTTGTGAAGAGGGGTGGTGAGAGGAGAGGAAGCTTGCTCTACAGCTTTCTGCTTCTCCACCATCTTGGTTCCACCTCTATGTTTTAATTTTATGTTGTAATTGATAGAGTGTTGGACTTGGCATGAGGAAGGCCTGGATTCACATCCCCACTTCTGATGCTGAGTAGTTATATGATTATGGGTAAGTTGCTAAAACACTGTTAGCCACAGTTTCCTCACTTATAAATTTAGGATATACCTGTAATATCCATCTCTCAGGAATGTTGTCATGCTTAAAGGAGATAATATAGGGGAAAGGGAAGGTAACAAGCATTCATGCAGCACCTACTATGCATCAGGCTCTGTACTAAGACCTTTACAAATATCTCATTTGATCCTTACAGGTAAGTGCTGTGTTATTATCCTTATTTTATAGTTGAGGAAACTGTGAAGTTGTAGTAGAATATTGGGGAACTCAAATGAGGAAAGCAGGACTACATGGGGTTAGCAATCAATAAAACCTTATTACTACTCACAAGGGATGGAGGGGAATAAATGCCAACAAACAATAGTCCCAGTATGCAGTTCCCATTGCCCTCACTTGAAGGCAGCACACAGTAGGGTGGCATTGGACATGTATCCATTCAATAGTTTTTGTACTCTGAAGCTGAAGGCTTAGAGCCCTTCAGATCTCAAACTTACATAGCTTTTTAGACTAAGAGCTGGCTGGCACCAATAGGAGACTGTTCTGTCACCCAGAGTGGAAAATAATAATATAGACAGGTCCAGTGAAATTCTCTAAACTGTCCAATAAGAGGTGAGGAATAAGGAGCAGGGATGCAGAGAACCTAAGTCTTAATAGTGCTATGTAGCAAGAGGCTTGGGGTTGGGGTAATTTTTGATCTTTGGGTTTATTTGCTTTGGCCATACATGTATTTTAGGTGTCTGGAGTTGTTTCAGTCAAAATGATTTCCACTGGTTCACAAAAGTGTTTTGCAAATGTGAAAGCACTATATAAATGGCAGATATTACCACTTTTTTTTTGCTTTGGTGACTAAGTTATTATATTTATGTTGATGCAAATATGGATTTGAGAATGTTAAGTATGAGCTAGAATTGACCTGGAACATATAAATAAGGTAGAAAATGTAGCATTAGAGATGGTTTGGAAGAAGGAAATGTGAACCAAAAGAGATGTCTAAACTCACAAGGTGAAACCGGGAGGAGAAGACAAGAAAATAGAGAAGAGAGGAGAAAGAAAAAAATATGTGAAAAAAGAAAAAGTGAAATTGCAGGCAGAAGAGATGGAATAGTCTAAATATTAATTCAGCCAAGGTAAGAGAACTAGAGAATAGTTGATGGTATTTGGCCAAAGGGTGAAGGTAAGGAAGGGAACTATGAAAGAGACCCATTGAAGGAATTCCAGGTCATGAAGCTAGTGATTAGAATGGAGGTTCTTAACCTTTTTTTTTTTTATCATGAACCTCTTTGGGACTCTATTGAAGCCCATGGAGCTACTCTCAGAGTGATGCTATTAAATGCATAAAACAAAATGCATAGGATTACAAAGGAAATCAATTATATCAAAATAAAGATGTGATTTTCCCCCCATCCGAGTTCACAGACTTCTTGAAATCTTTCCTCAGACCCCTTAGGGGTCTATAGACCACAGGTTAAGAACTTTAAGATTAGAAGTAGTTAGCTTAGGTGTTTGATGCTTGTGGAGAGGGCTATTTTGACTTTGTTGTCACCAACCAGAAAGGAGTTTGCTTTTCTTAAAGGCTTTGGGAGTGAGAAAAAGAGCAAGGTGGGCTCATATGAGAAGTCAGGCAAAACTGGATTTTGAAACCCACTTGTGTATTTGTAATTTACTATTAAAAGCAACCTGTACCCTGAGATTCCTCACACTGTAATGTCTGTGTTTTTAAAATGGTTGTTTGAGAATGTATACTTGTGCTGGCTTATTACCTAGTAGGGATATGGATGAGAACAAAGGAATGAGGCTGAGATACTAAAGTCAGCGATTAAATAGGAAAATCCCCTCCATGACTTGGATGGTGGTAGCTGCCAAGTGGAGTGGTGAGCACTGGAAGCTTCTTGTTTGAGGGTGTACCTGGGGATTTCATTACAAACATAAATGAGTTGGGGGTTTTTCCTCTAGCATAAAGACTTTTTGAAGGATACAAGACAAATAAATTATCAGCCCCCCTAGAACACAAGTTTAGATAAGTAAATAAGAGGAATCATTATCAAACTTCTGATACAAAGATTTATACCCTTATAGAGGAACATGCGGGCAACAGCTTTTAGTTTAAAATTTTGTTGTTCGAAAACACGATACTTAGAATATAGAGGAGCTATAAGCAGCTAAAAAAGGGCTAAAACCCAAATAGGATGAATCTATTTTTAGTTTCAGTACAATATTTGTATTTTGTGAATATTTTTATTGCTATCATTTAAAAGATAATAGATTTTCTCTTTGTAATTAAGAAAAATGATGAAGCATGATTTTTACTGTATTCTGAATTCAAAATATTGGGAACATATCTCTAGTTCTGTCTTGAAATAACATTTGGCCAAAAATAACAAAAATTCCAGACTGACCCAATTTCCCATTTAAAAGGAAAATATAATTCTATTAAGAGAAATTTACCCTACAGCCAACTTTTCAGGAGAGATTTTTTTTCTCCAGGAAGTAAGGTATATTTGTATTCATGCTGTTTAAACTACATGCAATTATAATAACTAACAGAACTTCTACATAATCATACTTTGTAAAAACTAGGCTATGCTTTGGAATACAGAAATTACTAAAACACATTTTCTTCTGGATGAATTTAATATATGAGAAAAATAAGCCATGACAAAAAAATGTGATTCATGGTGATGTTGGAATAGAGAAAGAAGTCAAGAGGGTTGATAAATAGAAATAACTGTGGTTAGGCAAGAAAATCAAGAGATTAGCTAAATGTACTTGCCTAACCCAGAACTGAAAATACCTACAGCAGGTTTAAAATGCTTATTGATACATAGTTTGATATATTAGTTACTTATTAATAAAAAATTCCAAGAAAATAATTTCCCATTTAAAAACAAAGTTAAGAAAAACTGAATATAGTGATAGTGCATGTAGATTTCCTTTTTATGACTTACCCTTTGTTAATCACAGAAGCACAGAATTGAGAGTTGGTTCTACACATATAGCAAAAGAATTCCTATTATAACCTACCATACAAGTAATTACCCAGTTTCTGTTTGAAGACCTTCAAGAAGGTGAAAGCCAGCACCTCTAGAGGCAACCTATTCACTTTTTGGATGGCTCTGGTTGAGAAGTTTTTCCTATCATCAAATCTAAATTTGCCTCTTTGCAAGTTCAATAATTTTTCTTAGAGGCCAAACAGAACAGATCTAACCCTTCCTCCACATGACAGACCTCCAAATATTTCAAGATAACTATCATGTTCCCCTTGAGTCTTTAGGCATTTTGACATTTTCCTTCATTCTTCATGTTTGCTGAAGTCTTGTCTGCTTTTGAATGTTTTCCTTTGTTATTTGAAGGACTTCCTTTTGGTTCTTACAGTACTCTTTGCTTAATGTTGAGATTCATAAATTATATTTCTGGGTGAGTTGAATTTGAGTTTCTTCTCTGCTGTCATCCTATGGATTTTTATAGTACTGTACTAAGCTGTCTTTGTCTGATCCTTCCTGAGAATTGCTTCATTAAAATTTCTGGAGCCCTAATTATTGTTTCAGTATATCATCAGTCTCTCTCTCTCTCTCTCTCTCTCTCTCTCTCTCTCTCTCTCTCTCTCTCTCTCTCTCTTCTCTCTCTCTCTCTCTCTCTCTCTCTCTCTCTCTCTCTCTCTCTCTCTCTCTCTCTCTCTCTCTCTCTCTCCCCTCCTTCTGTTCTTGTTTCCTCCCCCCCCCCACTTAACTACTATTTATTCAATGTCTTAGAGCTTCTTTTGTTTTGGCTTTAGCTAATTTTAAAAATCTCTTGCTGGGGCAGCTAGGTGGCACAGTGGATAGAGCACTGGCCCTGAGTTCAAATCTGACCAGACACTTGATACCAGACAGCTGCGTGACCCTGACAAGTCACTTAACCCCATTGCCTAAAAAAAAATCTCTTGCTGATTTTTTTCTATGAAATTTTCCTTATGATGAGTTCTTTCCTTCTCCCTATTAAAATGTCATTATTTTACTTTTGAATATTTATTGTTATTCTGAAGTAATGAAGAATTGAGCTTTGACATGATTGAGTCATGTAGCCATCTTGATAGAAGGACATCTTCAGTTTTCATGGTAATTTAGAATTGCTAATTAGATATGTGTTATCATCAGCTGTTTTAGTCTGTAATTGTTTTCAGAATCAAAGAGAAGTAAAGGATTATTCTGGGTTTTACTGTTATGTAACGGTCAGTAGTGATCTAATATGTGACTCTACAGGAAAACTCATTGTTTCCTCAAGTACACCTTTAATTTTACTTTTCTTTAGAAAAATATGAGAAATATCTAATTGTTTAATTGTCAAACCAAAAATAAGGAAAGGGAGCCAGAAAGCTTTAATAAATTCCCTTTTGGCTTCTGTCACTCTGTTTTTTTTTTTCATTTTGGATGGACTATTTCTTTTCAGCAGCATAATTTTCAGAAAATATAACATTCTTAAAAAAAAAAAGAAATGAAGAACTGGACCTTAACAGAAGTTTTTCACATGAATTAACTTTTAAAGGAAGAGTTTGTAGCTTTTATGAGAATGACCACATTCTGCCCATTATGAAACATGTAATAAATGGCTATTATTTTTAATGAACTTCTGTTTATTTAAAATACAAATAATTAGAAAGGTTAAATAACTGGATTTATTGACAGTACTTAATAAAGTCCTCCAATGAAGTTGTATTCTGAAACCCATAGCACCATGTGCTTTATCATTTGACTAAGTAGTTATAATTTTTTTGTATAGTGTCATTTAGAAGTTTAACATAATTTTGCAAATTACTCAGTGTATACTAACATAAAGTACAAATTTTTTGCATTGTTTTTTTTGTTTTGTTTTGTCGAGGGTCATACTTCCTTTTTTATTCTTGGCACTTTGATTAATGCAGGGTTACATGAACGTTAGGGAGCATCTATAACATGTGCTCCTTGTTGGAGGATGAAGATGAGGGAAGTGCATAGTGAAAACTCTAAACATTATTGATGAAATGAGCTTCCTAAAAGGTTGGTACCAGTTTTTTTCTGCAGTTTTGGACACATTTAATTTACAAATAATCTTTTCTTTCTTGTATCAGTGTGAATTTCTTTTAGATCAAAATGATTTTAATTTGTCATTTTCTTTTTTCTGCTTTTAAAAATGTTCATTTTAAATTAAAAAAAATATTTATTTTCTTTTCTCCCACTTCTCTTCAATTTAAAAGAAAAAAAGAAAAAGAAAATTTTTGTAACAAATACATATAGGTAAGCAAAATACTCTCCATCTCAAAGTGCTGCCCCTTAAATGAGGTCCTTCTAGATCCCTCTAGTGGCTAATGTTTCTTGCCTCAGTATTCATTTTTTAAAACATACTTACATGTATGCATGTTTTCTTCCTCAGTAGAATGTAACCTCCTTGAGGGCAAGAACTGTGAGGTTTTTTTTTTTTGGCCATTATATGCCTAGTATACAGCACATGATACGTGCTTCATAAATACTTATTCACTTATTTATTGATTTATTCAGGTAGTTTTTTTTTTCTTCAAAAAGATTTCTTATAACATGAGATTAAGGGGTTCAAAAAGTACCTCTCCTATAAGTACCTCATTCATATTTCTGTCATGAATTTCTCACACTAGTTATTCCTTTATTCTAAGCCATTATCACCCACTAAGACATTAGCAGGATTAGCTAGTAAGATCCTAGGTAATGGCTAGGTAAGTATGCAATTCTCAAACTCGGGCTTCACTATGACAGGCTGCTTCAAAATTGAGCTGGCAATCCCCTGTACTCAGCCTTCATCAATTCATCTGAAGTCTTGTGATCTTGGCTCCACAGTTTGGGAAGGAAATTGATAAGCTGGCAAGTGTACAGGGGAGGTCAACCAGGATGTTGAAGGGCTTTGAGTGTCCACTTCAGATGGGGATCAGATGAGGGAACTGGGGATATTTAGCTTGTAGAAGAGAATATTTGGGAGGAAGTGAGTCAACATGATAACTGTATTCAAATATTTGAGGGACTGTTATATGGAAGAAAGATTAGCCTTGTTCTCTTTAGTTCAAATAGAACCAAAAGCAATGGGTAAAAGTTGTTAAGAGGCAAATGTAAACTTTCTATTAGCAAAAATTTCCTAAAAATTAGAACCATCCAATAGTAGAATTGGCTTGAGAGGTGGCCAGTTTCCTTTTCTTGGAGGTCTTAAAGAAGTGACTAGATGATCAGTTGGGTATGATGCAGTGGAGATTTCTTCTGAAAATGGGTTGGACTAGAAAACCTCTGAAGCCCTTCAAGATGCTGTCATCCTTTGCTTCTATGAGAATATGATACAAGACAAACATATTTTGAATGGTGGGGGTTGGGGGATAGAGGAAAAAGTGCTTGGCTTGAGCATTATCCTAAGGGGCCCTCAGTAGGTCAGTGGGTAGAGTGAGGACATGATGCTCCTGAGCAAGAAGGGAAGCAGGTACCAAAGGAGATAAAGGGTGAGTATGAGATAGTGGGAACCAAAATAAACTTGGTTATCTTCAAAACTTTTCCTAGGCTGTGTCCCTGATCTATACTTTGCTTTCAGAGTTCCTGAATATACTCTGATACCGGTGAAAGTTCACATTTGAGCTGAAGCAGCTGGGAAAGCTATTTGAAAAGCTGGTAGTCTGGGATGGTAGAGAGATAAACAAGCTGAGTGGAACTCCAATACTCCCCTCCTCCAAATAAATACAGTTCATCTTCACCCAGTTTCCGAATAATTTTGTCAAGTATAACGGAAAGAATTGTGGGGTATGTTGAAGGCCTAGATAGCCTCTGTGGTCCCTTCTAATTCTGACTGTGATTTTTATAGATTTATTTTATATATAATTATATTGAAAAATACTATATGAGAAAATAAAGACATGTACATGAAATGCAAATTGCTACATGTAATTTATTATCGCTAATAATAATAATTAAAAAAACCCTATTAAAATAAAGCCTATTCCATTTTAATCAAGCATGAGAGCTGGCATCATTTAGCAGATAGAGAGCTACCCTTGAAAGCCAAGAAGCCCTGGGTTCAAGTCCCTGACTTGACTTAATGTCCCATCTCTGACTTAATGTTATGTTAGCTGGGTGCTAATCCAACATTATCATGCAACCTCCTAGCACAAAGTAGATTTGGATAATCACCTCTGGGTCTGGTAGAAAAATTATTTTTTTTCTAGATTTCTTGTCTTATTTTCATGTGAAGGCCTCATGTTGTCTTTAGGTTTCAACTACCTAACTGCCTATGTGGTTGGTGAGTCAGGAAAGCACTTTCTTATCTAGTTAAAAAGATTTGTCGTCAGTGTGGTTGCTTCTTTATCTTTCCTCTGAAGGGCTCTTCTACCTACACCCTGGACCTTTTTTTTTTGTTCTGGTCTATTCAATTTGCTTTTAAGCATGTTCCCTAAACTGCTAAGATGTATTCTACACTGTGATGAGACACTGCCTTGCCTATTGTTTATCCATTCAATGAACATTTATTGAGTGTTAACTAAATTTAGAGGACAGTTAATTTTCTTTACCAACCACGGGACCTTGATGTAAAGGGCCATTTTCCCATTGAGACTTTCAACGCATCATATAAACTCTCTTAAACAGTCAGAAGTGGACCTCCTTTTTCTTTTTCTTCTGAATTCAGTTGAACAAATGTTCATTAAGCATCTTTCAGGTGTAAAGCATTGTGCCAAGTGTTGTGGATACAAAGGAAAAAAGGAAACAATACTTGCCCTTAGGGAGCTTACATTCTGCTAGGGAAATACAAATACATAAAAATGAGCGTAATATAACAGAAGCTGGGGAGAGAAGAGAGTACTAATGATGATCTAGGATCATCAGGGAAGGTGGCACCTGAACTGAGTAGGGTTCTTGAATGATTTTGTCTTTGTTCAAACTCTAGCCCTTCATTTTTTTCCACCCAATAGGTTCCTCTTTTTTCCACCTGAGGGAGCTCTTATATCATGAGCAAAACTGAGATCCCCGAACTCTTTGAATGACGCACTCTACTTTTTTTATGACTCTGGTACTCAGTTATTGTCAAAGAACTGGGCGGATTTCCACCTCTTCCCCCAAGTTTCCTTAATTATGTGCTTACATACATAATACTTTTATCATTAAAACTGAAGAATCTATAATTCCCCATGGGTATCAGAGGAAGGCTGTTCCATGACAGGAAATTCCAAACCTTTCCACCTCTCTTCAAGTTGTAGCCAATCCCTGTTCTCTTCCTTACTTTACCAAGAAAAATCAAGACCATTAGCAAGCAGCTTGGCTTCTTGCCTCCATTATCCACACACCTGCAGTCACTTAACCCAGCCTGCAGGCTTAATCCTGCTCTGGCCTTAGGCAAAATCGTGGGATCATATGAGAAAAAGGAAGGCTCTTGGAGAGGTGTGTATTAAGTGGCTCAGTTTAGCAACCTTATTGGTCATCCTGCAGTGAGTGTGTAAATTTACTTTTCTATTGCCCCATTTACCATACTTGTAACTTTTGGACCAAATTGCCCCTTCCTGGCTGCTACTTCCGTATGTATATTGTCACCCTTGTTAGAATGCTAACTTCTTGAGTGCAGGGGCTGTCTTTGCTTTGGTATTTGTATACTCTGTGCACAATAAATCCTTTTTTTTTTTATTAATTGATCCACTCTGATTTGGTATCTTGATTCTAGTAACTGGATCTCTGCCTTCTTTTTGGTGACCATGTTCTTATCCTGTATCTTATTCCTCATTCTTGTTTATTCCCCATTCCTGGGCCTGTAATCTATTAGGTTGCTTAAGCACACCTGTCACTTAGAGACTGTGGCCTTGAATAACTTTCACCAGATGCCCCAGGGACAGGAATTCTGTCTCTGTACCTTCCCTCTTGTGAGCCATATTCAACCCTGGTTGCTAGATCTTGTTAAGATGACAACTGGCTATCTGATTGGATTTCTGTTGATTGGCTGCCATCACATTGGTACAGTGCCTCTCTCTGCCTGCTGGGACATCTCTCTGCTGTGAGGCCTCCTCCTATGAAGCATCCTTTGGCTTAGACCTCTGATCTCTGGTCTGCTGCTAGACTTCTCTGCTGGAGATACTTACTGTAAGGATGTCAGGGACTCCTTTTCCCACAAAAATCATGTTTCATGGACATAGAGTAGAATCTTTTTGCTCAACTCATCCAGTGTCATAGATTATTTGAAGAAATTGGGAATATGAGAATAAGAGTATTACACCTCCTCACCTCCTGATACTGGGCTGAAAGACCAAATATTTTTATTTTCCCTGCAGCCAGATTGGTGTGTGCCAGTGATTAATTAGTGTAACTACTGGAGCTGAGGGAAACCCCCTCTACTGTGGAAAAGAAAAGGGGTCCAATTCAGGATCTAAGTAATAATGAAAATAATA
Organism: Phascolarctos cinereus; assembly: GCF_003287225.1. Classification (NCBI taxonomy): domain Eukaryota; kingdom Metazoa; phylum Chordata; class Mammalia; order Diprotodontia; family Phascolarctidae; genus Phascolarctos; species Phascolarctos cinereus. The sequence continues at coordinate 194,514,314 of NW_027555958.1, read as the reverse complement.
GTAATATTCAGCAGGTTGACAGGTTTTCAACAAAGGAGGGAGTAGGGCATCTGTCACCACCAAGGAGACTTTTTATTCCTGGCATGAGGGTGATTTTTGTCAAAATCCAGCTCTACCACAACCCAAGGATAGAGAGAGGAATTGCCATAAGCCTTCTGGACAGATCGCAAGGCATCTGTGGCCTTTGCTTCTAATGTCAAATATAAACTCTTTGATTTTTAAGATCCTTTACTATCTGGTTGCAGCCTACCTTTCCAGTCTTATTACACATTACTCCTCTTCATGAGCTCTGTGGTCCTGGCAAACTACCCTTCTTGCTTTTCCTCACATGTGACATTTCACTGTTAGTTGCCCTGTATTTGTATGGACTGTCTCCCATAACTGCTATCTTTACTCCCTCCTAGCTTCTACCTTTTAGAATCCCTGCTTTCTTCAAGTTCCATCATCCTGCATGAGGCTTTTCCTGATCCCCACAGTTGCTAGCACACCCCCCCCACCTTACTTGAAATTACCTTGTCTTTACTTTGTATATACTTAATTTTGACATGTTGTTCTATCCTCCTCCCCCAATAGAATGTAAGCTCCTTAATGGAAGGGACTGTTTCATTTTTGTCTTCAAATCTCTAGTTCTGGGCACACAGCAGTTGTTGCCTTCCTTCTTTCCTCCTTCCCTGTTCTCTCATGAATATTCCATCTTGGTGATCTTGTCCACTCCCCCGCTCCAATTATCATCTCCATTTGTATAATGTTTTATCTGTAATAATAATAATAATAAAAAAATCTCTATCACAATTTTTAACTTATTTAAAACAACTAAATCCCTGCCATTTATTGTCATACAGATCATCTCTATTCAGATCAAAACTTACACTTTGTTTCTGGTTGCCTAGCGCATTGTTTTGCACCCTGAGAGATGCTCATAAATCTTCAATGAATTAACGGCAGAGGTGGAGGAGTCCACTTTGTGAGGAAAATGAAACATTCTTGTGGTAGTTAGTGAGGGGCATAATGGGAAATTTCTACCTTTCCCTTTTCTGGTAGAGTGAATTAGGAGATTGAATCAAATCTGTGGGAACGCACGCTGTCGGAAGATAGCTTAGCCCTAATTAAGAGCAAGCCTGGCAGCCCCTGCTGATGGAGTGGACTGCAGGGGTTCCCTTCTATATGCAGTTCCAAATGCTCCCAGCAGGTGTCATCAGAAGCTTTCTTTCCTTCTGGCTTGGCCTCGTCGCTTTGTGTATCCCACTAAAGGGTCCATCATCCCCAGGGCATCTCTGTCTCTCTGTCTCTCTCCTTAACTCTCACAGTTCTTTCAGGGGTCAGAGCCTAGAAAATGCCCCCATTGCTAGACAAAAACCTTCACTGCTGCTGGATGAAGTCTTTTCCACTAGGGAATGTAGGGAGGATAATCCTGAAGTCTCTTCCTTTGCCCAGGGACAAAATTCTTCCTGCAGCATGGCTGTTATAACTTTAGTAATATAGTACCAGACAAGAACTTACCTCCTTTCGTTAAGGCTATTATTTCCTATAATGGGCCATTACTGGTCATCTTGACTTTTGTTTTGCCACTGGACTTAGGTGACTCTGGAGGAAAGAGTGAGGCTTTGCACACAGCTCTGCCTCACTTAAATCCAATTCATGAGCAAGTCAAGACATCACCTGGGATGTTACTGGTCTTCTTTGAGAACAAAAGATGAACAACAGTATTCTTTAGCTCCAGGAAAGACCACATCACACATTTAAATTAAAATGCTTTGCCTAAAATACTGATACCATTTCTCTGATACCTGGAAGGATCATCTTCCAACAAAGGGAACATTCCTACTCATTCAGGAATTGGTAAAGCAGGTCTAGGTGAGATGATTCAAATCATCTCAGGGTGTACTGTCTGAGGTGGGGGGGGGCTCTGCTTTTAGCAGTCTTAAGGCATGGATGCCTTCTTTCTATAGCCCATTTTCTTCCTAGAAGAGATCAAAGAAGGAAAGATCCCAGCACCCTATACATAAGATAATAGATTACAAGGACCCTCCTATCTTTGAGGTTGTCTAGTCCAACCTTTACAACAGCTTTCACATTTGACTCCTTCTCTGTGCTTGTACATCTAGCACCCTAAATTTAGGCCTTCATCACATCTTACCTAGATTGTTGCAACAAACTCTTAATTGGTTTCCCTGCATCAGATGTTGCCCTACTCCAATCAGTCCTACTTACTGCTGTTCAGTTGGTTCAGTTGTGTTCAACTCTTTGTGACCCCATTTGGGATTTTCTTGGCAAAGATACTGGAGTGCTTTTGCCATTTCCTTCTCCCCTCATTTTGCCGATGAGAAAATTGAGGCAAACAGGGTGAAGTGACTTGCCCACGGTCCCACAGTTAGTGAGTAGCAGAGGCCACATTTGAACTCAGGAAGATGAGAGGCCCAGTACTCTATCCAGTGGGCCACTTGGATGCCTTGTCCTAAACACTACTGCTAAAGTAATTTTCCTTAAGTGCAAGGTCTGACCATGTGATTCCTCAACCAACTTCTGTGGCTTCCTGTTGCCTCTAGATGAGATATAAACTCCTCTATTTGTCTTTTAAGGCTCTACATAACCTGTCTTTGCAGTGTCATTGAATATTACTTCCTCTCCTGCACTCTGTGATCTAGCCAAGTTGGCCTTCCTTCTTTTCCTCACACACTGTTCTCCATCTCCTTCTCAGTGCTTTCACACTGGTCCTCCCACATGCCTGTAATATACTTCCTTCTTATCTTCGTCTCATGGAGTCCCTATCTTCTTTTCAGATGCAATGACAGCACCATCTTCTCCATGAAGCTTTTCCTGATCTCCCGTCCCCAACTTCTAGTGCCATTCTTCTGAATTGGCTTTTATTGAACTACTGTGTATTTATTTACTTTATATTTATGTTACATATACTTATACATGTACCATGGTCTCCCCATTAGAAGAAAACTTCTTTGCAAGGAAGAATTATTTGATCCTTTGTACTTGTGTTCCTAGCTCCCAGTATATGGTAGATATATTCACTCTAATTTATTAATCAGATTATTTCCTTTAGCTGCACATCCTATGACCTAAACCAGGGGTGGGGAACCTGTGGCCAAAAAGGATTTGTTCTGTGAAGTTTGGATTCAGTCAAAAGAGCCACACTTGAGGACCTAGAGGGCCTCATGTGACCTTGAGGCCACAGGTTCCCCACCTCTGAGTCCTGAACCATTTTGGTTAAATAGAAGCTTATTCCATTTGCCATTTAAAGCTATAAATCAATCACCTATGATTTTGTTGTTTTGGGGGCTCCCAGTTTGGGCAACTCTCTTTGCCAATGGAAATCATGCTCATTTTAAAGATCTGTCCAAAGATTTGAGAAGTTAAGTGACTGGTCACAGAGATCATGATTTTAAATACTTAAATACTTTGAACATCCATCCAACTCTAGATGCATCAGCAAAGTATTATGTTAACAGCAGTCCAATATTTCCATGCTTACCTAACTAACTGCACTCTACCTGGCACACCAATTCTAATATTTGATACTGCAGTGGAAAGGGAGAAGAAATTTGTCCCTTTTGGGCATAGATCAGACAAACCCATTCTACTATAGATATTTCATTTAATTTGCAGACTGAGTAGAACTAAGACATTATATTTGGTGCTAAAACATGATGTAATTTAATCTTTTCCCTACAGAACAGAGATAGGAACTGGACGAGATATTCCTGGATGAGGAAGCTCCCTCTATTAATGTAGATTGGCATCTTCCTGTGTTAACCTTTATGTTGTTGTTCAGTCCTTTAGTCATATCTGACTCTTCATGACCATATCACATAGATACTTTCCGTGGTTTCCTTGGCAAAGATATTGGAGTGGTTTGCCATTTTTTTCTTCAGTGGATTAAGGTAAACAGAGAGTAAGTGACTTGCCTAAGGTCATAAATGTCTGAGACTAGATTTGAACTTACTTCTTGACTCCATGCTCAAAACTCTATTCACTAAGCCACCTAGCTGCCTCGTAATATTTATAGGGTGTCTTAAAAATCTCAGTGTAGTTTTAACTTATTAAAGCTTAAAACTGCACTAAGACTTTTAGCACACTTTGTATATTGAGACCCAAAAGTAATATGTATTCATCTATCTATCTATCTGTCTATCTATCTATCTATCTATCTATCTATCTATCTATCTATCTATCTATCCATCTCTAGTCTATGTATCTATGTATCTATCATCTATCTATATATCTTTATGATTGTTGAAATTTAATTTTTTGCAGTTTAGAGTATGCCTAATTACCCTGAAGAACATATTTCACTTCCTGGCAAAGTATGTCCAGTTGGAAAATGCAGCTATGACTATGGCTAAATGACCTTCCAGACTTCTTTCAACACAGCTGGAAACTCTTTTGAGCCAGTTGTCCCAAGAGAAGAGAGAAATCATCCCTTGTGTTTTTGTAATAGACAGCAGGCTGCTGCTGGATAGAGCTCTGGGGTTTTGGACCTCTCTTAAGGTAACAATAATGGGAGCTTTGGGCTTGTGGAGGGCTGACTTAAGTGAGGATTTTTATTGTTTCATTGTGTCCCACTTGAAAGACTTTGCATGAGGTCTGCACAAATTAAAGGAAAGTATGGTTGCATGCCATTGAGCGGAGACCACATCTAGTTGTCTGATCCATATAACGTCTGGTTCAATACTAGACAATACCAAGTATATTGTTGGTGCTCTCCAAGTGTAAATAACCGCATTTCATTTGGCAAATAATCTTATCTCCATATACATGGTGGATTAAATATAGTAGTTCTGTGTTTCAGAAACTCCCATAACTCCCCAGTGCTATAGAAAAGCACTCTAGCTGTTTCTTTACCTTGAAAAGCTCAAATCGGCTTCAACATCTGGCTTTGTGATTATGCTTCTCCTGCTTTCAGTGATTACATCACTTGTCCATTTTGTATGAAGGGATTCATCTTTTCTCTTGTTGGGGAACTGGATCTTAGAATACCCTAAGAGTCTAATACCAGGGAAGAGAAATCATGGCAATACCAGATCCTTGTGAGGCTGGTTTCACAGTGTGATCTTTGTAGTTTTTATTGCCCTCAATCCTATGATAATGATGGACAATGACTGGGTCATGAGTCTATGGACATTTCAAACCATTTTTCTTTCTGCCATATAGTGAGCTACCCAGGTAAGGGCTGTAATAAAAGTAAATAAAGTATGGCAGTAATAAAATTTAAAAATAAAGTATGGCAGTAATACACAAAGGTAAGGCTTTGTTGAGTTTCCCCTAAGTCAGAAAATTCTTCCAGGATTCTGCTGGGCAAACATGAAAAAGACCCTGGCTACTTAGAATACATGGGTTGTATGAGTTGTTTTGTACAGTATAGAGTGCTTGCAAACAATTTCCCCAAATTTTCCCAGCTTTGTTCTTGGATGAGGCACTTGGCAGCCTGCCTCTGCTTAGCTCATGCTAAGTAGGTGTGTGGAGAGGTTTCAGGGCCTGGGGGAAGGGGGTTCCTGTTTGGAAGCAGAAGAGGCTTTCTGGGCCAGAGGTATTCTGAAGAGGGGAGGGGATAATCCTCCCCAAATGCACAGGGGATGGGAGGTGGGGAAGGATGGGAGTAAAGAGGAAGGAAGAGAATAAAGAAAGGAAAAATGCTCAGCTTTCTGCTTTCTTCTGCCTTGATGAGGAAGACTTTTTCCTAATGGTGAAGTCAGAGACTAGGGTTAGAACAGGAGCAATTGTACTCATCTCAACATTCCTTCCCATGCCCAGCAGGGAACTTTCACTGTGGGAGAGACCAAGGTGTGGGGTTTTGCAGAGGGGCATAAAGAAATAATGGGATAGCTCCTGGTTATACTATGCTCCCCTTCCCTTAGTTCCTACATTGTACCAACACCAAATGAAACACAATACATACTCAGTGGGGATAATAAAACCTGTTCTTCTAAACTCACAGGATCACTCTGAGCACCAAATGAGATTATAATATAATGATAATATAATGTAGTGTAATACAATACAACATAACATTTAACCTAACATTGGGATAGGGACTAGGCCTGTGATTTCACTGGCATGGTGAACTCTGAGAAGAGGAAACTCCTATCAATCCAAGTCAGCACCTTCTCTGCCATTTATAGTCTTAGAGAGCTGTCTGGACCTAAGAGGTTAAGTGATTTGCCCAGGGTTACACAGACAGTATGTGTCAACACTTCCTGGCTCCAAGGCCAGATCTCCATCCACCATGTTGTTTTTTATACCCTTTATACGCATATGTATAACATTATCAGCATTATCCTTCTTTTTCTTTTTCTTCTTCATCTTCCTCATCATCATTTTGATGCAATTTGTGATTTCATTACTGTAGGGAATTCCCAGTGAAGATTGGCACATTTTCTACAACTATTGTCTTAGGACTTGCCTGGGGACAGCATGAGTTTAAGGGACTCACTTGGGGTCACATAGCCATTAAATAGCAGCCATATTACTTGAACCCCAGGCTTCTAGACTGTAAGGCCTAATCTCTACCCACTATGCCATGTTGCTTCTTCATTATATTTTATATTTGGATAAAAGTATAGAAGGAACAGAGAAATTAGGGGAGAGATTCAGGCTATTGTTGGTTGATGAGAATCACTGGTGGCCTAGGTTTTACTAAAACCATGGTTGTGTCATGGAGGATCAGGGTGGATTAAGGGGAAGGGGGAAAGGGAATAAGCATTTATTAAGAAACTGCTATGTGCCAGGCTCTGCGCTAACTACTTTATAGATATTACCTCATCTGATTCTTACAACAAACCTGTGAGGTTGATGCTATTATTATCCCCATTTCACAGTTGAGGAAATGGAGCCAGACAGAGGTTAGGTTGTGATTTGGCCAGAGTTATATAGCTCAAATATCTGAGGATTAATTTAAACTCAAGCCTTCTTAACTTCAGAACTGGTGCTCTATCCACCATACCACCTAGCTACAAGTAACGTAGTCAACTCTTACTTATGCAAGGGAGTAAACAAGAGAGATGATGATGGAATGAATAAGCACTAAATGCCAGAATATGAAAAACAATGGAGTAAAAATAATTCTGCTTAGGACAGTGAGGTAACACAGTGCGTAGACACTGATTTTAGAGTTAGAACTAGGTTTAAATTTGGCCTCCAAAACTGGTTGTGTGACCTTGGGAAAGTTACTTAATTCCTCAGTCTCAATTTTCTCATCTGTAAAATTGGAATAATAATAGCACCATTATTTTAATATAAAATGTGATAATATTTATAAAGTGCTTTGTAAACCTTAAAGCTCTACTAGCTATTACTTGGTTTTAGAGATGTAGAAGACTACATCTGTGGGTAGATGACATTTACCAACAATGTTTGAGAGAGAGAGAGATTATTGTTCTTTGGGCTATATTTCCCAGTAGAATATGGATGAGCTACTCTGCATCTATCCCAACCCCTGCTCTCTGATAGGAAAGTTGAGAATTTCTAAACAATCTTTATTAGTCAATAGCTCTAGAGAGATCAGATCAGTTCTGCTATTTTTAGACAAGTATACATCCCATGGAATGTAGAATAGCACTATGGGTTAGGGAAAGAGTTGGCTTTAGGATCCTTGTGGAAAGAACACTGAACTTGGTCCTGCCTCTAGTACTAACCAATTGTGTGACCCCAAATAAGACATTTTATCATTGAGATCAGTTATTTCCCCTTTATAATAAGGGTATTAGACTCCAAATACAAGTTTTTAACCTGGGGTATGTGAATTTTTTTGGTAATTTAAAAAATTTTATACTAAAAAAAAATGAGAAAAGAAAAAAAAATTGCCATGTACACAGCAGACCATACGAAAGAATTCAACATAAAATAATAAATGTCCATTTTAAGAAAACCTATATCATAAATACTGCAACTTGTTTTCAAAGCTGCCCAGCTTTTCTTTGCTTCCTTGTTGGTTTTCTTTTGTTCTCTGCTATGCACTTTTTACTTTCTTCCCCCCCTTTCTCCTCCTTCCTCCTAAGAAGGCTACAATTAAACATGAATATATATATATATATATATATATATATACACACACACACATATATGTATGTACACACACACATATACATAGATATCTATAAACATATACTCATGTACTCATACACATATATGTAAGACTGTACTGTACTATGCTTATTTCATCCTATCATCTGTTTCTCTGAAGATGATTAGCACCTTCCTTCAAAAGTCCAAGTCTTTTCATGTTTTTATAAATCAGCCAGCTCATCATTTCCTACACCACACCAATATTCCTTTCTGGATTCAAACAGCATTTTCCTTCATAGGTTCTTTGAGGTTACGTAGGGTATTTGTGATGGTCAGAATGACTTGGTTGCTCAAGTTGTTCTTAAAACAATACTGCTGTTACTGTATACAATGTTCTCTTGGTTCTTCTCATTTCCCTCTTCGTTATTTTGTGGAGGTGTCTCCATGCTTTTCTAAAATCATTGAGTTCATAATTTCTTAAAGCAGAGTAATATTCTATAATGAACATATACCACAGTTTGTTTAGCCATTCCCCAGTTGATGGGCATCTCCACAATTTCTAGTTTTTTGTCACCACAAAGAGAACTGTTATAAATATTTTAGAACATGTGGGTTCTTTTCCATTTTTCATAATCATGTTGAGAAACAGAAATAATAGTGGCATTGCTGAGTCCCAAGCATGAGAAGTGTTCTTGGAAGAACTTAAAGAGCACTTTAAAAAGCAAATAAGAGAGATCAAGGAAAAATTAGAAAAAAGATAAGAACAATCCAATAAAATCAAAGAAATTATGAAAAGAAACTCAATCAGTTGGAAATAGAGAATCAAAATTTAAGGAAGAAACTAATTACTTGAAAACTAAGAATTGGGCAAGGGGAAGATAATGATGTTCTAAGACACCAAGAAATCATAAAAGAAAATCAAAAGAGTGAAAAAAAATAGAAGAGAAAGTGAAACATCACATCAGAAAAAGCACTGACATGGAAAACAGATCGAGGAGAAAAAATATAAGAATAGCTGGACTACCTGAAAATTCTGATAAAAAAGGATCTTGATACACTATTACAAGAAATTATCAAGGAAAATTGCCCTTAAGTTCTAGAACAAGAAGGCAAAGTAGAAACAGAAAAAAATCCACTGATAACCATCTCAATGTGATCTTAGGAGGAAAACTTAAGAAATATCATAGCCAAGTTTCAAAGCTCACAGGTTAAGGAGAAAATATTGGAAAAAACAAGAAAAAAAGCATTTAAATATCATGGAGCTACAATAAGGATTGCACAAGACCTAGTAGCTGCTATGCTGAAGAACTGTAGATCTTGGAATACTATATTCCATAGAGCAAAAGAGCTTGGGTTAAGACCAGGGGTAACTTACCCAGCAAAGTTAAGTATAATTCTGAATGAAAAAACCAAAAAGCACATTTAATGAACTCAAAGAATTTCATGTATTTGTGACAAAAAACCAAGAATGTAAGGGGAAATTCAACATATAACATCCAGGAGAAATATAAGGTAAACATTAAAGATCAATTATAAGAGGCTCAATAAGGTCAAATTGCTTACTTCTTATATATGAAAATATTAGCAGTACTCTTATGGTTGTCATCATTGTTTGGGTAGTTTGAAAGAAAGGCATGGGCTGAGCTGATGAGTATGATGGGGTCTTTCTGAAAAAAATAAAATTGTGTAGGGAGAGATTAAAAAGGAGTAATTATCTCATACAAATGAAGCATAAATGGAAAAATTGATAGTAGGGGAGGGCAGATAGTGCTGGAACTTTACTTTCATTGGGAATGAGTTAAAGAGGGAACAACATATATATCTAGAAGGGTATAAAAGTCTTCTAAATTCAGAAAGAAATAGAGAGCAAGGGGATAGGGTGAAGGGAGAGGACAAAGGAGGGATTCTTAGAGGGGTAGGTAGGTCAAGAAATAGGAGGGTGTAGAAGTAAAGCAGAGGAGTGAGGAGGGATAGGGTAAATAGGATGAGAAGGATAGTGAGGAAAAATAGGAAGGAGGAAAATACACAATAGCTTAGGACGTGAATGGGATGAATTTACCCATGAAATGCAAAGGATAGCAGATTAAAAATTTGAATTCAGTAATATATTGCTTTTGGGAAACAAAAAAATGAGATACACACAAAGATAAAATAAAAGACAGAAATAGATTTTATTATGTAAAAAAAGCAGGGAAAGTAATCATGATCTCAGACAAAGTTAAAGTTAAAATAGATTTAATCAAAAGTGAAAAATAGAGAAACTACAGTCAGCAATGTTATTCAATATTGTTTTAGACTATTTAAAACACCCAGACTGCATAAAATATCTGAGTATATACTTGCCAAAACAGATGCAGGAACTATATGGACATAAATATAACTTTCATACAAATAAACTCGGGTTTAAATAATTGAAATAATATTTACTCTTTATTGGAAGGCAAAGCCAATATAATTTTAAAAAAGACAATTTTACCTAACTGATCTATTTATTCAATGTCATCCCAATTAAATTACTAAAAATTACTTAATTTAAATTAAATTAAATTAAAATTACTTAAGAAAAAGTAGCAAAGTTCATTTGGAAGAACAAAAAGGACAGGAACTTCAAAGAAACCGAGAAAAAAGATGTAAAGGAAGCAGATTCAGCACTATCAGACCTTAAGCTATATTATAAGGTGAGAGCATTGTTGAAGTGTAAAAAGGACAATTTCAATTATTTTAAATTAAATTAAAATTTTCTTGTATAAATAAAACCTATGTAGCCAAGAATAGAAGGTATGCAGAAAATTGGGGGAAAAAACTTTCATAGTCAATCTCTCAGATAGGATGTGATTGGGTTGGAATATTGCTATTGTGTAGGAAATGATGAGCAGGTTGACTTACGAAAACATGGAAAGACTTGGACTTATGAAGGAAGTTGCAATCCACCTTAAGAGAAACAAATCATAGGAGGAAATAAGCATAGTACAGTCTTATATACGTCTAATCTATGAGTATATATATATATATGTTTGTAGATATCTATGAATATGTATATATATCCATACCTAATTGTGACCTTCTTTAGGGTAGTTGGGGGAGGGAGGAGAAAAAAAATAAAGTAAAAAGTGCACAGCAGAGAACAAAAGAAAACCAGCAAGGAAGCAAAGAAAAGCTGGGCAGCTTTGAAACAATGTGTAGTATTTATCATATAGGTTTTCTTGAAATTAAAATTTATTGTTTTATATTGAATCCTCTCTTAGGGTCTGCTGTGCACATGGGAGTGTTTTCTTATTCTGTATTTAAATTTAAAATAAACAAGTTACAAAAAAATATAATTTATATAGCACTTCAAGGGTTGCAAAACTATCACATTTTATTCCCACAATAACCCTGTGAGGTAATTGCTATTTTATAAATGAGGAAACTGAGGCAGGCAGAGATTAAGTGACTTGATTGGGGTTACATAAATAGTAAGTGTCTGAGGTCGTATTTGAACTCAAATTTTCTTGACTCCAAATCCAGTACTTTATTTACTGTGCCACCTCACTGACTCAGGAATAAATTCACCACATCATAGTTTGGCAACAAATTCTGATAGGTCACTTTTTAAGTGGGTCAGTGAGTTGTACAAATCTCCAATGGGTCATGATTATGTTCAGCTCAAGATAGCAACAGCCTTCCCTTGCAATCTGATAGCCCCTGTCCTGGTCATCTAGGAGTAAAATTTCCTGAGTTCTAACCCCTTGATCCTTCACGATCCTTAAATACCTCCTTCTAGCAAGGAAAGGCTACACTTCCCATCACCTTCCTTGTGGATGAAGAACACAACTTTATATAATCAAACCATGCTTGTGTGTCTGCTCCATAATGTCATGTGATTAGAGTTCATTTAAATGCAATACAAGAGCAAGAGGGAAAAACTTTCCTAATGAATAGTGGTTGACCCAAGAATTAATTTTATGCATTTATGTACACCATAACACTATATTAACAAAATGAGCACCTTGACTCACAAATGAATAGAGTTAGGGAATAGAATCAGCCTTCTCTTTGGCAATCCTAGAGTGCCTGGTGCTCACTGCTAAGAACCCCTTGATGCTGACAATAGTGCATAACTATTAGGATGAGCATGGAACTATAGCACCTGCCAACTGTCAGTTCACAGGATAGCAGTGCCCTATGGTGGAGTAAAATAATTATAACTGTCATTTACACAGCACTTTAAAATATTCAAAGTGTTTTACAAAGTTTATTTCATTTGGGTTTGTCAACAGCATTGTGAGTTAGGTAAAACAGTTATATCCATTTTGCAGAGAAAGATACTGAAGTTCATTATCGTTCTGTGAAGTTTGGATTTGGTCAAAGGGCTGCACTTGAGGACCTAGAGGGCCACATATGGCCTTGAGGCCGAAGGTTCCCTACCCCTGCTTAGATGATTAAGCCATAGGCATACAACGAGCCTCAGAGATGAATTGAAGACAGGGCTTCCTGACTCCAATTCAACACTCTAGCCAGCATGCCATTTGCAACACGAGCATACGTTGAGAATCAATGTATTAATTGGTGTGGGGAGTTCCCTCCACCAATGAGGATCACAACCCATCTATGAATTAAATCCTGAGCCATTTAAAATGTTTGCCGAGATTTATACAAGTTACTGTCAGAAGCAGATTTCCAGCTCCTCCTAACTCCAAATGCAATGGTCCATGTTGGCCTCATTACGCCTATGCCTTACATGTGTCCATTCATCCCACAGGTGGTTTATGAATTTGTAAGAGTGCACCCCAGGTTTATATGAAATATTTTATTTTATTTTTATTTTGTTTATTATAATATTTTATTGTTATTTTATTTATTATAATATTTTATCATTTTATTTATTATAATATTTTATTGCTAATTTTTTGCTATGTTATTTCATTAAATGCTTTGATTTTAATTTTTCATGTCTTCTAGCTGAAGACTAAATTTAAATGCCTTAAATGAACACTTTTATGCTGTGGTTTGGGGTGGATATGAACATGGAATATTCTTATCTAGGGAACCCAGTGCATGACTTGGTGAGAGAGGGATGCCACCAATTGCTATGAGAATAACCATTCCATCCCTTGTATCAGGTTGTGGCCAGCCTCTTGTACTCATTTGGGAGGCAGTGGTAACACAGGCTTCTCAGGTCCTAGCTTGTATTAGCAGGATTAGCTGAACTTCAGAGTCTAGACAAATAGATATGACCCTGGGCCACTGGGAAGAGTGGCCAGAACAGACGTAGATTTTCCTTCTCCCTTCCTGGAAAATTGCAACAACAAAAAAAAGTTACCACAAGTGCCTATTAGTAAATGCCCTATTGTTCTTGGAGACAAAGCAGCCCTTTGTTTTAGGCCAAGGGTTCCCTTATGTAATAAGCTATTTGCAAGTCAAAATTTTTTTAATAACAGATTTGTAATATTTTTAAGATAGTCAGGGTCACCCCTCATTAGATTAACTTTGCTTTCCCCAGACATTTAAGTGAGTCATGAGAACAGTCCTGAAATTAGAATCCAAACAGGGCTTTCCTCCCATTATATAGCATTATTTGCCCTAGCCAGGAAGAATAATGAACAATAGGTTTTATAGATACTTGGGTCTTAAAGGTGAGGGGCAAATGATCCAGAAATGCTGAAGGGTAGTTTTGTAACTTGGGGAAAGTTCAGCAATTTGACCTGTGGGTGGATTGGAATAGGAAGTGTGTCTACAAGTTCTAAGAATCCAGATAAGGTGAAAAGGGCAAGGCTTTTCTTACGGAATCAACCTCATGAAGCTAATATGCAACTGAACCTGGAAAAGACCTTGGAAATCCTCTAGAGCTGAAGACCTTAACCTTTCTGTGTCATGGAGCCCTTTGGCAGTTTGGGGAAGCCTGTGGACCCCTTCTCAAAAATACTGCTTTTAAATGTGTAAAATTAAAAACATAGGATTACTGAAGAAACCAATAATAGTAAAATATACTTATCAACATTAAAAAAAAATTCACATACCCAAGCACAAAATATAAATAATATTTATTATTAATTTCTCTACTTCCTATGTTTCACCACTGCATGGTTAACTGATATTTCTTGTCCTTAGGAGTTTCCTTCTTTCTTTAAATTTTGTGTAGCAAGTATACCTGACTTCACTGTCTTAAAACTAGGCAAACTGCATCTTCCCTTTGGACAGCCTGAAGTATGCTGAGGGGCTTGTGCCATCTGCTGAAGTTCCCACTGGCTTTTTTCCTCTCACTGTTAGCTGCCATTGACCAGCCCCCTCTCAGTTCCATTTAACCACTTAACATCAATTAGTTGTTGCAAAATGATATTTATTTTGAAGATATAGCAAAAATTAAAATGCAAATTTCCCTCCTCCCCCAATTCCTCATAGGCATACTCTCTCCTATTCCGCCTCAGTCTCTAGGGAAAATGGGCTCATTCTTAGAAAATTTCCATGTAACATTAGTCCCAACAAGTTCATGTCCAGATGTGGCATTACTACCTAATGAGTCCTCATCTCAGCTTTCCCTGATCTGGTCCTAAAGATCACTCTTTACTTGGGACATCAGTGCTGAGCTGGCTATAAAACCCATACAATGGAATGCCGGAAGGATCACTTTCTTGACCTTTAAAAACTCATAAGGCTGTAGTCTCTGATCCCTTTACCTGGGGTGAAGGGGTGGGGTGGGGAAAGAACAAACTGAGAAAGTAATGGAATCAATTATCCCAGTACAGAAGTGAATGAAAAGAAAAAAGATGAAAAGTCTGACCAAAGACAGTTAACGAAAAGGACAAAAGGAGATCATTAAAGGATAAAAAAAGACACAAAAAGATAAAGCTATAAGTGGGATTAATATAGAAATGAAGATGATGGAGGGGCAGAACTAAAGCACCATAAACTAGCCTCCATAACCTACCTATAGGAGAATCAGTGTATTTTGTGGGATGGAAATGTAGAGGGTGAAGATGCATAAATGGTGAGACAGGATCTGAGGTGGTCAGGTTGTCTGGTATTAGGGCGAAGCCCTCCTGACAAGTCAAGGAGTGAATAGTAGAGGGGTGATCATTCTTATAATCTCTTGGCAAGAGGGGATGCAGGACAAAGGATGATATGGCAGAAGGGAGGGAATGAAAGTAGGAAAATGATAGGGGGAGTCTTACCCCAGAAGGTGAGGGGAGGTAACATTGAAGAGCATTCCCATGGGGGAAGAAGTACTGTGCCTATGATGCGATGGGCAGATTTCATGATAGGTTTAATCCCCAGGCACAGGGGTATAGTTTGTGAGCTGAGAGACCAACTTCTCTGAAATAGCATTTTGCCTCCTGGGGTAATATCTTTGCCTACGAGGAGGACTGTGTGAATTCTAGGGGTACTCAGGTACTCAGAATGTTGAAGGCTGTGGCAGAGATGAGGAGGGTGGAGACTGAATTCTTGGGATGGCATGAACTTCAGGAATGATAGTCGAGATTGCAAGGGATAATATAAGACTGGAGATGTCATCAGCTCCCATGGTTTCTGTGCAGATGACTCTCAGATCTACTTACCTAGTTCTAACTTCTCTCCAGACCTCCAGTCTCACATCTCCAACTACCTACCTAAAAGCTTAACTGGATGTCGCCATAGAGATTTAATATTCAACATGTCTAAAACTGAACTCATTACACCTCACCACCACCGCCATGTCTTCCCCTCTTCCTAACTTCCCGAATACTGTTGAGAGTACTACCAACATACCCCTCACCTGCCATCATCCAATTATTGCCAAGTTCTGCCTGTCAAATTCTACCTTTGTAACATCTGACACTGCCATCACCCCAGTGTAGACCCACATTGCATCATGTCTGGACTCTTCCAATAAACTTTTGGTTGGTTTCCTTGCTTTGGGGTCTCTCCCTACTCCAGGCCGTCCTGTACTTAGCAGTCAAATTCATCTTCCTAAGGCTTAAGTCTATGTCACGTTCCTTTCTCGCCATTACATAAACTTCAGTTGCTCCCTATTACCTCCAGGATCAAATACAAAATATTCTTTTTTACTTTTAAACATAATCAGATCCCTTCCTACCTTTCTAGTCTTTTTACACTTTATTCCTGCTTCTCTTGTTTCCTTCAAGTCTCAGCTCAACTCCTATCTTCTTCAAAAAGCCTTTCCCAGTCACTCTTAACCTTAGTGCCTTACTTCTGTGATTACCCCAATTTATCCAGCATATATCTTTGTACATAGTTGTTTGCATGTTGTCTCCTCCATTAGACTGTAAGCTTTTTGAGTGCAGAGACTGTTTTTGGCTTCCCTATAGTTGTTGAAGAAGAAATTATGTGGAGTATATTCTGTGTCTTATTGTTATTTTGTGCTGGGATTAAGATTCTAATCCAAATGTGAAATAATGACGTGAAGGTGAAAAAGCAAGTTAATTTTAAAACATGAGATTATTTATGAATATTAAGGGAAACTATTAAATGAGGCCTTCTTGGCATTTGCCAAACATTGGAAATTATTTTTTAATGTTTGACATTTAAGAAAATCCAAAATGCATTCTATTCTCTGTTTCCTACTCTCAATTTTTAAAACCACATGTATCTCTTTTTTAAAGGGAAGTCTGATGCACATGTTTTGGACTCATTTAGTTATGTAATCGAAACCTTGTTTTGTCAGAGTCATTCTGATTCCAAGCAGTCTTTTAGGATATTTAAAATTAAAAAAATATATATATATATACATGTATGTATATATATATGCATATGTATGTGTGTGTATATCTCTATCTCTATCTCTATCTCTATCTCTATCTCTATCTCTATCTCTATCTCTATCTCTATCTCTATCTCTATCTCTATCTCTATCTCTATCTCTATCTTATACTTTCACCCAATTCTCTTTTTGTGAATAGGCATATATTTTACCTGGGATTAATTAATTTAAAAACATGTATGTTTGAATTTGATTCATAATTCTGAACCTGTACAATTTTGACTGGAACCTAAACTTGGTAAAAAAAGTAATTGTTATTTTTAAGGTTGTCAGCCATAGTTTTCTGTGAATATGCTGAACACAGTGATAAGTATCTTGAAATCATAAAAACTACAGACTGAGCATATTAATTATGAATACTGGGTTTGTAAAATTTCACAGATACATTTTTAGGTCACGATGAATTTCCAACTAGGGACTGAAAAGCATACAAAATATTCTTCCATAATAGCTTAAATTATTATAGCACAAAAAATACTGAATAGTACTAAAGTTTTTCAATGACTGAATCAATCTAAATTTAGAGACATGTTCTGAACGTTACAATAAACACCATAGTGTGACTATAGAAAATTGTGTTTTTGTTAAATTTTAATTTGAATTAAGAACCTATGTATCTATACATGTCAGTACATGCAAAAATAAATATAAACAATTTGCCTTCAATAAGATAAAATTTTTATTAAAAAATGATGTTTAATTTCTTGCCTCAAGATGAAAGGATAAAATTTCTATCAAATGAACTTGGAATTGTGAACATAATTAATGTAAGGAGTAGCCCCAATAGACTATCTTTTTTTTTTTGTCAGTTAGTGGAAATCTACATGAAGTATCTTAACAGATCTTGCTAATAAGTTTATATCAATTCAATTCAATTCTCTATTTTTTTTAAACATTCCCAAACTCATAGACATGTTGGATTTAATGGTAGATATACGTACATTCATAGCTAAGGTGTTTTCACTAAAATTCTACTAATCTACCCATGAGACCTCTCCTATTAGTGTTGTGAGTTTTGTACCTTGCTATTGGCCTTGAGCAGGGGGTCTTCTTCAAGGTGTTGCTCTGTGAAGCCTTCTATGATAACTTGTTCCACACCCCTATTCTTAATGTCAGTTATTATATCAAACTATCCTGTAACATGTATTTTTATCTGCTGCCAAAACATGGGGCCACATAGCATACACTTAGTAAATGAGGCAGCTAGGTAGCATAGTGGATAGAGTGCTAGACCCAGAGTTAGGAAGATGAGTTCAAATCCAACTTCAGACACTTACTAGCTGTGTGACCTCAGGCAAGTCACTTAGCATTTGTTTGCCTCAGTTTTCTCATGTGTAAAATGGGTATTAAAATAATAGCACCTACCTCTCTGGGCTGTTAAAAGTATCAAGTGGGATAAATAACATTGTGCCTGAAAGGTAATAGATGCTGTATAAGTGCTAGCTGAAAGCTAGTTGAATTAAATTAGATGGATTTCCATTTATTCCCTTATCTGCTTTGAGATGTTGTTTGTCCTTCCTTCTTGAAGAGGACCAATGACATCACAAGGGTGTGTCTTGACTTGCCTGTGAATTGGATTTTAGTGAGGCAGAGCTGTGCAAATTCATCACCCTCACTCTCTTCCAGAGTCCTCAGAGTCCAATGGCAAAAAACAGATCAAGATGATTGGCGATGGCCTCTGCTTTGGGGTAAATGTGCTTTTTAAAATACCTACAGCCTCATTTCACATGTCGAATCACACACATATAATATCAGAGTTATGGAAGGTTCATTTAATGCAATTTATATATTAAAAAGAATCTTCTTTATGACATATCCAATAATTGATCATCCAGTCTATATTTGAATAGCTTCATTGAGGGGGAACTCTTTACTTCCCAAGATAGTCCTTTCCCATTTGGGATTATACTAATCATTAGGAATTTTTTTTTTTTTTTGCTTTAAGCCTAAATTTACCCCTTTGCAGCTTGCACCCATTCCCCCTAGTTCTGTGACTTGGGGTAAAACATAAATCTAATCCCTTTTTCCTAGGATAGTATTTCAAACAATTTAAGTTGTAGCTATCACATCCCAGCTAAGTCTTTCTCTTTCTTCTCCTGATCACAGGTCCAATGACTAGTGAACTTGAGGAAAGGACGTTTTCAGCCTGGGGGTTACTTCATAGGTAATCCTGAGGCCAAGGGCTCCTGAGTTTGACATCTAGGCATTAGTTGCTCAGAAGAAGATTTCCACGACAACATTCTTCTCAGAGAATTAGGAAAGCAATAGGAAGATCTTGTAGGTAAGAATTAAAGCTGTATCATGACTAGTTAAGAGGTCTGCATGTTGGCAACCTTTTATAATAATTGCTATGATTTGCTTAGACATTGCACCTTCAAGAAGAATGGGAGATAATCTCTTCAGTAGTCTCAGAAAGGGTCATTCCCTCCTAGGGGACTATTACCATGACCTATTATAGTGTTCTGTACTTCCTGTTTCTATTTATTTGGGGATATTTTATATCTTATTCAGTTCCTGTGGTGGAGGAAGAAATAAAAAGCTTTCCCATTCTTAGCAATCATGGTGGGACTGAATCCTTATACTTACATTTGGGAAGACTCTAGTTACATGCCACACTTAACTTTTTAAAAAAGATTTCCTGGAGTTTTCAGCCAGGGTGCGACCAGAATCAGAGAGAGAACCTGATCAAAATTGGTTCAGTTATTTTTTCTTTTTCTTTGCTTCATGGGTAATCATGGTGAACTCATTCATCACAATGTCACCCACTTAGCATGAATGAACTTCCCCATGCTCAGGTGAGCTGATTTGTCCATTAGAAAGCAATCTTCTCCCATGAATGTACTCAAAGTGCACTTGTCAGAGCTTGTGTGCCACTGGCATGTCTCTTGAGAACCCGTTGTTACCTCTGGGCCATGAGAAGTTGGAGGAGGATTTTTGTGGAGGAAAATCAGTAGCACTGGAGCCCAAACTCACCAATTCATAAAACTTATACCTGAACAGGCCTTAGAGGTTGTTTAGACAAATTCTATCATATATATTATATATTTTTAGGATAGCAGTTTTATTTTGTTTTTAATAACACATTTGTACATTAGTCATTTTGTAAAGATCTAGAACCAAAGGGAAAACCACAAGAAAGAAGAAAAAAAAGAGAAAATAGCATGCTTTGATCTACATTCAGACTCGATAGTTCTTTCTTTGGATGTGGATAACATTTTCTATCATGAATCTTTTGGAACTGTCTTATATCCTTGCATTGCTGAGAAGAATTACGTCTATCAAAGTCAGTCATCATGCAGTGTTGCTGTTACTGTGTATAATGTTCTCCCGGTTCTGCTCACTTTACTTACCATCACTTCATGTAAATCTTTCCAAGTTTTTTCTGAAGTCCGCCTGCTCGTCATTTCTTATGGAACGATAGTATTCCATTACATTTGTATACCACAACTTCTTCAGCCATTCCCCAACTGATGGGCATTCTCTCAATTTCCAAATCTTTGCCACCACAAAAAAGAGCTGCTATAAATATTTTTGTACATGTGGCTCCTTCTCTCTTTTTTATGATCTCTCTGGGATACAGCCCTAATAGTGGTATTGTTGGGTCAAAGGGAATGCACAGTTTTATAGTTCTTTGGGCATAGTTCCAAATTGTTCTCCATAATGATTGGATCAGTTCACAACTCCACCAACAATGCATTAGTGTTCCAATTTTTCCACATCTCCAACATTTATCATTTTCCTTTTATCATATGTATTATAAATGAAGATACTGAAGCCCAAAGAACTGAAGTGACTTACCAATAGTCACATGGGTAATAAAGATCAGAACTAGGATTTGTGCCTAGGCCCTCTGACTCCAAATCCCTGCGTACTAAACTCAATATACCACACTGGGCAATGTGACCATTTTCATGAAAATAGTCCTTCACTTTTATACAAAATAATTTGCAGTAATAGGATGATAACTTTAGAGTTGGAAGGGACCTTACATGCCATTGAATCTGAACCTTTCATTTAATAGATAAGGAAACTAAGCCACAGTGAGGTTAACAGGTAGCAAGGTGAAGCAGTGAATAGGATATTGGGATTGGAGTCAGGAAGCCCTAAATTTAAATCCTGCTTCAGATGCTTACTAGCTGTGTGACCTCGGGCAAGTCATTTAAATCTCTGCCTCAGTTATTTCAACTGTAAAAAGGAGATCATAATTGCACTTAACCTCCCTGGGGTTGTTGTGAGGATCAAATGAGATACTATTTGTAAAGTCATTAGCACAGTGTCTGACACATAGTAGATACTTTAAAAATACTTTTTCTTTTGTCCCACCTTCCATTCCCTCTTCTTTTCATTTCTTTGTCCTTCTCTCTCTCTGTTCCTCCTTCCTTCCTTTTCCAGACTCATTTAGCTAGTAAGTATCTGAATCTGGATTTGAACCCAGGTCTTCCTGACTCTAAAACTAACTCTTTATTCACTAACCAGAAGTGTCAAACATGGGACCAGCAACACTCCCCATGTTGCCTGAAACAGATTAAAATATAATTGGGAAATATTTGAAAAAATAAATGAAAATACAATAAAACATAGATCATGTAAGTATGCAGTTTTAAAAATCAAAATGCACACCCAGGGATGCTTTTGCATGGTTTAGTGCCCCCCCCCCCGCCCCATTTCAGTTCAACAGCACTTCCCTATGCCATGCAGGCTCTCTTTAAATGAAATCTACTTTCCCACATGCATAATAAATTATTTGAAAATACAACACATTTCTGAGATCTATTTTCACAAGTGCAGATGAGATAAAAGTCTGTGAAGAGATGAACTGAAATAAATACATTTAGGAAAGTGGGCAAATTCTTCCATAAATCATGATTAAAAGGAAATAAGCAGTCAGGGTGTGAAGGGAGATATTGGCATTAAACCTTCTCTGGGGGGATGTTGTCGTTTTTAATGTAGTCATTGTTTTGTTTTGCAGCATCTTTATTATACTAGGAAAAATATTAAGGCCTCCCTTAGAGCTTTAGGCATAATTTACACAAATCTCTGCCAGAAAGAAAACTATAAATAACAAAATATGAAACCACTTTTTAAAAACTGTACAATTTCATTAACTGCTTTCCCTGAGAAATTAACTTTGACAACCTGTGACTTGGAGGTTTTATTCGTTAGCATTGTTTGTTTACTGCTCTATGGAGACAAGACCTCACACCGATTTAATCGTGAGAATATTTGGTAACTGTTTACTTAGGAGAATCAATCTGAAAATAATTGTTCTAGAATAACTTTCTGGTCATTTACTCGTTTAGATTTTTGGACAGACTATAAAAGCTTCAAAGTGGATGTAGAAATACTAAACAACATTGGATTCAGAGGTAGAGTTGTCTAACGGGGAAAAACAAAAACCATTAGACCTTAAGTTACAAAGATGTGGTTTGGGGTTCTGTCCCACTTACATGTGTAAGTTACTTAAAAAAAGAACAAATTACTGAGCCCTAATGTCCACATCTGTAAAATTGTAATAAAATTTTTCCAGAATTGTTTTGAGGATCCTATGTGATATTATAAATAAAAGTGCTATATAAATGTCATTTAAAAAAATACATGTGACAGTGTTTATCACATTTTATTACTTTCAGTTTGGGAAATTTGAGGCCTTTAGTTTTATAGGACTTCTAACTACTTTTATAATATCCCATGTGGTACAATGGATTCATCCATTTTTTTTTTCCTTTTGAACATTTTTGGCCCATTATTCCTTGAAACAAAACCCTACTTCATTGGAAATTTCTTACTTGGAGAACAGTAATCTCATCAATACTACTTTGCTTCCAAAAGGGCTTGATGATTTACTGCTCTATGGCTCTGTTCTCCATTCCTATGACTCTCTAGACCAAATTTCCCTTCTTTGGCTGTAACTCCCCTTTATGTATTATCTCTATTAGAATATAATCTCTTTGTGGGCAGGAACTACCCTACTTTTTGTATTTGTGTCAAGTACAGTGCTTGAGACATAGTAGATATATGACAAATACTTTCCATTCATTCATTCATTCATTCATTCATTCACATATGGCTCAGGCTAGGTGGCCTCTGAGATCCCTTCAAACTCTAAAGTTCTTTGATTCTCTGAGAAGTAATTTTGAGTACATAGGCACCTCTCTTGAATTAAAAAAAGGTATAGCCACCAAAGGGAGAAATGCATTAGATGCAGGGCAGTCTTTACCAACTTCATAATCTTGCCCAAGGACCACCTAGCAACCCCCTGAAAGAGTAAGAGTGTAGATCCAATCTAATAAACATTTCTGAAGCACCTACTATGTGTTAGGCACTGTGCTAAGTGCTTCAGTTAATACAAAGAAAGACTTCCCTACTCTCAAGTAGCTTGCAATATAATAGAAGGAGAGGCCACACTATGTCTTCTAGTTCTACCTCATTTCTCTTCACCTTCGTCCTTTATCTTTGGCCTGTTCTTTAAGGACAGGGCCTCACGCCTTTGTTTCTGCTTTGCTTTCACCCATTCCAAAATTCATCTGCAAAGGTTCCTTAATGCTAGATCAGGCAATAGCATGCAAACTCCTTGAAGGCAGAGTCTGTTTGTTTTTGTCTGTATCTTCAGTGCCCTTCACATTGCTTATTGCATGGTAGGGGCTTAATACTTGCTTGCTGACTTGAATTGAATTGACCATTAGAATCTTATATGATTAAAAGTCCTTATTTTTAGGGAGGAGATATCTGCAGCAAGATGAGAATATTTTTAAGACTCAGACTTCTCAGGTAATAGTTGATACTAATATTTAGATGTTTATAGTTTCAATTTTTTACTTGATGTGATACCTTGGCTGTTTTTATTTCCTCTCTTCAGTTTTTTTTCTGAAATCATGTTAAGTATTTCAGTAAGTGGGATATCAAAGGAAGTCTGGGCTTAGGGTGAGAAGGTCTCTATCCAATCATTGATTTTGAGTTGGGAAGGACCTCAGGGGCCACTGAGTCAAACCCCATTATTTTAAAAATGAGGAAGCAGGCCCAGTGAGTTTAAGTGATTTACTAGGTCACATGGCTAGCAAGTCAGTGTCTGAGGTGAGATTTGAATTCAGATTTCCCTTATTGCCAGCCTAGCACTCTAGGTGGCACATTTCTTAAGAGCATTAGAGGGGGAATCAGGAAGACCTGAGTTCAAATCCCACCTCAGATATCCTATGTAACCTTGGGCAAACCACATTGCATCTCTTGGCCTCAGTTTCCTCAAATGTAAACTGGGGATAATTATGGCACCTACCTCATAGGGTTGTATGAGGATCAGATGAGATAACATAGGTGTAGCACTACATAAACCTTACAGCATTATATCAATGCTAGCTTATCATCATCCAGTAAGCTACCTCGTTTGCCTTGAATCCCAGATCTGTTTCATACCAGCTTTGCCTCATAGCATTTCTACAAGCTCAGGTAAAGTCACTTCACTTCTCTGTAACATAGCTTCCTTCTCTGCTAAATGGGGATAATTATATCCATCTTTACACAGAATATTATGAAGTTCAAATTAGATATTGGATGTGAAAGCACTTTCTAGGTGCAAAGCACTTTACATGTGGAAGCTATTATTCTTCTCGTTATAGTAACATTCTATTGCTCAGTGCTTCATTTGATTTTGAAAAGACCTTTGCCCCCTTGGGAGCATTTCTGAGATTTCCTGGTTCCAAAAGAAAGATCTTGATTGTTTTTGAACCTCTTTTCTATGACCATGAACTATCTATGCCAGTTACCCAGAGATTTTTTAACCATAACTTAATGTTTTCTGACTCAACCAACAAAATATTTAATGGTTTTTTTCTAATATGTTATTGTTTTGACTTTTATAGTAATCTGCACGACATCAAAACTGTTCCCAAGCCAATCCTTTAACTTTTACTGACACGTAACATCTGCAGAGTAATGGTCAGTTGGGGCTTGCTGGAGCAGCTGATTGTGCTACCTGAAAAGGATGTTTTAGATAATTTGAAGACGGCTTTGTTCTTATGTGTGCAGATGCAGCCTTGCAAGATGTAGTAAAAAAGAAGCCCTTACTTTTTTGGGAAAAAAGACTCCATTCTGTCATTGTTTATCTTTCTGACTTTCCTATCCTTCAATGACAGGGCCATTTTAAAGCAATGATTGTTTAAAACAAGTAACTTGTTTTTAAAACTGTCTTTCATCTTCTTGACATTCTGTTCTCATGGACTCCTACTTGTGAAATAGAAGATTACATGCGTCCCCTCTGACATATTTCACTATGTAGAATTCAACACAGTAGAAATAGAAGGTCATGATTAAAACCTTTCTCTGCATTTCTGTCTCTGCATATGTACCTATGATTATATCCACATTTGGATCCATCAGTTTCTGTACATCATTTATGTTTGCCTACATTCACCTCTCTCTCTGCATATTGGTCTGTCTGATTTTTGGACTTGTGATTCATCAGTTGGGGTACTTTTGGTGTGAAAACTCTCCTTCCCTGCTGTAAATGAGCAGTTTATTTGTAATTCAGAGCCTTAGGAGGTTGCCCAAGCGCACTAGGGGATTATATTTCTTGTTCATGGTTACACAGCTAATTTCCAGAGATAGGACCTGAACCCTGGTCTTCTTGACTCCAAAGCTGACCCTCTATCCTCTCTACTGTGCTGCTTCTTCTCTGTATCTCTACAATCTAAAGTTATATCTCTATCTACATTAATTTTATCTATCTTCCTTTCATTTGTATTTATGTAATCTTGATCTAAATTATATTGCTTTTACTGTATGCAATGTTCTCTTGGTTTTGCTCGATTCACTCTTCATTATTTCATGCAAGTCTTTCCATATTTTCCTAAAATTAATGTGCTTATCATTTCTTATAGCACACTAGTATTCCATCATAATCATATATACAACTTGCTCAGCCATTCCCCAATTGATGAAAATCCTCTTAATTTCCAGTTCTTTGCCACCACAAAGAGAGCTGCTATAAATATTTTAGAACGTGTAAGTTCTTTTCTTTTTTCCTGATCACCTTGGGAAACAGACCTAACAGTGGTATTTCTGGGTCAAAAGGTATACACAGTTTTTTTTTTATAACTCTTTAGGTATAATTCTAGATTGTTCTTCAACATGGTTGGATCAGTTTACAATTCCACCAATAGTATATTAGTGTCCTAATTTTTCCATATCCCCTTCAACATTAGTCATTTCCCCCTTCTATCACTTTAGCCAATCTAATCAGTGTGAGATGGTACCTCAAAGTGGTTTTACCTTGAATTTGTCTAATAAATAATGATTTAGAGCATTTTTTCTATGACTATATATGACTTTGATTTCTTCTTCAAAAATCTGCCTGTTCATATCCTTTGATCATTTATCAATTGGGGAATGACTCATATTCTTATAAATTAGACAAAGTTCTCTATGTATTTGAGATATAAAATCTTTATCTGAGAAATTATCTTTAAATATTTCTCCTTGGTTTTCTGTTTTCCTTTTATGCTTGGTTACATCGCTGTATAGATAGCTTATTGAGCTGGTCCATAAGGAGACATGTCTTAGATGGACAAAGAAGATGGTCAATGAGCCATCTTGAATAAGAGGAAGAAAATGTTTTGAATTGAATTTTGGAAAGTGTAAGGCTTTGAATGATCTCAAACTTTACCTTAAAACAAAACCTCACTTTATTAAAAACAGTATTATTCAGATGAATGTGGGTACTAATCATAGCACTTCATATTCTTTGAAAAATTAAAATTGTGATTCACTCAAAGAACAGTAGTGAGGCAAATGGTGAAAATAAGTAAGCTGCAGCATATTACTAATAGCAAATTATACCTATCTTTATTTCTATTCTGTCATTGTATCATTCATATCTGGCTTATCTCCATAGTCAACACTTATGATTATCTGTCTCTCTCTTTCTCTCTCTTTTTCTCATTCTCCTTTCCATCCTTCCTACCTCTGTCCCCACCTCCACCTCAGCTTTTTTATCTGTAAAATAAGGCATTTTAATAGCTCCTGCTTCGCCGTATTGTCAGACCCAAATGAGGTAATATACATTAAATGCTTTATAAACCTTAAAGTACTATATAAATGTTAGCTATTATTATTCATGTTGTTGTTATTATGATATGGTTATTCAATCCTAAATTGTTTACTATAATTTTTATTTAGTTATGCTAAGCATGCAACACAAAGATGATCCCACTTCTCTGGAGAGTAGCTAGACCTAGGGGGTTGAATTCTACATGTGAGATGACATGAATGTTTTTCTATTGTCATGGTAAACCCTTCAGTTCAAAAGATTTAATAGGATGCTTCTGCAAGGGGAAAACAAAAGGATTCTAACTAGTTACATTATGAGGAAGTGAAACAAAATCTAAACTAAGGATATTTCTTGGCTTTAGCCCAATAACATTTTCATTTGATTATAACAGTATATTTTCCCCTTCATTTAAAACTCTTAGCTCAGTGTATTTTCCTCTCAGTAATAGGTATGTGTCAACAACCATGTTGGCTCAGTCAGTGCTGTTCTTTCTTGCTTGAATGAATGTTTTTGTCTGCATTGTTGACAACTAAAAATGACTTCTTACTGGTTGGCACATTTTTAGGAAATGGATGTGCAAAAAAAGTTGACATTTCTATTTTTTTCCCTCTTCAGTCATTGACCTTTCTTTCTTCCTTTGCAGTCCTAACTTTTTATCATCGCAATTTTTGTTATTTTATTTTTAATTTTGAAGTAAAATAAGCATTTCTGTGACATAACAGAGTAGTAAAGATGATTGCACATGAAACTGCAAATCTATTATGTACAGCTTGATATTTCTTTTAAATAAATAAGATAGTCATGTAAATTTCTTTTTTTTCCTTTCCTCTCCCTGCTCCAGATGGCTGCCATTAAAAGCAAATATGCATATATATAAGTAAAATCATTCTATACATACCCTACTTATCCGTTATTTCTCTTGATGCAGATAGCATCTTTCTTTAGAGGTCCTTTGTAGTTAATTTGGGTTTTTATAATTGTCAAAATGACTTAGTCACTCAAAGTTTTTTTTTTTTCAGATGTGAAAGTTGATTTATTTTTTTTTTTAAAAAGTCCCCTGATATCATATGTTGGCAGCAAGGATTTTTCAAAAAATAATCCAATCACATTTTATAATCAATTCCAGCATACCCAGAACATCTACCAAGAGTATCAATAGCACTCAAAATGTCAAATAATTTGTTTAAAACCACTGCTGGTCCCAGACAATTAAAAATAAAAATATGAAGGCAGCAACCATTACATATATATACACGATTCTTTGAATGATGTGTTTAAATTTGTCACTGCATTAACTGTGGAAATATAATTTAATAAAATACAAACCACATTTACAGCAAAAAGCCCTGTGGTTTTTTTTTTAAAGCAGCAAACGAAAGGACAATATCATCAGCAAAAGACTTTAAAAAATAAAGCACATAGGTCTTCTGTAAAAATGTTAAAGAATTAATTCTTTCCTTCTACCAAATGGTCAACTTGGAATTTCAAAATGTTAGAATAAAGGTTCCTGAAATTCTTAGGAAAGGAAGAATTAACATTCAGCGGCATTAATGGAGAAGAGGTCAGACTATATCATAGGCATGCTGAGCATCACTGTTGGCAAGCACGAAATACCACTGCTCATTTTTTAGAGAAGTAAAGTTTATTACATTTGGAGCCACCCTGCAACAGAGAGCTGTGTCAGTTGGCTGCACGCATCTAACCCAGCTCATCTGCTCAGATAGGCAGAGGAAGAAAGAGTCAAATGATCGCAAACACTACACGGAGAACCCAGGAACAAGACCCACTACACCACAAAGCAGTCCATACTCAACCAGGTTTTACAACAATTCATCTCTCACTGAAGATGATTTATGAGGCTTTTACAGTTTGAACCAATGAAAAGCAAGATGAGTGTAATTTTGCAATGTTTCCTGAGAATTGTCTAGAAAACAACAAATGCATAAAGATTAAGAAAGAAAGGATTGATCCTTTCCATTCACTTAGTTTGCTTTACTTAGAGAAGCACCAATTCAAGAATCTGTCCGAGCAACTTGATAAAGAACAAATTAACAAATAAGACTTAACAGCTGTGACATGTAGACCCTGGCAGCACTGGGCAGATAAAACATGAAAATGCCATTGACTCCTTTTTGTCACTGATTTGTCATACCAAGTTATTCAGGGAGAGATGATCCATTGACACCAATGTTTTCAGCTCTGAAAGAGCCCGGTTGAGGGCCATGCCTTCAGATTATTGAGAAGGGGAGGGGAGGGAAAGTGTATGGGAGAAGGCAGGAGGGAATAAACCACACTGCATTCAGTGTGGACAAATGACAGGATTTGACATCACTACAACGCTGACGTGGATACTCTTGTTTTTCTCCACCAAATCTCTCAGACTCCTTCCTGTAGAGAAGGTTCCTCCAAGCCAGATATTCAATCAAACATACCAAGACGGAAATTAGCTCACCCATGATTAAAATGCTTCTAAATCAATCCTTCTAAATGAACACAGGATGTCTTACTGAAAAAGACCTTTTAAATCATTGCTAGCTGAGCTGCTACTAGTCATATTGGCTGGCTGTGCAAAGTTCTGTGGGATTGCCCTGCAAATCAAAGGCAGGGTGTCCTACCATATTCGTCATAACAACATTAGGAATTTTTGTCTCTTCAGACACATCCATTTGACAAAGATTTCTGCTGTTCTTGCATTATCTGGAGTCCACTTTGGTTTTATGTTCCACTTCCAATCTATGAAGCATTTCTTTGATGATTGAAATTAAGGAATTGAACTGATTGAAATTAAGATTATTTTCAATACTCAGAAGAATCAGATGAGGCAATACTTTCCCAGCAAGCTGCTCCTTGGGGATTCCTAACTTCTTATGAGCAAAAGTACACTTGTAAACACCTAAAATTCCTATGAACAGTGCAGATTCCTTTGATGGAATTTGTTGTAGAAAGTATAGAATGTTATCAAGCACAAACCACTTATTCATGTATTCCAAAATCTTTTCTAAGCACACGAATGAATTTAAGTGAACAGCAAGGGAAGATGCTTACAAACATGCATTTTTAATTCTGGGTAATAAAGAATTTTTCATGGATGGATATTCTATAACATTTGCAAAGGTTGAAATGATGTTCAGGTAAAGTTCCTTGATCTGAATGGAAGGGATTTCTAAGGCTCTATAAACCATTGGTAGAACACTTCTTTATTTCATCTGGAGGTGTTTTAGTTAGCAGTAAATCCATTTTTTTTTGCAAGAAAATTAACAGAATCTAGATAGGCTCCTGATGCTTAAAGATCGGCAGAATTCTGGCAGAATTAACTTGACACGTTCTTCTTTACTACATTCCTCAGCAATTAGTAGAACATTGGACAAAATGAACGATGCCATATCAGAGTCTGAAAATTCTGAGGTTAAACAAGGCAAAATTCTTTTTACTACCACATGCTTGGGTAGTTTGGGCAGAACTTCTGGCAGTCCTTTGAAAAACTGTGATTTCTGAAGATTATCTCTTTGGAATAAGGAATCAAAATATCGTAATGTGACTGCATGGACATCATCAAAGAAGGGAATCTTTGTCATTTGATCTGCATCTGGCCTAACAGCTGGAGTTATATTTGAAAGTCATGTCATATGTTCCCGGACTTGTTCAGGTATGTTCTCATGAGAACTGGATTTTAGACGACTTAGCTGATCCAGCTACCTACCGAAGCTCTTACACATGCCTTGCTTGTTGACTTCAAAAATAGGTTTTCTTTTATTAAATACAGAAGAAACAGCAGCTCCTAAAGAGTAAATATCACTAGCTGTCTCACAGCTCACAGAAAGGGTGTATTCAGGAGCCAAATAAATATTCAGGATTTGGTAGGCATAAGGGAGGTAACTTTGGATCCCATTCTTTGCAAGGAAACTTAGGCTCTTGTTGAGAAGGATTCATTGATGGTATATAAAAATCAAAGTCCATTGTTTTCCAGACTTCTCTTTTATTCAATATTATATTTTCTGGAGTAAAGTTTCCATGAACCATTTTCACAATGCTGTGTAAAAATGACAATCCTTCAGAAACTTGAAGCAACCCCTATTTTGTTTCGATATCATAAAGTTTATAATCTTTAATGTTAGGGGACACTGTGGGAGGCAGATTTTCCCAGTTCCCAAGAATATTGGCTAAACTTCTGTACAAAATGCCAGTTAGTCTCTGGATTCTTCTAATGGATGCTGGACTGTAAGGAGTTGAGGGTGTCGAAGTCAGATAAACTGTTTAACTCATTTTAGAGAATTAATGATTTGATCCTTTTCAAATTTTTGATATTTGTCAATCAGCATTTTATCAAAGATGAAAACAGCCACTTCCTGTTCAGTTGACTTTTTTGTGCTATTAAAAATCTTCCAAGCTAGCCAGCCCATTGCCACCACTGTCAACATGTCGAACAACATCAAATCCCCTGGTGACAGGATTTCCTATTACCGCACTGGTGACATCAGCTGCTGCTTTTGTGACAGTACCCTGCAGCTTATTCTGCACTGACTCCGTGGCTGCAATATTATGCAACTCTATTTACCTAGTTCTGACTCTCCCCCTGGAGGGGCCAATGCAAGGGCTCCCTCCCCTTCAGACACCGCCATGTCTCTGTCCCTCCTGCTACTCCATCACCATCGACTCTCTTTCACAGCCGCTGCCGCTGCTGGAGCTCCAGGACCCTATAGGGAGGCAGGCCAAAGTCATTATTAGAACAATATTACTGTTACTGTACACAGCGTTCTCTTGGTTCTGCTAAAAAAAAGTGAGATAAAGGGAGTTCTAGGTTATCAAGCGCCATGTTTTCTTTGTTGCAAAATAAAGTTTTTGTTTTGGACTCTCCTCAGCCCCCCCCATGTACCCTTAAACACACACATACACACACACAAACACACGCATGCACTCACACACTCAGAAGTTGTTCAACCACGTGGTACATTCGCAAATCTTAAAGGACTTACTATACCTTAGTATTTTTCCTGAGTGAGTTGGCCAATTTATTAGCAGAAGTTCATGTTATCTGTAGCACCATCCGTCACCTATTACTTTTGCTGAAGGGAAACCTTCCCATTGAATCACCCTCAGGGGTGAAGCAAAGAATGTAAGTTGGTGGATCACTCTTGGGTGCTTATATTCTATTGCTACCATTATCTTCAGTGAAGAGGAGGCAGAGGGGGACCCTGGGAAGTGATCATGCCATTAACCAGATGTCCCAGATGCTCTCGAATTCTTACTGCTGTTTGACGGAAATGAGCAACATGGTAGGAGGCCATTTTCTGCAGCTTTGGCAGATATTGGTGGCTATCCTTAGTGATAGTGGTAATGAACTGGTTATTCCAGGTTTCAGAAATGTTCTGGAAGCCTACTTTTCCCTCTAAAGTTTATCATAAAAAGTTTGTAATTATAAAAAGTGTATTGTGACAAAATGTTTATGATCACTTCTTTATTTGAATAATTTTTGGTGGGTAGGCAATGAGGTTAAGTAAGTGACTTGCCCAGGGTCACACAGCTAGTAAGTGTCAAGTATCTGAGACTGGATTTGAACTCAGGTCTTCCTGACTCCTGGGCCGGTGCTCTCTCTACTGTATTTGAATAATTTTAAGAATTATAGAATAGTAGATGCTAAGAGCTAGAAAGGGCCTAAGAAATGCTTTAGTCATAGAATCATAGATCTAGATCTGTCTGAGACCTCAGAGGTCATCCAGTTCAATCCTTTCACTTGACAGATGAGGAAATGGAAGCCCAGACTGGTAAAGTGACTCACCCAAGGACATACATGTAGTAAGGGACAGAGCTGGTGTTTGACTCCCATAAGTCCAAGTTCAGTGCTCTTTAGAAACTGAAGTCCAAGTAGTGGCAGAGCTGATTATTCTTTCTCTGTTGATTCTCTGTTGAACCTTTCTAATCAACAGAAGGGTAGTGACTCTGACTCTCTACCTAAGATCTTGGTTCTCTATCTTGGTTCAA
Organism: Phascolarctos cinereus; assembly: GCF_003287225.1. Taxonomy (NCBI): domain Eukaryota; kingdom Metazoa; phylum Chordata; class Mammalia; order Diprotodontia; family Phascolarctidae; genus Phascolarctos; species Phascolarctos cinereus. The sequence continues at coordinate 194,481,546 of NW_027555958.1, read as the reverse complement.
AAAGCCAGAACATATAGGTCATGATGCAAGAAAAGTTTCATTTTTCTGGACTATCTCCATAGTTTACAAATCTGCTTGCTCAATGTTACCTCTACCCTCTTCTCTTCCTTCTCCCATCGCTAAACATAACATAAACATAAAATAAAATAGCAGTATCAATGACCTTTAAAATCCAAGCTCAACTTAGGCTAGGAAAGTACACATGGCTCTTACGGGATCAATGGCAAGTTTCCTGCCACCATTCTCCAGTGATGTTTTGGGCCAGCTCTAGTCTTAGATTCAGAACATGAATTCACATCATACCTAATGAATTCTTGGTTTTCCTTCAAGATTTAAAGGATGACCTAATGTCTTGTGGTCTGAGGTTGATTCTACATATTTACTTATATTTTCTTATCCTCTTCTGTCTAGTTTTCCCCAAGTATATTGCTACTCAGCCTTTTTCTTATTTTTGAATACTGAGCAAGATATGTTCTTGCCTGTTACGTTATATCCTCAGTTACATTGAATTATTTAAATTTTTTTAATTTATGGAATAAAACAAATATTTCTATAATATAGTATTATAAAAACAATGATTGCACATGAAACTGCAAATCTATTATGTACAACTTGCTATTCCTTTTAAATATATAAAGTTATCATATAAATTTATTTTTTCTCTCCTTCCCCCAAATTATTGAATTCCATACACCTTTATATTTAAGACTTATGATATTGTAGTATTTCAGGAGTTCATGATGAAATGATCTAATTGTATAATTCCTATTACTCTGTAATAATACCAACCCAGGTTCATTTGAGGAGCATGTAGGTGGCACAGTGGATAGAGTGGACCTGGATAAGGAAGACCTGAGTTCAAAGCTGGCCTAAGATGCTTACTAGCTGTATGACCACGAGCAACCCTGTTTGCCACAGTTTCCTCATCTGTAAAATGAGCTGGAGAAGGAAATGGCAAATCACTGTAGTATCTTTGCCAAGAAAACCCCAATGGTGTCATAAAGAAGGAGATATGACTGAAATGACTGAACAAAACCCATGCTCATTTGAATCTTTAAGATGAAGCCTGTATACCAATTATTAGCTTAGCTGTGAACACCTGTTACCAAAAGTCAGTGCCTTTTTTTCTTCTTCTGTGGAATCTATCTTGACCCCGAACACAATAAGGGGTCAAATGTCAATTTTCCCCTCATTTAATCATTATCAAGTGTCTTAAATTTATATAACACTTTAAGGTTAATTAAGCACTTTCCTTTTAACAATCCTGTGAGGTTTTTTGTTGTTGTTCAGTTGTTTCAGTCATGTCTGACTCTTCATCATCCCATTTGGGGTTTTCTTGCCAAAGATACTGGACTGGTTTGCCATTTCCTTCTTCAGCTCATTATACAGATAAGGAACTGAGGCAAATAGGGTTAAGTGACTTGCACAGGGTCACACAGTTAGTAAGTGCCTGAGGCCAGATTTGAACTCATGAAGCTAAGTCTTCCTGACCTCAGGTCTGGCACTTTATCCACTCTGTCATCTAGTGTCCATTCCTTTGAGATAGACAATATATTATAATCCCAATTTTCTGATGTGGGAACGAATGCTCAGAGAAATAAAGGGACTTGCCCATGGATACACAGCCAGTAAGGGTCAGTTAGGAATTGAACCCAGTTCTCCTGACTCCTGACACCAACTGGGCAACTGATGTCCCTCCTTTGCATTCAGAAGGAAGAGGATTAATAAAACTGGAATATACCTATATAGTTCCTAGGCAGTTCCCAAGTTAATGGAGGGGTTGTATTCCAAAAGTCTATTTACAAGTTGATTGCTTGAAACTTAGACTGCATTACTTCATCTAAGCAATGTTATAGATGATGATTAAGGTTGTAGCCCAGTCCATACAAGTCTATTTAAATCATAAATTATTTGAAATAGTCTTTACAGTAACTTATCAACCTAAACTCTCTTTAGTCTTCTGAATAAGACACGAACCTGAGCCCCTCACTTGAAAAACTCCTCGATGAGTAGAGCCGCCCCAAAGTAGAATGGACTGCTGGGAGGTACTGGGTTCTCCTTCCTTGGATGTTTTCAAGCAAAGACTGCATGCTCACTTACTGAGTGCATTGTAGATAGGGCTTTTGTTCAGTTATAGGTTGGATTTGATGAGCCATTCTGACTTTGAGATTGCATGGCTGTGATTCAGTGACCCACTGAGGCCTGAATCCTTGGCTCCTCTGAGCTTGGAAGGGACATGAGGAGAATGGATTGATGGCCTTGACTATGGCAGTGAGAACTGTAAGGGCAGAGGTGGACTATGGCATGGGAGGTTTCTGGCCATCAGGATTGTGAGAGCAGTGGTGAGGTTAGGGGTAGCAGTATTTATCTGTATGTAAATGTCATTCAGAGAGGCAGCTGTGATGTACAGAGAGTCCTTGGAATCAGGATGAGCCAGATTGGAGTCCTGACCTTGACACATATTAGAAAGTCAGTTAACCTCTCAGTGCCTCAGGCCACTTTATAAGATTGTAAGATGTAGAAGAATGGAAAATTCTTCATTGGTAAAGGAAATTTCCTCACCTGGAGTTCTCTGATCTAATACAATCATAGGTTTGGACTCTCCTAACCCCTCAAAATATGTCATTCATAAAGGCAGAGATTATCGCAGCAAAGTATTAGTGTTAAATAAGCACTTCAGTAAATTCATTTCTTATTTAATTTTTTGTGCCTATGGTCAGGGAAGGGTTACTTCCTAAAGCACACTTTCTAGTATGGTTTTCAATGGTTTGAAAGGAAACTCCCAAGGCATTAGAGCTTTCCAGATGTGTAGAATATGTCTTCCACTGAAGATCTGTGGGGATTATTTTCCCCCCAGAAGTATTGACTCTTCCTGGCCACATGAATCTCTCTGAATTCCTTACCTGTGTTGCAGAGCCAACTAGACTGGCTAAAGGAAGCAATGGCCCATCTATGTAGCAGCTGTAGTAATTAGGTAAAAAATAGGATGTACAGCCCAATTACCCATTCATTCTTTTGCTTATGTCCCCTTTCAGACATTTACAAATGAAAAAGATTGCACTGTGTGTATGTGTATGTACGTACGTATGTATGTATGTATGTATGTATATATATGTATATGTATATATATATATATATATATGCCAATTTGGGGTATATGTGGTCTTCAGGAAGACGAGGACCTCTGGTGTGAGGGCTTGCTGTGCCCTTTTCAGAACTAATCATGTACCTTTGGTATCCACCTTCACCTAACTCTCACCTGTGGCTCCAAGAAGCTGCAGCATGTGCAGTGGCCACACCCTGGTAAGATGATCTTGGCAGACAAACTAAACGAGGTTGAGGGTAACCAACAGGCCTCAAACTTGTTGGTGAGTTAGGGGGCTGTCCAACCCAAGCATGTGAAGACTTCCTCCAGTGGAATGGGTGGATAAGAACAATTTGTTCCAGTGGCCACAAAGGTAACTTGAAGCAGGTGCTGTGGAGTGCTTAGAGTTTGGTCAGACAGCAAAGACACCAAGGTCATCCACTGCATCCCAGCCAGTCATCCTGACTTCCCCTTGGACTTTGATGACTCTGGAAGAGAGAGTGAGGCTGACAAGTTTGTGCAATTCTGCCTCACTTAAATCCAAATCATGCAGGAGTCAAGATGTCACCCCATGTCACTGGTCCTCTTCAAAAATGAAGGACAAGCAACAGCAAAACAATCCACATACATGTCGATGTCAAGGAAAGAAAAATAATAATGATGTATTTATATAATACTTTCAGGTTGATAAAGCATTTCTCACACAGCAACCCTGTGTGTTAGCTAGTAACCATTTTGTTGATGAAGAAACTGAGAGATTAAGTGACTTCTCTGGGATTATGTAGTATCTAAAGCAGAATTCAAACCTTTTTCCTGACTCCAAGTAATGTGCTTTCTCTGCTCTGCCTCTCAAAGAAAGTATAATCAATGACTGCGTCTATATGATCCCAAACATTTGGACGGAAAAAAAAAGTAAATAAAACACCAATTTAAAAGGAATTTATCACATATGTAGTATCTACCATCGTTCTGATCATCAGAAAGGATGAAATCAAACATGGAATAGTGAAGTATGGATTCTACACTGAAGTGCTGAGAGAATTCTGACATTACCTGTGTGACTCTTGTGCAAGTCACTTCATTTTCATAGGCCTCAGTCTTCTCATCTGCAAAATGACAGGGCTGGATTAGATGACTTCTTAAGGCCATTGCATCTCTAGACGATGATCAATTATTGCCATGGAATTGTATCCATGAGGGAAGGAGGGTGAGTCTTGAGCTGAACTTAGAATAAAAATTGTGGATTGGCAGAGAAGATGGGGAGATTGTTCAAGAAAAAGGAATGGGAGGAGTAATATGGGTATGAACATGGAGTTCCAGAGTGAAAGGAAGGTGAGTAGAGCTACTCTACTGGAGAAGAATGTAGTAGGGCAAAAGTTTGGAGAAGAAGAGTGAGAACCATTAACAGATGTCTTTAAGTATCCATATGTTTAGTATCTCATAGATACCATCCAGTTTTGTAAATTAGAATTTTTCAGTTTCATGTGGATGTTTCCCTGGCATAAGCATGGTAGATGAGAGATTTTATAATGAAGCTTTTCTTCATGTTATGTGAAACATAGTCTTACTTGGTATTTTCTGTGGCTTAATTCAGACCAGAGCAAATTCTCATCCTAGGATAAGAATAATAATAAGAATAAAAATAAGGATAATGGGATGATCAAAAATATAGAAGTAGGAGGTATTTGGAGGTCATCTAGTCCAACCACCCTCCTTGGTCAGAGGAGGAAACTGAGGCCCCTAGAAGTAAAGTGAATTCCTCAAGGTCACACACAAGTAGTAGTATCCATTATAAGCATCCTGAAATAGTGTATCATTGCTGTTTACAATTACTCTTTATTTATTATCAGATTTGGGTGAATCCTAGGGGCACCAGAGGTTCATCAAACATCTGGAACAACTTTTCACAAATTTTGGAATCACTAAAACTCAAATGTGTCCTGCCAAGTACCTCTTCTCTTTCCCTTCACCACTTCCCAGTCCACTTCATTTAAAAAAGTATGTATTTTAGAGAACATTAAATCCATATGTTTTTATTCACTTCAGTGCATGGCGTCAACATTTTTCAAAGAGTTATTTGGCATCTACAAAGCCTTTGGGGAAAAAAGAAATCTCTAGCAACTTGTTTCTTAAAACGTGGATGTCACACAAAAATATTAAAACAGCGAAGACAGTATTGGTTAAGAGACTGAATGGAATTTAAATTTGGTAAAATGGTTTCTCCATTCTGATATCTGGTCCTCCACCCAATTTTCAGACCTTATTTTGGATTGAAAGAAATAAGACGGTAAAATTCTGTATCGAATTGTCTACCAAAATATATCCAGGCCAGAGGAGGACTGTTAAGAAGCCAGACCCCACATGTGAATGAAATGGTTTGTTTCTTCAAATAGAAGGTTATTGTCTACTTCTTTTCATACTTTCTAGGATCATCGTGAGTGCTCCGCTCTGCAAATTTGACTCACAAGCGTTCTAAAACTGAGTAGACCATTTTGGGGAATTTATGTGGCTGAAAAATTCACCACACCATGGCTAACCAGATTGGACCAAACAAAGGGTTAGGCTCTTTCTTGGTTGGTAGACAGGAAATCCATTACTGTGCTCTTACTTGAGGTCTTTCCAACTCAGAGGACCCTGATAGAGCTTGTTCTCTGTTGGCAGAGTCTTCCAGGACTGCTAGTCACCTCTCTGCCACAATGAGTCAGTCAACAAATATTTATTAAGCGTCTATTATGTTCTGGGCAGGGTGTTAAGTATCCTTTATCTAACAGATGAATGAAGCATTCCTTATTTCACAGAAATCCATATTTAAGGACTTCCATGGTGACCTGTCACATTATATTATTAGTTTTTTAAAGAGAACCTAAAGAATAAGGTAAGAAAAATCAATAAGATAAAATAATAATAACTCTTATTTATATTCTGCTTTAAGGTTTGGAAAGGGCTTTATGTATTATCTCATTTGATCCTGACAACAACTCCTGTGAGGTAGGTGCTATTATGAACCCCATTTTACAGATGAGGAAATGGAGGATGAGAGGTTAAGTGACTTACCAAGGTCACACAGTTATTTAAGTGTCTTAAGGTGGATTCAAACTGAGATCTTATTGATTCCAAGGATAATAGTCCTAACCCCTGTGCCACTTAGCTGCCTAATACAATGTGAAAATAGAAGTAAGAAGAATCCATGAAAGAAGTTATATCAATTTCATAGATTTAGAGATGCAATGGTATCTCTAATTCAATCCCCTTAATTTTAGAGGCAATCTAGTTCAATCCCCTTAATTTCAACGATGAAGAAACAGAGGACCAGAGAAGTGATTTCCTAAGACTATAGAGGGAGTGATGGAGGCAAGGATTTGAACTAAGTCCTCTGACTCCATAAGGCCCTTATTCCTTCCCCTACGCCCCAAATTAGTTTAGTCTGGAACACAGGAAATATGCTGTCAGCTTGCCTACAGACTTGAGTCATGAAATGGGAATGAGATATGCGTTCTGCAGCAGGAATAGTCCATCAAGGAAGATTTAATCCACCCTGGATAACTTTTAGATATGTAACAAAGCCCATGCTGATGCTAGCTCACAGTCAGATAGTGGTAGGTAGCATAAAATTGTTGTTTTTCAGTCATGTCTGACTCTTTGTGACCCCATTTGGGGTTTTCTTGGCAAAGATACTAGACTGGTTTGCCATTTCCTTCTCCAGCTCATTTTACAGATGAGGAAACCGAGGCAAACAGGGTTAAGTGAGTAGCCTATGGTCACATAATAAGTGTCTGAGGGCACATTTGAACTCAGGTCTTCCTGACTCCAGCCCAGTGTTCTATCCACTATGCTACCTAGCTGCCTATCTCTATTTTAGAGGTAAGGAAATAGAGACTTACCCAAGGTTCTTAGTAGACCTAGGACTAGGCTTTGGGTCTTCTGATTATTAGTACGCTGCTTTTCCTACTCGTCTACCCTCTTCCTCCTACACACAAAGGTAATAAATACAGACATGTATGTATACAAAATTAGATATATTCACATAGCTCTATATCTTATAAAATAGGTAACTTTATATATGATAAAATATATCCCATAAATATATATGCACATAAAATATGTATATATACATATACAGATAATTAATACATGTACACATGAAATTAGATATACTCACCATCATATACTATCCTCTATATAAAATATGTAACCTTATGTTATATAATACATGCTCTAAAATATTTATATATACACACAAAGATAATTCATACACATACATATGTATATGCATATGAAATTAGATTCACTTATAGTCACATACATGTCCTCTACAGAGGTTCCCAAACTAATTTGGCCTACCACTCCCTTTTCAAAAAAAAAAAATTACTCAACACCCCCTTAGAAATCTATTTTCTTTAACCTTTTAGCTTTTTAAAAAAAATTTGCATCATTTCAAAAAATATAAAATATATTTTTAAAAAATGATGCATCTTAAGTTTAATAATTTATTGTAAATTTGTGTTTTTTCCCTGCCTTGAAATTTTGATGATACTATATTACGTCATGTCATCATATAGTATCATATTGTAAATAAGTCATTACATGCACATATTGCTGCCAATGCATGCTGGAGTTCCTGACAATGAGTAACATGCTTACCTGCCAGAGCTTATTTGATAAGATCTGTCAGCGGACTTGACCACTGATTGGTTATAACTTGCATTTTGTGTGTTTATTTGGAAAATAATGTAATCACTATGACTTTAACTATGTTATATAACAGATGAAACATGAATGAATAGGTTTTCAAAATTTTCTTCTCTTCTTTCCTTATGTTTCCACTGCCTCATTTTTATTCCGTGCCCCCTAATTGCACCTGAGGCTACTACCACCCTCCTGGATTGTCACAGTGTCCCCCAGGGGGTGGTAGCACCCACTTTGGGAACCTATGCTCTCTATATTCTATAAAATATGTAACCTCATATGTGATATGATATATGCTATAATTATGTATACATATAAAATATATACACATTTGTGTGTGTATCTCTGCATAAATTATTAGCTGTTATGGCATCCTGGGCTTATAATTTAAGAATAACCTTTGACTCTCCCTTCTCACCTTACTGCACCACTTGCCAAGTCCTGTGATTTTCATTCCACTATCTGCATCACAGTTGGTCCTTCCATTTCATGCCCACTGCGATCATTTCTACTTCATTTCTTCTTAGAGTCTATTACAACAGACTCCAAATTGGTGTGTCTGTATATCATTTATTCCCTTTCCAATCCATCATCCTCACAATAGTTAATCTCTTCAAATTTCTTTCATCATTTTACCTGGACTTCTCCTTTTGCATTTATTTCATTTTCTCTTGGATCCTAGTTATCCATACCCTTGTCTACCATCCATTTAGATTGTAAACTCCTTAAAAGTAGGCAGTGGCCTGTACCCATTTTTGTGTTCTCAGCATCTAGCATAGTGATGACCAGCTGGCTGCCCTATGTTGGCTAGCCTGTAGAAGTATGAACAGAAGTCCAAGAACGAACCAAAGGAATAATAGTGGACATTTACATGACTATTTAAAGTTTGCAAAGAACTTTACATATTATTCAGTCACCTAGTGTGTATTAAACGTCTGCCAAGTGCAATTTCTTGGCACATCAACAATGAAGTAAAGCCTCAGAGCACTTATATTCTATTGGGAGAAACAGCATGTATACATGTAAGTCAATAGAAAATACACACAAAATAATTAAAGCAATTTAGTGAGAGAGGGCACTAACAGCTAGAGAAGAATCAGAAAAAATCTCATATAGTGTAAGAGATGGTGCCTCACCTGAGGTTATCTCATTTGACCCTCACAATCCTGTGAGGTACATGCTATTTTTATCCGCATTTACCCAGCATCTCACAGCCACCAAGTGTGTGAGGCAGGATTATAATTGAAGTCTTCCTGATTCCAAGTCCTGACACTATGCATCTTGTTATGCAAAGCAGAAATAGAAGCTCCTTACAAAACAAGTAATTGTTTTCCAATAATCCCTCCTTATGATGTACTCAGTCACTAGACCATACTTTCCTGCCTGATATCGTTTCCATATGCCAAAAATGTCTGCCCTACCATATTTGAGAGAAGTGGCATAGTTTAGTAGAAAGAGTGCTAGGCTTGGAGTAAATAGAGGCCTAGTCTGCATATAGCTTCAGATACTTGCTAATTTTACAAGCATAGACAAATCCTTCACCTTTTCCAGCCTCAGTTTCCCCATCTGTCAAATGGAGATAACAATGCCCATAGTGTCCGCTTCATGAACGTTGTTGGGAGGATCAAGTGAAATAATACTGTAAAGTGCTTTGTAAACCTTAATGTGCTAAATGAATGTCAGACATTATTCATGTGGAGAAAACCCTCCCACATCACATGTACTAAGGCTTGAGATTATTATTTTTGTGGTTAGCCCTTTTCCTTCCAGATCCCAACTTCCACTTATCTCTTAGCAATATCTATGGTTCTTCATAATCTCTTTTTCCCATTTCCTTCTCTTTTCCCTAAAGGGGTCCACTCTTGTCCCAAATAACCACTAGCCCTGGAATTCTGACTCATTCTCTACCAAGCCAAGGTTTGGGTAAGTAATAGAACAAGATTTCTCACAAGCTGGTCTGAAGCTACCGGGTGTGTTACCAGCCATTCCATCCTTGGACTTAAGACAATTCTGATCCAGGCCTAAATCCAGAAAAGTAAAAACAAAAGACTCTAAATCTTTTTTTTTCTTTTTCTTAGGAGAGATATTTGCTATTTTCAAAAATCAATCAAGTGCTCATTTCATTGATTTATATTTCCAAACTAATTAATATAACTGGAAATTAATGGTTTGTGGTTGTGATGAAAACAATGTTGAGCTAGTTCAACACTGGCTATGGGGACAGAGGTCCTGCCTTGAAATCTCACCTTGGGTGCTTACACTTTTTCTGACCTTGGGACACTACCTCCCCAGGCCTCAAGTTCCTCTTCAAAAGAGAGAGGTGTACTAGATGACGTATCAAACTCCTTTCCAGTTTTAGATCTATGATTTTCTGGTTCTATGATTCAAAGCTCTTTTAGACAACACACAAATCTCTCCCATTAGAATGTGAGTTCCTGGCTCATGTTTTTCCTCTCTTTGCTTAGCACAATGCCTTGTTGAGTTATTTTCCAGTCATGTCTGACTCTTCATAACCGTATTTGGGGTTTTCTTGGTGAAGATATTAGAATGATTGCCATTTCCTTCTCTAGTTCATTTTATACATGAGGAAACTGATGCAAACAGGATTAAGTGAGTTGCCCAGGGTCATATAGCTAGTAAGTATCTGAGCTCAGGAAGATGAGTCTTCCTGACTGCAGGCCTAGCACTCTACCCACTGTGCCACCTAGATGCCCAGAACAGTGTCTAATAATAAATAAAAGCTTAATTAATGTTTATTGACTGGTTCACCTAAAACATCTTGCCCTGGTGAAGCATGAAATAGTAAGGAACCTTTTTCAACTCAGAAATTTTAGTAGTCATAGAGATGAAATGGTTAAGAAAAAGTAAGTCATTTCAACTGATGTTGGAGAAGAAAGCAATTCTGGAGGGAGAAAAATAGCAGTGTTTTCTAACTAAAAAAATGTTAGTCTTTTAAAGTTGTAATTATAACTAAGTTTTCATTATTATAAAAATGAAACTCCGGACTGGTAGTCCGGTAATTCACTTTTTTTCTCCACCAATGCTTATAGTCAGCTTTAAGAAAATTTAAAATGTAGCAATATTGATGCTGTGTGGATATAAACACAAAAGTTTTCTTTGTGACAGTCTGTGCATTTTTTCATATGTCTATAGATAGCTTTGATTTCTTTGTCTGAAAACTGCCTGTTCATATCCTTTAACCATTTATCAATAGGGGAATGACTTATATTCTTCTAAGTTTGACTCAGTTCAAAAAATGCTCTAAGTCACTATTGACTAGAGAAATGCAAATTAAAACAACTCTGAGGTACCATCTCACACCTATCAGATTGGCTAATATGGCAAAAAAGAAAAATTATAAATATTGGAGGGGATGTGGGAAAACTGGGGCACTAATGCAGTGTTGATAGAGTTGTGAACTGATCCAACCATTCTGAAGAGCAATTTGGAACTATGCTCAAAAGGCTAACATAACCTTTGATTCAGTAATACCACTTCTAGGTCTATAGACCAAAAAGATCAAAAAAGGGAAAAGGACCTACTTGTATAAAAATATTTATAGCAGCTCCTTTTGTGGTGGTCAAGAATTGGAAATCAAGGGGATGTCAATTGGGAAATGGCTGAACAAGTTGTGGTATATGATTGTGATAGAATAATACTGTATTACAAGAAATGATGAGCAGGACGATTTCAGAAAAAAAAAACCTAGAAAGACTTACATGGACTAACGCAAAGTGAAGTGAGCAAAACCAGAGGAACGTTGTACAAAGTAACAGTAATATTGTATGATGAAGAATTGTGAATGATTTAGCTATTCTCAGCAATACAATGATCCAAGACAATCCCAAAGGACTCGTGATGAAACATGTTATCTGTCTCCAGAGAAGAATTGATATTATCTATATATTGAAGCATGCTATTTTTTCACTTTCATTATTTATTGTTTTTGTTGTTGTCCATGTCTTCTTGTACAAAATGACTATATATGTAAGTGTTTTACATGATTGCCTATGTATAACCTATATCAGATTGCTTGCTGTCTCAAGGAGGAGAAAGGGGAGAGAAAATTTGGAACTTAAAAACTTTAAACAAAGCAAATATCAAAAATTGTTGTAACATGTAAGTGGGGAAAACATTATTAAAAACATGAAATTGGGGAAAAAGAAAATGTTATTTTTTTAAAAAAGTTTCTAGTATTGTGGGAATCAGACTTTGCTTGAAGTCATTCACTTCCTGTTTGGATGATCTTGGACAAATCAAATAATCTACCTAGGCTTCAGTTCCTTCATCTCTATAAGGTGGATAATAATGCTTGCATGACCTAGTTCAATATGTAGTTGCAAGGATCAAATTAGATAATACTTGTAAAGTGCTTTGTAATGGCAACAAGTAGATTATTGCAATAAAATGTCCCAAAAGTCTAAGTGCTATTTTAAGATAGCAAAGCTTATAGGCTAAGAATGTTGTGTTTATTCAGTCGTGTCTGACTCTTGTTGATTCCATTTTTGGGGGGGGGGCAGAGACACTGGAGTAGTTTGCTATTTCCTTCTCCAGCTCATTTTACAGATGAGGAACTGAGGCAAATGAGGGAAAGTGACCTTCCCAGGGTCACACAGCTAGTAAGTGTTTGAGGCCAGATTTGAAGTCAGGAAGATGACTCCAGGCCCAATACTTTATCTACTGTGCTACTTAGCTGCCCCAAGATTTTTGGGATACTCTATATTTAAAGAAACTTCAGAGGTGCTGGACTTGGAGTCAAGAAGACTTGGGTTCAAATGTTGTCTCTGGAGCATTGTAGCATGGTGACTCTGAATCAGTGACAACTTCTCAGTTTCTAGAGATGTGTGGAATAGTTGAAAGAATACTAGAATCAGAAGTCCTGGATTCAAATCCAGTTTCTTACACTTACTCCCTGTGAGACCGCTGGAAAATCACTTAACCTCCCTGGGTCTCAGTTACCTTATCTCTAAAACAAATGTGTTGGAGTAGATGACCTCTGTGGTCCCTTTTGGCTAAAGACTGATGATTCTATAGTCCTAAATCATCTGTAATGGTAGAGTTTCCCAGCACTGAGGAAACTGCAGGTGTGGACCACACAGCAAAAACAGGCCTGCATACAACAGACCAAATAAATTTCCATTGGGAGAAAAATATATATACTGATAATTTTTCAAGAAGTGCTAATGTTGCCTTAAGAGTCAGAGCCCAGCATCATGGCCCATGACTCTAATCACTACTACTGGAAAGGCTGAAGCTGGTGTCTTTCTTGAGCTCAGCAGTTCTGAGCTTCAGTCCCCTCCATATTCAGATTGGGCAAGGGGAATAAACTGGGCTCAAAAAAAAAGTTAGAGTTGTGAAGATGGGAGAGAGATGTCCAGGCAGCTTAAGCTTCAAATTCTTCAGCTTTAATTATTTGGTTGCAAGGATAATAATCTCTCTATATATATCTGTCTCTCCTCTCCGTCTCTTTCCTCTCTCTCCTTTTTCTCTTTCTGTCTCTTGTCTCTCTTCTCTCTCTGTCTTTCTCTCCTCTCTGTCTCTCTCTCCTCTCTTTCCCTATCTGTTCTCTGTCTCTTCTCTCTCTTCTCTCTTTCTCTCTCTCTGCTTTTCCCTGTCTCTGTCTCTTTTTGGCTCTGTGTTTCTGTCTCAGTCTCTGTCTCTTTCTCCCCATCCCAGTTCTCTGGATAACTGCCTCAGTTCTTCAGGTCACTAATGCAGATCTTGCCATTACTCCTGGTTAGATCTATCAGGGCCAAGGCAAGTTTAAGTAATTTGGGGAAAAGTGCAGCTAGATAATGAGATCATAGGGATTTGAGATGGAAGGCATCTTAGAGTCCCCTTTAATTCAAACCTCTCAGTTTATAAGAGTAAATGAAGGCCCAGAGAGGTAAAATGACTTGTTGAGGAGGCTTCGCTTGGAAATAGTATCAGTGGAATTCAAACCCAGTTTCTCTGATTTTAGATCAAATGTTCTTTCCATTACACCACACTATTCACTATTGGGGGCAGCTAGGTGGTGCAGCAGATAAAATATGGGGCCTAGAGTCAGGAAGGCTAATTTTCCTGAGTTTGAATCTGGCCTCAAACCCTTAGTAATTGTGTGACCCTGGGCAAGCCACTCAACCTTGTTTGCCTCAGTTTCCTCATCTGTAAAATGAGCTGGAAAAGGAAATGGCAAACCACTCTGGTATCTTTGCCAAGTAAACCTCAAACAAGGTCACAAAGAGTCTGAAATAACAGAACATAGAGCATTCATTATTGAGAGAATTGTCTACAGAACTAAGCATATCAGAATCCACTGGAAGACTTAATGGACATCTCTGAAGACTCCTTAAACAGAATTAAAAAATCCGGGTCATTGAATAAACAATTGACTACAAGCTACCAAAGTTCGAGATTAGGTTTTTTTTTTTTCTCCCTGCTCCTTGAGTGCTTTACTTTCTATTTGTTTCACCTGCCATGTTTCTATGTGGACTCTGGAGTCTGTGTGGAGTAGGGGCCAAATAGATCTGGCCCTAATGTTTCATTTGTGTCAAAACTATTATATTGTCTACTCTGAGCCTAATCAGCCTCTGTACATTAAATCTTTCACCTAAAAAGAAAAAGACAGTGAAACAATTATGTTGAAAGAAATTGTGAAAAAGAAATGAGATTTATAAAGTTGAGGGGGAGAACAAAAGCATGCATGTAAAGTATTCAAGAGTCTTGGCAAATCCACCCTTGCAGGTTCCTGGGGAAAAAAAAAAGCTCAGTCTTACACAATTCTTCCATTCACTCATGAAGCTTATGTCTGCTGGCCACCCGTGCGCCCTGAATTGAGTTTATAGCATTGGCTTGCATCAGGGAGGTGTGATAGATGAATGGGAGAGATCAGCGGTGGTGAGTGAGTGAGTACACTGGCTTTGCTTTGGAATGAAATCAGATGGGAAGGAAGGAAGAGCAGTAAATTTGGAAACTGTTTTGAAAGGAGATGGAATTTCTTTTTAATCTTCATGTTCTTACATTAGAATATCCTAAGGAAGGAATAAGAACTTGCAGATTGGATGGAGAAGTGATCACTGCTATTAATCAAAACAGGAACTGGAAGTTCGAATCTGTGGGCCTAGGGAGGTGCAGAGGAGAGGCCTATGGTTTTATTTTGCCATTTGGGAAGTTTAATGGGGGCCTCAAGGTTTTATTCTACTTCTGCAGCTGGAAAGGGAGAGAAGATGGAGAATTTAAAAATAACTTAGCCTTTTGAATATGACCAATGGAAATGATATTGGCCCCAATTCTCCTTGAGGAGAGATCAAACAGAAATGAGAGGCATTTAGGCTATCTGTATGCAAATTTGATTAATGATACCAAAGTGACTAATGACATCTGAGAAAATTTAAAATAAACAAATAGGTTCTGTTCCTCAGACAGACTGTGCCAAGATCTCTCAGTAGCAGCCAGCTATTAATGAAGCAGCAGTTAGAGAGTTTGTTTCCAAAATTGATCATGGACATTTCCTGATTTGCTTTGCTGTTTTTGGCACTGAGTCAGAGGTCAGGTTTTCAGTTTCGTGTCTGTAGGATTATAGATCTAGAACTGGAAGAGATCTAAGAGACCATTTAGTCCAACTCTCTCATTATATATATATGTGTGTATATATATATGAGGAAACTGAGGCCCAAGGAGATTGAGTGACTTGCCTCAGAACACACAGGTAGTAAATGTTAGAGGAAGGATTTGAATCCAAGTCTTCTGATTCTAGAACTAATGCTCTATATACTGTACTACAGTGCCAAAAAGGTACTGGACTTGGAATCCATAGCCTTGGATTTGAGTTCCAGGTTTGATACTTACGAGCTATGTAACATTAGGCAAATTCTTCCACACCTCTGTATTTTATTCTTTCAACTTAAAATGAGGGTGATAATATACTACTTATTTCATAAGGTTATTATGAGGACAGCACTTTGTAGTGCAGCTGCTATGTCTCCTCCTCCTCTTCCTCCTTCTCCTTCTCCTCCTCCTCTTCTTTCTTGTCCTCTTTTCCTGTAACAAAAAAGGGTAATAGACAGATGCATTAACCAATAATGATTTGTACAGAACAATTAATGTAAAAGTTATCAGGCTGTGATAGGCAAGATAATGGTAACATGAAGAAGAATAAGAATAAGAATAATAATAAGAACTAGCATTTATGTAGAGATTTATGATATGTGAAGGGCTTTATATGTTATCTCATTTCATCTTCAAAACAACCATCTGCATTATCCCCATTTTGTAAATGCCAAAACAGGGCTGAATGGGGTGAAGTGACTTGTCCATGGTCATAAGTCAGCTAATTCAGAGGCATGATTTGAACTCAGATTTTCTTGACTCCAAATCCAGACTTCTATCCATCTAGATGGTGCAATAAAACCTCTCCAAACCAGAAACCTCAGAAAAAGAAATTACATTCCAAATATAAAGTAACTAAACACAAATCTTCAATAATAAGACAAACACCACATAGTAATAACAAACTAAACACGAAATAACGTTAGAGAGCTTAAATCATTAGAATTTCTACTTGCATGTCCAAACCCTAAGTTGCCCCATGTTTCAGGTATGATGAGTGCAAGAAAGCTTATAGGCTTATATTTCAGAGTAAAGATGTGGGGGTCCCATCTCAGTGATCCCGCAACAGTGACAGACTGAAAACCCTCACCTTTTGCCTCACAAAAGGTGTCAGACACTACCTAGCCATGGGAAAGAAAGTGAAAATAATTAGAGGAAGAAGGGTAGTAGTGGGGGGGGTATAGGAGTAGGTGGGATAGAGACAGAAGATGTAAAAATCGCAAACCTGGCTTGTGGGAAAAAGCTCCATAACTGAGGAAAACCAGAAACTGTTCCACCTGTGACATAAACTATTAATTCATATGGAACTTACAATTCACTGAAGCCCCCAGATCCTTTGTAGAACAAGTAAGTATATTCATACCTCTCCTATTCTAAATTTTTGAAGTTGATTTTTTCATGCCCAAGCAGAAGACTTTATTTTTATTCCTATTGAATTACATCTTATTAGGTTTAGCCCAATGTTGTCTCCTGTCAGGAACCTTTTGGATCCTGACATTGTTATGCTTTGTATCATCTCTACATTTGATGAGCATACTACCTATGTCTTTGTCCACGTGATCGATAAAACCATTTAACTGCATAGAACCAAGTATAGATCCCTGATGCCTTCCACTGGAGTCCTCCTACCATGTTAACGTTACACCAGTAAGAACTGCCCTTTGTGGAAAGACAACATGAACTAATGCTGAGCAGAGTGAGCAAGACCTAGAGAACATTGTACACAGTAACAGCAACACCATGTGATGACTAGCTTTGATAGACTTAGCTCTTCTCAGCAATACAATGATCTAAGACAGTTCCAAAAGACAATGCTCTCCACATCCAGAGAAAGACCTGTGGAGTCTGAACACAGATCAAAGCATATTATTTTCTCTCTTTTTTTGTTTTTCTTTTTCTTTCTCATGGTTTTCCCCTTTTGTTCTGATTCTTCTTTCACAACATGACTAATGTGGAAATATGTCCAATAGGATTGTACGTGTATAGCCTATATCTGATTGCATGCTGTCTTGGGGAGGGGAGAAGGAAGGGAAGGAGAAAAAAATTGGAACTCAAAATCTTATAAAAGTGATGTTGAAAACTACCTTTACATGTAATTGGAAAAAATAAAATACGAGTAAGCAGAAAAAAAGAACTACCCTTTGCGTCTAGGCATCTGCCATGTTCTGAATCCATCTGATTATGTTGTTGTCTAATCCATATTTATCCATCTTCTCCATAAGGATAGTGGGAGACACTTTACAAAAAGATACTTTGCCAAAATCTAGGAAAATTATTTCTCCAACATTCTCCTTTTCTATTAATTTAGTAATCTTGTCAAATAAAGAGATGAAATTTGTTTGGTGTGACCTGTCCTTGATGAAACCCCACTGGCTCTTTGTAGTCGCTGTTTCTCTTTCTAGATGTTTGCCAACCCTCTCTTTAGTGATCCTTTCTAGAATTTTCCCAGGAATCAAAGCCAAGCTCACTGGCTTATATTCTGTACAGCCTGTTCTTCTTTAGGTTTTGAAGATGAGAACATTTACCCTTCTCCAATCTTGTGGACTGATTATGTGAGATAATTTACCCATGCTTCAACTCTCCCTTCCCCCTTCCCTTTCTATTTATCTTTTAAGATCATCAAAACATAACAAACTCTCACCCACAGCCTCTGTCTTATTAGACTCCTTCTTTGCCTACTGATGTTAACAAGGATCTAAGGAACACATTATCATCTCCCCATATTAGAATGAAAATTTTGGAAGCAGCTAGATGGCGCAGTGGATAGAGCACCAGCCCTGAAGTCAGGAGGACCTGAGTTCAAATCTGTCCTCAGACCAAACACTTGACACTTACTGGCTGTGTAACCCTGGGCAGGTCATTTAACCCCGGGCAGGTCATTTAACCCCGGGCAGGTCATTTAACCCCAATTGCCAAGAAAAAAAATGAAAACTTTTTATTCTTGTTGAATACCTTATAATTATTTATTCTTGTTTATCTTTTTTCATTCTTCTCTTGAATACTAGGTTTGTAATTCAAAGCATCTACTCAGTTCTGGTTTTTTGATCAAGAATGCTTGGAAGTCCTCTATTTCATTAAGGATCTGTTTTTTTTTTCTTCTGTAGGATTACATTCAGTTTTTCTAGGTAAGTTATTGTTGGTTGTAAGTCTGTCTTTTGCCTTCTGGGATATCATATTCTAAATTCTCCACTTATTTATAGAGGAGAAATGCTAAATTATGTGTAATTCTGACCATGGCTCCTAAGCCCATGAATTCCTTCTTTCTGGCTGCTTTCATTATTTTTCTTTGCCTTGGAAACTCTGGATTTTGGCTATGATGTTCCTGAGAGTTTTCATTTTGGGATTTCTTTAAAGAGGTGATTGGTGGATTCTTTCAGGTTCTATTTTGTCCTCTATTTTCTATGACAGTTTTCTATTATGATTTCTTTTATTGGTCATGGTTTTCAAATACCCCAATGTTTCTTAATTTTTTTCTCTTCCATCTGTTTTCCAGGATAGTTGTATTTATATGAGGTACATTACTTCTTCTTCCTTTTCTCTCTTTTGACTGTTTTAATATTTCTTGATTTCCAGTGTAGTCAATAACTTCTATTTTGTCCATTCTAATTTTCAAGGAATTTATTTCTTGAGTAAGATTTTATACCTCTTCTGCCAAGCTGTTAATTCCTTTTCTAGCAATTTCTTCCACAGTCTTATTAATTTTCTTATTTTTTCCTATAATGGTCTAATTTGATTTCTAAAATAATTTTAAACTCTTTAAAAAACTCGACTAATTTTTTTTTCTGAGAAATTCTAGTTGAACTCAAGCAATGTTTTCCTTTGTGGCTTTTGTTAGAGATATTTTGTAATAATTTTCTTCTTCTGGGTTTGTGCCCTGTGCATCTCTATCTCCATAATAGTACTTTCTGGTGGCATTCTTTTTAATTTATTTGTTTGTTTGCTCATTCTTCTAGCTTACTTCTTGATTTTGAACTTCATTAGGGCTAATTTCTATATACTTCAGGGAGAATATTGGGGCAGAGTTTTGTCTTCTTGGATCTTTCTGCTGTTTTCTTGGAGTATTGTGTATTATGATATTCTAAGATCTCATTGATGGCTCAGGCTAGAGATCTGGAAGCTTTTGGTGCTCCCAAAGTGATCTGATCAGGGCAAAGTCTGATCATTGCCCTTCTTGTCTGAACCCTGAAAATTTCTGGCCTGAGTTTGAGTCTGAGTAACACATCTATGGGCTTGGCTGGAGTTCCAGTAACTGTTTCTGGACTTATCCATTCTCATGTCCCTCTACTCTGTTGATTCAGAACAACAAAACTACATTCTCACCTTTGCTCTGGGATACTTTCTCTGATCATTCCACTGCAATTTTCAGACTGGGTTGGGTACTGGAACTGAGAACTCTGCTCAGCTTTTGGGAGGAGAGCCACATGGCTGCTGCTTGCTCTTGAACTTGCTCTTTGCTCGGTATACATATTAAACCTTTTATAACTTCCCATCCTGGAATCCCACTCTTAGGCACAGATCTTCTCCTTAGTCAGTCTTGGATCTATAACTTAGAACTGGATAGTGAGCTGCAGGTTGGCACCTATTCCTGCATCCTTGGTAAGGTCAGTCCCCTCTTTTCTATAACTGAGACCTCTTATTGCCTTAGTTCACAGCCTTTCCCTACTCTGAAATTTGCTGTCCATCCATTTCTGACCATACGTTATTTTCAGTGTCTGCAGACCTCTCTGTCTTCCTATGCTGACCTGAATTTGAAAAATGACCGACTCACTGTGCTTTTTATCTTGGCTTCCCCAATCACTTCTAAGTCCAGTATGCTTTTTAGATATTTATGGAGGAATTATAGGAGTTGGGAGAAATAAACTATACTTTCTCTTATTTTTTTGCTGTTATGTCACCTTGTCATCACCTCTTCACCTCCCACAAAAATATTTATTCATTTATAAAGGACCATAGGACTTAATCCTTGGAATATTAATTCAGATCTTTCATCCTTCCTTTCTTGTACTCAGGTCTCCATTAAATCTTTTGTTAGGTTATTTTTGTCCCTTGGTCCTTTAGTTAATTTTTTTTAAAGAACTATAAGCCCAAGATAATTTATTTCATTATTGAGTCTTTCCTTGATATTTATCTTATTTATCATTATTGTGTTTGTCTTGTTTGGAGTATTTGCAAGCTGAGAATTCCAGTCACCTCTAATTTTTTGGTGAATTGTTTTTCTTTTGTAGGGATGCTTCAAATCATTTTGATTAGTTTATATTCCTTTGTTTTTGGCAAATATATTATTCCATTCTCTTCTTTGATTTCTTGAGACTGTGGAATAACCCTTGGTTATCTGAATTAGCATTCCTTCATGTTTGAAGAGGTTTCTCTTGGATACCCTTAAAATGTATTTAGTATTGAAACTGTTTAATTACTCCATATGCAGTTTTAACTATGGTGTTTTTCTATAGTAACAATCTGTGGATTTTATTGATAGGTATTTTGTTGTCAGTATTCAAAAGTTTGGAGTGATTTTCTTATATCATTTCCTGTAGCAAATGTTCAAGTACTTGATTTGTCATGTTTTTCTGGGAACCCTATAATCCATAGATTACTTCTACACATCCTGTCTTCAATGCCAGTTGCGTTGGCTTATATAGAATTCATATATTCTCTTGGAATTGTTGTTCTTTGCTTCTCTTCTGCCAAAATTTCTTTTATTTCCATATTTTATGTTCCAAATCTGTTATTCCCATTCTCAGAGTCTCTACTTCTTGGAAAAAATTATCCATCTTGGCTTCTAAGTTTAGTTCCCTGCTATTTGTGTTTTTTAATTATGTGTTAAAAGTAATTTCCAACTTAATTTACTTCCTACAATCTTTTTTAAAGTTTTATTTCTCTTTTAAGCCATTCTGGATCTTACTGTTGCTATTCCATGATTTCTGGGATATTTTAAGAATTTTTTTTGGTAGCACAAAATTTTAGTTCCTTTTCATAGTATAGTACTTGTTAATGTTATTTGGACTTTTAAAAAATTCTTGCTTTTTTTTCCTTCTGAATTTATACATCTCTCTGTTTATCTAATTGTAATCTAGGTTCATATTTAGGCTCAGGATGAGTATAATGTACTCTATTCAAAAGAAATAAGATAGGTAAAAAGAGATCAAATAACATTGCATATTAAGAAGTTATTTTCATGTAAGGAGCACCAGAGACCAGAGCATAGAAGCATGACAGGAAATATTTGGGTAAATATCAAAGGGGAGAAAAAAACAAAAGTGATTTTGCTATTGGGACATATTACAGACCACCAGGACAAAAAAATAAAAGGAAATAGATGAAGAATTTGGAGAACATGTAACAAATCTAGTAAAAAAAGCATTCTATATTAATGATTAGATTAATTAGAATTAATTAGAATAATTATTATTCAAACATCTTCTGGGGTTCTCTTTGCCAAAGCAGATTAGCTTATTAACAGATTAGTTTGATCTAATCTTAGTGATAATTCAGTTCTTCAAAAGGTAGAGTAATGAAGAGGTTGTGACAAGTTAACATAATAGCAATTAATAGAAAAAAGTATGGCTTATTTCTCCTAACTCCTACAATTCCTACACAAATATCTAAAAAGTGTACTAAACTTAGAAGTGACTGGGAAAGCCAAGATAAAAGGCACAGGAGTCCTTTTTCAAGCTCAGGTCAGCGTAGAGAGACAGAGAGATCTGCAGACACTGAATATAAGGTATGGTTAGAAATGGATGAATAGCAAATTCAAGGCTATGAACTAAGGTTATAAGAGGTCTCAGTTATAGAAAAGAGGGGACTGACCTTACCAAGGATGCAGGAATAGGTGCCAACCACAGCTCACTATCCAGTTCTAAGTTATAGATCCAAGACTGACTAAGGAGAAGATCTGTGCCTAGGAGTGGGATTCCAGGATGGGGAGTTGTAAAAGGTCCTAGTTTGTGTATGGGGAAGATGCACAAATGGTGAGGGAAGTGGGTGGTAAAAGACTGTGAAATGGATATATGCCCATATCCAGTGAATACAGAAGGTTTATCTATTCCTCTAATTTCTCAACATGAGTACTAGTTGTTGGAAAATAGGATAAATGCAATAGAGGAAGGGACTGGGACATATAAAATAGAAAGCAGTCTCATCCCAGGAGGGAAAAAAGAAGGATGAGTATAAATAGTATTCCCATGATGGTGGTAGTTGGAGATATCTATCTATCTATCTATCTATCTATCTATCTATCTATCTATCTATCTATCTATCTATCTACCTATCTATCTATCTATATATGTATGTATATGTACCTGTAGATATGCATCCCTGCCTATAGCTAGGGTCTCTATAATGGGATTTATTTGGGAGAAACTGACACATTAGGAGATGATCTTCTCTAAATAAAGACTGTACCTTCAGAATAATATACTACCTCAGGAGAGGGGAAATATGAGTTCCCAAGGGCAGCTAACACCCAGGGTAGCAATGGTGGTAGTGATGGTGATGGTGGGGACAAGGGTGAGAAAGAACCAAAAAAAGGATAACTTAGCCTTAGGAATGGTGAATAATCATTGCTAAGTCAGAAGCAAGGACTATACTTTGTGGCTTGATACAAAGAATGACTCTTATTACATGATAATGCTTTCATTTAGCATTTCTTTTTTCATTACTATATGAGCTTTTTAAGGACAGGGACTGTTTTTGTTATTTTTTGAAATAGTAGACACTTAATAGTTGCCTATGTATCCCTATCTTTTAGCACGGTTCCTGACACGTAGTATCTGGGACAGACA
Source organism: Phascolarctos cinereus (assembly GCF_003287225.1). Taxonomy (NCBI): domain Eukaryota; kingdom Metazoa; phylum Chordata; class Mammalia; order Diprotodontia; family Phascolarctidae; genus Phascolarctos; species Phascolarctos cinereus. The sequence continues at coordinate 194,458,404 of NW_027555958.1, read as the reverse complement.
ATACAAATGCACAACGAATTGGGACAAGACTTGAAAAGGAGAGTGGGTTAGATTGCTTTTGGGAAAATACTAAGTACTTTTATTGGCCCACACAATAATCTCTCTCTCTCTCTCTCTCTCTCTCTCTCTCCATCTATCTATGTATCTATCTATCTAGTGCTTTAAGGTATGATGAGCACTTTACATTTATTATTTCACTTGGTTGTTACAACAATCTTATGAAGAAAGTGCTATTATTGGTATTCTTACTTTACAGATGAGTAAGCTTAGTATGAGAGAGATCTAATGACATGATGGGGTCACATCGCTAGGAAGTGTCCCAGATAAGTTTTAAGCCCAAGTACTCTTTATTTCAAAATCTTCCACTACACCACACTACCTTTAATTCTCAAGCTAAGAGCAGATTTATTGATTCCCCTACTTGGCCAACTCCTGTTTGGGATGATGTGACATACATTGCTTTTCTCAAATAAAGCCATAATCATAGTATGTTGATTTATGTACCTATCTGGCTGATGTTGGTGAGGCCCATTGCATATTTCTAAGCACAAAAAATTGTCACTTGGATTGGATTTACTGAAAAGGGCTGCCCTTGCAGGTCTAACAGGAATGGGCTGCACAGCTGCAGATTTCCACTTAATGCTATGTATCCTTCAATATATATCTCAAGCCCTGTAAATCTCTCATTTCTAGCACCTTATAATTTAATTACAAGCTGGCTGGTCTGTTAGGTTAAAATAGTCCATATTCCTTTTCTGGTTATTAGGATTTTTTTTGGTGGTAGTTGGGATGTCTGAAGCATTAAAATTATATGATACCCTTAACTGTGCCTACCTCTAATTTGTTTCTGACAGTCATGTTGCATAAGACTTATGTCAGGCAATGGAAATGTGACCATGCCCCAGGGGTCGTTTATAAATGACTCGGCAAATTGAGAAGAGATTCTTTCCAGAAAATGGGACAATTGTGGATGTCTAGCTAAAATTTCCCAAGAAGGAACAACTAACTTCTGTCTGCTCCTTCTTTGATGAAGAATATTCCTTTAGTTGTTGACCACACTGATGTCTCAGCCTTCTCCCACCTTGGGAAATTAATTTTTTTATGGGACCTTGATCCTTGTCCCATTGAGTAGACAGGACTGGCTTGCCACTATTCATGGATTTGGGGAGGATAAAATGGGTGTTTTGGGTAGTTTCCACTGCCTTTGGAATCCCTACCTTAGGGGTTCCCCAAGGCAGAGGCAAATATGGTCTGGTGGAGTCATTTGTGCTTCCTGCTTAGACATGGGGGCTGGCAGGGGAAGAGAAAGGGAGGGCAAAATGAGGTTAACAGCAGAAAAAATGGAGAAATCTGGGTATGATTAATCTATGTAATGGATAACCTATTCCTAGGTGAGTGCTAGGCTGTGTCTATAATATTCAGAGATCAGTTGAGGGGCCTTTCCTAATCCCACATTGTTAGTGCTCTCACTACCCTGAAATTATCTATTCACTTGGCTCATATGTTGTATCCTCTCAAGAGGATGGAAGTTCTTAGAGTACGAGAACCTTTCTTGAGTTCTTGAGTAATTTTGTTAAGGATTAATGTACTCCACTGTTAATCTGTAGCACTCTTACCTTGTTGGGCTTTTTGCTTTCTTGTTCTGTGGAAATAGCTATAATCATTCACCTTTGTCATATAACTCTTTACTGTTTTTTAAGGGTTAATAGGAAAAATTTATAGTCCTCTATCTTGCTGGTCAAGTAACCTGGAAGTTGACTGCACTTTTCTAGTACTGAAAGCAAATTACAGCCTGAAAAAGAGCACAAATATCAATTATACCTGCAATTAATATGACTTTTGATTCTTTTAAGTAAAAGAAAATAAAATAGATTTTAAAAGATTGTTTAAAAATAACTTGAGCATTAAACAGTTCAATTCAGTTAAACATACCCTAAGTGACTATACACTGTGCTATACACTGCAGATTCAAAGACAAAAAGGAAAGAGTTTTTACATTCTAGGAACTTTCATTCAACATAATGAACAATTGGATGATTTTGTTGTTTTGGTTCTATCCATCTCTATCCTGCAGAGAAACTAGTTTACTTGATGCCATCTTTTTTCCACTCTAGATCCATTTAATGAGTGTTTTACTTGAAAACACACAAAAAGAGGATGGGTTTTTAATATTTGTTGCTGAAAATTATCTAGTTCACTCATAAATGAAGACATGTTCATTTAGAATCATTGCCTTGTGGGTAGGGCCTACCATAGAATCATAGGCTCTTAAGTTGTAAGTTGCTTCAGAAGTCAACTAGTCCAGCCATTACCTGAGACATTAATACTCTTTATAACATTCCCAAGAAATACTCATCCAGCCTCTACTTGAAGACTTGAAGTGATGGGGAACTCATTACCTCCCCCCCTACCCTGCCCTAGGCAACCCATGGATGGCTCTAATGGTTAGGGTGTTTCCTTATATGGAGCAAAAATCTTCCTTTCTGTAGCTTTTGCCCATGGGCTCTGGTTCTATCCTCCAGGGCCAAATAAAACGATCATAATTCCTTTACCACATGGCTTCCCTTCAACCATTAGAGACAGCTGCCATCTTCCTGCTAAGTTTTCTCTTCTCTAAACAAAATATCCCAAATTCTTTCAGCTTATTCTCCAATGACATGTCTCTAAGTCCCTTCACAAGCTGATTGCCTTCCTCTGAACATGCTATTCAATGTCCTTTCAGTACTTCAGAAATGGTATAACTAGGGCAGACTTTGGTGAGACTTAAAAAAAAACCCCTTCAACTGCCTTGTGAAATAGGTACTTATTGTCTCCACTTTACATATGAAGAAACAGAATCGGGGGGAATTATAAGTCCCTTATCCAGGTTCACACAGCCAGTTTGAGGTTGGTTTCAAATTCAAGTTTTCTTACTTTCATGTACAGTACTATCTCCACTACACCACCAAGGTAGAAAGTAGAAAGTTCAGGATATGAACTTAGAATCTCTGGTTCAGTGTCCTACATTGCTGAAGTGAGAGGTTAAAGCTAGGGTTTACCATAACTGTTGCTTTCTCCTTACTACAATCAGAATATTGGAAGTTCTTTAGAGAGAAGAAGACTTTGGAATAGAAAACTGTATGCATCTGGTCCCAAAGATTATTCTCTTGGGAATACATATTCCAGGCTTTTGCTAAGCCAGAAGTTGTCTTGGAATGCTGGGCCTTTCCCCACTTCCCACCAGGGGCTCATTATCCAGTGGTTGAAAATACATTCTCAAGCTTGTACTTGGTGGGTTAGTCAAAAAAACATTAGCTTATAGCATAGTCCCAACAATCCATCATGACTGTAGAGTTTTCCATTCATCCAATTCAAGGCATAAAATTAGATTAGGCTTCTACTCATATATTTTCTTTTTTAAAAATTCACTTTTTTCAATTTGGCATATTAATTCAATTAAACATTCTTTATTCTAGGGAATATAACTGTATTAATGTGGTCTTGAGAGGTATGGCAGGGTGGCTAGAGGGCTGACCTTGGCATCTGAGAATCTGGACAAAAGTCTTATCTCTGACACTCACTGGCTGTGTGACTATGAGCAGATCATTAAACCTCTCAGTGCCCCTAGGAAAATCTATAAAGTTCTTAGTTACAAATCATCTTGTGATCTACCTCACTTTCTCAATGGAAGCTCCCTATACTAATGAAATCACAAGTCTAATAAAAAAAATGTAGCCTAAGCTTGCCTTATGCATTTTGGATGTCATATCACACCTCTGATTTGTACTAAATTTCTAGAACACTAAATTTTGAGACCTTTTCTAATCAATTAAAAATTTAGCCATTCTTCCCCATCAAGTGCTTATGTATTTGTTTATTGAACCTAAGTAAACACTTTATATTTATCACTATGAAGTTTAATCTTTTTTAAAGTTGGTCCATATTTCTAGAATGCTGAGATCTTTTGGGATCTTGGTTCATTAATCTGACATTTAGCCATTCTTTCCAGCCTTGTTGATGGCCTTCAGAAATTTAATAAGTACCCCATCTCTATCTTTAACCAAGTGTGATTAAAAAAAAATTGAACTGAACTGGTCCAAGGACAGAGCCATATGGCACTTCTGTTTGTATCATGTAGAGAGGTGGATTTTTCTAATGCTGTTCCCTCTTTCTGAAATTTCTTCATCTTCTGTGGCTGTACTTCCTCCTTTCCAAATCAAGCCTTATTAGAATCCAGGTATACGGTATTTATAAAATTACCTCCCTTCTCCCAAATTACCTAATTTTTATTTTATATGTACTTGTTAATGTACATGTTAATCTCCTTCCCTGAGATATGAACTGCTGGAGTTGGGGACAGTCTGTTTTTTGTTCTGGCATCTGCATTGCCCAGCACAATACTTGGCACATAGAAAATACTAAGTAAGAGTTTGCTGATTAATTGATTTCCTTGTCCCTCTTGCCAGCTTATCATCTGTTTCCTGAACTTGTCCTGTCTGTTCCTCTGAGTGCCTTACCTTGAGATCATAGTTTTTGTTGATGTTTCTTCTTGAATTTTTCCCAAGTGAATTACTATGCCATTTACCCTTACTTCTTTATCAGGGCCTAGTATTTTACACCTGCATGCTTATAATGCCTGAATGAATACAATGGCATTTATTAAGCACTTGCTATATGTCAAGCACTGGGGATATCCATACTGAAGCAAAGTTATTACTTGCCCTTAAGGTTCAATTCTTTTCCCCCCTTCTGATAGTTTTATTTTTTTCTTATTTTTCTTGTTTTCTTATTTTTAATTTAATTTCAAAATTATTTTTATTTTTTCTGTTTATATTTTATTTTATTATTTTTTGTTTAGTACTTTATTTTTCATGAAATTACATGTGAAAACAATTTAAACATTTATTTTTAAAACTTTGATTAGCAAGTCATCTCCCTTCCTCCCTTCCCACTCCCCTCATTGAGAAGGCAAGCAATTTGATATATGTTATACATGTGTAGTCATATAAAACATATTTCTATATTAGTCATGTTGTGAAAGAAAACATAGGAAAAATGCAAGAAAAACAAAGTAAAAAAAGTATGCTTCAATTTATATTTAGACACCACCAGTTTCTTTGGAGATAGCATTTTTCATCGTAAGTCCTTCAAGTTGTCTTGGATCATTGTATTACTGAGAATAATGAAGTCATTTATAGTTGATCATCTTACAATACTGCTGTTACTTTGTGTACAGTACAGTCATTTTGCATCAGCTACTATAAGTCTTTCCAGGTTTTTCTGAGAGCATCCTGCACATCATTTCTTATAGCACAATAATATTCCATCACAATCAAACACCAAAATTTGTTCAGCTATCCCCCAATTAATAGGCATCCTCTCAATTTCCAATTCTTTGCCACCAAAAAAAGCTTCTATAAATATTTTGTACATATAGCCTTTTCCTTTCCGTTTATTTTCATTTCTTTTTAGATACAGACCTAGTAGCGGTATTGCTAGGTCAAAAGGTATGCATGGTTTTATAGCCTTTTGGCCATAGTTTCAAATTGCTCTGCTGAATGGTTGAATCAGATCACAACTCCAACAATGCATTAATGTCTCATTTTTTCCCACATGTCCTCCAACATTTGTCATTTTCCTTTTCTGTCCTATTAGCCAATCTGATAGGTGTAAGGTAGTACCTCAGAACTGTTTTAATTTGCATTTCTCCAATCAATAGTGAGTTAGAGTATTTTTTCATATGGCTATAGATAGCTTTGATTACTTCATCTGAAAACTGTTCATATTTTTTGATCATTTATCAATTGGGGAATGGCTCTTATTTTTATAAATTTGACTCATTCTCTATATGTTTGAGAAATAAGGCCTTTATTAGATAAACTTATTTCAAAAATTATTTTCACAGTTATTATTGCAAACTGTTTTTCCCTCCATCCTATGTTCTTGCTATCCTTCCACCTGCTCCTCCTTAAAAGTGTTTTGCTTCTGACTAGTGCTTCCTTCATCTGCCCTCCCTTCTATCACCACTTGCCTTTTCCTATCCTCTTCCCTTCATACTTTCCTGCATGGTAAGATAGATTTCTATACCCAATTGAGTGTATGTTATTCTCTCTTTGAGCCAATGCCTATGAAAGTAAGGTTCATTCACTCCTCTCACCTCCCCCATCTTTCCCTTCTTGTAAAAGATTTTTCTAGCCTCTTTTATTACCCCATTCTACCTCTCCCTTTCCTTTTCTCCCAGTGCATTCCTCTCTCACCCGTTAATTTTATTTTTTTAGATATCATATTTTCATATTCAACTTACACCTGTGCCCTTTTTCTATATATACTCCTTCTAACTGCCCTAATAATGAGAAAATTCTTATAAGTTGCAAGTATCATCTTACCATGTAGGAATGTAAATAATTTAACCATATTAAGTCTTTTATGATTTTTCTTTCCTGTTTACCTTTTTATGCTTCTCAGTCTTGTAATTGAAAATCAATTTTTTTTTTATTCAACTCTGGTCCTTTCATCAAGAATACTTGAAGTGCCCATTTCCCCCCTGAAAGATTATATTCAGTATTGCTGGGTAGGTGGTGATTCTTGGTTGTAATCCTAGCTCCTTTGCCATCTGGAATATCATATTCCAAGCCCTTTGATTCCTTAATGTAGAAGCTGCTAAATCTTGTGTTATACTGACTGGTGGCTCCATGATACTTGAATTGTTTCTTTCTGGCTGCTTGTAATATTTTCTCCTTTGCCTGGGAGTTCTGGAATTTGGCCATAATATTCTGAGAGTTTTTGTTTTGGGATCTTTTTCAGGAGGTGATCAGTGGATTCTTTCAATTTCTATTTTATCCTCTGGTTCTAGAATATCAGGACAGTCTTCTTTGATAGTTTCTTGAAAGATGATGTGTAGGCTCTTTATTCGATCATGGCTTTCAGGTAGTCCAATAATGCCTGAATTATCTCTTCCGGATTTATTTTCCAGGTTATTTACTTTTCCAATGATTTATCTCACATTGTCTTCTATTTCTCATTCTCTTTCGGTTTTGTTTTATTGTTTCTTGATTTCTCATAAAGTCATTAGCTTCCATTTGCTCAATTCTAATTCTTAAGGAATTATTTTCTTCAGTGAGCTTTTGTATCTCCTTTTCCATTTGGCCAATTCTGCTTTTCAATGCATTCTTCTCAATTTTTTGTACCTCTTTTACCATTTGGCCTATTCTGTTTTTTAAGGCGATATTTTCTTCAGTATTTTTTGTGTCTCTTTTTCTAAGCTGTTGATTTTTTTTTCATGATTTTCTTGTATCACTCTCATTTCTCTTCCCAATTTTTTCCTCTACCTCTCTTACTTGTTTTTAAAAATCCTTTTTGATTCCTTCCATGGCCTGAGACCAATTTATATTTTTCTTGGAAGCTTTGGATGTAGAAGCTTTGACTTTGTCATCTTCTTCTAAATGTGTGTTTTGATCTTCCTTGTCAGCATAGTAACTTTCTGTGGTCAGAATATTTTTTCTATTATTTGCTCATTTCCCCAGTCTATTTCTTAGCTTTTAACTCTTTGTTAAAGTAGGGCTTTCCTTCTAGGGTGGAGGGCACATTGTCCCAAGATTCAGGGGTTTTGTGCAACTGTTTTCAGAAGTACTTCTAGGAACCTGCAAGTTTTCAGTTCTTCCAAGGTGGTATGATCTAAGGAGAAGTGTTTACTACTCTCCTGGCCTCTGCTCTGGTATGTCAGTGACTGCAAGCACTCTTTTCTGTCCAAGAAACATAACAAGGGTCTGTGCTTCACTATGGCCTACAGACTGTAGTGTGCTAGTGCTTCTCCTTGCCCTGGGACTACCACCTAGGACTGTGACCCAGATCTGAGTATGGGCAAGCAACAGAGTTCTGTCCCCAGTACCAGTAAAGAGACTCCTGTAATCTCCTTCTGATCAGTTTTTCAACTCCCTTACCATCTGTGGGCTGAGAGTTCCAGAAAGAGCCAATGCCTCTGCGGATTCAGTGGCTCCCAAGTCCTGCTCCTGGTTTGATGGGGTGGTCTATGTTGGCACAGCCTGCACTGCACTGTACTCTACTCTTACCCTAATTCAACAAATCATTCCTGCTGACCTTCTAAGTTGTTTTTGGCTGGAAAATTATTTCACTCTGTCCTTTTGTGGGTTCTGACATTCCAGGAATTATTTTATGGCATCATTTAATGTGTTTAGAGGTGTTTTGGGGAAAGCTCAGGTGAGTCACTACTTTTCTCCTCCATCTTAGCTCTGCCTCCTCCCTTCTGGTCAGAAGGTTCAGAAGGGAGACATAATACCTAGGGGATTGGTGAGCAGGTGCCTCTATGGTTTAGAAAGTTACAGGGATAGTGAGTGAGACCATGAAGGTGAGTAGATTGACATACTCCTTCAAGTAAAAATGGCAAAGTTGATTTGATCATAGCTTCCAAACTGGAGAAAGGAGCAGAGCAGGAAAAAGCAGCAAGATGGTTGTAAAGGCTGTCTATAATTAGGTGAATAGGAAAAGAAGTGAGGCATCATGAATGGAGCTTGACTGAAATGGGGGCCAGTGAGACAGCAACTAATCAGGACAAGGAGCCCCACGGTGGAAGTTACAGAGGTGAAAGGGTTAAAATCTCCAGGTCATGACCCTTGGTCCTGGTGGTAAGGTATCAGTTGTCAATCAATCAATCAATCAACAAGCATTCATTAAATCCCTGTTATATTCCAGGCACTGTAGTAGGTATTGGGGATATAAAAATAAGAACAGAACAGTGTTTACTCTTAAAGATGTATTTCCTGTTGAGGAAGACCATATGCAGATTTGTAGCCCCAGCTTGGCTACAGCCCCAGTGAGCAGGAAATTTGGGGGAAGGGAACTGATTTGCTAGGTAGGCAGTTACCCAGAGCCCCAGGTTCTACTTTTGACTTTGACATAGGAAGGGAACTGGTTGGAAGAAGTAGGATGTTTTCACAAGCAGACAGTGCCTGTGAACATCTGTCAGGAGCAGCTACTAAAAGATAAGCCATGAAGACATGATGGAAGTTAGGCCAACATGAATCAGGGTCATGACTGCTAGAAAGAGAAAGAGCTCTGATGGTGGGCATGGAACTCACCCTGTGTAGGCCCCAGGTATCACAAAAAGAGCAGAATCAGGCATCTGTAGTACTTGGGTGGTGAGATTAGCTTGGATGAATGACATCTGGTTGTTTCCAAGTCTCTCTTCTGTATATCCACTCCTCCCTGCCCCCAATCCTCCCCTCTCATGGTTCATGATCCACATCATTTGAAGGAATACCTCATATTTATAAAATCTGAGTTCACTGCAATATCAGAAATATTATTCATGAATTTGAACATATTTTCGCATGGTTACTAACATTTTACATTTCCTTTCCCAAAATGGCCATTTTGCTAGGATCATAGATTGAGAGATGGAAAAGCTCTCAAAGGCCATGATGCCCACAAAGACAGTAGGTGGTAGAAGTGGAATTTTTCCATCCAAGATGTAAGCTTTTAAACAAACAAGCAAACAAACAAATAAGTGGTGCACCAGAAAATAACAACAACCTTCCCCCCTTCCCACCCCAGCAATAAGTTCTATTAACAAGTGAAATCAGTTTTCCAGTGTCATGATGAGAGTCCTGTTCTCCCAGAAATTAAGACAGGGCTGTCCAAAGCTCTGGAAGTGCATGGCAGGGGAGAATCCTGGGCCAAGAAAACTTGGAAGTGAATAAGCCAAGATGTCTTTTCCATCTGCTGTTCTGCTGATGCTCTGCTACTCACATTTCCTGTGCGTCTATGGAAAGCCATTCAGGCCACTGGATGTCTCTGTTTCTCTCACCACAATGACAGAAAGTAGACTGTCATTATTTGTAAATTAATCTTTTTATCCCTAAAACAAAAAAAATGATACTGGTTGATGGTTTATAGTTCTCCTTTGAGTACACAGGAAAACGACACTGTGGCTCCCATAGATGTTTATCATGTCTGGGGGTGAGAACAGATTTATTGCTGTAATTCTGGTCCATACATGGAGGAGAAGTTGGAGGGGTGTGTGTGTGTGTGTGTGTGTGTGTGTGTGTGTGTGTGTGTGTGTGTACTCATGCTGACCAATCACAGATTATTATTGGTGAAGTCACTTCTCTCTCCCTCCTCCTACACTGGAGGAAATGTCTGGAAATTTGTCTGGAAAAACTGATAGGGGAAACTGAGAGAAAAGAGGAGAGGGAAGTTCCCCTTCAACCCTCCCCCCAAGATTTGCAGAATGGAGAGGATAAAACAATTTTGCATTGATGGGTTTAGCAGCTACCTTTTGAAAAATCTACCTTGGTCAAAATTGCCAAAGATAACATTAAGAAGGTAAATCCTGCTATTTCTGGAAGCTGTAGCTCCAGACAACAAGTAAACAGGGGATATTAAGTGGAAATATAAGAGACGCCAGCCGATTTCAATGACGTCAGGCAAGAGCATTCTCGGGGCCTGAAGCATGGCTGTTCAGAGTTTAGGCTGGATGCCAAGCAGAGCATGGGAGACCTAACTGAGAACACGGAGCTCCTGGCTGTAGTAGTCCACTACTTAACAATTTTCAAAACATTTTCACTTGCATTATCTCATTTGCTCCTCACAATAACCCTGCCATGTATATTGGAAAGGGAATTTATTGTCATTTTTATAGATGAGGAAAGGAAGAAAATGTGATGAAGTAGAAAAAGCATTGGTCAACCAGCATTTATTAAGCCCTCACCATGTGCCAGGCACTGTGCTAAGTATGGCACTTGATTTGGAGTCATAGCTTGATATTGATAGGGAATTTAGTAAGCATGTACTGTGGGGGCTGGGGGTATTGCACTAAGCCCTGGGGATACAAATACAAAAAAAAGTCATGCCTGCCCTTGAGGAGTTTACATTCTCATGAGGGGAAGGCTACACAAAAAGGGAAGCTGGAAAGGGAGAGGGAGGCTCAAGTTTTGGGACATGGTATCTAGGTGACCTGGAAATGGTGTCTTAGGCTTGGGTTCTGGCAAGATAAGCTTAAAAACTCACCTATCAGGGTCAGGGAACCCTGGAATAGAGTCTAAAGCTGTGATAGCAGGGAGATGAATACGGTAACTGGATGTAGGCTGCTTGGTGAAGAGATGATTACACTTCATAGTGAAGATGACCACTGCACTAACAATATTTAGAAAGGAAGATATAGTTATAATCTTGTGTTCCCTCTCTGGAGAGAATAGTAGAATGGCCAGTCCTGTGTCTTCAATCTGCTGCTCTTCTTCAGAAAGCACAGCAAGATAAGAGGAAAGATAACCTCTCTTAAGAGCTGGATTTGAATGCTAAATTTGTTGTTTATCTGGATGACAGCCTTGGACAAGTTGCTTCCTCTTTCTGGGTCCCACTTTCCTTATCTGCAAAGTGAGAGGGCTGTATTTCACAAAACCTAATTTCCCTTATAGCTCCATATGTTCAATTGTAACCCAGGGTTCAAACCTTTTGCATTTATGCAAGATCTCCCACATTGGTGAAGAGAATGATTACTTGACACTGTATCTGCATGAAAGGTCAAGTCTATGAAGATTTGGGAGAGGAGAAACCTTCCTGCTTCCAGCTTTAAGGGAGGATTTACAGATTTTCAAACTCTTTTCACAGAGAGGTATCTGGAGAGAAAAGAACGTTTGCAAAGAGGCAGATATTTAGGAGAGTTGATGCCTTGATGTGTCCCTAATTTCCAGCTTACTTCTCTAAAGACCTCAAGGAATTTATCCTTGAGTGAGATTAGGGACTTTTTTAAAAAAAATTGAGCTGAGATATCTTGCTGAGAGAGAGAGAGAGAGAGAGAGAGAGAGAGAGAGAGAGAGAGCGAGCGCAAGAGAGAGAGAGAGCGCTCATTTATTCAGTGTTTTCTCTGGTCTATTCTATGCTGTACAATTTTTATGATTTCTGTTTGCTCTCTGCTTGGATAAATGGTTTATTTACAATACAACTTTGTTATAGTCTTAAGTGTAACTAACTTTTGATGGGAAGGGAGTCAAGCTTTTCAAAATAAGCTGGAGGTACCTTGTCCTTTAAGGGTTAGCAACCATGGAAGTGTTTTGGACCTAAGAATGAAAAACATCTTTACTATGCTAATATTTATGGAAGAAGACAGATATAATTGCAACCTGGTATGCCTTCTCCAAGGAGAGCAGAGTGGTCAGCTCTGTGGCCTTAATCTCTTGCTCCTCTCCAGTCAAGAATCAGTTTCTCTTTCAGAAGGGTAGGCAATGTTCTAGAGGTATCTATTTAGATACCCCTGCAAGCTGCATTTGGTAACCCATTTGGACATACACAACCTATGTGGGCAACACACATGCCTTATAGGATGACCATCTCAGGAAAGTTAAGTGACTTGACCAAAGTCATGAGGCTAGTAAGTATCACATTTGGAATTGTAACTTTTCAGAATTGGAAAAATACTTAGAAATAATCTACTTCAAATCCTCTATTATCTGAAAAATATCATTATAGCATATACAAGGGGCATATGTTTTGTTTTATAGGAATCTCCTTCTAATATTCTGAAACTTATAGTCTTATAGAGATGTCTGGGCACAGTGACAGGTTGTCACTTTCCCAGAGTCACAGTCCCACACTTAATGTGGGAGTTAAGTTCAGGGCTTCCTGACTCATAGACCAGCCTTCTATCTGCCATACCATGTTGCATTTTTGTCAAGCAAAAGTCCTCACCCTAAATTTGCACCCCCCTATCCCCACACCCCCCTTCAAAAGTGTTTTATCTATCATTGGAGGAATGAGTCTGAAGTTCCTTAGGTGCTATATCTGTGGGAGCCACCAGGTGGCTCTCTAAGCTTGAGTTACCAGTTTAAGCAAATGCATGAATGTCCTTAGCTCTTCCTGGCTTCCCCAACCTCTTTATTGCTCTCTTTTTGCTTTCCTTGATTTCTGTCTAAAGTCTAGTAATAGAGAGAGTCCAGTAATAGCCCATAACTTCCTTGGCTCCTTGTGCCTCCATTTCTACTAGAGTCCTTGATTTTTTCTTCAATCTGACCCAAAGGATGCATTCCATCAGTATTCAAATGAAATTTCATTTTCTAAAGCATCATGGCGTAGAGCTCACCTCAAAGCCACAAACACCTGGATTTGAATTCCACATTGACACAATCTGGCTGTGTGACTGGGAAAGTCAATTAAATTTTCAGTGCTCTAGGCAATTCTTGAAGATTGTATATTGCAGAAAAGGTGCCAACCTTCACTTGTAGAGGGAATTTCCTCATCTAGCAGTTCTTTAATATCATTGAAATCATAGATGCAGCACTTATCCCCTATCCCTACAAAAAAGGCTAAAGGAAAAGTACAGATTAAATCTTCAACAATGCTGGAAATAGCCATAGCCAAACCCCTCCCAGCTCCACTTCTGCAACACTTATTACTCTCATAGGCAAACAGAAGGCTGTCATGGATGGAGACATTGGTGGAGAAGTGCTTATAAGCATCTATCATATCAAAATCCTGGGGAATTGGGGAGAAGGAAATTATCCAACCACCTCCACATGTACAAATGCGTCTTGGGAAAAACCTCTGCTTAATGTTTTCACAGGCTTCTTCAGTTTCGTTCTCTTTATCTTCCCCTAGAGCCCCAGTAAGGAAGAACAGAGGACACAAAGGATACTCACTTCAAGTTGGAACCTTAGAAGACCGAGAGAAGTTCCCAGAAAAAGAATAGGCAGAAAAGGGGGACTGGGAGAGGATAAAAGTTGGGACTTGACTTGTGATTTCATTGGTATAAGGAGCTCCCCAAGGGTCATTGTCCTTTGTTCTTGAAGATGACCAAAATGGTATCGGTATGTTGGAGTAAAGGCACAGTGTTTCTCACTGGTTGATCAGACGAATATGAGCTCAGAAGACTCTACCATAGGTCAGACACACATAGTCCAAATGAACATTTGGAGTGGAAATGTCGCTAAATTTGCACAACTCGTGTTTCTTTTGAGCTGCTGCAATTCTGTTTTGCTCATAGAACACAGTGCCTTCTTTGATCTTGGCATGCCATGCTGGATGGTCACATAATCAATTCCAAAGTTCTCCAGAAAGACCTTGAGAGTGTCCTTGTATCACTTCTTCTGATCTCCATGTAAGCACTTGCCTCTTGTGAGTTCTCTGCAAAATAGTCTTTTAGGCAAAAGTATATTTAGCATTCAAACTCAATAAGGAAACACTATATACCAGTGCAGATCGACATTTTTCTGAAACTTAGAGTATTACAGAGTTAATTAGAGCATTGAGATGTTAAAGTGATTTGCCCATGGTCACACAGCTAGCATGTGGCAAAGGCAGAATTTGAACCGAGGTCTTCCTGGATCCAAGGCTGTTTGCTATGTCTATTTTGATGAATTCCCCTGGAACTAATGACCAAATGTCTCCCTCACCATTATCATTTAGATTGTCCAACTACTTTCATGTCCTCTTTCATCCTTAAAGATGCTAAAATGGCAGGGGAAAAACAATAGCTACTAGCTGAAGAAGAACTTGTTTTAAGTCAAGTCAACAAGCATTTATTAAGCACCTATCATGTGCCAGGCACTGTGCTAAGGACTGGGATAAAAAAAGGCAAAAGCAATCCCTGTCTTTAGGAAACTCACGGTCTAATTGGGGAGATAACATGCAAACAACTATGCACAAGGGACATACATACAGTATACATTAGAAATAATCAACAAAGGGAAGACATTAATGTTAAGGGGGAATCATGAAAAGCTTCTTATGAAAAAGGGGGGGGTTGGTTGAGATATGAAAGAAGGCAAAGAATGCAGGAAACAGAGAGGAAGGAGAGCATTCCAGGCATGGGGCAAAGCCAGTGAAAATGCACGGAGTCAAGAAATGGAGATCTTGTGGGAGGAACAGCAAAGAAGGCAGGGTCATTGGACTGCAGAGTGCCTGGGTGGAGCTAGAGGGTATCAATCAAGAGTAAGAAGATGAGAAAGGTAGGCGGTCTCTTGTCTTCCTGGTATATGTAACCAAGACATAATAGAGAACCTTCTAAGACTTATCAAACAGGTAATACAACTCACTCCTGGTGATTCATGTTACTTCCAGAAAGGACCTAAAAAGTATTGACAATAGCAATAAAGTCTTGGATAAGAAACTGAAGGGCCAGGGGCCCACTGAAGGCAAGAGGTATAGAAGAGAAAAAAGCAAGAACAATTACTTGGGAAGCTAGCTAGCTAAGAAGGTGGTGTCTGAGTATCAGATTCAAGTTTTTGGGTAGCTTCTTTACAGTATAGGGTTGAAAGATTCCTGGACATCAAACAAAGGGTGATAAAAATGTATTTTCCAGATGTCTAGCAAAAAATATCTGAAAGTTTTAAACTGAAAAGAACAAGTGAGGAAGAAGACTACTATATTTATGTTTATCCCTTAAGTTAGATACTGTAGAGAGTAGCTGCAAAGAAGGAAGAATAGTAGCCAAAATACTCTGAAATTCACAGAAGACAACAATCCAAGAAAGGACACAGGAGAGAAGTCCCTAGCCTTAAGAGTCTCTACACAAGTGCCCACAGTTTAGATAACAAGCAAAAATAACTAGAGGTATTGATGAAATGAGAGAAATTTGACCTCAGAGCGATCACTGAGACTTGATAGTATGAAAGCCATGACTGGACTATGGTTGGGTATATCTCATTCACTGTCATTGACAAGCATTTGTTAAGTACTTACTATGTTCCAGGCACTATGCATAGGACTTTAAAATAAACAAGACAGGTAAAAGGGGTGTGGGAGGGGTTTGTTGTCATTTTTAGTTGTACCTGACTCTTCTTGACCCCATTTGGGGTTTTCTTGGCAAGGATACTGGAGAGATTTGCCATTTCCTTCTCCAGCTCATTTTACAGATGAGGAAACTGAGGCAAACAAGTTTAAGTGACTTGCCCAGGATCACAAAGCTAGTAAGTGTCTGAGGCCATATTTCAACTCAAGAAGATGAGTCTTCCTGACTCCAGTCCTGGCCCTCTATCCACTGTGCCACCTAGCTGCCCCTTGGGATAGCATTGTATATTAAGAAGGTATACTCATATAAGGAAATCCAGCAAACAAAGGGGGCAAGCATGATAGAAAATATTCAAGTAAAGATCAAAGGATAGAATAAACAAAAGTGATTTAGACATTGGAATATACTACAGACCATGTGGATAGAAAGTGAAAATAGATCTGAATTTGGAAATCAGATGATAAGCCAGGCACAGAGCATTCTCTCTCTCTCTCTCTCTCTCTCTCTCTCTCTCTCTCTCTCTCTCTCTCTCTCATATCTCTTTAACTTAACCTTAGGATAATTTTATCCTACAAAAGGATATTTATAAAACGAAAAAAAAATTATTCTGGATCTGATCAGAGAGAGTTCTAACAGGAAGGAACTAATTGCTGGGTTTAAATGATGGGAGGCCTAGGGAAAGTAACTACTCCACCTTAGAATCTGTAATAGAGGAGTGGAAATCTGGGCCTGATCTGTCAGGCAGTCTAGGGCTTGGGAAAACAAATTTCACAGAGTCCTTAGAAAAGTTTGGTATGATAATTATGGACTAAAATGCTTCAAGGGAAGTTAGCCCAGGATGGATGGGAAATGCTCAGGAATGAAATTCTGAAGACACAAAGAGAAAAAAATGTAATGAGAAGGGGGAAATGGGATTTGCCTAAAAGGGCTGATTTGAATGCATAGGGAGCTCACCAACTAATTTAGATAAAAAAAATAGAGAATATGGAAACAAGACCATTGCTGGTAAGGATATAGCATGGTCCTGTCAAAAACAAATTTCAGAAATGCTGAAGGGCAGAATGAGCTGGAGAGAGAAGTTAAGAACAATAAAGGTTTTTTTTAAGTTATATTGGGAGAAAATGGAAGACCAAAGAAGGGATAGGGCCTACCTTTGTTTATCAAGGATAGTTTAATGATAATTGACAACAGACAGAACTCAGAGCTACTTAATTTTAATTTTACTTTCTCTGCAAAGGTAACTAAGCATATAGGAAGGGAGTTAACCTAGTTTGCATGGATGCATTTAAGTCATCTGGTGCTGAAAGAACAGGCACATGTGACTGGTGATCCATTGGTCATAGTGTTGGAAAAGTCATGGAAAACAGAAGAGGCACCCTGAGATTATATAAGGGCAAATGTTCTAATTTTCCGAAAAGGGAAGATAAGAAAGTTTGCAAACAATAGATCAATGGACTTGACTTTGATTTTTGGAAACTGATCATTAAAAAGATGATTAAAGAGCCAGCAAGAACACATCATGCTAGACTAACTTCATTTCTTTATTTGATAGGATGATACCTAGTAGTTGAATGGAATTCTGTGGATATAGTTCTACATAGATTTTAGTAAAGCTTTTCCTATAGCATCTCATTCTATTCTCATAAGGGTCCCAATGGGCCACATATTGACTTAGCAAACCATGTATTAATATTATCTGTGTTGTGTTGCTTTTTTTTAAATTTTGTTAAGTATTTCCCAATTGCATTTTAATCTGGTTTGGGTCACACTCAAGAGTGTTGTAGGGTGCATGTAGCCAATGGGTTTGATATCTCTGGATTAGACCTGGTTGGATGCTAAGACTTAAAGAGTAGCTGTTAAGGTGTAACATTAACAATTTTTCTGTGCTACAGGTAGGATTTAGTTGCCTCTCACACTGTGTAAGGGCCTCTCACCTCCCACCTAGGTGTGTCAAAATCCTACTTATTTCTGGTTTCGGCTCCCTCACTCCAATCTGCTTTTGCATTAACTTCTCAGAGATAGACCATCATCAAGGGATTTGAATTTAAATTCAGACTCTGTCAGGGTTCTAGGAATAATCCTGTTAAAGTGAAATATAGTTCTCCTACTCATCTGAGTCTTTCCTCTTTCCATTCAATGTTTTTTTTCTTTCTATGACCTGTCTATCTATCTATCTATCTATCTATGTATCTATGTATCTATGTATGTATGTATGTATGTATGTATTATCTATCTATCTATCTATCTATCTATCTATCTATCTATCTATCTATCTATCTATCATCTATCACAGTGGACAGAGCACTGGACCTGTAGTCAGGAAGATCTAAGTTCAAATCCAGCCTCAGTC
This sequence comes from Phascolarctos cinereus, assembly GCF_003287225.1. Classification (NCBI taxonomy): domain Eukaryota; kingdom Metazoa; phylum Chordata; class Mammalia; order Diprotodontia; family Phascolarctidae; genus Phascolarctos; species Phascolarctos cinereus. The sequence goes on along the minus strand of NW_027555958.1, from coordinate 194,440,336 downwards.
ACTTACTACTCATCAGACCAGTATGACCCTGAGCAACCACTGTCTGCTTCAGTTTGCTTATTTGTAAAATGGGGACAAAAACTCCCAGGGTTGTTGTGAACATAAAATAAAATGTATTTGTAAAGTATTTTGTAAAACTTAAAGCACTATGTAAATATTATTATTATCATTGTTATTATTATTATTATTATTACCCAACCTATCATTCCCAAACTAATGCATCCATAGAGTGGATGATATTTATACAAGCAGGAATTTATAATAATGACACTTTTAGATCTTGAACATAATCATTTACTTAACAATAAGGCAAAAGAAATAATAATATCATAGATACTAATATGTTAAAGCAAATAGATAAGTAATAAAATAATGCATCATAATATACACATAAACCTAGAACATGCTTTTCTACTCAGGCATTAAGGAATAGTTGGTACACAGTTATGGGAACCTGGCAGAGAAAATATATGAGGGAGGAAAACTCATGTGCTTAGGGTAACTCATAATGTTAGAATGTATCCTTCAATGTAATTAGTCCATTGAGGAACATCTGTGTCCCGTGAAATTGCTTCTCTTCTTGCTGCCTTCCTGTTGATCCTCAGTACTCTCCAGGGAGGTAGATCACCCTTCTCCTCTATATTTGAACATAGCCTTCACAAACTTTCAGTTGACCATCACCATTAAAGGGACACTTAGATAGCCTTAGAACTTAATGTTAATAGCAGTTTTCTTTCAGCTAAAAAACTGCTATGTTCATTAAACTGGCTATCTCAGGCTATACAGACTAAATCAGCCAGTACAGTGCTATCCAACTAAAATGGAGTTCATAGCAGCAGTGTCCCTTACCAGGACACCAAACCAGCTGCAAATCTTCCATGCTTTCCCTCCCCAAGCTAAACGTGGTAGAAGAGAGCAAGTCCTTAGGCAAAACTTCACCTTTATCCAGCTCTAGGTGGCACTGAAAGGCAATGCTGGTCACTGGAACTCTTGGCCAATGAAGTTGATTGAGTCTTGCTCTGATAAATTAAAAAATCTCTCAGCTAAAGCCTTGTATTAGTTAATCGCTTCTAATTTCTAGCTTCTAGCCTTTACAAAATAGATTTTTTTTTCAGCTAGATCCCTACCCTATTTCGTCAGTTATTTCCTTTTTTAAAAAAAAATTTTAAGCAATTGAGGTAAAGTGACTTTTCCAGGGTCACTTAAGTTTCAAGTGCTTGGTCTGAGACTAGACTGGAACTCAGGTCCTCCTGACTTCAGGGTGGTTGCTCTATCCACTGTGCCACCTAGCTGCCCTATCAGTTCTTTTCTGCAGTGTCCTCTTCCTCCTCGGTTGTTGCTGCTTTTGCTTTGCAGTTTAAATCAGAGCCTTCTCAAAGACTCATCTTTTACTTTAAAAAAAGCTCCCCATTTTCTCCTTTCAAATTCAGTCCTCTTAAAATCATACTGCAGTCTCTAAATGTTTATATTATTTCACTTTAAAAATTTTTTTTGACACTCTTTATAGTCTTAACATGTACAATTAGGTCTTGATTAAGATGAATAATCAGTCCTATGTTTTTGAATTTGCAGTTATAATAATGTTTGAATTTGAAGTTATAATAATGTAAAATATGGCAATTGGTTCTAGCTCAATGGAAATATGCAGTACAAATTTAAATAATGCGATCACTCCACAGGATTCATCATTACTCAGGACTTAGGTGTATATACAAATTAGTGGAGGTATACATCATGCTTTGCAGATCATTCATTCCCTTAGTGACTTTGAAATTATATTTATTTACACTCATATTTTCTAGTTTCTAACAAATAAAAGATATTTCTCTACTTCTTTTTAACATAAGTTTTCCCACATATGAGAGGCGTAACTCCACTTCATTGTAAAAGATGCAAGTCCTCATGCATATACTTCAGATAATTTTCTCTCCAAATGCTCTTTTTCATACCCATATATTAGGAATGTATATTAGTACAAAGTTTTTTTTCCCTACTTTTTTAAAGTATCAAAATGTTCATCTTCCACAGTGGTGATATCTCTCATCATTTGACAATCAACACAAATTTCTTGGGTTTCAGTAAGAAGGGGGCAGCTTTCAGGGAAATTGATAGTCCTACTGTACTCTGTCTATGGTCAGACCTTATCTGAAGTATTGTATTAAGTTCTGGACACCATAGTTTAAGAAGGACCTTGACAAGTTAGAAAGCATCAGAGAAGGGCAAACAAGATGGTGAAGGGCCTTGAGTCTCTGGTGTATGAGGATAAGTTGATGGGATGGGGCATTTTTAACTTAGGCAGAAGAATACTCTGTGGGAGATACAGTCGTCTCCAAATACCTAAAAAATTGTCACTTACAGGAAGGGTTAGACTTGTTTGGCCCTAGAGATATATGGCCAGGAAACCTGACAGAACCAAGTGCAATTGATGAAAGTTTCAAGAGGCCAATTTAGGCTTGATAATAGGATACTTTTTTTTTAATGATTCAAGTTGTCCCAAAGTGAAATGAGCTTCCTTGAGAAGTGATGACCATTCTGTTCTGAGAGTTTCAAGCTGAGACTGAATGATCACTTGTTGGATATAATGCCTTGGGGTTACCTTTCATGTATGGATTGGACTAGATGGCTAGTCCAATTATCAAGTTCTTTGATTTTCTGATTCAAGGTATTGGATTTAATGACTACTAACACCCCTTCCAACTTTAAATACTAAAGTTCTATGAATCTACTAACAGAACTCATTCAATTCTGTGGATACTTTAATTGTTAGATGTTATTAACACTTTGATACTTTAATGACATGTGATTTTGTCCATATGGATACCTCTTGTACCGATAGAATACAAATCCTTTATTTAGTAGACACTTTTTAAGAGTTTGAGATGAAAATGTCATTATCTTGGGAATTGACTGGTGATAAGTCTTTTTGATTCAGTTATACTTTTCTTTGGGTGTTAACTCTGTCCCTGGACCTATTCTTGAAATCTTTCTAGCTTGGGCTTGACTTTTCTGAGCTTGAATGAATGGATGAATGAATGAATGAAAATAGATGAATGAATTAAAAGGATTTAGGTGTGTCCTATGTCCTAGTCACTGTGCTAAGCACTAAGGGTAAAAGTACAGGAGAGATAAGGTCCCTGCTCTCAAGGAGTTTATATTCTCAAGGAGTAGACTGCCCTTATAAGGGAATGGTAGACAAGGAAGGGTGGTCACAGGGCTGATGATTGGAGCCATTCAAATGAACAAAAGGTACATTCTAGAAGCAACAGTAGTGTTGACATGATTACTATTCTAAGAGCAATAGCAAGAAAGTGGAGGAAAAATGGAAGATGGTATGTTTGTAGGCAGGAATATGGCATTGTGGTGCAGGCTAGCTGTAGCAAACTCTCACTAATCAATGAAACCCTAGGGTAGGAGCTGCAGACATAACTGGTAGGGAATAGGACAGGAGAAACAAGAGGGGTGGGAGAAGAAGGCTGCCTCCTTTTAATGAAGGCATCAGAGTAGGACACTAATGACAGAGATTTTCCTGATATTTAGACAAAATTTGACTTCTTGTAATTAAAAAAAAGTTTAATGCTTTCTATTTTTAATATGACATTCCTGGAAATTTCCCCAAGTTCCCCTGTCCCTTCTTACCTCCCCAATAAATAGTAACCTTCCTTCTAACAACACGAATAGCAACCAATTAGGCAATAAAAAGAGTGACCACATCTGGCAGAATACATCACATTCTGCTCTAGAAATTCCTTGTTTATTTGTTCACCAGGACCAGGACCATTGTTGGTTTTTAAATTTCTGTTTAATGACCTTTTCATTTGCATTTTTTACATTGCATATATTGTTATTTTGGTTCTGATTATTCTATCATTTCCCATGTTTCTCCAAAATTCCCATATTCATCATTTCTTACTTTCCAATAATATTCCACTGCATTTATAAGCCACAGCTATTTGCTCATTTTTTAATCAATGGACATCAATTTTATTTCTAGTTCTTTCCTTCCACAGAAAAGAGATACTATTTACATTTTGGTATTTATTGGACCTATGTTTTTGTCTTTTTTCTCATTGCGGGGTATATTCCCAGTAACGAATTCACTGGGACAAAGAGTATCTAAAAAGAGTTTAGTTACTTTTGTTCATAATTCCAAAATGATATCCAAATGATTTAGTCTAATTCACATACCATCAGCAGTGTCTTTGCATAGTTCTTCTAGTATTGACTGATTTATTTATTCACTCATTCATTCACTCACTTATTGATTGATTGGTTTCCCTTTTGCCAATTTTCTGCGTTTGAAGTGGATTGAAGCATATTTTTACATAGTCATGTATAGTTTGCAATTCTTCTTTTGAAAACTATTTGATCCTATCCTTTTGCCACCTTTCTATTAGGAAATCACTCTTGCTTTTCCACATTTTTGCCTCCCTATAAACCTTTGATATCAGACTTTAACTAGTGATCTGTGATGCAGATATTTTCCCAGTAAACAATCTCTCTTCTCCATCTATTTTCATTGGTTTTGTTTGTGTAAAAAACCTTTTAATTTTTTGTAATCAATACAATGTTTCATTTTTTATGATTATCTCTAACACTTCTTTGGCTAAGAACTCTCTCCTAAACATAGTTGGGAAGGTAACTCCTTCCATTTCTTCTAATTTTTTATAATGTGCATTTTGTATTCAGATTGCATATTCATTTGGAGTCTATTGTGGCATGTGTATATATGTATATGTATGTATTTATGTATGTGTCTATGTCTATGTCCCTATCCCAAAGTCCATTGGTATAGAACTCTCTTCTTATTGGTGGAGATGAATGCTCTGATCTGCCTTAGGGGTGAGAGAAGAGAGCATCAGCCTTTTCCAGTCAAGAGGACTGCAAGCATTGAGTCACTTCTGGCATTTCTGGCTTCCCACTTCAATAGGGAAGATGAAACAGGCCAGTTCCACTTGATTCTGGGACGACATGCTGGCAGTCTCCATCATATCCCTATTCCTAGCTTGCTGTGTTAGAGGCTGTGGGGAGTTTCCCCTTGGGTGAGATCAAGGACAATCTTTTTGTTTGAGCTGAGTTATCTTGCTCCCAATAGGAGAGCTCTTCACTCTGTATTGTCTAGTACGTATTATCCTATGCATACCTTTTATAATTTCTGTTTTGCTACAATTTGAATAAATGGATTTCTTTATTATTGCTATATGTGTGTTCACTGTGGAGCTGCAAAAGGGGTCAAGACTTGGATATAGAGTTTGGAGTCCTCTTTCCCTTGCAATAATGACAAAGTGATCAGAAGTTAGCTTGCACTCAATCATATCCTTTAGATTAACAGTATTTAAGGGAACAGAGAGAAATACTTCTAGCCTGGTATCCCCTCTCTCTAAGGAGAGGAGAATGACTTGTCTTCTGGTTTCAGCCTCCTGATTCCCTTCCTGGAAGGACTGAAAATCTCCCTTGTGCAAAGACAAGGGGAGAGGAGGCTAGAGATGTCTATTATGCCTTCCTTCAAGGCACCCTCCCACAGTCCTTGCCACAGGTGGGCCTCTCTGCATACGGGGCTCACCCTCTCATTATATATGGTATATAATGCTAGTCCAAATCTAATTTCTACCAAATCGAATTCCAGATGTTCCAAGAGTTAGAATCCTTAACCCAGTAATTTATATTCTTGGGTTTACCAAATATAGGGCCACTGGTTATTGCTACTGGTTCTTGCTTATCTGGTCTATTCTACTGATTTAACTTTTCTATTTTTAGGCCAGTAGCAGATAGTTATGATGATTATCATTTTATAATATAGTTTGATAACTGATGACTATGCTTCTTACATGCTTACTTTATTCATTGTTTCTCTTGACATTTTAGACAGATATTCTTTTTCTCCAGATACATTTTATTAATATTTTCTCCATTGCTATTAAATATTGCCTTGGTAATTTGATATGTATAGTACTAATTCTCTAAATTAATTTATGCAGTTATATTATTTTATTTTCATGTCCCAACCATGAGCATTTCTCTAATGTTTGTATCCTTTATTTCTCTAAAGAATGTCTTTTTTGGGCAGCTGGGTGATGCAGTGGATAGAACATTGGCCCTGGAGTCAGGAGGACCTGAGTTCAAATCTGGTATCAGACACGTGATACTCACTAGCTGTGTGACCTTGGGCAAGTCACTTAACTTGCCCCCCCGAATGTCTTTTAATTTTATTTATGTAAATATTGCATTTATCTTGGTGGCTTAATTCATAGGTATTTTATGCAGTTTGTAGCTATTTTTAATGAAATTTCTCTATCATTTACTCTTGTTTTTTGTAACTAATATGTAGAAATACTGATGAATTTGTGTATTTTATATCTTGTTACTTTACTCAATCTGTTAATCATCTTGGTATTTTATCTTCATCTCATTTTATCTTTAAATGAAGGAAATTTTGTCTCTTTCTGATGTTTTAATTTTTATTTTCACCTTCTTTTCTTATTTCTGTATGTAACATTTCTAGTGCTATGTCAAATAATAACGGAGAGGGAAGACATTCTTAATTGGTCATACTCTGATTTTGCCACCAATCTAAAATGTAAGACTTTCATGTTAATGAACTGAGATTCCCTTATCTGATTAAAATCTATCATCATGCTACCTATCCCTCTACTTTGCAAACCCAAGCTGTGGCCTTTGACACTCTGTCACCTTTAATTCCTTGACCTCCCTTTCTTTTTCAGTCTTATTCTATACCAAAACCCTATACTAGCTATACCCTTGCCCATCTTGACTCCTTGCTGAACCAGTTCAACTCTACCTTTTCATCTTCTCTTGAGTCCTTTGTCCTCTTATCACATCACTCTGCCATCTCCCACCATCTGCTATCTGTGCTTCTATACCATGCTACTGAAGAGAGCTGGGGAAAAAAATCACAAAACTGTGTTGACTGGGTCCACTAAAAGTTTATGTTACATAACCCCTACTGGGGTTGCTGCAAGGCAATATTTTTACAACTCCCTAATTAACTCTCTATCCCATTCACCACAGCAGCTATTTCAATTCTTCTCATTCCTCCTTAAATCTTTCATTTCATTCCTCCTCCCACCCTCTTAACTGGGAACCTTGCCCCACGTTTTACTGAAAAAAAAACAATGAGGCTATTTCCCAACAGCTCTCTTTTCAACCCTATTTGTCATTTCACATCACCCACCTACTATCTCCTTCTTTATCCATTTCACATAACGAAGTGACCCTTCTTGCCAAAGCAAATCCCTCTATATGCACAGGTGATTCCACTCCATCCCATCTTTTCCAGTATATTATCCCCTCTATAATTCCACTCTTTCACTTATCTTCAGTCTCTTCCTGTCCACTGGCTGATGCTTTACTGCCTACAAGCATGCTCATCCTTAAAAATTATGATTTGGTCTATCCATTCCTGCTAGCCATTGTACCACATCTTCCCCCCACTCCCCACCTTTTTGGCAAAACTTGTTGAGAAGGCCATTTAAAAATAGGTGTTTCTACTTTTCTTTTCACTCTTTTCTTAATTCTCTATAGTTTGGCTTCTGACTTCATTATTTAACTGAAATTGCTCTCTCTAAAGTCATTGATGATTGTTTACTTGCCAAATCTTAGGGCATTTTCTCAGTCCTCAGTCCTTTTTGACCTCTTTAGACTTTGACACTACTGATCACCCTCTTCCCCTTGAGGGTGATGGTGATCTCTACAGGTTTTCATGACACTACTCTCTCTTGGTTCTTTGCTAGATTTTCTTTTCCAGGTCACTCCACCTAAAAATGAGTGTCTCATAGGGCTCTGTCTTCAGTCCTTTTCTCTTTTTGCTCCATATTATTTCACTTGGTGATCTATCAATTAGCTACCCATGGATTCAACTTTCATTTGTACACTGATGATTCATGAATTCACTTATTCAGTCCTAATTTCTTTGCTGACATTCATTCTTGCAACTACACCTGTTAATTAGACATTCAAACTGGGTGTCCTATAAACATCTTAAACTCAATATATTTGAAAGTGAACTAATTATCTTTCTGCCTAAATATTCCCCCTTTCCCAATTTCCCCATTATTGTTAATATTTTCTATTATGGTACTGCTATTCTTCCCTGCTCACCTCCCTCTTTCCCCAATTCCCCATATCCAATTTATTGCCAAAGTCTGTTGGTTTTATCTTTTCTAACTATCTCTCACATATGATTCCTTCTTTTTTCTGACACTGCCACCACTTGGTACAGGACCTCATCACCTCATGTGTAGACTATGGCAATAGCTTGCTGGTTGGTCTGCCTGACTTGAGTCTAAATAAAATTCAATGGCTCCATATTCCCTCAAGGATCAAATATAAAATGCTGTATTTGGTTTTCAAAGACCTTCATGACCTTCTCCCTCTCTCCACCTTTTCAGTTTTCTTTTACCTTATAACCCTCTATTCACTCTGACTTCCGGTAACAATGGCCTCCTTGCTGTTCCTCACACGAGACACTCCATCTCTCAGCTTCAGGCATTTTCAGTGAATCAAAGATACAATCCCACTGTTTATAGGAAGCAATTCTTCATCCCCCTAAGTTCTAGTGCCTTCTTTCTCTTGATTATTTACAATTTATTCTGTGTATAGCTGCTTTGTGCATAGTTGTTTTCATGTTGTCTCCCCAACTGAATTGATCCCATTGAGAGCAGAGACTGTCTTCTGCTTTTTTTTGTATCCCCAGTGCTTAGTACTGAGCTTGGCCCATAACAGATGCTTAATAAATGTTTATTGGCTGGCTACTTTTTGTTGTTTAAATGATTACCTATGCTAGTTGTTTTCTTAATGTGGAGCCATCCTTGTGTCTCTGATATGAATCCAAATGTGTTATAGTTAATTACTGTTGAATTTATTTCTGTAGTCTTCTTTTCCCTACGAGGTGGGGAACCTGTGGCCTCGAGGCCATATGTAGCTCTCTAGTTTGTCAAATGTGGCCTTTTGACTGAATCCAAACTGATTTGTTCTGTGGAGTTTGGATTCAGTGAAAGGGCCACACTTGAGGACCTATAGGGCCAATTGTGGCCTCAAGGCCACAGATTCTGTACTACCCCAGCCCTATAACTTTCACCCTTTGGTTTTGCCCTTGGTATCTATGCAAGTTGTGCAATTTATGTTCTACATAAATGCCCTTAAAGTATTTATTATTGATATTTAGAATAACAATTTATATTTATATACTAGATTGAATAAAAATAATACATTTAAGGTTTAGGAAATATTTTCTTCAAACAGCCCAGGAGGTGGTTCATATGGAAACTATTTATCCCTGATTTTAAGGGTAGGGCATTGGAGCTTTGAGAGGTTGACTGCATTACTAAATGTCACATAGCTAGTAATTGGTGGACCTGGACTGCTCTATGCATAATATCATGATATTTCAAGAAAAATAATATTATGTCTTCCTTACATCTTCTCCAGGCTAAATATTCTCACTTCTTTCAACTATTCCATAGGCTGTATTTTTCTTGTTTTATTGATGACTTTTCTTTTTTATCACTATCATTTTCTGACATACAACCGTCATAGAATCATCCCCTGTATTAAAGGAAAACAGTTCAGAAAAATTGAATAGTCCAGTAACCTTGTTTGGCACCATATACAATATTTCCACACTCATAGTACTCCATCTCTCTGTCATGGGAAGGAAACATATTTCAATATGATGTGCTTTTGAGTCTCCTCACCTTATCCTGATCATCTTCATCTGTATGCATTTGCTAATGTCCCTCTTAAAATGTGATGTTCAGAATTGATCGCAGTATCACATGTTTTGACAAGAACTGAGATTGTAGAATATTGTTCTGGACGTTCTAACTCTATTAGTGTAACCTAAGAATATGTTAGTTTTTTTCTTTTTTTTTTTTCTGTCAATTAACATTCTGGTGTTCCCTTGCCCCCAACCCCAACCTCAATTATGAACAACTGGTAAGTCATGGTTCCTTCATTCTGTACCCATGTATTTGATTTAAAAAATTATAAGTGAGTTTATATTTATCTCTATTAAATTTTGTCTTGTTAGTTTTTTTTCTATTGTTTCAGACTGTTAAGATCATGTAGGTCCTCATCTTTTCATTCAGCATATGTGTAAAACCCTCCCCTCTTTGTTTCATTGCCTTTTATGGTTTCACAGAAGTCATTAAAATATTGAGGACCAAGCTTTATGGTATACAACTAGAGACCTCTCTTACTGTTGACACAAACTTATTAGCCAGCAATCTGGCTAATTGAGTCTAACTGTGCTCCTGTCCAGCCTACATGTCTCTATCTCGTCCAGAGAGGCATGATGAAAGATTCTGTTAAATCTATTCCTGAAAATACAAGTACACTAATTCTCATTCCATGATCTACCAGATTGAAAACCCTAGTAAGAAAAGAAATGAGATTGAGTTCACAAGACTTGTTCTTAGTGAACCCTGGCTGGCTCCTAATGATCAGTCAGGAGGACCTGAGTTCAAATCTGGCATCAGACACATGATACTCACTAGCTGTGTGACCTTGGGCAAGTCACTTAACTTGCCCCCCCCGGAATGTCTTTTAATTTTATGTAAATATTGCATTTATCTTGGTAGCTTAATTCATAGCTATTTTATGCAGTTTGTAGCTATTTTTAATGAAATTTCTCTGTCATTTACTCTTGTTTTTTGTAACTAATATGTAGAAATACTGATGAATTTGTGTATTTTATATCTTGTTACTTTATTCAATCTGTTATTCATCTTGGTATTTTATCTTCATCTCATTTTATCTTTAAATGAACAAAATTCTGTCTGGAAATTCTTAGTGTGTGAAAATATCCCCCCTCCCCCAGTTCCCTCAAGCTTAATTGAACTGTTTTTTTAAAAGTCCATATGCCCTTGGGCTCCTGAGACTATCAAGGGGGAATGGGTGGATTTCTAGGGAATGTCAAATGTTTGTACAAATTAAAATTTATAGAATAGTTGATAGTTTAGGTTGTGTTTTACGCCTTTTCTCCTGGAAGGTTTTCCTTTTTTCTCTTTTTTTTTTTTTCCTTTTGGACTCTGCAACTGACTGGGATTATCACATTGTGATTTTCTTGGATTGCCTCAGAGCTCAGAACTATGGAAACTGGAAAGCAAGTGTGAATGTCATTTCCTATTTCTGGTGTTATTGGTATACCAATAATAAGATTTGATCTCTACTTTCTAGTTTTTCTTTTTTTCTTCTGGCCAGTATAGAGACAAACATCAGGCAATCCATATGTGGTTCTGGCTGTAGTTTCCTGCGTGGCATGATCTCAGATAGTAGGTTATCAGCTCTCATGCCAGCTATCCAACTTCAAGACTCTATCCTGGCCATTTGTGCAGTTTGTTATTAAATTTTACACTGGATACATCTAAAAATATGTTGTATTTCACACATTACCTTCCTTATCATCTGTTTCACTCCCTTTAACAATGTTTCTTATGAGTAGGCTGTTCACAGAACTTTAGAATCTTAGAGCTGAAAGGAGACCTAAAGATTATCTAGTTCAAACTCTCTGTTTTACAGATAAGAGAACCAAAAGTCAGGGAAGGAAAGTTCAAGGACATATGTAGCTAGTAACACAGCCAGGATTGGCACCCAGGTCTGTTAATTCTCAGTCCAGTTTAGTGCAAAATTCAGGATTAGCTTTTCTGTCAGTGTGAACTGCTTGTTCAGTGGACCGTAATAGAGATCAATCAATTAATCAAGAAGTCTTTATTATGCTCCTACTATTAGGATCTGGGGATACAAAGGCAAATATAAAACAGTCCTTGCCCTCAAGGAGCTTACATTCTAATGGGACTCAATATGCAGGTCTCTCTGTGTATATATGACATTATTTGTATTATTATGCATTACATGATATATTTATATTATTTAGTAGTTTTTCAGTTTTGTCTGACTCTTCATGATGCCTTTTGGGGTTTTCTTGGCAAAAATACTGAAATGGTTTGCCATTTCCTTCTCCAGCTCATTTGAAAAATGAGGAAACTGAGGCAACTTGGGTTAAGTGACTTGCCCAAGGTCACACAGTTAATAACTCATGAAGAAGAGTCTTCCTGACTCCAGGCCCAGTACTGCACTACCTAGCTACCCCAATTTTTATATGTGTGTGTGTGTGTGTGTGTATGTATGTATGTATATACACACATGCACACACATATATACACACATATATGTATAATGTATGCATGTATGTATGTATGGTCATTGTTATTTTTCAGTTGTTTAGTTTTCTTTGACTCTTCATGACGCTATAGACCATACTGTCCTTGGAGTTTTCCTGGCAAAGATATTGGAGTGGTTTAGTCAAAGGGCAGCACTTGAAGACCTAGAGGACCATGTGTGGTCTTGAGGCTACATAGTCCCCACCCCTGGCCAAGAAAACCCCAAATGGGGTCACAAAGAGTTGGACATGACTGAAAACTGCACAACAACAACAACAACATCTTGTTCAAAACAGCAAATAGGTAGCTAGTGATGTGAGAATGTAATGCAAGAGAGAACCTAGTATTGAGTATGCATCTGGGAGTTATCTATATAAAGATTACAGTTCATTTTTAGAAGTACCTTTACTTTGAAAAGGGATTATGCCAGGGGCTTTAGCCTGGGTTCCAGGGACCTTCAATGAGCTTCATGGATAAATTTTAAAGGTTCTTTGAACTTAGTTGGAAAAAAATCCATTCTTTTCACTAACCTTCTAACCAAAATTCAGTATTTCCTTCAATTATTTACAAATATTATTCTTTGAAGGGGTCCATAGGTCCCAAGTTCTGTCACTGTGTGTAAGTCTCCAGAGCAGAATTTGACTTTCATGGAAATGCCAAGAATTAAATGATTTTTTTTCTCTCTCTAACCAAATACTACCAATCTTTCAAAGTGCAGTTCAGCTTTCACCTCCTGAAGGGAACTTTAGGAGATTGCTATGATATGGTCTACAATGATCTTGTTTCTGTTTAATAATAATAATAACTATAATGATAGTTAATATTTTCTGTTGATTCCATATCACTTTCACTGTCTTTTCACTAGTAAATTTTGGATATTTTGGCTCTCATAAGTGGTCTTTGTCCTTATTTTGCTGAGACCCAATCCTCCACACTTCCTTCCTACTCTGCCATACCATGCCATCATATATGTATACTGTACCCCAACACCCCCATCTAGCTTCCTCTGTGTGTCATGTTTCCCAATTAGACTGTATTCTCCTCAAAGGCATGGATTATCTTGCTTCATTATATTTGTATCGTCATGGGTTAGTCTAGCAAGCACTTAATAAATACCTTCCTTCCTTCCTTCCTTCCTTCCTTCCTTCCTTCCTTCCTTCCTTCCTTCCTTCCTTCCTTCCCTCCCTTGATTTTTCTTCATAATAGGCTAGAAAATGTTCATCTCAAGGATTTATTTCAAAAAGCAACTTCCAATTCATATTAAAGAATCTGTAATAATTATGTTCAATTAACTGCATCTTCTACTGGAATCTCATTCAGTGAATGATCTGTGATGTTCTGATTAATACATATGACCCTGAAGTTTTTTTAAAAATCAAATTAAGAAATATTCAGTACAATTTATTTTTTGAATATATTTAATTAAATTTAAATTTAATTTAATTTAATCGGTAATTCCAAATGATAAGCTTCATATTAACCTGAATATCTCATTAGCCAGATTGTCATATTCCCTGATTATTATGGATAAATAAGAACTTTCTGGCTTTATAAAAAAAATAACATTTGCAGTCTTTATTTGAAACATCTTACTAATCTTTATTGTCTGAGCTTTCTTTTATAACCTCAATATTATCCTTTAAATTATTGCTTCCTTTAAATTTTTTTCATTTTTTCAGTTAACAAGCATTTATTTTTTTTCTTTCCTCCTACCTCCCTCATCCACCAGAAAAAGGAAGAACTAAAAAGAATGAAATATATAATTCTTGTATCCAAGGTATAGTGAAATATAACAAATCACCATGTTGATTACATCCAAAAATGTGTTTTCCATTCTTCATATTAGTCCATCTGTGTTGAAGTGGGCATCATTCTTCTTTATCAATTCTGTGGAATAATGATTGATCCTGGAAACTTAATCTATTACTTTTAAAAGATGAATGACTTGTTATGATTGCCTCCATCATTAAAAGTCTATTCATAGAATAGATCCTTTAGCTTTTCTATACATATACCTTCTCCCATCTCTCCATTCATAACTTTTAACCTCACCTCTTTACATATTTCCTTTGACCCATATGCACTTAAGTCCTCCACCTCCCCCATTAAGCAGTAGAGCACAAAATCAGCAGTATTCTAAGTATCTGATGGTCATTCCATGGTGACTAAATATGCAGCTCTTATATTGACTATGAATCTTAAATCATTCTTTATTTTACTAATATAGAATCAACCATTCTCCATGCTTAATGTATGCTACTCAGTTTTCAGAATCAAAGAATATGGAATTTAGAGATAGGTGCAAATATCCAAGCTCTTCATACTACCCCCTCCTCCAACTGAAATAGTAAAGAGAAGAGAAATGTCTAAAAAACCCCCACACATAACAAGAAAATAAAAATAAACCATAATTAAAAATGAGCAAATCAAAGTGGCAATGTAATTTAAAAATATAGTAGAGCAAATGAATGAATGAAACACCAGAATCAATGAAAATGGACCTAGATATAGGATTCTGACAGAATCCTCAAATATATAAATGATACATTCAAAGAAATGAAGCAAAAATTTGAAATGTTAAGGAAATCACTATGCCAAATAGCATAAGAGATTGAAAGAAGTTTTTAAAAATCATGTGAAAAATTAAGCAAGATTTAAGACTCTTAAAAGGAAAAGAAAAAATGAATAAAACAAATATGGAAGATACAATAGAAAACCTGCCAAAATTTGCAAAATTAAGCAACAGAAAAACTTATCATAGTGGAAAACAGAATTGTACACCATTAAGAGAAGTTGGAAAATGGTTAAAAAAATCAGTGAATTATTCAAACTATTTAAAAACAAGCAAACCAAAGGTATAAACCTGGGAGATAGATTATGATGCGGCAAACTCAGGCAGTCTAGAGAAGTTCTAAAAACAAAAGAATCTGGATATTATATTATAAGAAAACATCTAAAAAATCCCCAGATTGATAAAAACAATTGCTGAAATTTTTTTTTAAAAATTGGAAGAATCCACAGTACACTGACAATGAAGACCTCAAGATTTAATACCTAAATACATTATATTTAAACTCTTAAACAACCAGAAGTAAAAATAATGCTAAAAACTTTCAAAAGAAGCCCAAATGTTTATTGTCATTATTTCCGCCCCCAAAAAAAATCAGAATTAGGATCACATCAAGCTCACAATGACAAAATATAGTCACGGACCTCAAAATGATTTGCCCAGAAAAACTGACCTGCTCTGTGAGGCTAAGAGATGGATTTTTGGGAAGAATCAGAGAATGTTAAAGCTGAAAGCATTATAAGTTATGTAGTCCAACCTTGTGCAGCAGATGGAGGGGTGACTTCAGATTCAGAAAGTCCTGCCTTTGAAACCTACTAGATGTGTTATCCTGGACAAGTCATTTAACCTCTTAGTGTTCTGTGCAGTGCTCTAAGAGTATAAATGCAGGGGGCAGCTAGGTATTACAGTGGATAGAGCACTGGTCCTGGATTCAAGAGGACCTGGGTTCAAATCCGGACTCAGACACATAATACTTATTAGCTGTGTGACCCTGGGGAAGTCACTTATAACCCCATTGCCTAACAAAAAAAAAAGAGTATAAATTGCAAAGAAAGTGCATATCTTTGTTGGTACAGGGAGTTACTTCACTGAGAGTTCCTGTATCAATGAAATCACAAATCTAGCCTAAAATCATCATCATCATCATCATCACCTCCACCGTCATCATCATGGTACTTGCCTATTGATCCAAATATAAGCTAGAACCTCTCTCCACTCACCCACCCTCAACACCATCAGACTTATGCATAATTTAAATGTAGGCATATAATTCCCTTCAGATTGGCTTTTGCCTCTTCTGATTGCTCTATTTTTTCCCCCTCCCATCGTGAAGTAAAGTTGTAATAGATAGAAAGTTAAGTTTGAAGTTTCCTCTCCCTGGTCTCTCCCTCCCTCTACTCAAATGTAGATTGGTCCATTTGTGAATACTGCCTACTTAAGTCAAGTTGTCTTTCCCTTTTGCTCTATTTTGGGCAACTTTGCAGCCCATGCTCACTCACCTGTTCCACTTCTCAATTATCCAACCTGTCTAATTTTTGTAGTAATTATAATTTCATGTAATTTTTCACTGTTTGTCTTTTTTTTTCCTTTCAAAGAAATTTAATATTAGGGGTAAGACATATTGGGAACAATCCATATATGTATGAATATGGTATTTATGGAACAGAATACGGCATAGAATTTGCCCTTTAGCTCTTTCCATCAAATTTATTGTTTTAATTTATTTAATTGGACCCAGTCTTCTAAACCACCATGGTCATGTAATTAAATCAAATAGTTGAGAAGAAGCATCACTTCTCAACCCACTGTACCAAGTTTCATCAGATCCAGAATGGCTATGAAGCATTATCTCTCATGACTCTTATTCATGGATGGAATCTTTTGAAATGGGCTGCAGAGTAATGAATGCCTTTTTATTAGAAGCAAGATTAAGGGACAGATCTTCCTGCAGAAAATGTTTTCCATATGGCTCAAAGTTCCACTGAAATTGAAATTTTATGGATTCTGTAGTAAATGTTGTTATACTTATGATGTTGATTGTCATTGGGCAAGCCCAACACCCACGTCATAGACTAGGTTACACTCTGTTACACTACAACATTTGTAAAGTGATATGCTGTATGCAAAGTGCTTTTGCGAAGCTGAAGGTTCTTCATAAATGGGAGCTAGTATCGTAATGACACAAACATTCATTAGTTGCCTACTGTGTGTGGAGCATTGTTGTCTCTCATTGTCTACCCTCCACTAAATCGGTTGTCTATACATAGTTAATGTTTGAGGTAGCTAGGTGGAGAAGTGAATAGAGCTCCAGGCCCAGAGTGAGGAAGACTCATCTTCCTGAGTTCAAATCTGGCCTCAGACACCTATAGCTGTGTCACACTAGGCAAGTCAGTTAACTATCTGCCTCAGTTTTTTCCTCTGTAAAATGAGCTGGAGAAGGAAATGATGAAGCACTCTATCTTTGCCAAGAAAACCCCAAATGAAGTCACAAAAAGTTGGACACGACTGAAATAATTGAATAACAAACATATATATACAGAATGTAGGGGGTAGCTAGGTAGCACAGTGGATAGAATGCTGGGCCTAGAGTCAGGAAGACTCATCTTTCCGAGTTCAAATCTGGCCTCAGACACTAGCTGTGTGACTCTGGGTATGTCACTTAACACTGTCTGCCTCAGTTTCCTGTTATGTAAAGTGAGCTGGAGAAGGAAATGTCAAACCAACCCAGTATCTTTGCCCAGGAAACCCCAAATGGGGTCACAAAGGGTCAGACATGACTAAAAATGATTGAACAACAACATAGGTATATGTATACACATACATATATGAAGGTGTTGTGTGTGTTTATGTATACATACACAAAACCACACATACTCTCCCTCTTCATCTCTGTCTTCTAGCTTCCCTGACTTCCTTCAAGTTCTAATTAAAATCCCGCTTGCTATAAGAAGCCTTTCCCAATACCCTGCAATTTTAGACCCTTGCCTCTGTTGACTGTTTCCTATTTATCCTGTACATAACTTGTTTGTACATAGCTGTTTGTGTATTGTCTCTCCATTGGATTGCAATCTTCTCAAAGGCAGAGATATCTTTTACCTTACTTTGTTTACTCAGTGCTTAGCACAGTCTCTGGTCCCTTGTAGACAGCTAATAAATGAATATTACTGACATATTTCTTTAAAAAGCACACTGCATAATGGAAGTTCATAATTTCTTTCACAATCTTCTTCTTTGATTATTGGAATTATGTTTACTGATGGTTAAGTTCATAAAAAGAAAGAATATTAAAAAAATTCCAGCTCTAATACTTCATCCTACCATGGAGGAGATGGCGGATTCTTTTTTTTTTTTGATTAATAAAATGCCAGTTTATTTAAAAATCTCAGTGAATTCATAGCACCTTAAGGTCATTGTGTTTTCTTAAAGGATACTAATAGTACAATTGCTATTGTGATGTTTTTTGTTTTTTACATTAAAAAGAAGCAAGCACTCATTCTTGAAAAAGTTGGCAAGCACCAGTATAGGCAAAGTTGGAGACAAACTCATTAGCTAAAGGACAGGGTCATGACACTTTGCTGAGCTCTTCACTGGGGGGCCTGGAACTCCTCAGCTGCCATCCCAGGATATAGGAGGAGGTTTCCCTAAGTCCTCCCCAAATCTCAAACACGAGGAAATTTAGGAAATGGCCCAAGGTCTGATGGCTGTTTCCATTTCAAGGCAGCCTGGGCTAGAGGACTTAAGAGCCCTTGACTTTGATATCTCTTCCTAAGGACAGTGAGACGTAGTGGAGCGTCCTGGACTTGGGAGCCAGGAGATTTGGCCTTAATTCAGAACTAACGCTAAATGTAGGGCTCTGGGCCAAACACTCAACCTCTTTCCTCATTCAGAAAATAGGGTTACTCATGCCTTCAGAGAACCCTAGATCATTACAAAAAGGTGTGGATGATTTCTGCTCACCCATGGCCACACATACACCAATCCCAATCCTACAGCTGATCAGTGATTTTTTCAGCTCAGCTTTACAAAAACCAATGAGAGAGAGAGGGAAAGAGAAGGGGAGGAAGAGGGAGAGAGCTGGAGGGAGGGAGAGAGAGAGGAACAGAGAGAGGAGGAAGGGGGAGGAGGAGGTAGGGATAGGGGTGGGAAGACCCAAGAGACCAATCTGTTAAGCTCGGCAATGTGATTCTTTAATTTTAAGGCTTCTACAGGAGTCTTTAAGAACTCAAATGAAAGCACCAATTATTTTCAGTTTTCTAAACATTCCCTTTGTCCCTTCACTTCTATGTCTCCTGATCACATTTTTGACAGCAGTAATTTCTCTTTTTTCTAGAAGGCTGCCACTGGTGGGCTCCTTTAAGAATCTGGATTAGAATTTCAGCCTTTTTCCTGTTTCTGTCATTTGCTTCCAGTCCTGAACCTTGTGGAATCCCAACTAAGTTCTCCTGGAACAGCTGGAGGGTCATGGATAGCAGGACTCCCTGGTAAGGCCACTTTTCTGCAGCCTTCACTAAAAAAGGTGCACAGCAAGGCAAGTGCACCCAGCTGGGTTCTTCAGCGCTGTATGGCTGCCTTTATGGGTGACTTACATGCACTGAAGCAGAGGTCTGGTTAGATGCTGGCTTGTGAAGAGCTGATGAGATGGTGGATTCTTGAAGGATTTGTCTGTGGAGTACAAGTACTGGTAGGTTCTCCCAAGCTGGAGAAACTTGGAAAAGGGGACCTGGGAAGGAACTGTGAGTGTCCATTATTCAAAGACCAGCCTAGCTAGGACTACAGAGGTTTATTCAGAAGGTCAGTCATCATGGATTGAATTTTTGAGCCGCAGTGACCCATGAGGGTCATTCATTAAGGAAGAAATTGGTGAGGCTGTGGACTGGGTCAGTGGAGTGAGTGCTAAGTAATTTTACTTTAATTGGCCATTGTGTTTCATTGCCTTTGACTTGACCTGCCAAATATTTCATTTCATGTAATGTTTAATTAAGTCTAGCTGAATTTTTGGACACTGAGATTCTACAGTAGATTCTTGCCTCCTAATTGGTTTCTGTGATTAAAGATCCTCCACAAAACTGTAAAAGTGATATTGCTACAACATAGTCTGACCACGTCATTCATCTCCTCAGTACAGTTCAAGGTGGCTCCCTACTGCCTTTACTAGTCAATAGAAGCTAGTCTGCTTGACATTTACATTTCTTCGGAATCTGGTCTTAATCTACCTTTTCAACTTTATTATATCATCATAAGCACTACTGTACAGCCAAACTGTCTTTTTTTTTTCAATTCCTGGTAATAATACTAGTATTTGTATAGTGCTTTAAGCTTTACCAAGTATACAAATGTTATCTCATTTTATCCTCACAATAAACCTGGGAGGTAGTGCAATTATTATCCCAATTTTACAGATAAGGAAACTCAGGCAGACGGGGTTAAATGACTTACCCAGTGTCACACAGCTATTAATGTCTGAGGCATGATTTGAACTCAGGTCTTCTTGACTCCAGGACTAGTTCTCGATCTACTGTACCACCTAGCTGCCTTGCTCCTGACATCTCCTCTACCATCTCTGTGCTTTTAAATAAGTTGTCTCCCAATGCCCTCTTCATTTCCATCCCTTAGAATTCTCATTTTCCTTCAAAACTCAACTCGAGTCACCTTTCAGACCATCCCAAATGACCTAGTATTTATTTTGTATATATTATGCATAATACTTATATGTACCAAATACACATGCCTTCTAACCTGATAGACTATAAGCTCCTTGAGGGCTAGAATGGTTTCATGTTTGTCTTTGTATCCCCAAAACCTGGCATACAATAGGTAGTTCATAAATGCTTATTTACCGATTATTTACTTGTAGAGGTCAAATTGCATTGCAGTGAAAAAAAGTCTTTATATAATAAGAACATTTTCAAAGCACCTGAATATTCCAAGTACTTTTAAAAATTAATTGCCATAGTTAAATTTCAGTAGGCAAAACAACCTAGGCTGTTCTGTAGCAATGGTTATTTTGGAGTTTGATAAATCATAGAATTCTGTGTACCCATGCTAGATCCTCTTCCTTTACCTATTTCAGTAACTGGAGGATATAATGTGTGCCCATAATGAAGGGTATGCATGGTGTTGATGGGACTATCTCAGAATTTTTGTGAAGACCAAATGAGATAAGAGATAATAAGGAGGATAAAGGAGAGAAAGGGTCTGCAGGGAGAGAAAAGTGCCAACCATTGGAGCAAAAAAAGGATTATTCAGGGTATCTTTGCCCTCATGTTGTACTGGAAAGATGATACTTAATGATTAAAGGGACTTTAGGCTATATATCCTTTTCTTGACTTGGTAAGAGAGCCTGTGAGATTCCGTGGCCATGCTATGGAGCCATTAGGAATAGCAAGAAGTATACACGTTATATTATAGTAAATGATATGGTAACATATGATAAGCCCAAAGATCCAAGATTTTGGAACAAACACTCATTATTTGACAAAAACTGCTGGGAAAACTGCAAAACAGTATGACAGAAACTATGTACAGACCAACATCTCATACCACATACCAAAATAAGGTCAAAATGGGTACACGATTTACACATAAGGGTAAGGTACACCATAAGCAAATTATGAGATCATAAAGTAGTTTATTTGTCAGATCAATGGATAAAGAATAATTTAGGGCCAAAGAAAATATAGATTGCATTATAAAATGTAAAAATAGATAATTTTGATTATATAAAATTAAAAAGTTTTTTGTACAAACAAAGCCATGCAACCAAAATGAAAAGGAAAGCAGAAAACTGTGGAAAATTGCAACAAATATCTGTAATAAAGGCCTCATTTCTTAAATATTTAGAGAATTGAGTTAGATTTATAAAAATACAAATCATCTCCCAATTGATAAATGGCCTAAGGATATGAACAGGCAGTTTTCAGATAACGAAATCAAAGTCATTTATAGTCATATGAAAGAAAATGCTCTACATCACTATTGATTAGAGAAATACAAATAAATATTTATAGCAGCTGTTTTTGTGGTGGCAAAGAATTAAAAATTGAGAGGATGCCAATCACTTGGGGAATGGCTGAAGAAGCTGTGGTATATGAATGAAATGGAATATTATCGTGCTATAAAAATGATGAGCAGGCTGACTTCAGAAAAACCTGGAAAGACTTATATGGATTGATGCTGAGTGAAGTGAGCAGAACCAGGAGAACCTTGTACACAGTAACAGCCACACTGTGCGATGACTAACATTGATAGACTTAGCCCTTCTCAGAAATGCAAGGATCTAAGACATTTCCAAAGGCCTCGTGATGGAAAAGGCTATCCATGTCCAAAGAAAGAAAGATGGAGTTTGAATGCGGATTGAAGCATGCTATTTGCTATTTTTTTTCTTTCTGTTGTATTTTGTTTCCTCTTTCTGGTGTTTCCTCCTGTTGGTTCTAATTCTTCCTTACAACATCACCAATGTGAAAATATGTTTAATAGGAATGTATATGTATAGCCTATATCAGATTGTGTGCTGTCTTGGGGAGGAAGGTGTGGAGGGAGGGGAAGAAAATTTTAAAATCAAAAGCTTATTTAAGTGATTGTTGATAAATCAAAATAAATTAATAAAAAAGAGAAATACAAATAAAAACAAATCTGAGGCACTACCTCATACCTATCAGTTTGCCTAATATTACAAAAAATGAAAATGATAAATGTTTGAGGAGATGTGGGAAAACTGGGGCACTAACGCATTGTTGGTAGAGTTGTGAACTGATCCAACCCTTCTGGAAAGCAATTTGGAACTATGCCCAAAGGGCTATAAAACTGTTCATACTTTTTGATCCAACAATACCACTGATAGGTCTATATCCCAAATATGTAATCATGAAAAACATTTCTACATAAGTCATTTTGTACAAGATGAAGAAAGAAAGAAAGAAAGAAAGAAAAGAAAGAAAGAAAGAAAGAAAGAAAGAAAGAAAGAAAGAAAGAAAGAAAGAAAGAAAACTCCACACCATAGTATATTTGGTCTGAAAAAAAAACCTAGCCAGAGACCATAATTTTGGAAGTGATAACCCAATGAATTTATTGTGGGAACTTGTTTTAAAAGTGTATATGGTAGCTACTCATATACCATTGACTAAAGAACGGTAAGGTCATGCTCTTACAATGACTTTTGAAAGGGACGTAGTTGGAGCAGTGAGGCGGTAAAAGAACATCTTTCTAGCCAACCAGAGGAACTGAATCAATTCTGGGAATCAATGAAATTACAGATATCGACTGAGCACTAGCACACCAGACCCAATTAAAAAATAACTAACCTCTTAAATGTTAAAGGTAAGGCTGAGCACTTGTAAGATGACATTTCTCTTGAGTTTCCTTTTTTTCTAGTACATATATGACTTTTTCATTAGATGAAAGGAGAAAGAGAATTTTTAAAATTACCAACTAATTCACAGTCTGGCATATCCATGGGAAGGAAGAAATCCAAAGTTTATGAAGATGGGAAGCTGTTCTTTTTACCATTTTAAGAGAGATCTCTTCACATCATGACTGGGGAGATGCTTCAGCATTTTGGCTGCCTGAATTATGTTACAAATATAGAAGTGAGTTTATATTGAAGACTAACTATATAATCCAGATGCTTTTTGCCAGATGAAATGTATGTGCTGAGAATAGGGTAGATGAAAAAGGTGAGACTGATAAATAATCTAAGCCTCTTGGACACAGCGTACATGTTTTGACATATTCTTGTGAAGCTTGCAAAAAACAAATTGTTTTTATGATTTGATACATAGATAAGTGGGAGAGATTTGGGCTGCATTTAACTGGTTGGTATTTTTGTTGTCGAGAGAGCCAAAGTAACTTTGGAGCATGAATGAAGACAAGGTCTTATTGGCAAGGGAGATGTTAGTTCATAGAATCGATAAGAAGGTGGTGAGAATCTAAGAAAGCCAAGAATGAATGATTGTGTCATGTGCCCTTAGAATCTTGTGGAGAGCTGGTTATGTCTTCACTTGTCTCTTGGATGGATGGATGGATGGATGGATGTGCAGACTTCTTAAGATCCTTATTAGTTAGTTACTTGAGGGCAATGAAGGTATATTATCACTATCTCTATCACCTAGGTTCAGAATATTATTGCCAACCTGGACTCTTGCATCTCCCCTCTTCTCCTTCATTTAATAAAGGCATTGTAGTTGTCCCTGAGGGAGTTATAGGCTCATGGTTCTAGAGCTGGAAGGGACCCCAGAGGCTGCCTAGTTCAACCAGCTCAGTTTATAGCTGAAGGAATTAAGGCCCAGGGAGGTTAAATTAGTTGCCCAAGGTCATGTAGTATGCACCAGAGATGGGATTTGAACTCAGGTCCTCTGTGTCTAAAGACTTGCACTCTTTCCACTTCACTGTGTCCCTCCAAAGATGAACTCTCTTAAGGAGCTTGCAACTGAATAGAGGAGGTCAAATTATATATAGAAATCACTATGACTCAAGTGATAAGTGCATAAATATAAAATATGTATATATATATATATATTCTATGTAATGTATTATATAGACATGTATGCTTACATGATATATAAATATATACACGCATATACATACATACATATACATGTATATACAATATATTCATATACTTACATGTGTACAAGCACATATATATACATATACATACACACATCTATCAATATTCCAGTTCAAATCTGGCCTCAGATACTTACTAGCTGTGTGACCCTGGGCAAGTCACTTAACCCCATTTGCCTCAGTTTCCTCATCTATAAAATGAGCTGAAAAAGGAAATGGCAAACCACTCTGATATCTTTGCCAAAAAAAACTCTACAAGAAGTCATACAGAGTTGAACACAACTGAAATGACTTAACAACAACAACATAGGTGCTTAGTAAATGCTTGTTTCCTTCCTTTCTGGCCAGATTTCCCATGTCCCTTTTTTTCCCCCTATAGTATCTAGTGCAGTCAATTGTTTATTGTAGTTGTTCCACAAACATTTGTTGAGTTGCCTTTAATTAAAGTTAGAAAAGGACTTTGCAACAGTCTACCCTTGTAGAATGTAGATAAGTGTCAGGGAAATTATTTAGGAGGCTAAATCAATCGGGAGGCCAGGCAATGGGATAATGAGGGTGAACTAAGGTTGTGGCAGCCAGTGTTGATCACTAGCTCTGTTGAGTCCACTTTCGTAATAGATTTCTTACAAATTTATTTTTATTTTTTAAATCCAATTTTATTTTATTTTTTAGTTCTGAATTTTCTCCTTTTCATTCCTACTGGTATCTTCCTGGTTCAGCCTCTGATAACTTTATACTCATAATATTACGATGGACTTCTCATGGGACTCCCTTTTGTTACAGTGTGTTGAACCTCCACTGAATCTTATGTAAGAGTGCTGAGACAGCTTGGGTTTGAATCTTGGCTCTGCCACTTAATACCAATGTGACCTTGGCCAAGTCATTGAACCATTCTGTGCCTCAGTTTCCTCAACTGTAAAATGAAGAGATTGCACCAAGTGACCTCTGAAGTCCTTTTCAACTTTCTATCTATGATCCTATAATTCCTCTTACCTTCCTATATATGCCACTTTCTATCCTTTAAAACTACCACACCAACAACCCAGAAGAAATAAGAAACAAAGCTTTCAATGGTTATGCGTTGTCTACACGATAAGTAAATCTAAAAACTATAAAACAGGAGGATTGGACTAGATGACCTATGAGATAGCTTCCAGCTCGAAATTGATGTAAAGGCCTGTCCCATTTAAATTGTGACCTGATGTGGTCTGGCCTGAATTTTAATGCTCCAAAAATCCTTTCTTATTTATATTATCCTTCAATTACTGTTTTCTCTACTGAATATCCTCTTCTGTGTTACTTATTTGGCACTTAATGTATACTACTTCATATCATTATTTATCTCTATCAATTTTTTTTGATTCTCATTACAGTATTTAGATATATGTATCATTTTTGTGGGTTCATTGTATACTCTGACATTGCCAAATCTGTGATGTCAATTAATTTTTCTTGAGGATTTTTTTATTCTATATCATCTATAAAGAGACAATTTAAGTTCTTCATTGATAATGCTTTTTCCTTTATTTCTCATGCCATATTGCTTGCTAGCATTTCACATAGGGAGCAGTAAGAATGAATAGCCTTACCTTACATGTTAGTTGTATATAATTTCAGCTTTGTAGTTATAAATGTAAAATGTACTTAAAAATCAAAATAACATGTGATTCCATTTCTCATTTTAAATGCTTTTCAAAATTTAAAATACATGCATTTTATCATGGAATTATTCTGAATCTGTTGATATTCTTGAGGTCTTTTTTTTCTTATTTATGAGATTTGTCATATTGGTTTTTTTGTTGTATATTGGCCTATACTTTATTTTCTAAATCTTATTTTTATTTGGCTTATGGATCAAAATAATATTTGTCTCATACAGAGAAATGGATAGACTATCACCTTTTTCTAGTTTTGAAATAGTATATATAACATAGGAATCGATTGTTTAGAAATTTTGTAGAATTGTTTATGAATCTAGCTGGCTTTCTGGGTAGCTCTTTCATGATCCATATAATTTCTCCTTCTAATACTGGCCTATTTGTATTATCCACTTCTTATTTTGTTAATTTTTGTATTTTATGCTTTTTCTAAATACTTATCCATTTCTTTTTATGTCCCCAAATTTATTAAAATAAAACTATGTGTCATGATCTGTTTTTCTTTGATAATTTTGGTAATATTTCATTTTTAATCTTCAACTATATTAATTTCAATTATTATCTTGTTTACTGAATTATAAGAACATGAGGTCACATATTTTTAGATCTGGAAGGGAGCATAGAGGCCTCTTGTCCAACCCTTTCATTTTGCAGATGAAAAAATTAAGTCCCAGAGAGATAAAGTGGCCTTTTTCCTATTTTGCAATGTTTTTGTTTCTTTTTCAAATTTTTAAATTAAAGATTCAACTCATTCGATTTCTTTTTGTATTTCTCATTGATATAGGTGTCTATACTATATATTTGTACTAGTATGTGAAATATATGCTTCTAGGGGAACTAAGGCTGGTGGCTCTGGTATCAGGTGTCCAACGCCAATATAGTGAATTCCTATAAATAGGGGGCCATCATGCTGCCTACCAAGTAGATGAACTGGCCTAGATCAGAAAGGTGGACCAAGTTGAAGCTTCCTTGCTGATCAGTGGTAGGATCAGGCCAGTCAGTAAGTGGCCATTGTATTTCCAGCCTGGGAGAGATCAGGAGACCCAATCTTGAAACAAATAACAAACAACAATCAACAAAAGGAGCAAAAATATATTATATATGCCTCAGAGTGCTACTTTGGCTACATCCGTAGATTTTGTTCATAGTATCTACATTGCTTTTGACTTTGGCACAATCTCATTGTTGTTTATAATTTCCTTTTAAATGCAGGCACTATTTAGTGTATTTATTTTTTAGTTTCCACATGACCTGGTACCTTTTGCTTACATTGAAATTATTTATTTATTTTTTCAATTATTATCCTTCAATGTAATGCATAATAATAAATTTTTGTTGTTCAATCATTTCAATCATGTCTGACTCTTTACGACCTTATTTGAGGTTTTCTTGGCAAACATACTGGAACGGTTTTACCATTTCCTTCTCTAGGTCATTTTACAGATGAGGAAACTGAGACTAACAGGGCCACCCAGCTAGCAAGTGTCTGAGGCCAG
Source organism: Phascolarctos cinereus (assembly GCF_003287225.1). Taxonomy (NCBI): domain Eukaryota; kingdom Metazoa; phylum Chordata; class Mammalia; order Diprotodontia; family Phascolarctidae; genus Phascolarctos; species Phascolarctos cinereus. The sequence goes on along the minus strand of NW_027555958.1, from coordinate 194,412,873 downwards.
ATTTGAACTCAAGATGAACCTTCCTGACTCCAGGCCTGATACTCTATGCACTGCACCACTTAGCTCCCCATAATAATCTATGCTTTTCTTTATTTGCTGATAGCACTTGATATACTTCTGTGTATGCTCCATTTGTGCTGGATAAAATGTACATTCTTTGCATGTTCAGTTGAATGGATCTTGATTATTCCCCCAGTTTGAGAGAGAAAGCTCTCAACAATAGGCCAAAGGATGAGATCCTAGCCTTGCACTAGTAAAGGTCACTGTTTCCTGTGTTGCTCCAAGAGCTGTCTAGGTCCCATGTTGTGAACAAAGGCACATAAGGAAATATGCATGCCTGGATCCACTATGTGAGTTGATGAAGAGTAAAACTGGTTCTGTAAATTGCAATTTATAAGAAGATAATGGAACACACTTAGAAAGAGTCAATAGTCACACCCAGCCATAAGAATAAGATACAGGAATAGTTCCATTTGTGATTAGCCAATATAAATGGAAGGTCTTTATCTCTTTGACCTTCTCCTTTCTTTTTGCCATTCATTTCCTGTAATCTGGAAGGAGAAAATCAGCATACTTTGATGCTGTTCACACTCAAGCCCTTCTTTTAGCTCACCATGGCTTCTGTAACTCCTTTGAGCTCTGGGGTGAAGCACCACATCTTCTATTCTCCTGGTCCCTTCTCTCATTTTCTTTTTCATAGGATCTCCTTTTAGTACAACCTCAATTTCAAACCATGTGACATTTCCTTGCCTCAGGAGATGATTGAAAAACTAAAAAATCTTAGAAATCTCTGAAGATCCAGGCCATTCTTCTCCCCATCTAGAAGAGATATTGCATTCACTTAATGTGAGAACCTTCTGAGTATTATATTGAATAAACCATTTAATATTTCAGATGAACCCAAAAATAAAAAAGAAGAAGGAAGACAGAAGTGAAGATGATGGACACCACTCAGGCAAATCTATCTTTGACAAAAGAGAAGTTCAAAGGTAAGGACACTTACGTAGTTAATACTATGCAAAATGTGTTTTGTTTATTATTATCTGGTTAAGCTTGAGTTTATGATATTAATAATGCATATCATTATAAGCTATAATTCATATTTGTAATAGGAACATACTCTTATGATTTCTCTGAAAATAAAACAATAATTTAAGTAATAATGATAGAAAAAGAAACATTTAATAATTTAATAATTGCAATGCTACAAATAAATGTACTTAAGGGATGAAGACTGGATTGGTGATTTCATTTGTAGAAAACTCCAAGTGAAGAAACTTCCTCTACCAACATGGCACAGCAACTTCTCTGAACTTTACAGTCTTAGAGAATTACCTAGAACAATGAGAGGTTAAATGACTTGCTCAAAGTCACACAACCAGAGACAGGACTTGAACCCAGATTTCATTGCCTTTGTGGGCAGCTCGCTATCCATTACAACACACTGCCTCTCAGTAAACCATAAATGGACTGAATTATACAATAAAAATAAAAAAAGTGTATTTAAATGTAGGTATTAAAAGAGATAAATGTAATATTATTAATATTATAATTATATTTAATTAACTATACATAGATATTCATGTAATTATTTAAATCAACTAATTATTTAACCAGCTAACAAAATTTTAATTCATTTTTATATTATGTTATAATATTGTTATAAGAAGAGATTCTTTATAAAATGAGATATTAATTTAAAATATATCTATGTCTATTAATTCTTCAATAAAATTTGTAAAATTCAAGCAAATCTTAGAAGAAGAAAAATCCAAGAAGATGATTAAGAATTGGGGCAGTCAAAACTATGCTTCAGAAAATGATAAATATAACCAAGATATAAATATAATATTTTAAAACACAATAGTAAGTTAAACAAAATAGACCTAATAACTAGCTTCTATTCTTCCAGTCATTTAAAAATATCTGCAAGCACTCTTATTTGTTCTTTTTTTCACCCATGTTAATTTTTGCTTAAATTACTTAAATATGTTCTTTATTTGTCTGATGATACCTCTTCTGATATCTAGCATTGCTACTTTTTTTCCATTTGCTTTTCCACTTTATACTTTAGAAGATCCATGCAACAAATTAAATGTTGGCAATAGTCGAGATGAACTAGACATCATATTGTGAGGAGGCAAATTTGACTTTATATCATTGACACCTAATGTGATAGGACATCATGTCTGTAATATAGCTCAGGAAGGGTATTTATTGGGGGCAAGTGACTACTCCATTCCTATTGTAAGAGAGAATATTTCCTTATGAGCTTTAGCATGAAGTTTTGGGAAATCAGATTTCACGAAGTTCAAAGAAAGGATACAATGGAGCCAATGGTTTAATATTCTACAGAGTAAATCATCTGAAAGTGATAGGAAACTTTTAAGAATGAAATTCTGAAGATATGAAAAGATTGATTCCAAAGAGGAACAAAAGGATGAATTGTCCCTTGAGATTGACATTGCAACACAGAGAACTAATCTACCAACTCAAAAAAAAAAGACAGAAGATGGAAGTAAGAGAAGTTGTTGTCTCCCATCCTTCATGCCCCATTTGGAGTTTTCTTGGCAAAGATATTGCTTTGCCGTTCCCTTCTCCAAGTTATTTTACATACAAGAATGCTGAGGCAAATAGGGTTGAGTGACTGGCCCAGCTAGTAAAGGTCTGAGGCTGGATTCAAGCTCAGGTCTTTTTGACTCCAGACCTGGTGCTCTATCCCCTGCATCACTAGCTAGGAAGAAGGTAACCACCACCAGCAGAAGGTAACTGATCATAAATACAGAAAGAGTATTACATATATCCTGTAGTGAGGAGCATTGAAGCCTATATAGGTGAAGATTGCTGATGAATGTAAAGGATAATGTAAGTATTTTTTTTTCCTGGCTAAGTTGTGGGAATGAGGAGGAACAAGAAAAGCATGAGACCAAAGTTCCTGAGCTGTTTATTGATAACAGACGACAGTGAGAAGACTGAGCTATTCTCTTGCCCACAGGACATTTCTTCTTAGGTACACCACTCATATTTTAAACATTTCTCACATGGAACTTTTTAGCTTTCCTCCTAAACCCCAAGCTCTCCCTTGAGTTCAGTATTTCTGTCTTGGCATTGACATTTATCCTGTCTTCCATGTTTATAAATTGGGATGGCTTTTGAATCTTCCCTTATATCATCTCTCATATTCAATCACTCACCAAGTCCTGCCAGTTCTAGCATTTCTCATTTTGATTCCATCCTCTCTAGTTCCACGATATTTCCTAGAACAGAGGTATCAAAAGGGAAGTCTGCAGGCCCATTTTGGCTAACAACACTCCTGAGTGTGGCCAGAACCAGATTAAAATGTATTTAGAAAATATTTGACAAAACAAATAAAAATACAACAGAACACAGGTAATATTAATTTGTGGTTTTCTAAGTCAATGTGCTGCCCACAGGGATCCTTACTGATGGTTTGGTTTCTATCTGAGTTTAATACTACTATCCTAGTATATGCCCCTTTTCCTCATCTTATATATAGATCTTTCTACTTCCATTCTTTCTACCACCAAGCTAGGTTTCATGTTGTTATTGTTGTTTATTCATTTTCAGTCATGTCTAACTCTTTGTGACCCCATTTGGGGTTTTCTTGGCAGAGATACTGTAGTGGCTTGCCATTTCCTTCTCAAGCTCATTTTACAGATGAGGAAACTGAGGCAGACAGGGTTGAGCAACTTGGCCAGAGTCACACAAATAGTGTCAGGTCAGATTTGAACTCAGCAAGATCTTCCCGAATCTGTGCCCAGCACTCTATCCACCACACCACCTGGCTGCCCTGAGCTACATACAATTTTTATAATTCTCTTCCTTAAATTCAAATCTGGTCATGTTTTCCTTCTGATAAAAATGATTTTCAATTGTTTCTTGTTGCTGGATGAATAAAGTTCATATCTTTTGGCTGGCATTCAAAAATCTCTACAAACTACTACTAATTTACTTTTTTAGCTATAATTCATATTACTCATTTTCATGAACTCTGTGCTCCACTTGAACTGAACTCTATCCCCAAACATACAATATGTTTTCCAGACTCAGTGCATTTGCTCTTATTTACCCCTATGCCTGGAAAGCTCTCCTTTTTCCTCCTGGCCTGTCAAGCTTCTGCTTGTTCCTTCAAATCAAACTTAAATGCCATGACCTTCAGGATGCTTTTCCTGATTTCTTTATCTAGTAACAATTTTACCCATTCCATCTCATTTGGAAATTTCAAATCTTGAAAAAAGAAATGAAGATGATGACATTGGAAACCTGTGGCTCACCTGGGATATTCCAGATTTAGCAAGACTCATTTTAAGAGGCAGGAAACAGGAAGAACAGCTCAATTCAGTTCAAGCTCACATGAAACTCAGAGGAAGGGAGCATTGAATCTGAAAATTACAGTCAGGCCATAGAAGAATTCCAGGCCTTCCTGGTCCTCTAGCAAAATTACCTGGAGGCCTATAACTGGCTACTGGCCAAGATCCATTACCATCTGGGTCTGGTCAACTCTTACAAAAGTCAGTACTGTGAGGCTATATCTCCGTTCACCAAGCTTGTGTACATACTTGAGAAGAGGCTAGCCATGCTGGAAAAAAAAGGATAAAGACAACTGAGATATTGTCTGTTGAAGATGAGAAAGTGGTTCAGGAACTGCTCCTAGCTTCCAGCAATTATTGGATAACTGCCTAATGCAGTGGTAATATTGGATATTCTAGTGACTTGTGTTTGTGGCTTACTCCTTTGCTTCATGAGAGTAGAGACTCTTATCTAAACTTGATATTTCTCCCAATCCCTAGCACAATGTTTTGTACATAGAAAATGCCTACTAAATGTTGCACTAAGTTAAGAACGAATGAGTTAATGAATAAATTGGTTTGCATAGTATTCATTTTTATGGTCCCCATTAATAGTTATGAAGGCCTAATAGTATAAAATTCCAGCTGAAAACTAATAATGTTCTGCCTCTACAGTTAGATTGTAAATGCCTGGCAAATACAGACTGGGTAACATCTCTTTGTATCCTCAACCCAACATAGCATATTTATTATTAGGCACTTAATAATGATTGGTGAATATCATTGTAGCAAAATTAAACAATTCTACTTTTCCACTAGTAAGTCATTATCTTAATTCTAGGGGCAAGAAAGGGAGTGTACATCTAGGTAAAAAAGCCAGGATAACTAATGGATTCATAAAACATAATCACTAAACACCAAAGAAATTGGACCAACCTGGGCTATTTTCTTCTCTGAATTTATTCTGATTGGTATATTTGTAAGTGCATGGGGTTTTCTTAACCTTGGATAGGTGCATTGGTAAAGCACACCTGGCTGGCTTTCTTACTCTTTGAAATAAAGGAATGTATCCCCAGGGCTGTGTTGGGGAAGGCAGTAGGATGTGTATGATTTGTCTTCAGACTTGGCAGAGCTATTCAGTCACAGATGGACTTCACATGTGCTAGGATGAATCCTAGAATCAAGACACCAGTTTGGGTCTTGGGAGTGTAGCACATCTCTACGCATTCTCAATTCATCCATTGTTTAGTTATCAATAAATCATAGTTAGAGCTATATTTATTTTCCTTGAATCTCAAATGAGCTGCTACAAATGGTTCAGCATATTTAAAGCATTTTGTGTCTTTGAAAGATTTTGTTATTCTTAGGTTGAAATTTACCAACATTGTATTTCTAATATTCAAAAGAATATTACATATTTAAATGGATAAAGTTAAATGAGTAAATACTCATTTACATATACATATCTTGTGAAATATATATGATGTATTTATCTATTTTTTTTTTTTTGTAGATGGCAGCCTAACCTTTCTCAAATTCAGACCTTTTCTTGCACCATCCTTATGCTTGGAATGCATGCAAGTCCATGTTGCTCCCATTTGAAATCCTACTTATCCTTTAAGGCCTAGTTTAAATGCTACATCCTTATTGTAACTTTCTCTGAACCCTCCCTACTTTGAATTCTTCTAACTTCTTATTCCTTTCATGCGCTTTTGCACTTTACTGTATGTCTTTAATTTGTGTAAATGTCTTATTCTGTCCTCCCTAGCTGCTACTTGACTCCAAACTTCTTGAGGGTAAGGACCATGCCATATACTGTGTCTTCATCATCTTTATAACCTCATCAGTATTTTATACATAGTAAGAACTCAATTCATGCTTTTTTGAGTTTAATTGAATTGACTTTTTTGAATGATAAAGATATGGTTTATATTGCCTCAGCATGGAAGAATGCTTTGCATACTTTTGAAAGAAGATTTGGTGGTTACTGAAAATGTTTTATGGAAGTCGTTCAGACTGTCTTCTGTTTATACATACTAAATCCCTCTCCTCTACAGCATAAATATTTTTGTAGGACGGAAAGAATATTCTGTGCTGGGATGTTCTCTTTTTTTCTCCCTATATTGTGTTGGACTCAGAAAATCATGTTCACTAGCCAATCAAAGCCTGCTTTGCTTGTAATTCTGATTAATGGTGACTTTTTGAATGATCTAATGTTCTTCATGTGAATTGATTAATGCTAGTGGAAACTCAGCAAACTAACAATTAATGTATATTAAATTGGTGTTATGGGACTTAAAATAAATTTTAGAAAGTGTAAATAACCTACTTGATAATATTGAAGATAACTTCTTGACGTGTTTTATAGACATAACTTTTGGTAATATATTTGAAGTTAACATCAGCACTGAAACTTATAGATTGAAAATTCTCTCTGTTGAAATAAAGACCCAGCTACTGTATATGTTAGCTCGTTTGCAAGATTTTTCAGAGTAGGAAGGGTGACTACAAAGTAATGGACAGATTTTCCTACATGGATTATTACTTTATAATTTCATCATCTGTACACATGTATATGCAATATTTTTGATACCTTAAGGCTAAGGACAGTTCAAATTAACCACAGGAAAGATAGAATGAATAAATTGGTTAATCATGATTAATTATATATTTAACTCCAAGAGACGAGTAAAGCCTTTGGTAGTACTGAACTTTATTAACCTCCAACAAGAAGTCTGGACATCAGTCCCGTAGTGACCAAAAAGGCACAAAATACTTAGCAGCTTAAAGCAGATAGTATAGAGTTAGAAGGGAATTTGGAAATTAATCAATTCAATATTGATGTTTAAGTCCCTCATCTTACCGATGAGGAAAGTGAGAACCAGAGAGGTCACAAGGGCACACAAACGGCTGGCAAACCGAACTAGATTCCAAGTCTCTTGATTTTTCTGCGATATACTTTCTACTATATAGCAAACACTATCTACATTGCACCAAAGGCCCCTGGGATGTATATATATCAAATTCTCCTCTATGTAATTGTTTAAGAATAAAAGACCTTGTTTTGACTATTGTTGTTAGTGATCAAATTTGTGTTTATATTAAAAAATGTGTCTGAATTTTACAAATAGGCTTCAAGGGAGGCAAGTTACTGTTGACTTCAACTTTCACGTACTGCTTCTATTAGATCTGCGTTGGCAGTGGAGATTCAATCCAATATTCATTTGTTAATGGTCAACTATGGACAAGGTACTGTGCTAGGCACAAGGAATTCAGTGACAAATTTCAAAATAGTCCCTTTCCTCCAGATGCTTGTATGCTATTAGTAGGACACAGTACATAAAAAGATTATGATAATTTGAGGAGGGAGCAGTACTAACAGGATCATAGGAGCATAGATTCTGAGCTAGAAGAAATCCATCTAATCCAGTCCTCTAATTTTTAAGATGAGGAACTGAGCCCCAGAGAGATTATATAACTCATCCAAGAACACAGATGTTGAACTAACACTTGAACTGCAACCCTCAGACTCCCAAAGTAGCTGCTTGCTCGCCATGCCACAAGAGAATCAAGAAAAGATTTCTATAGGACATAGTGTCTAAATTGAACCTTGAAGAAGGCTAAGGATTCTAAGAGGTGAGGAGAGATTGCATCCATTGCAGAGATGTGAGACAACCTGTGTGAAGCGTGGAGATGGCAAATAGAAATGATAAGTTCAATGAGGAACAAGTAGGCCAGTTTGTCTGGAATGGAAAGTGTGCGAGGGTAGTGAGGAGAGCATGCCTGGAAATACAGACTGGAGCCAGATTGTGAAGGATTCTAAATGCAAAACTCAAGAATTTGTGTTTTATCCTAGAGGTAATAGGGAGCCATCAAAGATTCCTGAGCCGGAGGAGTGACATGGTCAGAGCTATGCTTTGGGAAGATTCATTTGACACCTGTGTAGAGGATGAATTAGAGCAGGAAGAAATAGCAGGCAGGGTGACCACTTCAGAGGTCACTGTAGTAGTCTGGATGCAAACTTGACAAGATTTGGCATTTAATTACATAATGATTATAGTAGAGTGAAGAAAGGAGTATGATTTTCTATGTGTGACTAGAAGAATGGTGGTACTCTTAACAGAAAAGACTGGTATTTGTATTTATATACCCACACTTGATAGTCACTGGTGATTCTTTTGTCTGGAGAAAAAAAGACTGAAGAGGGAATGATGATGGTCTTCAAGTATTTGAAAGACTGCCAAGTAGAAAGATTATATTTACTCTGTTTGGTTCTGGAGGGCTGAACTGGGAGGAATGGGCAGAAGTTGCATGGAGACAAATTTAGAGCTAATAAAGGGGAAAAAAAACATTCCTAACAATTACAGTTATAACAGATGTAAAATGAGCTGCCTCAGGTTGATTCTTCTTTCTGGAGACCTTTAAATGAAAACTACATAATTGGATTCTTTTCAGGTATGAGTTAGAAGAAATTGCTGATGAAGTGCCTTTCAATTCTGAAATTCTATGCACGAATCCTTCCCCTTCACTGAAAATCAGACTGTTCTGCAGCTCAGGGGCCTAGTCTCAACAAGCCTAACTTTCCAAAAGAATTGAAGAGCAGACTGGCAGAACTATAGAGGAGAGTTTCTAGATGTCCCCAAAGAGGAGAGGGTTAAATGGAGGGAGGACTAGGTGTCAGAGGGAAACTGCATGTATTTATACTGATCTCTTGGTTCTGTTTGCTTCATCCCACATTCTTTCCTTCACTACTTTACACATGTGGTTACTTTGGCATTCAGTAATATGTATGCTTTTAGTAAAAACTAATAGATATAATTGGTCAGCCAGATTGCTAGAGAGACCTTTGGTAGAAGACCCATCATAAGAGACAATGAATATAAAGTGCTTTGTAAATATTAAAGTATTTTTATAAATATGAACTTTTATTAGTATTTTTTAGGCAATTGGGGTTAAGCGACTTGCCCAGAGTCACACAGCTAGTAAGTGTTATGTGTCTGAGGTTGGATTTGAACTCAGGTCCTCCTAACTCCAAGGCCGGTGCTCTATCCACTATACCACCTAGCTGTCCCAAGAACTTTTGTTATTAATAAAAATGTTTTACTTATCTGAGAAATTTGGAAAAATCAAGATATATTCCAAATCTATTATTTGCTATCAGTATGACCTTGTGGAAGTCACTAAACCACTCCAGATCTCATTTTCCTTATCTATAAAATGAGGTGCTTGGACTAGATGGCCGTCCCCAACAGGTGTAAGTCAATCATTCTTTGATCATTTTTCGTAAAGTTTTCCTTCTTTTGCTTTTACTGTAGTAACCAGGATTCTTCCTCACCTATGAGTCCCCTGAAAGCAACCACATGTTCCCAGAATGGTCAGAATTCTCTCCAACCACAACTCATTAGCCCCCGCTGATGTGTTTACTTTGACTAGTCAACTAGAGAACATTCTTAGTGCAAATAAAATGCATTTAATCAGTGTGCATAGTATTGAAAGTAGCAACTAAATAGTTCCTCACCTACCTCCCATAAGCCTGAAATTCATTTATCTACAAATACGTAGACACTCAGTGGGGAAAGAGGGGTCACATATAGGGAACATAAATGGCCAGAACACATTTGTAGAGGAACAGCTCATGCCTCCAATACTATAGTACTATTGATATTTTCTGGTAATGTCATAGTGTTGATCTCTGATGATTTTGTTTCCCACTAGGCATTTCCTCTCCACTGTTCAATACCTTTGCTGATGCTTATATCCTATCTTTGGTACTTTGTGCTGTATATCCTGTCTCTAGTCCATCTTATCTTTAGCTATCTGGATATGTTCAGAGTTACATAATAATCTGTTCAACATCCTCTGGGGAAAAACCTCTCTCTCAAAGGGGAAGATTGTAACTCAGTCAGCTACCTCCGCTATCCATTGGGTATTTGTGTGGGGATAATGTGTTTAGTTAGCTAATCCCCAACTTTCATCCACCTGTTCCAGTATACTATAAGGCCTCAGCTATAGTCTTCAACTGGGGTGCTATCTTTTGGGTTACCTCCTTCTCTGACACCATCTCTGGGATGCAGTGGTTAGAAAGCCTCTCTTCTGCAGAGGAGTTCTTCAGGTCTTTTAGCCAATTGCTGTGACTCTTTTACCTTTAGCCATACTGCATCAGAGATAGCAGATACACAGTCTAAGATGATACCTTCTCTTAAAGCTTCTCTACTGTCTCCTCTAACTCTCTCTTTTTTACCCTCAAGTGACTTATGGTCAGAAACCCATTTTAGCTCTTAGTTTTTGTCATACCTTCCAGATGAGTCAAGTATCTTCAATTTCTATTTCATAACATAGAAAAGGATCTGAGTGAAATTGAAAAAGAAAGAAAAAAGAAAAGATTACTTTCAGCTTCCTTTTACTGTATTCTCCTGTTGTACCCAAATCAAAGGGTTGGTGTGGTTAGAGAAGAATGAAACATTATACGGTGCAAAGAAGCACAGACTTGGAATCATAAAGACCTGGGTTCAAATATTGCTCCATGCATTTATTGCCTACGTGACCCTGGGTGACTCACTTCATCTCTTTAGACCTCACTTTTATCATCTGTCAAATTATGAGGTTGGACTGAATGACTTCTAAGCTTCCTTCCAGCTATAAATCTATGATCTTATGCTTATATGAATAGAAAAATTGGTAACTGTTGTCCCAATAACTCCCAATTCCCCTTTGGTGTTCTTCCTTCCCCCCTCCAAGCAGCAAAGCAGCAAAAAATAGCCTCATGTTTTTACTTTAATAATAATAAGACTTCAAAGGCAAAAGATTTATCCTTTAGCTTGCCAGAATCTTTAGAAGGAGAAGTTTATTTTGTAAGCTGGAAGAATTAATTTTTCCCCTTTGGTCTTGCAGGGATCTTACACAGTAGGAGGATTATCTATATTTACTTTCTAGGGTGCAGCTAAGCTAAGTTACCTCTGATGCCTTTGTTTGACTAATGGATGAGAGTATCACAGATTTAGAGCTGGAGGACACTTCAGAGACCTTCTCTTCCAAACCCCTCATATTAGAGATGAGGAGCTGAGGTCCAGAATGATTAAATAACTTGCCCAAAATCATTCCGAATAAATAGAGCCAGGATTGAGCCACATCATCTAACTTCAAGTAAAACACCTTGCTACTGTATTATACTATTGGTAAGGACTTTCACAGCTAATTGTACCAGCAGGACTTTGCAGATGTTTTGGTTACTTCTCATACAGTTTTCAAAATTAAATTGTTCCCTCTCTATTTACTATTACAGAATCACAAAACTGTGGTGTTTTATAGTAGGAAGGGCCCTCTGTGGCCATCTAGTTCAACTCATATCAGAAAAGAATCCCTATTTTATAACATACTCAGCAAGTGGTCAGGCAATCTCTAGGTAAGATCTCAAATGAGAGAGAATCTACTCCCTCTTGAAGATTTTTACGAATATCAGATACCTTAAAATAGACATCTATAATAGACACAAATAGATGTAGGTCTCTAACCAGGGCAAGGTCCACTGTTCCAGTGTCCAGGGGCAAGTGCTTCCTCCCTATGCTTCATAGCGTTCTGTCCCACAGTGTGCTCCAATTCCTCCATCTAGCTACAATCCTCAGGGTCCCAATGTTGTGGTCTTGTCTTAAGAACTATCTTCATCCTCAGTCTTCAAAAACACATGGGCAGGGGGCAGGTAGGTGGCACTGGCCCTGGAGTCAGGAGGACCTGAGTCAAATCTGGCCTCAGACACATAATACTTACTAGCTGTGTGACCCTGGGCAAGTCACTTAACCCTGATTGCCTCACCAAAAAGAAAAAAAACACACGGGCAAGTCTCAGAGGGACAGGCTATACCTTCTAGAAAAACCACATGTGATGTTCCTTGTGATATTACTGCTTCCTTCTTTCTATGCCTTTCCCTTTACCTGCTGTCACTCCCACAAACCACTTTCTGTGCTGTGATGATGCAATCCTCTTCCTCTCAACCCCCGTCTCCCTATTGTTTTGCCACAGATGGGTTTTGACTATGGATAGCAGTAGGAGCAGGTAAAGAAGGATAGCAAAGAACACCAGTAACGTTCTCTAGGTTCCAGGCACTAATGGCTACAGTTTGAAGAAAACATGTTAATTAGATGAGATGCTTTACTAGGAGTTGGATAACCTGGATTCAAGAGGGAAAAAGTTAATTCCAATATATCATAATCAGATGTAGTAATTGAAACAGGCACCAAACTCCCTCCCACTGAGTTCATAATACATAGTACTTATTTTGAAAAAAATGTGCAGAATTTTTTTTATGATTTTATTTTTAAAGATTGATGTAGCCTTAAGGGTTGGCTTTTGGTCATGGAGTGGTTGTCCATATGGCACACCATCCAGCTGAAGAAAACAGCATTTCCAGATGCTTCTCCCGTGCACCCAAATGTGACAGAAAGGAGTTAGATTCTGTTGCCAGATCCCACAGCTCCCCAGCATTCCAGTAATGCCTCCACCCACTCAGGGAGGGGAAAGAGTAGGTAGGAATGTCTTTTTTGTCTCTCTCTCTATGTCCTCCACTCCCAAGACCTCTGACCTTTGAGGTTCTTTGGTTTCCAGTTTTTTTCATAGAGAGTTCTTGGTATCCCTTTTGCTTTCCACTTTGACTTCTGTGGCATTTCATCTGCTTGAAGGTGAAAAGGGATTAAAGAGAACCTCATATGTTTGATTAATAGCAAAGGAAAGGAGGATGTACCTTATTTAGCTTCTGGATGCCCAGGTACAGTATGTAGTTAGGAGTGAAGCTGAGTAAGAAATAGAAACTGAAGATCAAAGTCTAACTTATAGTGAATACATATCCAAAGTTAGGGGTCAGAATTAGGAAGGTGATTTCATTGGTATAGAGAACTATTAGGTGAGAAAACTCTCTCTACCAAATGTAGGTTATTGCCTTCTCTGCAATATTGAGAGGTTAAGTGACTTGCCCATACACAGCCAGTATATGTCATGAAGGGACTGGAACCCATGTCTTGGCTTCCAGGACCGGTCTCTATCCACTATGCAATGCTACCCCTCTTGACCTGTTTGTGAAAGTGAGTGCAATGAAGAGAAGAAAGGATGAGATCAGAAGAGAAGAAACTCTTTTGCTGAGTCTTAGTGCTTTTCTGTTCCCCAATCCTGGAGTGATTAACTTAATTTTAAATGGACTATACATGTTTTATATACCATGCTTTGAGTTTAATATGGACACGAATATGCTTATAACAGGCCACTACTGATTAATTTGTATTCTTTATCTACCATATCTGTAATGATGACCTATGCAAACTATGCAGTTAGGTTCTTTTCTGATTTGTAGGGCATTATTAAAATTTCTCACCTGAGAGGTCCCTATTCCAATGAAAGCACAGGTCCAGTCCCCAGTGCTATTTAGTAATGCTAAAATAACTAGAACTATTTATGATCAATGGAGTGAAAAGCTTATACTATGAGGAGAAAAGGATGGCTATGTCAATAAAAATTTCTTATATAAAGTCTTGCCCTATGTGGTAGTTCTGATTTTGTACATAAAAAATTCATAGTTTCCTTAGGATTTCATCCAGTCAGAAACATCTGTGAGGTTCCAAAGTACACAAGTTGTGGAAGGTTATGGGCACTGAATACGTGTCAAAACCACTTGTTTGCAGGAAAGATGAACCTTCTGCAGAAGCTGGAAGGGGAAAAAAAACCCCACAGGCTTTTGAGACAGGATTTTGTTCAAGAAAACACATTTCCTACAAGTAAGGTAGTGTCCAAAGAAGAAAAAACTCTAGCAAATGATCTGTTCTGATAATGTATATTTTATATGGCCTATGAATCTATATTGGCAATTGGGGATTTCTCATTTATTTCCTCATTTTTTTGTAGATGGTTGAATATAATTTTGGCATTCTATAAAAACATAAAGTGTTCAAATGGTACAATGAAATTGTATTTGGTCTATGCTGAGTGTTGCAGAGGTGTGCACTGATGAACCAGCAGTGGGTTAAAATCATATTACAGATGGAAAAAAATACCTAGTGTCAAAGCAAAAATTAAGAGTTTCTCCTAACAGAGGAGATACATAGTGAACTACAAGAAAATGAGTCCTGGTTTCCCAGAGGGAGCATTTCTTACTGATGGCTGCTGGCCAGATCACATAATCTTCCTGTTGTAAACAGAAACCCTACCATTGATTGTAACTATCAAAAGAAGAGGAGTTATGATTTAAGAAATGGAGGAGGGATTGACTTAAGGGTATAGAAAAATATTGGCAAGGGTGTTGTTTGTGGCAGGGCATGGGGTTATTGGAGTATGGTGGTATGAACATTACATAAGAGAGGTAAACCCTGTGACATGCTGTGCTGCGTCTATGGGGGATGTGATGAATGAGTGAGAAAGTGTTTATGGAAACTCATCTGACTGATTATTTTTGGAGACTAAGACACCCCACCTGGATTCTAATAATTATTAGATTTATATACAATCAGCCTAATAACTGAGATGAGAGGTAGCATAAACCCATGAGAGCTGGGGGATTTCAACTCAAAATGGCAGCTGTTTTGGCTTGAGATAGAATGTCTCCCTCCCAAGTGATAAGTTTACTGTTTAGTACAGTACTGATCAATTTCAGTAATCCTTAGCTATAATGGGACTACTTTAGAGTTTTGGGTTGGGACAAAGATAGGCTTAACAAATTCATTGCCAATTTCCTGGGTTCACATTACCTTTCAGCCCCATGAACCCCAGAAGATTAGGTTGACACTGGGACACTTCCTCTCTCCTAGCTTTGAGATTCTGATCTACTTTAGGAGGATTCCAAGAAGGCATGGTTTACTCCAGAGCCTTTTGGACTTATTTAGAGGGTACTGAAAATTTTTGGGGTAAAGTATACTGATTATATCTCCTTCCCTGATAGAGATCTTATGCCCATTATAGAGTATTCTTCCCCAAAGATAAGGAATAAACTCAATCAATCAGTCAACCAACAAACATTTATTAAGCACCTTCTATATTCCTGTCACCATCCTAGGGTCTGGGGATACAAAGAATGAAGTAATTCTTACTCTGAAGAAGCAAGATCAGCTAATACAATTCTGATTGGTAGCTCTAGACTTCCCTGAACCAGTTTCATTGATTTCTTTAATGCTGCTACTCACTGAATATAGGCTATAAAGCAGCAGAATTTACAACTTTAGATAGGTAATGACATCCATGAACATTCCTGTTTATCACCTAATCATGGCCACCAGAAGTATTATGGTTGCATTGTTGCTTCTAGCCTCCACTCATCTTGCTTACTCACTCTCACCACAAGCTCTGCTCACCACCATGATCAGGCTGCTAACAATACCGCAGGTATTATTATCTCTATTTTATAGATAAGTAAACCAAGGCTACAAGAACTTATAACCGGCCCATGGTCACACAGAAAGAAAGGGTCAGAGTCCAGAATCTAGGTTATCCTGATTCCATATCCAGTGCTTTAGCCACTATGCCAAGCTTACTTTGTGGCAAACATATAAGTACATTTCTAGTTGCATCTAAAATAGGTGTTTTTTTTCTTTTTTAAAAATAATATTTTATTTTTTTCCCCAATTACAGATAAAAAAATTTTTAACATTTGGGTTTTTTTTTTAAAGTTTTGAATTGCAAATTCTATTATTCCTTCCCTCCCCACCCTCTTCCCTGAGATGATAAGCAATCTGATACAGGTTAAACGTATGCAATTGCCTAAAATGTATTTCCATAGTAGTCATTTTGTAGAAGAAAACTCGAACCAAAAAAAAAAAAAAGAAAAGAAAGAAAATGAAATATAGTATGCTTTGGACTGCATTCAGACACCATCAGTTCTTTCTCTGGTGGCTGATAACATTTTTCATCATGAGTCTTTGGGATTGTCTTGGATCACTGTAATGCTGAGATCAGCTAAGTCATTCACTTTCATTGTACAATATTGCTATTACTGTGTAAAGTGTTCTGTTTCTCCTCACTTCACTCTGCATCAGTTCATTTAAGTTTCTCCAGGTTTTTCTGAAATTATCCTGCTCATCACAAAAGAGGTGGTTTTTCTTTGAAAAACCTTGGTGCCCCCTTTTTTTTTCTGTAGTCTTGCCACATTTTTTAAAGGAGTCAACATATTCCAGGGGATCTACTCTAAAAATAGGATTGAGACTTGTCCTCTTGTTCTGAAGCCTAGGCATGTGGGATGCTCTGGTTCACATTAAAGAGCGCCTCTTAATTTAGTGACAATTATAGTATTAGCTACGACTAGATAGGTTTCTGAAGACTGAGGTCCCATAGGAATTGACAGAAAACTCAGTGAGTCTGGGTCCAACAGTATCATAATCATGGTGCTAGGCTAGAGCCAATGGACTACGTTAGAGGAATGAAGGACAGAATAATAATCTCCAGTTATCTATCTCTTACTTTCATCGTTCTTCAATGTTCAACTTAAATACTGTCATATATACAAAGCACTTCTTGATCCTCCTTGTTATTAATGTTCTTGGTCTCCTCAAATTACGTGTATTTAGTACTGTATTTCTATGTTGTACTCCCAGTAGAATGGTGGAATGCAAGCTCTTTGAAGGCAGGATCTATTTTTCATTTTTGTTTTTAACTTTTTCCATTCTTCCACAGCTGCCACTGTTGTTGCTGTATTCTGGAGGAGCTGCAGAATTCCTGCTCTGAGTTCCAGATGAGCTCCTTCTATAGACCTATATATCTAGCTCGTCATGGACCCAACCAGGTACTTTCATTCTGCTCATTTTCCAACCTGTTGCTTCGAATGCCTCTCTTCCCTGCTCACTCCTTCCATCTCTTGTTCTGAAAACTAATCAAATCAATACTACCGTTGCTTCTAGAATAACCAATTGACTTCTTTATTGTTCCTTTCACACAATCCTTGTGATTTACCTGATAAAAACCTCTTTCCTGGCCACTACTTTATTATGTGTTTATCTTTCTATTGAAATGCAAGCTCCATGAGTTCACTGTTTTGCTTTTTTTTTTTTTTTATTATATCCTCAGAACTGGGCACAGTGCCGGGCACATGGTAAACACTGAAACACTTCATTCATTCATACTATCTTCTGCTCATAGTACAGTGTGTTGCACATATTAGGCACTTAATAAATGTTTGATGTGGTACAACCGAATGTTTTCTTGGGGGACTATAAGAGAAGGAGCTATTCTTTTACTGGAAGCATTATTAGTCTTTCTTTTTAACTCTAAATTCTTCTATATGAAAACACACATTCTCAAAATTTGTTCAGACTTTCATTTATGATTTTTTGTTATCTGGTAACTATTCCATTCCAATTAGCAAATATAATCTTAGGGATAGGTCAAATAAGATTTACATTGTATCCTATTGAATATTCAACAAACTGATCAATTAGGGAGCAAACAGGAATCTAGCATCATTCATTGACATGAAAATTGGCTCTGAAGTCAGAGGATGTGGGTTCAAATCTTGCTTTGATATTTGGTATTTTATGATCTAGTGCTAGTCACTTAACAATTAGGCCTCATCAATAATATGAAAAGGCAGTTGGGCTCTTAACCTGGGGCCAATGAACTTGTTTTGAAAAATATTTTGATATCTGCATTTCAGGATGATTGTTTTCCTTCATCATCTTGTGGATTTTATTTTCCTTATTTTAAAACATTACTGTGAGAAGGGGTCTGTATGCTTCAACAGAATGCCAAGGAGATCCATGACACAGAAAAGGTTGAGAATCCCTAGAGCAGATGAACTTCCAGGTACTTTTCAGCTAGCTATAAATTATGCTTTTCTTTGCATAGTCCTAAGCTCTTCCAATGGGCAGCTAGGTGGCACAGTAGATAGAGTGCCAGGCCTGAAGTCAGGAAGACTAATCTTTCTGAGTTCAGATCTGGCCTCAGACACTTACTAGCTGTGTGACCCTGGGCAAGTCACTTAACTCGGTTTGCCTCAGTTTTCTCATCTGTAAAATGTATTGGAGAAGGAAATGGCAAATCACTCCAGTATCTTTGCCAAGAAAGCCCCAAATGGGCTCATGGGGAGTTGGGTACGATTGAAATTGACTAAACAACAGTAACAAGAACATAACAGTTTAAGTGAGAAAATAATCGCATCAATAATATGACTATCTATGACAGATTTTATTTGCATTTCAATGTGGGGTTATATAATTCAATTTTGCTAATAAAAAGACTTTTACAGAGATATATACAGTAGGTAGGCTTTTGTAATAGTTGTACTTTGGCTCAGAACTTTATGAAAACCTGTCCTGAGGTAACTGAATCTCATGTTTTACATTTGGAGACTAAATGGAAGCATTTTCTAGTAGAGGAATGAAAAAAAAAAGTATGTTTTGGGTGAATCTCTTTGGGATGTTTTTGGAAATGTCCACAACAGAGAACTGTTTTACCAGTTTTTACTGCTCTCCTGTTTAGATCATTAAAATAGAACACACATTTTGAGATCTATCAGCCATATGAAGAACATTTCTGTTGAATCCTCTGATGCCTCTTCTAGTCCAATACATCTTGAAAGATGGGGCCAAATGAAGGTGAGGTAACACATAATCTTAGTTTCTTCCATCTTGTCAAAATGAATATATCAATGTGAAGGGATTTATTTTAAATTGTGTGAATAGGTGACTTTTACTGTTCTTTAACATATGGTCATAGAATTATAGCTATAAAGCTACTTAGAGATCATATAGTCCAATGTTTAATTTCACAGATGAGAAAACTGAGCCACAGTGATTTTCCTGAAGCTTAGAATATCACTTGTCTTCTTTTTTCAATTAATTTTATTCTTAAATGATTTATTGTGAATTTAGCATTAAACATCAATACAATGAAAACTATAATTACAACTATGCATATTTAAAGTCTTTTCAATGCACCAAGTATCCTTTCGGTCATGGCCTATATCATGTGTTTTTTTGTTCTTTCACATTTGCTTTTCCTTTTGTATTGTTGAAGTTACAGTGTAATCTGTTCTGGTTCTGCTTTTTTTGCTTTGTATTATTTACAGTTTTCATTTTACTTCTAACACTTTGTCAGCCTTATTTGAATGATTGTATAACATTAAGTATACAGTTTATTTAATTATCACCCTACTGTTGAACATTTACATTGCTTCTGGTTTGGGGCAGTTATAAACAATACTGCTATGAAAATCTTCAAATAGTTACATATTTTGAAATTTATGATACCACTTTCAGGGCATGTTCCTAGCAATGAAATTACTGGGTCAAATAGTATGATTATTTTTTATAACTTTTACTGCATGCTATCAGATGGCGCTCCATGTAAATGTTCTCTTATATGCCTGTTGCTCCACAACCCTGTCAGCATTGAGTAGCATTGCTTTCATTCTTTTTTTTTTTGTCATCTTGGTGGTGATAAAGTAGTATCAATATTGTTTTGAATTCTTTAGAGAGGTTAACAATCTGTTTCCCCTTTCAAAAAATGACTCTTCTCATTCTTTGACTCTATTCATTGTGTTATCTGTACATTGTAGATGTCAATTTTTTACCTATCGTATTTATCAGTCTTCCTAGTTTTTCTTATTTTTGTTCTATTTGTGGAATGAAAAAAAATTCTCTCATCCTCACAACTAAGACAAGTACCTTATTTCAATTTCTTTCTTCTATAGAGAATTATTTTCTGGAACTCATTACAATAGCCCCTCCAATTATTTCTTTCTTTATTTCAGTCATTTTAGTTTTATATTTGTCCTAACATGGGTTATATATGTTTCTAAATAACTTAATTCTCAAGTATTTAATGAATTTTATTTATCATTAATGGCATGTGTGTGTTGTGGTTGAATCGTTTCCTACTGTTGACTTTCCCACACTCATTATATTCGAAGGACTTCACCGCAGCATGAATTTTCTCCATGAGGTTTCCCCTTTGGCTGAAGGATTTCCCATATTTATTATACTCAAAGGTTTTTTCTCTTGTATGAGTTTTTTTTTTTAATGTAGAGTGAGGCAAGAGATGTGACTAGAGATTTTTCCACATTCATGACACTGAGAGGATTTTTCTCCAGTATATCTTTCATGTTCAGTAAGTTCTCTGCTCCAGAGAAAGGATTTCTAGCATTTGTCACAATTAATAGGTCTCTCTCCAGTATGAATTCTTTTATGTTCAGTAAGGTATCCACTGTGGCTAAAGGATTTTCTACATTTGTTGCACTCATAGTTTCTCTTCTGTATGAATTCTTTTATGATAATAAGGTATTCACTCCAGCTACAGTATTTCCCACTTTCATGACATGCAAATACACTAGTTGTTGCTAAGCTATTTTCCATATTAGTTATGTTCAAAAGCTTGTTCTCCACTATGAGTTCTCTTATGCTTAGTAAGGTTTCCTCTCTGACTGAATGTTTTCCCACATTCATTGCATGGAAAGAATTTCTCTGCATAGGAATTTTATTATTGTTTTTCAAGGATGAGGCATTTCTAAAGACTTTCTAATATTCATTACCTTTAGATGTTTTTTCCTCAATATATTTTCCATAATGTTGATTAAGATCTGAATGATAACAGAATGATTTCCTGTATTAATTATATCTTTATATCTTCTCAAAGATTCTATTAGGTTTAATTTGGTTTGAATATTGTTTAAAGTTTTCTCCAGGCTTATCACATTTATTCAGACTTCCTCTGTATGAACTCTGTGTTGTACAAGGTTGAACCCCAGACTGAAGTTTGTTCCAAATATATTACATGGGTGACTGTCACTTGACAAAATTGCCTTTCCTTATTAGCCTTCTGTTGCTTTATTTTGAAATCACATTCCCAGACTTCTCCTAGCTTGGAAATCCAGGAACCATTCTTTTTGAGTCCTTCCTCAGAGGACTCTCCCACAGAAATGCCATGTGTTGAAGGTGACTCCATTGTTTCACACTCAGTCTTCTGACTAATGGACTCCAATATTTAGTTTTTGCATCTTCTACCACAGTTTTTCAAAGATTATGGTGTTCCATGATTCATAGCCATGTAACATCTGTGGAAGAATACCTTTTGGTGGAAAAGGAAAGCACTATAGACATTGAATATTGCATACAACTTCAGAAGTGGTCATTATGCCAGCTGGTTGTTTTTTTTTTTTAATCATATTTCTTCGTGATGTTTGGGGAAGTGCATATCAGGAAATGTCTGGACAAGTATCTCTTGGGATTTTTCTTTCCAACATCCATATTATGTCTCCTCTCTCCAAATGGGAGATCACCTCTGGTTTGGAAACTGGAAGCCCTAGGAAGTAAATAAAGGTGGTTCACATGAATTTGTCCTCAAAGACCTAATCCTTCATAGGAAGATGAGAATCTTTCATGTCTCTAATTTTCTGTTTTAGTGCTTTAGTAGGGGAACTTTGATCCAAGGAGACCAGGTTCTCATAGTTCTCCAGCATCAGATCCCTGTACAAGTTCTTCTGGGCAGAGTCTAATTGTCCTCATTCTTCTTGGGTGAAGTCTACGATCACGTCTTTGAATGTCACTGATTCTTGGCACATGGTATTACAATCATAGTGATCATTCCTTTCCCTTCCTTCCTCCCTTCTTGTGGAAGGGCAAAGCTTTCAAAAGGAAGACCCATGCACCAGGGAGCCTGTGAGAATCCACACACTCCTTACTCCCAGGATGACAGAAAAGGGTCACAGCTTTGTTCCCTTAGATAGACTGAAAACATAAAAGCTCCTGAAGGGGGGCCAAAGACCACCAGTGTCTGTCTGACTCTCCTCCTCTTCTAAGGCAAAGGTTCAGCCCAAAACAACAGCAGATGATGATACAATAAGGCTTGAAAATACATCTCACTGAAGCTTCCTCAGTCCCTCAGAGGGAGACTCAGAGGCAAGGGTGGGCCTGTAACCAGGCCTACTTGCCAGAAGAAATCCTCTTACGCACACATACATACATATACACATATTATATGTACATACATATACATACATACATACATATATGCATACATCACAGCCTGAAGGAGGGATTCTGAAATGTGGAATCTGATGGGAGGATGTTGCAGAAAGAAGCAGAGGAAAGAGGAGAAGAAAAAGGTGAAGATGGGGAAAGAGGAGAGAAGGAAAGCAGAAAGGGGGGAAGAGAAGGAGACAGAAAAGAAAGTGGGGAAAGATGGGCTCCTCTGATTTGCTTCTCTTTCTTCTGAGGTACAAGGTAGCACAGTAGATAGAGTGCTGCACTGGGAGCCAGAATGACCTGAGCTCAGATCCAGCCTTGGACACCCTCCAAACTGTGGCCATGTTGTCTATCTGAGGCCTGCCTCAGCTGCAAAATGGGAACAGTACTAGCACCTACCTCCCAGAGTCACTGAGAGGCTCAAATAGAGAATACTGACAAAATTCTTTTTAAAACTTAAAGAGTTATACACATGCTAGCTACTAGGAGGAAGGAGGGAGGAAAGAGATTCTCAGAATGGGTACTGATTTTTTCCTTTCTTTGTATCACAGTGCTTGGCACATGACAAGTGCTTAATAAATGTTTTATTGACTGACTGAGGAAGGGAAAGAAGAAAAGAAGAGAACAAGAAGAGGAGGAGGAGGAGGAAGAAGGTCTGTGCGGCCACACTTCTCTTAAATGAACTTCAGTAACCCCTTTTTAACTTCCAGGATCAAATATAAACTCTTTTGTTTGACATTTACAATCTGCACAACCTTGCCTCTTCCTACCTTTGCGGTCTTATTCCATTTTATTCTCTTTCACGTATTCAGCAATCCCGACTCACAGGCCTTCTTGCTGTTCCTTACACACGGCACTCCATCTCTGATCTCCTTTCTGTGGCTCTGGTTATATCTCATTTCTGGAATGCTCCCCCTCCTCATCTTTGCCTCTTAGAATCCTTGGTTTCTTTCCACATTCAGCTCAAACACCACCTTTCATAGGAGGACTTTCCTGTCCCCTGTTCCCCATGTACTAGAGCCTCCCCATCTGAGATTACCTTATATCTATTCTGTATGCATCTTGCTTGTAACTAATATTTATATATTGTCTCCTCCATTGAAATGTAAACTTCTCATGGTCAGGGACTGCTTTTTGCCTTTCTTTGTATCCCTATATAGGGGTAGCTAGTTGGCAGATTGGATTGAGCACTGGGCCTGGAGTCAGGAAGACTGAATTCAAATTGGCCTCAGACACATACTAGCTGTCTGACCCTGCTCATGTCTTTTAACCATTTTCTGCCTCAGTTTCCTCATCTGCACAAAGAACCAGAGAAGGAATTAGCAAACCACTCAGCATCTTTGCCAAAGAAAACCCCAAAATGGGTCATGAAGAGTCAGACACAATTGAAAATGACTACACAATAATAATCACACTCCTAGGAATGGTAGGTTTTACTTAGTGCCCTGCTCTGAATTCTCTTAGTAGCAAAGAGTTATACTCAGTAGAAAGTCTTTCATCTGGTCTTCCAAAAATGTAGGCTACATCTAGTATTCTAGTGGTGTCAGACTCAAATAGAAATTGATCTCTGATGGCTACATAGTGACATAGAGACTCACAAATGAACATCGTCTATATTTTATTTCACTTTAATTTATTTTGTTAACATTTCTTAACTGCATATTAATCTGGCATTGCAGTGGGGATGGCATATATGAGGCAGCCGTGAGTTTGACACCCCTGTAGTACCCAGCTGCAAATAGTTATCTGTGATCTAATTTTTCCCAATCCTCTTTTGTGCTCTCTCCTCTTGTTTTCACTATGGTGAAGATTTATAGGAAAGAAGATCTGGGTTTCCTAGAATACAAGTCTGTATTTCTGTAAAATGAGGATATTTCACAGAGGGCCTGCAAAGGTCTCTTTGCTTTGTTTGGTTTGGTTAGTTACTTCACCAAGCCTCTAGATCAGGGATTCTTGATTTTTTTGTGTGTGTCATATATCCTTTCTCAGAGTAACATTCTAAAATGCATAAAATAAAGTACATAGGAGCACAAAGGAAACCAAATGTTAGTGAAAGAAAGATGTCAGCTTTTCCCATCCAAGTTCATGGGCCCTTTCACTCACCCCAACCCCAGGGTAAAATTCTCTGTTCTCAATAGTATTCATTTAAACTTCCCCCTCCCCCCAGTCCAATCCAAGTAGAACATTGAAATAGGGCCCCAATTTCAAAGTGAAATTCAAGTCAACCCACTCAAAAAAAAAAAGCATGTTGAGTAGCATATTGTACGTGTGACTTGCACCTGAAATAAGAGATTTTTTTAAAATGGAAAATCATTTTAATAGCTTTAATGGCTTTTAATAGCTTCAGGAAAATGTGTGTAAATCAAGGAGTAGATGTGAGTAAATTACTTCCTGAGAACAGGGGTTACTAATGACATCCACATTGCTAAATATAAGATCTTTTTCTCGGTTTTTGTACTTTACTTCTCTGTATCATCTGTTGTTGCAACATCTGTTCTTACCTGAACCTCATACCTTACCTCACTTGGTTTCTATGACACTGTAATTATAGGCATTCTCCTACCCTTTGGCCACTTGTGAAGTTGAGTCTGTCCCATCCTGACTCCTACAAGAATTTTTCTTCAGATCTTTTTTTTTTTAAAGGACCTTTATGCCTTCTTACAGCATAGCATAGTGGATAGAGAACTTACTTCAAGGCCAGCAAGACCTGGGTTCAAGTCCTGTCTCTGATACTGGCTCTGTGACCCTAGGCAAATTACTTAACTTCTCAGTGCTCTAGGCAACTCTCTAAAAGTATAGATTATAGGGAACATGTCAACCTATATTGGTAGAGGGAGTTTCCTCATGTGGGAGTTCCCTATACCAATAAAATCACATGTCCAGGCTTTCTCTCTGTCTCTGTCTACCTCTTTCTCTCTTTCTTTCCCATCCTTCTCCTCTGCTATAAGCATTCTTCCTTATTTCCCTAAAATATAAAATATCACTCTTCTAACTTTATTATTCTTTTAAGCTATTATGTTAGCTCTTTTTCCTTTCACTGCCAACTCCCCTTGTATAATCTGGCTTCTATCCCTTTTTTGCATTTTCCCTCATTGAAACCTTAAAATTGCTTTATTTTTTTTATAGTGGAGGGGTGATATTCTAAGTATCAAAGCAATTAAGCTTTTCTACAGCCCCTTTGAGGGATGGAAGAGCAATCATATACCATCTATTTTCTATATTCGCTGTCAGATCTGAGAACCATAGAGGTTGCTACCTCTTTAAAAATGTTGTGTCATTTTTGAACCAAAAACTCTTGCACTCTTAGAAATATAAAACCTCTTACATCTGGCCACATAAGCTATTTCAGCTTTTTATTTTCAAATTTTTAGATGACACAAAGCTAAAAAAGATAGCTAAAAACATTGGATGGCATTAAAATGTTTAAAAAATCTTGCTACCTGGCGCCAATGTACTTTTTCAAGCTTATTACACATCTTTGTTATTGTTTAGCTGTTTTAGTCATGTCCAACTCTTCATGATCCCGTTTGGGGTTTTCTTGGGAAAGATAATGGAGTGGTTTTCCCTTTCTTTCTCCAGTTCATTTTACAGATTATGAAACTGAGGCAAATAGGGTTAAATGACTTGCCCAGGGTCGCACAGCTAGTGTCTGAGGTGTGAGAAATGAATATTTCTCTCTTATATTTAATAACTAATTACTGAATTAGGACCAAGGTTTTTTTTTTTCCCATTTCTACTTCCTCATCCAGAAACCAACCAGTTAAGGAAATCTCTCTACCCAGACAAAGATCAAATCAGACAGTAAAAGAAATTTTAAGTAAGAGCTGATGGGTATATTCCTGCTCATTATGTTTGCTCAGACAGGCTTGGGGAAAGGTTGATTCTTCTTATTATATAGACAGGTGATATGTCTCTTTGGCCAATATTTGAATGACCTAAGGAAAGGTTGATTCTTCTTATTATATAGACAGGTGATATGTCTCTTTGGCCAATATTTGAGTGACCTAAGTCACATACCCCAAGACTTTCATTTTAATATAGCCCATACCTGTCTTTGTGTTAACAAATTCAAGTTGATTGCTACCCCTCAGGAACACTTCCCCTTCAAAGGGCATATAAACTGTGACTCCGCCACCATTAGGGGTCTTTGATCTAAGATAGATGGCTAAATGACCATCCTTTCATTAATATCCTGCCAGTCTTATTAATAAAATGATTAAATAACCCAGAACCTATGTCTCTTGAACTTTTTAATCACCACAGTGGCCAGATCTGAACTCAGGTCTTCCTGACTCCAGGCCCTATGTTTTATCCACTGCGCCCCCTAGTTGCCCTCATTTATATATTACTCCTTTTCATATACTCTATGGTCCAGTCAAACTGATCTTTTTACTGCTTCTCACATATTCTATCTCTTATTTCTGTCTTTGCATTGGCTACCCACCATGCCTGCAGTATTAACCAGATTTTCAAAAGAGGTAATTAATAGAAAATTTCTCCAAATATGAAGATTTTTAAACAAAATGATTAAATGATAGGTTAAAAGTTAAAAGTTGAAAAAAATTTTGTGTGCATCCATCTGTCTGCAGTGCTGAAATTCGTTTATATTTCTTTATATGTGCACAGTGTCTTTGATTTCATTAAAATGTTAATTTTATTGATACGATTCTATAAAAATGAAGTTTTCCAAGAAGTCATCATATGCAGAATGAGGTAATAATATCACCCAGCGAGGTTGTTGTAAGGATCAATCATGCATGGCACTTTGCAAAACTTTAAGCACTATAATTAGTGAATTAATTAGTTAAAGGATTCTTCTTCTGGCATGAACTGGATAAGATGGCCTCTGGAGTTCTTTCTGTGAGATTCTGTGGCCTTTTCTGGTGAGAGCTAAGTTTGGAAGAGAGAGGTACATTTCTATTTCCACTCCTCACTCTCATTTCAAATAATAGCTAAGTAAATGTCAATTAATGATTGTGATTTTTCCAAAGCTAGGTAAGAAGACAGGAGCCTAATATTCTTCCTTTTTCTTCCCACTGCATTTTTAGGTTTCCCCTGAGCCCCTAGTGCAATCTTTCATTAACTGTTACCTTGCTTATTATAATAGCCTCCTAACTGTCTCCTTTGCCCTAGTTTTCTTCTTTCTATTCTATCTGTACGCAGCTGTAAGTTTAATCTTCTTAGAACATCAATCTCATCATATCATACACTAATATAGGATTGGCTGCATCAAACCCTTAGCTACCACAAGCTTCCTGGCATGATAGAAAAAGGGCTGGATTTGGAATTAGAGGACCTACATTATGATTGCAATTATGCTGCTTACTTACCTATGTGACTTTGGGCAAGTCTCTTAATCTCTCTGGATTAGACCTCAGTTTCCTTGTTTGCAAAATTAGTGGGCTAGGCAAGATGAATTCTGAGGATTCTACTAGAGACAGGTGCCACAGTGAGTAAGAGGGATGAACTTGGAGTCAGCAAGACCTGAATTCAAATCTGGCCTCAGATACTTACTAGTTGTGTGACCCTGGGAGTTTTCCTCTCAAATTTTATTGAATAAAAATTCCTTTACCCAGTGTTTTGCAATCTTGATTTTTTTTTTTACCAAACACTAGTTTTGGGTTCTAATTCTGGAGCATCTATGCCATTATACTGTTTGGCTTTTCTATTTCTTATGTTTCTACTTTTTCTTAGTAGACCATTTTCATAATTTTTGCTTTATGGCATAATTTGAACAATAACAATTTGAAACTGTGGCATGTGCAGTGACCTCACCTCGGTGAAATTGTCTTGGCAGATGGGTTAAACCAGGCTGACAGGAATTGATAGGCCTCAAGCCCTTTGGTGAGTTAGGGGAATGTCTACCCCAAATACGTGAAGACTTCATCTGGCGAAATGGGAGGATGAGAACAATTTGCTCCAGTGGTCATCAAGGTGGCTGAAGCAGGTGCTGTGGAAAGCTTAGAGCTTGGTCAGGTATTGAAGACACCAAAGTCATCCACTGTATACTGAGCCATTGCCAGCTGTCTTGACATTCGTCTTGCCACTAGACTTTGATGCCAGTAAAAGGCAGAATGAGGCCACCGACTTTGTGCAATTCTGCCTCACTTAACTCCATTTCAGGAGTGAGTCAATACATCATCCCATTATGTCACTGATACTCTTTGAAAGGAAGGACAAACAATATTGTAGTGCAAGCCTCCCCTCCTAGTTCCAAATAAATCCTTTCATTCATATCCTTCTCAGTCTTCTTTTAAAATTTAAAACTATTTTGTATTTTATCAAAGGCTTTTTACTACATCAAATACTATAATTATGTTATTTTTCTGATTACCCATAGTGTTGCATTCAGATGCTTTGTTCTAATATGGAGATGACCTTGGATTTCCACAGGCTATAGCATTAGAATATAAACTTGGGCTGGTTCTACCATGTTGGAAAGCCTTTGAGTACTGTTCAACAGAGGCTGATATCCAAGAAACAGCCTAGACGTGAATGGATTGACTCATTACTAGTGGGTTGGTAACAAAGGGGATGATTCTTTGGCTGTGGCAATTCATGAAACAGAAATTAAAGATGGCCTTCAGTAATGTCCTACCTTGAAGGGTTGTTGTAAGGATCAAATGGAAAAAAAAATACTCTTAGCACAGTGCCTGGCACATTTTTTACTCAGTCATGTGTGACTCTTTATGACCCATGGACCATAGCATGCCAATACTTTCCATGGGATTTTCTTGTCAAAGATACTGGAGAGGTTTGCCACTTTCTTATCCAGTTGATTAAGGCAAACAGAGTTCAAGTGATTTGCCCAGGATCATATAGCTAGTAAGCATCTGATGCTGGATTTGAACTCATGTCTTCCTGACTCCAGGCCCAGAACTCTACCCAGTGAGCCATCTAGCTGCCTCTACGTGCTTAGTATGTAGTAGGCACTATATAAATGCTTATTCCTTTTCCTTCCCCTCTTCCTTTTCCATACAATCCTCTTCTGTTTCCATAGTGATGCTGAGGGAGTTGTGGAAAAATAGCCAAAGAATTTTCATTTCAGATAGTGCTTCTAGAAAAACCCAGCTCCCCTGTGGAACATCTACTAACAATAAGGAAGACTCTTATATGACACAACAGAACCAAAGAAAAACATGAGTGTACTCCTTCACTGCATAAATGATAGCACAAGGAGATGGAATTTGAAGCAAAGACCACTTAAGGGCTTGTAGGCTTCAGTCTTTTGTTATTGATTGAACAAAGAAACTTATGAAGATGGTGGGTGACCATGGGTGGGGAATACTCTAGGAGATATCTGTAGATTGTGGCAGTTTGCAGAGTCTGCAATCTTTTTTTTTTTGGTTAGGCAATGGGGTTAAGTGACTTGCCTAAGGTCACACAGCTAGTAAGTGTCAAGTGTCTGAGGCCATATTTGAACTCAGGTCCTCCTGACTCCAGGACTGGTGCTCTATCCACTATGCCACCTAGCTGCCCCTAGAGTCTGGTATTAGGGGTATGTATGGGGGTCCTAGACCAGGACTACAATCTATCTTATTTGATCAAGAATTCTCCGCATATTCATGGTTATAAAATATTTCTCATTTCCCTTTTCCTCTAATTAAATACACACACACACACACACACACACACACACATATAGCCTTATTTCTATTTGCCTTTTATACTTTGGTTATGTGTGGAGTTTATTGGGCTATATTGTGCAATATATTTATCTAAGCCACATTTCTGCCAGACTGATTTCTGGTTTTCTGAGTAGTCCTTGTCAAATATTGAGTCTTTGTCCCAGAAGCTGGTGTCTTTGGGTTTATGCTACTATATTTGTACCTAGGTCTTGGTTACTCAATCTGTTTCATTCATCATCTTTTCTATTTTTTAACTAGTACCAGATAGTTTTGGTGATTGCTGCTTTCTAGTATAATATGAGATCTAGTATTGCTATTTCCCTGTCATTCCTATTCTTTTTTTTCCTCATTATTTTCCTTCAGAACCTTGGCTTTTTGTTCTTTAGATAATTGTTATTATTTTCTTCTAGTTACATAAAAAAACCCTTAGTAGTTTGATTGGCATAAACAAATAACATTGACATTAATCTGTAAATTTATTTAGGTAGTATCACCATTGTTATTATGTTAGCAAAGCCCAACCATGAACAATTATTATGTCTCCAAATCTTAATGAGTTCCTTTATTGTTGTGGTGATGTGTATGTTCTCAGGTCCAGTCAGACTCTATCTCTCCCTCAAGATTATAGGGTACTCTAAGGCACAGATGTATAGCTTTTCTCTTCTATTGGCTTGAGTGTTCACCGGCTATGTTACCTCAATTTGTTAGAAGTTAGTGACTATCACCTCAATTCCATTTCATCACAATGCTGGGTGGCCTTTACAATGGGATATTTACTTCTGAGATGTAAAACTATATGTCCTATAGATATCTAAAACGCAATGTATTCAAAGTAAAACCAATTATCTTTCCTCCAAAACCCTCTCTTCTTCCATACTTCCCTTTTTCTTTCAAGGTACTATCATCCTCCCAGTCACTGAGGTTCCTGACTTCAGTTTTATGTTTGACTCCTCACACTCCACATTTGGAACAAGTTCTGTCTTCTATATATGGCCTTTCTTGGTGTCCTGCTAGTGCTCTCTTTAAAAAAAAAATCAACTTGCATATATTTTCAGCTATTTGTTATGCATATGTAAGCTTCTTAAGGGCAGACACTTGTTTTTGTATTCCAAGAGCCTAGCACAATTCCTGGCATGGAATAAGGGGTTAAAAATACTTTTTGATTTATTTTATAGAGCAAATGTATTGCCTATGTAAGTTATATGTGTTCACATGGGTTTGTGTTAATGTGGCTTACAGGGAGGATGAATAGATAAATTGAGAGCCTCCTTCACTTGCCCCTTTCTAAGAGAGACTTTGAGTCCTGACAGAAGGGGAGCAGAAGAATGGGGCCATGAGCCTGGCTACTCTGCTTTCCTCAGATAGTGGTTACCAGGCTAAATTATATCTATCTCCCTCCTAAATATTATTAGTTTAAGGGTAACAATTTTTAGGTTCAAACCAGCCTCCCAATTTTTGTCCTTTATGGGGAAAAGTGCCTCAATTTATATTCAAAAGTTTAACTCACCAAATTCCTGTTATACAAAGACTATCACATGTAGTGAATAGCAAATAAACTCATTTGTCCAAGAAACTTGGAAAGTTACACAGATTAGAATATACAAGACAATACACTGAGCAAATGAGTTCTCCTACTAGGAGCATGATATTTAAACTCAACAGATTATTAAGGAGGTAGATTCTGAGAGAGAAAAGGATGGAGAGACAGAGAGATAAAGACAGAGACAGAGTCAGAAAGAGACAGACACAGAGGGACACAAAGAGAGAGAAGAGAGAGAGACAGAGAGACAGAGACAGAGACAGAGAGAGACAGAGACAGACAGACACAGATAAGAAGGAGGAAGAGGAAGAGAGGAGAGATAGAGACAGAGTCAGACAAAGACACAGAGAAAGACAGACAGACACAGGACACAGGGACAGAGTCAGGAACAGTGTGTTAGGGGTTAGGGAATGATTAAGGCACAGACTCTTCTACATGTCAACTTCTTCCCAGTGTCTTTCTCTTAAGGGAACCTGGAATTCTGTGCAATTCTTGAAGCTGGAAGAACTCCCCCAAGCTCTTGCTTACTCCACCCTTCACACAGTCA
Source organism: Phascolarctos cinereus (assembly GCF_003287225.1). NCBI lineage: Eukaryota > Metazoa > Chordata > Mammalia > Diprotodontia > Phascolarctidae > Phascolarctos > Phascolarctos cinereus. The sequence goes on along the minus strand of NW_027555958.1, from coordinate 194,380,927 downwards.
TGCAGCATCACATACTCAATCTTCATCAATGAGTACATGGATTTGAGCCATGTAATACTTATTCTTAGTTCCTTCTTTGTTTCATGTCAGTGTATTTTTTGCTAATTTTATTTCTTCTTTCTCTTCCTTCAGGATGTTTTTATATATATTATTGAGTTTGGGGATCATTCTAGCCTTTATTTCTAATGTTATTGTTGGTATTATTTCAGTCTATTTTTTAAAATCATTTTTTGTTTTAATTTCTTTTAATACAGAATATTATTTCATTATGTCAGACTTCTTTATTGTCTACCTTACTTACTTGAATGCTATTTCCTCCATTTTCTTTTGGGGATTTCTGGTAGTTTTTACTTCTCTTTAGCATTTTCTTTTCCTGTTTGAGAAAGAGAAATTGAAGAATTGGACTCCCTTGTAAATTCTAAATCTGCCATCTTCCTAGAATCTGAGTATTTACCTCACAATATGTAATTCAGAAAAGTGATTTGATTTGACCAACTACATGGCCCAAATACACAAATAAATACCTAGAAGAAACCTATGTGACATTATACAATTTTAAAGAAACCCACGATCAATTCTCAAGTTATCTCAAATTGAAGAAAACTGTAAAAGCATGGAAAATGTAATGGAAAGTGCTTTTACTAAAAAGAAGAGACTGAGAAGACATCAGTAGCTACTAGCCTAAATACTTCCTCATCTTTATAAAATTTTTATGAACATGCCCTATGCATACATAAATACTCTCCTCAATAAAATAATGAAAAGGGAGCAGGGAGATTTTCTCAGTCCATTTTCCATAGCAAACTAATCTTTATGTAAACAGTTGGCTGAAAAGGTATAGAAATAGCTTAACCATTATGAGCTATAAAATAGCACATTTTTGATCTTCCCCTCGAGGGGGCGGAGCTGAGATGGTGGAGTAAAAGCAGTGCCTTACTTGAGCTCTCCCCCAAACCCCTCCAAATACCTATAAAAAATGGCTCTCTAAAGCAGCAATCATCAAAACTGCTTGGTACTGGCTAAGAAATAGGGAGGTGGATCAGTGGAATAGGTTAAATATGCAAGACACAGTAGTCAATGACTATAGTAATCTACTATTTGATAAACTCAAAGACCCCAGCTTCTGGGATAAGAACCCATTCTTTGGAAAAAAAAAACTGCTGGGAAAACTGGAAAAGAATATGGCATAAACTAGGCATAGACCCAGATCTCACACCATATACCAAAATAAAGTCAAAATGGGTTCATGACTTAGATATAAAGGCTGATACCATAAGTAAACTGGGAGAACAAGGAATAGTTTACCTATCAGATCTATGGAGAACAGAAGAATTCATGACCAAACAGGAGATAGAGAACATTATGAAAAGCAAAATGGATAATTTTGATTACATTAAATTGAACAGTTTTTGCACAAACAAAGCCAATGCAACTAAGATTAGAAGGAAGGTAGAAAATTGGGAAAGAATTTTTACAGCCAGTCTCTCTGATAAAGGCCTCATTTCTAAAATATATAGAGAATTAAGACAAATTTATAAGAATACAAGCCACTCCCCAATTGATAAATGTTAAAAGGATATGAGCAGACAGTTCTCAGATGAAATTAAAGCCACCTATAGTCATATGAAAAAATACTGTAAATCATTATTTATTAGAGAAATGCAAATCAAAACAACTCTGAGGTACCATATCACACCTATCAGATTGGCCAACATGACAAAACAGGAAAATGATAAATGTTGGAGAAGATGTGGGAAAATTGGAACACTAATACATTGTTGGTGGAGTTGTGAAATGATCCAACCATTTTGGAGAACAATTTGGAACTATGCCCCAAGGGCTACAAAAATGTGCATACCCTTTGATCCAGCAATAGCACTTCTAGGGCTATATCCCAAAGAGATCAAACAAATGGGAAAAGGACCCACATGTACAAAAATATTTATAGCAGCTCTTTTTGTGGTGGCAAAGAATTAGAAATTGAGAGGATGCCCATCAATTGGGGAACGGCTAAGCAAGTTGTGGTATATGAATGTAATGGAATACTATTGTGCTATAAGAAATAATGAACAGGCTGACTTCAGAAAAACATGGAAAGACTTATATGGTCTGATGCTGAGCGAAGTGAGCAGAACCAAGAGGACTTTTTAGACAATAACAGCCATGTTATGCGATGACTAATATCATTAAACTGAATCCTTCTCAGCATTACAAGGCTCTAAGACATCTCCAGAGGCCTCAGGATAGAAAATGCTGTCCACATCCAAAGAAAGAACTATGGAAGTCAAATCGCTATCACTTATTTTTACCTTCTGTTGAGTTTTGTTTCATCTTTCTGATGGTTCCTCCTATTGGTTTTAATTTTTACTTACAACTTCACTAATGTGAAAATACATTTAATAGGAATGTAAATGTAAAGCCTATATCAGATTGTGTGCTGTCTTGGGGAGGGTGGGGGGCAGGAACGGGGAGAAAAATTTTCAACTCAAAAGCATATGGAAGTGATTATTGATAAATCAAAATAAATTAATAAAATTAAAAAAAATGGCTCTCAACAAATTCTAAAGCAGCAGAACCCACAAAAAGACAGAGTGAAACAAATTTCCAGCCCAAGACAACTTGGATGGTTGATCAGAAAGGTATATCGCGCCGGGCTGGTAGACAAGCACAGTTCAGCACGCAGGCCACAGCAAACCTCGAGCAGGCCTCAGAGGACTGAATCGCGGGCAGCAGTGGTGGTTTGCAGACTTCTCAACCCATGAACTCTAAAGACAACTTAGAAAATAGCACATTTTTCTTCTCTTCCTCAACTCTTAACTGGTTTAAAATATTTTTTTTCAGCATTACGAAGTGGTTGCTAATTTTTCCTTATCAGAGTACTAAAAGTTATTTTTAGTAACAGCAAAAAATAAGCTAAATCATACTATATTTGAACAATGTGAGTTTTCCAGTAACTTTTAAGTGAATGATATATCATTAGAGGTAGAGTCATTTGGAGGATACATCCTAGTTACTAGGTAGAGCAGTGGATAGCGTGCTGGGCCTGACGTGAGGAAGACTGGGTTCAAATCCCACCTCAGACACATACTAGCTTAGTGATCCTGGGCAAATTACTTAACCTCTCTTTGCCTTAATCCCTTGAAGAAGGAAATGGCAAACCACGCTAGTATCTTTGCCAAGAAAACCCCATGCATGGTCCGCTGGGTCACAAAGAATTGGACACGACTGAATGATTGAATAACAAAACCTCCCAGGGTTGCTGTGAGAATCAAAAGACATAATATTTGTAAAACCTTTGCAAACTTTAAAGTACTATGTACTTATCATTGTTATTATTACTCCTCCGCTGCCTCTTCCTCTTCTTCCTTCTGCTTTTTTCATCTTCTTTTATTATTATTATTATTATTATTATTATGTTGTAGCTAATAAAATGAATCCATCTGTGACCAGATACTAGTGAAATTTATCAGAATTTGAATTTGTTTTTTCATTTTTTCTTCCCCTCAGGAAGCTATTCTTTCCTTCTACTTTTTTTCAGTTGTACCTCTGAATATTTCACAGTGCAACCTTCTTGGTGAAACCACTTCTAGGAGAGGTTAAGAGAGCATTTGTCCTATCATGAGTGCTGCCTATCAATACTTGACTTTCTGCTCACAGCCTAGCAGGTCCTCTTTGTGTGGGGGGATGAAGTATGTAATCTCTTTTTTGATATGTTTTCACTTGGAGCTTTTTCTTCACGTGCCCTTATCATGCTTTATTTTCAATTATAGTGGATAATATTAATTTCCAATAATTATTGAGTGCAGAAGAATGGAAAGAAGTACACAGTGCTGATGTAACTTAATTGTTCTTAAGACTATGAAGAGGGCAGGATGATAAAGTAGTATGAGTATGCTTAAATAACCCACTTAAGTAGCCAAATGCTAAATTGGCCTCCCTTGAGGGAACAATTTTATAATCCAATACTGTAATTCTCATTCAAAGAAATGTCTGACAAATTCATTTTTGTGTAATTAATGTAATCTGTGCACTGGAGATATTTAACATGTAACTATAGCACTAAAATGATGTGAGAATTTCTAATAACAAGGCCGCTTTCCAGCAAGCCTCTGGGAGGGGACATAGAAGGAAGATTTCTTCCCCATTAGTTTATGAGACTGTGCGTTTTCTTCCCTCCCCCTTTTTGGGAGAAAGGGAGAATTGCTCATTATTTGTTTAGTCTCTGTGGTACTTGGGACAAGAGCTAATTTCAGTCCCATATGACATGCATCAGAGTTGCATTCTGCCTTTAAAAGCTGGATGTGTAAACAGAACACAGAATCCAAACACAGAAATGTGATGATGTATTTTATTATAGGATGTTGCTTTAAAAAAATGGTTTATTCCTAAGGGCTATTTTGTCAAAACCGAATATAATATGTTGAAAAACTGTGAGTTGCCATGGAAACGAGGGTATTGTACACCTGCATAATCAGTGATCAGTTTTGAATAACCCTGGGAATTTTCAGAGTTCACTAGACTGAGGATCTTACTCTTAGAGTGGTGCTATAGAAGCCAGATGCACCTGAATTAGTCTGATTTGAATTTTGGGTATGCAAAGTTATAACATGTGGTTACTTAAGGAATTGAGAGTAATGCAAATAGTATCTGAGACCACATGGTCAGTTTTTATGTAGCTACAATGTGACATAATGAGATTCCTTTCTATGTTTTCACTTATTCTGTTTGCAATGGGAAATTAAATCTTGATTCCATTGAGGATTTCAGTTGTGGGAAAGTTTATTTTCTTAGAGAATGAAAAGACTTGGGATGGCCTGTTATGATCACAGCCTTTTCCCCTCTCACAGCCCCAGTGGTCAGCCCTGTCCTCCACCACCATTCTAGGCAGTTGCTGGCAGCTGTCTCCACTTGGCTCCATTTTGCCCTTCTCCAAGAAAGGTGAATAATGAAGAGAAGAAAAAAGCCCCCATGCTCCTGATAGCCAGGGCTTACCAGAAACTCATGCTCTCATGCTTTATTGTGATCTACATGTATCCCTAGGATCTTGAAGTCTGTGCCAAGTGAGCAGAAGCTCTGGAAGAATCTAAAGTGCTCAAAAGGCTTTATGCCTTTGCCCTCTGATAAATCCTTCACCAATGGGTATACACCCAACATGCCATTGGCTTTCTTCTGGATCATATAAAATGATGAAGGTACCACAGGAACACTTGGGTCATTTATTTGTTATCCTTTACTAGCCTACCTCCTGTTCTCATCATAAATCTCTTGGATAATATTTTGACATCACTTTTTTTTACATCTAATTCTTTATTGATAATGTACAATGGTTTTATACCCAGAATATGCCCTTCTATTTGATCTGAAGTTTTAATTCATCAGAGGTCCTCCTATTCCCTTCATGGTCATAGAGCTTGACAAAATAACAATGGAGTTAACACCATGGGTCTTTGTTTTAGGGAGAAGTTTGAGGTCATCGAACACATTGTTCAGTTTTCCATATGTGATCCATATTGCCCCATGGCCATCTTTATGCCATACCACCTTGTTTCAGCCTCTGCCTTCTACCTATTTTGTGAGAGTTTATCATATCATACTCAATCCTGATCCACTACACTTCTCTCCAGTAACCTTTGTGCCATTCTATCTTGTCCCCCACTTTGGCCTCCAATCTGATGTTCCAGCTCCTTTCCTGGGCCCTGTGTACCTGATTTTGGGAGAGTTAACCTGACCTAAACCCACTGGGCTATTCACTGTCATGCCACAGTCATCATGTGTATACCTTCCCCCCCCCCCCCAATTTCCACCATCTGTAGTTGTGGGAACTCACATCAATGTTATCATTCTTGGAAAGAGTATTTAAGTCAATTCCTCAGTGAATCTAGTTGCCATCCCTGTGACTTCCCAAACTAAAACATCTCTCCCTCCTCACTATTCTCCTATAAATATTTTTTTCTCCTTTTAGAAAGGAAACTTATTGAGTTCAGAGACAGTTATGTTTTTGATATTTATATCTTCAATATTTAGTATAGTTCCTAGCATTCAGTAAACACTTAATAAATGCCTTTTCTTTCATTCAGTCATATGTCTACTCATTTATTCAAGTGTCCTTCCTGCCCCAGGGCACTACTATAAGGCTGAAAGGTGATTACATTCAATCCTTCTGATAGCAGGTCTTGAATAAACTAGAATTTGAGTTAATGAGGCTACTATGTCCTTCTCTACTGTGATATAGGAATAAACCTCAAAGCATTTACTGAGTGCTTACTATGGGCCAACCCCTGTGCTAAATCCTAGGGATATAAACAGAAAAGTAAGGCAGTCCCTGCTTTCAAACAGCTCATAATTTTAATAGAGTGAGAGGACACATATAGGAGATTTCAGCTGCAAATCATATGGAAAGTCTTGGGAATCTTTAGTTACCACAGCCAAACAGATGATAATGTATCCTCTTTGTTGTCATTTCCATTAATGAAACCACACTGATTTGTGATGCTGAACAATTTAACAGTCCGGAAGCAAGACTGTTGATGGGGGAGAGGGGAAGGTCTTGTTCCTGAGGATGTTGGGTTTAACTACAGGTGGCAGTTGATTAATGGTTTGGTTTTAGTGATGCTGGAGCAGACCTTTCTCAGTAAGAGTTGTTCCCTTTGATACTGGCAGTAAGCAGGGCCAGTGGTATGTGTGTATAGGTAGGACAATGGTATTTTTTCTTTGTTGGTAAAGTTTTTTTTTCCTTTTACATAGTTAATTACGAAACTCAGGCAGAGAGATGAATAATAGGGTTTATATAGGGAGAGTTTTCCATTTTAAAAAATTTGGTTAAACAAAATACATCTTCTGTAAACAAACCTAACATAAGATTAACAAAAGGGAGGAAGGGAAGCTAGAAAAATAAATAGCCTAGAGTTGCCCACTGATGGGCAATAGGGTCAGGGGATCCCCTTCCTTTTTTTAGGCCTCAGCATATAATCACTTTTCAGCCTTATATTAATGCCCTGGGGCAGGAAAGATACTTTAATGAGTGAGTAGACATATGACTGAATGAAAGAAAAAGCATTTATTAAGTGTTTACTGAATGCTAGGAACTATACTAAATATTGAAGATATAAATATCAAAAGCATAAGTGTCTCTGATCTCAATAAGTTTCCTTTCTAAAAGGAGAAAGAAATATTTATAGGGGAATAGTGGGGAGGGAGAGATGTTTTAATTTGGGAAGTCACAGGGATAGCAACTAGATTCATTGAGGAAATGGTTTAAATATTCTTTCTGAGAATGATAACGTTGATGTGAGTTCCCACAACTGCAGATGGTGGAAATTGAGGGGAAGTGGGGTATGCACATGATGACTGTGGCATAAAGGTGAACAGCTCAATGGGTCTAGGTTAGGTTAACTCTCCCAAAATCAGGTACACAGGGCCCAGGAAAGGAGCTGGAACATCAGATTGGAGGCCAAAGTGGAGGACAAGATAGAATGGCACAAAGGTTACTGGAGAGAAATGTAGTAGATCAGGATTGAGTATGCTATGATGAACTCTCACCAAATAGGTAGAAGGCAGAGGCTGAAACAAGGTGGTATGGCATAAAGATGACCATGGGGCAATATGGATCACATATGGAAAACTGAACAATGTGTTCGATGACCTCAAACTTCTCCCTAAAACAAAGGCCCATGGTTTTAACTCCATTATTATTTTGGTCATGCTCTATGACCATGAAGGGAATAAGAGGGTCTCTGATGAGCACCAGAGTTGGATACGAACAGCCCTGAAATGTTTGTAAAGCATCTTTGCATATTCAATTGGCTAGTGGTTTCCAAGGTTCGTGAGGTCTGATATGCCGTTTACCTGGGTCTAAACAGGTTCCTTCCCATGAAATGGCTTGCTGTCATGAATAGAGCTCCTATAGGCCCACCAAAATTGACTGGATCTTCTGGTTGTTGTGGGTGATCGGAAGGTCATCATTCAGGGTTAAATAGGTCCCCAAGAGTCCAAGAAGCACATCTATTGTGGCAAATGCCACAGGAAACATTGTGGCCAGGTGCCGGGAGGATATGATGCAGTAACTGCTTTCTGGCCACCATTATTTAGCATAAAAAATGGCCTTGTTGGATTGTTACCCTTCTCAAGCTTGCCCTATGGTCTTAGTTCTGCTGCTGGAGAGAAATCTGCCAGCATCAACATCAGTTGCAGCCAAACAGGCCATTCCCATGCATTCATTTCTGAGGTAGCCAAGCTGTGCTCAGTTGACCAGGGTTGGGAGAGCCAAATTATCATTACTTGCCTTCTGCTCTTTTATCTCAGAATTATGAAAGAAAAGTGGCTACCTGAAAAAGGTTGTCTATTGATGGATAAAAGTCATTCCTGAGCTAACTAGTCAAAAGTTATGTTCCACAAAGCTCGTGTTGCCCCATTTGAGGGCTCTGGCTCTTGGAGCTGCCTCCTTTCCTGGTCCTTCTGCTGGCTCCCAACAATTTCCTCACTGTTCCAGTCCTCAACTACTAGAGTTCCTCTGTAAAAGAATGTTTTCAACTCATTCTCTTGAGACACTTGGGATAAAGTTGAAGGGTCCGCTTCCTTTCCTACTACAACCTCCTCCCCCTGAAACTTCCACATAATGTAGTGAAATGGTAAGGACTTCATAAAACAAGCCAGCCAAGGCAGGGCACACCTTCACTTAGTGTATGTTTAATTTCTTCACGCTTGTCCCTCCTGAACATGGTAGAATTCTATTACTGTCCAATTTAAATAAATTTTCTTTTAGAAAAACACTCAGGATGGCCCTTTTCCTTTACTTATTCATTCATCCATTCAGTCGTTTGTTTATTTATTTACTTCATGTCTATTTATTTCCAAATGTGAAAAGTTAAAAAAAATCAAATCAACCAATTAATTGTTATAGTTACCTGAAACCAACAACCACCTTTTGTTTTGTTTTTCTAACTCTTAACCGAGTTAGGATGTTATAACTTCAGTCACTTTGATGGTAGAATTAAGTATGATAGTAGAATTAATTAAGACCATTGTTGCTCTTATATCCTCTCATATATTGTGCCATCTACTTTCGTGCTTTATTCTTTCTCCTATATCATGAATTCCTTTTTCTTCTTTTAAATATATAATAAAGTTATCATGCAAATTTATCCCCCCCCCCAGTATGGCTACTATTAGATACAAATAGGATATTTGTGTAAAATTATTTAAATATACTTCTATTTATCAGTTCTTTCTCTGGTTGCAGATAGCATCTTTCTTCATATGTCCTTTATTGTTAATTGGGGTATTTGTAATAGTCAAAATGACTTGTTTGTTTAAAGTCCTTCTTAAAACAATATCGCTGTTACTATTGATGTTTTCTTGGTTCTGCTCATTTTGCTCTTCATTATTTTGTGCAAGTCTTTCCACTTTTTCTAAAATCATTGAACTCATCATTTTTTATAGCACAGTAGAATTGCATTATATTCATATACCACAACTTGTTCAGTCATTCCCCACTTTATGGGCATCCCTGCAATTTCCAGTTCTTTGCCATCACAAAGAGAGCTGCTTTAAATATTTTGGAACATATAGATTCTTTTCCTTTTTCCCTAATCATCTTTCCTTCAGTTAAGGTGCGGCTGAGGGTTAGAGTCATTCAGCATGCTTACACTGCTGAGCAGGGTTATGGAAATGATTTCCTGAGAGGTCCCTATGCTATTGGCCTTCCAAGCCAATCACCTGGCCTTTATGAGTATCTTCAGATCTTTTAGTTTGACAGGAAAGGGAAAGTGGAGGCAGCATCTCCAAATCAAGGGCAGTGGGTGGTTAACTTCAGCAAAGGTTGTGCCAAGTCCCTTGTATGGCCTCTACAAGGAAGGAGAAAGTCAATGCTAGGGCTACACTTTCTGCTCTGAAAGAAAGCCCAGGAGAACTTGGACCATATTCTCACTTTCTTCTTTTTCTAAGAACAAGTGGCTTTCCCCCACCTGACCTATTGCACTATCAAGTATACAAACAAGATGTAGGGGCAGGACAGAGAGAGACCTGTGGTGACACAGGCCACAACACAATGAAGTCTCTGGGGATGGAGGAGAGGGGAAGGAGCTTCTGTAGGAAGAGAGGGAAAGAAAGGCAGAGCTGGATTACACATTGGCCTTCCCATGTTGGTAGACCTCCACCTCTTCTGGTATGACCAGCAACAGTTCACAGGTCTTTCCTCAGAGCTGATGTTTCAAAAATTTCTGAGCTCATTCTCACTTCCAATTCACTCAGGCATCTTGAGCTTGGAGTCAAAGTTGTACTAAGTACCTCCCACCTCTCAGACACAAATCCAGTGCTGCCTTTTGAGTGGAAGCTCCAACTGACCCCAGCAGAGGCTAGAGGGGAGATTCATGATGAAGCCCATGATGTTAGAGAGGAATGACACTGTCATCCCTTCACTTGTCCCATAAAACTTCTTCATAGCCTTTGGTCTGGAGGACTGCCATGATAACATTCACATCACAGTTCCCATTTCCCAGCATGCTCTTCTTGTGGGATGTCACCTTGGTGTTTGGAGACAGCCTCTAGAATATCTCCTGTTGTGTTTCCTATGTAAAGGTATTGCTGTCTTGGAAAATGTTAATTGAATGAGTAGAGAGCACACAACTCTTGACACTGCTAATCTGGTGGGGGTGGTGAGGGTGGTGGTAGTTGGGGCAATTCCAATGATTCTGATTTGGTCCTCTCACCTCTCAATGGCATGCAACTCATGTTTTTGTTTTCCAGAGAGAGATGGCCTCTGAAGCTGCCCCCTCCCTACCCCTTTCCTTCTGAGGAAGAATGTAGCTTCCTGGGTCTTTCTGGGATTGGCAGGATTCACCTCAGTCTCTAGGGGCCATGATTTACCTCAGAAAAAAGGCTGGAAATAGCAGCAATAACAAAACACCACCAAATCCTGTTTTTTGGTAGAAAAATAGCTCTTTATGCTTCAGTTTATTTTGCCATTATCTCTAAAGTACTGGATACCAAAACAAAAAAATGTACAAAACCCAGGACCATTGTCCCCTTCTTCCTCGCCTCTGAGAACAAGTGAACTTCTATTAATGATGGCCAAAGGGGCTTGATCACATCTCTCTTTTTCTTCCATCTCCTTCACCCCAACAGTGGATCAGAAATGGAGCAAGGTCAGGCTAATAGGTGGTAGCCCAAGGCTTTAGATCCACAAGTGCAGCCCTCTGATGGAATCCAGACTTCACAGAACAAATCCCCTTAATAAAAGGATTTGTTGTGTGAATTTTGGATTCAGTCAAAAGGCCGAGCCCAAGGACCTAGAAGGCCACATGGTTCCCCATCCCTGCCATAGGGCCTTCTACCACTGACCCTGTCCCAACCCAGAGAAGTTCTTAGGGTTTAGTCTCAATCTTCTGGGTCTACTGTAATGAGGAATAGATCTTCCTAGAAAATACTTAGGAAGGATGGGCCTGACCTAAAAAACAACAACAACAACAAAAAACAAACAACACTTCAACTAGCATCTTAAGATGCCTATCATATGTAATAATTGACTAGAACACACCTATATCATAACTTGTGGAACCTACCTCTTCGATATAAATTAGAGTAAGCTGCCTTAGCCCAATGGATCCCTTTTAGTTTGACTGAATTAGGCTCTTCAGGACATAGAAGGTCGACATCACAATGTTTTATTCTACCATTCCACCAAAGCTCTAGTAGAGAGGTCAAACTGGGAAGGGAAGACCCTTAGGGTTGCTGGCCAAAAAGGGAAACAATTACTATTTACATTCACTCTGAGCCAGGAGAGCCCCGAAAAATAACCATTAAATGGTTCCTTGACTCACTTCTTGAACAGTACTATTCACTTAATGGGCCTTGCTTCACTCAAAGTGAAGCCTTGGAAAGATCTTAGCTTAAAAAGGCCAAGGTCTCCCACTGGATCCTGAACCATCTCCAGTTGTCCTGATCTATATCTGGCCATTGGACCCAGATGGCTCTGGAGGAGAAAGAGAGGCTGGTGACTTTGTACAGCCCTCCCTCCCTCAAATCCAATTCAATGCAAGTCATGTCACCATCTCCTTGATGTCATGGTCCTCTTTGAGAATGAAAGACAAACCACAAAGTAGAGATGTAGCATATTGCAATGGATAGTCACTAGACTTGGAGTTAAGACCTGATATTTGAATCCTACCTCAGATATTTAATAGCTATATGTTCCTGGGCAAGTTACTTCACCTCTCTGGACCTCAATTTCCACATTTGTAAAGTGAGGGGGTTATACCTCCACACACAGAGGTGATGGACTCAAAACATAGAATGAAGCATCCGTTTTTATGCATGATCAATGTGGGAATCTTTTCTTTCTTTTTTTTTTGCTTGATTATGCTATTTTGTTAGTAGAGTTTTTTTTTTTAAATTGGGTGGGTGGGAGGGGAGAGAGAGACCAGGGTTAGGATAAGACAGAAAGAAATGGAGGAGAGAGAAGGAGGGAGGGAGAAAGGGAGGGAGGGGGAGAGAGAGAGAGAGAAGAGAGAGAGAGAGAGAGAGAGAGAGAGAGAGAGAGAGAGAGAGAGAAAGAGAGAGAGAGAGAGAGAGAGAGAGAGAGAGACAGAGACAGAGACAGAGAGAGACAGAGACAGAGAGAGATCCTTTTCTGTTGTCTTATCCTGGTATGGAATTGACTGCAGGTTTCAAAGTTTTTGCCAATAGAGACAATGTTCTGATGGGTTTTACCAAGTAGGAGACTTTAACTAGTGTGCAGAATAGTTAGTACTAACTCCCAAAATGTGAGTATTACAGGTATGTGCTGTTCATCTTGGATCCTGTAACTCCCAGGGCGAAGAGCTCATGGCTGACATTTCTTTCAGGCTTGCCTCCCTAGAAGATGCCTTGCCAAATGCTGCTTGGGGAATGAGTCAGTGAGTCGGTTATGAGGACACTGATGGCACTCTTCCACCTAAGCCTCCCGAGGGTCGTGAAGACCTGAGCAGCAAAGAGTAAGAGATGGCTCAGAATGTGAGAATTGTGTCCTACAAGTCCTCTCCACTTCATCTTTATTGTTTAGGACCCAATGGACCCCTGGAAATAAGAGATATATTCAAGGAAGTCTGCTAAGAATTCTACCATCTAGTCCTTCTTCCATCATTTCTGGGGGAAATGCTGAATGCCTGATCATAGGCTCTGTGCTATCTGCTGACCTTCATATGTCATCTTCATTTTCTGCAAAACTCACACCAAATTCCCATTTAAATTCTTATGCCAAGCAGCGAATATATTGCAATGGGGAAAGTCACAAAGTAAAAGGAATAACTGTACTCTCTGCTCTATATTTACACTACACTTACCTGAATAAGTTGTGAATTCTCTTTCATTGGAGGTCTTTAAGCAGTGACTGATTGATCATTTATTACCGATATTGTTGAAGGAATTGCTACTTAGGCTGGAACAAATGGCTTTTGGTATTCTTTTCAGTTCTCCTTGTTATATGATTCTGTGATTCTGAAAGGCCAGCACAGTTGAGTTCAGAAAAGCACGTTACTAAAAGTTTAGCCAAAAAACAAAAAACTGGTGATTTTTTCCCTCTTTGCCATAGTAACAGTAATACGACTTCTAAGGAGGAGGTACAAACAATTGTGATAGAGGGAGTACCTGCACTTCTGACATCAAGGATTTTCTGCAGTGTTGAAATGTCCTTCCCAACTCTGTAGAAATAGAAAGGATGGAGGGTCCTCACTGTCAAAGTGAGATAACTGGTGACTATAACCTTAGTGTCATATTGTAGCTGTTTGAACCATGAATCTTTGTTCTGAGATTCCAGCTCCCAAATGTATATAAAATTTCTAACAATGCTAAACTCATTATATTTCTCATCCCTATGGTCATTGAAACCTAAATCTCTTTGTAAACACACACTGGCATCATTGACTTTTGCTTGGACCTCTTTCAGAGACTGAAAGCTTCAACTCTACCTGAAAGTGCATTAGGGTCCTGAAAAAATCACTCTTTATTTGCACCAAATGTACCCAGATGTTATCCAGAAAATAGAGAAGGAAAGATTTTGAATTAAGTAATTATCTTTACTGAATTTCTCAAAAGTAGATTTGTGAATGTTTCTCAAGGCTGGACCACAGAGTGAAACTCATTGAAGATCATTATTCATGTGATCTTTAGCAATGGATGTCCTCTGGAGCTCCAGGAAGGCTCCTTCTCCCTACAACAATAAAGAAATGCATTAGATCTGAGTCTTAGCCTGATTTCCCCTTCTTTCTCCAATTGCTCATTTAAGTCCTCTAGCTATGGTAGAATAACTTTCAAAGATCATGTGTGATGGTGAGGAGGCCAAGGAAGCAAGATTGTTAAATGCACTCTAAGGAAATCACAACTAGTGGACTGAATATGTCCACAGGCTACAGCAATATTTCATGAAACAATCATGGGATCATCTGCCACTCCTATGAACACCTGGAATGTTGTGATCACTTTGAGATGTCTGCTTTCCAGAAACACATAGACTAAGGAGTCTAAGAAAAAAAGCAAGCAACAAGCATTTATTAAATGCTTCCCATATTTCAAGCACTGTGCTAAAATTAAACAGAGAACATAAAGAAAATAGAGATTAAAGGAATAATAAGTACACAATTTTTAGGATATTCAGCCATTGCTATTTCAAAATATTTGAGGAAAAAAGCCAACACTAAGAAGAACAAACATTTAGAAAGGAATATGGGCTCTTTAGTGAAACTGGGGTTAAGGACTGGTTGAACCTGTGACTTGGTTGATATGGAGAGCCCCAGGATGAACATACCCTCTCCACCAATTCAAATCAGCAACTTCTTGTCTGCAACTTATAGTCTGAGGCAGTTGTCTAGAGCTATAAGAGGTTAGATAACATGTCCAGGGTCACACAGCTAGGTTGTGGTAGAGACTAGACTTGAACTCATACCCTCTTGGCTTCAATGCCAACTTTCTATGCACTATGTCCACAGATATATGAGGCAAACTTGAAAGAAGAAAATTTGGGATCCAAAACTCACCAATGATAAAAATCTGAACTGAATGTTGTAAGAAAAAGTGCCATTAAGTCTCAAAGAAATGTATAGAATGCATTTTGTAAGCCAGGAGGGAAAAAAATTAACCCTTGGACTTGGATTCAAGATGATCTAAATTCAAGTCCCCCACTGTGACACAACAGTCTTTATTTCCCTAGAGAAATCACTTAACTTCTCAGTGCTCCTGTTATACCTCCAAGAACATAAGTTATAAACCAGTTGCTAATATACATTGGTAAAGGGAGTTTAAATCAGTCAGTCAGCCAATGAACATTTATTTAGCACTGACAATGTGCCAGGGATAATTCTAAGTGTTGGGAATACAAAGAAAGACAAGAAATAGTCCCTGCTGTCAAGGGACTCAGTCTAATGAGGAAGTAACATGTACAAACATGCTTGTAAAACAACTTTGTATATACAAGATATATACAGGATAAATTGCAGATAATCAAGAGAGTGAAGGCACTAACATTAAAGAGGGCTGGGAAAGGTTTCTTGTAGAAGGTGGGGTATTGGTGGAGACCTGAAGAAAGCCAGGAAAGCCAGGAAGCAGAGATGAGGAAGGAGAGAATTCCAGGCATGGGATAGAGCCAGTGAAGATGCCTGGAGTGAAGAGATGGAGGGTGTCATGCAAGGAACAATAAGGAGTCCAGTGATTATAGGTAATGGAGTATGTGAAGGTACGTTTATGTAAGATGTAAGAAAACTAGAAAGGTAGGAAATGTTATGAAGGGTTTTGAATGCCAAAGAGAGGATTTTGTATCAGATTTTAGAGACCATATGGAGCCATTGGAGTTTATTGAATGTGGGGTGTGTGGGGTGACATGATCAGACTTGTGCTCTAAGATGATCACTTTGACAATTAAGTAAAGGATGAACTGAGAAAAGGGCAGGAGTTGTGGGGGAAAGACTGTAAGGTAGGCACCAAACTAATGGAGGAAAGAAGATGAAAGTTAGTAGACATCAGCTGCTAGAGTTTGGATTAGGCGGCAGATACGGATTGAATGAACCTCACATGAGAAGAGATTACTGAGTTATTGTGGTAGAGGGTGAGCTTGGAAGTCACAATGGGAAGTGAGGAGTATTCCAACTTCTCCCCCTCCCCCCACCAGTGAGGGAGGAAGAATGAATTAAAGTGCAACCAGTGCTGGCAAGGGTGGTCAGGGAGGCATCTGCCAAAAGATGGAAGGGCTGAGAAAGTAAAAGTCTTAAGATGAAAACAAGTTTATTGCCTATGAAGTAAGTATCCAGAGAACACAATGTAAGGGGTAGGTATCTTTAGAGTGGGGCATTGGGAGGTTTGAAATGAGAGGGATGGCAATAAGAATGGGAGATGCAAATAGGAGTTGTCAATGGGAGATGCAAAATGGGATTTGAATATTGACAACTGGGGATTCAGAGACGTTGTGATGGAGAGTATATGACAAAGTGGGAGTTTGTTAATTATTTACAAATGAATTCAAGTGGTTTATAAACAGAACTCGGGGTTTGACCTTGGGGTGGAGTCTTCTCAGGACCTTAGCTGGGGTGGAGCGGAGATCTGATATAATAGCTTTTCTCCTTGACATTTTTTTGTGCATTAATGAAATTAGAGGATCAGACCAAAAACAAATCAGAAAAAAAACAAACAAGCAAACTTAATAGAGATTAGCTCACTATATTTTTGGAAATATAGAGAACTGTTCACCAGCACACAGAAAAAGAGTTTTATCATAGAAGGAGTATATGGCATTCTTTTATCCTTTCTTTGCCAAATGGAAAGTTCAAACTTCTAGTATGCCTTGCTATGCTAATTTCCAAAATTGAACAGTCATTACAGATCTATGAAAGCATAAACCCCCCAAATAAATGCTCATTTTCTTGATTTAAGCCATGAAGTTTTCAATGTGTAGTTTCAATCAGCAGAGCTATACATATAAAGCAATGGAAATAAATACATCAGCTATCCTCTGAAAGAAAGGTAAATTATATGTTCCAGATGTTTAATTGTATATTATACAGCACTCAAGTGAATCTGAAGACAGTGTTATATCATATGGCTTTCAATGGAAAGAATGTTGAAATTAGAGTGAGAGGATACCTGTGTGACCTTGGACCAGTCACTTAATCCCTTTGAGCTTATTTCTTTATCTATAAATTAGAGTATTCAACTACATGATTTATAAGCTCCCTTCCAATAATGATCCTAAGATGTGAAAGAAATATTTCAAATTATTTTAGGAGAAGAAATGATTCCTAACACACTACATAAAATATTCAAAGAAAGGATATGCTTTAGGATCATAGGGTCACAAGATTATAGATTTGGAGCTAGAAAGGATCTTAAAGATCCATCTATGACAACAACCTCATTTTACAGTTAAGGAAGCTGAGGCTCATTGAAATGAAGTGTTTTGCCTAAGGTCACAAAGTTAATAAATGCAGAGTCAGGTTTCAAACTACGTCCTCTGACAAACTTGACTCTAACATAGTGATGTCATTTTGGTCTTCTTCGAGAGTGAAGGACAACAACCAAGCCAATATGTAAAAGAAATATTTTATATGAATATGATTCCAATTTATTACCCGATTCTTTGAGTCAGAGTTATTTTTTTGCCTAAATCCATGAACAAAGCCCAGAAATTTAGAATTTATCCTTGTTGATTCAAATAATAAAATCTTAAGCTAAAAATTCTGGTTTTAAGATTAGGAGCTTCTCAGATACTGGTTTCAAGTCTTACATCATCTTTGAGATGAAGGAGTGGGGTAGGCATGGGTGTTATGCCTTAGTTCTTCATCAGCAGAGGGCCATGACCAGATACTCCTTGTCATGTAACATCATGTCCCACTAAACTTTGTGCATTTAAAGTTATTTCCTGTTTTCTGAGCCCTCCTCTACATTTTGGTCCTCCTACTGTCAGTCCCAAAAGTTTTGGCTACTTTTTCTGATTATCTTGTCTCTTTTATCAAGTTTTATTTCTTCCAGCTTTCTTGAATTTGGTACTCTGAGTTTCTTTCCTTGCTGCTGGCTTTTCTATTGTCAGCTAAAATGTTTGCTCAGATTCCTGTCCCGGACTGCAGTCTGGTTCCAATTTTCCTTTCTCCTTCCTCTTTCTCTCTTCCCATCCCCTTTCTCCTTTCCCTTCCCTATATATATTTTCTGATTCCTCCACTTATCAGTCTCTCTCTGTCTCTGTCTTTCTGTCTCTGTCTCTGTCTCCCCCTCTCCTTCTCTCTTTCCCCCCTTTCTTTTTTCCTCTCCCTCCCTCCACTCTCTCCTGAAATTACTTTATACTTACTTATTTTGCTTCCCTTCAATAAAATGGAGGCTCCTTGAAGACAGGGATTGTTTAATTTTTGTTTTGCTATTCCTCAGTGCTAAAGTCAGTGCCTGATACATAGAAGTGTCTAATATATGTTGGTTGAACTACAGGCATAATTTGCTCTATTGTGCTTTACTTTATGTGCTTTGCAGATATTGTGTTTTTTACAAATTGTAGGTTTGTGGCAACCCTATACTGAGCAAGTCTATCAGTGCCATTTTTCCAACAGCACATGTTTGCATCATACCTGTGTCACATTTTGGTAATTCTTACAATATTTCCAACTTTTTATTATTATTATATCTTTTATGGTGCTCTGTGATCAGCGATCTTTGGTATTACTATTGTAATTGTTTTGCAGTGCCATGAACCAAGCTCATCTAAGCCTGTGAACTTAATTGATAAGTGTTGTGTGAGTTCTGACTGCTTCATTAACCAGCTGTTATCCCCTTTCCTTCTCCTCAAGGGTCTCCCTATTCCCTGAGTCACAACAATGTTGAAATTCAGCCAGTTAATGACCCTAAATAACCTCTAAATGTGTAAGTGAAAGGAAGGTCAATTGAAGGGGCAAACTTCATTGTTGTCTTATTTTAAGAAATCACCATGGCCACCTCAACCTTCAGCAATCACCACCCTGACCAGCCAGCAGTTATCAACACAGAAACAAGACCCTCCACTAGGAAAAGAATATGACTAGCTGAAAGCTCACAGGATGATTAGCATTGTTGTGCTTTTGAGACATGATGCTATTGAACTCTTAATTGGTTATAGTGTAATATAAATATAACTTTTATAAGCTCTGCAAAACCAAAACATTTGTGACTTGCTTTATTGTGATTTTCACTTTATTGTGGTGGTCTGGAGCCAAATCTGCACTATCTCTGAGGTATGCCTATAAATCTTCTGCTGTGAGATGGCAGACAAGTGATAGGAGTCATCTACTCTATTTCATTCACTGAAATCAAACAGGAGCTTAGGATCATAGATTCAGAGCTGGCCCAGTTTTGTCAATTCTGCTCCCACCATATCTGTCATCCATTTCCTTTCCACTCACATAGCCATTTCCCTGGTTAAGTACCCCATCGTTTCTCTCCTAGACTATTACCATAGCCTCCTGATTGTCTCTCCCTCTCATCCATCCTCCACACAGCCACCAAATTGACATTCTTTAAGTATAAGTGTAACCATGTCTCTCCTCTGCTCAGGAAACCCCACCCCCACCCCAAACCAAAAAAACAAAACAAACTTCAGTGGCTCCTATTATGTCTAGGAAAAAGCTCCTATTTTAACATTTAAAGCCCTTCACAATTTGATTCCAATATGTCTTTCTAAGCTTATTTCACATTATCCTCCCTCATGAGCCAAACTAGTGCATTTATTATTTTCTATACATAGCCTTTCTTCTCTTGCTTCAGCAACTTTATACAAACTGACATTATGTTTGGGATGCTTTCTTTCTTTATCTCTATGTTTCAGCAGCAGGAATTTCTAGCTGTCTTCAAGGCTTACCTAATGTCTCTTGTCTTCTAGGAGATTTATTCCTTCTGTCAAACTTTATTCTAGATATGTGGAATTGAAGTCCTTAGATTGAAGTTTACTTTCTCCCTTTAGAGAGAATGCTTAATCAACGAAGCACTTATTATGTGACAGACATGGTGCTAAGTACTGGCTTTGTAAAGAAAGGCAAAAACACAGGCCTTGACATTAAGGAGCTCACATTCTAATGGGGAGACAACATGCAAACAGCTATGAGCATTCAGATATATACATACATAAATACATATGTATGTATGCCCATATACAAACATATGTAGTTATATGTTTTAGTGAATGAAAACCTCTGAAAGAGAGATCCCAACAATTAATGATCAGTTTATTAATTAGGCTAGCCTGTAACCAAGAAATTGATGGTCAGTGGTTTCTCTTGGTAAACAAAGATGCCAAAGGAGACTCAAAAATGCCTTAATCAAATGTGTGCCTTCTGAAGTGTACTCCCCAGACAAGTGAAACTAAACTCTGATTGGTGGATATTTAATGAGCAGATGGGCTAAAAGTCTTCACCTCCTCCATGTGGATTGATCATGAGACTCAGCAGCCTGAAGGCATCTGGGCAGAGGAAGCCATTTCTTTCTGGATCACTCTGGCTAATTGTTTCCTTCACGAGCTGGTTTGCCCTAAAGTCTAATGGAGGGGACCTAGGACAGGGGGTTCCTCCCCCAGGCAAAGGCTCTACCCAGATTGGATTCTGTTTATACTCTAAACAGAAATTGAGTTTCTCAGTTGGGTGGGGTCCTACCCAACCTAGTTAGCAAGCATGTGCCTTGGAGGCTAGGAGTAATCTCATCACTCAGCCATACCTGTCAAAGACTGACATTTTTAGGAATTTTGTTCTTAACAGAAACAGGGAGAAAACAATGGATCACAAATTAATAATTAGTTACTAATATATTATTTTCATTCAATGTATATGAATTGAAAGTAATCTCAAAGTGAAGGCACTGGTATTGGGAAGGGGTCAGTGGAAAGGGAACAAGGAAAGGCCTCTGGCAGTTGGTGGGAATTGAGTTTACACTTGAAGGAAGTCAAAAAATCTAGGAATTGGAAGTGAAGGAGAGTATCCCAGATGTGGTGGGGGTGGGGAAGGGAAATGACGCCCAAATAAAAGAGTCAGTACATGGAATATGCAAAAGCCAGCAAATAGGTCAGTATCTTAGGGTCTTAGAATATGTGAAGGGGAGTAAAGACTGGAAAGGTAGGAAGATACCATGCTGAGAAGGGCTTTAAATACCAAAGAGAAGATGTTAGATTTAATCCTCGAGGTAATAGGGACCCGCTGGAATTTATTGAGTTAGGGGTGGGGGTAAGTGGGCAGTTAGATGGCACAGTAGAGTGCCAGGCCTGGAGTCAGGAAGACTCATCTTACTGAATTCAAATCTGGCCCCAGACACTTATTAGCTGTGTGACCCTGGCAAGTCATTCAATCTTCTTTGCCTCAGCTTCCTCTTCTGTAAAATGACCTAGAGAAGGAAATGGCAAACCACTCCAGTATCTTTGCCAAGAAAATTCCAAATGGGGTCACAAAGAGACACAACTGAACAATAGAAATAGATATATTAAAATCTATAAGTTAGGGAAATTACTTTGGAAAGTGAGCAAAGGTTGTATCAGAGAGGGGGAGAAATATAGAAAGCGCTCTCTGATCTTGGAGTCAGAAGACTT
Source organism: Phascolarctos cinereus (assembly GCF_003287225.1). NCBI lineage: Eukaryota > Metazoa > Chordata > Mammalia > Diprotodontia > Phascolarctidae > Phascolarctos > Phascolarctos cinereus. Next base: position 194,359,386 of record NW_027555958.1, on the reverse strand, counting down.
GGGTTTGAATTCTGTCTTTGTCACTTACTAGATGTATGATTTTAGACAAATCATTTAACTCCTCTGAGTGTCAGTTTCCTCCTCTGTAAAAATGGAAATGACACTTCTTGCCTACCTCAATGTGTTGCTGCAAGGAGTAAGCAAGATAATTAAATGAGCATCCTACAAATATAAAACATTATTGCTGTTGTTATTATCTTCCTAGCTCAGAAGTCCTCTGTGATCTTTCTCAATAGAGAGACAGTACTACTTAGCATGATCACTTCACACATCAGTGCAATATTGCTCTGTCAAGACAGAGAAAAAAATCTATTTAAACATAAAGTAGATTGAGAGAGGGAGAGGGCGTATAATACACATTTTTGCTGTGCTTCTTCTCATTGCCCTAGCACCTTTTCTATTTTTACTCTTTAAACACAATGCTATTTTTTAAAAAATCACTTACCACTGTGCTTTCTGTGCCTACTTTTTTCTCATGAATATAAGGAAATGTTTTGTGTGGCGTATGAACTTCTGTTCATATTCCGGAAAGGAGATACTTTGTGTCTAAGATTAAATATCAACATAAAGTTCCTTGTGCTATTGGAAGTTCGCTATGTATTTTGAGAAAGTAGCTTCATTGTTCTGGGGTTTTGTAATTTTTCCATCTTTAAAATGAGGGTGACGGCACCAGATATATTTTTTATGTAACTCTATGAAAGTAATCTTTTGCGTTTAGAGGGAATGATTATTTTAGCTAATGATTCTATAAGATTTGGGGATGTTCTGATGAAAGGTTGCGCTGAATTTGGAAAAAAAAAGTCCTGGATAGTGAAATATCATTACCTCATTCCCCATTATTTACCCACATGTAATGTTCAATTTCTAAGTTCTAGCCAAAGGTCTATAAATCAATTTTTGTTTCATCCAATATCTCCCCTGGTAGAGTGTTTTCTCCTTCAGTTCTCTGAAAAAACATACAATAAGGGTTCATTGTATTATGATCATTATGGACAGTTTGCATTTGCCACATGGATAAAACTTTCCATGTATCATTTCTCTTGAAATTTTCAGTCAGTTCCCACATCATTTCCCATGGGTGAACATTACTTTGCAGTGACAATGAAAGCGGATGGTAAAATAGGTAATGTTTAGATAGAGGCTTAGGAAACTGGACTGAAACACTTATCTTTAGTTTCAGTTTCTTTGATGTATATGTTATGATTTTTTGGCAGTGAGGGAGCTGTTTGTATTTGATGTAAGTCTTTCCCTGATGCAGAACCTAGTGGAATTTCCCTGTCTCCTGATGTCATTTCAGCTCAGTCCCAAAAATGAAAAGCTAATTTCTGTAGTTTGTTGATACTATTACATTTGTGTTCTCACGCCTCTGGGCTACAACTAGGAAGATAATCGTAAAAATCCATACAAATGAAACATGCCCTATCTCCCATCATCTGTCCTTTGGCTCTGACTATGTGAAAGCACACAACTTTAAAAAAATATTTTTAAAAGGGAGAACAAAATAGAAAATGATTTGATTTGGTTTTTATTGAAATGTTTTCATTGAAAATAGAGATTTGGATTTGACCTGTCTGGTTAACCATCTAAGAGAAATTGACTTTTTTATTTCCAAAGCAAATCAGAAAGCCTATTCAAACTCTGACACTTTTTTATTTTTATTTTTTATTTTTTGTCATGGACTGTGTACCTACACAACTTGGTTAGACTGAGCCTTTAAAGATAAAACAACTTCAAGGTTCTATAATTTATTCAACACAAAGGGAAGTGGGACTACTAACTTCAAAATTATATCAAAGAATCTTTGAGATCATTGTGTAAATTCGAATGGATCCTTAAACTGAGATCTATGCTTCATATTTTACTGAAAAAACTAAGATTATTTATGAAGAGCTTCTTTTTCTCCTCATCTCATACAAGCTAGATTCCTTCTATCACTTTCTCCTTCACTCCATGTCAAATAATGAGGTGGCCCTTCTCCTTCATGAATCAAACCTCTCTGTCTGCATAGGTGATCACATTCTACCCTGTGTCTCTAGCAGATTGCATTTTTTAAAAAAAATCATTCCCATTCTATCATTTATCTTCAATATCTTTTGTTTCCTGGCTGCTTCCCTACTGCCTATATACACATTCATCTCTCCTCCATCTTCAAAAAACTATGATTTGATCAGCTATCCTTCCATATTTCTCCTTTTTTTGTGCTTAAACTCGTTGAGAATACCATATTATTACTACCCTCCCCCCCAAAACAAAACCACCCGAGACAAAAGGACCTCTTATATTTTATCCAATTATGTTGCTAGGAACTAGCAGCCTAAGTAATAACTCTCTACTAACTACTCCTATCCCGTAACTGACTACTGACAGGTATCATACATTAGCAAAGTCAGATGTACTAATGAATAATTGTAAAACAAAATCACATTGTTCATGTGGATCTAGATTTCTGATCATATGGCCCACGACTGAAAAACCTTGGATGCCTTTGATCTGATCCAACCCACTCATTTTATTTTTTATTAGTTTTAGACAATTGGGGTTAAGTGACTTGCCCAGGGTCACACAGCTAGTAAGTGTCAAATGTTTGATCTGAGGTCAGATTTGAACTCAGGTCCTCCTGACTTCAGGGCTGGTGCTCTATTCACTGTGCCACCCAGCTGCCCTATTTTAGCACTTATTTTAGCAAATAGCAGTGTTGAGATTTGAGTTCTGGTCCTCTGACTTCAGATATGCTCTTTCCATGTTGTCTCCTGACCTCATTTCAGGCACTTCCTTTCACTACAGGGTAATGCTGCCTATTTAACCCTGAAAAAGCATTGCTACTGTCTGTGGATGCGTGCCCCCAAAGCAAAATTCATGAGTAAAACTTTGGATTTGGTGGCATCATCTATACAGTAACATTGTTCATTTGAAGGAGTCACTAGTATTTACATAGTTCCTTATTATGCAACAAGAATAGTATCAAACCTCATCAAGTCAATATAAAATTCTTTAAAAAGGCTTGTGATTAGAAGCAATAGTGTTAAGCCAGTTATATTCTCTGTTGTTCTTTAATCAATGTATCAGTTGCTCCAACTTTATTTAATGCAAAGAATAATTATTCTTCTCTCCATTCCACACCTAGTTTTTCATGTTTCAAATGAATAAACTTTTTATTATAATTTCTTTACTGGGCTAACATTGTCAGTCAACAACTGTGCATATAGCTTTTGCTTGCAGACATTTACATTCAGAATGCCTGGGAAATTGCATTAGTTATGAAGGTTTGATTAACAAACATGTGGAAGACACATTGATTGCATTAGCACGAAGATCTCCTAGGATACATTAGGTCCATCGACATAAGAGAGTTAATGTTTTCCAAAATGCTAGTGCTATAATTTCTTTTTAGGCAATTGGGGTTAAATGACTTGCCCAGGGTCACACAGCTAGTAAGTGTTAAATTTCTGAGGCTGGATTTGAACTCAGGTCCTCCTGACTCCAAGGCCAGAGCTCTATTCACTGCACCACCTAGCTGCCAATGCTATAATTCTTACAAGTACAGTTTTAGTTTTAAAAGTGGTCCCTCCAATGATAATTAAAAATAGCGAAAAAGAACAGTAAGATCTAAAAACATAAATCTTATTCTCAGTTGAATTAGATTTTTCTTGATTTTAGTCTGTTGGCTACTTTGGGGATGTGGCATGATGACAAGGACTAAGGCCATCTTTATAAAATATCATAAAAAAGTAATAGGCTACTAGAACTGGGCTGGATTTATGATTTCATTGGTGTAAGAAACTCTTGGTGGAGAAACTCCTTCTACCAATATTTATTCTACAATTTATAGTAATAGAAAGTTGCCCTGGGGGCACTGAGGTGCTAAGTGATTTGCCCAGAGTAAGATATGCATTAAATGTTTGCCCAGGGAAGGACAATCATTACTGTTCAGAAGCAGAACTTAAATTGAGATCTTTCTGACTTTATGACCAGCTCTTTAGCCACTGTGCCAGGCTGCCTCAGGAAGCTAGTTGAAAATGCTAGCAGCTAAAAAAAGAGTCTTCCTAAAAAGTTATTGAGCAGTTCATAGGATATAGATTTAGAACTGAAAGGGACCTTATAGAAGGAATTAACATAGTCACTCAGACCCAGTTGTAGGATTGACCTCACTTCCTTTTCAGAGGTTAGTCTTGCGCTCATTGACAAGACTATGGCCCTTGAGAAGCTACTGGAAGGCCTGAGATCCCAAGTGGCCATGGTGTTTGGCCACCTGGTTGACCTCAACTACCTAGCATAAGTGAAAGAATGTGAACACAGCAAAGTTTTCGGATGCTGCTTTTGGATCAACACCACAGGGAAAGTTAACAGACACATAGCCTTCTTTTTTTAAAAAAATACATTGTATCCCCATTATATGTTAAAAGCAATTTTTTTTAACATTTGGTTGTTGCTGTTTTTAAATTTTGAGTTTCAAATTCTCTTTCCGTTCACTCCCCTCCCTGAGACAGTAAACAATCAGATATAGGTTTCTTAAAGATAAAATACTAACCACAAGAAGCATCACCACAGAGATCAGGAGCATTCTGATCAGGAAACGATTTGTAGATTTATTCTCCAGGGTCTTCTTTATGAGTAGGGTGGCTGACTAAGACAGATTTATCAGACTGGGTTCAAAACCCTTCTATGTTGCTGGCTCCTTGGCAGAGTGGGCACTTAGATTTTATTATTATTTTTTGTGTTGTTTTGTTTTTTGGGCTAGGCAATGGGGTTAAGTGACTTGCCCAGGGTCACACAGCTAGGAAGTGTCAAGTGTCTGAGGTCACATTTGAACTCAGGTCCTCCTGACTCCAGGGCCTGTGCTCTATCCACCACACAACCTAGTTGCCCCAGGCACTGTTGTAGACTTCCCCAAATGTGTCTGGTTACTCAGACAATTTCCTTCAGTGTTTGGGGACACAAAGTGGATTATAAGGAATACAGTATCTTTCCCAATTTGCTTAATAGAGAAGCTTAGAAACTCCTAAATCACCCTGTCAGAGCTAAGACCTGAAATAACTGGCAAAGTCCCCTTTTCCAGCTAGGGAGTCTGAACACCATCTAGCTGCCAGGCCCCCAGACATTTCCATTAGTATCAGTCAGCGCCAGTCCCAAAACTGGACCTATACCTCAGGGACAATCCCCTACTTCCTACCCCCTATGACTGGTCCAGTTTGACCCAGATAAAAATCCTATAACGATCCACCCTACTTCACCTGTGTTAGGCATTCAACTCCATCTAGGACCCCATCAGAATGCCTTGTGTTCATTCTCCTTGGCTGCTCCCTCATTTTTGAGTATCTTTACTCAATAAAGCTTATTGAGCTTCCAGTAAAGCCAAGTTTATATCACTTTCACCCCATTGTCTGTCTTGTACTATGTTTGCTCAAGTCCTCTGTCTCCCAGACATACCAGTTGCAGAGAGAAAGACTTAAGTCTGATGTAAGAAAAAACTTCCTAATAATTATTACTTTAAAAATGAGGGCTGCTGTGGGAGTCCTTTTCAAATCTGCTGTCTCAGTGAATTTGGAACATGGATGCCTTAGAGCAAAGTTCAAAATCAGCACTGAATTAAAAGAAGCAATAAATGTGAGAAAATGATATGGAACATGATTGCCGCTCCTATTTGTAAAGCTATTGGTGCTGAAAAATGAGAATTGGAACAACAAAAAAAAGACATTGGGAGATGAGTATTTCCAATGGAACTTTTAAGTATTGTAAAGTAATAACCACAATAATGAGGCCAAAAAAAGCTTAGAAATTGCCTCAGCCAGCAAATACTTGATATCCTGGTGAATGAGAGAGACATGGCAGCCAAGGGCAACACCAGTTTAGAATAGAAATTCATTTGCAAAACCTTATACAGGAGGGTAGTGGGAGATTGTGAGAGTGTCTTTTTAGCAAGAAGTGTGTGTGGGAGGGGCAAGGATTGAATTGGCAAAAGATTTGGTATGAAACTAATTGTCAGATCATCCCCAAAGCATTTAAAAGCAAAAAAAAAAAGTTAGAGGACACCTAACAGATGAAAAATGGAGCAAATCTGGCAATATTTTTATAACAAACTATTTTCTCCATTAATGGCAGTAGAGCCAGAATATTTGGTTGCAACACTTCAGTCTTCATGTGGGGAAAGCTGGGCCAGACTAGGAATGCATGTTGGTTGTGACCGGCTTTTAAAAAAATTAAGAGATCATTTGTAAAGATATTTGAAAGAAGGAAACATACAGTATGATTGGAAAAGAAATGGTATTACACCTATACTTTTTTTTCTAAAGAATCTTAAAACTACTGACATAGCTGTATATTGACATAGGCACGTAATTGAATATAAATAAATAAACAAAACAAATAAATAAATAAATGAATGAATGAATGAATAAATAAATAAATAAATAGAAATCTTCTTATTCTTTCCTGAATTCTTCATATTAATTATTTCTTATAGTACACTAATATTCCATTACATTTATGTGCCATAATTTGTTTAATTATCCAATTTCATCTCTATCTTGTTCTGAGCAATCTTCTCCTTTTTATACAAATTCCTTAGTGTGAGGCCAAGTCTTTCATGCAATGGCTTTGATGACTCACAGAGGCATATAGGTTCTGCTCAGATTTGGTTCTGATTGATTGATTCAATCAACAAGAATTTTTATCTAACAAAGGTAATTCAGTTTTAAGTGAGATTGAATAACCAAGAAACCTCACTTAGACAACTTGTTTTTTCTAATGTACAAGAAATGTATGTATGTATATTAAACACATACATGCATATTAATATATAACTATATTTCAGTAAGATCAGTTTTCTTTGTTATCCTATATACATTAGTTTCTGTGTTTTACTGCATTCTGAGATGGGTTCTGTAGGCTTCACCAGACTGCCAAAGGGATCTATGAGTAGAAAAAGGGGTTTAAAACCCATGCTCTGGCCAAAGTAATGAAAGATACTTGAGCTTATATGATTTTTTTTTTAAAGGAGGCATTTGGAATTAAGTGACTTGCCCAGAGTCACACAGCTAGGAAGTATTATGTGTCTGAGGCCGGCTTTGAACTCAGGTCCTCCTGACTCCAGGGCTGGTGCTCTATCCACTGCACCACCTAACTACCCCTTTGAACTTATATGTTAATATTTTTAATGATATGATCTTTTATACTCATTCAATTTTCTTTACTAATGGGATTTGTGTTTTTAAAATCTGATTTGAGAGCTCTCATTTTCTACCTAAATTTATTCTCAATTTCTCCTGTTTAATCTTTTTATTTCTTTTTTGAGCCATCCTGGGTTGTTGTTGTTGTTGTTGCTGTTTTCCTGTTCTTTCCACATTTAGGGAGTCCCTAGAATTTTGTCTTTTATCATGTAATACCAGTTCATTTTCTTTATATTATAATACTTGTTCAATGGCTTTTGGTTTCTCTTTGATGTTTGCTCATACTGTTTCTTGTTTTATGATGCTTTCTGTTTGTTTTTCTCCTTCTGAGTTAGGACTTTATTTAGGCTTTCCTAGACTTCTGGTCTTTCAACTTTTCTCTTGTATTCCCTACAAATTTCCTTTGGGATTCTTCTAAAGTTTTGGCCTCTCTCTCTTCCACTACTGCACAGACTACCTCTCCTTAGATGTTGTGCACAACTAATTCAGCTCACCACTAGAGCAAAGGTCCTATACTAACTTTGAAGGGATAAGGCCAACTTAACCTTCTATCTTGAATGCACATTAATGAGGCGGGAGACAAGATGGAAGCAACTCCGCTTATTTTTAGCAAAGCACTTACTTATATAGTAAAATAACAGGAACTCTTTCTCAAGTTACAATGACATATAGCTGTGCTCAAGGACAGTGCATGCATGTCCTGTGCACTTATCTGACTCCAATCCCAGAACAGACTGCTAATGACCATATAATAACTAGGGGAGTTAAAGATTGTTAAAGATCCATACAATGGGCCACGGAACCAGGTGACCTTTGCTCAGAGATCAGCACCTGAGAGGGGCCTCCACCCATTAGTGAGACCTCATAAATAGCTTGTGGCCCTCTACATCCTTACAGATCCCCAACACTTAGATTCCTTGAGTTGAGGGATATGGGTTTTGGCCATGCCTGAGTCCCTCCCCTAAGTAATCTCCATGGTTACTGGTTTGTTTGTTCGATCTCTATCTTATAATTCTGAATACTGGATGTCTTCCATTCTACTTGAGTCTTCAACCTTCCCCCCATTCTCTACCTCTTTTATTCACCATTTTTGTTCATGTGGAAGGAAGGAAATAAGTATTTGTTAAGTGCCTATTATGTGCCATGCACTGTGCTAAATACTTTACAAGTATTATCTCATTTGATCATCACAACAATACTGGGAGGTTGGTTCTATTATTATCTTCATTTTACAGATGAAGAAATTGAGGTGGACAGAGATTAAGTGAGTTTTCAAGGGTCACATAGTTAGCAAGTGTTTGAGATGGGATTTAACTCAGGTCTTCCTGACTTTTGCTCAAACTATTTCACCATTAGCTTTTTTGTGTGTGGCTATGCATATTAAATGTCTGCTATCTCTTATGAGATCAGAAATGGGCTTGGGTCTTTCAGGCTGAGTTACTGCCATGGGGGTTATCTCTAAAGTTGACCTGAATCAGAAGCCTATGGTTTTGCTTGTGCTCACTATGTTGGTAGAGCAGAGTTAGTTGCAGTGGAGATGGGACCTCTTAAGTATCTAAGTATTCTTCAGTTAGAGCATTAGTTATTTTTTTTTAACCTTGTTTGCTGTTTCTATCTTTTCATCTTATGAATTCAGCTATGATGTGTCCATAGCTTAACAATCTATACAGGAAAAACCAAGTTGATAAACAGTTCCTGTTGTGGAGACTCTAATATGCCTGCCATCAGTGTATATATCTTCAACAGAAACTATAGATCAACAACGTTCTGGGCCCAGAACTGACTAAGAGGAAGAGAGTAGACTAGATTGTATTTTGCACATCTTGCAGCCTTTTCTGGTTCTCTCAAAAAAATACTGTGTTTTTACCACCACCACTCTTCCAATGATGTTACATGGCCTCAAATTATAGGACACAATCTCTGAACAATCAGGACTTTTAATGTTCCAAAGGGCAATGGGGAAACACGTGTGGTGGGCATGTTAAGGCTGCATCAGATTGACAGAAGTATCATACAAATACTATCTAAGAAACTTATGATTAGAAAATGATGTAATTGCATAGCAAGAGTGAGAAATAATAGATGGATAGTTCAAGGGCTAGACTAATATCCATAAATTGTCAAAAGGCTTATAGGGATGGCTTCAGGAAACTGGGGGTGGTTGATGTCATATGGAGTATTTGTGGAAGATATGGATTAAAATCGTACAAGATGAGATGGTGTGATTGGGCTATTAGGGAAGTGTCCTTATCATTTAGAGGGAATGACATCGCAGATATATCAATGTATTGGAACAAGTAAGAATATACTTGTGCATGTGTGTGTGTGTGTGTGTGTGTGTTATATATATATATATATATACATACATACATATATATGTATGTGATCTGTCACTCTACATGTGGACATCTATGAATATATAGGTTATTTACTGCTCTATCTAGATACACTTGTGTGTCTGGGTACATGTAAATTATCTGTATATATATTTACAGATATCATATATATGTTTATTTATATATGCATATATATGTTGATTTGTAATTAGATTGGCATAATTAGGTCTGTAAATTAATCTAGGTTGTGTAACGTATCCTTTGAGTATATTATTCAAATCCCTACTGGCACTGACAGATTGAGTCCCCAGAAAATGGCTGCTACATCTTATCTTTCTATTTTCTTGTTTCTATTGTTAACATTCTAAAAGTGTTTGTGGGAGATGATATCTTCACTTTACCATTGTATTTTTTTCAGAAGAAAGCCTCTATTGTCTTCTTGTCGCAAAAATGCTGATTTTATATACATGTAAGTGTGTAATCGTATTAATATCTCTTCTTTTTATGCTTTTTAGATTTTACCATAAAACTGTTATACTTTGTGAAAGGCTCTTTTGTTCTGCACCTACTGGTAAGATCATGTAATTTGAGGAATTTTGTTTATTTTTAATAAAGTTAATTACTGTAAATGTTTTTCTAATTTTGAACCATCCTTGATTCTCTTGAATAGATTCAACTTTGTCATTTTGAAAAATTTTAATGTTTAATTCTTTTGTGTTTTAGCTAGGATTCTGTATAAAATTTTGCATCAATAGTCATTGAGGATTTTGGTTTAACTCTGGGTTCTTGCTTCCAATTGACATAAAAAATTGTTTAAAAAGTCAATTTGATTTTGTAACTTAAAAACTCCCAAGTGGTTCCATGAATTCTGTATGTTGGAACCTATTCTTTTCACTAGCTGTATCATGGATCCGAATTTATGCTCCCACTTTTATCCAGTTCCCAGACCTATTATATGTGTAGACTCAACCCCACTTTATTCTTTTATTTATTCTTTTAAAATTTATTCTTCATTCAGAAGTATCAGGACTCCTGTATGCAAAGGTTAGTGATTTAGTATCATGTCAGTCTTGTTCCTGGTCCTTCTCTGACATGCAACTGGATTCTTTTCTTGTTCCTTGATTGTGTTCCAAACTTGGACCAGAAATTGGGTATTGGTTTTGCCCCTCTATATTTGAATCCCTGCCTTGGTTCTATGCCTAGTTCTCCATTTCCTTTGGGCCTTGGACCTTTTTTTTATCCCTCAAAGTAGACAGGAAATTGTCCTATTGTCTGCTTCCTGACTCCTCTTTATCGCTTCTCTAATAGTGACTACTCTTCTATTAAAAACAAAAAATATCTGTGGCTGAGACTTGCTTGGGTTAGCTATCCCCTCTCCTGTAGGTCTCTTTAGTATCCATTTCCCAGTCTTACATTACATGGGCCATTACACTGCTAGCCCTAGTTCTAACAAGCTAAGTGATAACAATAATAGTAGTAACAATATGTCCTTTAAGGTTTACAAAGTTTTTTTTTCTTAAGGCAATTGGGGTTAAGTGGCTTGCCCAGAGTCACACAGCTAGGAAGTATTAAATGTCTGAGGCCTCATTTGAACTCAGGTTCCCCCCGACTTCAAGGCCAGTGCTCTATCCACTGCGCTACCTAGCTGTCCCACAAAGTGTTTTACATATATTATCTGCTTTGATGCTCATAATAACTCTGTGTCATAGATGCTATTATTATCCTACTTTTTTTTAGAAAAGGAAACCAAAGCAAACAGAAGTGACTTGCCCGGTGTCACACAACTAGTAAGTAACCGAAACAGGTTTTGAAATAGGGTCTTCCTAACTCCAAATCTAGTATTCTACCTACTATGCCACTGTATCTGGAAAGAGATGAATTCACTATTTCTATCACTAGGTATTATTTGGATTACTTTTGTGGAGAGAAGTAGCTTTTGTACTTTTTGAATGATCTCTGGCTTTTTTAATTTTCTTATTTATGAACATTAAACTTGACAGCAGTTTGGTATTGTCAAGTGGGTGTGTTAGGAAATAGCTGGCCATACTCTGAAAGTCTATGATAATTCAGAAATATTAAGACCCTGGAGCATGATACTGAAGACTGGCAACACTTTTCATCCTTCCTTGCTGGAAATTTGTGTTTTGTTCCTTTTGCTGTCTTCTCTGAAGGGAAAGAGGAGAGGTGTTCACATTAGTGAATGTCACCAATTTGTTCTAGTCATTTATCACTCACCGTCAAAGGAAGCAAAACTGTTAGTTCTGGCTGGGAAAAGAGAAAGCCCTGTTTATTTTGGGATCCTTGGTTCAATTGCCCAAACTGTCAAACTGTCTCTTTTCTAAGATGATATTTTAAAATCTCATCAGAATCCCTTTGAGCCCTTGTGCTGTAAGAAACAAGCAGGTTGATTTTAGAAAAACATGGAAAGACTTGTATGAAATAATGAAGATTGAAATGAGAAGAAACAGAGAAAGTTGGATACAATAACAGCAATATCGTTCAAAGAATAATTGCAAACGACTAAGCTGTTGTGAGTATTATAAATATTCAAAGCAACTACAAAGAACCTATGAAGGAAGATGCTGTCTACCTCTGGAGAAAGAACAGATGTGTGTACGTGTGTATACACACACACACACACACACACATATATATCTGATATATGTGTATAGTGTGTGTGTATATATACACATATATAATGTATATATACATTCAAAAATACACATACACACATATACATACATGCATGCATATGTATACAGATATATGTGTGCATACACACATGTATGTATATACACCTGTATCAAATGGTGGCTTTCTTTAGTGTGAGATGGGGAGGGAGGGAGACAATTTGAAACTTAAAATGTAATAAGAAATTGAATTAAATTTTAAAAAATCCCTTTAAACCCTTTCAGGCAGGTTTTCCTAATTCATTATTGCATCCTCAGGTATAGTTATGACAGTTAATTCTTCATAACTTTCACTCAACTTTGCCACTGTTCATTGTCTATTAAGACCATTGATTTAATGTTAGGATTGATCTTAGAGACCATATAGTCCATTCCCCTAATGCTATAGACGAAGGAACTGAGGTCCAGAGGGTGTAAGTGATTTTCCCTATGATTATATGCTAAATAATGGAAAAACTGGGATTCAAACTCAGGTCCTTTAATCTCAAATCTGTCATTTTTACCACCATACTATGCCATATATGCTTTCATTCTGTAATCGCTTGTTGTTCAGTTATGTCCAACTCTTCGTGACCCCATTTGGGATTTTCTTGAAAAAAAAAGTACTGGAGTGGCTTGCCATTTCCTTCTTCAGCTTGTTTTACAGATGAAGAAACTGAGGCAAATAGGGTTAAGTGACTTGTTTAGGGTCACACAGCCAGTAAGTATCTGGATTTGAATTCAGGAAGATGAGTCTTCCTGACTCCAGGCCCGGTGCTCCATCCACTGAGTCACCTCGCTGCCCCATATTACATTATAGCATTCATGAAATAGAATCTCAGCTACTAGAAAACAATGAACTTCATTGTATCTGTCTCTCTTATGGACAAAGCTTGTTTTAAGCACTAGAGAAAGAGAAATCAATCTCTTGTTCTTTACATCTTATACAAAAATTTAGAGCTCAGTGTCTTCTCATTGAATTTCCTAATGTGAGCTGCTCCTGTACCCTATAGGCATGAAATATTTCTGCAGGCAGTTTAAATATTTCTAAGTCATGTTTCCACTTATGCAGGCCAGAAACTAGGAAAAAAAATGTTTTCCAGGAAAACCACATCTCATATTTAAAAAAATAACAACAAATCTTTACTCACATTTATCATGACTTAGTGTGATACAATGTTGCATAATTAAATGTAATTCAATTTACTATGATTTATTCTATCATTTCACAAGTACATCATTCTTAAAAGATTTTTCTTGGAAGTACAAACTAGTTTCTAAATTGTTTGGGTTACACACCAATGATCATGTAACTTAGCAAGGTTACCTCTGTTTCAGTGGAGAAATTTTGAATCACCTCTTACACAGCTCCATTTCAGGGACAGATTATGTCATTCAGTTCATTTTGATGAGCATCTAATAAAGGTCTACTATATGCAAAACACCAGGTAGCAAATTGGGTAGGCCAAGTCCAGAGTGAGTCGGTCAGGTCACTGCTGTTAAGTTGCTTATATCCTACTGGAGAGAAACGACATGTACCTAAGTAAATACAAAGTATATGCAAAGTAATTTCAATAGGGAGAAAGCACTTAGCTGGGGAGCAGATGTCGGGGATAGGTCGTATGTAGGAAGTAGCACCTTAGCTGACAGGAATCTAGAGATTTTAAGAGGCAAGAAAGTAGAAAAAATGGATTCTTGACATGGAGGAACCCTCCATGCAAAGGTATGGAGGCAAGAGATAGAATGTCATGTATAGGGACCTGTGAAGAGGCCTGCTTGACTGAAATGGAATATGTGAAGGGCAATCATGTGAAATAAAGTGAAAAAGTATATGTGGGGTGCATGTCACTCACGATCCAGGCTGGACAAAACTTTTATAACCATTGGCAGGATAGGTATGACATAATGTGCAACATCAGCTGTGAGAATGATTTTCCTAATGCACAGATCTGACTATGTCACTCCCCTACTCAATAAACTATAGTGGCTTCCTATTACCTCCAGAATCAAGTGTAAAATATTTTCTTTGGCATTCATCCATTTATAACCTGCCCCTCTTCTACTTTCCAGTCTTCTCATGCCTTATATTTCCTTCTCTTTCTCCTGTCCCTGACTGATTCTTTTGTGAAGACAAGGTAGACCATCTTTTACCTCAGTTCTCATCTAGTCTTTAACTACTGAATGGCATTGCCTCAGGCACACTGAGACCTGGGAAAGACCTTGATTTAAAAAAGCCAGCTGCATCCTGGGTCATCGCCAGTTATCCTGACCTATGCCTTGCCGCCGAACTCCCATGATGCTGGAGGAGAGAGTGAGGTTGATGACTTTGTAAAGCTCTGCCTCACTTAAATCCACTTCACTTGCAAGTCAAGACTCCTGATGTCATTGATATTCTCTGAGAATGAAGAATGAACAATAATTTGGGAGTAGTAGTAGCTGCCCCCCTGAGGAACCCAATAGGTCAGTTCCATTTAGGCAGTGCTGTCATTTTTTCCTCCTCCTCCTTCTCTTTCTCTTTCCTCTGTCCATGTGGAGAGTCACACCCTTACATGTGGGCTCTCTGTCCAAAGGAATATAAATTTTGATTGTTTATATTTCACAAGGTATCTTGGGTTTTAGGGGCTAGATTTTTTCATCCCTTACTTATTTATTCTATCAACTTAAAAAAAACTGGCACAATTAACTTTTTTTTGGTCTCATGTAGTATTCATTTATGATTTCTTGAAATATAGCTCTGGAAAACTAGACTTTGATAAAGCCAACTGGGATTCAAATGGAGTAACTTAGCTATGCCTTTAAACCCAAATCACTCTGGCTCTCACTGATTGGCCATAATAGGTCCCAGTTTAAGCCTCACTTTCTCACTGTTTGGGTTTTGACTGCTCAGAATGAGTGTAAATAGCAATTATTTGTTTTGACTAGAAACTATGAGGGTCTTCCCTTTCCTGACTAATTCTTTTGTGAAGGCAAAGTAGACCATCTTTTACCTCAATTCTTACCTTGCCTTAATCACTGAATGGGCATTGCGTCAGTCAAACTGAAACCTGGGAAAGACCTTGGCTTAAAAAGGCCAAGGTCTCCCATTGCTTCTTGGGCCATCCCCAGTCATCCTGATCTATATCTTTCCACTGGACCCGGGTGGCTCTGGAGGAGAAAGCAAGGCTGGTGACTTTGCACAGCCCTCCCTCACTTACATCCAATTCACTTGCAAGTCATGGCATCACTTTCCTGATGTCATGGTCCTCTTTGACGATGAAGGGCAAACAACAGCAACAGCAGTGTGTTGAATGAATATGGTATAGAATGAGTATAACTTATCTGATAAATAAGATGCCTGAACTAATCTAACTTGAATCTACACTATTTCAATAGGAAATAACTCAAAGTTCTTATTTATTTATTTGTTTGTTTTTTGGTAAGGCATCGGGGTTAAGTGACTTGCCCACTGTCACACAGCTAGTTAAGTGTCAAGTGTCTGAGACTGGATTTGAACTTAGGTCCTCTTGACTCCAGGACCTGCGCTCTATCCACTGTGCCACCTAGCTGCTTCTAAGTTCTTACAGTTTTAAGTACAAACCTAGCTCTATCAGAGCTTGTTTTAAATCCTATGAACTATGAGTAAGCATGTGCAATACCTGTTAGTTCATTAGTTAACAAACATTTATTAGGGGCTTAGTATGTGACAGGCACAGTTAAGCCCTGGGAACACAAATGTAAACTAAACAAAAAGCCCTTGCCAATAAGGAACTTACATTCTAAGGATTAGATAATGTAAAAAAGGAAACTAAAAAGTTGGTGGTGGTTGGGTGATGGGGTGGTGGTGGGAAACAAGGTACCAGTGTTATGCTTGATTAAAAAGTCCAGAGGAATGCAATGTGCTGGGAAATGAATGTGAGAGGAGCCTCCTGAAAAGTCCTACATTCATGAATCAAGTTTTTGTAAATAGAATCCACTATCAATCTTTATGTGATGGTCAGATATCAGGTTGAAATAGTGGGCAGAAAGCTGGAAATGAAGGTATTATGACCTCTTTGCTACATTTCTATGAAAATGAAACACTGTGCTCTGTAGATTTGTTCTTTGTAGAGATAGGAAGCATCTTGGCCTTTACTGCTCAAGTCTGTTTCAATTTATCTGCATTCCTCTAAATATGTTTACAAAAGCTGGATCTATTTAGATAGTGACCATTGGGAATGATAATCAAAATGTTACTGACTTCTGTTTATTAAATAAGCATAGACTCTTAATATCAAAGAATTGGAAGGAACCATAGAGATTATCTAATTCAACCGCTTACTGAATGTATAAATCTTCCTTCTCACATTCCCAGCAAATTGTCATTCCACACTTAGGTTGAAAATGCCTAAGTAATAGGAAATTCATGATTTCAGAAAGCAACCATTCCAATTTGGGACAGTTCTTATTGTGAGGAATTTCTTCTTTGTATTGAGACAACATTCTAATGGTCAACTTATACTCATCAGTCTTATTTCTATTATCAGTATGAGTTTATGAAATTTGTATGAAATAAAATTAAAAGTCATATTTCTGTGCTGGCTTAAAGTATTATTCAGTTTTTTATAACTCATAGATAATATTGGAAACAAACCTTTAAAATATGAAATTCCCCTATGAATTTTTAAATTTTAATTTTAAACCAGTTTGCATTGGTTGGGATATTTTTTAAATGCTCATAACGTTCTTCATAAATGAGTCAAAACCAACTGAATATCAGATTTTGGTAATTTCAATGAATACTTGATTAAAATTCTTACTCTTCTACTGACACTGCATTTGTAATTTAGTAGATAATTGATAGATTAGGTCCAACATATGATGACTTGATATAAATTTACAGGAACAAATTCTTATGCAATATTAATTAGTGATACACATCAATTAGTAATATACAATGAGTAGTAGATACACATGGTATAGTGTTAATTTTTGTTTAAAAAATTAACTTAACACAGTGCCCGGAACATAGTGAACACTTAATGAATCTCTGTCTATGTATTTAAGTTTCTATCCATCTATCTAAATATAGCTTCTGCTCCATCAATAATTACCTCCAGTCATTTTCCTTTTTCTAGGCTTTTGTTCCCAAACTGTTATCATTCATAAATATGCAATTTGGTTTAAGTTTTTAAGCTTTTTGAATTTTTCCGATTATTCTTAAGTTATATCTTTATTTTTTCCTAATGTATCTCTTTATTATTGGAAAATCTGCTGACATTTTTTTCCTGGTTGGAGAAAACCTGTCCATCCTTTAGCAGAGGCATCATGAAACACTGGTCTTAGAATATTGTAGAGTTTGAAGATGAGAAAAGGCCAAGGCTTCTTGGGGGTGACCAGAAATACTAGGATCAAAGAAACATTTAGCACATTCAGTCTTCTCCAGGAGGAGGACCATCTCATCATCAGAGACTTGAACAAAAGAAGAGAGAATGAGAGGGATGCTTGGAGATGTGAAGTAAGGGAGAAGTGGGACTCATGGTCGATAATCTCAACTTTGGAGAGGGAGAGAAGATGTAGGAAACTACAGGGGAGACAATTTGGAATAGCTGCCATGGGAAAAGTGACAGTCAATCCAGGAAGAATAAGAAGAAAAAAATTCCATGAACCACTGAGAATGTAGTTGATATTAGATAATGCAAATTTAAATTGGCCCCAGTTCAAATGATTGCTTTTCTTTTTCCAATAGAGTAAGCAGTTTCCAAGTAACACTAGAGAAGGCAAATAGTGGAAATAACCAGCAGGTGGGGTTTGACAAGTGTGGACATTGATAGGACAAGGGAATAAGAAATTTGATGGGGGAGATGATATTCTAAGGATCAAAAATAGGATCTGGACTGAGAAGGGAGAAAAATGAGACCAGAGATGTGATGGTAAATTGGGAGAAAAAGTAGGGTTACAAGGACTGATTGTCACAATAAAAAATAGTTTTAAGAGGAGTGAAACACAGACAAATGGAAGGATAGGGACTATAACCCATTGGCAGAAATTCAGAGGTCAAGGTTATAGAGGTAACATAGTTTTGGGGAGTGACAAAAACTATCCCAGTGTGATTAAATGAGGTAAAGACACATGAGACTTTGAGGTTGGATGAGAAATCCATGGGTATATTCGAGATGCCTGGTTCTCAAGTATGAGATTTGGGGTTTAGAGCAAGAAAATATGCAGTGAATTCCTACTTCTGATTTTCTGATGCCCTGGGACTTTCCAATTTTCTCAAGTAGACAATTCCCCCCCTCCACAAATGTTTGTATACATTCTTTTATAAACACGTATGCATATGTTATATACACATTTAAAGATATTACACATCTATACCCAGGAATATCATATATAGTTATAATCATGCATACAACATTAATTATACACATGCATGCCTATGCCTGCATCCATACATATGTGTTATATATATCCTTTCTGAATTGTGTGCATGTTTTGAGAACTAAAACAATTTCTGGCCAGGTTTTGGGAAGAATGAAATTTATTTAAGTAATGAAACACTCTCTTCCAGTTAAAAGTTTCTTGTTATATCACAGATAGATTTTTTTTGTGTGTAGAAGAATTTAATGTCATTTGGTAAATACCTTCATGTATTTTTCCAACTATTAGAAGCAAATGGCACAGTTGCCCTTTGGAAACATTAAAGGATTTGAAGTCAGAGACCCTGGGTTTAAGTTTTGATTTAGCTGCTTAGTATTTGAGTGAACTAAAATGAAGGGCTCAGACCAATTCCCTTGAATGTCTCCTTCAGCTCTAAATCTATGCTCCTTGTGTTAAGGCACTTACCTCCCCTGTACCTTATGAATTATCTATTACTGTCTCTTTGAAATTTATACCATGAGAGTAATTAGAACAAATCTTTCTATGATTGCCACATTTCACTACCCTTTGTTGGAAGAGACAGTAGCAGTCTCAGTACCATTGCTTTTTATTGCCAGCACTGTGGTACCAACCTAAGTCCTTCGGCTCTTACTGTTTCCTTCCACTCTCTCATTACAGTGCAGAGAGGTTCTTCAGCAGAAATAGAACCAGGCTTCCCATATCTCCCTCTTATGGGAACCAAAGTGTATTTTAAAAAATAGATATTCTTTTCTCAAAACTTCATTAATTAAAATATTTTTTTAAACCCCAGAAAAGAGTGTTAAATAAACAGGCTAACTTAAAAACAATCCAAGCCACACATAGTTGAGTCTCAACCCTGTGATTCAGAACATATTTTTTATTATCATAAAATACTAACTGCTTTAAATGGATTTATTGGGGGGTTTTAAAACAGACTGTGCTGCCTGACCGATAATTTGGGAGAACGACTGCTGGTCACACATTGGACTTTTTAGCCATATACCCACAGAAGTAGTGCTGCCAAGAATGGTATCTTTGATTAGAAAAGGGAGACCCTTTTCCCCTTCCCCTACTGTATTTATGTATAATTAGAAACATGCCCTAATAACTTCAAGAGAATTTGCTGTTAGCAGCTACTCCCACTGGTCTTTCCTTTTTAAATATTAGGAAAGCTATGACAAGCATTTTTGGTGAAAGCAAGAAGTATAATAAGGAAGGAACAGAAGAAAGAAAATGGAGTAAGAAAGAAATAATAGAGACAATGGAAAAGTTTGATGAAAGGGGCATGAGAAATCAGGGAGGACTCTAAAGTAAGGCTAGTTTTCTTGATTTTCCTTTGATTAGCCATGAACTCATAAGCAAATATTTTACCAAATAGGTTTTTTTCAGTACCTTCATTGAAACCTGATCCTCAAAGAATTGAAAAGACTTTACTAAAATGAATACCCTTTTCTAGCAAAAAAAAAATTTCCTTTCAGATAGGACCTGATGCCATTTTTTCCCCTGAGGAACTGATATCCTCAAAATTGAGAGGCAACAAGGTACAGTGGAAAAAGAGCTAGATTTGGAGTCAGCAAGACCTGGGTTTGAATCCTGCCTTAGGTCTTTCATAGCTTTCTGGTTCTGTAGAATTCAATTAAATTCTCTGGACCTCAGTTTCTTCAATTGTGAAATGATGGGGTTGGGCTCAGTAACTCTGAGACTTCTCCCAGCACCTGGTAGGTTAAAAGACAGACTCAATCTTATGTACTGACTTAAGTGAATTAGAAGGTAGACCTACAGATTCCTTGTTGACAGCTTAAAACTGGAGATCATGCTTCTTAAATTTAAGTTATTGTCTGCACTGGTCTAAAGTGATCAGCCCTTATTCCTAATCTAATGTGAAATACAGGAAAATCATGCAGATATGAAAAAATCCCCAGTCATTCTCTGAAAGGAAAGGGATAGCATTTACATGACAGCTCCCTTGGCCCAGTTCTAGATGGGAATGAGTATGGGTGAGCAAGAATTACTGAGTGTGATCATACAGTCACAGCAGTTTCTGGTGCTCATGGACTTCTGGACAGAAAAGTAAAAACCCAAGTCCATAAGCATGTGTCCCAATTTTCCACCTCTTAAGCAAAGTCTATTGAATAAATATTTTTTCCTTAATCTGGCATTCCACAAGAAGGACATCATTGCAGGCCTGATTTATAGATTCATTTACTATTGGATTTATAAAGTCTTTTTCTTCCAAAGTACTCAAAACTTCTGGAAATCCCTCCCCTTGTCCCCTCTTAAACCTCAAATCTTTTCTTTAAGCTGCCTTTCAAGTTGCAAGCTTGAGCCCCAAAGATGTAAGATAATTTTCATTTCACAAAGAAAATTAATCCCTTAAATATTGAGCGCTCCATTTTTTTCTGTAAGAAACTGCAAATGAGTGTGTGTATATTAATTAAACTACATGCATACATATGTAAATATATAGTTTAATTGGTATGTGCACACATCTATCTATCTATCTATTTATCTATCTATCTATCTATCTATCTATCTATCTATCTATCTATCTATCTATCTACTAGATGACTCAGTGGATAGAGTGCTGGACCTGGAGTCAGGAAGGCTTATCTTCCTGAGTTCAAATCTGGCTTCAGACTCTTACTGGCTGTGTGCCCTTCGGCAAGTCACTTTACCCCGTATCTATCAGTTTTTCCATCTATAAAATGAACTAGAGAAGCAAATAGCAAACTCCTGCAGTATTCTTGCCAGGAAAGCTCCAAATGTGGTCATGAAGAGTCAGATGACTGAAAAAGTATTGAACAATGTATTTCTGTGTATATACATATACATATATACATGCATATGTATATGTACATATGTATATAATATATTCTATGAAAAATCATTACTTGATTTCTTTAAACTAGTTGAATGGAAGTTCCTGTAGGGTAACAACTATTTTTTTTTTTTGGTCTGTAAATCCCCAAGCCTTGCACAGTGACTGATTCATAAAATTCTTAATAGTAATAATAATAGCTAACACTTATTGTGTGCCAGGCACTGTGCTAAGGGATCTACAATTTTTATCTCATTTCATCCTCACAATTCTGGGAGGTAGGAGCTATTATTACCCCATTTTACAGATGAGGAAACTGAGGCAAACAAGGGTTAAGTGACTTGTCCAGGTCACACAGCTGGTAAGTGTCTGAGGTCAGATTTGAACTGAGGCCCTCCTGACTCTGGCTCAGTGCTGAGCCATCCAGCTGCCCAACTAATTCAACAAATGGTCGAATTAACTTGTATTAACTTCTGGTGCCATGAAGATATCTGACCATGTGGTCCAATGCACAGAATATTTAGTAGAAGACAGAAGATCAGGTGTAAGTGCAGGCAGGGGAAAAGTCCCATTTTTACTAATTTTATAGCTTTGGGAACTTTTTTTGACCTCTATAGTCCTCATTCATAATGTAACAGTTAGAGCATTTCTTTGTTCAAAAGTTCAATAAGCATTTCTGCAGTGCTCAGCTTCTGGCAGATAAGAAGGGCAAGGCTGATGAATATTAATAACTATATAAGGAGATTAAGCAACAACAAAAGGGTGTCTTTAAGGAAAAGGGGGAAATGGGACTTGGCAGGTCAGGCCAAGGTAGACCAATGCCTGAGCAGTTCAGCTGAGACAAGTAAGGCTGAGGAATACCACGTGCTATGTGACTTGGGAGAAGAGGAGAATTGGGTGGCCTTCGTATAGCAAGCTTGATTCCCATTGTAGCTTGACAGAGCTATCAAGAATAAAAAAAAGTCTCAATTTTGCTTGGTGTCTATGCAGAGCTGGAACAAGTAATGTTGTGCTCCCAAGGCAAGTAAGATGAAATCTGGGGTAAGTTATGCTAAAGTCAGCTCAAACTACCTTGAGAGAGAGCTGGCTGTTAAATTTCCAGTGTAAGCATTTATACCTCGTGCTATAAATCAAGGACTGATTTTTTTTTTTGTGGATTATCCTAGACATGAGAAAATGATAATGAAAATGTTAAATAATACAGATTAAACTTAAAAGTATATTGTGTCACTCCTCTCAAAGAGATAGTTGTTAAACATTTATCAGCATACTCCCAGGTAGAGGAACTCCCAGACACTGAAAGGACACTATTTGGTAAAACCAGTGGAAGTAGCTAGGCCTAGAATAAATAGGTTATGTCCATGGTAGGGAAAAAGCTCCTGGAGCTTCCTATGTTAGCTATTTCTTCTTGCTTACTGGATTTTAGTCCAGTTGTTTCTATGCCGCTGAGGAATTTCTAGTGCTGTTGATGAAGTATACTGGTTGCCCCACCAGTTCTACATCTGTGATATGGATTATACAAGTCTGTAAGACTTGCAATCTCCAGGATGTGATAGAGGGTGGCCACAAGGGGAATGAGATCCTGAAGCTAACAGTATATGTTGGTTACACTATGTTGCCAATTTTTGAAACGCTGGAAGAGATCTCCTGTTTCAAGAAAAATGAAATTAAACTTCACTTATATAGTTCATTAACTTTGTTGAGTACTTGGCTATACTTTACTGTGTCCTTCATCCTATGTATCTCAGGTGCCTTTTTTTTTTATGGATTACTGCAATATTTTGGATTGCCAATTAAAATCCATGTGAATTTCCAATTCATTGAAGAATTGTACAAAAGAAAAAAAAACAAATCTAATAGAAGATTTTTTTTGCTGAAGTTGGTTTTTTAAAAAGTGTTGACATAAATTCAATAAGAATTCAAGTTTCTTTTATGTTTCTAAAGTTTTATCCTACATGATTTGTGGATGCCCAATTATCAGTGGTCTGGTGTTCATATTCAAATTTGAATGTCAGCCTTGTCAGGCAGCACTGAGCAGTATCCACCTCCTGTATTATTTCCATTTCCCATGAAGCCTGTAGAAGAAAAGGTGATGCTCAAAGAACTCTGCCACGACAGGAACTCTGAACTGCAGAACTGGGAATCTGACAATAGCTCTAAAGATGGCACACATTTTGAAGGCATTTTTAAGCTTGGTTTAGTGTGAAGGGAATCTCCCATCCTTCACATACTAAATATATTTCTCCTGTGGCATTTCCTAAACTAGGAGAGCAAATGTTTCAGCTTCCATCTGGACCTAATTCTGAGATATGTCACTGATGACACAGTCCAGACTTTGATTCAGATGGGATTAGAAAAAGAATGTCTATAATCACACACATGAGAACTCTTACACAATAGGAGACACATAATCCAATATAACCTTATGTAATATGTCCCATGTGTCTAACTGGGAGAGGGATGATTCAGACATCAAAAGATTCACCTGCTTATCATAGGGAAAGTATGAACTTTTCTGTGCTATGTGTTTCAGGGTACTTTAAACATTTTTTTTTTACAGTATTGAAATTTCTATTTCCCATGAAGTGCTTATTCACCTAGAAGACACTATACTTCAGAGTATAACTTGGCTCTTTCCAAACCATACAATCTCCTCTTCATAATCTTCCAAAAGGAACTCAGACTTTGCCTCTGACCCTGGTGGATGATATCTGGACTAGAACCAGGATACCTCCTGCAGCTATGACAGAAAGCAGTACTGGTGTCTTTAGAATTCACATCCTGAATTCTGAATCCTGATTCAATCCAACAATCATTTAAGTGCCTACTGTATGCAAGGCTCTGAGCTAGGTGTTGGAAAGAGATACAGTTCTTCATTTCATGCAACTTATTATAATCCAGTAGTTCTGAAGTTCAATACCCCAGACAACATTTCTAGTAATAGCATATAAATGGATGGGATTCACAGGGTGATAAATTGGGATTGTGATTTTTGCTTTTCTTATCTTTTGTTGGACATAATATACATTCAAATATATTATGTTCTTCATGTGACTTTCATGGGGAGAGAGAAAGATACCATGAAGATGTCAGAGATCAAATAATAATTTATATAATCTTTTTTATTGGTGTTGTCTAAATTAGAATGATGAATAAACATTTTTAGGCATTGATGAATTGCAAGTTAACTTCATAAGAAGCCTTTGAGGTTGCAAAGACCTCAGTGTTTGATCCTTCAGCATTTTCTCATTATTAAAATGTCCATACTTCAATAATGGGAGGCATATGGTATAGTGGAAAGAATGCCAAGCTTGGCATCAGGAAACCTGTATTCTAGTTCCAGCTGTTGTTTATCTATCTGAAAAAATGGGGACAATAATACATGTCCCACCTACCCTTCATATATGTTAGGGTGCTTGTATCGTGTAAAGTAATCAATGGGAATGCTCCTTGAAAAGTTAAAATTGCTTTACAAATGCGAGGAGATATTATTACATATGATCCACAAGCAATAGTTATGGCATCAGAACAACAAAAATCTGTCTTCCCTCTGATATGAGAGTGAGTGAAGCCTAGGGAATTCCCACCCAGTGTGGAGAATTAGATTTTTTAGTTAGTCAGGATGACTGATTCCTATCTCCTCCTCCCCCACTGAATTGACCAGTTGTTTAGCTGAATCAACTACATATGTTGTTGGCAGTAAAGGCATAGCTTCAGGCTATGCTGAGCCATGGTAACTTGAGGCTTCCTGGAGGGAGGGAAGATGGCTACGTAAATATAATGAGAAAATCAGTGCAGGGAAAAATTAGGGATATGGTCAGATGAATATCTGTAATCTATCTTTTATCCACTGAATTTATTTTTGTAGCTTTAGAAGGCAGAAATGGTACTAATGAGTGGAAGTTAAAGAGAGGAAAACTCCTATTCAATATGAGAATTTCCTAACAATTGGAGTTGATGAAAAATGAAATTAGCTGCCTTCTGCTAATAGGGAGTTTCCTATTATTGACGGTATTTAAAGAAAGGCTAGATGGATACTATGCTGAGGAGAGGGTTTATGTAGGGCTTGGACTGGATGACTTCAAATATTCCTTCCAATTATAATGTTCTATGATAACCTTCTTTTCATTCCTATTGCTTCTTTCCTGGGCAGCTAGGGGATGCAGTGGCTGGAGGGCTGGGCTTGGAGTCAGGAAGACTCATCCTGAGTAAAAATCTGGCCTCAGACACTTCTTAGCTGCGTGATCCTGGGCAAGTCACTTAACCCTGTTTGCCTAAGTTCCTCATCTGTAAAATGAGTTGGAGAAGGATATGGCAAACTACTCCAGTGTTTTTGCCAAGGAAACCTCAAATGAGCTCACGAAGAGTCAGACGCAAATGAAATGACGACATAGCAACAAAACCTTCTCTCTAGTTTAGGACTTTATTTTTTTTTTATTTGGACTGTTGCAATCACCTCTAAAGTTCAACTCACGATGATGTGGCAAGGTAGATAGAAAGTTGGCTTTGGGGCTAGCAAAGCCTGAGTTCAAGTCATCCCTTGGACACATCCTGGCCATGTGACCCAGAACTCCAGGAGACTTTCCTAACATGATGAGTCTCAGAGAAGGTGTTAAACTTCATTGGCAGAGGGAGTTTCCTAATCTTCAAGTTTTTTATATCAATGAAGTCACAGCTCCAGTCCCAATCCCACTGTTCTCACCATCTATCCTACTCACAGATGCCAAATTAATGTTGCTAATGTTCACCTCTGAACATGTTAATTACTCTTCTCAAAATTGTCCAATCACTTCTACTGTGTACTTAATCCTGATATTAATGGCTCTTTACAACTCTATGGCCATTGTGGTAGCTATTAGGTAGAAATGTAAGAAGAATAGACATAATACTTCTGGGTAAATATTTATGGACATTTGTCAGAGTACTATTAGGAAAACAAGTCTTACTTAGGCCTATCAGTATTTATGATTCACCTTCATTTACCTAAAAAAAAAATCTAGGTGTGAAAAAATATGGTTACTGTAAACACAATTTGAGATTAAAGCCAGATGGGACTTGCAAAATCTCAAGATAATTTAGAGTCCCAACATAAAAATGCCTATGAAAATTTACCACTTCGATGTTCTATGACATGTTCTTGGAAGTAAATGTCTAGTGTGACACATGCTTCTGATTAAGATTTGGTAAGGAACATTCTTAAGCATACTTTTCTAAGTTGGTTCTGCCTATATATATAAGCTTAGGTTACCAGTATTTAAACCAATTAGACATAAAGTGATATTGTTGTCATATTTTAATTTATGATTTTATGATCTTATTGGAGACGACCAATTATGGCTTCCTGAGGTTTTCTATACATTTTTGTCCTTGGCACAGAACCTAGAACTGTGCTGTATGTATTGTAAACACTGCACATATTTATTGAATGAATGAAGGTCCTCTCCAATCCCCAAACAAATTCTTTAAACTGTCTCAGTTGATCTTACTAAAAAATGAAAAGGTTCTACCTATTGTTTGAATATTGTCTGAACTTTATTTTCCTTCAGCCATTGTTTTGAAGGGCTCTTCTCACCTTAAAAATTCTTTTTAGTATGTCTAGAATCACAGAATTACAGTTACAATATTGATTAAATACTTCAAAATATCGAGTGATACTGAAAATAATCATGTAAATAGTAGTTTCATTAAAATTTCAAGCAATATATGAAGGACCTGTGATTTCAGTAGTATGGAGAACTCCCAGCCCAAAATGGGAAATTTCTCTAACATAAAGAGTGCAAGTATGACTTAGTAAATTAACAAAAGAATCTAATTCTTCACAGTGGGTGAGGCTGAGGCAGATAGAGATTAAATGTCTTTTTTAGAGTTGCACAACTTGTAAGAAATCCCTTCTACAATACACCCAATAAATGGACCCATCCTTTCCCTGAAGACCCCCAGCAAGGGGAAATTTATTACCTCCTGAGGCAGCAGGAGGCAACTGTTGAATAATTCCAATTAGAAAATTTCTCAACACATAAAGCCTGAATCTGCCTCTCTGAAACTTCCAACCATTATTTCTTGTTTTGCCAGGCAGAATGAGTCAACAAGTCTATCAGACACTTGACATTTAGATGTCAAAGTGATTTTCCTGAAGTGCAGGTCTGACTATGTCACTCATTCAATAAGGTACAGTGGCTTTCTGTTACCTTCAGAATCAAATGTAAAATCTCTCTGGCTTTTAAAGCCCCTCACAACCTGGGTCCTTTCTACCTTTCCAGTTTTCTTACACTTTTTTCCCCTCCACACATTCTACCAAAAAGCAACGTTAGCACTCTTGTTCTTCTTCATACGTGGCACTCCATCTTCCAACTTTGCGCCTCTTCATTGGCTGCTCCATGCCTGGAGTATTCTTTCTCTTCTCCTCTGCCTTCTGCCTTTCCTGATTTCCTCAAGGTTCAGATTGAGTCCCAATCTTCTCTGGGTTGCCTGTCATCGCTAGCTCCTTCCTTCCAAGATTACTACCCATTCTAAAGATCTAAACTTCCTGTATAGACTGTGGATGGGCATAATTATTTTCTTGTTGTATCCCCCATTAGAATGTGAGCTCTTTGGAAGTACAGACCATATTTTTGTCTTTTTTTTTGTATTGCCATCACTTAGCATAATATTTTGTAGATAGTGAGCGCTTAATCAAGGCTTATTGGCTTGACTTGACTTGAAGACAACTGTAATATTCTCTTAAGCCTTCTTTTCTCTAGGCTAAGCACCCACAGTTCTTTTGGCTGACCCTCATGTAGAATGATCTCAGGGACTTTCAATTATAGCTGTTCAGAAGTGACTGCCTCAAGTATCATTTTTCTGTATGCCTAGCTGAAATCTACATGACTCATTACTTCCGTTCACTGATTCTATTTCTTTCCTCTGTGGTTAAACAACCCCTCTTCCACAGGACCATCCTTCATATATTTGAAGACTAAGCTATCATGTCTGCTCAAGTCTTCTCATTCCCAGGTGAAACATACTTAGTTACTTCAATTAATTCTTGTACAACAAGGTTTCCAGTTCCTTCATCTTCTTGGAGCTTTTCATATACTCCAATCTTTCCTAAATGTGGCACCTAGAACAGAATATAATATTCCAGGGGTATCATGGATAGTTCAGAGGATAGAAGCAGTATAGTTTTACTCTTTGAGGAAACTATGTGTCAATGAATGATACATTATTTTCACAGGATCAGCTTCATCATTGCACAGATGAGGTGTGGTTAGTTTAAATGACTCGCCCAAGGTTAGATATGTAGATACTGTCAGATGCATGATGTGATCCCAGGTCCTGTGGCTATAAAGTCTAAGCTCTTTCACCTATATAGCTTTCTTTTGATCTCTTTGCAACACTGTAGAATCTGATTGAACTTGCATTCACTTTCCTCTGTATGTTCTCTAGGTTACCTATGTATTTCCTAAAATGTGATACCAAGGATTGAGTAAAATTCTTCAGATGTGACCTGATTAGAGCAGAGTATACAGTAAGACTATCACCTCCTTAATTCTGGACATTATACAGTTATCCCTTCCACATCATGATTTCCCCATTGTGGTTTCAATAAATCACTGGTCAGCATAAACAATTAAACATGAATTTTTGGAGAGTTTTGTGGATGCTGCAGACAACATGCAAAGGTTTGCAGAAGACACAGAAAAAGTTTAGAAACTCAGAAATGCATAAAATATATGTATATTATTGTATATTTTAATAGCATAATAATTCAGACTTATTCTCTTGTATGAAGGGAGGATCTAGGTGCCATGCCCCTAATCCCCACAATGTGGAAGGAACCTCTCTTAGTGCAACTTAAAATCACATAGCCTTTTTTTGATGGCCATATCATCATATTAACTCACAATGGGCCTGGATTCTACTAAAACTGCCAGATCTTTTAAAAGTAATTAATCAACATGACTGTGTTTGAAGGAGAAAATGAAAATATCATAGTTTTTTTTAGTATACAATGATTTTTTTAATAGCCATAATTCAAATACTCATGCATATTGTTCTAATAATCCCTTGAATATCTTAGAGTAATTGAATGAATCAAGTCAATAGACATTACAATAAAAAATACATATACTAAAATGAAGTGAAAGCCCCAAAAAGGTGAAAAATTTCAGGCTTGAAGAAACTTCATGATCCATTCAATTCAACTCAGCAACCATCTACTCGGTACCTACTGTGTGCCAAGCATTGTTATGTACTGAGGATATGCAAAGACAAAGACAAAAATGAAATCTTCCCTGCATTTAAGGCACGGGCTTTAAGGCAAATCATAAAATACATGATTTTAAATTTGCAAAATGTTTTGTATGATTGGAACTACATATTTAGTAGTATGTGTGCAGGTGATACATAGAACATGGTTTGGAAAATATGATCACTAAAATAAGAAAAGTGGTCTTTTGAAGTTGGTATATTTTACAGTTTTTCTTATGATTTTTCTACCTGGTTTCAAACAACTTTTAAAGTTTAGTTTTTAAGACAAAGTAAAATTAGTTATTTGACTCTTTTGTCCAGATTGATTGGAAACAATCGTTCTGTGTATACATGATCTCAAACTAAAATGTGTCATATTTGATACAATCTCAGGAGCAAAACATTATAAAATACCATGGAAATCTTATAAACTATTTTTCTTTTTCTAAGCAATAACATTGAAAATAAAATTAATTATCATAATTGTCATTGACTTAATGGTAGAAAAACCTTAGAGATAATTATAAGCTCCCCCCTTTTTAACCAACTCATTGATATTTTTCTTACATAGTATTGTCTTACATAGTATCACCTCAGTTTCATTTTCTGCTAGATTGTTATAAACAAATCTGGGGAGTTTTAGTGGAATGCAGGTTCAATGAGATTCTCCAAGGCTGTGTGGAGATCAAATGAATGCTGGATAGGACAGTGGAAGGAACTTTGTTTCTGTAGCCAAAGGACTTGGGATCAAATCTCACATCTGTCAGTTATTACATATGTGACCTTAGGTAAATCACCATAGAGGAAAGAAATGGAATCAGTAGACTGAAGTTACATTTAGATTTTAGCTAGGCATATGGGAAGAAAACATAAAAATTAAAGCTATTCAAAAGTAGCTGCCCCAGGTGTTAATGAATTCTGTATTGCTGTAGGTCTTTTAGCCTTTGTTAGATGCCAGCTTGTTAGGCTTGTTATGGACAGAATTCATGTTAGGGTATTGGTTGGATTAGATGACTTCTGAGGTTCCTTCCAACTAAAATTGGGTGGTTCTATAGTTACTTCCTACTGCTGCCAACTTTTCCAGCAAGACTAATCTTGAGATTGGGGAAAAAGCAGAACAAACATGGCTTGGTTACTGTTCTTTGTAATTAAAGAGGACCAAAATGGCATCACTACATTGGGGTCAACATAGTGGCTGTCTGACTTTGGCTGATCAGACTAATCTGAGCTTGCCCTCAAGGAGCTTATATTCATGGGGAAGGGGATCATATGCACAGCTAAATAAATACATAATATTAATAATGTAAGTAAAAACCAATTCCTTTGAGGGAGAGGGCACTAGTTAATTGGAAGATCAGGATAGTACTCACGTAGGAAGTGGTGCTTAAACTGAGCCTTGAAGGAAGCTGCAAGACAGATGTAAGAAGAAAGGGTATTTCAGACATGGGGGACAGACCATAAAAAGGCATGGATGTGGGAGATGCAATGTCACATGTGAGGAAGAAGTAGGAAATTTATTCTTTGTGGTTCCAGAGGGCTGTTCTCTCAACTTAAGGAAGATATTTCTAGTCATAAAGCTTGCCTTCAGTGAAATGGGTTGTCTCACAAACTAGTGAATTCCCTGTCACTAGAGGTACCCAAGAGGAGTTTAGATGATTTCATGTTAGGGATTTCATGAAGGAGAATTCTACCTGGGATAAGAAGATGATCTCTCAGTACCTTTCCTAACTGAAAATTTTATAATTCTGTAAAATAATAATTGTCTCTACACACTTAGACAATTAACTTTCTGCCAAGTTGCCATGATAGGATCACTATCTCAATGTTATTTATATAGCACATTAAAGTTTGCAGGACATTCTGTGTACATTATCTCTTTTTATTCTCAGAACCACTTTGTGAGATAGGTGATACTAGTATCTCCATTATATAGATAAGAAAACTGAGGCCTTGCAAGACTAAATGACTTGCCCATGTTCATGCAATTAATAAGTGTCTGAAGCAGGATTTGAATCTAGGTCTTCCTGGCTCTAAGACCAGTGCTCTGGCCATTAGGCACTCTATCTCTCACTTTGATTTGATAGATACTTTGAAACGATATACCTAACAGTTATCGGTAGGACCTGTCTCTTTCTGACACCAGGTCCAGTGCTTTATTTATTTATTAAATACTCAGGGTAGCTTAGGCAGCGAGGTGGCTCGGTGGAAAAGTGTCAAACCTGGAGTCAGGAGGATTCATCTTCCTGAGTTCAAATCTGGGTTCAAATACTTACTAGCTGTGTGACCCTAAGGCAAGTCACTCAACCCTATTTGCCTCAGTTCCTCTTCTGTAAAATGAACTGGAGAAGAAAATGGCAAACCACTCTAGTATCTTTATCAAGAAAACCCCAAATGGGGGCAGCTAGGTGGCACCTTGGAGTCAGGAGGACCTGAGTTCAAATCTTGCCTCAGACACTTGACACTTATTAGCTGTGTAACCTTGGGCAAGTCACTTGACCCTGATTGCCTCATCCCCCCAAAAAAGAAAAAAAAACCCCAAATGGGGTCACAAAGAATTGGATATGACTGGAACAACTGAATAACAACAATGTATTTAAGGAATTTTTCTAGGTGTTCAGGGGAAGGGAAGAGATGTGAATAGTAGGAAAAATATTCTTTGTCCTCAGGAGCTTACATTCTGCTGAGGTTAGGGAGGAGGAAGAATGAATAAAAAAGAATTTATTGAATGCTTACCACGTGCCAAGCATGATACTAAATGTTTGCTATACAAATACAAAAAATCAAGTCAAGTCTTACATTGGACTTTACATTCTAGTACCTTATGTTCTAACTGAGAAAAATAACACACACAAGATAGGGAAGTAGGGGCAAGGAGAGGAGTTTTGATCAGGGATGTCACGTGGGTGGTGAGTGAAACCAGGGCAATTGTTGATTTGCAACACTTCCTTTGCAGCAAAGATGGTCTTAGTTTGCTAACTATTGCTAGAGCTAGAGGTGGAGAGGGGGTGGAAAGGCAAAGAAGAGATGATGTTGTAACTATTAAAAAGGTTTGAGAGCCATAGTTTCTGGGTAATTTAATCATCTTAGTAATAAGGCCAGCATATTATTAATAGAAGGATTGTCATTTGGCCTTCTCTCTTAGATCAAAGACCCCTAATGTTGGTGGAGTCACAGTTTATATGGCCTTCGAAGAGGAGGTGTTCCTGAGGAGTGGCAATCAACTCACTGGATTGGTTAACAGAAAGACAGGTATGGGCTATATTACAATAAAGGTCTTGGGATATGTGACTTGGGGTATGTTACTCAAACATTGGTCAAAGAGATAAAATTTCCATATCACATGTCTTGATAATAGGGAGATTCAACATTTCCCCAGACCTGTCTGAGCAAACACAATGAGCAAGAGTATACATACCCATTTGCTCAAACTTTGAATTTCTCTTACTGTCTGATTAGATCTTGGCCTGGGTAAATCTCTAAGAGAGTTTTTCCACACTGGTTGGTTTCTGGATAAGGAAGTAGAAAAGGGGAAGACCCTTGGTCCTAATACAATAATTAATAATTAAATATAAGAGAGCAATCCAATGCTCACTACAGGACTAAGCCCCTCAGTGATGGGTGATTGAATATAAGTATAGAAGGTGGGTTAAATATATGGATAATCCCTGTTTGAAGACCCATTGGTGTGGGTCTCTTTCCCTCTTGATGGAGATGAAGGCCTTGCCCAGTGTGAGGGGTAAGGTGCAGTTGGTGAAAGGCAGGGACCTTCAGTTCTCAGCCAGTCTTTCCCACTTTGGGGACTCTTCAAGAGAGAGTATTCTCTACGTGTAGCATAGTTGGCTTCCAGCTTTGAGACAGAAGATGGAAGAGGCCAAACCCACTTCAGGTTGCTGAATGAAAAGACTTTAGAAGACATGAGAGGAGCCAATGGTCTCCATCATGTTCCTATTCCCAGCAAGCTAATATGGAGACTTAAGGGAGTTTTCCCTTATGTGAGATGCAGGACCCTTTCTCTTAGTTGATCTGAATTATCTTGCTCCCAATGGGAGAACTCCTTCACTCTGTATTGTCTAGTATATACCCTTTTGTATATACCTTCTCTGATTCCTGTTTGCTTCTTATTTGGATTTTTTCTTTTTCCTTCTTTTTTCTATTTGTTATTTGTGTTGATTGTGGAAGTAATATTTATTATGAAAAGCATATAAGCCTTGAATATAGAGGTTGGGGTCTCCCTTCCCCCCAAATGACAAAGCAATCAAAAGTTAGTTCAAACCCAATAATATTCCCTAGACAAAATAAAAAATTAAAGGAGTAAATGCTATATTTCTAGCCAGTACCATCTTTCTCTCTAAGGAAAGCAGAATGGTGGCCTCCAGCCCCAACTTCCTGGTTCTACTCCTGGCATAAATAAAACCCTCCTTAAACAAGGATGGGGATAGAGGCTAGAGATGCCTATTATGCTTCATTTTGACCACACACAATAACGGGCTTCCTCTCATCATATGTAGCCTCACTCCCTCCATTTCTACCCTTACATATGGTTCTCATTACCAATTCTACAGGACATATCATCACCAAGTCAAGTCCATCTTAGGTGTATTATTCCTTGGCTCAAGTAACACAAGGCTCAACTCTAGTTCATGAAGGACACGGAGAAAACAGACAAATCACACAAGCACCTGATTTTCCTTTCCAACAGTGGAGTGAACGTGGAGTGTGGGGAGAAGCACAAAAACAAACTGTAACATCTGTAATGCCACAATAATCTACTTGTCACTTTCCCCACGCATCCATACATTACTTTGTGATTCTCAAACAACTCTTTTAGTGGTGGCAAAGAACTGGAAACTGTGAGGATGCCTGTCAATTGAGTAGCGGCTGAACAAATGATGGTATGTGATTGTGATAGAATACTATTGTGTTATAAGAAATGATGAGCTCAATGATCTTAGAAAAACATGGATAGACTTGCACAAAATAACGAAGAGTAAAATGTGCAGAACCAAGAAAACTTTGTATATAAAAACAGCAATATTCTTTTAAGAATGACTTTGAGTGAGTAAGTTATTTTGACTATTATAAACACCCAAATTAACTACAAAGGACGTATAAGAAAGATGAGGAAAACTGATAAATAGAAGTATGTATTGAATGATTTTACACATATATGTGTGCGTATACACACACACACACACACACATTTGCGTCTAATAGCCATCTTCTCTAGGGTAGGGGGTAGAAATGAAAGAAAAAAAAAGAAATTTACATGACAGCTTTATTATATATTTAAAAGGAATAGCAAGTTGTACCTAATAGATTTGCAGTTTAGTGTGCAATCATCTTTTTTCATTGTACTGTTATGGAAATGCTTGTTCCATAAATTAAAAATAAAATAAATAAAAATGTTTTAAAAAGGATGAGTTGTTCTGACCAGCTGCTATAAGTAACTTCTCTTCTCACACACTAGATATGGATGGAACACTGATGGGCTCACTTCAAGTTAGACTCATATACCCCAATACCTTTCCTAGTTCCTCTAGATGCTAGTGCCTTTCCACTTTCTGCTCTCTCTTTTGTAGTTAATTGCATGTTGTCTCTCTCATTAGACTGCAACCTCCTCAAAAGGAGGGTCTGTTTTTGTCTTTCTATACATCTCCAGTGTTTAGCACAGTGCCCAACACTTAGTAAGAGCTTAAAAAATGCTTGTTGGTGAACTGACTGCTAACAAAGTATTCCAATGGTTTATGATCAAATGGATCTGAGGTTTGTGGTGTCCCAGATTTGGATACTCCTTCTGCTGGTACAGAGTGAAATCCAACCATTTCTTATCCTGTGTGATTCTTATCCATGGTTTTACATAGACTTTCCACAGAGGATACACCCAGCATGCTAGAGAGCTTCCTTTAGATATGCTTAGGCTTCTGTGGTGTTCTGTAGAGCTCTGGGGCAGTCCAGTTATACCTCACTTTTACCATGTGACCACTTCACCTCCTTTCCTGATCCTACATTTTCTCCGTGATAGCCCTTACATCATTTATTGAATACAAGTCATCTTTGAAAATAGCTCATGTCTATCTTTACCCACCATGCATCTCTCTAATCCCCTTTAGTCTTTTGCCACTTTGATTTCTTGGGGATTTTAGTGTTCAAAGATTTGCAACCACACATTACAGGGAAAGCATCTGTACTGCAAGATGGGCCTTTGCACCAGGAAATAACACACAGCTTCATACATTGGCCAGCTTTCACTGAAAATGTAATGATATAAAAATATAAAAAGTGATATATAGAAGATGTGGCACTTCTTGACATGACCTTTGGTGATACTGTGGAGAGAATCATGGGGTTGGAATCAGTGGACCTAGGTTCAGAACCTGTCTCTGATACTGACCGCTAGTATGACCTTAGGCAAGTCACCTAACCTCCCCATCTACATAATGACAGGATTGGACTTAATGGCCTCTGAACATGCTTCTAGCTCTTGATTTATGATTCTATTCTCAAAGCTCTACTATAACTTAATCAGAATCTACTTTATTCACTTTCCTTGAAGTTACTAACAAAAGCCTCACTCTTAGCTGGAGTTGAAAACATGCATGTAAAAGGGGCAAGTTAATTGAGAAGGCTCTTGAGGGCTTGAAAATGATAAATTGCAATCAGGCTATTTGTGGTTTTCTAATTTTCAGGACCAATTTTTTTTTTGTGGTGTAGTGGAAAGGGCACTGAACTTGGGGAGTCAGATCTAACTTTAAATTACAGCTCTGACATTTACTAACTCTATGGCTTCAGATAAATCACTTAACTTTTTTGAGCTTCAATTTTTCCCCCCAGAAAATGGAGGTAATAATATATGTACTACTATGTCAATGAGTTATTATGAGAAAAGACCTTTTTAAACTATAAAATACAGTATAGATTTAAGATATTTATCATAATCATCTATCAAATAATTAATAAGTATCTATTCCGTGCCAGTCACTGTGGTAGGTGCCAAGGTACAAAATAAAAAATGAAATAGTCACTGCCTCAAGGAGTTTACATTCTAATGGAAAAAAAACCCTACATATGGGGAAATGAATAAAGACGATTTTAAGAGAAGATCACTAGCAGCTGGGCAGATCAAAAAAGGCTTTATGTAGAAGGCATCAAACTGAGCCTTGAAGGGAACCAGGGATGCTAACAAATAGAGGTGAGGAAGGATTATGGTCCAGTTATGGGGCATATCCAGTCCAAAGGCATGGTGATGAAAGATTAAGCATCATGTGCACAGAATAGTGAATAAGCCAACATGAATAGATTGCAGATTGTGAGAAGTCAAATAATGTCTAAAAAGGTGAGAAATGTTGGAAGGGACCAGTTTGTGATGATATTTAAATGTTAAACAGGGGATTTTGAATATTGTACCAGAAACAATAGGTAGCCACTGGGTTCTTTGTTTGTTAGTTTGTTTGTTTTTGAGCTGATTGACTTGAGCAGGCCTTCACTTTAGCAAAATCAGTTTGGCAGCTGTCTGGAGTGGTGAGAGGTTTCGGGCTGGGAGACCAAATTGGAGACTCCAGATGTAATCCAAGCAGGAGGCAATGAGGGCCTGCCTTAGGGTGGTGTCTGTGTCAGTGGAAAAAAAAAAGATATATGTGAGATATATTGTGGAGACTAGAGCAATAAGACTGGGAAACTGATTTCTCTTTGTAAGAGAAAGTGAGGCTGACTTGGTGCAACTCTACCTCACTTAAAAAAAAATCTTAAATCCAGTTTATGCAGAAGTCAAAAGGCATCACCCATACAGTTTTGCTATTTTATTATTCAATGGTTTTGCAATAATTACAATAATTTTATAATTTATTATTTTACTTTTGAACTATTTTATGACTTTATCATTTCACTATATTACTACTTTGCTATCTCACTATTTTACTTACCTTAATGTTCTGTGGCATCTGGCTAGTGATGAAGCAGTAGATGCAGATACATTGGAAGCTGTAGTCACAACCCTAAACAAGGGAGCCCAGGCCATCAGGTTGTCTTCTCACTGGGCTAAAGCAGGAGTGGGATTTGGCAGCCCCCTTGGTGCTGAGCATCTATCTATCTATCTATCTATCTATCTATCTATCTATCTATCTATCTATCTATTTATCTATCTATTTAGTCAGTTGGGGTTAAGTGACTTGCCCAGGGTCACATAGCTAGTAAATGTTAAGTGTTTGGTCTGAGGTCAGGTTTGAACTCATGTTCTCCTGACTTCTGGGCTGGTGCTCTATCCACTACACCACCTAGCTGCCCCTGAGCATCCTTTTTTAAAGGACCTCACTGCTCACCTGATGGTGTGAGGAAGGGACTAGAAAAAGTGCCCTAAAAATTGTCTATTTCACCCAACTCTGGACTGCTTACCATGGCAGGCAAGGATCCCACCCTATGGTCTAAATACAAAAAAATGTACAAAAACTTTTGCAATGATGATTCCACTCATCATTGGCACATGGAATGTGTGCACACTTATGGACAACAAGAAATCCAGTAAACCTGAAAGACAAATGCCTCTTGTTGTGAAAGAACTCAGCAGGTATCACATCCAAATACCAGGTTTGAGTGAGACAAGGCTGGCAAATAAAGGCCAACTTACTGAAGTAGTAGCTGAATGCACGTTTTTCTGGAATGGTTACAGTGATGGGGATCACTGTAAAGCTGGCATAGGGTTTTGCAATTAAAATTAATCTATTAGACAAGCTTGTATGCTTTCCCAAAGAAGCGAATGATAAGATCATGACGATGTGATTGCCACTTGCAGGAAAGCCACACTGCCATCATCAGTGCATACGCTCCTACCACGTTAAACCCTGATGAGGTAAAAAAAAAATTGAGAAGACTTGGAGACTCTCATCATCAATGTGGCAAAAGGGGACAAGCTTATAATTTTAGGTCCCTTTAACACCAGAGTAGGTATAGACTCAGACATGGTGGGGAATCCTTGGGAGGAACAGAGTCAGAAACAGCAACAGCAATGGTCACTAACTACTGAAGACTTGTGCATCTCATGACCTCATCACCAACACTGTCTTCCATTTACCTAAATGCAGTAAAACTTCATGGATGCACCCTTGCAGCAAACATTGGTATTTAATGGACTATGTCATTCTAAGGAGAAGAGGCAGACAGGATATGATAGTGACTAAGATAGTGACTAAGGTGATGTATGACCAGAGTGATCATAGACTTATTTATTCTCTCCAAGCTAAACATTTACATTCAACAAAAGCAGCAGCCCCAAGGCATGATGACTATCAGAAGACTTAAAGTCAATAGAGTAGAGTGCTTCTTCAAGTGTGAACAGTTTGTTACTGACTTGGACAGAAAGCTGAGCCAACACACTATGGGTAACAGTGGAGCAGAAAAAGAGTTAGCAGCTTTCAGAGACTGGGTGTACAGCATCACATTTACTCATTTAGGACAAAACATTTGTAAACATCAAAATTTGTTTGATGAAAATAATGGGGAAATTCAGATTCTACTAAATGAAAAATGAGAACTCCACAGGGTTTACCAGCAGGATAGTTCATCTGTCTCTAAAACGACAGTAGTTAGCTCCATCAAAAATAAATAGTGAGCAAAGCTTAGAGTGATGTGGATTCTTTTGTCAGTAAGTGGAGGGAGAGTTGGCTCAGAAGGCAGATGAAATTCAGTTTTATGTGGATAGTAATAATGCATAGTGTTTTTATGATGCCCTGAAGACTATTTTTGGGCCAAAGATCTCTGGTGCATCTCAACTACTCAGCACTGATGGAGCCATAATGAAATGATCAGTGATAAAGATATGCTCCTGGAAAGATGGTTTGAACATTTCCATAATGAACACTGAAACCATTGACCCTTTACTTCAGGTTGAAGTCAGTCTCTCTCTGCACAAATGTCCAACTAAAAAAGAGGTTTTGCATGCCAATAGACTCCTCTCATGTAGCAAAGTATCTGGTGCTGCTTTCATTTTAGCTGAGATCCATGAGGCAGGGGTTCACTGCTTGTACAAAAGCTGACAGAAATCTTCTGGGCAATATGGCAAAGGGAGATTATCCCCTAGGTGCCTCCATTGTCCATCTATATAAGTGAAAAGGAAATAGGTTGTCTTGTGACAACCACAGCAGGGTCTCTCTCTTAATCAGTGCCAGAAAGATTCTTGCCAGAGCCTTCCTTAATCAGCTGATCCTTTACTTGAAAGATGGCCATCTACCCAAGAGTCGGTGTAGCTTCAGAAAAGGCCAAAAAACAGTTGACATGATGTTTGCTGCCTGACAACTCCAGAAGAAATGCTGGGAGTAGAACAGAGGTCTGTATACAATGTCCATTGATCTAACCAAGGCATTTGATACTGTCATTTGCTAGGGCCTGTAGAAGATCACGGTGAAATTTGGTTGCCTGGAGAAATTCATCAGAATTCTATCTCACTTTCTTGATAATATGCCTTCATGGGTTCTGGACAACAGACAATGCTCTTGAGTTTTCACAGTCACCGATGGAGTGAAGTGGGGCTATGTGCTTGCTCCCTGCTTTCTAGCACGGTATTTTCAGCGATATTGTCATATGCCTTCAATGAGGATGAAATTGGCATCAAGGTCAACTACCACACAGGCAGTAAATTATTTAACTTGAAAGACTTTAGAGAAGACTAAAGTGGAGGGAGAGTTGGTACATGACTTTTTTTTTGCAGATGATTGTACACAGTGCAGCCTCTGAGGTTGAGATGCAACAAAGTATGGCTTGACTCTCTGCTGCTTGTGCTAATTTTGGCCTAACAAGTAACACCAAGAAAACAGAGGTACTCCCTAAGCACTGTGCTATCCATATGTGGAACCATTGATTATAGCAAATAAAGAAATTTTGAATTCTGTAGATAAGTTCACTTACCTCGGCAATACATACTTTCCAGGGACATACACATGTGTGATGAGGTTGATTCATGCATTACCAAAGCTGGCTCAACATTTGGGAGACTTTGAAAGAATGTGTGGGAGAGAAGAGCTATTAGGCTGCCTACCAAACTTAAGGTCTACAGAAATGTTGTACTGTGCTCATTGTTGTTGTCTTAGGGAAATTCTGGGGATCACCTGGTAAGGTAAGGTACCATATGCTGAGGACCTTAAAGCATTAAAATTCTCCTGTGGAAAATGCAACTCCAATGGGCTGGCCACATTGTTTGAATGCCAAATGCATGCTTTCCTAAAAGACTATTTTACAGAGAACGCACACAAGGCAGGTGTTTGCATGTTGGTCAGAAAAAGCAATACAGGGGACAGTTAGGTGGTGCAGTGGATAGAGTACTGGCCGTGGAGTCAGGAGGACCTGAGTTCAAATTCAGTCTCAGACGCATACTACCTCCTAGCTGGGCAAGTCACTTAACCCTAGTTGCCTCATTTACAAAAAAAAAAAAAAGATAAAGAAAGAAAAAGAAAAAGCAATACAAGGACACTCTCAAGGTCTCTCTAAAGAACTTTGAAATCAATTGAGACACAGGAGACACTGGCCCAGGACTGGCCAGCATGGTGTGTCTGCATGACACTGTGCTTTATGAGCAAAACAGAATTACAGTAGCTCAAAAGAAATGTAAGATGCACAAATTTAGAGATATTCATATGGAATATTTGTTCCTGACCTATGGTAGAGCCTTCAGAACTCATGTTAGTATGATTAGCCACAGCCAGACACACTGTACATTGGCCCCAAAATTGTCTTGCCATTTTGGTCCTTTTTGACCATGAAGGACAGTGACTCATGATAACTATTCAACATGACATGAAGGGGACCCTGACTTCTCAAAGGCCAAGTTAGTGGAGCATCAGCTGCGCCAAATCCTATCAAACTTGAAAGGTTTTAAGTGTTGGCTAAAAAACAAACTTCAGTGTCTGCTGTCCAAAGGCTAGACTGGCTAAGGTAAAAAGGGCTCGTGGTCAAAGTGTTGGCCACCGGGTGATGAAAATTTGGGCAGAGAAACTCATGAAGACACTATACTAAGACATGAAGGGATGTGGTCTGTATCAGAGGGACTCATGCTGATGAAATCAGTATCTTTGAAATATCTGTCTTTCCTCAGGCCTCAAGGGCCCCCATTTACTTCTGTTCAAATGTGAATGCATGTCCTTTATTTCTTAGTCCTTGCCAGAAAATATTTCCTGCTTTTATGATCCTGGATGATTAATCAGACACTGCCTGTTGGACTTAATCAGCCTTAGCTAGTT
The DNA here is from genome assembly GCF_003287225.1 of Phascolarctos cinereus. Classification (NCBI taxonomy): domain Eukaryota; kingdom Metazoa; phylum Chordata; class Mammalia; order Diprotodontia; family Phascolarctidae; genus Phascolarctos; species Phascolarctos cinereus. Next base: position 194,317,590 of record NW_027555958.1, on the reverse strand, counting down.
TATTGCATATCACTAAGTGCCTCCATCTGTTTTCTCCCATCAGAAGGATGGTTCATTGTGACACTTCCCTATAAAACTCAAGATCAATAAAATGCCTTAGCTTTAAGAACCAAGAAATGTCTTTGCTATGCAAAACTGGGCAAGTAACAGCTGAAGAGCACTTTGGTTCTCCCATGATGGGTAGAAATGCTTCATATTTTTCATCATTTCTTTTGGGGAAGCTTTTTAATTCTTTATGAAGAAAGAAAAGGATGACAAAAGAGATCAGAGAAGCCACATTATGCCTTTACAATCTGGTCTGATTTTAATAAAAGTGTAAGTAAAGCTGTTAATAATAGCTCACATTTGTAAAGCATTTTAAGGTTTACAAAATATTATACATTTATTATCTCTTTTGATCCTCACAACAGCTTTATGGAGTAGCTGCTATTGTAATGTTTGTTTTACAGGTTAAAAAACAAAGGTCCTGAGAAGCTAAGTCACTTGTAGAGTGTCACAGAGCTGTTAAATGTCAGAAGGAGGATTTGATCTAGGCCTTCCTACTATAAATCTAGTGCTCTTAACAAAAATTCCTTCCAGCTCTAAATCTGCCAATCATTCAAAATCAAAGCAGAAAGCAAGCTGATTGGCCTTCTATCCACACCAGAGTAAGAATACCCTGCATGGCTAGTGATCACCCAGCCTCTGCTGAAAGACTTCCCTTAATTAAAGAGGAACCTAACATCTCCAGAGCCAGTTCATGCCACTTTTGGTTTGCTCTAATTGTTAGGAAGTTTTTCCTTATGTCAAACAAAGCTTGCAGTGCATCCATGATTCATTCCTCTTGTCCTCTGGGGCCAAGTAGAATGAGTCTAATTCCTCTTTCATGTGAAAAGCCTTCAAAAACTAGGACATAGTTATTACATCTCCCCCTAAGTGGGCAAGTCACTTAACCCTGTTTGCCTCAGTTTCCTCATCTGTAAAATGAGCTGGAGAAGGAAATGGCAAACCATTCCAGTATCTTTACCAAGGAAACCCCAAATGGGTCATGAAGAGTCAAATTTAACTGAAATGACTGATTAACAAAAACAAAAACAAAAACAGAAACAACAATGTCTTCTCATGTCTTCTTTTCTTATTATGGCATGAACTTCACTGTCTTCTCCATACTGCTGGTCCTTACCTGCACTCTCTCCCCTTACTAATACCTCCCTAAATGTGGCACTTTGAGTTGAACCCACTTGTCCAGATACAGACTGATCAGAACAGAGGAGAGAATAGGATTCTCACTTCCTTATTCTTGGATTCTATGTTTAACAGCACCCTAAAATTGCATTCTTTTTTCTGTTGTTATTGCCAAATCATAAAGTTTATTCGTAGTGAGTTTGAAGTTTGCAGCACAACTGCAAGATTTTTTAAGAGCTAAATTATGGTCTAGTCATGTTTCCCTGTGTGACCTTGGTCAAGTCAAGTCACCTTAACAGAGCAGGGATTCTTAACCTGCTTTTTTTTTTTTGTATCATGGACCCCTTTGTCAATCTGGTGAAATATATGGACCATTTATCAGATTGATGTTTTCAAATGCAAAAAATAAAATATAACACTAATTACAATTGCACTCACTGTCTGGAAGCCAGATATGCTATATTTGACCCCTCCCCCAGTGTACAGTATACACTGTATCTTTGAGGAAGCTTGGGACTGTCTAGTCTCTGCCTCACTTGTGGTATTCTCTCAGTTTTAGGAGTCTCCTGCACCCCATTTTGGTTTAATCACTTAACAGTTGAATTAACTATTACGGAGGAATATTTATTTCCAAGGTATAGCAAGAACAAATAACTCATCATCTTCCCACACCTGCAGACAAAATCCTCCCTGTATCACCTCAGTCTTTGGGGAGGAGAGGGGAATTAGGTTCACATGAGCTAGATGGCATAGTCCTGCCAAGTTCCAAGTCCAAGTCCAAAGCCTCCTTTCCGCTCAAGTCTCCTGCACTTTAATTTCTTAAGTCTTTCTTGCTGGCCTGGAAACAACATTTAGCCTAGAATTATGCCTCCAACGTCACTATGGCAGAAGCAGAGAGGTAGTGCAATGGATAGAGCACTTGGGCCTGGAGTCAGGAAGATATGAGTTCAAATCCTGACTCAGATACTTACTAGCTGTGAATCATAGTCATACTAGTTGGACAAGTCATTTGACCTCTGCCTGCTTCAGTTTCTTCAACTATAAAATGGGGATAATAATAGCACCCACCTTGCAAGGTTGTGAGGATTAAATGAATTAATATCTGTAAAAAGCACTTAAAACAAAGTATACACTATATAAATGCTTATTTACTTCTCTTTCTCCATGGTTCAAGTCTGGATCTGGTGAGGATTCTACTGTCTATACCTACAGCTAAGAAGAACAAGCAAAACAGGGCAGAACAAAATTCCAATCCCATTTTGGGGGGCTCTAGGGCCTAAAATGGAAAGAAGGAAAAGCAGTCTTTCTTCACCTAACTCAATTCAGGGGCCCCATCTTCAGATAAATGGTACCTTCACCCTCGGACATTTTTTAGATAGAAACAACCTATTCCAGCTATGTAGCAAATGTAAAGAAGCTTTTCATGCTCAAGTGATAAAGGAATTACAGAAAGTCTTCTCCTAGAAGTTAGTTCTGCACATTTCCCACCTGGGTGCCTCCATGTTAGGTGGTCTGGGCATGTGCAAAACAAAGTCCCATTACAAAACTACATAGAATTACAAAGGAACCTAACTATAATGAAATTTACTTAGCAAAATAGGAAAAAAAAGTTCATGGGTAGCAGGTTAAGAACCCTTGCTTAGAACTTCATTTTCCTCATCTATAAAATTGAAGATAATAATAGCACCTACCTAACAGACTTTTTGTGTGGACTGAATGGAATAATATATGTAAAACATTGCATAAACCTTAAAATTCTATATAAATATGAGCAATCATTATTGTTATCCTGTACTTGTGAGGTTGGTTTTTTGAGCGCTTGTTCAGAACTTCGCATTTAATGCTTAACAATTCAAAGGGACCTATGATCTCAAAGATTTGGATGCTCCTTTAGATGATGCAGACTACAATCTACCCAGGTCTATCCAAGTCTGTGTGACTCTTGTCCGCATCTTCCCATAAAGTCACCATGGGTGGGGTGCTGCAGGCTTTCATTGGTTTCTTATGATGTTGCAAGGCTACTGTTGGAGTCCTCCAGTCAGGCATTTGTTATCCCTTACCCTCTCTGCAAAGCCAACCTGTCTTTTCTCTTTTCATCCAGATCAGGGGTTCTTAGCCTTTTATATGTCACAGATGCCATTGGCAGTCTGAGGAAACCTATGGATCCCTCCCTGGAATAAGGTTTTGAAATGCATAAAAAAGAATACATAAGATTATCGAGTAAACCCATTATATTGAAATGCAGTTATCAAAATAGTTTTTTTTTAAGTTCATAGATAAGAACCTCAGATCCAGGTGTTTTAGCATCAGATAACTATGGACTACAGTACTAAGGTACCATACATGGAAATGTAGGCAACTTTTGCATGTGAAAAAAATAAGCTTAAAAATCTAATGCAAACTTTTACTTCCCAAGATGATGTCAGCACTTCCTACTGAAGTGCTTTTCAGAAGGTTTGTAGCTGCTTTAATTTTGTATTTTTGGAAGTGAAACATTGCTGCTATGGTAGCTGCAGATAACTGAGTGTAATCCTTCAAGTCATGGAAAGCTACTTTATCTTCTTAGGGATTTAGACAATAATAAAAAAAAGTTTATTTAAAGATAAATGTCACTGATTTAAACTTCTGGGGTCCCCCTTAAGGAACATATCAGATGGTAGCCAGCAGATCTCTGACAAAGTCGAGGAGAAGAAAATAGATGCCCTGGAGGATTGTGTGTGATCAACCTAGGTCATGTAGGTCACATCTGCCACCTAAAACAGATAATTTATTTTTCCTTGTAAGGATGAAGGCAACTTTCTATCCTATTGAAGAGTATCTGGTATTAGGAATTGCTTTTGCAGGTTGCTTTTAGAGGTTAGTGATTTTCAAGGCAACTTTCTTTGTCATTAACGTCAACCCACCTCAACCCAACCTCATGTATTCTGAAAGCCTCTCCAAAGCTTGGATAGGAAATACGTTTTCTTTATTTTCCCTATTTTGTCAAATGTGGTCTTTATTAATATTTAGAGAGGGCAATCACTTATTATGATGTACCATTCTCTGGAGGTCCTGTGGGTAGTGACTGCCATTGCCAGTCTGTTTCCAAAATAAACTCACCAGAAATTGAACCAGTGGAAGAATAGGCAGTGTTGAGTGGAACCCTTCTGAGAGTGGCAGACAAAGGGTGGAGGGGAATGTCAAAGCAGAAATGAGGGAAGTAGGAGCAGCTCCTTGAAGACTTCTGAAAAATAAATACCACTGGAAGTTTTGAAAGAATATCAAATGGGAATGAGGCCACCAACAGGTTCATTTTGGAATACTATCACATTTCATCTTTCACAGAAAGCACATGTAGTATCTCAAACCATATATTATGGCTAGAGTAAAGATTAGGGGAGAGCATCTTAAATTGAATTAACTTGAATTTTCTTACCAATCACAGCCATTCCTGAATTAAAAAAAAAATTATGCTGCTTCAACATTTGGCCAGAGTCCAAAATTCTGATAAATGCAGGATTTTGCCTTGTCTGACTTCTGAATGAGTTAAAGCCTGAAGCAATTGATAATAAATATAGAGAAGGTAGAGAAATTACTTTGTGTAGTGACTTTTATTATGTTTGTTTTCCCTTATTCATCACTCATCAGATATTCTAACCATTCTGTCTTTACCACTGATTTATACATATCTTTTTAGCCACAAAGCCTATAGCATATGGTAGCACATTGATTTTTCCTTCCTACTCTTAGGCAGAAGGAACTGGGGATGAAAACTGACAAGAGCTATCATCCCCCACGTCAGTACCTGTGGGAAACATATTTTGTCCCATTTGAAATGAAGATATATTAGAAATCATGTGAATTTCTTAATCCAATATCTATAAGATGTTAAATATGTGTAGCGAATAGAGCGTTGGGCCTAGAGTCAGGAAGACCTGAGTTCAAATCTGGCCTCAGGCACTTACTAGATGTGTGACCCTGGGCAAGTAACTTAGCCTCTGTTTGCTTCAGTTTCCCCAGCTGTAAAATGGGGATGATAATAGCACCTACATTTGAGTTTGTTATCTCAAATAGGATATTTATAAAATTCTTAGCTCAATGTCTGACGCATAATAGGTGTTATATAAATGCTAGATATCATTACTGTTGTTGTTGTTACTGCAGTGAGGAATATTAAGTTTTGATGTCCACATGAACTGATTGGGAACATCTTTTTAATTTTGATAGTATGGGTAGGGTTTGGAGCTTTATGGAAAATAGTGAAAGAAACTCCATTGATATTGATAATCTCCTAAAAAGCAATCAAATAAATAAAGACTTTGGTGGAGAGTCAGTAGCCTGATTTTTTCCCCCTATCTTTTCCACTGGCCAGCTATGTGATCCTAGACAGGTCCATTAGCTTCTGTGTGGCTCAGTTTACTCAGTAGTATGAGGTCACTAAATTAACTTCCAGCTCTAGACTTGTCTTACTAAAATTGAGCCTAACGTCAGAACAACTCTTGTGTAATCATCAGTTGTCTAATCCGCTATCCTCCTCCCTTTCTCCTTCCCAAAATTCCTGATTTCTAAATGAATTTTCTTTAAATTTTGTAACATGAAAGATTTATGATGTTAATTACAGAGCATGGTCACAACATACTCAAGCCATTCTATAAGGTATGTGACTTGACTGAGAGAAAACCTGAGTTGGAATCTTTGTTTTATCATTTAACATGGAGGACTTTGGATACATCCACTTACTCATTCTGAGCCTTAATTTCCTCACTCATCAAATGAGGATGATAATCTTTATTCCAACTACCTCATGGGGGACTACGAGGACATCACTTTGTAAGTTTTAATATACCATATAAATGTAAGTTGTTATTAGTAAACTGCATTTAAGAATAGTAACTATAACTAGCATTCATATAACACTTTAAGGTTGGCAAAGAGCTTCATGAAGATTATTTTATCCTTATAATAGCCTTGGGAGGCAGGAGTTATTGTTACTCCAATTTTACAAATTAGGAATATAAAGCTGAAAAGTTATATGACTTGTTCAGGATCACACAGCTGATAAGTAATTGAGGTCACATTTGAACTCAGATCCTTCTGACTCCAGCTCCACCATTGTATCCACTGCTCTACCTAGTTGCCTTTGGTTTTAAGATATTGAAGCTTAAACTTGCACTAAGACTTTTGGGACACCTTGCATTTATAGTACAATATTAGCATTAGTACTCCTCTAAAGTCTACATTTGATGTCTTATTGTGTCAGGGAGGGGACCCTGAGGCTTCAAGTTTGTTCCAGGAGAGCCAGAGCTCTGGATGGAAGGAAGGTCCTGCCAAGTTGGAAAGTCAGGACTGGTGGAGTGATAGACTTCTTGTCTTTCATCTGCGAACCAACCTTGCGAAGTCTAAAGGCAAAAGATTGGCCCCAGGTGAAGAATTTTCTTTGGCCACGACTTCTAAAATCTCTCCTAAAACTTGGATGGAGGTTTTGTGTTTCACATTGGTGAAAAAAAAAAAACTAACGTGGATAAAATTACCAATCTTTGATGTTTCATGTTTTATGAAACTCACTGATTACTATGAAAAATAATTCAGGACTCCCCATAGTTTTAAAATTATTTTTATTTTCAAATAAATTGAACAACAATCCTCATCCAGATCAAACCTTTATTATAAACCTACATAATCCAGCAAAAGAAATCCTCACAGTCACCACAACCCTAAAATGTATGTCTGCATTTTAAGTACATCACAACTCTGGCAGGTGGTAAATTAGTTTCATTTTCAGTTTTCAGGACTGTTTAATCGTTGATTAGAGTTCTGCAATATTTAGAAGTTGTTTTTCCTCTATAATATTTTCATTGCCTAATATGTTCTCCTTATTTTCCTCACCTCATTCTGCATCAGTTCATTAAGGTCTTATCAGTTTTCTCCGAAAATGTTCCATTTCTTATGGTATGTTACTATTGCATTATATTTATATCCTCTAATTTGTTTAGCTATTTCCCAATAGGAGGACACCCCCCCCCCCATTGTTTCCAGTTTTTGGCTAGCATGAAAAGAGTTTCTAGCAATATTTTGGGCCACATAGGTCCTTTCCCACTTTCTTTGATCTCTTTCAGGATACAAGATTAGTAGTGTTATAGCTGGGTCAAAGAATATGCATAATTCAGTAATTGGGGGGTATAGTTCCAAATTGCTTTCCAAAATGGGTAGACCAATTTGCAGCCCCACCAAAATTGCGTTAATATGCTTATTTTCCTACAGCTTCTCCAACGTTTTCCATTTCTCTCCCACACTTCTTGAGACCGTCACTTTGTTCTTTGTTCTCTCACTCATTTGCCGCTATTACATAATGCCTCCCTTGATACATTTCCTTCTTTTCCTTCTGCTTTTTCTTCCCAAATTCAGAGCATTTAATTGTTCATGACTCTCTGTCCTAGGAAACATAGTATTCTTTTATAAATTCCTTGTTCACACTCTGATCCAAAGGGGATTTTTCATTTATACTAATGTCTGCATTCATTTACACTAATACTGGTGATTAATACCTGCTAGTATTAGACTGCATGTGTTTTCTTTTGGCATGCTTTAAGGTAAAGAAAGAAAAACTCATTAATGTAATATAATGACTCCCTAAAAATGAACAGAATAGAAAATCTGTTTTTAATTAAATCTCCATATACATCGGTTTTCTTATAATTTTTACATATTTCATTTAAATATTATCTCAGTGTTTTATAATATACCATCTGTTTTCTCTTACTATAACATGTATGGGATTACTTCACAGTGAAAGAAGGAGAAATCCCACTATGATTCATTTTTCCTTAAATTTGGATTGCTTTTTTCTTATGTCACTAGAGGGTAATTCTTTGAAAGAAATAATTCCCAAGTTCAGTTTTTCTTCCTTTCAATGTTTGTTTCTATAGGTTGTTTTAGATGAAACAGTTTTTTTTTGGGGGGGGAGGGATTCTGGGAAAGTCAAGAGGAACTAGGGTAGACAAAAAAAATTAACTATTTCTCACATACTTGTGTTGTCTTATGTGTATATAGTTTTCATGTGTATGTGTCTTGAGATGGGGAATTTCTTGAGGCTGTGTAATTAATATTTCCATATAGCCCTTAAAATGTCTAATCAAGGTATGCCAAGTGCATGTATTTAACAAATACTTACTGAAATGAATTAAATATCTATCTTTCTATACAACACAGATGATTACAAGTCATGTTTTATGACCTAAATCAAATTTTGGCTCTTATGAAATGTAACATGATGTAAGGACTAGAAAGTTGACCTTGGGGCAAAAAAGACCTGAGGTCTAGTCTGTCTCTGACCCACACTAATTGTGTGATTCTTAGCAAGTCATGTAACCCCTTGGTGCTCTTGGTAACTTTCTAAGAATATACATTTCAGAGAAGGGCTCACCCTCATTAGTAGATGCAATTTCCTGTACTTATTAAAATCCAGGTTCAGTCTTTATCCTTATGTGTTATTATCTTTGATATTCTACTACTGTTTACATTTATTTGTTTCGTAGAAAAGGGATCCTTTTATTTTAGATCTATAATTGGAGGGAGTTTTCTATACCAGTGAAATTACAGGTCTTACTTCTATCCTAACTGGAATTATAAAAGTAATTATGTACTTTCTAATAAATAAATTATATTAGGGTAGGGACTGGATCAGAGATTCCTTTGGTAAAGGGAAATCTTGCATAAAGAAATTCCCTCTATCAATGAAAGTTAGTTCCTTCAGGGGTAGCCAGATGGCACAGTGAATAGAGCACAGGCCCTGGAAAACTTGAGTTAAAATCCAATCTTAGACACTAACAAAGTAACCCTGGGCAAGCCACTTAACCCTGATGCCTGGAAAAAAAAAAGACAGCTCCTAGTCTTAGAAAGTTGCTTTGAGACTTATCCAGGAACAGTGACTTACCCAGGGTCACACAGCCATTATTTGTCAGAGGCAAGATTTGAATTCAAATCTTCCTACCCCCAAAGCCAGTTCACTATCCATTATGACATGCCCTCCTCTCAATGTCAATTTCCAATTAATTAGGAAAAAGGTCAATGAAATTCAAGTCTCCATTCTTCACTCAGAAAATTGTCAGCCAAGTGGATTGTGTAGGTGTGGAGCAGGGATGAACAGTCTTTTACAAATTTAACTTCTGTCAAAACATCAGATGCATCATTTAAAATTCAGTGAAGATAAAAAGCACACAGAGAAGGTGAACCACTCAGCACTCTCAAGGACAGGTAGAATAAGTAAAACAGATAGTTGTGATAAAGGGAATATGAGTCAGAAGTTCCAAACTTCATCAAAGGCTAATAAAACAGACAAGTAAAGAAACCAGATGCATGCATATTGCATCTTTATCTATGGAAAGTATTACATTTTTATGGTCTCAACATAGGCACGAGAACAATAAATGTTATTCCATCTTAAATTAGATTTACTGAGAAAGTGATAATTCACAGAAAAGATTAAATAAGAGTTCAGTCAGATGTTTCTTTTTTCATTATTGGGGCTACTTTTTGAAATATCTCTGGGGTCCCACTCCAAATCCTTGAGCTGCCTTTGAAAATTAGTTGGCACTGAATTGTTAATCTAAATGTGAACAGCCATTAAAATGATTATTTGAATATACAGACATTTACACTGGAGATTTCAATAAATGAACTGACAACACTTGGGTATTTTAAGCATTATCTTATTTGAAGTTGTTCAGGCCCCAGATGAAATTAACCCTTAGTTGCTGGCAATTATTACCGGGCTATCATTAGTATGAATGTTCCTAACTGACAGGTTGCTAGGAACTCCCTTATAAATGAACCATTGAGGGCAATGAATCAATCAACCAACATGAATTGTTGACTGTGTGTCAGGGACTGTGCTAAGTAACTAGGAATACAAAGAAAAAGTGAAAATAGTCCCTACCCTCAAGGAGCTTGCATTCTAATGGAGAAGGGAAGACATTAATACCATAGGTATAGAGATAGAAGATAGATAATATGTGTGTATATACAGCTGAGTATATATATATATATCTATATCTGTACTTGGAGAATTCATAAAGAGTAGATATAAGGTAATCTTAGTGGAAAAGCAAGTTTGAACTAAATCTTCAAGAAATGCAGAGTTTCTAATGGGTGAAGATATGGAGGAAGAGCATTCCAGGCATGAGGCCTGGGCAAAGGTATAGTGACATGTATAAAGAATAGCAATTCTAAAGAAGTAATAATGTAAAACAAACAAACAAACAAAAAACCCCAAAAACCCCCCAAACAAACTAGAAAGATTGTGAGGGACCATTTTGTGAAGAGTTTCAAATTCCAGATAAGGGTGTTTATCTTTGATTCTAAAGGTAATAGGAGTCCATGAGAGTTTACTGAGTAAGGGCCCTGGTATGATCAAATATGTGCTTTAGTAAGATCAGCTTTTCACTTGTATGGAGGATGGTTTGGAGTGGGGAGAGACTAAAGGCCAGGAGATAAGTTAAGTAGGTGGCCATTATAATAGTCCATGCCAGAGGTGATTAGGGTCTGAAATAAGCTAGAGTTAGAACCATCAGGGAAGGAGAGAGATGTGTTGCAAAGCTTGATCTGCAAGATAAATCAGAATGTTCTGCCAGTGTCCATCTAAAGAATTTATGTGATTGGACAAATTCATAGGGCAGGGATTATGAAACAGAAGTATGAAGCTGGAGTCTAACCTTTTGTTAGGGGTGGGAGGAAGTGAAGAAGATGTTCAAGTCAACATTTTAATTCTCAGAGGTCAGAATTCAAACCCAGATCTTCTGACTCAAAATGCAATGTTCCAAGGATCTAAGCTACTTCAATAGCTTTAAATGAAGGGTTTTCAGTCTTTCAAAGATTCAGTGCCATATTCTGTAAAATTATTTCAGTGGATCTAACTTATAAAGGCTGCCTGAAAATGTTTTGGCTCTGCTGAGTCAGGCTGTGTCTTTGAGTCAGGATCTGGGAGGGAAGGGTTGGTCCATAATTAGAAACATTTGGGGCAGCCATGGCACTGCATTCCTTTACCAAACAGGCAAAGAGCCCCATGGGAGAAAAGAGGAATCCGTTGGGGCAAAGGTTCTTAATCTGCGGTTCAAGAACATTCGAAAAATAAGCTATTTTGATAGCTATATTTCAATATAATTGGTTTCCTTTAGAATTCTGCATATTTTACTTTCTGCATTTAAAGACATTATTATGAAAAGGGCTTTCTAGGCCTTACCAGACTCCCAAAGGGGTCCATGATGCAAAAACAGAACAAAATGAACAAACAAGAAACCAAACCAAATCAAATGAAAGAAACAAACAAAAGTTTAGGGAAATCATAAAGGAAATGGATTTTGGAAGCTGCAGAGTCTGAGGATCCAGAATGGATCAGATCAGATCATGTCAGTAAATTATTAAAAAGCATGTGAATTGAGTGACATAGCATAACTTTTGTAGATAGTTTTTTTTTTTACTTCTGTTCTTTGCTTTACTTGGTATTGTGTGGTTTATCTAGTGATGACAAATTAATAGGTTCCTTTACCATGATAATTACATACTTATGTTTCTGTATCCAAAAATGATGAATATGAGCTATTTTTCTGTGGTTCTTAATTTTCTAGGCCTAAAGTTGTCTATGCCAAAACTGTTCTGATAATCACTACCATCAGCACCACTGTTTATGTGCAGATAAAATAACTAATTAGCTATCAATAAGGGCAGAATCTGGAGGTTGTGTTTTAGAATATCTTCTCCAAACTCAAAACTTTTTTTTGCAACATTGAATGCTTAAAATGTTGCATCCTAATATCATAGATTTAGACTGGAAGGAACCTGAGAGCTCTCTAGTGGTAAGAGCGCTAGATTTGGAGTCAGGAAGGCCTGGGTTTGAATCCTGTGTTTAGTAGTCCAAGGACAAGCAGAGGGCTTGTACCAGGATTTTATGCAAATGGCAATGAGGAGGGGCAGCTAGGTGGTGCAGTGGATACTGCACCGGCCCTGAAGTCAGGAGGACCTGAGTTCAAATCCGGCCTCAGACCAAACACTTGACACTTACTAGCTGTGTGACCCTGGGCAAGTCACTTAACCCCAATTGCCTAAAAAAAAGAAAAAAAACTGCAAAAAGAAAAAAAATGGCAATGAGGAGCTTGTGTAGGGGGTTGGAGGAATGGTAATGTCAGTTTATCTCCATGCTATTGAAAAATGATTTATTTGCTGATCCCTGACCTAATCCCTAACCTAATTTTATGATTCTTTTTTCTCAAATTGGAAGATTGAAGCTGGTCAGTATATGATGTGCGTGGAAAGGTAAGGTTGGAGTCAAGAACATGGAGATTGGGATTCTGATATTTCCTATCCGTGTGACCATAAGTAATGTCACTTACTTCCTCTGACTCTCAGTTTACCCACCTGTAAAATGAAAATAATAACGCCTATAATATTGACCTCATTGAGTTGTAGTGAGAATTCATTTATTCACCAGGTATTTATCAGGCACCTATTATGTCAGGTAGTAGTGGGGCAGCTAGAGTGGATAGAGGGCTGGCCCTGGAGTCATCTTCCTGAGTTCAAATCCAGCCTCAGAGTAGCTGTATGACTCTGGGCGAGTCACTTAGCCTTGTTTGCCTCAGTTAGGAAAAAGCAGGTTCAAATCTTTCCTCTAACACTTGCTAGTTGTGTGATGTAGGCAGGTCACTTAAGTTCTGGGCTTCAGAGGGTCGTTAGGGCCCATCTGCTAAGTCAAAGATAAGTTGTGATTGCTATTGGTTGAGAAAATTCCCATACTGGGTATTCCTTAGGCTTACAAAATTACAGATCCATTGTGTATGAGAAGTATGCTTGTTCCACATCAATCAGAGTGTATTCTGCTTAAATTGTGCTTTTATGGGACTATAGTATGCTCAGTTGCCTTCCCAGGTACTCTCATGGGACTTGGCAAGTTGTCAGCCATGGGGCTATCATACTTTTGGCAATACTTCTCAGGGGCTCAGTGTCCTTGCACACTTTTCTGATGGCTCAGAAATTCAGGGCACTTCAGCTCGTCTTTCCCTTGAAGTCTGGCCTCTTCTAGCATAGGAGTTTTCAGATGCATCCATTTGATTTACATCTCTGTCCCTAGGTTACCATGGCCTAAAGCCAGTATTAGGGCACGGAGTGTTTTTATTGGGGTGAGGGGAAGGGAATGGTGCATGTGGCCAGGTCCTACATGCTCATCTTTCTCTTCCACCTTCAAAAAGTCTCTGTGCATTGTGGCATCCCTGCATCCTGTATTTTTGGCTTACCTGTCTATTTGCCATTGCATATTTATCATAGGGCTGCTAGGTAGTACAGTGGATAGAGTGCGAGGCTTGAAGTCAAGAACACTCTTCTTCCTGAGTTCAAACCTGGCCTCAGATACTTACTAGTCGTGTGACTCTGAGCAAGTCACTTAATCCCATTTGCCTCAGTTTTCTTATTGGGCAAAATGAGCTGGAGAAGGAAATGGTAAACCACTCTAGTATCTCTGCCAAGAAAGCCCCAAATGGGGTCACAAAGAGTCAGAAACAACTGAACAACAGCAATCCATCACAGGGAGAGAAGAATGTGAAAAAAAGCACAATCACCACCTCTTTCCCCACCTCCAACACATATTAATATGTCCTACCAGAGTAACCCTTTGTAAAGGGATCTCTTATTGAAGGATCCTTGATTTAACCATCATCAAGAATTTCTGATATAAACTTCCCTTCACCAAGGCAAATCACCACCAGCTTGCAAATTAGTAGAAATTTCCTAAAGTTGCATAAGGCACAGAGTGGTTTTATAATTTGCCCAGGGTCTCACAGCTAGTAAGATTCATTGGAAGGACTGAACTTTGCTTTTTTACTTGGATATGTTTTGAATGTATGTATGTACGCTTTGAATACACCATGATGCCTTCTTATAAATAGCTAACAATAAATGTACTCTTTCAAAGGTCTGAATATGACTCTATTTATTGCTAGATCATATTTTCTGTATTATAGGAGTACTGAATCATCAGTGCTATCTCCATACTCTCACACCCATTCCGTTTTGTAACTGATAGTATATATTTTCAACACAGCTGGTGAGGATCAGGAGGTAGTCAGTTAGAAATCATGAATTAGAGCAGAGCTAATTGGCTTTAACTTGAAATCATTAGCACAATGTTCTGACCAGCCACAGTCAGTGAATATAGTATTCTATAATAGATGGCCTAGTGGATAGAGTGCCAGATTAGAGATTAAATTCTGACCCAGAGACTCACTAGTTGTGTTACCTGGATCAAGTCACTTAACTCACCTGCCTCAGTTTCCTCATCTGTAAAATGATGATAATGACACCTCCCAATTCACACAGTTGCTAAAAAGATTAAATGAGCTAATACATGTAAACCACTTTGTAAACCTTAATGTGATATATAAATGTTACCTGTTAGAACCAACATTATTATTATTAGTATTTGGAGAGAGGTAGAATGGCACAATGGATAGATACAATGCATCAAAGCCATGAAGACCTTGGTTCAAATCTTGCCTCTGAATATTGACTGTGTGATGCTGAGCAAGTCATTTAACTTCTCATTGATCTAGGCAATTCTCTGAGACTATAAGTTTCAGAGAAGGTGTTGACCTGCGTTGGTAGAAAGAGTTTCCTTTACTGAGAGTTCTCAATACCAACTAAATCAAAGGTCCAATAAGATCCCATTATAATAATATTATGCATATTTAGGAAACGAAAAGGCTGTGACACTATAGACAGTCAATAAGCATTTATTAAGTGCTTACTGTGTGCCAGGTAATGTATTAAGTAGTGGGGACACAAGAAAAGATAACAGGCAGTCCCTGTACTCAAAGAGTTCACAGTCTACTGGGAGAGACAACATGGAAACAACCTTGTACATATAAATTATATGTGGGATAAATTGGAAGTAATCAATGGAGAAAACTACTAGAGTTAACATGAAAAACCCATTGTCCCTGGCATCACTTCTAAGCTGAGAGCCTCAGAGAAAAAAAAAATAAACACTCAAAAAAATCTCTGGTAAAACCCTTCAGTCCATTTAATATATTACTGAGAAACTTTTTGCTGAAAAGAAAAGGAAAACATCTGGAAAATATTTTCACTAATGTGTATAATTTTTCTATTGCATATATGCATGAAGATACATATGTCCATATTAAATTGTTTGCTAAAAATATCACAGAAAGTTATTAATTAACTTTTAACCTCAGTCATAGAGGGACTTTTCAGTAATTGTTTTAATTAAATGACACTAACAGGCAAAATATGTTAATACAAAACTAGTAAGAAAAGAGTATGTGACTGAAACTTTAGCATAGTAACTCTAGTTATCTTAAACCATTCTGTTTGTGTATTTTTTAATGAAGGAAACAACAGAAAAATCAGATACATGCCCATTTTGTATATATTCCAGTTTCCAATAGGCTTCTATTCTTCATTTCCCCTTATTATTATTTTTTTTACTAACATTTATTTTTTTCTCCTACTTTCCCTTCCCTCAACTTCCCAAAATAGAAAGACAAATTTTTTTTTTAACAAATATGGATAGTCAAGCAAAATAGATGCCCATATTGGCCATACTCCACAATGTCTGTCTCCTTCTGTACCCTGATCTATCACCTCTGTGTGAGAAAATGGCTAGAATGTGGATGGTCACCGTCTTGAACCCAGTTCCTAGGTCATTCCAAGTTGTTTGTCTTTATGTTGTTGTCACTGTATACATTATTCTCTTGGTTCTGTTTATTTCACTCAGCATGAGTTCACACAAGTCTTCTCAGGTTTCTCTGAAACTTCCCTTTTATTATTTTCTATGACACAATAAGGGGGCAGCTAGGTGGCAGAATGGATATAGTACTGGACCGGGAGTCAGAAAGATTCATCTTCCTGAGTTCCAGTCTGACTTCAGACTCTTACTAGATGCATGACCCTAGGCAAGTCACTTAACCATATTTGTCTCAGTTCCTCAGCTGTAAAATAAGTTGGAGAAGGAAATGGCAAATCATTCCAGTGTCTACCAAGAAATCCCCAAATGGGGTCAGGAAGAGTTGGACGTGACCGAACAAGAACAACAGGGGAAATAAGACATGATAGAAATTATTATGAAAGGCAGAATATGAAAGTGCAGATCACTTGGGAGTACAGCTGCATAGGAGAGTTAAGAGGATAGAGAAATGATTTCAACTCTGGGAGATTCAGGGAAGATTTCACGGAGGAAATGACATTTGAGTTGGGCCCTGAAAAATGACAAGAAATGGAAAACCAATGCAGCCCAAGCTTAAAGAGCAAAATGAGCCCATAGCACAAAAGATGGAAACCACAGAGTATGTTTGGGAAATAACAAACAGTCCAGTCTGCCTTTAGTAACATAAGGCACATAAAGAGGAGTAGGCTGTCAAGCAGGGCCTTGAATGCCAAGCAAAGGAAATCATTCTGGTGATAATAGGGAACCTCTAGAAGTTTTTGGACAATAGACTTTTCAAGAGAGTAGTTTACTTATCTTGGGGAATCAAGCCCCTTAAAATAAATCACTTCTGTACATGGAAAAGTCAGGAGTCAGTGAAGTCTTCTGACTGAGTTTAATCATATTATTTTACGAGGTAGATAAAACCTTTAGTTCTTAACTATGCAAAAGAGTTATCAAAAACTAAATGGTAGCATAATGAATTGTAGCATTTTCCATGTGATTAATAACCCAAACTTACCAAGAAAGAAAAGCAAAGCAAGTGAAGACTTCCCTCAGAGGAATAGGTAGAGGAGAACAATTTGTTCCAGTGACCATGAAGGCTGCCGAAGCAGGTGCTGTGGAGCATTTAGAGCCTGATCAGAAATCAAAGACACCAGCATCATCCACGGCATCCTAAGCCATTGCCAGCCCTCTTGACTTTTGTCCTGCCACTGTATTTCAATGACTCTGGAATACAAAGTAAGGCTGATGACTTTGTATAACTTTGCTTCACTTAAATCCAATTCACCTGCTAGACAAGACGTTGCCTATAATATCATTGGTCCTCTTGGAAAACAAAAGATGAACAACAAAAAAATAACCCTCTTACAAATATAAGATACCCTACTCTCAGGATTTTGTAGTCATGCCCCTATTATGTGTCAGAATAGGGATTTGAACCCAGGTCTTCCTGACTCTGAATCCCAATATTCTGCCCACTATGCTATAATTTATTCTCTCTCTCTCTTTTCTTTCTTTTTCTTTCTTTCTTTCTTTCTTTCTTTCTTTCTTTCTTTCTTTCTTTCTTTCTTTCTTTCTTTCTTTCTTTCTTTCTTTCTTTCTTTCTTTCTTTCTTCTTTCTTTCTTTCTTCTTTCTTTTTCTTTCTTTCTTTCTTCTCTTTCTTTCTTTCTTTCTTTCTTTCTCTCTCTCTCTCTCCTCTCTCTCTCTCTCTCTCTCTCTCCATATATGGTATATATACACACATACATATCCATGAATATAAGTATGTGCATGTGTATATATGTACATCTCTATCTATTGATATGTATGTATGTGTATTCATATTGTATATATGATACACACATATATAAAAATATAATATATGTATACAATATACATGATATATATATATACTATACTATATAGTATGCATACACATACATATCCACAAATATAAGTATGTTTATATACATGTACATATGTATATATGTATTTGTCTATCATTGATATGTATGTACATGTATGGTATATATACACATACATATTCACAAATATAAATGTATTTATGCACATATACATATGTATCTGACTGTCTATTTATCTATCTAAAACACATCGTGTCTATGTGATATTCAATGTCTTTGACTAAGCCATTTTGGAATCCTGAAATCTACCTAGAACCCTTTCATATTGTACCCTCAGCGGGCCTGGCCTTGGGTGACAGAAAGCTGTAGAGGAGCCAATGTTGTAATTGCCAAGATTCCATGAGGGGTTAAGCACTACCTTTAAGGCTGAGTCTGTTTCTAGAGCCAGCACCAGAAATCTTTGCCACAGGAAATGAGATAATGCACCAACAAACTCATTTATCTTCTCAGTAAAATATCATACCCTCAGATGTGTATTTATGTCCCAGACATTTTACCATCCAAATGAACAGTGTTTTCACTGAGAGTTTTTCTTCTTTTTAGTACTGATTAGTTTTTCGCAGTCTCAAGGACGGTGTTGCTAAGTATACCTTCAAGTCTCAGAAGTACTATTTTTAAGGCTTCTTGGCAAAACTTCTCCAACTGTCAGGCTTAGATACGAATGACTGTAACCAGGGATCAGGTCACCTTTTGGCAATGTTTGCCTCTTTGGGGGAAACATGTATTCATACCAATTTTTGCCTTCAACCTAAATTTTATTGCTTTAGAGGTTCTTTTGTGAGAGTAACAATATTTAGACTTCAGTGTGGTATGAAGTTAAAATTTAAAAAAAAAGTTTTTCAGTTTTTATTCACAAATATTTATCAAGCCTCTACCAAATACAAAGTTCTGTGCTATGCTCTGGGGAAGGATATGAATTTTGAGCAAGGAAGGCAATAAGCATTTGTTAAGTGCTTGCTATGTGACCGGCATTGTGCTAAGTACTCTTAAAATGTTATCCCATTTGATCCTTGCAACAACCCTGGGAAGTAGGTGCTATCATTATCTCCATTTTACAGTTGAGGAAGCTGAGGCAAATTGAGGTTAAGTGATTTGCCTAGGGTCACACAAATACTAAGTGTCTAAGGCTGGACTTGAATTCAGGTCTTCCTGACTCCAAGCTCAGCATTCTATCTATGGTGCCCTCTAGCTGTCTCTGTGTCACAGTTCATGCTGATGTGAAGTTTATATATCAGTTGGGATATTATACATATGCAAATATCTACGTATGTTCTGTTTCATTTAGCCTCTAGCCTATGAAATATTAGACTGGGCTCAGTGGGGTGGAGGTGGGGGTGGGAGGAGGAGGCCCTATCAGTAGTAACATAAGACTTGTTTTGCCTCCATCCATTGATTACCCTGGGAACATCAAGATTAAGTTCATGTTTCTCAAAGGGAGCTTCCCTTCCCTGCAAGTATTCAAGCTAAGAAGACATCAGAAATATAACGTGTTTTATTTAACCCAACAAAAAATATAGACTGAGCTTCCTCTCCCTTTCAGGGGGCACCAAGCAACCTTCCTCTCTGTGGGGACAATGATGACCTAGGATAAGGAGTACTCACATCTTGTCAAGGGATCTCAAAGAGGGGAAAGGCCACTCTAAGAATTCTTGCTACATTTACCATACATTACAGTATCACAGGATTTGGGTATGGAAGAGAAAATAGAGTGCTTCTTTTGCATATTTCATTTATTTATTTATTTTAGTTTAAGCTTGTATTTATTATTTTATTTTTCTCCAGTTACAAATAAAAAGAATTTTAACCTTTATTTTAAAAAATGAGTTCCAAATTCTCTCCTTTTCTCCCTTCCCAACCCCCAACCCCCTTGAGAAGGCAAGCAATTCGATACAGGTTATACGTGTGTAGTTATACAAAACATTCATATTAGTCATGTTGTGAAAGAAAACATAGACAAGAAAGAAAACTCGAAAAATAAAAAAATTTTAAAATATGCTTCAATCTGTATTCAGACGCCATCAGTTCTTTCTTTGCGGATGGATAACATTTTTCAACATAAGTCCTTCAGAGTTGTCTTGGATCATTGTATTGCTGAGAACAGCTAAGTCATTCATGGCTGATCATCTTATAATATTGCTATTACTTTGTACATAGTACATTTCACTTTGCATCAGCCCACGCAAATCTTTCCAGGTTTTTCTGAGAGCATTCTGCTTATCATTTCTTATAGTACAATAGTATTCCATCATACTCATAAACCACATTTTTTTCAGCCATTCTCCAATTGATGGGAATCTTCTCAGCTTCTAATTCTTTACCCCCAGAAAAGTGAGCTTCTATAAATATTTTCTTTTCCCTTTTACTTTTTATCCCTTTGAGATACAGACCTAGTAGTGGTATTGCTGGGTCAAAGGGTATACATAGTTTTAAAGCCCTTTGGGCGTGGTTCCAAATTACTCTACAGAATGGTTGAATCAGTTCATAACTCTACCAATAGTGCTTTAAAATCTCATTTTTCCCACATTCCCTCCAACATTTGTCATTTACCTTTTCTGTCCTAGTAGCCAATTTAATGGGTATGAGGTGGTACCTCAAAATTGTTTTAATTTGCATTTCTCCAATCAATAGTGTTTTAGAGTATTTTTTCATACGGCTATAAAGAGCCTTGATTACTTCATCTGAAAACTGTTAGTATCGTTTGATCATTTAAAAAGTGGGGAATGGCTCTTATTTTTATAAATTTGACTCAGTTCTCTACACGTGTGAGAAATGAGGCCTTTATCAGAGAAACTTGCTTCAAATTTTTTTTTTGTAGTTAGTTGCTAACTGTATTTCCTTCCATCCTATTTCCCATCTTTGTTTATTCTATTCTCTCTGTCCTTTCGCCCTGTCCCTCCTCAAAAGTGTTTTGCTTCTGACTACTCCCTCCCTCTCTTATTTTCCTAAAGGGTAAGATAGATTTCTATTCCCGATTGAGTATATATGTTATTCCCTCTTTGAGCCAATTCTGATGACAGTAAGGTTAACTCACTCCCCCTTCCCTCCTTCCTCTTCCCCTCCACTGTTACCTCTTTTATGTGAATTTGTTTAGAGTCATTTTGAAACGGTATTTGGAGGGGTTTGGGGCTTGATAAAAAGGTGAGTTCCTGCCTTTACTCCCATCTTGGATCTGCCTCCCTGCACATTTTAAATAAAGTAAGGTCAAGGGAGGAAGGATTTTTGGAACTCAAAATGCAGAAAGAAAATAACATTAAAAATATAAATAAATAAATAAATAAATAAATACTGAATTTTTTACAAAAATAAAGGTTATTATATTCATCTCTACCTAGGTAGACACAATCTGAATGTAGGAAGCTTTGAAAAACTATGGACACGCAAAAGCTTATTAATGAATTAAATGAGTCCAATAGTTTTAATTCAATCTTCCCTTCATGCACTCAGCTCCTGCCAAATTAGACTACCTGCCATACCCCAAGTTGATTGTGTTTTCTGTTTGTTTTATACATATTATATCCTTGTCCTGAAATGATCTGACTCCCAGACTAATTCTGGCTTTTGAAGTCCTTCTTATCCTTTAATGCACAGCTTGAGTGTCATTTTTCTTACTGATACTTTTTGTTTGCAAATACAAACAAATGTTCCATAAAGTACACTTTCCTCACCCTCTAACAGTTAAACAAAAACACTTAAAAGAGTGGTTGTGATAGACCGTATTGTTTCCCATCCTTTACTATTTGCTCACATAAATAAAGGGTGAATATTATCTTAAATAATTTGGTACCAATGCTGCGCATTATATTATGTTCTGTTGTTCTGTTGTTATTTCATTCTCTCTCCCACTCCCCTGCCCATTTATATTTAGTTATTGTGTGTTTTGTTCTTTTGGCTCTGCCTTTCTTCATTCTACATCCTTTCATGCAATTCCTCCCAAGTTTCCATGAATTATTTTATGATACATTATTATATGATCTTCATATGTACTAGGAACTCCCCTGATTTGTCCCTGTTGACCAGAGTTGCCTCAAAGTTGGCAAATGGGAGTCATGGGGGACATCTTTGTTGGAAAGGCCATCCTTTCCTTATGGTCTATAAAATTGAATTGTGAAACACCTGGCTCTGTTTTCCATTTTCCAACCTTTCTCTGCTTTGAACTTTCAGATCACAGTATAGCTGAGGAGGTAAGGGGACTTCTGCTCCCTTCCAAGAGCAAAAAAATGGTGACTGGAAGGATCAGCATATGGTGAACTGCCTAAATTTATGCATGAGTGCTCTAAGAGGAAAGCTCATAGACTTTAAGTTCTTGTACAAATTTTTCCTTTTCTTTCTTGAGCACAGAACTGAGAAAAGAGTGCCTAAGAATGGTCTTTCTGTGAAAGTTTAAAAGGTCCCAAGAGATGGAAAATTTTCAATTTTGTGTTTGGGCAACAGATCTACTAAAGGGAAAAGATTTTATCAACAATGCACTTTTTTTGGAAAAGGAAGAAGATCCTCACTACTAATGCCATGTGATGATGGAGAGGGGAGAAAAGTGATCCATACTTTGTCATTACAGGATGGTACAGGTTCAAAATGAGCATGCCACATTGATTCAGTACTTCCTAAATGTGTCTTTATCTTTGAGGTGCTTCTGGATGAATTTAATGCTTTATTTTAGTTTTTTTATTTTTCTGTATTTTTTCATGGGCGCCAACTGTTTGACTGGGCAAAATAAAGACTGTCCCATACCTAATAGCCATATTTTACAGTGAATGCCTATCTGTAAGTGTGGGAACATATTATTGCTGTCATTTTTCAGTCATCTCTGATGCTTTGTGACCCAATTTCAGGTTTTCTTGGCAAAGATACTGGTGTGGTTTGCCATTCCCTTCTCCAGCTCATTTCACAGATGAGGAAACTAAAGCAAATAGGGTTAAGTGACTTGCCCAGGGTCACACAACTAGTCTGAGGCCAGATTTGAACTCAGCAAGATGCTTGACTCCAGGCCCAACATTCTATTCACTGTACCATCTAGCTGCTCTGGGGACCATATTACTAATGGCCTTTATACCTAGACACAAACCCTTCTTACATTGACTATTCCAGACTCAAATTCCTAGATTCTATTTTTACTTGTGTTATCTTTTTCACCCTATCAGAGCTCAGGAAAGAGTACAATATAGGAGACCCTCTATTCCTCATCCCCCATCTTTTGAAATTATCATAATTTATGGTGCCACAATGTTAAAAAATAATAATTTGAAATTAGAAGCAGAATTGAACTGAATTCTGCCTCTGTTCCTTACTAGCTTTGTGGTTTTGGGTAAATCATGTAATCTTTTAGAGTCTTAGTTTCTTCACCTGTATAGTGGAGAGATTTTGGTTTAGATGATGTCTAACATTCCTTCTAGCTCTAGATATTTTGCTCTCATTTTGCATTCTAATTATTAAGTATGTTCCATATTCCTCTATTGGACTCTAAGCTTGATTAGGGAGGTGAAATTTGCATCTCATCTATGACCTAGTGCAATACTCTGCACCCATGTAGTTCTTAAAAAAAAGTTTGTTTTACTGACTGTAATGTTTATACCACTTTTTGCTTATGAACTTCCCAGGGTTATAACCAAACTCTATAGCCTGAGTAGAGGCAAAGGAGAAAAATGGTGGAACTGTTTCCTAAAACCTTGGTCTCAGTGTTTTCTCTTCTACTTATGAACTTTGCTACCATGAATATGTATCAGCTTCATATTCATGATCTGGAAATTGGAAAGAAGCATATTCAGTTACCTAAGCCTTAAATTACCAACACAAGAATTTTTGTTCTAAAGAATTTTTTTCCTTTACAACTTCATATGCCAACAATGGTCTCTGAGTCAGGAAGAAGATTGATGGAAACATAGCCAGAGGAAAGACCAGGAAATTCAAAGAAGGAGATGGAGAAAGAAGAAGAAAGGAGAGGAAGAAAGGGTAGAAGTAGCAGCAGACCCAATTGTGGTAAGAGTTTTGAGGAGACAAGCTGATCCACATAAAGAAATATGTAGATAACCCCTAGAATTTTCTAGTCTGGATTTATTATGGACATCTCAATTCTAAATTCCTACTTTGGGGGCCACATTTACCATAATAAATTCTGAGCCTTTTTAAAAAAATAAATATTCTTCAATTTACTTAGTGGTGCTACCATAATAACATTTCTATGTTACTAAATTAGTGAATGTAAGCTTTCCCTTTTAATCCCAGCTTTTTCAATTGATGTGCAATTAGAAGAGTTGAAGTCAAAACCAGAAGGTATTTTACTAATTGGATCTCTGACTTTTCATTAATTATAGAAATAGTAATAACTTATATGGAGCCATCTTCCACAAATGAACTAAATTTATTCGGCCCTTTCTTTCCTCTTGCAATAAAAGTCGTATAGATTCATGGGTCATTATAGACTGAACGTGAGCTTGGTTTTCAAAGGTCTGATAGGAGTGAGCAAATTTTGGTAGGTTCTGTTCTTTGAATATAGTTGCTATGACTGCTGTTTGAGGACCAACCTAATTAAGTATAAAGAAGTTCATCACTAGCAAACAGGTCATTAATTCAATCAATTCTTTGGATATAATAACTCATGAAACGTAGAAAATAATAGGAGAATGAAATTAGTTACACATTATCGAAAGGAAATATCTCAATAAGAGAGTCATTTTTGAATCAGTGCTTTGCGCCATTGACTAAAGAAAAAAATTTTTCAAAAAAGAGAAAAGATCAATATTGACATTAAAAAAAAGGTGGATCTAGGTAAACATAAGGTACTGTTTACCATTGCAACAACTTGAACTTGAAATACTCCATCAAGTGAGGCTAAAAAATGGGAAATGAACAAGTGAAAAAAATTAATCTAGTGATTACAATTTCCAGAAGAATTTTAAGTAGTACTTAAACAGATAGAGCATTCATCACCAAAGGGAGGGCAGAAATTTCCAGAAATCATCTCATTCAGCAGCAAACATTTTATCTTCTTGCTAAGTTGAGGGAAATACCAATCAACTACAGTATCAATTAGCATTATCAACTCATTTGCAAAACATTTTAGAGGAGGATGGTGAAAGATTACAAGAAGTGAAATACCAAAGAACAGTGAAAGAGGAAGCAAGTATTCAAGAAGCTTGGCATGAGATCCAGTGAAACCAGATTACCCCAAGAGCATTTATAGATGAAACTAGGAGAAAAACCAACTAGTCAAAAATTGAAGAGATCTGTCGGTGTCTTAGTAGCAAACTTTTTTTTTTTACCATCAGTAATCATAAAACATTTATACTCTAACATCTCAGTCCTCAACAGGCTAGATGAAGAAGTAGTATTAGGAATAAAGAAGATTAAGATGGGAAGAATAGTCAGACTAGGACAAATGCACCAAGAAGAAATGTATGCTAAAGGTGACACAATTTTGAAAGCATTAGGGAAAATATTTTTGAATAAATCTTTGTTTATGTCTTTATTTTCATGTCATCTATATTTCCCAATATATCTCCCCTCCCAGAGAGGTATTCCTCATAACGATGAAGAAGAAAATAATTTAGGATAACTAACCAGCATTTCACAAAAGTTTGGCATTGTATGCAATGTTCCACACCTATAGCCCTCAATTCTTCAAAGAAGCAGGGAGAGGTACCTTTCATATCTCTTCTTTGGAGCATTAAAATTTAGCAGCATTCAGTTTAAATTGTTGTGCTATTATTATCCTTTCCAGTTATATTGTGTTCATTGCTTATGTATTTTCTTGCTTTTACTTTCCTTTGCATCATCTCATACAAGTCTTTCACCATGTCTCTGCATTTAAGATATACATAATTTTATAGCATGATAATATTCCATTACATTTATGTACCATCACTAGTTTAACCATTTCCAAATGAATGAATGTGTACTTTGCTGCCATTTCTTTGCTACTACAAAAACTGTGGCTATAAATGCTTTGGTGTACCTTGGTCCTCACTTTTTGCTATTGACATCTTGGCAGTAGAGGTCTAGCAGTGGGCTCTGGGGGTCAAAGGGTGTCAATATTTTAGTTACTTTCTTTGAACGATTCCAAATTGCTGTCTAGAATGGCTGGACAAATTCACAGCTTCTCCAACTGTGCAATAGTGAGCCTCAATTTTTACAACTCCTCCAACAAGAACTGCTCCCATCTTTGGTCACTTTTGCCAATTTTCAGGGTAGGACATAATTCCTTAAAGCTGGTTCAATTTGCATTTCTCTTATTAATAGTGATTTGGAGCATTTTTTTTTCTTGTGCTTGTTAATAGCTTGCAAATCTGGAAACTTTTTTGTATCTACTGCCATTTATCCATTAGAGATGACTTCTGTTCTTATATATTTTTGTTAGTTGCCCATATCTTAGATATCTTGGCCCTATTAGAGATGTTTGATATAAATATTTTCCCCACTTGACTCCTCTTTCCCTCCTTAGCCTAGTTGCAGTAATATTTTTTCATGAAAATTTTAAAAAATTACATTATTGAAATTATCTGTTTTAGCTAACATTGATAAACATGAATGTTTCCATAAAACATTTTTAGAAAAAAAGTTGTATATGAAATCATGACTTTTTATATACAGCATATTTTCTAAAGTATATATTAAATTTTACATAGCATCAAACTAACAGGTGTAAGTTGGAACCTTGAGTTGTTTTAATTGACGTTTATCTTGATATTAGTGCTTTGGAACTTTTTTTTCATTTAGTTATTGATATTTCTTCTTTTGAAAACTGCATTTGCTGCTTGAGTCCATAACATTCATTCATTATATTTGAAGTTTTATTTTATTTATTCATATCACCAGCTTAGATCATTGGATTGGGACTCTGTGCCAGAGCTGCCTTCCTTCACCTCCTTCACTTTTGGTTGGGGCGAGCAGCTTCGATTCAGTACTATCCCCTCTGTAATCTGGATGCTGTTGTTGCTGCCAGTCTTGAATGGGGCAGCTAATACTAGGCCCTGTCCTTTGTCAGAATCTCTGGTTTCTGACAATAATAATAAATATATAATATAAATGCAATGGCATAGTGTTACTATTATTATAGTATTTTATATGTGGATAGTGGTTTTTTTAATCTTTTTTTTTAAGGCATTTGGAGTTGACTTGCCTAGGGTCACACAGCTAGTAACTATGAAGTGTTTGGTCTGAGGCCAGATTTGAACTCAGGTCCTCCTGACTTCAGGGCCGGTGCTGTATCCACTGTGCCACCTAGTTGCCCCCTGGATAGCATTTTAAGATTTGAAAAGTACTTTCTAAATGTTATCTTATTTTTGTCTTCATAACACAACTTACAGGTATGGACTATTATTATTCCCACTATACAGAGGAAGAAACTGAGGCAAACAGAAGCTAAGTATCTTGCTCAGTCACATAGCTACTAGATGTCTAAGACTGGATTTGAACTCAGGGCTTCCTGACTCCAGGACTAGCACTCTATCCATTTGCTGCTTAGCCACCTCTAAAGGAGATTCCATCTCCAAGTTTAGACTGTAAACTCCTTAAAGGCAAAGATTATTTTTTGCCTCTTTTTGTATCCCTAGCACTTAGCACAGTGAATGGCACATAGTAGATGTTTAATAAATGTTTAATGATTGATTTATCGATTGGTGGTCTGATGCAGTTCCTGGCCTTGGCCAATCTCTTTGTCTCATCTTTGTACGATCTTCAACCAGGAGTTGGCTTTGTTCCCTATTGTGTCTTTGACGGTCCCCAGCTGAATGTCAGAGATCACTCTAGTCCTCACCCAGTTATTCTTGCTCTATCTCCTGTGGTGGTTCTGGGTTCTTTGAAGGGTTTGTTATTCCTCCTTGTCTCTTAGCTTTCGGCAGCCTGCTCTGAAAGGCCAAGGCCAAGATCTCATTAGCTTCAGTTCCCACTTGCGGGAGCCATGCCCCTATGGAAAGTCTCCACTTAGCGCCCTATAGCCCTCAAACACTTAACAACTCCTTACCTCGCTAGCTGGTTTGCACTCAGAAGAGGGACAGATTTTACTGGAACTTGTGCTGGTTTCTGCCCCCTCTGGGGTCTACTTTCTTTGAGCTTCCCTAGGCTTCTAAGGTTGTCTAACCTGTTGCTGAACTTGAGAAAGAAATTTTTTCTATTTGGTCTTCTTGATCAGCGTTACATATGGGATCCTCTAGAGCAGTTCATGTTGCCATTCTAACCAAAAGTCCTTGTATCTTCCTTTCAACAATTGGCTAATCATGTGGTGAGAGTGAGGGATAGCAGCTCTACCATCAGGGCTACACTATTACAAACTGAATGCTAAGCAACCTGGGGAAGTCTTCTAGTACACTGTGAAGAATGTATGGGAAGACATAGACAAGAAGAGGATAGAATGACAAGGCAGAGATGAGTTTCAATTCATATCACTAGAGGGAATACTTTGATGAAATAGCGGAAAGAAAGTTGGTTTGGAGTCAGGAAACACATGAATATAGCTCCTGTCTCTGGTGCTAATTAATTGTATATCCCTGGGCAAATCACTTAACCTCTCTGTGTCTTAGATTCCTCTTTTGTAAAATGAAGACATGCAGTACATTTCTCAAAATAATTGTTTCAAGGATCAAATTCTATTGTGCATATTAAGAGCTTGCCAAACTTAATATTCTTGTTGCTCAGTGGTGTTCTACTCTTCATGACTTCATTTGAGCTTTTCTTGGCGAAGATACTGGAGTGATTTGTCATTTCCTTCTCCAGCTCATTTTGCAAATGAGGAAACTGAGGCAAACAGGGTTAAGTGACTTGCCAGGTCACATGGCTAATAAGTGTCTGAGGCCCGAATTGAACTCAGAAAGAAAAGTCTTCTTGACTATACGCCTGGCACTCTATCTACTGCATCACTTGGCTGTCTGCAAATCTTAAACCATTATATATCCACTCTTAAACCATCTAAATGTCAACTATTATGGTTTTGCCCCATAATTGACTCTTGGATGTTGAACATAAGATACCACCTCCCAAAGGTTCATATTTTTCATCTCTGAAATGGAGATATTAGACATTTTTGATACCATAAGTATATAATCTGAATCAAATGTCATAATTACGATGATTCTGATGCCATGCTGATTGCATTAGAGCCTCTAGGTGTACCTAGGTTCTTCTCTAAATTCTGCAACTTGTTGTGTGGCCTTGGGCAAATCACTTAACTTTTAAAGCCTCACTTTCCTCCCTTTTAAAAGATGAGGAGGGTGTATTATAAGATGTTTCAGGTCCCTTTGAGCTTTACAATTCTGTGAAATTACTATTATGAAAACCACTTTCTAAATAACCAGCATCCATTCTCTTTCTTTTTTTTCTCCATCTTCCTCTCTTATCAATTTATCAACAATAACTTTTATCAGAGACAATTTGATATAGCAGACAGGGATCT
This sequence comes from Phascolarctos cinereus, assembly GCF_003287225.1. Classification (NCBI taxonomy): domain Eukaryota; kingdom Metazoa; phylum Chordata; class Mammalia; order Diprotodontia; family Phascolarctidae; genus Phascolarctos; species Phascolarctos cinereus. The sequence goes on along the minus strand of NW_027555958.1, from coordinate 194,288,455 downwards.
GTCCTTCAAGCCAGAAAGACTTGAGATCAAGTCTAGTCTCTGACTGATTTTGTGACCTTGGGTTAGTCAATAAGATTTCTTAAGCCCCTACTTTGTTACCAGCTCTGTGCTAAGCATTGAGGACACGAAGAAAGGTAAAATATAGCTTCAGCTCTTAAGGAGCTTGAAGTCCAATGTAGGAGTTGCTTAACCTCTCACTGTTCTAGATAATTCTTAAAAAACCCAAGTTGTAGCAAAGGTACCTACCTGCCTCTATAGAAGGAGTTTCTAATCTGGGAGTTCCACATATCAAAGAAACCACCGACCTAGTCACTATCCTTATTCTCTTTATAGAGGATGTTCCAAAAGCCTTAGAGTAATTTTAAGCTGTTAAAGCTTCCACTGCCATTTTATTAAAGACATTAAAGCTTGAAACTACTTGAAGACTTTTGGGACACCCTGTATAGGGAATAGCTATAAATGTCAGCTTGGTATCTAGTTACAAGGGCATTCCCACTGTTCAGTACGTCGGGAGAGAACTCGTAGACTTGTGACCCGGGCTGGGCCCTTCAGGCACGTCTCCTTCCCTGGGAGCTAGGCTTCGGACGTCTCCGGACCCACCCTGGGGGAAAGGTGGGCTCAAGGACCAGACAGGACGCGAGTGTGGTGTATGCTCTTTATTGTGGAGGATCCCCCCGATCCTTTGTTCTCAGCCCGTTATATAATCTGAGGGCGGGTCATGAAGGCTACAAGGATCCACCCCGAAGGCGGTGCCAACAACCCATTAGCGGAGCCTCCCCAGCACCTCATCCGGGATTGCCACGTAGCTCACTGCTGAGCCCGCAAGCTATCCCAGAAGAGGCGGGTCCCAACTCCTGGGGTGTCACCTCTCCATTCAGGTGTCCCCTGCCAGCCCCCAATCACCTTTACCTCTCCATTCCGACATCTCTTACCAGCCCCCAACAGACTTGATTCTTTTTCTTGCTATGTTTACAGTGGGCTATTTTCCCTTCCTTTTTCTCTTTCTTTCAACTCAAATACTAAAACTTAGATATACAATAAGAAAAGAAAATGAAAAAAAAAACTGTGACCTCAAATACTAAAACTTAAACACCAAATAAAAAAAGAAAAAACAAAGCATTGCCATGTGCACAGCAGAGCAGCTTATTTTCTTTAACGTATTTTGCTCACTACAGGCCTCTAATGTCATATAGCACTGGAAATCTTGGAAGGTGTTTTTTTTTTTTTTAACAGGAAATGTAACTGCTACCAACACAGCTAGAAAGAGTTTGAATCTCCAGCTTTCTCTCTTTGCTTGCTTTCAATCAGTCCTTTTGATTTATACTTTGAGTGTATAAAATGAAACAATACATGAAGGGAATAACACAGCCATTTACAGATATTTGTTTGATATTTTAAAAAAGTATGAATTTAAATGATGAAAGTCACCAGAATGTGACTAATAAAATAGCAGGCCATTAGTATTGATCTCTAGCTATTTTTCTCATAAAGATGGGCTTTTATTAAGCTTTAAACTTAACTGCCATAAATGGTCCAGCAGTGGGATCTGCTGAAAACAGACAGCCCCATTGTGAATGAGGTCATAGAATTAAGTTCTCTTTTTAAATCTCTCCTGATATATACATGTGCACAGATGCATGTGTATGTTCTCACTGAAGAAGAGGCCCATTCTCATGATACTGACCCTGAGAGAAACCATCCGGATGTAATCCTGAAAGACACATCTTAATTCAAAAAAACACTAGTGTTCACTCAAAGGTTAGGCTACCTGGCCTGAGGCCCTGGTTGAATACTTCCTTTTGCTCTTAAATAAAATTGTAGCTAAAGGGTTACTTTCTATATGAGACCTTGCCTGATTTTTTTCCTCCCATAACCCCTGGTCCCCAACATCTAACTCTTGGAGTCCTTGGCTGCTTTTAGGACTCAGCTTAAGCACCTTCTCCTCTAGGCAGCCTTTTCTGGCTCCCCTTAGCTGCTAATACAATCTCCTCTAGGGTTATCTTCCATCTATTCTCTATATATCTTATATGCTCTTTGATTTTTATATGATGTCTTCCCCATTAGAATGTAAGTTCCTTGAGGTCAGGGACTATTTTTGTTTTTTCTTGGTATCCCCAGTACATAGCATAATTGTTGACACATAGCAAGCACTTAAAAATGCTTATTGATTGATTGATTGATTGTATTTTCTACATATGGGCAACTTGGTGGAACAGCTAGAAAGCTGGCCTTGGAGTCAGGAAGACATGGGTTTAAGTCCTGCCTTTGGAGCATACTGACTGCATGACCCTGGATGAGTCATTTTACAGCTCACCATCCCAGGGGACTTTCCAAGACCAAGTAGCAGAGAAGGTGTGGAACTACACTGGTAGAGGATCTTCAGTAACAAGAGTTCCCAACCCTAATTAAATCATTGTCCAGTCCAAGAAATATGTGTATGAGTCTACATATGCATGTGCACATATTGTATTTACTTACATATGTACATGCTGTTTTCTCTACCACAAAGTAAACTCCCTGAGGGCAGGCACTATTATGATTTTATCTATGTGTTCATTTTGTCCAATATTGTGCTTGCAATATAATAGGCAAGTGTTGTTGAGTCATTTCAGTCATGTCTGTGACCCCGTTTGGGATTTTCTTGGCAAAGATACTGGAGTGTTTTGTCATTTCCTTCTCCAGCCCATTTTACAGATGAGGGACTGAGGCAAGCAGGATTAAGTGACTTGCCCAAGGTCACACAGCTGGTAAGTATCTGAGGCTAGATTTGAACTAAGGTCCTCTTGACTCCAAGTCTAGTACTAGGTAGCTGCCCCCTAATAGGCAAGTAGCAAATGTTTGTTTATTGATTGATTAATTGGTAAAGATAAGTACAGGGTTTAAACAATTAAGATGAGGTCTTCAAGTTAAATCATCATTTTAGATTATAAATGATTTTTTATAGGAGCTTATTTTGGGTTCGGAACAGTCAGCAATAGTAGATGAGAATCATCTTATAAGGTCACAAGCAGGCTCCAGTATGGTTATTATACCCAGGGAGAAGATGCCAAGAGATGTGGCTCCATAGTCCTGACCTTTAACACTCACCACAGAAAAGATGAAGGCATAAATGACAGATGTGTGAGAAAAGTGTGTCTCGCCCTGGTCCAAGAGTTTGAGCCAGGAAGCTTCACAAAGTGTTTCTCTTTTTACAATGAATCCTTTGTAAAGCCTGTGCTAGGCTGTTGAGAGGTAAATGAAAAGTGTGAATTGGACTCCATGTACAGGAAGCAAAGCTTGCAAAAATAAACATTTCATTTGACACTTGTGACCTATTCACCTCTTCTGAGACCCCCCAAAGGAAATTTTGCATTTTTCTTCCCTCTTTTCCCCAATTCTGCTTCTTGACATGAACTTGTGAACCTGGAAAATGAGACCTGATGCTGGGCTTATTTAGGGAGGAAAATTTCCAGTGTCTGATAGCCCAAAATTTCCAAGAAGATGAAATTTGTATTACATTTTAAGGATAGCTCTTAAAATAACACAGCTTATACAAACTGCTAACATCATTACGAAGCACAAAGGACCACTCCCTTCTCTAATAGGTCTGGCATTCATTTGGTTCTGAGTCTTTATTCTTTTTTTTATGAAGTGCAAAAACTCTCTAAAAGAAGCCTGTGGCACCATTATCTCGCAGCCCCTGAAAATGCCATACAATCCCATCCCTGATGCCTTCTTTTCTTCCTACCAGCAAAATCCAGATTGATCATTGGTCTCGTCTTCGGTTTTAGGTGTTACTGTGTCTTCTTCTTGGAACCAGGTACCAAAATATCACCCTGGTCTGCTAAAGAAGGACAGAAGTCTTTATTTTTTCTTTGTTTTCTGGCCCCCAAAGAATATTACTCTTCTTGGGAGCCTTTAAAGGGGTTAGCTACAAAATTTGACACCATAATAAATTCTCCTCTTGAGTCCTTTTCTGATGCCTATTTGTGTCATGGAAGTGTCCTTGGGTTCTCAAAGTCAGTGCCAGAGTAGGCCAATGCCACAAACTCGAGTAGATTCTACCAAGCTAGAAAAACTTGATAGAAACAGATAGATATGCCTGTTCTTCAAAGTCAGAGAAACATGGAGCAGCAGATAGAGAGGAAGACTTGGAGTAGTATAATCTCTGTTCAGATTCCCCCTCAGAAACATATTGCCCATGTGACTCTGGACAAGTCATTCATTTAACCTTTCAGTACCAAAATAACTCTCTCTTGTGATTTGAATTGCAAGACAAGTGATTTGCTCGGGTAGAAATTCCTACACCAAAGAAATCATGGGCATAGAAAAAAATCCAATCAAAGACCAGACTGTTTGCTAAGTTTGAAGATGTGTGTCATCAAATCACATATCCATTTTGAGTTTATTATAGTATATGGTACTTGTGGTAAATAGTAGTTGGCTGCAAGCTGATGGATTTTTTTTTCTTATTGTAGCAATTTTCAAAGACCAGCTAAGTTGGAGTGGAGTTTTGAGACTATTCATGGCTAACATTTATATAGCACTTCAAAGTTTACAAGCTTTCTTGTTTGATCCTTATGGTGCTTTCATTCTCATTTTACAGATGAGGGAACTGAGGCAGATGGAGGTTAAGTGACTTGCCAAGGGTCACACGGCTTGTAAAGCATCTGAGGCAACATTTAAACTTTGTTTCAGGTCTTGACTCCAAATACTCTCTCCATTATGTTACCTAGCTATCCTGTGATTTCCATCAGTGGATATTGATAGTTACAGATTCTTCATGGATTGATGCTGCCATGCTAGAAAGCATCATAGGGAAATGCCAAGGGGGAAAGGGAGCAGTTAAAAAAAAGTTAGGAAAGTTATATTTTTTAGGTATTTTCAGTCAATCTAGACTTTCCTATGCAGGGAATTAAAGCTAGATTCATCTCCAGCCCTTTGCCAGAGTCTACTCAGTCTTATTCCAGAACTTTCTTCAACCCTTAGCCCCAGTTATTTGAATATAGGGCCTACGACAAATAATTCTGTCCATTGATTCCTTCCTCCCTGATACCCTGTACACCAGCTTTTCTTCCTGGGCTTTGCCCTTCAAGAGCTTACAGTTACATGCACAGGTTTATAGAATCCTAGATGTAGATGCCATTAAAAGCAATCTAATCTAATGTCTTATCTTATTTAAAAAAAAAAAGGAACCAAGTTCTTAAGTAGACAAGTGACTTTCTCAAGGTCATACAATATTAAAAATGAGGTTTGAAACCAAGTCCTCTGATCTGAGCGTCTAACACTAGACTGACTGGTCTCAGATGTGGGGAATTAGGTCTTTTCCCATGGCCCCTTGGACAACGTCAAGAATTCACTAAATGTTTACCATGTGCCAGGCACCATGTTAGGTACTGGGGTTATAATGACAAAATGAAAAATTTTCTGTTTTACACTTTGGACTTTTTTCTAGCTTGTAGGGTAGGGATAGGGTAGAGAAGAACTCATTCCTTATCTAGAGGTCTTATCTCTCTGGGCATTTGGAAGTTCTCTCTTTGTTCATTTTTAAAAGTAATTTTGACAATTATAAATACCCAAACTAACTACAAAGGACATATGAAGGAAGATGCTATCTGCATCCAGAGGAAGAACTTATAAATAGAAGTATATATAGAATGATTTTCATATATATATATATATATATATATATATATATATATATATATATATATGCACACACACACACACACACACACACACACACACACACACACATATTTGTGTCTAATAGTAGCCATCTGTAGGGCAGGGTGGGGGCTGCAGGAAAGAAAAGAAAAGAAAAACAAGAAATTCACATGTTAATTTTATATATTTAAAAGGAATAGCAAGTTATGAGTAATAGACTTGCAGTTTCATGGGGCAATCTTCTCTCTCTCTCTCTCTTTTTTTTTTACTATACTATGTTATGGAAATGCTTATTTTATTCCATAAGTTAAAAATAAATATTTTTTTTTAAAAATCATTTTTTTTCTGAGCCATTTCATAAGAGCATAGCTATAGAACAAGAAATGACTTCGTAGACTAACTAGTCTGAGACAAGTAGGTGGCCCAATGGATAGAGCTCTAGACCTAGAGGAAGACCTGAGTTCAAATCCTGCCTCAAACACCTACTAGCTTTGTAACTCTGGTCAAGTCACCTAATCTCCATTTTCCTCAGTTTGTTCATCTATAAAATAAGTGGAACCTATTTCCCAAGGTTGTTCTGAGGATTAAATGAGATTATATTTGTAAAGGGCTTTGCAAACCCAAGAGCACCATATAGATACTAGTGATTATTATGTAGTCTAGCCTCCTCATTTTTACAGTTGAGGAAACTGAAGCTCATGGATTTTATGCTACTTGCTTAAGTTCACATAGATAGTTAGCATCAGAAGTAGATTTTTGAAGCCAGGTCTTTTCACTTAATGGGGAATCCAGGCCTGGTGTCAGGAAAACTCTTCTTGAGTTGAAAAATCTGGCCTCAAACACTTACTATTTGTGTGATGCTGGGCAAGTCACTGTTTTGCCTCAGTTTCCTCATCTGTAAAATTATCTGGAGAAGGAAATGCCAAACTACTCCAGTATCTTTGTCAAGAAAACCACAACTGGGGTCATGAAGAATTGGACATGACTGAAGTGACTGAAAAACTTCTCACTCCAGAGCCATTGTTCTTTCCATTGAATTACACTGAGTCCAAACTTGAAGTCATTCCTCTAGCCACTTTTAAGGGGCCTGAGTTCAAATCTAATCTTAGATACTTGGTAGTTCTATGATCATGGATAAGTTATTTATTCTCCTTGTCACTCAATTTCTTTATCTGAAAAATGGAGGTATTGCACTCTGTCCTCTAGCATTCTTTAAAAATTTTTAAAAAAGAATATTCCCAATTACATGTAAAAACACTTTTTTAACATTCATTTAAAATTTTTTTGAGTTCCAAATTCTCTCCCTTCCACTTTCCTCTTCTCCCTCCCTGAGATGGCAAGTAATTTGATATAGGTTATGTATTTTCAATCATACAAAACATATTTCCATATTAGTCATGTTGTGAAAGAAAACACAGATTCCCCCCCCCAAAAAAAAAACCATGAAAAAAATAAAGTGAAAAATGGTATACTTTGATCTACATTCAGACTCCATCATTTCTTTCTCTGGAGAAGCATAGCATTTGTTATCTTGAGTCCTTTGGAATTGTCTTGAATCATTTTATTGCTGAGAATAGCTAAGTCATTCACAGTTGATCACCCTTACAATACAACTGTTACTATGTACAATGTTGTCCTGGTTCTGCTCACATCACTTTGCATCAGTTCATATAAGTCTTTCTTATATGCATGTATAAGGATTTTTCTGAAATAATCCTCCTTGTCATTTCTTATAGCATAATAATATTCCATTACAATCATACACCACAATTTCTTCAGCCGTTTTCCGATTGATAGATATCATTTCAATTTCCAGTTCTTTGCTACCACAAAAACAGATGCTATAAATATTTTTTTGTGCAAATAGGTCCTTTCCCCCCCCTTTTGATCTTTTTGGGATACAGACCTAGTAACGGTATTACTAGGTCAAAGGGTATGCACAGTTTTATAGTCCTTTGGTCAGAGCTCTTGGGCACAAATTACTCTCCAGAATGATTGGATCAGTTCAGAAGTCCACCAAGTGCTTTAGTGTTCCAATTTTCCCAGTTCCTTTTAACATTTATCAGTTTCCTTTACTGCCATATTAGTCAATCTGAAAGGTATAAGGTGGCACCTCAGAGCTGTTTTAATTTGCATTTCTCCAATCGATAATTTTTAGTTCATTTTTTTATATGACTATAGCTTTGATTTCTTCATCTGAAAACTGACTGTTTATATTTTCTGACTATTTATCAATTGGAGAATGACTTATATTCTTATAAATTTGACTCAGTTCTCTATATATTTAAGAAATGAGGCCTTTATCAGAGAGACTTGCGATAAAAATATTTCTTGGCTTTCTGCTTTCCTTCTAATCTTGGTTGCACTGGTTTTGTTTCTAAGATTCAAGCAGAAGATGTGTGCTCCTATGATGCTGGTCCTGTTATTTTATTGGATTGGTATCTAGACTTCATCCTCTTGGGATGCAGCATGGGAGGCCCTATGCTGTCTAAGCCACCATCTTGCCTGCTGAGTCAGACCTTAGTATATTGCTTCCAGCATGGTGCCTCTTCTCAGATCGATCTTTCTTTCTTATTTAAAACTTGCATCCTCCAGTGTTTTTTCTTTGAGTTCTTTTCCCCCTGCCCACCCTTGATTTCCCCGTGCTCAGTTGCTTATAGGGTGTGCTTTGAGTCCAATCAACAATGGCCTTTGGTTGGCCTCTCATTTTGCTTCATGCTGTCTCTGAACCTCAGACTTCAAGTCATATTTCCGAATTGTCCCCCAGGGAGTTCTACGAATTCACATTTATAGGGTGCTTTATGGTTTATAAAGCTCTTTTCCCACAGTAACCTTATGAGGTGGGTAGTGTAAATACCATTATCCTCATGTTACAGATTAGGAAATTGAGCCTCAAAGCATTTAAGTTGATTTGCCCATAGTGACAAAGCTAGTAAGTGTCAAAACAGGCTAGGATTTGAACCCAGGTTTTTCTGCTTTCAAGCCTGGAATTCTGTTTATTGTACCACATTGCCCATCTGACTATAGCTTTCATAGTATTTGAAAAAAAGAAAAATATATGTAGCATAAGGCACATAATATTACTGTCCCCTCTTCCCCCGATAATCACAGAAAGTGTATATTGCCACATTGAGCAAAACATGTTATCAATCATTGAGGCTTTATTGGGAATGAGTTTATTGGGTCTTTCCAGGGACAAGCAGCTAAGATCAGATTTTTTAAAAAGGAGAGGGGGTAACATAAGGGTGAAGTAAATATGGGTGGAATTTTGAAAGGGAGAAGGATGCTTTAGTTTGAGGGAGGCTATGTGAAAAGTCTCGTCATTTGGAGGTCCCTAGAAAAGAAGCTAACTAAATAGAATATAGATTTATTTACATATTTTTGAACCAGGCCTATTCCATCATAGCTTTTGGTAAGGAACTTCTACAAATGCGCATTGTAATATCTGCAAGGGAGTTACCTGGTGGAGTTGTGAACTGGTCTAATCATTCTGGAGAACCATTTGAAATTATAACCAGAGGCCTATGAAACTGCATGACCTTTGACTCAGTAATACCACTACTAGGTCTGTAATCCAAAGAGATCAAAGAAAAGGGAAAGAGATCCACTTATGCAAAAATATTTATAGCAGTTCCTTTTATGGTGACAAAGAATTGGAAATCAAGGAGATGCTCATCAATTGAGGGAATGTTTGAACAATTTGTAGTTTATGACTATAGTGGAATAATACTATTATGCTATAAGAAATTATGATCAGGATGATTCCAGAAAAACCTGTAAAGCCTTTTGTGAACTGATACAAGGTGAAGTGAGCAGAACCAGAACATTGTACACAGTGAATGACCAACTGTGAAAGACTTAGTCACTCTGATTAAGGCAATGATCCAAGACATTTTCTAAGGACCAATGATGAAAAATGCTATCTACCTCCAGAGAGAGAACTGATGAACTCTGAGTACTAATTGAAGTATAATTTTTCTCTTTTCTTTTCTTTTTTGCAACATGGCTAATATGGAAATGTTTTTCATGACTTCACATGTAGTCAATATCATGTTGTTTGCCTTCTCAATGAATGGGAGAGGTGCAATAGGGAGAGAATTTGAAGAATGTTAAAATATTTATATGTGTATAATGTAAATATAAATAAACTATGTATATGTATAAATATAAATAAAATATTAATATTTTATAGTTCCATTTGAAAGAAAAGAGTTACTTAGGTCACTGAGCTGTTAAGTGATTTGCCCAGGGTAAGGCTGCCGGTAGGTGCAGGTATAGGTGCAGATCTGGCTGAATTCAAGGCCACTTCTTTATCTTTTGCATTATACTGTCTTTTGTATTTAAGTATGAAAGGCAAATAATGCAAAGACCATTTGTATAATGGGAAAATAATTGTAATGTTTTTTATTTTAAATTCATGATTTCATTGATGCAGATATTCTTTCCAATAACAACTTTCCTTTGTCTGCCTTCCTCTGCTATTTTCCTCCATGTCCTCCCCCAACTTCTTCACCTGGTATGCCAAAACCATCAGTTACTCTCCTTCTTGCCTCAACTTTTACCCTTTTCCGCTCCCACCATCCATTTATTTCTCTGATGGTATTCTCGACACAACTTCCCAGTGAAATTCCTCATTTGTAATATGTTGTAGTTTGCTCACATCTCATACCCATAATGCACCTCTCCATTGCTCTTTGAGTGATCCCCAACTTTATTTCTTTGGAGTCTGCAGTAATTCATGACTCAAAGCCGCAGAACCCCACCAGAAGAATACTGGTGTTTTAAAAAATGGACTTTTTATTTTTTTCAGGGAAGAGCTTCAGTTCCTTAAAACAACTGCACAATTTCCCAAAGGCAATCTAGGCCTCCTGCCAAAATAACATTAAAATTAAATTTTTTATTCCAACAAAATTATTGATTTGCTCCCATTCTCCTTTTTCTTTTGGCTACAAAAATTGAGACAGGTTTTGACTAATAATGCAATAAGTAACTATTTCCTAGAGGAGTCACTATATGATCATGCTTTCAGTTTATTTTTCCTAATTGTCTAATAATTACTGAATGTGGATGTATGTAGACTTGCCTATTCAAAACTCAACATTTTGTGAATAGAGTGGAATTGTTGCCATACTTAATAATACATTTCTCCTAGTTCCTTTGCCAATTATAAGGCTTTTTTTTCCCCTTAAAAAGAGACTTTTACTGTAAGGTTGTGTCATTGAATTACATGAGTGCATTTAAAACTTTATTACCATAAATCTAATCTTAATCTAAGAGACAACAAGGTAAAAGTTATGTAGAAGTGGCAAGGTGAAAATCTAGAAGCTTGGGTTCCAAACTCAACTTTCCCACTAAATTGCTGTGTGACCTTGGGTGAGTATCTTTCTCTTGGCCTCTATTTCTTCATCAGTCAAATTATAGGATTAGATTTTATGATCCTCAGAGTCCAGCCCAAAATTTCTATAACATTTTTTTTTCACGAGAGGAAAAACTGTATGCTTTCCATGTGGGTGGAAATGGATGTCATCCAGGAAAATTGTATATAGTCTTTTGGTCTCCTGGCAAATTAGCAGTGGTGAAGGCTTAAGCCTGCCAGTGCATTACTTATTACCCTAATGAACACACTAATAAGATGTGAATTTTATTGCAGGCAACCCATGTTCATTTTTCTCACAGTGTTCATATTACTAATTCATAATATCACCATATTGGAAATCAGTTAGCAGGACAAACAATGTTTTAGTCTGTGTAAACCAACACATATGATGTTCTCTTTGTCCCATAGGACAGAAAGAACAGGTCATTACTGAGAAACCAGTTGAAGTTTGATGGTTTGGGTTTAGAGTATTGTGCCAGTGGCTAACTGGAAAAGCATCTGGTCTAAACTGGGTCTTTGGCCCTACATATTGTCCTAATTTCATGAAGTAGAGTGGGTGTGGGCTTCACATTCCTCTTGGGATAAGTGCTCTTGAGTGGCCCTTACAAAAATAATCCCAGCATCGTACAAGCCACTTGAGATCATACTGCATGTGTAGATAATTTCATAGTTTAATTATTTTTAATAGGATAGGTTTTTTCTTTGTTTTGTGGAGTGTTGGTATCACAGGCAATATTTGAAATGGAAGGTTACCAACAGAAAGAAAATGGCAAAATTCTACCTGCCATGTAACAGCATTAAAAAGAGGCAATTGAGTTAACTTGATGAATTAGTTCTCTTCTGCATTTGTCATATAACACACTTTGTGTCTTGTGTGTGAAGAACAACAATTGGAGAAGTGACTAGACTCCTGTGTGACTTAATGAAAGTTGGGGTAATCAGATTTTTCCTAAATTACGTAGAACATGAATCAGAATCCTGATACTAGGAATTAATAATTTACTCTCCTCTTATTCACGGGTGACATATTTAGGGGTAAGAATGGATGGGTATATCAGGTACAAGTGAAATCCATAAACTGGCATCCTGGCTAAAGTACTAGACTCAGAAGCTGGAGGTCAAAATTCTAATTCTGAATCAGAAACTTACTGTGTGGCCCAGGGCAAGGTCTTAAACGCCATGACTCAATTACCTAATCTGTAAAAAAAAAGAAAGGATTGGATTTGATGACCCCTGGGTAATTTCTAGCTCTAAATCTATGACCCTAAATTTCTATGCTTGTTTTTGAACCACTTATTTTAAGACTCCTCCCCTAGACATTTAGGTCATTAGGCAGTGTCTTAGATAGAACATTGAGCCTAGAGTCAGGAAGACCCTGAATTCAAATTTGCCTACAGACATTTACTAGCTATGTGACCCTGGGCAAGTCACTTAACCTTGATTTGCTTTAGTTCCTCAACAATAAAATGAAGATAATAATAGCATCTAGCTTGCAGGGTTGTTGTAAGGATCAAGTGAGATAATATTTGTTAAGTGCTTAGCATAGTGCTGGGCACGTAATATAAGTACTATATAAATGCTTATTTCCTTCCTCCCACCCCTTTCCCTGCCAACAATTTTTGCCATCCACTTCTTAATTATGCTTCCATAATATAGATTTCCATTCTGTAACCCTAGGCAATTCCCTTAATTGCTGTCTCCCTCAGTTTCCTCAATTGTAAAATGAAGTTACTGGCACGATCTTTCGTGGTTGTTGTGAAAATCAAATGAGAAAATATTTGTAAAGCAGTTAACACAGGGCCTGGCACATAGTACGTCCTTAATAAATGTCTGTTTCCTCCCTTCTTTCTTGTTCATCATATAATTTGACAAACAAAAAGAATAAAAATAATTTAACTTTATATAGTTGACCCAGACTGTGGTTTAGCTAGTACATACCAATATCTCCATTATCTTGGTTCTTTTTCACTTTATTTCACTTCATTTCCAATACAAAATACTCTTTAGAAAGTTCAAACTTGTTCTATTGAAAGTGAACTGATTTTTTTTTGCCTTGATATTTTAATAATCTTAAGAGTAGAATTTTACTACAACTATAAATAGTAATTAGCAAAGATCTTCATCCTGGGGTGTGAGAGGATGGCAGGGCCAGGATGATTGGATGTGCACATTCTAGTATGTTTTTAGAATATGTTAATATGGTTAATATGGGAATTGTTTTGCTTGACTATACATATTTGTTACAAGGTTTGTGTGTGTCTGTGTGTGTGTGTGTGTGTGTGTGTGTGTGTGTGTGTGTGTATGTTCAATGGGGGAGGAAAAGGGAAAGAGAAAAAAAATGATACTTAATTTTAAAAAATTTAGGGAGAAATATAAAACAAATGAAAGAAAACATCATTTTCCAGAGGTTCAAACCGAGATGAATTTAGAAGTAGGTAACATTTGTCATCAGCTTCCCTCCAACTGCTTTGCTCCACCTCTCCTCTCCCCCTGCCCCATTGTGGATGCCCAGGGTACTCTGCTTTAAATTAGTTTGTCAATGCTTCATGATGGTTGGACCATGTCTTATGCTACCAACTTCATCACCAATTTATCCTATGTTCCACCTCCTCAGGGTCTTGTCATCATATACCACTAATCCCAAGAAAGGAGTTCTTGATAAAATGTTAATGACTGGATATGGCTTAATGCTTATTACCTTTACCCAACAGGATTAGCGATTTACTGTCTACACATAACTCAAGGGAATGATTACGGGTGGAAATTTCCAAAGCTAATGCTGAAACAGAAAGATTTTTGGCTGGTGGACTTTTCAGTGCCCTAGAGCCACACAATGTAGGTGGCTTGGTAAGGGCAGCCCTCATTCTACTCAAGCAATGTATCATTTGTCAGATGTAGTTAACATTATTAACTGAGTTTTCCTTGCAGCAAAGGACATGGTTTTCATTGTATGGCCCACATGCCAAGTCTAAAATGTTAAATTCAAAACACACTGTGATATCTGATAGCCAAAAAAAAAAAAAGCTTTTGAAAAAAATTAACAGATGGAAAATTACTTAGTATTGTTTTTCACTCTGTCTATAATGTCCAAACATGTTTCTCCAGACTTATCAGCTAATGATTTGTAGGTTAAGAACATCAAGATCCATTTTGGGAGAACTTATGAGCCATTGAAGCTAATAACAACAGTGATGATAACCTGGAGAATCTGTACAGATATCAGTTTCAGTGGTTTCGAGGTTGTCTCAAACACAGTTTGATGTTTTAAATGTTACTGAGTCAGTTTTACATTACTTATAGCAAGATAGGGGGTAGCAACATGTTAGAAGCATGTTACAATATTAACTTTGTGTTAAATTTTTTCCCAGTTGCCTCAAAGATGAAATATAGCTTGGCATTTAAGAACCTACACCATCTGGCGCCGACCTAGCATTCCTGCCTTATTCACATGGTTTCCCTTCCTGTGCTCTGTGGTCCAGACGAACAGTACAATTAGGTGTTCCTTCAGTCTTCTGCTTCTATTGCATTCACACAGGCTGCCCACCATGCTGCAAATGACCTCTCTCCAGATCCAGAACTTGACACAGTGCATGGCACATAGGAGGTGCTTGATAAATGCATATTGATTGATTTCTGCTAGCTGAAATTCTACTCATCCTTCAGGGGCTTGCTCAGGAAAAGCTTCTGTGATGCCATTAAGTGAAAGGAAGTCTTCTCAAATCTTACAGCATTTTGTCTGAATATTTCCTTTGCTTTTATTAGCAGTCTACGCTGTCATCCCTTTTTTATACAACTGTAACTAGGGAGGAACAATTGTACCTTTACCCAAGGATGTCAAAATTAGGGCTCCTTCATCAGAAATAATTGAAATAAACTCAGAACTATATGATATTTTTTAAATATGACTCATCTACAGCCGGGAGACTTTCCCCAAAAGGCTTTTGCCCTATAGATCAAATTGAAAGTATTACTAATAGCATTCATGTTTATTTAAGTAAGTAAACTTACCAAGTATATGAAATTCTTTTAAAATTACAAGTGAATTATATAAACTTGAGTAACTTTGATAAGTAAATTACTTATAAGTAATGAAGTTACTTAAATAAATTTAATAAAAATTTTTTGAAATCTTAGCAAAAATAATTATTTAAAATAGGAAGCTACTATATGCCAGGCTAGGATGAGATAATAATCAAGACTACCATTTTCATAGTCCTTTAAGGTTTGTAAAGCAGTTTACATATTATCAGATTTTATCCTCTTGACAATCTTGAGAGATAGGAAGTGTAATTATTATTCCCATTTTGAGATGAGGAGACTGAGGCAGGTGGAAGTTAAGTGACTTACCCAATGTCACATAGCTGTCAAGGATCTGAGGTAGAATTTGGATCTTCCTTTGAGTCTTCCTGAGTTCTGGGCTGCTCCATATAGATGCCTCTTCTCCTGAACTCCCAGAATAGCAGCCTCCCTGGAGCTGGTCTCTGTACCATTGTTCTAAGGTTTCTGTCTCCCCTACACTTGTGGTATTCCACTCTTTTAATTTCTTTGCTGAGGGTGAGTTTTATGTGTCTTGCCCAGACAGGGTTTGCAATCTTGCTCATGTGCAAAACTTCCTAGTTGCTGCTGGTATACTTATTTGTGTAAGTATCCCTCCTTGCCCCACCCCCTCCTATATTTAATTATAAGATTTTCTAAGCTTGCAAACTCCTTAAGGGCAGGGACTAAAACTTTTAAATTTGTATTTCCAGGGTCTAGCACAGTGCTTGACCCCTAAAAAACTCTCCATAGTTGTTTTTCAATTGATTTGATTGACTGATTTTTCCTTTTGTATTCATAGTGTCTAGTACAATACCTTATGTGAAGTAGACACCAAGAGTAGATTGTTGTTGACTTAAAATCAAAGGACTTAGCTTCAGATTGCTCATCTTTCACTTGCTACCAGGATCACTTTGAAGCAGTAATTTAACTTCCTCAGTTTTCCCATCTGTAAATAACAGCATTTATATAGCATTTTGAAAGTGTATAAGGAAGTTTCATGTGTTAGCTAATTTGATCCTCACAACAATCCTGTGACACGTTATTGTTATACCCATTTAATACATGAGGGAGTTAAGGTTAAGAAACTAAGTGACTTGTCTAGGGTCACAAAGCTAGTAAGTATGTGAGGGAGCATTAGAGCACTGGGTTGCACAGTGGATGGAGGACTGGGTCTAGAGTCAAGAAGACATCTTCCTGAGTTCAAATCTGGCCTCAGACACGTACTAGACTAGCTGTGTGACCCTGAGCAAGTTACTTAACCCTGTTCACCTCAGTTTCCTCATCTGTAAAATGAGCTAGAGAAGGAAATGGGAAACCACTTCAGTAACTTTTGCCAAAAAAATGCCAAATAGGGTCACGAAGAGTCAGACACAACTGAAAGGACTGAACAAAAACAATAATAAATGTCGATTATATGCCAGGAACTAAGTAAATTGGAAGTAAGCTGAGGGTGGTAGTGGTGGTACTATACATAAAGCCATTGCCTGCTTTCCTGCAGCATGAGGAAATGCTTTAGATGAATAACATCTTGTTCTATTTTCAATCAGCTCTCAGAATGTGCTTTGTTATGGGTTCCTTTCTCCTACTCTTCTTTACTCCTGCCCCATCCCCACTTGCCCTTCCAATTTAGAAGGAAAAAAAGAGTTTAAAAATGTAGGAGTTCTACATCTGTTGCAATCTTGAAAAACTTTCCAAGATTATTTCTGTTTACTACTAACATAGGATTTGCTAGTTCCTAAAAGACATACATATATCTAGTTTGGTTTTTATTTATTTGCTCTCCAGGTTCCTAAAAGCATCTATTCCCAACCAAATGTTCTCCAGGCTATCTCATTACACTAGAGGTTTTTGACCAGCTGTGATCATTTTTTTTTAACACAACTGAAGTTATCTCCTAAAACAGACCAAGGCCAGTTAGTAATAACTCCTGAAGGGTTCTTTCTATGTCCTTCACATGGGATAACTTCCTTTTACTAACTACAAGACTATTACTGACTTCTGATTTTTCCAAGAGCTGGTCTAACTTTTCTGCATAAGACCTAGAATATCCTTTCCTCTGCCTAGCTTTACCCAAATGACATTAAATGTCCATATCCTAAACTGCCCAAGTCAGTGACAACAGAAAAAAGGATCACATCTATTGGTAAATGTTACATTTAATTCACTTCTTATTCTTACTCTGTCTTTAAAGAGTCCACTTTCAATTATCTGTCCAATGGAAGTGAACAGAAATGTGGAAAAGGCAAAATTTCATAGAGCTCCCATTTTTTTTTTTATATCTGGCTTGGGGGTACTTTAAAATTTATATTTGAACATATGTGTCTACTGCTTTGGAAATGAAGCAAGTAGACTTCCTGACGCTGGAGAAACTGGGAAGTTGTCCAATTCCCCCCATCTTTCACTCCTTACCCTTAGACTGAAAAGACAGTATACTCACTACTTTTATGAAAGGTTTTCCTCCTTGAAATGTAACAGCATTATAGATAGGTCAGTTACTTGCTGAATTATCTTTAACAGGTCAAGGGTGCTAAATATTTGAGTTTTAATAGACTTCTTGGGCAGCTCAATGAAAAACAGAATAGAATTCATTTACTAGTCAACTGATATTTATTGTGCAGCTACTATATACTTTGTATTTTGGGCGACCCAAAAAATATAAGATGTGGTCTCTGCCCTCAATGAGCTTATAATTTGGTTGGAGGAGTTGGGGTTAGACTCATTAAAAGGTGACATGGAAGCCAGTAGAAGATAAGTGCCAGTTGTTGAATAATACTGATCATAAATATTTGAGAGGCAATGTGGTCCAGTGGTAAAGTGTTGAATTTGGGGTCAGAGGGCATAGCTTTGAATGCCAAATATACAACTTATTTTCTGTGTGATTGAAAGCAAGGTACTTAACCTTTCTAGGCCTTATTTTACTTATCTGTGAAATGGAGCAGGGTGGGTGGGTAAGGGGGAGACTAGGGAGGACTACATGATTTCTAAGATCCCTTCCAGCTCTAAACCTATAACTAAACTTTAGGAGGTCAGAGGAAGAGCACATTTGAGGCTAGAAGGGTCAGAGAAGGCATTAGGAAAGATGAAATTTGAATTGGCTCTCAAAATATGAGTAGGATTTAGATAGGTAAGGAAAGAGAGGAGTGGAGAGACATTATGTGAGCAAAGGGGCAGAGGCAAGGGAGCACAAGGTGTATGGTCAGAGGGTAAATGGTTCATCTAGTTTTGTCTTACCTAAGGGTTCATGTGAGAAAGTAATTAAGACTAGAAAGGTAGAATGAGACTAGAATCTGGAGGGCCTTAGTTTCTTGCCTAAACAATTTCAGCTTTATCCCACAGGCAACAGAGAGCAAATAAAGGTAGAGATGGTATTTTAGGAAGATTTATATGGCAGTGGTGGTCAGGGTGGATTGGAAATGGAGAATATTAAAAGGAAAGACCACCAGCTAGAAGGTTACTATCATTGTTAGGCTTGTGATAGTGCCCTGGTGGGAAAGGAGAGGAAAGGAAAGGGCAGATTCAAGAGATACTACAAAAGGAAGAAGTAATAGGACTGGGTGAGAGTGTGAGGACTTCAGACATCTAATCAACCAGTCAACCAACCAATAAGTATTTATGAAGAGCTAACTAAGTTCCAGGCACTAGATATACAAGGAAACACTAAAATAATCCCTGATCTCAAGGATCTGATATTCTAATGGGGGGAAGGGAAACATGTACTTCTATAAGTATGTATAAGACACATACAGATTAGAAGAAGGTCAGCAATGACCCATGGGCCAAATCTGTCTACTGGCTATAATTCTTAGCTTACTGGACATACCAAAACAAAAAATGAGTAGATTTGGCCCAATGGCCATAGTTTGCCAATCCCAGGGCTAGATGAATATAATCTTGGATTGAAGACTTCAGCTACTGGAGGACTGAGAAACACTTTCTGCAAAAGGTGGGTTTTTAGCTGAGTTTTCAAGAAAACAGAGATTCTAAGAGCTAAGAGTAAAGAGCTGAAGTATTCTAGTCATGAAGGAGAGCAAGTACAAAGGCATGAATATGGGAGAAAGGAACATTGTGTGCAACACATAGACCAGTCTGACTACATCACATATTTTATAGAAGTGAGGGAAGAAGACTATTGTTGTTATTAATCTTTCGTTTTCAAAGAGGACCAATGGCTTGACTTGCAAATGAATAGGATTTAAGTGAGGCAGGGCTGTGCAAAATCATCAGCCTCACTCTTTCCTCCAGACTCATTTGGGTCTAGTGGCAAGACATAGGTCAGGATGACTGGCGATGGCCCCAGACATAGTGGGGACCTTGGCCCTTTGAAGCTGAGATCCCTGTTTGTCTGAGCAACACTTCGTTAAAGGTTAGGTAAGAATTGAGGCAAAAGATGGCCTAGTTTGCCTTCACAAAAGAATAAGAAGAGTGGAAAGGTAGGAAAAGGTCCTGTGATCTCATTAGCTCATTAAAAAAAACCTCATTAACTTTTTATGTCAAGCAGAGGAGATTATATTTGATCCTTTAAGTAATCAGAAGCTGTAACAACAAAGTGAAGGGGCAAGAAACAAAACTCTAATGAGCTGAGACCTGCACTGGAATGAGCTGAATCCCATACTTCCATCTGTTGGTCAAGGTGGCACTGGGGGATTGGAATCAGGTAAACAGTTTATACTGAGTGTCAGGACCCCAGTTCAGAATGAGGCAGTAGATAGAGCTAAGTAGACAAATGCAAGTCAGAACATTCAAGTCAGGTCCATGGCATGTCAAAAGTCAGGTTGGAGATTGGCAGATAAGAATCACAAGACCATTTCTCTAACGCAGAGTAGAACAAAGATGAAAGAGGAGTGGGATCATTAATATTAACAGGCAAATCAGGAAAAGATAACAGATTTTGTGGGGGGAGGAGAATGAACTTAGTTTTAAGTATATTGATTGTGAGATGACATCAAGACATTCAAGGAGAAATGTTCACTGGGAAATTTTAAGTACAGGAAAGAGTCAGTCCTGGAGGTATAGATTTACACTCACTCATATGGAAGTAGTGGCTGAAATTGTGGGTGTTGATGTTATTACTGGGGAACAGGGGAAAACAAAGGGCCAAAATATTTATTTAGGAGATAGGAGAAAAAAAGGAGAGACTCCCCTCTGAAAAAAAAAGTATTCAAAGAGGTAAGAAGTTAATGTGGACAGTATAGTGTCTTGAAAATAGACTCATACTGGGAAATATTTACCAATTAGCTCGTTGGGGAAAAAAAAGTATGAAAGACACAAGTTTAATCTACATTTAACATTTTTTCCATCACTTTTTAAAATCTAAAACAAAATGATAAATTAAGCTCCTATTTGTGTTTGCTGATTTCCAAGGTATAAGTGATCACACTGGAAATTTAACAGTGGACTTTCCTGAGCCATTCAGGCTGGCTCCATTTTTTCTTGCTTGGAAACCTTGAGGTGGGAGAGAGTTTCAAGAATCCAGGTGTGTTCCCATATATTAAGGATGTAGAAAGGTTCAAAAAGAATGAGAACTGAGAAAACAAACAAACAAGCAACCATTGATTTTGATGATTGGGGTCTATTAACAAGATTATATTGAGGCATAGCTTGGATCAGGCTTCAAATGATGGGAGGGTAGTTCCCTATATTTCAGCCAGTGCCTGGTAATTTAATTGTCCTAAAATGAGAGGTGGCCTACACTAGTAGGAAGAGTGTGAGTCTAGGAATCAGGAAACTTGGGACAGACTCTAAATATCTGTGGGATTGTAGGTAAGTGACTTATAGGTAAGTCACAACCTCTCTGAGCCTCAGTTTCCTCATCTGTAAATGGCAATCCTTAGACTTGCATTTGAGAAAAGTGCATTATAGGATTTAGAGTTATAAAGTTTCTGCTATTAATGTGAATTTTAAGAAATTAAAGTAGAATTCTTGGCCCTGCATTAGTATGTGGGAAGGCAGAGGTCTAGGTGATGGGTCAGATGGGAGAACGCCTAGAAAAGAGGCTACATTGACTTTCTGAAATGGACAAGTTAGAATTCCAAGATAGTGCATTCATAGGAAAATGTGTGCCTAGAGTATCTAGGGAAACAGATGAATTTGGAAAAGAAGTCCTGTGTGGGGACAACAATGATATGCAATCATTGCTTAGGTGGTTTTCATGCTGCCATTATGAATTTACCCACTTCCCACTCTCTAGGAGATGGATGAGTTAGCGATAATGAATTATCATCATATCCCAGAGGATTCTTGGATGTCACTAAACCAGAGGAGCTGAGTGAAATAAGGAAAGCCAAGACAGAAGGGAGGGTAAGCATTAGCTTACTAAAGGCCAGAAGATTGTTGGCTTGGAATGAGCCATATCATCAGCTGCTAGGTATGGTGGTAGGCATGAGGGAATCTTTATTCAGACTCCAGCTTAACCAAGAGCTTGCCAACTCCTATTAATTTTTCTCTTACAATATCTCTTAAATCTTTCCTTTTCTTTCCATCTCCCACATTATCACCCAAGTTTTAGGTCTTTATCACATACATGTTAAGAATTGCATTCCCTATTTCCCTGAGGGAAAGGACTATTTGCTTTTAGTCTTTTTATCTCCATCACTTAGCATAATTAACAACAACAACAGCAACAACATAGGTTATCTCATAGTGGTGTGCTTGGCCTACAATAGGTGCTTAGTAATTGCTTGCTCATTTGATTGACCCTATGATAGACTTCTGACTGGTGTTTCTGCCTTCCAGTGTCTCTCCCTTTCCACAGTATACTGAACCATGTGTCTAACAGCAGACAAGGCCTCCTGGGGAACATCTATTCTTACGAGAAGGATATCTTCTCAGCCCTATGCTATGAATTACCAAGAGGCCCAGCTCTATGGGAAACATATGTTTATCAACAGACAGAGCCTTCCTTAGGGAATAACAACCTTGCACATTTATTCAAGGCTTCTCCCTCTGAGAGTGAGGAGAGGGAGTCAGAGAGGATATACTCTCTTACTCTACCATTGCTAGACCCATTTTTTCAATCAAGCAAATGGCTTGTTATCAATAGACATGAAAATGAGATTTGCCGATGTGGAATATGTGTAATCCATTATTAATGAACCTAGGCTCTGTCACTTCTCAGTAATATAAATGGGAATTTTTAGGCTGTCGGGTTATTCGGGTCTAATGCTGAAAATTTTTAAAGTTACTCATGTGTAAAACAGTATTCAGGGCAGCATTACTGGTTTTTGGTATGCAGGCTTGAAGACAAAATTAGACCCATGTCACCTGCTGCTCGGAGAGTTTCGATGTATCTCATATTTCTTTTTCTCACTGGAGATTCCTTATAAGTTTTACAAGAAAAGAGCCTAGTGAGACCTGGAGTTTTCTGGCAATCTCTTCATTCTATTTTTTAAATTGTTCACCTATGATATTTAGCTAACAGCTACTATTAATTTGCCTAATTTTCTTTATTTTTTATTTTTCCATTTTGTGATTAAAAAAAGAAACAGATCTGGTTTAGTGAGACGAATGCAGAAATGAAAAAGGGACCAATTAAGTATTTACTATGTGCAAGATGGACAGAAGTGCCGAAGTATCTTGTTTTGTAAATTCAATTTAATCCAACACATATTTCATAAATTTAACTTAGTTCAACAAACATATTAAGTACATAGTATGAGCAAAGCACTGTGATAGGTGCTCAAATTATAAAGACAAATACAAAATAGTCCTTACCCTCAAGGAAATTGAGTTTTACCTGGGGAATACCACATACTAATAAATACGTATGAAGTAGATATGAAGTAATTTCTAGAAGGAGGGAATGATAACGACAAGAACGATCAGAAAATGCCTGGCAGTAAAACATAACATCTGAGTTGTACCCTGAAGGAACCTAGGGATTCTATGGGGTGGAAGGGAGGATGTAATGCCTTCTAGGCATGGGGGACCATTTGTGCCATAGCCTAGGGGTAAGTAAATTACAGATTTTGAGAGTGAGAAAGAACCACAAAAGCCTTCTGGTCTAATTCATGCCTGAAAATGAACCTTTTCTCTTACAAAACTAACAAGTGATTATCCAAACTTTTCTCAGACTTCTAGGGATAGAGAACTCACTCCCCAAATTATACTCTTGGATAGTTCTAGTGTTTGGGGTGTTTTTCTTTATGTCAAGTCTAAACATTCACTTATATATTAGTTATAGGAAGTGGGAAATATTGGAACATTTTCAAGGTAAGTGATTCTTCTGAATGTGTCAGTTTGATTTATAAATCAACCAGGTATGTAATACTCCCATAAAAGACCCTGCAACAAGCTCTACAACCTCTTCAGAATTCATCCTTTTCTACTGTAATTGGTAGCAGAAGTCATGGAGGAACAGAATTATCTCTATCTTGCCAGGTCCCTATAGCAATCCCATTGTTTATGGTTCTTGCCTCATGAAGCCAGATGTTTATTGAGTAGTAAATAGGCTTCCTTTAGTGGAATGTTCTCTTCCACTTGTATGTCCTCATGCTTCACAATTCCCATTTGTTCCCTGCCTACACAAGATGCTTAGCACAACTCTGTATTTTATGCTTTGGATACCATGTAAACATTGTTTAATGTGAGAAAAATGCGGTTCCTTTTCCATATGTATATGTATAATAGCATGATATTCTCTGCATGTATACATGTTAGGTAAACATTGCCATTTCCTAGTAATCATACCCATTAGTAGTGTGACTTAGTAGATTTTTTTCTTAGAAAGAAACTGAAGTGTTAAAGTAATTACAGTTAATTATTAGATCTTTCTTCACACCTTATCTAGTCAGACCATAGACTAGGTAATGCAGGCAGTCTACCCTCAGAGGATTCCCAGTCATTACATAGAGGATGAATAGAAATTTGGCTTCATATCACAGCCTTGAAAACTGATTTAAAAAAATAACCTTTCTGGGGCAGCTAGGTGATAAAGCACCAGCACTAGAGTCAGGAGGACTCTGAGTTCAAATTCAACCTCAAACATATAACACTCATTAGCTGTGTGACTCTGGGTAAATCACTTAACCCCAATTGTCTCACCAAAAAAACCAAAATAACCTTTCTTAGCCATGGGGTAAGTTAAATGTAATTCAACCATTATGGAGCCATTTTGGTTTAGGCAAAAGAGCAGCCTATAAGTATTTGTAGAGTTATTCTAAACAGTGTACTAACCACTGAACCAATCTGTTTCAAAAAAAAAATAGAATTTGAGAAAATATGTTAGAATGCAGACAAATTTGAATCAGGTGTATGGAAAAGTTTCTAGAAGTTGGACCCTGAAATGAACTGTTGAGGGTGGTAGTAGAATCTATCTCTGAAAAAGGCCTGAAAAATATTGTAGACACTCATACATATGGAAAGAAAAAAAAATCCACCATGAAACAACATTACACAATTTTAATGATTAAGATTGTCCTCAGAGAAGAGAGGAAAGTATCCACTTTCCTCCATCTTTTCCAGAAGTGGGGTACTATGTGCTTATAACATTGCATATGCTATCGTAGTTGGTTGTGTTGATTAATTGTGTTGGGCTCTTTCTTCCCTCCTCCTCTTACTTTTTCCCTTCCTCCTTCCTTCCTTCCTTCACTCCTTCCTCCCTTGCTTCCTTCCTGTGTTTTTTTTTAAAACAAGGAATGGATTGCTGAATAGCAAAGGGTAAGTGGTACATTCAAAAATAAAGAGTATGCATAAACAAAAGACATCAGTAAAAATAAAATATCATGCACAACCATCTCATTTAGTTTTGACTCTACCTAGAGACAGAAGATTGAATGAGATTATCCTTTAAGGTCATCTCTCCAGTTCAGTTTCTATAATCTATTAATAAATATTTAATAAATGGGTAGCTACATGGCACAGTGGATAGTGTCAAGGCTGGAGTCAGGAAGATTCGTATTCATCTTTCTGAGTTCAAATCTGGCTTCAGATACTAGATGTATGACTCTGGGCAAGTCTTTTAATTCAGTTTGTTTCAGTTTCCTCATCTGTAAAATGAGCTGGAGAAGGAAATGGCAAACCATTCCAGTATCTTTGCCAAGAAAGTCCCAAATGGGGTCACAAACAGTCAGACACAACTGAAACGACTGAACAACAATAATAAATGTCTACTATATGCCAGGAACTATGCTGTGTTCTGGGGACAAAAAGGAAATTTCTGATCCTAAGGAAGAGATAGCAACACTAAATCTAGAGACTTAGCATCCTACCAAACAATCCTGTGTTGCTCCTTATTTCCCTTCTAAAACATTATTTACAAAGTTAACTTCAGAATTCATGTTATATACTTAGCTTTTAGCCTCAAGAATCTCTAAATTATCTATAGTTTGCTCTTAAATTTCCTACTTGACCTCTTTAGACTTCACCCAAATTTTGGTCTTTATTTTCAACCTCATACCTTAAAAGTAGTTTGGTTCACTCTTCAGTCTAAATACCAGCTTGCTACAGTGGTTTATCCTCTATCACCACAAGGACCTTAATATAAATAAAAAATCTAAATAAGCCAGTTTAACAATAGAGTTGTATTCAGCCAGCAACCGCATGGACCACCAAATTGGAGCTCTACATTTTAGAAAAAATTGCTAAGGGAAGGAGTTTTTGCTCCACTAATGTTCCACCCTACAAAACATTTCCCACATCACTTATGAGCTGTGCATATTTTTGTACATCCACACAGAGCTTGAGTTTCCAGTCATCTGGTCACTTTCCCCAGGATTCTGTATGTTACCAAGTAGAGGAGAGAACTACACAGTACTCAAGCAAGTTCACCCTTTGATCATTCAATGTAGAAACAAATATAGGTCCTGACTTGGTGCCCCATCCATGTGAGATAATCGCTGTGACAATTCCGTCCTGTTGGAACACAGTGCCTTAAAAAGCCAGATGACTTCTTCTTTAGGAAATGTATGTTAATCTAGAAAGTGATACCCAGATCAGTGTCTTTGGAGGTTTGTCTTCAGTTTTCTTGGCTCTCTCTGAGCTTTCATCACTTCTGTTTGCCACCTCACAAACCAGAGGTGCTGCTGATGTTTCAGGTAACTTTAGATGTCACTCCTTATTTCTGGTGTTGATGCATAGAAGAACTAGCCTTGATTCCTTCCCCTGTACCTTACTCTCCTAAATCTATAGGTAACCTAGACTTAAGAGAATATCTATGTTAATTTGGCTTAGCTGTTAGGGCCAGCTTTTCCTAAATAAGGGAACTTAATCCTATATTCAAACTAAAAATAAATCACAGTGATTAACACTAACTGATTTCCTTTTCAGATTGAAAGTGGGGAGACTCGTCAGAATGCTTCTGAAGTAGTCCAGGTGAAGGTAATGAGAACATGATTTAGGGTGACGGGGGAGAATAGAAAGGGGGTAGATACAAGAGACTTCTTAGATGCCAAATTGAGAGGACTTGGTAACTGAATAAATGGAGAGGGTGTTGGAGAAGGAAGAGTCAACATGTAGAATTTAAAGTTCTGGAAGAATATTCAATTATAGAAACATTAAAATCAGTGGTAAATATGAGATTGATGCTTATGGAAAATGATGACGTAGATTTGTGCACATAGGTGCTCATGTAAAAGAGACAGATTTGACTCCAAAAGCCCAGTATGTTATGATGGTACCATCTATTTCAACCATACCTGAAACAAGTGGTTCTTTAGCCCTTGCTAAAATAAATTTAGCAAGGGTAACCTATTACTTTGTCAGCCTCCGTATTCCACTTTTATATGGCTCTAATACTTGGGAAATTTTTCCTTATAATTTTGCCATTTAGACCCTTTGTTCCTAATTCTCCTCTCTGGGGACAAGAAAGACTGATTCCAATCTCTCTTTTACCTGGCTGTTGATGTTAGGTGCTGCAGTGGATAGAATGCTGGGGCTAGAGTCATGAAGACCTGAATTTAAATCTGTCCTCAGGCACTCAGTAATTTTATATTCTAAACCAGAGCAGACCTGGGCTGACCTATCTCTTTGCTTATTAAGGCAATCTAATGTTTGCTGGCAGAGGCAGTTTGGTCGGGGAGGGGCAGTATGAGGATATTATTGAATATCTATCGATTACAGAAATCGCCACAAGACTTACAGTTTACGAGTTGATTCTACATTTGTGCATTTAGGTTGTATAACAATGAATGAGATGGATTACTTGGTAGTATAAACATAATTGGATGTCAGTCTTTCCCTCTGATTGGTTTTTAAATAGTCTCTGCTTATAAGGCATAGGTATTTTAAACTATGTTGTCAAAAACAGGTATAATAAAGAATGATGTAGTTGATTCTCAAATAGTCCATTAAAATGCTGGGAATGCTAGTTCAGTTTAAACTGTTGATCAGGTGGCACAGTGGCCGGAGCTCTGGATGTGAAGTCAGAAAGACCTGGGTTCTAATGTGACCTCAAACACTTACCAGCCCTGTGACCCTGCACAAGTCACTTAACCTTTGTCTGTCTCAGCTTCCTCAATTGTAAAATAAGAATATTATCAGGATCCAATTCTTGGAGTTGTTTTGAGGATTAAATGAAATATTTGTAAAGTACTTAGCGCGTAGTAAATATTTAACAAATGTGTGTTCCCTTTCTTCCTGATTGTCCTTCAAATACCCCAAAATAGATTATCATGGCTTTCCTTAGTTTTCTCTTAGTCAGTTTAAATATCCTCAGCTCCATTAACCGTTGCATGATCTTGGAGCCTTTTATTATCTTAATTTCCTGCTTCTTGATGGTCCCCAATTTCTCGAAAGTCTTTCTTTCTAAAATACAGTGCTTAGAACTAAACACAATGCTACAGATTGTTGTTGAGTCACGTACAACTCTTCCTGACCCCATTTGGGGTTTTCGTGGCAAAGAGTAGTTGGCCATTTTCTTCTGCAGGATCCCCATTTTACAGTTGAGGAAACTGAGGCAAACAGGTTAAGTGACTTGCCAGGGTCACATGGCCAATAAGTGTGTGAGGCTGAATTTGAACTCAGATCTTCCTGACTCCCAGCCTAGCACTCAATCCACTGCACCACCTAGCTACCTGCCAATGTTACACAAAGACTGTGATTAATATAAAGTAGATTAAAGATAAAGTAGATTAAAGTAATAAAGCAGATTAAAGATAAAATAGAACAAGAATACCCTGCCTTCCTCTCTCCCTGCCAACCCTCCCACCTTCTTCTGAAAACTATGTCTCATTTCATGAAGGATCCTATTGTAATAGGTTTTTTTTGGCTGTTGCATCACACTGTTAAGAATATAAATTTGTTTGAAAGATACTACAGGGCAACACAGTAGATGATTATGAGTGGTATTACCTCATAAATCAGTGAGAAGCAGTGGAGGGTAAAAAAGTTTTCAGAAAGCTCAGGGTGAGATACAGCTGAGCAAAATTATCCCAAGGGTATTTAAGAATGAAATCAAAGAGAACAACAAACAGATGAAGAATGGAAAAGATCTATTAAGATGTTTCTATCAAATATTTTCCTTTGTTATTGAATGAAGCCACCACATTAAGATGGCAACCATAGGACTATAACCCTGATGTGCTATGTGAAAAATTAGAAAAGACACCAAATCCAACAGATTTCAAGAGCAGCTAGCCTAGGCCAAGTATGCAGAGAGGAGGTCTTTGCCGGAGGCAACAAGATTTTGAGGACACTGGGGAATCAATTTTCTAGTTATTTGAAAGAGGCGAGTCAGACAGTTGATAAGCGTTCATTACACTCCTACCAAGGGCCAGGCACTAATCTGAGAAGTAGAGAGACAGAGGCAAAAACAATAAAATCAAGGATATCAAGGGGCATCTGGGTGGTGCAGTGGATAGAGTTCCAGGCTTAGAGTCAGGAAGACTCATCTTCTTGAGTTCAAATCTGACCTCAGAACCATATGAACTGTGTGACCCTGGACAAGTTACTTAAACATGTTTTGCCTCAGTTTCCTCATCTGTAAAATGAACTAGAGAGGGAAATGGCAAACTAGTCCATTGTCTTTGCCAAGAAAACCTCAAATGGAGTCCAGATGAGTCAGATACAACTGAATAAACAACAAAAGGATACCAAAAGCTTAGAAAAAAAAATCTCAATATATTTTTACCCAAAAAATGCTAACAAAAGAGATTGATAGCTAGTGACACATTTTCCTACTTGACTTCTCTACACAATTTTTGAGAGTAATTTATACACATCGAAGATGACCTGGCAGAAAGAATGGGATTGGGAACAGTCAAGCTTTCACAAATGATATCCTATAGGAGATGACATTTTAATCTAATTGATTGAAAGATCTAGAAAATGAAAGATCCCATTGTACTTACTTGTTTGCTGAGTATAAAAAAGCTTTTGATTTGATAGAGCTCAATGCCACCTTTGAGATATCTTCTGTGTATATGTAAAAATCAGACATAATTCCTCAAGAAACATGATATAAGAGAACATTTGTTCTTTGAACCTCTGATTATTAGCATCAAGTGATACCAAAAAACCACACCTGAGACAAGCTTGTCAAAAGCGTCAGTAAAATGTATGATCAGAGTAGAATCCAAATGGATGAAGGAAAAAATATGCATTTATTAAGTACTTACTATGTGCTTAGTGCTAAGCATTTCACCAATATCTTATTTAGTCTTCACAGCAACTCTGAGAGGTAGATGTCACTATTATCCTCATTACAGTTGGGGAAACTGAGGCAAATCGAGGTTAAATGATTTGCCCAGTGTCACACAGCTAGTCTGTCTGAGGTCGGATCGGAACTCAGATCTTTCTGACTGCAGCACTGTAGCCACTGTATCACCTAGCTTCCTATGATGAAGGACTCACTGTAAATAATGAGATCTTTTAGATATTCCTATTTTCTGATGACATTGTGTTGATTGCTTCAAGTCCTAAATATTGAAAGCACAGACATTGAAGAGTTAGCCTGCTCTGGAAAAAACCAAGGTCATAAAATATGCTTATTTCCTAGAATATGATATGCAGTTGGAAGGACAATCTGTAGAGCTGTTCCATTTGTACATATATGTTGGACAGACACTGAGGGTAAATAATGTGTGTAGCCCAAAATTGAACAGGAAGAGGAAAATGGACTGGATTGCTATGGTGAAATTGTTCTGCATTTTAAAAAAATGACTGAAACTTTTCCCTAAAACAAATGTCCATTTTTTCAACCAAAAATATTCTTTTGGTCATTCTATATGACTATGAGTCTTGGAATGGCATAGTTCCAAAAGATTAGAAATTGAAGGTCCTCAAGAACATAATGGAAAAGTGCATGGCAAGAGCCAATAGGCTGCTGCTATCACCAACAATAAATTGTGCAGGAGGAAAATCATATGGGGCAGTCTTATAGCTGTGGTGACAGATGGCTAATGGACAATCTGCATACTATCCATGCATTGGTAAGGAATCTCAAGAAAGGTTCCTTGTTTGTTTGATTGACCTCTTCTAGAAGACCACAGGACCTGGTTGAGAGTTACATAGGATATAGAGCCATATACTGATTGCAATCTACATGCAATGTTGGAAGGGGTTCCCAAATTGGTCAAATCATTGATTCATCAAAACATTGAGGTATCAAAATATC
Source organism: Phascolarctos cinereus (assembly GCF_003287225.1). Classification (NCBI taxonomy): domain Eukaryota; kingdom Metazoa; phylum Chordata; class Mammalia; order Diprotodontia; family Phascolarctidae; genus Phascolarctos; species Phascolarctos cinereus. The sequence goes on along the minus strand of NW_027555958.1, from coordinate 194,257,847 downwards.
TAGCTGGAACATTGTGTATGATGTTGGTCTAAACTTATTTTTAAGTGGCTACCCAGTTCTCTGAGCACATCGTGTTGAATAGAATTCCTTCTTCATAGTTCCTTTCATTAGGCTTATTAAACAAAAGAGTTGGGCTAGGTGGTTTCTGAGATTCCTTCCAATTTCAGGTCTATGAATTTATTAATCTATGATTGTACTATTAGGTTCAAATTAATTTTTATATTATTCTTCTCAAGTTACTCCATTTAGTTATAAATCTTCTTTAGTTTTTTTAGAATTATACTTAATTTTTTATAGTAACAGCAATGTTTTAAGAATGACTGAGTAATGCATGAGCAAGTCATTTTGACTATTATAAATACCCAAATTAGCTACAAAGGGCATAGGAAAAAAGACACTATCTACATCTAAAGAAAGAACTGATAAATAGAAGTATGTATAGAATAATTTTACATATATATGTACATACATACACATATATATGTATATTTTATATACATATATTTTGTGTGTCTAATAATAGCCATCTCTAGGGAGGAAGAGGGAGGGAAGAAAAAAAGGAATTCATTATATATAAATTATGTATTTATATATAAAAATTTATTATGTACATTAATGGAATAACAAGTTGTACATAATCAATTTTCAGTTTCATGTGCAATATTTTTTATTATACTATGTCATGGAAATTCTTGTTTTATCCCATAAATTAAAAATAAATTAAAAAAAGAATCATAATTATGCAAAAGATGTTATTTCTTTTCTTTTTCAGTGTTTCATATTCCTTTGTTTCCTTTCATTTATCATTTTTTTCATTATTTTTCCTGGGTGATTCCAACTGTAGTTTTTTCTTACAAGAATTGCCTCCTCCTAGCCATGTACAAGATTTTCTTATTGATCTGGAGCTTGGTGACTAGATTTCTGTGTGAGTTAAACAAACCTTCATTTCCTTACTGTTGGTTTCCAGTATATTCTAATAACCAGGATTTTGAATTTTACTTAAAATATTTCTTACAATTATATAATTACTTATTACAGTATTTCAAAATGTGATATTTAGGATTTTGTGGGTTCCGTGTCTTACTAGGAGGCTTTTTTTTTTTTTGGTGAGGCAATTGGGATTAAGTGACTTGCTTAGGGTCACACAGCTAGCAAGTATCACATGTCTGAGGACAGATTTGAACTCAGGTCCTCCTGACCTCCTGGTGCTCTATCCACTGCACTACCTAGCTGTCCCTAGGAGGCTTTTTAATACTTATATTATTTCACTTAACTTATTTTTAAAGTCAATTGTGATGACTTAGAAATAATATTAATTTTGCCATCATTTGACTTTGCTCATATATATTTCTTGTTGTATCAGTACAGTCCACCTATGTCTGGCATTAATTTGAAGTTTGCCTAGAAAGTGGAATGGATGCAATTTTCTCTGGACATTATTTTCAGTTTTAAAATACAGTTATTTTAGATATAAAACTTCCATTGGCTTTGTGTTATATGTAAAGGCTTATCAATTGCATTATTTGATCATTACCTCAAAATAAAAAAGCACTATTTTCACTCAAAACAACAACTGAAAGATGGCATTCTAATGGAGAAGAAACCAAGAAAGGCCTCCTTCTGAACATAAGATTTGAGTTAAGCCTTGAAGGAAGCCAGAAGGCAAAAGTGAGGAGGGAAAGCATTCCAGGCATAGGGCATAGCCAATTAAGAGGCTAGTTAAAGCCATTTAAAGTCAGGAGATGGAGTGTCATATAAAAGGAACAGCAAGTAAACCAGTATAATTGGATTGCTATGTATATAAAGGGGAATAATGTATAAATAAATTTAAAAGGTAGCAAAAGGCCAGAAGAGCTCATAGTCCAAATTACTTGTTTGTTCAAGGTATACACACACACACACACACACACACACACACACACACACACACACACACACAGACACACACACAGACATTATGCTGCACTCATTGTCTATCCAATTAATACATGCAAATGAGTGTTGTCCTTCACAGTAGTCACTTTGAGAGTCTATTCATTTATTTGTGTGACAGTACTACCTTCATAAAAGTTTTCACAATTCCTCTTTGGCTTTATAGAAAAATATTAATCTAGAGGTATGCAGGAGCCAGCTCAAACCAGCTCATGAGAGCCAATTTTTAAATACTCATTTTGAGGATTTCTCCACAAATCAAAGCTCAATTGATTATTTTGCTGATTCTTTAGACTTAAAGTGATGGAGAAAATGTTAATAATACAAATTAATTTTTTTAAGTGCTGTATGTATTTTTTTTCATGGAAAGTTGTTTTTCAAACATTAACCAGCACCCCACTGTATTAGACCTGTTATTTTATATCATATTACTCCTTCCCAACCTCCCCCATCACCTACTTTGTTCACTAGACTTGGCTTTAATGGCTTTTAGCAATTTCCCAATATAAAATGCACTCTCAAAGAATAAGGATTTGCCACCTCTGAGGATATACAAAAGAATGTGCCATGAGCTCCAAAGGCAGTTCCCCAAAAGGCATTCCAAACATGTTTTTATTTGGAAATGTGGGTTCTGGTATGTCTATTAAAGAATCAGTCACATTATGATTTAGTCATAGTTCCTAAAAATATTCTGTTAGGCTTTATAGCACTATTTTGATGAAAGTGTCAAGAATTCTAAATATGACTTTAAAGATGGGGAATTTCAGGTGCAGAGAGCAAGCATACACAAGAACTCAGTGACTGATCTTTTTGAGGATAAATAAGCCTTCATCTGAGCCCCATGGTTTTCTCCCTAAGTAACTCATTCCCCTAGGTTAAATATGTTCTTCATGTGCACATAGCTGCAAATGAGGACGCTGAAAGATCAATCCACAAAGTCTTTGTTTAACAATACCCATTACAGTTGGACATTCAGATTCTCCTGAATTGTATTAATTTCTGGAAGAACTAGAAGAAATATGGTTCAAACAATGGTGTGAGTCATGCAAATAGTGTGAAATGGTTGGAAGTTTGGAAAGTTGTGTCCATCATGACTAGCTCTAGAGAAGGAAGGTGGATTTATGACTTTGTAATGGTCATTAAATATTCAGAGGATTAATGCATCATGGCCAGCTGTTTTCAATAGCTGTACAGGACAGATGAGAAGAAACAGGCTTGAATTGCTATAGGGTGTTAGGTTAGCAAAGGAAGAATGAATAAGGTTGTTAAATACTGAAACAGGAAACAGAGGAAGATACTGGAAACTCTCTGGAGAGCTTTACAAGGTTAAATCCACATTTGTCTGGGATTAAGATGAGGTTTGCCTAGAAACATGAAGATGGAAGCAATGGTCTCTGGAGGTCATTTTCAGCTTTCAAATCTAATTCTTTCAGGTATAAAACTCCCATTAGCTTTGGATTTTATCTAATAGTTTATGAATTGTATTATTGATTATCACTCACAAATAAATATGTACAGTTTTTTCACTTATAAAAATGAGGTCATGATTTCTTTGGCAGGGTCTCAATTGGGAAACTCCCTTTACCAATGCAAATCAGAAAATATCCTGAGACATAATCTTAAGGAAATTTACATTTACAAAAATGCAAATGAAAATAAATGAGAAAAAGGTACCACTAAGATAGACGTCTAACTTGTTATGATACTGTCACGGAATACATTTGAATGTTGCAAAAATTAAACTGGGCTAGAGGTATTAGTATAGAGCTATTTGTGTTGTTCTGGGTCATTCATTTTGAGATGAAATACCAGTAGGTGCCAGAGAAAACACTTCAGGGAACTGGTAACTCAGAACCTGGCTATGATTCAACCTGAGGAATCATTATCTTTATGAAAAGTACAATCTTATTCTCATAGTTGTATGAAAAAAGAAAAGATTGTTTACATTGGAAGGAGCAAAGTTCGCATCCTGTCAAATGGGAAGATGATAAACATCACTTATAAATTTTTGGATGACTTAGACTGACACTCAGGGCAATTAGACATAAAGGAAGGCAGATACTTTTATCTAGCAACTAGCTTTTATCAGGACTGGTTCTAATGCCGACTGAGTGAGAAACTGTTCCAGAAAATATTTTATATACCAATTGGTCAGAAAATGTATACTTTAAAAAAATATTTACCTTGTGATTTCCTTTGGAGAAATCACTTGGTCACTTCCTTTCTTAGACCTTTATTGAGTGTGTGTGTGTGTGTGTGTGTGTGTGTGTGTGTGTCTATATGTGTAGATTTTGTAGGAAGATGGTTCCTACAATCCAGAGGTAGCTATGTCCCCAATAAGTATGCTTAGCTGTAAATGTTTTTGAAATTCTTTAGGACACAAGTCTTGCTGTAAATATATTATTACATAACACAGTTTCCTTCTCATGTATTTTCCTTCTTTCTACCATATTGACTCAAAGAGATAGATCCACATGTAGTGAAGAGCTAAAGCTTTGGAACCACAAAAACCATGGTGATGGCATCAGAAGACTCTGCCATTCAAGTGGTCTCAACTTTTAACTTCTTTCTGGATTTCATTACAACTATTCTAAGGATGTAGAAAGAGGCAGCTATGCCAGTGGTGTGCTGGATATTGCCTGTACTGGTTTGTCAGGGACAATTGTTAAATATACAGTGTGAACATTTATAATTTTCCATTCCTCATTTAGAGAGGGTCTCCAGGGCAACTATCATTCTGATGACTTCATCATCTATGGAATCTCATCATCCTACAAGACTACATCAGTCCTGAAATTCATGCCTACTCAGTACCCTCGGTCTCTGGGGCCATATGATTAGAGTGGGTAGAGGATGGACTGTGGAGAATTTTCTCTCTCCTTTCCCCCTCTCTCTTTCTGTCTTTCTCTCTCTCTGTATGTATAGCTACATACACATATACGTACATACATATATATACACACATACATATGCACATATATGCACATACACATATATTTTATTTCTTATATTGTTATATTTTATAAAGTGGTGTGTTGTACACAAATGAAATAATTTGCCAAGTTTGAATTTAAAAAGATGAGTCTTTCTGACTCTAGGCCTGGCACTCTATCTACTTCACCACCTAATTGCCCCTTTGATCTTTTTCCTCAAATGTTTTCTATTTTCATTTCTTTCATATATTTTGAGAACAGATACCTTGGTGCCCTCAAAATTGTATTCTCACCAGCACAAGTCTCCTTTATGTATATTTGATTTAATCTACTTCCTTTTTTTGCCTTTATTTTCTTTAATATCATTTCTACTTCCTTATATAACATATTGGAGAGTGAAATTAGTGTCCAGATATGATGACTGCACTACCATTAATGGAGAGACTACTTTGCTATAGTAATCTTGAAAAATCTTTGTTTTTTCTTTCACTTTCTATCTATTGGTTGTCTTCCAGTTTCATCTTTAAATATTCTCAGGATGAACTGGCCTAATTTGATCTCTTGCCAAGCTTTCTATTAACTTGTTTTTTTCCTTAGTGTTTCATGAGAGATGATACTACTCATAATCTTTTACCATCCTCCTCCAGACAATTTAAATAATATTTTTACATTCTAAACTAGAGTTGTCCTTGGCTTACACATCCCTTTGCTTATCAAGGAAATCAAGTGTTTGCTGGCAGAGGCAGTTTTGAAGGGTTATGAGAGTGGGGTGGGATAGGCTTTAGGAGGGGGATTATTGAATTTCTGCTTCTCATGGAAATTGCACTTTGCAAATTGACCCAACATTTATGAATTAAAATGATATGACAATGAATGAGAACACTCATTTCACAGTGCAAACATATTTGAATCTGTCTTTCCCTCTGATTGTTTTTTAAATAGTCTCTACTGCTAAGATGCAGGTATTTTAAACTGTACTGTCTAAAAGAGGCACTATAGAAAGTGATGTAGTTGATTCTCAAATAATTAATTTATCAAAATGCTAAGGAGGCTAGTTTAGTTTAAACAGTTTGGCAGCCAGGTGGCCCAGTGGATAAAGCTCTGGATGTGGAGTCAGAAAGACATGAGTTCAAATCTGACCTCAAACACTTACTAGCAGTGTAACCTGGGCAAATCATTAAAAATTGTATTTCTGTAATGTGATCCTCATCTGTTGCCCCAGACTAGAAATCAGCAGGAATCCTCTTCATGTTTTATACTTCCTCAAGCCTTGGTTTTCTGAGTGACTCCCACTTCCTGGGAGCAGGGCAAAGAGCTTTGGTCCAACTGAAATTCTATACCAACTTGGATGTTAATGCAAACTTAGCTACAGTGAAGTTTTTGTATATTGAGATTATCATGAATTTTAAAATATAAAAATGTTAAAATCATAGTAGAGTTTCTTCTACTGTAAAGTGGAATATAATCATACCACCTCCTAAAATTGTTATGAAGATCAAATCAAATGGTATCTGTATAATGTTTAACACAGTGCCAGGAGTATTACAGGTGCTAAATAAATGCTTAAAAAAAACCCCAAACCCAAAAAACTCTACTAATTGAAAGGGTTGTTTTCCATAAGCCATATCAGTATGAAGGTCATTGAATTGCACCAGAATGAAAAACTGGCTCAGTTTGATTTTTCAGCTCATTAGCTATGCTATTCACTAGCTGACTAATCAATTGGCCCATGGTTTTTAAAGATCTAATCTGACATGGTTTTTCTTTTCCCAGAATTACTGAGACAATGAGGAGAAACATGATTAGTTAAGGAATAATCCCCATGAAAAATGGAACAATAGTATAGGAAATCCCCCCCCCCCATCCTTCCTTGGAGAGATTGAGAAGTGCCTGATGAGTATTTGGATGGGTGTTCATGACCCTCCTCATAGTTTGGAGCACCCTGAAATTTTAATGGAGCTTAAAATCAGCTTGACTTCATTCCAACACCACAACTTTGTCTTGACAGCCTTAGGCAGGGGAATAGTATGTCTTGGGCATCAGAGTTGGCTCCTGCAAAATTTTTTTAAATGTATTTTATTTTTAATTTCTGCCATAAACAAGCATTTCTATAACATAGTATAATAATAATATTAAAAAGATTGCATGTGAAACTGCAAATCTACTGTGTACAACTTGGTATACCTTTAAAATACATAATTAAATAATTATTATTTATTTTATTTTGTTTTCCTTTCTTCCCCGATTCTAGAGAGGGCTACATTAGACACAAATAGGTACATGTATGTAAAATTATTCTATACATACTTATATTTATCAGTTTTTTCTCTGGATGCAGATAGTGTCTTTCTTCATATGTCCTTTATTGTTAATTAGGGTTTTTATAATAGTCAAAATGACTTATTTGCTCAAAGCCTTTTTTAAAACATTATTGTTGTTACTGTATAAAATGTTCTCTTGCTGCAAAATTTTGAAAGAAACAAGAAAAAAAAAACCTTTTTATCCCTGTCCCTTTTTTTGCTCTGCCTCTCTAGAGAGGTGAAATAAAATAGAAACCCCCCCAAAAAAATCTTAGATTATACACAAACTGACTTTGATCTCTGCATCTTATTGAATCCTATTGGTGATATAAGTTTAATTACAGCACATATAAAATATTATTCAGTATTGTAAAGTGAAGTGAGTAGAACCAGGTGAACATTATATATTGTAAAAGCAATATTGTAAAGATGATCAATTGTGAAAGACTTTGTTACTCTGATCAAGACAATGATCCAAGACCATGCCAAAGAACCCATGATGAAAAATTCTATCTACCTGCAGAGAGAGAACTGATGAACTCTGAGTATAGGTTGAAACATACTTTTTAACTTTATTTTTCTTCATTTTGTGTATGTTTTCTTTTGAAATATGGCTAATATGGCAATATGTTTTACATGATTTCACATGCATAATTGATATTATTTTGCTTGCCTTCTCAAAGAATGGGGGAGGGTGAGAGGAAGGGAGAGAGAGAATTTGGAACTCAAAATTTAAAAAAAAGATTAAAAAAATTCATTAGTACCGGCATTTGGGAATAAGTCCATCAGAACTAACAGGTCTTATGGTGTGCTTTTCCACATTGTTTTATGTAAGTTGAAAGATAATCTAAAATTAGAACATTCTTAGTTTCTTGTACGTTTCATGTAGTAAGTTGTGGAACCCAACATTTTCAAAGAATTCAGGCATTCGTTCAACGTTTCAACATTCAATATTCAATGCATTTTATGTACTTAAAAATACTTTTTAGTGAACACTTGTTATATGTAAGACACTGTTTTGGGTACTGGGCTACCTTATCTCATTTTCCACAGTTATTCTTCTCAACCTTTTTCTATCCCTTCAAAGTATCAACTTCAGCTCCAGCCCTCAACTTCCCCAGCTGATGACTTAATCATCAGCCTCACTGACAAGACCCAAGCCTTCCAGCTAAGACCCCCTTAGTTCCTCTCCTCAAGTCCTCAGGACCCCAGTCAGTATAATCCATCCTCTTATCTTTCATTCCTTTTCTAGAGGACAAAATTCCCTGGATACATGTTCTTCAATTCAGTCATCCCCCATTCCTATCAATCATCCGACCTCAATCAGCACACACAAAAACCCCCAACACATTTCTATAGTGCTTTAGCTTACAAAACATTTTCACTAAGCAGTAAGTAGTGTTATCTCTATAACACAAAGGTTATTAACAAAGGTTATTAAAAATCTGTGGATTTTTAAAGAACTATTTCAAAATAATTGATTTCTTTTGTAATTCTATGTATTTTATTTTTGAATTCAAAAACATTATTCTGAGAAGAGATTCACAGGCCTTACCAGATTGATAAAAGGGCCCCTGAAATGAAAAGGATTAATAATCTCTGCTTACTAGTGGCCTAGAAGCCCCAACTTACACAGACCAAATTCAGTCATGGGGAAGGGGAGATAGGATGCTTCCCACAAATTGCTTTTGCATGTGCCCTCACCCAAGGTTTCACTGGGAATCTCAGATTCCCAATCTTATGGCATGGTCTCTACAGAAAAGGGTCCTCAGCTCCTTATGTAAGCTCTCAGTCTAACTATATGTGCAAATAAACTCCTTGAGGGGGGAATGTTTCACTTTTCTATTTGTAAACCTAGGGCCTAGAACAGCACCTGGCACCTAGAGTGCACTTAATAATGCTTGTTGATTGAGTGAATGAGTGCAGAGCAGCCTTTATTTTGCCCTATAGAAAATAAAAGACTTGGCAATGAGCCCATAAATAATCAAGGCAATTTCTTTCTGGTCTAGTGAACCTCATGAGTCTTATCCCTGCAAGGATCTTTTGTTGTTGTTATTGTTGTATTTGTCCTTCGCTCTTGAAGAGGACTGTGACATCGGGGGAGATAATGACATGACTTGCAATTGACTTTGATTTGAATGAGGGAGGGCTGTGCAAGGTCACCAGCCTCACTTTCTCCTCCAGAGCCATCAGGGTTCAGTGGCCGGATATTCATCAGGATGACTGCATGTGGCCCAGGATGCAATGGGGGGCTCCGGCCCTTTTAAGCTAAGGTTTTTTCAGGTTCTCACTTTGAATGAGGTAATGTCCATTTAGTGAAGAGGGCTCTTTAAGAACCGAGTCAAGGGGTGTGCAATCCTTTTGACTTAGAGGGCAATGCTGCACTTGAGTTCCCCAGATGGGAAATATGCTGAAGTCAACTCCTTTTCCTCTAAAATTGCAAAACCCATGTTAAGAGCGGTGAACATTGCTCAACATAGATTTGAAATATCAAAGACCTCTCTGTTGCTATTCCTTCAGCTTCAGGGCCATGTGGCTGCTGTTTTGTTTTGTTTTGTTTTGTTTTTGCTGTTGTTTTTGTTTGGTTTGGTTTTGTTTGGTTATTCTTACTGAGTGTAGCTTCTGACGCTGTATGTCAAAATGGATAGAGTGCTGGAGTTGGAGTCAAGAAGAACTGAGTTCAAATCCTGCCTCAATTACCTACTAGTTGTGTGACCCTGAGCAAGTCACTTATTCACTTCTTGACTCAGTTTTCTCATCTATAAAATGGGGATAATAATAGCATCTACTTCCAAAAGTTATGGTGACACTAAGATTATAGATACGCATATGTGCATACACATGTATGTATATTATATATATACTCTGTAAACACACCTATGTACATGTATATAAGTACATAATGCTTTGCAAACCTTAAAATGCTATTATTATTATTACCCATAATTTTATAGCTGTGGATTAGGTCAGGAAGTGTTGCTACTCTATAATTTGGAATTTGGTAGTTTGGTGTGGCTTCGTGTTTGAGTGATTAGGATGAGTAAATGGCCCTCCACATCACAAAATCTATGTATCTGTGATCTAGCAGTGACAACACATTGATGTACCTTTGCTTTCCAATTCTCAGAAGTTTAGGCAGAACATAGGACCAGCCTTAGGCAATATTATGAAGCAGGTTAAATATTCCTAGACTCCTTATTATGTGTCATTTCTTCTCTCCATTATCTATCTCCTCTGCAGCCCCCAATAACCTTAGGACAACGTGTCTTCCTTCTTTCCTTCTAGCCCTCCTGTCTAAACTTACTCTCTGTCTCTTCTCAGGCACACCAAGAGGAGACTAGTGGACAGATATGAAAGATGCTTTTGAGCAGTCCAGCAGCTAACCTTAGAACATCAGAACATGATCCTGCATTGATACGTGGAATGATTATTCTTCTTCAGTCATCCTGATGAATATCTGGCCACTGGGCCCAGATGGCTCTGGAGGAGAAAATGAGGCTGATGACCTTGCATAGCCCTCCCTCACTCAAATCAAAGTCAATTGAAAATCATGTCATCATCTCCTTAATATTATGGTCCTCTTCAAGAATGAAGGACAAACACAAGGTAGAAAATAGATGAAGCACATGCAAAAGCTTCTAAACTGGAGAAGTTCTATGCCCATGTTTTTTGTCTTTTATTTTTTCCTTCTTGCCACTATTGACCTACCTCACAAGACATGTTTCTTTGCTTCCTGTTCCCTCTCAGGATCAGGACACACTTCTCCATATCGCCATAAATACTAGAAGAGCTGAACATTTCTTATTCTCTCTCTCTCTCTCTCTCTCTCTCTCTCTCTCTCTCTCTCTCTCTCTCTCTCTCTCTCTCTCTCTCTCTCTCTCTCTCTCTCTCTCTCTCTCTCTCTCTCTCTCTCTCTGTCTCCTTCTCTCTTCCTCCTTCCCCTTCTCCTAATTTATTCTTACTCTATTTTCTTCTGTTTGTCTTTGACGTCTGTTATTTTATAATCTAGTGTTATTTTCTCAACATTCTCTCTCCTTTATTTACCTTGTTTCTTCTTCATGAATAAGAGTTTGGAGGGATGAATTGAGAGATGTTCTATCAGCCCCTTCTAATAGGCCATTAGATAGAGCTAGATAGATATCTATCCTCATTGCAGGAATATGTGTTCACATTTAATTTTAAGATTGATTCAGAAAAAAAGGTGGGATTAGAATGAAAAATTTCCATAGAAGTCCCATCCTGTTACTTCTTTATCATATGAAGATAACTGGGCTACACCAATAGAGTTCAAGATTTAACAGGTTCTACCATGATGTAAAGAGCTTAAACACAGATCCAATGACATACGGTATCTATTTTCAGAGAGAGAGCCTGTTTGAGTGCAGAGAACCTTGCTGCCAGATTGTTTATCACCAGCTGGTGGATATTTTTGGCTATGAGGAAGCGTGAAATGACCAAAAATCCAAAATGACTCTCTGCCCTTTTTGATCCCTTTCCACTTTTTTTCTGTCATAGTTGAGTGGGGGAGATGAATGATCACATTAATGATCACAAAGCTCCTAAATCATCTATAAACATTTATTGTCAGTGGTCTCAATTATGATTTTTGTTTAATGACAAAATAATTGATGTGCTTCCAGAGAGACTGTTCTTGCTATAAATGAAACCATAAAATACAAATATGTCACAATTAAATGGAAGGATGGTTCAGAGATTTTTCTCAGGAAGTCAGTCAATAAGGCACTCTATTAAGTGCCGAAGATACAAAGAAAAGGAAAAAAAAAACCCAGTCCCTGACTTCAAGGAGCATACATTCTAAATACGGGGGTTGGTTAAGTTGGATTCACCACATTCACAAAGACACAGAAGCAATACTTAGTGATTTTTGTCTTGTAGTGATTGTAGTGTTCATGAGTATAAGCAAACATATCACCCTGAAAATAACAAGAGCTCATATATCAATATCTTTTGTAGAGGATAAAGAAATAGAGAAATGCTGTGAAGAATTTGGCAAGATTGTCCAAATTAAGTCAAATTTACTTTGATTCTCAGGGACTCCAAAGCAAAAATGGGTACAAGGGAAGATGTTGGAAACCATGTCTGAAATTATGATTCAGGATTAAAAAATAAAAGCATCTAGTGACTTATAGACTAATTAAATGACTAATAATTGTTCTTCATGAATACCTTCTTTAAGAAGAGAATCAGTTAAAATTGCGCCTGAAATCTCCCAAAATAAAGCTGACTTTTTTGCTAGACTGAAAATAACTGATTATTGATATGATTCAAATCATAATCAGCTGTATATATCCAATCAGATAGAATATTTAGTCAAATGTAAAAGTTAATAATGAATTAGAAAAAAAGATTAATAATGAGAAGAGTTAGGGACTGAGCATTTTTTTATTGTTGTTTTTCAGTTGCTCAATCGTGTCTGATTCTTTGTGATCCCATGGACCATAGAATGCCAGGCTCTTTTATCCTCCACTATCACTTGAGGTCAGTCCAAGTTCAGGTTCATTGATTCCATGATATTTATCTCTCCGTCTCATTGTCTGCCATCTTCTTTTCCTTTTGCCTTCAATCTTTCCCAACATCAGAATCTTTTCTAAAGAATCCCATCTTCTCTCCATGTGGCCAAAGTATTTAAGCTTCAGCTTCAATATTTGACCTTCCAGTGAAGAACCTGGATTAATTTCTGTAAGTATTGACTGATTTGACCTCTTTGCTGTCTGAAGGACTCTGAAAAGTCTTCTCCGGCACCACAATTTGAAAGTATTGATTCTGCAGCACTCAGCTTTCCTTATAGTCTTACAACCATACATTGCTACTGGAAAAACCACAGCTTTGACCATATGGAGCTTTGTTGGCAAGGTAATGTCTCTATTTTTTACTATAGTGTCCAGATTTGCCATAGCCTTCCTTCTAAGGATCAAGTTCTTTCAATTTCTTTGAAAGTCACTAATCTGTCACCATCTGCCATGATCTTTGAGCCCAAGAATATGAAATCTGATGCTGCTTCCATTTCTTCTCCCTCTATTTGACAGTAAGTGGAGGGACCAATTGCCAAGGTCTTAGTTTTTTTGATGTTAAGCTTCAAGCCAATTTTTGTACTCCTATTTCACCCTCATCAAGACACTTCTTAATTCCTCTTCACTTTCTGCCATGAGAGTGGTATCATGTCCATATCTAAGAGTGTTGATATTTCTCCCAGAAACCTTAATTCCAGCTTTTGATTTGTCAAGTTTGGCATTTAGCATGATGTACTCTGCCAATAAATTAAATAAATAAGGTGACAATATACTGCCTTATCATACTCCTTTTCTAATATTAAACCAATCAGTTATTCTGATTCTAACTGTTGCTTCTTGGCCCGCATACAGGTTCCTCAGCAGACAAGTAAGATAATTTGATACTCCCATCTCTTTACGGACTTGTCACATTTTGTTCTCATCAACATAATGAAGCCTTTAGTGTAGTCAATGAAGCCGAAGAAGATTTTTTGTTTTCTGGAACTCCCTTGTTTTCTCCATAATCCAGCAAATGTTGGCAATTTGGTTCCTCTGCCTCTTTGAAAACAGCCTGCTCTTCTGGTAATTCTTGGTTCACATATTGCTGAAGCCCAGCTTGTAGAATCTTAAGAATAATCTTACTGGTGTGTGAAATGAGTGCAAGTATTCAGTAATTTGAATATTTCTTGGCATTGCCCCTTTTTAGGATTGGGATGTAAACTGATCTCTTCCAGTCCAGTGATCATTGCTGTATTTTCCAAATTTGCTGGTATATTGAGTGTAACACTTTAATGATATATTTTAGGGTTTAAAATAGCTCAACTGGAATTCCATTACCTTCACTAGCCTTCTTATTAGCAATGCTTCCTAAAGCCCAATTGAGTTCGTTCTCCAAGATGTCTAGCTCTAGATCAGTAACTACATCATCTTGGTTTTTGGTGATGTTAAAATCTTTCTTGTATAGTTCTTTTGTATAGTCTTGCATATGCAAGAATCTTAATTCTTAATCTCTTCTCCTTCTATTAAGTCCCTACATTTTTGCTTTTATCATGCCCATTTTTGCATGAAATGTTCCCTTGATATCTCCAATTTTTTAATGAGATCTCTTGTATTTCCTGGTCTATTATTTTCTTCTTTTTCTTTGCATTGCTCATTTAAGAAAATCTCACCTCTCCTTGCTATTCTCTGGAATTCTGCTTTTAGTTGTGTATATCTTTCCCTTTCTCCTTTACCTCTCACCTTCCTTCTTTCCTCAGGTATTTGTAAAGCTCATTAGACAACCATTTTGCTTTTTTTATTCTTCTTTTTCTTTGGAATGTTTTTTGTTGCTGTCTCCTGTACAATACTGCAAACCTTTGTCTGTAATTCTTCAGGCACTCTGTCTACCAGATCTAATCATTTAAATCTATTCATCACTTGTACTCCAAATTCAAAAGGGATGTTGTTTAGGTCATACCTATATGATCTGATGGTTTTCCCTACTTTCTTCAATTTAAGTCTGAATTTTGCAATAAGTTCATGATGTGATTCACAGTCAGTTCCAGGTCTTGTTTTAACTGTCTATATAGAGCTTCTCTATCTTTCTGTGTTGATCATCTGGTGACATTCTTCTGTGTAAAGTCACCTTTTGGGCTGTTGAAAAAGAGTATTGGTATGACCAATGAGTTATCCTGACAAAACTCTATCAGTGTCTGCCCTGCTTATTTTTGTACTCCAAGGCCAAACTTGCTTATTGTTCCAATTATCTTTTGGTTTCCTACTTTAGCATTCCAATTTCCTATGATGAATGTGACTTCTTTTTTTGATATTATTTCTAGAAGATGTTGTAGGTCTTCATAGAACTGATCAACTTTGGCCTCTTTAGCCTCAATGGTGGGAGCATAGAGTTGTATTACTATGAAGTTGAATGGTTTGCCTTGGATTTGAATAGATATCATTTGGTCATTTTTGAGATTGTACTATAGTACTGCTTTCTTATCCTATTGTTGACTATGAGGGCTACTTCATTTCTTCTAAGGTATTCTTGCCCACAGTAGTACATGTAGTGGTCATTGGAATTAAATTTACCCATTCCTGTCCATTTAAAATCACTGACACCCAAGATGTTGTTTAATCTTTCCATCTCTTATTTGATCACATCCAGCTTGCCTTGTTTTATAGATTTTACATTCTAGTTCCTATGAAATATTGATCTTTATAGCATTGGACTTTGCTTTCACTAGATGCATCCACAGCTGAGCTTCTTTTTGGTTTTGGCCAAGCCACTTCATTAGTATTGGAGCTACCTGTAAATGTCCTCTGCTCTTCCCCAATAGTGTATTGGACACCTTCTGACCTGAGGGGCTTATCTTCTTTTGCCATCTCTTTCATTATTTTAATACTATCCATGGGATTTTCTTGGCAAACATACTACAGTGGTTTGTCATTTCCTTCTCCAGTGGATGATCTTTTGTCAAAATTCTTAATTAGGACCTGGGTAACCCTGCACGCCATAGCTTATAGTTTCATTGAGCTACTCAAGCCCCTTGAACCGCTCCACTACAATAAACACAACAAGGCAGTAATTGGAGGGGGGTGAAAGCAGGTAGGGAGCTAAGCATTTATATAGCACAAATCAGTAATAAGTGCTTTATAACTATTATCTCATTATCTGATCCTCACAACAATCCCAGGAGGTAGGTACTATTTTCATCTGCATTATACAATTGAAACAGGCAAATAGAGGTTAAGGGACTTGCCCAAGATCTAGTAAATATGTGAGGCTGTATTTGAATTCAAGTCTTCCTGACTCCAAGTCCAGTGTTCCATCCACTGTCCCATCCAGCTGTCTCTGATACTTTGAATCTTTATAAAGCTACAATATAACCTGTTTAAACAACCTGCAAACTGAAAAAATGGAAAATTGCTACACACAAACATAAAATAAAAATCAGGAGTTGAATTTATTATGAAAAAAAGCAGGGGTAGTAATCATAATCTCAGACAGAGTTAAAGCTAAAATAGATTTAATCAAAAGAGAAAAATAAGGAAACTATGTCAGCCATATTAATCAATTATTATTTTGGATTATTTAAAATAACTATACAGTATAAAGTTGGAATATTGTTGTGGTGTGGGGAAATGATGAGTTGGTGGGCTTAGAAAAATATGAAAAGACTTGGACTTATGAAGGAAGATGTTATCCACCCTCAGAGAAATAGAGGACAAACAAGTATAGTATGGTCTTACATAGATGCATGTGAATGTATATATCTACATATGAGTATGATTATATATATGTATGTAAGTGTCTGTATATATATATTTGTATATGTATATATGTGTATGTATATATATATATATACATATGCATGTGTACATACATACATATATATGTATATATATACGAATATATATACATGAATATATATACATATATATGTATGTATGTACACATGCATATGTATATATATACATACACATATATACATATACAAATATATATATACATATGCATGTGTACATACATACATATATATGTATATATATTCATGTATATATATTCGTATATATATACATATGCATGTGTACATACATACATATATATGTATATATATTCATGTATATATATTCATGTACACACACACACACACATATATATATACATATAAAATTGTGGCCTTTTTGGGGAAGAGAAGGAGGAAGGGGGAAAAAAGAACAAAGTTAAAAGTGCACAGCAAAGAACAAAAGAAAACTTACAAAGATGCAAAGAAAAGATGAACAGCTCTGAACACAAAGCGTAGCATTTACTATGTAGGCTTTCTTAAAATGGAAATTTACTGCTGTATATTTTGAATCCTCTCTTACATTCTGCTGTGCATGTAGCAATGCTCTTTTTTTCTTTTTCTATTTTGTATTTGTTTTAGTATTTAAGCTTAAAATAAATTAATTAAAAAACTGACATTGATTGCATCATTGTACTGCTTCTTAAAAATAATAATAATGAAAAAAACCAACACAAGAAATCACAACAGGGAAACCAGAAATAACAATAACAATAGTTAGCATCTATATGGTGCCTACTCTATTTTAGACACTGTGCCAAGGGATTTCCAAGTATCATCTCATTTAATCCTCACAACAAGCTTAGAAAATGGGTGCTGTCATAATCCTCATTTTATTATGATCCCAGATAAGGAAACAGAGACAAATAGAAGTCAGATGAGTTGCCCAGGATCACGCAACTAATAAATGTCTAAGGCTGTATTTGAATTCAGGTCTTCCTGACTCCAAGTCCATCCCTCTATCTACTGTGCCACCAGGAGCTTAGGAATCATAGAAAGCTTTCTGATAAATTTCTCCAATTGCCACTTTGCATTGAAGATGTCAAGTGTCGAAGTGTATATTGATTAAGCATGGGAAATCTTATCAAGTGTTCATAGAATTTCTGTTCCTCTTCATTCTGTACAACACATTAAAGGACAAAGATTTCAAATATCTTCCCAGTGGCCTTTTTGCAAGTACATATAGATGTAGCAAAGCAAGATGATCAAAGCTCCCACGAAACTTTATTGCTTCTTGTTTTGATGTGCATAATAAAGCAAATTCTGTCAACTCCTTTACTTTGCTCTACAAGAAATACCTGTGATACATTCTTCTTTCATTTTTCTCTTGGTTTCATTTATGGAAAAAACGTCAAGATTAGCAGATCTAGCAGTTTGCCCACTCACAGGTCATTGGAAAAGAATCTCACATTTGGAGTACTAATAGCTAAGTTTAACCTAAACTGGTCTAAAAACTGGGTCATTTTTAGCATCCTCTTCCTATTTTTTCACCATTCTGCCACCATCACTTAGAAGCAGAAGCTGACCACTGAGGGTCATTAAAATTTTGTTCTAATTTTATAAGTTTCCATGGACAAAAAATTCATCACTAAATAGTCAGCCTATGGATGATGAGTCTATGTGTACTTAGATGGGCTGGTCTTCAGAAAGCAGACTACATCTGTTGCTGAGGTCATACTTGTGGCCTTTCCAGAATGGTAGAATCTAATAGAGTTTACACATTGAGAATCCAGTATTGCCTCCACACCATAATGAGATATCAGAATTGGACTTTGTGAAGGTAAGAATTAGTCCAAATGAAATTCTTGACATGTAGTTGCTATCCTTAAAATCATTTACATGTTTATGTTGAGCTGTAACTCCCCTAAATTTGTCTATGTGCTTTTCAAGATGAATATTTTTTCTTTGACCCTATATAACTTCAAAGTATGGAAATACCATGATGTCAAATAAATAAAATAAACTCTTTCTAGGCTCTTTCTGTGTGTGTCTGTGTTGTATTGTTTAATTTATTGAAATTTGTTCCTTTCATGACATATATATTATAAAACTATGAAAAGCCCTAAGAGTTTGGGAGATACTAACTGGGGAAATCCACTGCTCGATTCTCAATGCCACCTCCTATCCTACCCTCTCCTTACCAAATTCCTGCAGGCCTCATAACAGCTGGGTTTTCTAACTAAACTTTGGGTATATGTGAGTTTATTTGAGCTTATATAATCCCCATATGTTATGATTCTTTGGATGGAAAGTACCAACATTTATCCAAGTGATATTGATAAGGTTCATTCAGTGGGAACAACATGAGAACATTTCATGGCAAAATAGTAGAACACTTCTTTCTCTCCTTTTAAAGTGTAGTTTTGCAAGAAGAAGAAGAAATATTTTACTTCTAAAAATAATCTCTTTACTCAGAGGAGACATTGGTTTAGTTGGAGGGATTATAATGAACTCAGTTCATTTAAAACCATTCCTATATAAGCATTAATATTTAATTGTAGGGATTATAGTGATTTATGTTTCAATTAAGACTACTCTGATAAAAGTATTAGTCATGTATTTTAATGATTTGGTCTCCAGTGCTACTATCTAGGACTTTATTATATGTACTCATTATCTGAAACAGACTTCAGTAGAAACAGATTTGATTTTTGGGAAGTGATAGGATTTCTCTAGAATGAAGGATATAGAAACCAAGTGGAAACATATTTTCTCTTCTGCACATGGTTTTTATACTTGGCCCATTTTGATTGAGATTTTATGGTTCCCAGATTTATATTCTTTGAAATTATGGACATTGGATCAAATCCTCATGTTGGAAAATGCTTAAAGGTGACATCAAATGAACACACAATTTGAACAACATACCATTTTCACACAGGTTTGGATAACCGAAGGCAAAACATTTCCCTGTAAAATGTTGTAAATGTGCTAGATTTCAACACAAGCCCCCTAAAGTATAATAACATTTAAGAAAGTTTTAAAATTTTTGGAGGTGTTATTTCTAAGATACCTTCTCTAGTTTTTCCTCTGTGATCAATCATGAGGAAAATATAATCTCTAGGCTATCAAAAAAATTGTGTCAGCAACTCCTTTCTGAGAGTTGAGAAGCGGGGATTTCCTCTCAAGTATAATGCTGACTTTAAAGTTCCTTTAGTAATTAGTCCAGTGTGATTTTGATGAGAGAGGTTTTGTTTTTGCAGACTATTCTTTTCAAATTAGTCAAAACTAGACCAATGAGTAGTGCTACCAGCCATATGTATGTGGGTAGGTAGAAAAAAAAGACCCACTAAGATTTGTGCCACGTAATATTTCTTTGTAGTAACAACATTGACTTAGTGGATAACGCACAGGCCTTTTAGCCAGGAAGACCTGGGTTTGAATTCTTCCACTGCTACTCATTCCCTATGTTTCTGAGCAAGTCACTTTAACCATTCTATACTTCACGGACTTTGAAGTCTGCCTTTAAGTGGGCAAAATTTCCACAGTGAGTTTCCCACACTGATGAAATGACATATTCTTAATGTATTTCTTTGAATAACTAACTATTCCTACCCAGGTTAAAGGTGTAATCTACTTTTTGGATAGCAGTAATAGCTACTTTTGGTGAAACTGATAGTCATATTATTGCTTAAGTCTTCTTCATTTCTTCAGGCTATGCCTTGCCTAGAAGGGATTAAAATTTTAAGCATTGTGTGTCAAATGAAGCTATGCTATCTTCATATCTCCCCACTGATGTAATGATATCAGATGTTCTTTTGCTTTTGTGTTTCACATTGTATGTTTACCCTACCCACCCCAGCTACTCCCAACATACTCATTTGTTAGGCTTGGCAAATGAAGGTCATGCTAGGTTCATGGAATTTGAAAATTGGTTCCATATAATTTTCCACTTTAAGGGTGCATTTAGGTGGAAACTTTGGCACAGAAATGCATTCTAGGTATAGTCTTTCTAGGAATCTCAGGAACAAGCTGACAACAATAGAATCCACGTAGCAAATAGATCCTGTTCCCCCCCTTCTACCCCACCATGAAATAATAATGAATATGTTTTTTTAAAATTATAAATGTCCTCTGTTCTCTAGAATCTTCATCTGGGATCATCTTAGATGAGTGTGCTCAGCTTCAATATTGCTTTTGTTTCCTATCAGTGACTTGTCCTTGTAAATTTTCCACGTTTTAGGGAAGGCTGAAACTTGGTTGGAGTTTAAATATGACTAATGTTAATCTAAAATTTGGCTACTTACTAACTTTACAATCACCAAGGAAGAAGATATTGAATCTGACAGTGATTAATGTGTGTGTAGTGGGTTAAAGCTCATCATCTTCTTTGGCCCATGTATATTGGAAAGAAAAAAAATCTTGCTGAAGTCCTGTGAAGAGATCAAGAAAATTAATCTGCATATTTTCCATTCAGTTTGTGATTGAGGGTTAATCTTGGATTTGCTTTTTATAGTTCTGCTGGCAGAAGGTTCTTGGAAAAGAAGTGTGGACAACTTCTTCAGTTGGGTTAACCACAATTTTTCTTTGTCTCCACCAGCTTTTGGCCACTGACTTGTTGTCTCCTGCCAAAGGAGCCCATCATCCAGAAACTCATAGATTGTTAAAGATTATTTAGTCCAAGTGTCTCATTTTACAGATGAGGAAGCTGAGGTCCAAAGCCTTCAAACGAATTTCCCAAAGTCATACAACAAATTGATTGCAGAACCTGGATTATAGCTTAGATGTCTAGGTTCCCATTTCAATGTCATGCCCCTCTACAGCACCCTTATTATTAACCCCATTTTACAGATGAGGAAACTGAGGCAAACAGGGTTGAGTGACTCTTTAATGCCTAGTTTCCTTCAAATCTCAGCTCAAGTTCCCCTCTTTAGATAAGGCCTTTCCTAATCATTCTGGCTGACCTGTCTTCCCTCAAAAAATTATCTTTTATTTATTTTTAATATGTATTTTGTGTATGCTTTTATATGTACATGTTCTCTCCCTTGATAGAATGTAAGTGTCAAGAAGGCAAAGTTACATTTTCATTTTTGCATCCCCAGCATTTAATGCAGAGCTTGCCTCACTGTAGGGTCCTAATAAATGCTTAATAAGAGTAGCTAACATTTATACAGTTCTTACTGTGTGCCAGGTACTATACTAAATGCTTAACAACTATTATCTAATTTGATACTCACAACAATTTTGAGAGGTGGGTGCTATTATTGTCTCCATTTTCTAGATGAGGAAATTGAAGCAAACAGTTGAGTGACTTGTGGAGGGTCACATAGCCAGTAAATCTGAGGCCAGATTTGAAATGAGGTCTTCCTGACTCCAGGCCCAGTAGTCTATCCACTGTCCCACCTAGCTTGATTGAAGAATGCCATTATCTTATGAATTTTAGTCTTATCAA
Source organism: Phascolarctos cinereus (assembly GCF_003287225.1). NCBI lineage: Eukaryota > Metazoa > Chordata > Mammalia > Diprotodontia > Phascolarctidae > Phascolarctos > Phascolarctos cinereus. The sequence goes on along the minus strand of NW_027555958.1, from coordinate 194,235,956 downwards.
TATTTATAATCCAGAAGAAAGATTATCTGCATGCATTTCCTGATTAAAAAACATTCTAGGGATTCTCCATTCCAGTTTAATAGATTTGACTTCTAGATCATTTTTATTAAGTTAAAGAAAGGAGGAAATTGTTTCAATGGGATTTTCCAGCAAATGTCACCTCCCAATGTTTATCAAATTTCAATAGTAATATAAATACCACATAGGGAATGTAGGTACATTTCAGACTAACAGATAGACAATATTAATTTTTTGACATTCATTAGCTAAAGATACGGAAGTCCCCTTATGTTGTCAATAAGATAGTCAAATGAATGATTCTCAGTGGGACTCATAAAGAAGAAAGAAATGATGAGCAAATAATCTATAAAAGGTTAAAATGAAATGAATAAATATTAGTTGGTTAAGGAATATAATTTTAAGAAAGGAGGGAAATAAGTGCCTATTATGTGCCAGGATCTAGGCTAAGTGCTTTATAAATAGCTCATTTTATCTTTATAACAACCCTGGGAGGGAGATGCTATTACTATCCTCACTTTACAATTGGAAACTAAGGCAGATAAAAGTTGAATGGCTTGCCTAGGGTCACACAGTTCATACATGTCTGAGGCCAGCTTTGAACTTATATCTTCTTGTCTCCAGGCCCGGTATTCTATCCACTGAGCCACCTAACTGTAACCCATTTATACATACATATGTATAGAGATAGATAGAAAAAGATCAGGAATCATTTATAAGAGAAATAAAATAATTGAAATAATAAATTAACATATAGCTGTTGTGTTGTTCAGTCATTTCTGACTCTTTGTGACTCTATTTGGGGTTTTCTTGGAAAAACTATTGGAGTGGTTTTGCATTTTCTTCTACAGCTCATTTCACAGATGAGGAAACTGAGGCAAACAGGGATAAGTGATTTGCCCAGGCTCACACAGCTATTAAGTATCTGAATCAAGATTTAAACTTAGGAAGACAAATCTTCCTGAATCTAGGCCCAGCATTCTATCCATTGCACCAAGATATAGATTAGGCACAAAATTAGGGTAGAAATCAATGTCAAAGAAAAAAAAACTGTATGACAAATAATGGAATAGAACAGATGATGGAGGAAGTCTCTAAAACAGTAGCAATATTAAAAAGAGAATCATAGATTTAGAACTTAAAAATTTAGAAGCAGAACCAAGTTTGACAGAAGAGAGTCAAAGGCAATAACATTGGAAAGATACATGAGTTCTATACAAGCCAAAGAATTTGACCTTAAAGATAGGATGTGCAAGTAAAATGTAAGCATCATCAGTCTACCAGAAATTGACAATGAATTAAAAAAAACCCAATGTACTGCAGGTAACATTAGATGTTCCCAGAAGTATTGGAAATTGAGAACAAAATGATCCAGAGAATCCACAAATTACTGATGGACAGAAACCCCAATTTTAAATCATGAAGAAATGTAGTGATGAAACTAAATTTTGTGTTCAAATAATAAATATTAAAAGGAAGTCAATGTAAAGGCCTTCAACCATCAAGGAAAAAGTTTAAATAATCAAAGACTAAGTTTTTTATGAGAAATGCAAGAAGAGATAGATATATGAAAAGTAAAAGAGATTGAGATGCATCCCAAAAAACAACATATTTTGCAAGACAGAGTGTGCTTGTCAAAATGTACTATTTGAACTATCCTTTCAAAGTTCACCTACTTAAAGTAAAAATTGTTGAAAATGTTTTTGCCAAGTACTTTTAAAAGATTTACATTATGGCAATGGTGTATCATTTCTCACATGTATGAAATGCTAGTTTTAGTTTGTTTTTCAATTATAAAAATTCTTCTTCATCTGATGTTTACAACTCCCAAGACAGATAAGAGGAGTTCACAAATTAAGAGGAGTGTAGGATTAGAAGTTACTAAACGTCCTGGCTGTGGACCTTGTTAGTGATTCTAGTGAAGAACTTCAAGATAAGAACCTAATTGCATGCCACTGCAGAAGCAGTGAGTATAAAGTCTCTTTATTGAGAGTGATTTAGTCCATACGTGTTACAGAACCACCTCTTTGAATGTGGAAACTGCTGCATTCCCTTAGAATGACCTGAGATAGAGAATGGTAGACTCTTCTGACATCTGAGCCAGAGGGGGTATGCTGGAGTTGGAGTCGGGAAGACCTCAGTTCACATCCTCACTGAGACAAGATGCAAACTAGCTATGTGACCCAGGGCAAATCAGTTTAAAAAAATAAATAAACAAACCTCTTTTAACCTGTTCCCTCTTCTATAAAATGGAGATAATACCCCCTATCTTAACAGAGTTTTTGTGAAAATCAAGTGAAATAACATATTCGAAACACTTTTAGACCTTTAAACACTGTATTTGTTATTGTTCAGTCATTTCAATTGTGTCTGATTTTTCATGACCCAATTTGGGGTTTTCTTGGCAAAGATGCTGAAGTGGTTTACCATTTCCTTCTCCAGCTCATTTTACAGATGAGGAAACTGAGGCAAACAGGGCTTAATAAATGACTTGCCCAGGGTCACACAAGGTAGTGTCTGAGGTCAGATTTGAACTCAGGAAAATGAGTCTTCCTGGCTGGTACCCTATCCACTGTGCCACCTAGCTGCCCAAAGCACTATATGAATGTTAGCTATTATTATGTGAAGAATATTTGGAAGTGGTTGAATTTAGCAAAACATTAAACATATTTTTATATATTAGTAATATGTGTCTTATTATTCACAGTATACTCTCAAAAGGTGTGTAATGATATGGCACTCTCATGGTCCTATTATACTTTTCTCCTTACTCTGTTACTGTACAATGTTATTCTAACTTCTCTGATGCTTTTATATCATCGTGGGGTAGCCTCAATAGCGTCCGTTAGGTAAGGATTTCTAATGAAAATAATTTTTAAGAGTTAACTCCCCATAAAAATAATGGAGTCAATTCACTGAGAGTCCTTGGGGGAGGACTGTACTAAATGAAAACGTTTAAGAACCAGTTGTGTAAGGTACTCAGATCTCGTATTTATTTGTATATGTATAAATCATGGAAGACCACAATCTCCAACGAATTGAAATTGGAGATGGTTCAAAAGTCAATGGAAAGATGGGAAAGCAGCATGGTTCAGTGGAAAGAATAATAGATTTGGAGTCAGAGGACCTAAGGTTGAATTCTGGTTCTGCTGCTTACTTCCTAAATAATCTTGGGCCAGTTACTTTACATGAGTGGATGAGAACAATTTGTTCCAATGGCCATAAAGGTGGCTGAAGCAGGCACTGTGGAGTGCTTAGAGCTTGGTCAGACAGCAAAGATGCCAAGGTCATCCACTGAATCCTGGGCCATCGCCAATTGTCCTGACTTTTGTTTTGCCACTGAATTTTGATGACTCTGGAAGAGAGGATGAGGCTGACATCTTTTTGCAATTCTGCTTTACTTAAATCCGATTCATGTGCAAGTCAAGACATGACCACGTGATGTCGTTGGTCCTCTTTAAAAATGAAGGATGAACAACAACTTTACTTTGCTGTCTCATTTCTTCATCCATAAAAAGAAGGGGTTGTGATGACTTATGCTAAATTTACAGTGCTAAATCTATGATCCTATTATGCAGGATGAATACTAGGAACTTATATTTTCAATGATAATTTGTGCAAAAGCATAAGTGTAAAATATGTTACCAAGGACACATACAACTGGAGAAGAAGGCTGCTTATGCAGAAAGAATGAGAGATAACAACTAAGTTGTATGATTGGACTTGGAGTCAGGAAGACCTGAGTTGAGATCCTGCTTCTGATAATTACTAGCTGTGTCACCATGGGTAAGTCAGTTAACCTCTCACAGCCTGAGTTTTCTCATCTTTGAAAAAGAGGATAATAATGGTACCTACTTCACAGTTGTCATGAGATAACATTTAAAATGCATTCATTACAAGCCTTAAAGTGGTATGCATATGTTTGCTAGGTATTGTAACAGAAGGATAACCCTAGCATTGTTATTCATATATATATATATATATATATATACATATATATATATATATATATATATATGTATATATATATATATATATATATATATATATATATATATGAAGTTTCAAAGTATTGTAGGACTATTTCTAGTACAGAGAGTTGATGTGTGTGTGTGTTTGTGTGTGTTTAATGAAATGACCAGTAAGGAATGAACAAGATTATATGGCATTAATGGAGTGTGATATGTACCTGTGGAATGGGAACCCACATCAATGAAATCATGGAGCCATGAAAATGGTAACATATAGTCATAATGCATGCACTTATATATGTACAAATAATATAAACATGTATATAAGAAGGCATGGTTGGCTTGCTCTTTGAAGCTGCCATAAATCCCTGGGTTCCTGTACTCTTGTATAACCTGTGTAAACACGTTAGATTTAGGCAGTTAAATATCATCTGGTGATAGAATGTTGCAAGGCAGCAAAACCCATAATCTATCTCTTGACTCCTATGCCCTAATATAAAAATCCCATAGAGCATATTCATTTGCACACACTACAGTAAGGTATTTATAGTGTCCTATCACAAATGGCTCCCCAATTGTGATTCCAGAGAGATACTGGGCATTTGGTGACTGCCGATTAATTTTCCATACATGTGATGCCTGACTAGGAAAGTACAAACCAGAGTTTGTTTTCCATTTCTATTAAAAAAAAAAAGCCATGATCACAATGGAGAGACAATCTGCCCTGCTATGAAGATAACAAGACTCAGATATCTTCACACTGAGGAGTAAATGAGGGGAAAGTTTGACAGAATCTGATTATGCTAAACCTGTGGGCAACTTCCCAAAAATACCACCTCTGACTCTTCTCTCTCTTCTTGCTGCTTCCCTAGACCTAATGAGCCTCTGGCGAGTGGCCACCTCTGGAAATTGAGAGTTATATTCTTTGCCCTTAAAACACCTCGGAATCCACCTCAGACATTTCCTAGCTATGTGATTCTAGGCAAGTCATTTTACTTCTTCTAGGGTTTCCTCATTCATAAAATGAGAGAGTTGAACTGAATTGCCTCTAAGATCCCTTCCAGCCTTCAATCTGTCCTGATGCTTTTTCATTCATTGAACCTGCTTTCTCATCCATCCCTCTGCCCCTGTGTGTTTTGTTTCAGCTCTATGTTGGGGTTCCTCACCTTTTTGTGTGTCACGGTCTGTGGTGACACCTATGACCCCTTCTCAGAATAATGTTTTGAAATACATAAAATAAAATACATAGTATTACAGAGGAAACCAATTTTATTGAAATAGTTGTATATGTGCATGCACATATACATTGTATATAACACATATTATATACATATATGTGCATGTATGTACATACATATATACACATAAAAACTTGTATGTGCATATATATATATTTACACAAATTCACTCAATTTCTTATTAAATGAGTTTAAATCTCCTACTGAGTGAGCTTAAAAGTGACAAGATAGAAAGCTGTTGCTTTACATTCCCTTAAGTCTTATAACTTCTATTAAGGCTGGGATACTATTATTTTCATTTAAAATTCAAATAGGTAAAATAAATCAATATTTTAAAACAATTTTTTCTATCAGGTGTAGTAAGTACACCATGCTTCTCTAAAACATCATTTTTTTAATCCTGCTAGTATTATTCTTTGGAACATTTTTAAAAATTTGAATTGTCTGATTTTTGTCCAAATACCAGGATATCATTCCTGTGAAGGCTAGGCTTCAGTTCCCTTAATATTGGAAAAATATGAAATATGAGCTAAGAAGTTCTCAATCCTTTTCTTTTTTTCTGCTTTTCAACCACACTCTGCCTTTTCATGATGTGAACATCTCTGAAAATAGTTCCTAAGGCTATTGGAATGGAACACTGTGTTCCTATTTCTGAAATGCCTTGTGTAGCTATACCATCAACCTTTTCCCCACTCTGTTTCTTGTTTTTCTAATAAGACTGCTAACATCTACTCTTTTTTCCCCATAATCCATCTTAGTCTCCAAGTTGAATTATATACTTAGAAGCATATGAAAAAGCTGATATGGAAGTGCATTTTTTTCAATGTTTGTACTTGATTTATCTTTTTCTATTTCAACAGTGTATACCAAGGCACCCCAGGAGCTCTGGAGGGGAGCATACTTTCCTTCTCAAGTCTCTCTGAAAAAGCCCAGCTTATTCAATTCAGCTGCCTTCAGGTGGTAACTATCCACCATCACAACTATACTCCTTGCTGTATGTTGTCCAGGAAAACTTGCCTGGAAGTCAATACGCAGAAGAAAATTGGCTGTGGAAATTGGGTGTGCATTGTCTAATTTCCTGATGCCACATGCTTTCCAGTTTTGTCCCTCTTACTTGCCAAATCTTTTCATTTTGACCTTCATAACATCTTTTAGATCTGTCGCCTGGGTGGTGTAGTGAATAGTCTGCTGGGCCTGGAATTAGGAATCCCTGATTTGAAATCTGGCATTAGACACTTATTAGCCATGCGACTTGGACAAATAATTTAATTTCTTCCTTGCCTCGGTTTTCTCAACTGTAAAATGGTGATAATAGCACCTACTACCTCACAGAGTTATTGTATCAATGAGGTAATATAGCTAAAAGTACTTACATAGTGCCTGGCACTATGTAATGCTATACAAATGCTTGTCCTCCCTTTCCCTTCTCCTCTTCACTCACAGTCACCATTCTGTTTCAGGATCCCATCCATTACTTCTTGGTTGGATTATTGCAATAATTTCCTAATTCATATCCTTGCCTCATTCTCTCCCCATTCTTGTCTATCCTCCACACAGCTTATTAAGTGATTTTTTTTTCCTCTCCAAGTACAGATCTAACTATATCACTCCTTAGTGGCTCTCTATAACCTATAGGATCAAATATGCCTTCCTTAGTATGTAAAGCCCATCACAAAGAAGCTTCCTTTTCAGCCTTATTACCCATTACTCTCTTTCACTACAATGTGGTCCATTCAAACACATAACACTCCATTTCCCATCTCTGTCTCTTTGTACTAGCTATCATTTGACAGAGTCATACATTTCTGCAGGAAGGAACCTTAGATGTCATCCATCCCAACTTCTCCCTTTTACAGACTAATATTCTTGAAGGTCAAGAGACTTGTCCAACATAACATAGACCCATGTAGTTTTGAAGAGGATGGAATACTCACTATGAAAATAAAGTTTTAGAGCTAAAAGGGATGTAAGGGCATTGTCTGGTCCAATCCTCTAATTTTATAGGTGAGAAAACTGAGTTTTAGAGACGCTAAGTTGCTTGGTCAAAGTGACTCACTCATTGACAAAACTGAAACTAGTTTCCCAGTTTCCTAGTTAAATTATTTTTCTGCTTTACCATGTTCTTAAAATTATATGTGATGAAATCAGTTTATTGTATGTGGTACATAATAGTATCATAGATTTAGAGTAAGAAGGGACCATGGTGATTATTTAATCTAGTCCTTCTTTTTACAGATAAATAAACTAAAACCCAGAGAATTTAAGAAACTTGCTCAAGTATATTGATCTAGAAAACACATGCATTGGAGCATGACCATAATGTAATTTGTGCTTTGGGAGAATATGCAATGAGAACATCTCCTAGGTGAAACAAACTTATGACTAAATCCCTTTAAAATTTTGATGGCTAAGTAAGCATACTGAATTATTTAGTAAACTAGTGCTATAAATGATTAAAATCTAACTCAATAAGCAGCTCTGAAAGAAGCCAAATATTCCCTTCCCATGATGCCAGGGGCCTGATGCTGAAGGAATTTAAGTATCACCAGTGTGGGGAGCCAAATAGCCCTTCCCCAGGATAGCATAGGCCCATCCTGCATTCACAGTACTAAAAGGAAGAATAGCCTTCCAGATTATATGACTACAAGAGATAAGAGCCAGAAGTGGGCAGAGGTAGCAGTTGCCATGAGGATGATAAGGATGTAGCAATTACATATGGCAGTATTAAGTCATACACTGCTCAGTAAATAGGTGTCAGTCATCACTGGAGATAGAATTCTGGTAGAAAATGCAAAATCAAGGAAGTATACTCAGAAAGAGTCAAGGAAATAGTGAGATGTAGACTACTTTTCCCTGAGATTCTCAACTGCACCCAAACTGCTGGAACTTTGTCAGTATTGAAAGTTTTGTGGGGCTTGTGATTGAATATTTGGTAAGAAACAGAAAGGAAGAAAGGAAAAAATGACACTCTCTAGGAGATGGGTTGTAACTATTTCACTAGTATTATTATTATTCATTGGAATCATGTGCATGTCCTTTATGTGTTCTTTACATGTATTTCAAAAATATCAGAATGTTTTAAAAGAGGTGTCCTCCTCATTCTTTTAAGGGACCTGAAAAGCCTTAGAGAAGGGCTAGAAATGAGACAATTTTAAACATTGCCAGAAGCTGAGGCTTGGATGAGGCTGAGCCATTATTAAATTCCTAGTGAGGAACCTTCAAGCCTAAACCCAGTCTGTGTGAGCTCAGCAGCTCAGTTCTGAGTCTTTTCATTTAATACACTAAATGATAACATATAAATGTAAAAATTGTTCATTAGGTTTCATAAATAATTTTAAAATATAGTAGTACCATTTCCAACTACCAATTGAACATATCCTAGATGTTTTGTTTGGTAACTCAAGATGTTCAAATCTAAACTTTTATTACTTTCCCCCAAAAAACTACCCTTTGCTCCAACTTTTCAATATTGAATACTGGGAGCACAACTGTTTCCATTTCTTGGACTCAACACATCGAAATACTCATGTTCTTTTCTTGTTCCCTCACATCCTTCCCCTCATTCAATCATTTATTAAATACCCTGATTCTACTTCATTAATATCTCTTTCATTCTTCCCTCCATTTCAGCTTCAATCTCTTTTTTTCAGGTCTTCATCACCTATTCCTTGGAGTACTTTAACAATGCTATGTGAGTAACTTTCCCAATGCACTATTTCTAACATACCATGCCCCTTCAAAACCTACAGTATTTCTCTATTGCCTGCTTAAACAAACTCCTTATTCTGGCAGTTAAGACTTTTTACAATCTGATTCCAACCTACCTTTTCATACTGCTTTTGCAATACTCCTTTTCACATACTCTATATTTCAGTCAAGCTGTCCCCTTCACTGGCCTTCATTATCATCTTGCTCTATTCATTTCCATATCTTTGTTCATACCTGAAATAGCCTGTCTCCTCACTTCCCCACATATCTGCCTGTTAAATCATTCCTTACTTCATAGCCCATACCAAGTGTAACCACTTCAATGAAGTCTTCCCTAATCCTTCTAGCTCTAGGTGACTTCATTCTCTTCTAATTTTCCATTTCTTCCTGGCCTCCTTCAACTCCCATTAAAACTGCACCTTCTAAAATCTCTTGCAATACTAGTGTCTTCAGTCTGTGGATTATCTCCAATTTATCCTATATATATTTTGTCTATATGAGGTTATTTATTCATTTTCTTCCCAATTGGCCTGTGAACTTGAGAGCAGGGACTGTCTTTTGCCTTTCATTGTCAACAATGTGTGTGTCTCACTGGGAGGCACGAATAGACAGATCTCTTCACCCAAACCTTCTCCAAGGGAAAGACTTTTTAATTCCTTCTAGGAGGAAAAGCGGGAGGTCCATAGGCCTTTCCTTAGAGAGAGGGGGTACTGGGATAGAATTATATCTATCTCCTCCCTTTAATATTGTTAGGGAAGTGGAATAAGCATTTATATGGCATCTACTATGCTCCAGACACTTTTTATAAATATTATTTCATTTGATTCTACAACAACCCTTTGAAGTAGGTGATATTATTATCCATATTTTACAGTTGATGAAAATAAGGCAGACTGAGGATAGGTGATTGGCACAGGGTCACACAGCTAGTAAGCATCTAAAGCCAGATTTGAATTTAGGTCGTTGGGACTCCAGACCCTGCACTCTATCCACTGTACCACCTACCTGATCTTCTAAGGCAGTTAGTCTAGGGGAAGTGACTTTAAAGTTCAAGGTAAACTCCTGGTCACTGTTCCTTAATGGGGAAAGAAGGACCCCAAGCTCTACATTTAAGGCTTGACTCAACTCCTATGTAATTCCACAATGAATATACATAGCTAATAGAAAAATAAAATCATCAAGTCAATAGCAAAATGGAAATTAGAGAAAAAGTATATAGGAGAATCCATACAAGATTCTACAGAGAGAAGAAGCTCTCTCATTGGGAGTAAGATATCTCGCTCAAACAAGAGAGTCTTTAGTCTCATCCAAAGGGAAAATTCCCACAAATCTTGAGTGTAGAAAACTGGAAATAGAGACATGACAGAGACTACTAGGTCCTCACATACAGGCTTCTTCTCAGAGTTCTTCTCTCCCTTTAGCAGCTCAAAGAGAGCAGTTGGAATGGCCCATCTTCTCTCTCAAAACTGGACACCAGAAGAAACCAAAGAGACTAAAGATACTAGACCTCTCTTCTCTCTTGCTTTTACCAACTCCACCCCACTCCCTCACACAAGTTCATGATCTCTACCAAAAAAGAGAGGGTCCCATTCAACTGCTCCATTGAACCAGTGTTACATTTTTACCGCCCCTCCCTCAAAGGCTGGGATTATGTCTTGTTTTGCTTTGTATATCATTGATGTGTAAATGTACTCAATTTGGATCCCAAAGTATGAACTACATTATCATCAGGTCTCAGTGTGCATATTTGTGAGATTGATTTAAATTGAACTGAGTGGAATTGAATCGAAACAAAAGCTTTGTTATTTGGTAGATGGAGGGAATAGAACTGCTTGTTACTAAAGAATTAGGGTTAATTAAGAAGTAGTAGCTGGTGCTCCAGATAGTCTTCTTATAGAAGATAGGTAACTAGATAGATAGATAGATACATAGATTAATTGATAGGTAGGTAGATAGATTAATAGATAGATAGATAGATAGATAGATAGATAGATAGATAGATAGATAGATAGATAGACAGTCAGACAAAATATTTTATTAAGCATTTGTTATGTGTCAGGCACTATATTATGCACTGAGGTTACCAATGCAAGCAAGATAGTTCCCTCCATGAGCTTTTCTTCTAATGGAGGAAGACATCACAAAAGGGAGCCAAAAGGGGTGTGTGTGTGTGTGTGTGTGTGTGTGTGTGTGTGTGTGTGTACATGTATTGGGGGAGGAAGAGAGGTGTGGAGATGAGTATGATAACCAAAGTGAAGGCAGTATGGTGAAGAGTGAGGCTCATTGACCTCCATCATTTTGCCTGGTAAAAGCAAAATCTTTGGGAATCCCTAGGATGGGGAATACTTAAGTCAACAAGGTCATCAAGATTTTCAGGCAAAACAGGGGAATGATGAAAGGCAGGCCACCTGGGTAAACATAACACATGTCATGTTCTAAAATGAATTTCCCAAGCCCCAAGAATTCTCAAAATACAAAGATATGTTGCGTGGAGAAATGAAACTCTTGCCAAAATAAATGAAGCTGGAAACCAGACCATCTGTAGTTTACAGCGAAAGGACCAGGGCATTGCTGATAAAGAGAAAAAACTTTTGTTCTGCTCCAAAAGGTGCTTTCCATAATGAGACAGATGGTGATCACACACCACACACACACACACACACACACACACACACACACACACACACACATACAAATGTGACCTAGGTTTTTGTTGGTTCTCGGAGCAGAGTTAATCTATTATCTGAAAATGTTCCTGTTGGGCTGCTTCAGCATTGATTCCCATCAATTTTATTGTTGGTACCAGTTATTAGAATTAAAAATTTTATTTGAGGCTATCAGAGGTGGCAATCTCTAGGACCATATTTGGTACTTATGGTTCCAAAGAAGTCAGCTTTTACTTTGTGAATGTATAAATCATGAAGCAAAATTAACAGACTCTCACAGTTGGAGAAGGTACTGTGCTACAGTAGATGAGTGATTGTTCCAAAGTCTGAGAACCTGCATTCAAATTCTTTAACTTCTTCCTCTTAATCTTGCCTATTAGGGTCCAAGTAGAACAAGTCTTCTCTCTCTCCCATATTGCAACCCTTTAAATCCTTAGAAAGTCTACCGTATCATCCTATACTTTCTCTAGGCTAAATATTCCCAGTTCTTTTAAATGGTGGTTTTATGGCATGTTCTTCAAACCCATTCCCCATTCCTCATCATTCTAATTGAGTTGCCTCCCCCTCCTCCTTTTTTTAAAACAAGCTTAAGATTGTCAAAGTCCTTCCTAAAATGCGGCAATGAATGAAGCAGTCCAGATGTAGTCTGACCAGGGCAGAGGTCAGCAGAACTATTGTCTTCTTAACTTTTGATGTCCTCTTCAGTTCAATCTCACATTAATTCTTCTGGCTACCATCTTTCAATAGTTTTTTTCATTCTGTACTTTTCTACTAAAATATTCATTTTTTTTTCACATAAATTTTTTTTTCTTTTGGTGAGGGCAATTGGGTTTAAGTGATTTGCCCAGAGTCACCCAGCTAGTGAGTGTTATGTGTCTGAGGGCAGATTTGAACTTAGGTCCTCCTTAGTCCAGAGTCGGTGCTCTATCCACTATGCCACCTAGCTGCCCCTTTTCACAGATATTTTTGCCCAGTCACGCTTTCCATCTTGCACTTGTGAAATTGAGTTTTTGAACACAAACACCACTTACTATTGTTAAATTTGGCGATTGATTTGGTCCATTGTTCTAATTTGTTGAGTGGTATTTCCCAGGTTCATGTCAAATGAAAACTTGGCAAAATTCCTTCCATGACTTGATCCAAGTCAACGGTAAACATGTTGAACACTAGAAGGATAGTAAGGACAGATTTCTGGGGCCACATGTTAGGCCTTGCTCTCAGTTAACATTGACACATTATTGAATACCCTTTGCGTCCAGTCATTCATGTACTATCATCTATCCCAAGTATCTTCATTATGTTCAAAAGGATACTATGAAATACTTCATCAAATGCTGTAGTAAAATCCAGGTAAACTATAGGCTTAGAATTCCATGATTTAGCCACCTTGTGAAAAAAAGGAGCTATCACTAGTCTGTAGTGATAAGATTTTGATTATGCCATGAGAGCTATTATAGACTACCACTTTCTTTTATAAATTCTTAAAAAAAAATTTAATAATAAATTATAATTTTTTTAAGAAATAAAAATCAAGATAACTGGTCTCAGCCTATAGATCATATTATCTGTCCTCTACTCTTTTTTTTTTTTTTAAATCTCAAACCACAATTTCCCTTTTACAGTTTCTCTTATTTCTGGGTTCTCTTTCCAAGGTCATTGACTGTGGCTCAGTAATTTCATCTGGCAATACTTTAGAATGATAACTTCTCTGGCTCTATCAGTCAATCAAGCCTTTATTATCCACCTACTATATGCCAGGCACTGTGCTAGATGTAGAAAAGTAAGAACAATAGCAACAACTACAAACCCAGTCCTGGCTCTTAAGGAGCTAACAATCTAATAGATGAGACAATAGGCAAACAATTATGTACAAGCAAGATATATAGGGTCTCCCTGCATATCTGAAACATCCTGAAGCACCCTGTATACAGGATAAATTGGGGAAAATCTTAGAGGGAAGGGACTAAGATTATGGAGGACTGGGAAAAGCTTCATGAAGAAGATGGGACTTTGGCTGAGTCTTGAAAAAAGCCAGGGAAGTCAGAAGGCAGAGATGAGGAAGGAGAGAATTCCAGGCATGGAGGATAGCCAAAGAAAATACTCAAGTATGGAAATGGAGTATCATGCTCAGGAAACAATGAGGCCAGAGTCAATGGATTACATAATACGTGGAGGAGAGTAAAGCATAAGAAGACTGGAAAGATAAGAAGGAGCCAGGTTATGAAGAGCTTTAATAACCAAACAGGATTTTATATTTTTATATTTATAGGGTGCTATTGAACTTGAAAGAGGGGGGATATGGTCAAACCTGCTTTTAAGTAGATCAATTTGACAGCTGAATGGAGGATGGACTTGAAAAAAATCATTACAGCTCTCCAAATGTGGGATGTTCTGAAGAGAAGGTTGGTGACTGCTTAGTAGTAGTGTTTAAGGAGAGGTTCTTGTTCAGGCATGAGTTGGAGTAGATGTTTTCTGAGATCATAGGGTCATGAATTTAGAAATGAAATGAAACAGATATCATATGTCATATGTTCCACCCTCCCACCCCACTCACATTTTTTAGATGAAGCCCAGAGAGGTTACCCAAAATATCATAGGTAATAAAGTGATATTCATGCTTATGGAGGAGTTCTGTAGGTGGGACATAGTATATGGGGAAGAGTCTGGCACTCTAGGCCCACCTACAGAATTTCTCCTTATTGGAATTTCCGGGTTTTGGCTGGATTACAATTACTATAGTGTAGCTGACAATGGGAGGATCATGAGATATGAAGGTTATAAGAACGCCTCTTCTGTTCCAGTCTTCTCTAAATAAAAGCAAACAACAAAACCCTGATATCAGTGGGTTTTAGCTTCCTTAATTCTCTGCATTTCTCTGGTCATTCCTAGGGAAAATTACATGAACCCACAGCTTTAAAGAGGAATAAGGAAGACATTTTAATAGAGAACTCTTCTTCAAGCAACCTTCACATTTTTTAACCTGTGACATTTCCCCAGTCCTCTGGCAAATTATCTTAAGAAAGTATCCACAATCTAATTCTTTATGTGGCAGAACTAAGACAGAGAAATTAACTGACCTATGGGTTCACATTGTAAATCAGCGTCCAGTTTCAGAACTCTCCAGTTAGCCCTGAGCTTTAGCCTTTTGATTTCTTGGTTTCTTTTCACTGTGTCTGCTAAGGGCTGAGAAAACTATGCACCATCAGCCAATTAGCAAAGGTCCCTCGCTGGTATCTGCCTTTGATCAGAGAGAGTACAACGTGTATATTATTGCATCCAGGTCTCAAACTGAAAGCCAAATGGACCACTGGGGCCTGTTCTTTCAGGGAAGGTAAAAGGAAGTGATTCTTCATTGAGTCAGAGGACTGAGCTTCTTTCAGCCAGAAAATTACCCTTGTATATTGACAATGCAGTTTCTTTAGATCGGTTTGAAAAAAGGAAGACCATTTGACAATCTTTCCATGCTTTTAATGCCAGCCAATCTGATTATTAATAGATATGAACTAGAATGTGAATCTTTGCATTGTCAATATATATGTAAATTTACATGGTTCAAAAGTATTTTTAGGGACAGCTAGGTGGTGCAGTGGATAGAGCACCCGCCCTGGAGTCAGGAGTACCTGAGTTCAAATCTGGCCTCAGACCAAACACTTGACACGTACTAGCTGTGTGACCCTGGGCAAGTCACTTAGCCCCAATCGCCTAAAAACAACAAAAAAAGTATTTTTATGTACCAGATTAATTCACTGAATATGTAAATCAAAGTTCAGTTACCATCTTAATTTGAATCAATTTATTAGGCTTATTTAAAGAGCTGTCATCTGTTTAAAACTTGTGCAAACAAAAAAAATCAGTTATCTACTCACAGAAAAATAGAGCTCCTGTTATTTAGGATGTATGGAATGTTCAGAGGAAATTAGTGCCTCTGGTGTGAGGGTTTTTCTTTTCAGGGCTGCTTATGTACCTTTGGTATACACCTGTCACCCATCTCTCTCCTGTTGCTCAGAGAAGCTGTAGTATGTGCAGAGACCACACCCCAGTAAAACCATCTTGGCAGATGGGTTAAATCAGGTTGAGGGTAACTGACAAATCTCAAATCTGTCAGTGAGTTAGTGGCATGTCTACCCCAAGCATGTGAAAACTTTCTCGGTGGAATAGGCAGATGAGAGAAAGGTGACTGAAGCATTTACGTGGAGTGCATAGAGCTTGGTCAGACATTAAAGACGCCAACGTCATTCACTGCCTCTTGGGGCCACCACAATTTTTTTTTAAGGCAATTGGGGTTAAGTGACTTGCCCAGAGTCACACAGCTAGTAAGTGTTATGTTTCTGAGGCCAGATTTGAACTCAGGTCTTCCTGACTCCACAGCCAGTGCTCTATCCACTGTGCCACCTAGCTGCCCCCATCACAACTCTTCTTGACGTTTGTCTTGCCACTGGACTTCCATGACTCTGGAAAAGAGAGCGAGACTGACGACTTTGCGCAACTCTGCCTCACTTAAATCAAATTCACATGCAAGTCAAGACATCATCTCATGATGTCATTGGTCTTCTTTGAAAATGAAGGGCAAACAATACAATAGATTTAGCTAGTTATTTATTCTCTTGGAGTTTGCCAAGTTATTCTTAAACGTCATCATAATTGTAACTCTGGATTATATAACTTTTCCAGATTACTACTTGTCACTTTCTTCATGTCATCTTCACATTCTTCCTCTTTCTACTCAGCTGCTAATATTTTCTCTCCCTTTCTGATCCATACTCCACTGCAGGGGTGGGGAGTTCAAGTCTACTCTCCTTGCTCAGCCAACTGAGTGGCACAATGGATAGAGCAAATCGAGACTTTGAGTTAGGAGGATTCAAATTCAAATCCTGTCTTGGACACTAACCAGCTGTGTGGCTCTTAGTAAGTCATTTAACTACTCTTATCCTCAGTTTTCTTGTCTGGGCATAATAACAGCATCTCTGCTACAGGGTTATTTTAAGGATCAAATGAAATGACTTATGCAAAGTGCTTTGAAAATATTAAAGTGCTTTATAAATGTTAACTATTATTATTGCTTCTGTCAATACCAGATCAATCAGTTAATCAAAAAACATTTATTAGGGATCACCTTAAGTCAGGTACTATGCTTAGAATTAGTCCTATGACAGCCTTTGTACATGTCAGACAAAAGAGAGAGTAAAAGTGATTAAATATATATAAATTTATAGACTAATGGTTTATAGACTGACAAATTTATAACAGACTAACAATTTTATAGATTAATTTAATAGTTTCTAAGAGTATGAAGGGACCTGAAAGATCACCTCATCTACCTTTTCACATTTACATGGAACTCAGTATGTTACATGTACCAATTAGAATCTAAGCCATGTGATCTACCTCCTTGTATCTCCCAAAGTATCCACACAGCAGTGCTATGTATATAACAGGCATTTAACTATCTGTTAAGTGAATGGATTGATGAAACGGTTTCAAATATCACAGAGGGTAGGTTAAATTATTTAAGCTAATTGATTGGGGAAGCTAGCTGGATAGGATGACTCATTTTCCTGAGCTCAAATCTGGCCTCAGACATTTACTATTTGTATGACCCTTTGCAAGTTACTTAACCCTGTTTGCCTCAGTTTCTTCATCTGTAAAATAAGCTAGAGAAGAAAATGGCTAACCACTCCAGGATTGTTGCCACAAAAAAAAAAGAAAGCTCAAACCCCAAATAAGTTTGTGAAGAGTTAGACATTACTGAAATGACTAAAAAAAATTGGTAATAAAGTTTAATTGCCTAATTTGCTTGGAGACCATTTTGCTTATGGAAAAAAAGCACAATGTACATTTAAAATTCTATTCAAAGATCAAAATGTAATAGATTTTTGCAATTGTCAGTTTTCATAGTATTTTCTAACAAAGGGTTCATGTGACTTCAATTTCCAATTCACAATATTATTTTTTGGTGAAGACACCCATTGTAATAATTCACAGTAAAAGTTAAAAAATAGCTTCGATGTTTGGCATAACTTATTTAACTAGTCAGACTCTTGGCCACAGAATTTAAAGAAAAATAAATTAGCAAACGTGTTGATGTATGTATGTTCAGAAAAGATATGGGGTAATTGAGCACCGAGGATAAAAGATTATTGATGGATAGAGTAAATTCTGCACTTGTAACTGAAAAATATGAAAAGATACAGTGGAAGGAAGACTTCAACACATGTAGTGGCTCCTCTGTGAAGAACTTATGAAAGGTGTGGATAAATACACATTTAGAATGGGTTTAATGGATAAGACACATTAACAGGGAGGAATTCAAACAAGTTAGCTTTATTGCCAGGGCTTACTTACAATGGGTCAGATGCTAAGCTCTTTTGGGGGGAATACAGGTGGGGTGGAGCTGAGCCGCTTGAGGAAATTTAGGGTTTTCTTTATAGGATCTCTTATCTCAGTTACCCCTGGCTTAACTAGGACACAGGTAAGAGTTAACTAACTGCTAGTGCCTGATAAGATTGCCTAGAGCTCTTAAGTCTTAAGCCATAGGAAGACTCGTTTTTTCTGGCATCATACTGGGCACTGGGAGTACTCACTACCTGCAATAATGAGATCCCAGATTCATTACAGTATGGAAATGAGAACTCATAGAATCATAACTCTTGAGCTTGAAGAGACCTAAGACTGTCTCTAATCGAAGCCCTTCCTTTTATAGATATGGAAGCTAAAAGCTAAGGAGATTGTATCTCTCCCAAGGTCACACAGCATCAGGGGCAGAATTTGATTCCAGATCCTTTGTCTCCAGAGTCAATGTTCTTTCCTCTATATTGTAGAAGGATTTCATCAATCACAGAAGCTATGTTGTGTTATATGTCTTTAATTAAGTTTTGGAAAAAAAGACCTTTTCCCCCACAAAAAGAAAAGAAAATATTTAAATATGAAACAAATGTCAGAAGGATTGGAGGGATGATGCATAACTTTGAGTCCAGCCAAATGCCACTGAAAAGCAAAACAATTGTAATTGATGTGACTGATACAGTCCCTCTCCTCTTATGAAAAGGATGTCTGGGAAATTGTCCGGTTAATGAGTATGAGGTCTTTTCTACATTTGAGGAGAGATGCATTAAATTAGCATAAATATTTAATGCGAATTGTTCTTAAAAGTCATTTATCATTCTAATTTAGAGAGACAACTTATTCATAATGTAGAAAGATTCATTTGAGAAAGAAAACCAGTAATACCCCAGTGAAGGAAACAAAAGAATTGTTGTGACAGGTTCCCTTGTTGCCTTATTCATTCAACAATATTTGTTAATCCCCTACTGTACTAAGTGCTGCAAGGGTCACAACTATAACTAAGCTATAAATGAATCAAAGAACATCGTAGCTAGAAAGGAGCTTAGATAATATTTTGTCAAATTTCTTTATTTTACTGAGGAGAAAACTGCAGCTTGGAGAGACTGATTTGTCCATGATCACAGAGTTAGCTAGTTAGGTGAAAGAGTCAGAACTGGAACCCAGTCATTTGATTCTTAATCTAGCCTAGTCCTTACCCTCTAAAAGTTTACAATCCAATTGGGGAGATAAGGTTTATTTCTCTCTGTGTACACACACACACACACACACACACACACACACACACATACACAGATGCATATAGACATTATGCACACACACACTATATATGTGTGTGTATATACACACATACATATCAGATGTATAAATATCAGACACAAAATGTTAAGGAATAAGTAATAACTAATTCAAGTTCTAGGTTATCTATCTTTCTATACACGATGCACGTATATGTATATGTGTGTAGATATACTATCAGATAAATAATCCTATTTGTATCTAGAACAATAGACTAGCTAGTTACTAATAGACTGAGGCCATAATAGATAGTGACCTCTGCCAATCTCTGTTCTTTACCTGCCTTCTGAGTGTGTCCTGGGGTTCATTGCTCTGGGGTTGCCTCTCTCCTCAGTAGGGGAATGTGACATATAGAAAGTTTGAGAGATGTAGTTTTTGGGCAATAATTTTATTAATTATGCTAGTGGATAATTAATAAAAGACATCAATGGCATTCTCAAATGCCAACGACCTCTCATGGAACCCAATGCTTATATGCCCTTGGAAGAGTGGTTGTTCTTGAGGTTGGCAATCAACTCTAATTGGTTAACAATTAATGAGAGAAGGATGGGATTCTTATAATCTAGCCACTGCTGGGATTCTTATAATCTAGCCAATAGCTTACTAATGTTCAGACTCCTTAAAAAGACTTAAAAAGATATGACAGATATTCTAATAAACCTTGTCTTTTGCTGAACAAAAAAACAACAACAACAATTAATGAGAGATTTCATATTATGAGAGATAGGTTTATTCTAATAAAGGGCTGAGGGGCATGACTCTGATCACTCAGTCTTGGACAAAGAGACATATCTTTTATCCAGACTACTCTCACCTAAAACAATCTAGACAAAAGGGGGTCCCCCCCCCAAGCCTGAGTAGAACACAGCGGGTTGAAGAAATTCACCCCAATTAAAATTCTTCGGAAAGTTTTTCTAGTTGGGTGGGGCCACAACTCCACCTAGATAAGAGGTCGAGGTGGGGCAAAATTTTGAGCAAGGTCAGAGATCTCCTTAAAAAGGACCTTCCCAATAATTGGTTATTTAATAATCATTTCTCTCAGGAACTAAGATTGTAATGCTCTAATTTCACCCCATTCCAGATTCCTGAGGAACAATTCTATTTTTTGCTCCAGTCTAAGTGGTACTCTCCATAGGGGGAAGGAAACAAAAAGAATGGTATACAAATATGAGTCAGGTATGAACAGGCACTTGTATTCCCAAACAGGAAAGGAATGCTAAGCAACAAAGATTCGTGGAATGATCACACTTAAGCTAATATTTAAGCCTCCTTGGGACCTCTGCAATAGGTCTGTTCATTAGCTCTTCAACATTTTACTTCTACTGAGTACAGTCCCATCAGTGCCAAGTTGGCTCTTTCTGGTGATTTCTTTCTCTGTGACTTTTTCCCTCTTAAGTGATTAACCACTGCCTCTACTGGGGCCATTGCTACTACAACTGCTTTGGTAGCAGATACCTTATTGTTCAAATGCCAGGAAAGGGGGAAATGACAGCTACTTTTTTTAGATTTCATAAGACCCTGTACCAAGAGGAAGCAGAACAGACAAAAGGTGGACTCATCTCTGATACAGATTTACTTAGGAGTCCATGAACTCACAGCTTGTGACAGAATGGGGTGGGAGGAAGAGCACTCCCCACTGACCCTCCAAGCTCAAAGAATTATCTTATTCCTGGAAGACAGCAGAAAGAAGAGATATGAATGTACATTTGTCTAAAAGACTATTTTATGGAGAACTCACACTTACATGAAGGGTAAAAGAAGGGATACAATGATACTCCCATGGTCTCTCTGAAGAACTTTGGGATTGATTGTGAGACATGGGAGACACTGGCACAAGAGTGTCCAGCTTGTAATATGCATATTAAAGGAGGTGCTGTGCTCTATGCAATGTGGAATTGCAGTAGCTCAAAAGAAATGTGAGATGTACAAATTTAGAGATATCTCCATTCCAAATGTTCATGTGGACTGTTTATGCTCAACCTGTAGGAGAGCCTTCCAAGCTCATTTTGGTCTGATTAGCCACAATCGGACACACTGTACCTTGACCCCAACATTTTGGCCTTCTTTGAGTATGGCAGCAGTCATAATTCCCAGAATTTTGTCTCAGCAGCCAAGTAAGTGCCACGACAGAGAGGAAGCAATCAAGGTAATATCTGCACCTACCCCAAAGCGGAGGAGGTGAGGAAAAAGCCCCTTTATAATTATCCCCAAGGGACGTCTACGTTCAAAAATGATTAAATAACAACTATAAGGCAACATACAATTCAGTGCCAAAGTGATTAGCACATAAGATCAATACTAGATTTCAGAGAAGAGGAAGATAAATGTTGGAAGATGCTCATTTGAAGAAAATTCCTGGGTGAGGTAAGACTTCAGTGTATCTTGAAAGATTGATAAGATTCAGATAAGCAGAGGGGGAAGAGAAAGGAACAAGTATTTATTAAATACCTAAAGTATTCCCTGCCTTGTGCTAATCACTTTGCAGTTATTATCTCATTTGATCCTCAACACTGGAAGGTAGGTGCTATTATTATCCCCATTTTACAGCTGAGGAAACTGAGGCCTAGAAGAGTTCAGTGACTTGCTCAGAGTCACCCAGCTTATAAGGTCTGAGGTCAGATTTTTAACTCAGGTCTTCTGTACTCTACTTCAGTACTCTATTGTATCTATCGTGCAACCTAGTTGCCTCTAGAGAACCTGAGGGGTAAAATAATCAAGAAATTCTAGGTGCTTGGAATGAATTAGTATATTCCAGAGATAGTGAGGAAACCAGCCTGACTAGAACCAATGGTTCCTGTTGCAGAATACTAGTAATACTAGTAATACTAGTAATACTAGTAATAATAATAATAATAGTTCATCATATAATACATTTAGGATTATAAAGAATGGAAATTAGTGTTGGTTTGGTTGGGTGCATAGGTGCATTAATATCATGATGTACTACTTTGGACAATGGACTTAGAATCAGGAAGATTTGATTTTGAAGCTCATCTCAGGTTAGTTGTGGGATACTGAAACACTCATTTAACTTTTCTGGGCCTCAGTTTTCTCATTTGTAAAATGAGGGGTCTGGACTCCATGAGCTCAGAGGTCCATTCCAGTTTAAAGTGACATCCCTCATCTGTGATCCTATGATAATATCTGGGTTTAAATCCCAGATGTCTTGGGCCAGAATTTAACAAAGGGCAGATTGAAGCAATTCTCCAAGCAATTCTCTCTATCCTATATTATGAGGGGCAGGCAACCTGGTGGGTGGATATTTTAATGAAGAGGTGGGTTAATAGTTTGCAGCTCTTCCCTATTTATCTTTGAGGTGGGGGAGAGATTAGGAAGAGCTAGGACATCCATTAGGGAGGGCCTTAGCTCAAACTGGCCTCTTTATAGGGCAACACAGAAGTAAGAGGACCAGCCCAAGCTAGTTAATGAGTAGATGCCTTGAGAACTTGGAGTAATTACCTTATTTTAATATACCCTTCAGTAAAACTGCCTTCAGAGGTTGGGGTCTGAGGAAATGGATGGATTCATATAGAAATATTGGTAAAAAATAATACAATACAATACAATACAATTAATTTTCCTCAGGTTTCTCACTGACTACTTCTCTAGGCCTCAGTTTCCTCATCTTTAAAATGAGAATAACAATTCTTGCAAGACCTAATTCATATGGTTGGATCAAATAAAACTGTGTATGGCAAGAAATTTGTAAAAGTAAGTTATTGTAACTTTATATCTTACATTCAGATTTAATGTGATAGAGAAAAGGAGCCAATGAAAACGTTTGCCTGGGGATGGGGAATGACAGGGTGAAATTGCTATTCTAAGGCTGATTTGATGGTGTATAAAATGGATTAGGTAGGAGAAAGTCTGGAAGGAGAAGGACTAGAAATGAGACTGTTGAGAAGGATGGGTATGCCACAGGGAGGGCAGGGAATAGACTGATGGCAATGAGAATAGATAGGAAGTGATGGATGTGAAATACATCTATGAGGAAGAATTACCAAGACCCAGTGATGGATCATTGTATGTGAATGAGATAATATGGTGAAAAATAACCATGAGGTAGAGTATGCACTAGAAGCTGAGAATTCTAGGGTAAAAATTCTAGGGTAAAAAAAAAATCAAGGGTAGGGGAGTAAAAGAGGGAGACTTTTATTTTATTTATTTATTTTTTGAGGCCCTGTGATTTCATTGGTAGAGGGAGTTTCCTCAGTGGAAATACCTTCCTCCAATGAGCATCAGAAATTGTTCTTCAACTTATACCCTTTGAAAGCTTTGTGAAACAGTAAAAGGACAATTTGCTTACCTAAAATTATACAGTCAATATATGCCATGGACAGGAACTGAAACCAGGTCTTTCTGGCTCTGGGGCTGGATTTCTGTTTTAAAAAATGTTTATTAGGTCAGCTAGGCGGCACATTGGGTAGAGCACCAGCCCTGAAGTGAGGAGGACCTGAGTTCAAATCTACCCTCAGACCAAACAGTTGACACTGACTAGCTGTATGACCCTGGGCAAGTCACTTAACCCCAACTGCCTAAAATAAAATAAAAAAAATGTTTATTGTTATGATTCATTTTTTAAAATCACCACAATTTCCTGCAGTATACTCCTACTTCTTCCCATTCCCGAGAGCCATCCAATGTAACAAAGTAATATTTTTAAAGACAAAATTTAAAAAAAAAGGAAAAAGGAACAGGAAAAAATCAGCAATTAGCATGATTAATTGATATATCAAAATGTTTTAAAATATATACAATACAACAAAATTGTAGGCCTTTGCAAAAGGGTGGAGTGGGAATATCTTTTCATTTCTCTTCTTTCTAACTATACTTGTTCTTTGTAATTTTGCAATATTAGCTTCTGTCCCGTGTGTGTATATGTGTTCTTTTCATTTCATTGTTGCATTCCTTGTGTATATTGCTTTCTTGACTCTACTTACTTCACTCTGTATCAGATCATGTATATCTTTCCATCGTTCTCTGTAGTCATCATGTTTATCACTCTTTATATCATGGTAATATTTCATTACCACCATGTACCACAATTTGTTCAACCATTCCTCAATTGATGTATTTTAATCTTTTAAATATTGCTTCTTATAAGGGCATGTGCTTTTAACATTAGAAAATTATACTTGCTGTGGGTAATTTGGAATGAGTTATGTCTCGTGGTATAGTAAAGGCTCAAAGTATCTGTGGATGGTGACAAATATGGTGTACAATTTTCAAATCTTGCATTGGATTTATAAATGCCTTATACTGGCTTTGTCCTGAAATGTGTTACCCAGGTAACTATGAAATGGTGGTGCTATTGAATGAAAGAGGAATTTGAAACAAGGAAATGTTTTACAGGGAATGATTATGAGTTTAGTTTTGAGTGGATTGAGTTTGAGGTAGTGACAAGGCATCACAGTGAAGATGACCTTCCTCTAGTTAGTAGAAAACCTCAGGTAAAAAAAAACACAAAAAGCAAAGATTTTGAAAAATTAGGATACAGTTAATAATGAAAGCCATAAGGCAGGATCAATTCAGCAAAGAGAAGAGCTGGGAAAGCATTAGAGAGCCAAAGGTTGAGCTTTGGAAGATGTCCACCATTAGGGGGAGAAGGGGGAAAAAGAAAGAGCAATGGAGACATAAGGAGGGAGATCAAGAAATAAGAGAGAACCAGGAAAATAGAGTGTGTTTCAAGAAACAAATGTCCAACAGCATCATATGTTGCAAACAGTTAAAGGAGAATGGGGCAGAGAAAAAACTTCTAGAATTGGCAAGAATATCACTGGAAAGTATCAAGGGAACATTTTTAATAGCATGATAAGGATGAAATGAGTGGTGAGGAGATGAAGGCAATCAGAATTATTTTGACAATTTGGGCAGCTAAAAGGACAGAAAATAACTAAAGGAGCTATCAGATGCAGTCCTAATTTTGTTTCTTTTTAATGTGGAGAGGCTAGGAGGCAATGTTGTTTAGTTAGAAGCAGAAGAATATAGTCAAAAAAGGCACTGAATTATGATTCAAGAGATGTAGGTTCCAGTCTAGATCATGTTACTATCAATATAACCATGGACATATCAGTTTACCTGTGTTTTCTCATTGCTATGTTTATATGTCTCAGTCTTCTCATCTATATAATGGGAGAATTACACTTGATGAATTCTAAAGTCCATTCCAGTTCTAACATCTCATGTTCCTTCACCAGAATTTCTGTAACAAGTTTAAGATAAATTGTAGGTATGGTTTGGTTTGGCAAGCTTCATTTTCATCTAGTAGAGCAATGCAAGCTATGCTCATATGTAGGTAATGGCAAACATGTTTGGAAAGGATTTAATTGATGCTGTCAAAAAAGGGATTTACTTTCTTATTGGAAAATCAATCAATCAACCAAAAAATTACTATTATGTGCTTACTATGTGCCAGGATAATTAATCCACTGAGCCTACAATCTATCTTTTTCTGTGGTTGTCTGGGCTCCAAACCTTTCTTTTCCCCTTTTCTTCATTTTTCATCTTTTACAGCCAATCAAACCTACCAGTCACATCAATTTCTACTTCTTCATATGGGATTGAATATTACCACCAGATAAGTGTAGTACTCTAGGGACTTTGAAGCCCTACACAGTAAAATGAAAAACATGGAGTGCAGGTAGCATTTCTATATTGTCTTTTGGTTAAAATTCATGATTTTGGGAGGGAAAACAGGATAGGGAATTAAACAACTCATTGCAAAGATGATGTTGAAGAATAGAATTGAGTTTTTTGGACCACAGTTTACTGAACTGAATGAAGGACACTTGACAAGGCATGGTGTGCCTCTCATTAGGAGTGGGAAGAATGTATTTCGCAGAAGCCTCATTGACCTTATCAAGGCTTTAAAGTGGGGTTTGAGGAGAAAGAAAAAAATGTGCAGATGAAATTATGGAATGGAATATTATGAAAGATTACTGACATGACATAGAAAGAGAAATAAGTGGAGAAAATGCCCCAAAAGCAGCTATGTGTCAAAGTAGCAGGAGCTAGATTCAGGAAGACCACCTTCAAATCTAGTTACTAGTTGTGTAACCCTGGGCAACTCACTTAACCTCTCTCTGTGTATCAGTGTTTTCATTTGTAAAATGGAGATAATAATAGTATCTGTTTCCAAGGGTTGTGAGGATAAAATGAGATCATATTTGTAAATACTTTTTAGACCATAAAGTGTTATGTAAATGCTAACTGCTGCTGCTACTATTACTACTGCTACTGCTGCTACTGCTACTACTACTTATTGCTGCTATTGCTACCACTATTGCTTATTGCTGCTGCTACTATTTGCTGCTGCTGCTATTACTGCTACTACTACTGTTTGCTGCTACTACTGATACTACTATTTGCTGCTGCTGTTACTAATATTGCTCCTATAACTTATTGTTGCTGCTGCTACTGCTACTAATATTGCTGTTGCTACTACTGCTACTAATATCGCTCCTACTATTACATATTGCTGCTACTGCTACTACTGCTACTAATATTGCTACTCCTAATACTGCTACTGCTACTAATATTGTTGCTGCTGTTGATGTTGCTGCAGCAGCAGCAGTAGCAATAAGTAGTGAGGAAGTGAGTTCCAATGTGTATTTATAAAAAACCCAATAATAATTTGTATAGTATCTATTGTTGTCAGCCACTGGGCTAAGCACTTTACAAATAGTATCTTGTTTGATCAACAAAACAAGGGGGAAGAGGGTGTTTACAGGGTTTTTTTTGTTTTTTTGTTTTAGGCAATTGGGGTTAATTGACTTGCCCAAGGTCACACAGCTAGTGAGTGTCAAGTGTTTGGTGTGAGGTTGAACTCAGGTCCTCCTGACTTCAGGGCCGGTACTCTATCCACTATGCCACCTAGCTGCGCTGAGGGTGTTTACAGTTGAGGAAACTAAAGCAAATAGTAACTATCTAATAGCTAGTATCTGAGGCTGGATTTGAATTTAGGTCTTCCTGTTACCAGGCCCAGCCCATCTAGCCAAGTAAACATTAAACAGATATTGGTAGTTACACAAATTATAACGTATCAAACACTAAACAAGAGGGAACAAGTTTTTTTAGATATGAGCGAAATAAGGTCTCAAGTCAAACCAAGAGAGAGGACCTGATCTCATCTGAAGAGAAATTCTCTGTGAAGTCTCTAGGAAAGAAAGCTGAAAATCAGACAACATATTGAGGAACCAGCTTCACTTATGTGTCTGCAGTTTCCAAAGTCTTTTCCTGTCTACTTCTTGGAATATTTATCTACATATCTGTCTCCCAAAGCATCTCTGGAGCCACCCATATCTGTCTTACAAGAAGCTCTGGCCCCATCTTTGTCTCTTATATAAGTATGCTTCAGCATTCTCTCCAACAATCCAAAGTCGCATCTAATTCCACACAGGCAACTACATACAAAAATATCCCAGGCTCAGTTGGAACCCCAGTTACACATGTAAATCTCTCAAAAGAGATGTTTATAAATTGGGAGTATAATTGTTAAAAATAACCATAAAACTATAAGGCTACATGCACATAGATGAAATTAGACTACAAATCAGAACTCCCTCAGATGCTTATAGTACTGCCTGGCTTTATAGGAGGCCTTGTGGTTGAGGGGAAAGAGAAAGAGAGAGAGAGAGAGAGGCAGAGACAGACAGACAGACAGAGAGGGAGACAGAGACAGAGAGGGAGACAGAGAGAGGGCGAGAGAGAAAGTCAAGAAAAAGAAGAAGGAGAAGAAGAAGAAGAAGAAGAAGAAGAAGAAGAAGAAGAAGAAGAGAAGAAGGAAGAGAAGGAGAAGGGAGAGGAAGGAAGGATAGAAGGGCAGAAGAAAAGGGAGAGGAAGGGCAAAAGGAAAGAGGAAGTGGAAGAAGAGAAAGAGAGAGTGAGGGAAAATGAAAAGAATAAGGAGAAGAGCTTCGACCAAACTTCACCAGCAGCCAGACCCTAAAAATATGTTTTAGCTTTGGAACTGAGACAATAGAAAAAAGGAAGAGCTATAGTTTAGCTGCCCCTCTGCCCACTAATAGAAATGAGAACTCTCGAGAAAGATACAGCTATAGTGTTTGACACGCAGCAAAAGAAAAACGGAGCAATGTTGTCTCTGACCTAGAAAAAAGAAGAGAAATCCTATTCTGTACCTTTTCTACATTTTCTTACTACTTCTGATTTAGTCTGATTGTATTCTCTGACTATACACTGCTTCTCAGTCTGATTAAGTGGTTAGAAGCAATATTTTACTTTCTCTATTTCAAATGATGCCAGCTTTCATAATCATTGAGGATTTAGGTCCATATGAATTTAGAAGGATTAATAGAAGATAGCTACTTCCTCAGTTCAGTTAATTGGCCCACTGCTGTCCTGTTTTCAAAAAGCTATTGTTTTAAGTCAAAATGGGGGTGAAGATATATCATTATTTTATACTTCCAAATAACTAGAAGTTGTAACATGTTATTAATTGATAATTAAAATATAAAGAGTCTCGACACAGGGGACCTATGAACACTAGATGTGGTGGAAGTAATGTCCTAACCTCAAGTCCAATGCAAGTTAAGCTGGCTTTTTTTTTTCCTCAAAAGACATTGAAACCATCCTGGTAACATGATTGGTTTAGGGAATTAAAGGTTCAGTCAGTTGATATCATCTCCTGGCTGCCTGAGTATAAAACAGCCATGAGAAGCTCTATACATGCTCTGATACTTAACTGACAGACCATAAAGGGTAACTCAGGCTAAAGAGCTTTGCTCTAATGAATCAGCATAGTAGTATACTCAACAGACGTCATTGCTGAATATCTTTCTTTTGGTATGGTTATCTCTATCAATTATTAACTGACCCAGGAGTGTCTTTTACTTTTGTATCAAATATAAACCACCAGGTGACTGGTTTGAGTCAGGCTCATCTCAAAACACTAGGGAAGGGCATTCTACTTAAGTATGGCTTTAGAAATCACCATGATAGAAAAGGTTAGAGGAATATTTTATAAAATAGATTGGATTTGGAGCTTGAAAATGTTTGTATATGGGGGCTGAGGTTTGAGGAGAACAGTGCATTCTAGGTGGGAGAAATGGTGTGGGCAGATGAAGTGGAAACAAATACAGAGTGCTTGGGTTCTATGAATACCTTTGTTTGACTGGAGTAGAAGGTTCCTGTAGAGAAGCACTAGGAATTAAGGCAGGAAAATTAGGTTAGACTCCTCTTGGAAAAGGCCCAAACTCAAAGTTAAGGAATTTGAATTTTCTTCTGTAGGTCTCAGAGAGATATTACAGTTTGTGTCTCCTTAGAGAATCACTGAGGGAAAAAGATAAAGTGGAACATTTAGAAATGATGAAAAGACCTACTCAAAGAAAGCCTTTTACAAGATTAGAAAAGGATTTGTACTACTTCCGACACAGAAGAGAAAAAAGACATCAGTCCCAAAGGAAGCCAACAGATTAAAAAAAATGAATGGAACAGCAAAAATGATCAGTTTCATAAGAGGGGAGTGGAAGACAGAACTGTTTTGCCAGAGTGCAGTAGAAACATATAGATGATGGGAAAAATTAATGCTAGCTATAAAATGGACTAGTGATGGTGAAGAAAATCACCTTCAGTGCTTCCATGGATACTGGCTGCTGATCCAAAGGCTACAGCCAGTCACCTCCTTTTTTGTGGCAGTTATTAATCATCAAGCTCCTGGTTTGGTCCAGCTTCCTCTATGGTAAGGCTCAATTTACTTAGGTTCTGGATCACTGGGTATATTGGCTGGAGGGCATGCCTGATAAATACTTATAGCTTGCAAACTGGTGTACTCTCCAGGGGCCTTTACCAAAGGAAGTGTTGATTTTCTAAAGGTTTCATTTTTATGCCAATGTATTCTAAACAGGCTCCATGCAATGTCTCTGTGCTAGTAAGACAGTCAGTTCTGTGTACAGATAAGACGGATGCATGTCATCTTATTTCAATACTTCAAGGATTCATGATTTTCATTTGTGAGAATACTTCCAAATAGCTACCAGTTAAAAAAAAAAGGGTATCAGTCCATAATTATAACAGGAGGAGTCTCATAACGCTTAGGTATTATAATCCTGAGGGGTAAAGTTTTCATTAAATCAACGCTTACACTGACTTATATTAAAACTTCTCTGTGCCTTTATATCTGGTTTTCATGAATTGTGGTTGAAAAAAAAAACGATTCACTTTCCATTCAATCTCCTGTAGATGAGCTTCTCTGAATTTAGCTAGGCTGGTCCTCAGACCACAGGCATATAGCCAGTTGCCAGACTCATCCTTAAAGTTTTCCTAACTTTTTAGGAACTGCCAAAAGTATGTTTTCTATTACCATAGCATTTGAGTATCTATCTTCACCTCCATGCCACAAGAAGATATCAGATTAGAATTTCAGTGGTTTTTTCATTACATAGCCAGCAACAGCAACACAAATACCCTGCTGGTTGTTTGGCTGCATTTTTCACTTTCAACCAGCTGTGTAGACACAAATTCAGGTGTGCATTCACTCTTTTGATATCTGTTCTCCAGGCTTTCTCATCCTGTCAGCATTACCCAACCAGGTGAAGATAAACAGATTAGTTTGGTCTACAAGCCAGTTGTCTAAGGTATTCATAAATATATGTTCATAATTAAAAATTTTTCATCCAAATGTTTATGTGCTCATTTAACCTGACTGGTCATCAAAATCACTTGAATTGACCACTCAAAATTCAATGAAAAAAGAGACCCACCATATTATTGAGAACTAAAGTCAGTTGAGATTTTAAACATATTTGTGACAGAGAAGAATCTTAGATAATATCCAATCCAATTGCATTATTTTACAGGTGAGGAATCAGAGATAGTGGTGATATGACAGCAACCATCATGCAAGCCATAAAATGATAAATATCAAGTTTTCTGGAAAGGAACTGAAAAACCATCTAAGTCTAATCCCCTCCTTTTACAGATGAGGAAGCTGAGGCTTCCTGAGGGAGGTTAAATGCCTTGCCTAAGGTCACACAGCCAGAAAACATCTCAATGGGGGGGGGTGCAATCCTGCTTCCTCTGGCTGGAGAGAAAATTCTTTCCAGGGTACTTTGAGGCAGAGCAAGTTTCAAACTGGTCTTTTCACTCCAAATCCCATATACTTTACATTACAATGCTGTTTCCTATATAATTTAGCTATTTGTAGTCACATGGGCAATTGACTGAATGTTTCATGTTTCACATGGTGTTTGTAATGCAATGTGGACATCCAATCTCAAACTATGTCAGTATAAACATGTCTGATAGTCTTACATGATTCCAGAGATAAAGAATTCTTACCTGTAATCTCAATTTCACTTTGTACAATGTGGAATATTAATTATTAGGACTGATCTTTAACTTCCACAGGGCAGCCACGTGGTACAGTGGATAGAGTGCCAGGGCCTTGAGTTAGGAAGATGCATCTTGAGTTCAAATCTGGCCTCAGACACTCACTAGCTGTGTGACCCTGGGCAAGTCACCTAATTCTGTTTGCCTCAGTTCCTCATCTGTAAAATGAGCTGGAGAAGGAAATGGCAAACCACTACTTTATTGTACTTGCCAAGAAAACCAGTAATGGGGTCACAGAGATGAAGACATGACTGAAAACAACTGAACAAGCTAATTAGGTAGAAGGAGCCCTAGATTTTTGGAGTCAGAGGACTTGAGTTTGAATCCTGCCTCTCTGACACTTAATACCTATGTGACTTGGGGCAAGTCATTTGGCTTATCTGAGTGTTAGTTTCCTCAGCTAGAAAATGAGGATGTTGATCTAGATGATCTCTGACGTTTCTACCAATTATAAATGTGGGATCTTTGCAAGAGGTTTCTTTGTTCAGAACTCCAAATGGGGGATAAAATACCAACAATATTGCTAGTAACCTGAGATCTGTCATTGGAATTAAATATTCTGTTAGCATTTCCTGAACTCCTCCACATGTTAACTCAAACATAGTTGGATTTATTCTCCATAGAACGTACATTCCTAACTTCCTCTAATCCCAGTGGGAGTTACATTTGCATCAAAGGGGGGTGGGGGAAGCTGAAATTTAAAAGATTCAAAAGTACTGATTGCATGTGAATTAAATTGTAAATAATTAACTGTGGAAGTAGTTAATTGTGTGCTTTTTGAACATCTTAGTGATAGGTAAAGTAGATTCAAGTCTAGCTGATTTTAAAAAATGGAATTTCTTCAATTCCTCTTATAAGAAAGGGCTTCCATTTGATTTGTTTCTTAGTCATTTATGAACAACCTGTATTCTTTAATTATAAACAATTGAAATAGTTTCTTTGTGTTTGTGTGCGTGCGTGTGTGTGTGTGTGTATCTATCCCCAGAGCTTAGTAGTGCACCTACGACAAAGTGGTGGTGGTTCTGTTCAGTCCTGTCTGACTCTTCATGATCCCATTTGGGGTTTCTTGGCAAAGATCCTGGAGTGGTTTGCCATTTCCTTCTCCAACTCATTTTACAGATGTGGAAACTGAGGTTAACAGGGTTAAGTGCCTTGCCCAGGGCCACACAGCTTTTAAGTATCTGAGACCAGATTTGAACTCAGGAGGATAAGTCTTCCTGACCCTAGTCCCAGTGCTCTAGCCACTGTACTACCTAGTTGCCCTTAGAACAGAGGAGGTACTTAATAAATATACATTGAAAAAATGTTGAATGAATTACTAGGTATTGTCGGTTGGTGAATGAGTTTAATCAAGAAAAAGTTCTATTGACATTCAGAGAAGACTGGAAAATCAAATATAAAGTTTCCTCATCTGTAAAAGGAGAGGTTTTATCTTAGAGGACTTTTCAGGTGTCTTCCAGAAAACTTGGTATCTATAATTTTCTGACCCACATGCTATTTTTACATCACATCACTTGGGTCTCTGATTCCTCAATGCAATTGAATCGGACGTTTTCTAAGGTTTTTCTCTGTCACCAATATGTTTAAAAGATCAACTCAGTTTAGTTCGCAATAAAGATTGGAAAACCAAAATGGTAGTTTCTGTTCCTGTCATGTAGAGATACAATGGATTTCAGTGCAAACAGAGCCCTCTACACTTTTAGAAAAGACAAGATTTTGGGCCAATATTGGTCAAGGTTACACCTACGTATCAAAATAACTGCTCTGACTCAATGTTGGCAATCGAAAAAAGATAACAAATGTAATTTGGTGACAATCTTCACCATGTAGTTTAATATTTCCATTTCCTTCATTCAATAGGATTACAAGCACATATGTTAAAATAGGATTGAGGGAACACTTTTACTAGCTGGTGAAAGTTGTATTCAAGAAAGAAAACATGAATTAATGAATACAGACAAGTGGGTGGCTTTGGGACATGCTTAGACTTAGAATAAGAAAAATCTTGCAACATCTCAGTCTATTACTATTAGAATACGAAAATGAAAAATGACTTTCCCTGGGGCTAGCCAGGTGGCCATAAATATGGGAGTGCTACTCGAAGGAGACC
Organism: Phascolarctos cinereus; assembly: GCF_003287225.1. NCBI lineage: Eukaryota > Metazoa > Chordata > Mammalia > Diprotodontia > Phascolarctidae > Phascolarctos > Phascolarctos cinereus. The sequence goes on along the minus strand of NW_027555958.1, from coordinate 194,202,262 downwards.
CACAGTAAGATCTGTTTGCACAATCAATCTGAAAATATCCGTTTTGATTTTCTTTTTAGCTCTTTGTCCGTTTCTTGATATTTCGTTAATGTTAAAGTATATTATATCCTAAAAAAGTTTATTCCTTTCCTCCAGAATAGACAATTTAGAACAATCAATTGTTATCCTTGAATGAATACTTAAAACAATATTATTCATGTTTGTGTATACAGTAGCTGTGGAAGGGTGATCAAACATTTCCTAATGTAGAGAATTTATTAATGAGGAAACTTTCAAATACATTTTACTTGCTGTTTGAATGTTAGGATGCCCTGACATTGAAACTTTTTATGTTGTTATTGTTTTGCTTTATCATATGGCTTGTTTCTTTCCTTGAACTCTCATGGACGGAGTTAAAGATGTGTTCTACTCATTTCTTAAAAGTTTCTTTCACTTAGGGCAGGGATTCTTAATTCATTTTTGTGTCATGGACACCTTTGGCAATCTTATGAAGCCTATATATCTCTTCTCAGTACAATTAAAAAAATCATAATTGAAGAAAATGTTAAATTTTACTTACAATAGTAAAAAACAAAAAGATGTATTTTTTTCCTTATCCAAGTTCATGTATTCCCTGATACCTCTAGGTTAAGAACACCTAATATAGAGAAATTTTTGTAACTGGAATCAAGCATGATAACTATATACTAATTTGGACTTGGAAAATTAATTACCCATACAAGAATTTCTCCCCCTCTCTCCATCCCCACCTTCTTAATCTGTTGGCTTTCTTTAGTAACGCCTTTCACTATAGGTGCTATCAATTTTCATTTCTCCTTCATTCCCTTGTCTAGCAAAAACAAAAAGAGAAAACAAAACAATTAGGTTAAATGAGTTTTCCATGACCTTACACACAAAAGTGAACAAGGAGACCTTTGGCCAGTGTAATAATGTACTGGAAAAGAATCCAACAGAAGTAGAACAGAATATTGCTACATATAGAACAGAGACCTAATTTCCCATCTTATTGTGTTGGAACAACACCAATCACTTAGGAGAGTTAAGATAAATGAGTCTGTCTGAAGGACTAGAGCCCCTTGGGCAGTATCGTGTGTGACCTTGCCTTTAGCTGCTGCTGAGTTGCAATTTATTGTTGTTTATCCACCTTGTCCTTTCAAAAATGGGAATTCCTCAATCAGCCCCTTCGTTTTGCTTGGCTCTTATAGCTGCATTTTCTTTTACCTTAGGTGGTGGGTCCCATGAAGGCTTGAAGCAAGTCTCCTGTAATGAAGATAAAGCTTTCAGACATTGCCTTCAGCAATCTCATGATTGGCAGTTCAGTATGCTGTACTAGTGGGTCTTTGTGGAGGAATTCCATCCCCTGAGAAACCAATAGCAAAGGTAATGTCTGACTCTTTCTACTTCCTCACTCACTCTATACGGTGAACTAGAATTGGAATACTAATTTAAAAGCTCATGTCAAAACTCTCAAAAAGATCAAATGGTATCACAGCAGGTTTCAGGAGTAACATTTTCCCTCTTCAAAACAATTATGATATGCTCAGAAGAAAAATTTGCAACGGGTGCATATAGAGCAGATTAAGACAACATGCTGTGCATCTAGGCATCATGTCAAATTCAAATATCCACCTTTCACTTTGCTTCATGGCCAACACTTCACATAGCTCTCTTTAGAGAGAGAAAATACTTAAAGAAGGGAAAAATACTTAAAGGGAAATCTTGAGATAAAATTATATCTTTCCCTCCAAGATCTATGCAATAAGAAAAAACTCTAGTAACTAAAAACTGTTTTATCCTTAGGAGTAATGATATTTCTGCTTTTACAAGTAAAAATTATTATAAAATATGGCCATGCCTTTAAGAAAATAAAATGTTGAAGATAACATTTTAGAAACTTTCTTACAGTTGTGCCAGAGTCTACAACTATCTAGAAAGATATTCTAGAGAATTGTTTATTATGGGAATAACAGGACATTATTCAAATCTGAATAATTTAAAGTTGTATTTCAATTATATGTACCTTTCTAAATAAATATTTGCTGATTTGAATTGATTTTTTTAGTAAACATACATAAAACACACTCTGTTTTCTAATGATTTTTACACTAAAAATATAGCTTCATATTTCCTAAATAGCTAATTATCTCATCTCTTAGAAAAGTATTTTATTATTGTAATTAATTTCTGGAATTGTCTGTGTAACTAGTTATGTAAGTCTTTTAAAAAAATATATATCTTTGCCACAGAATTCCACGTAGCTCACAGTTCAGTAGAAAATAATATTATTTTCAAAGTTATTGAGTCTTGGATTTTGGGTGTGTATAATTATGAAAAGGAAAATGCAATTCTGTAATTATCATAAAGTAGGCACAGCAGAGGGCAATGTAGATGACAGAACTCCCTTAACTTTTCCTTTTTCCTCATTTAATTGACCCAAACACTTATACAACACAGCAGGCAATCAGCTATTCCTATATAACTCCAGCAAGGAAAAGAAATATTATACTTCAATATGAACAGCTGTAAGATACGTGTCTAACCATGGTAAGGCCACATGGTATCATTTTGAGAATAGCTAAAACATGTACTAGACAGTAGAATGTTAGCAATGTCTGGTATGACCTTGTTCAGAAATAGAGATAACCACTCACAATTATAAAAATCTTCCAAAGGATTTATGGAGTTAGTGATATAATCTTTCTGTTCTCATGTGTTTAATAGGCAAGTCCATACTAGAAAAATAAAATGGTCAAAAATTGACGCGTTAGGCAGATAATTAAAATGAATAAAATCAAATTTAGTGACTCATTTTTCTTGCTGATGTGAATATTTTAGGCATTATTTTAGATTTTATATGAATTATCTGAGCAAATCTGAATCAATATTTCACTTGGCTTAAATCTAGCTTATATCATTCTTTTTTTAAACCCATGACACACTTTCAAGTTTAATATGCATTAACATTTTCTCCATCAGTTTCTTAAGACTTGAGAATCAACAAAACAATAAATCAAGCCCTAATTTGTAGTATTTGCTAATTTCTAAGTAGTAAATGCTCACTCTGAAAACAAAATAGTAAGTTTTCATCTTATGTCATTCTTTTTGACAGTAATAAAATGGTGCAGATCAATAATAATCATGTTTTAATATAAAATAAACAACCAATAAGTGTTGATAAGGCATTCATGATACAAAAAAACAAAAATGAAAGTATCAGCCCTCAAAGAGCTTACATTCTATTGGAGGAAATAAAAGATGCATGTGTCAATATATAAAAATGTGAAAAAAAATAAATGCAAAGTAACTGGGGAGAGATGAGAGGATCAGGGAAGGTCTCATGTAAGAGGTGGGATTTTAGCTGAGCTTTTAAGGAAACTAGAGATTCTAAGAGTCTGAGGTAAGGAAGGAGTGAATCCAGGCCTAGGATATGCCTGTGTACCCATAAAAGCAGAGAGATGGGAGTTAGAATTTTAAATGTTAAGAATGGCAGGAAAGTTCATTTGGGTGAACTTAAAAACATATGCCAGAACAAACCCAGGAACTATGTAAAGAAAATCATAAAAAAAAACCTTTTTATACAAATAATATCAGATTTAAATAATTGGAGAAACATTAATTGTTCATAGACAGGCAGGGCCAATATATAATATAATAAAAATATATAATAAATATAATATAATAAAATGACAAGTTTATCCAAACTAATTTATATATTCAACACCATCCCAATTAAATTACCCATTTTTTTTTACTGAATTAGAAAAAAAATAATAACAGAATTCATTTTGAAGAACAAAATATCAAAAATATCAAAGGAACTAATGAAAAAAATGTGAAGAGAGTTATTGAAGTATATTGTAAATCTGTAGTTATCAAACTATCTAGTACTGGCTAAGAAATAGAATGGTAGATCAATGGAACAGAGTAGACATACAATTTACAACAGCAAATAAATATAATAGCCTTGTATTTTGCAAGTGTAAATACTTAAGATTTTGGAATAAGAATTCATTATTTGGTAAAAATTGTTGGGAAAACTGAAAAGCAGTATGGCAGAAATGTCACAGACCAATATCTTACACCATTTAGCAAGAAAAGGTCAAAATGGATATATGATCTAAATATAAAGAGAGATATTACAAGAAAATTAGAACATGGGCATATAACTTATCAGACTTATGGATAGATGAACATTTATAAATAAACAAGAGATAGTGAGCAAAGTTAGTTGTAAAATGTATCATTTTGTTTACATTGAATTAAAAAGGTTTTATGCAAACAAAACAAATGTAGCCAAGATCAGAAGGAAAGCAAAAAATTGAGAAAATTTTTTTCCCCTAGACTGTTTCTCAGATAAAGGTTTCATATCTCAAATATATAAAGAACTTTTTCAAATCTGTAAGAATGAAGGTCATACCCTAATTGATAAATGGCCAAAGAATATGAACAGGCAGTTTTCCAATGAAGAAATCAATACAATTTATGGTCAAAAAAATGCTCTAAATCATTACTGATTAGAGAAATGCTGGGGCAGCTAGGTGGTGCAGTGGACAGAGCACTGGCCCTGGATTCAGGAGGACCTGAGTTCAAATCTGGCCTCAGACACATAACACTTACTAGCTGTGTGACCCTGGGAAAGTCACTTAACCCCATTGCCTAACCCCCCCCCAAAAGAAAGAAAGAAAGAAAAAAAAGAGAAATGCAAATTAAAATAACCTTGAGATATCCTTTTATACCTAGCAGGTTGGGTAAAATGATGGAAGGAGAAAGCAACAAATGTTGGAGGGGATGTGAATGTGGGCACTAATTCATTTTTGGTGGAATTGTGAACCAATCCAATCATTTTGCAGAGTAACCTGGAATTATACCCAAAGAGTTATTAAACTACCTATACCTTTTGACCCAACAATACCACCAATGACTCAGTAATACCAATACTGGGTCTATTTCCAAAAATGATTAGGGAAAAAGCAAAAGAATCTATATATTCTAAAATGTTTGGAGAAGCTCTCTTTGTGGTGGAAAAGAAATTGCAGGGATGCCCATAAATTGAGGAAAGGCTGAACAAGTTGGGATATATGATTGTGACAGATTACTACTGTGCTGTAAAAACTGATGAGCTCGATGATCTTAGAAAAACATGGAGAGACTTGAATGAAATAATGAAGAGCAAAATGAGCAAAACCAAGAGAACATTGTGGACAGTAACAGCAATATTGTTTTAAGAATGACTGAGCAAATATATTATTTTGACTATTATAAATACCCAAATTAACTATAAAGGACATATGAAGAAAAATACTGTCAGCATCCAGAGAAAGAACTGATATATAGAAGTATGTATAGAATAATTTTACATATACATATGTACATACATACATAAATACACACACACACACAAACACATACACACACATATATTTGTGTGTAATGGTAGCTATCTCTGAGGTTTGATGTGGGGAGGGAAGAAAAAAAGAAAAAGAAAAAAAGAAATTTACATGATAATTTTGTTGTATATTTAAAAGGAATAACAAGTTGTACATAGCAGATTTGCACTTTCATGTGTAACAATTATGCTGTTATGGAAATGCTTGTTTCTTCTTTATAAATTTTTTTTAAAAAAATCATTTTTATCCCACAAGTTAAAAATAATTTTTTTTAAAAAGTGCATAAAGAGGAGTAATGTAAGTAAGGCTTGAAATGTAGGTTTGAGCCAAGTGGCAAAGGACTCTATATACCCTTCTCAAACAGAGGCATTCACATTTGATTCTAGAAATAATAGGAAGTCACTGGACTTATGGAACAAGGGAGTGGCATGGTCAGACTTTTTTTTTTTTAAGAATTATCTCTCTGGCAGTTGTTTGGAGAATAACTTGAGGGGAGAAATTTAAGTCAGCAAAACCTATTAGGTATCTGCTCCAATGGTTCAGGTGACATGATGGAAGCATAAACTGGGGATAGAGTTTGTGTGAATGGAGAACAGGGGTCAGATTTAGAGGATATGATAGAAATAAAACTGATAAAGCTTGACAGTTGCCTAGACATGGCAGCTAAGGACAAGTAAGGAAGTAATAATGACTAGAGATGAGATTAAGAAACTGGGTGGTTGGAAGAATGGAAGAAAACAAGTGCCTGCTCTGTTCTAGGTACTGTGCTAAGCAAATTGGAAATGTTGAGGTTTAGGAATTTAAGGGTGCTTAGACCCCAAAATCATAACACGTGGGTCCTATCCGAAAGAATTCCACCCAAGCCTTCTTTCAGCCAGAGACAAGATTTATTAAAGATCCTCCATATTACCCAGACTCTTAAGGAATTTGAACATCTGTGAGCTATTGGCTAGATTGTAAGAATCTGAATAGTGTCTAGATTATAAGAATCTAAGCACCTTAAGGGAGAGAAGATGGACCTTATATACAGAAAGACAATGGGAGAGATCTAGGAGTGACCAAGTAATCTACAGGGACTGTGAGGTAATAGAATGCCAGGGACCTGGACCACATGGCCAAAGGAGAATGGAGCCTAGCTAAGATTAAGGGTGGGAAGTGGAAGAGGGATATAGGGAAGTAAGACAATGGAGGGCTAGGCTAGGTTAAGGGTAATGGAGAATTAGGAGATTGGGCATAGTCACAATGAAAAAACCAATTGATGAGATTATAGCCTCAGGCTAATGCCAGAGATTTGGCCATGTGGGGAAAGTCTAGGATTTTTCCTTTTTGCGGTCCAGATCCCATCCTCATCAGAAACATTATCTTATTTGATCCTTATGACAATCCTGGGAGGTAGATGCTATTATTATCTCCATTTTAAAGTTGAGGGAACTGAGACAGATAGAGGTTAAATTACTTATCCACATTCATAACTAGTAAGTATCTGAAGGAGGATTTGAACTCAAGTCTTCCTGACTCCAGATCCCACACTCTATTCACTGTGCCATCTACCTACATCTAGTAGTACTTTTGACAGAAATAGGGAAGTATGGATATGTTATGAATTGAAGTATGATTACATTACAAAATGTAACATTTCAAGTGGAGATCCAAGGATCTAACCCTGAGCCACTCTACAAAAAAGATCTCCCTTGAAGTCGACATCAAACTATTAATGACTGCTCTATATGTTTGGTCATTGGGCTGGTTCCTGAATACATCTAATTGTATTATCACCTCTCCGTCTCATTCAGGAAGGATAGAGATTTTTTTTTGTCCACTGGTTTGTTGAAATCTATATACAATGTCTAGGTCCAAGAACCTTACTGAAAAAGAAAATGAAATGAAGTTGGAACAAGCTTTTCTTGATGACCTGTACTTGCATTTGATGATTGCTATTTCCCTTTTAAAGTTTCTTCATAATGTTTATTGAATTAAATTGAATTACTCTCATTCAGTCCATTCATTAGTCAAATTGTGTGCCCATTCTTCCTAATTACATACAGTTTTTGTTTATTTGTCAATGTGGTTGTTATTTCATGCTCTGTGTGTGTGTATGCAAGGCCATGGAAACATGCGGTCTGCACGTTCAATGCCAGTCATTTATCTTTTCAATGCCCCAGGAAACTCTCTAAAAACTGTATATAGCTGAGAAGGTGCTGCTGTAATGAAGGGAGTAAGGAGAGAGTTCATCACAAGATTAAATCATAACTATTGTCTTCACTCTTCTCACAATACATAATCAGAACTGAATCAATTTTTTGGAAGTGGTCTTTCTAGAAGATTTATTTACAAAATCAGTCTTATTGTCAGAAAACAGAAGTAAAGGCAGTAATAATTCACTATATAGGCTTGTATTACTAAGGCTCCCTCTCCTAACTTATTTATCGATAATCAGGAAAATGACAGAAATCTCCTTCATGAAGAAAATAGAATGATTTTTAACCATATTTTTGGAATATATGAAACATTGAATTTCTGGCTGTGCAGCAGTTAGGTGGTAAAGTAGATGGAGTGCTAGATTTGGAATCAGGAAGACCTGAGTTCAAATCGAACCTCAGATATTTACCAGCTGTGTGAGTCTGAACAAGATGCCATCTCTATCTACCTCAGTTTTCTCAATTATACCTTCCTTCTAGGGTTATTGTAAGGATCAGATGAGATAATATTCGTAAAGTGTTTAAGCATAGGGTCTGGCACATGTTGTTACTCACTTGTTTCAGTAGTGTCCAGCTCTTTGTGACCCCATTTGGAGTTTTCTTGACAAAGATACTGGAATGGTTTGCCATTTCCTTCTCCAGCTCATTTTACAGATGAGGAAAGTGAGGCAAACAGGGTTAAATGACTTTCCCACGGTCACAGGTCTGAGGCTGGATTTGTACCAGTCTTCTGATTCCAAGCCCAGTACTCTATCTGCTTGCATTGCTTGGTGCCCCTACCACACAGTAGGCAATTAATAAATGCTTATTCTCTTTCCTTTCCCTTCTCTATGCCTCCCCCTTTCTTACATTCACTGGACCAGAAGCTCCATATAAAGTGATAACATGATTTATTAAACAAAACAAAAACGGAAGGAAAAATTTAAGTGCCCTTTCATTAAGCCATGTGCCTCTAGGAATCTTCCAAATTTCTTCCCACTTGCCCTCTCAAATATTCAGGGAGTGGTAGGAGGAAATTTTGAAACCACCTACAACCACAGTTCCAGGAAAAAGAATAAGGACCCCAGCTCTAGATCACAAAGGAAAGAACAGGAGGAGGAGTATGAGAAATCCACCTACATCTACTTGCTCAACTGCTCATGTGGATTCTCACTAGGTATTAATTTTGTGATTCAGTTCTCATTCAAAGCATGTTTCTCCTCCTCAGAATTGGTCTCTGACAATCTCAATCATGATCCTGGTAGTAGCAGCAGCAGCTGTTTCTCTGATCAACCTTACCGCAGCAACACTAGTATATTAGTAGTGCTACCTGCCTGTAGATGCTTATTTTGTCAGTTACAGAATCTGGCTATAAAGGAAGAGGGGAAACCAATGGGATACATCAGTACATAGCCTCATATTCTCTTCTATAATGTTATAACACTTCCAGACTCAGTTAGTCACTCAGTGAATGAGCACCTGATATGTACCAGGAACTGTGCTAAGCACTGAGGATAACACTTTGGAAAGGCAAAAGATAATTCCAGTCTTCAGTGCTCACATTCTAATGGAGTAGATCACTGTTCTAATTCTAATGCAAACAGTGATATATAAAAGAAGCTACATATAGGATACATTGCAAGTAATAAACCAAAGAAGGCATTAGAATTAAAAGGAGACAGTACTTCTTTTAGAAGGTAGGACTTTAGTTGAGACTTGAAAAAAAGCTGGGATGAGGAGAGAGCTTCAGGCTTGGAGACAGCTAGTGAAAATGCCCAGGACTTGCTTGTTTGGGGAAAAGTAAGGAAGCCAGTGTCATTGACTCGCTGAGATGTTGTAGGGTGGGAGTGGGAAGAGAGTGGGTTGTTGTTACTCCTTTATTCTCAGAATAGGACAGGACAAGCAAGTGAATTAGATTTAAGTGAGGGGCGGCTGTGCAAAGTCACCAGCCTCACTTTCTTCTCCAGAGCCATCTGGGTCCAGTGGCCAGATACAGATCAAGATGAGAGATGGCCCTGGATGCAGTGGCAGACCATGGCCTTTTTAAGCTAAGGTCTTTCCCAGGTCTCAGTTTCACTGAGGCAATGACCATTGAGTGATTAAGCTGAGTTAGGAAATGGGCCCAGAAATGGCCCAGTTTACATATAAAAAAAATCAATTTGGGATTGGAAGACTCTCAGGGTTTCTGCCCCAAACAGAAATAATTGCTATTTACATTCACTCTGAGCCCTTCAGGACCCAAAGAATGACCAAGCAGAGGCTTGGCCTGGGACCTATTATTGGCCAATTAATGAGAGGGAGAGTGATTTGACTTTAAGGTTTGGTCCTTAAAAAAAAAAGTTTCATGCATCCAAATTTGTTCCTTTGGGCAGATACCCTAAAGCTTAAGAAGACAGCAGAGGGGGGAGGGGGGGAGATGCGGTAGGAGGTTATGTGGGAAGCTGAATGCATAACAGAAGATTTTTGTATTTGATCCCGGAAGTGATAGGGTTTATTTTGTGTGTGTGTGTGTGTGTGTGTGTGTGTGTGTGTGTGTGTGTGTGTGTGTGTGTGTTTTAAGGGGAGCCTCTTGTTTTTAAATCCATCAGTAGAATCCTAGGAATGCGGAAATCTCAAATGAAAGCCTTAGATTAGAATCATGAATAGAGAAACTTAGAACATTTAATGAGGATTCTGAGAAGGGAATAATAAACTAGAAATCTCAAATCTTAATGGAGCAAAGGGAATCTACTTTTCCAATTACACTAGACAATAATTTGGCACTGTTTTTCTATTGAATGTGATGGGGGTTTTAAGATTACACTGGAGACAGACTTCACCCCATTCTGACAGTTAACCTTTGTTAAAGAAAATATTACCTTTTTCTTTCCTTTAACTGCTTAACTATGGATTTCCTAACTACCAAGTCTTCTGAGAGCTCTTAAATTACTGAAATTCCTTGCTCCAGCACTATTTAGCCAGCTTAAACAGTTCAATTAAGAGAATTTGCATTAGCCTCAGGCCAGGAATTTCTAACAAACAATAGAAGCATTATCTAATGATTCATTTTTCATTCATTCATTTATTTATCTGGGCAGGTATTGACTATTCTTCCTAACAACAATGATTTATTTCCTCTTAATAACAGTGTTTTTTTTTTTCCTCCTAGGCATGCATTCTATTCTTCAACTTTCTTACTCAGGCACTGAGAATCTTCTGATTCTCTAATTAGGGAATAAGAATAAATTTTCTCCTCAAAGCCTTTAATTTTATCCTATGCTTTTGACTTAGGACATAGAAAATATAACCTACTTTTTATGTGTTAAGTAAGAATCCTGTAAAGGAAGGCATTAGCTATCTTTTGATAAAGTACAGTGTCTTCATAAACAACACTAACCTTGGGTCAGACTCACAGTCCACTTGGCCTATTTCTGACAATGGTACATTTTTCTAATAATAGTTTGTTGAACACATTTATTTTTTAAATGAAAATGAGTTAAATCCTGAATTATCAATTCCATGACTCCATGCTTTCTCCTACTTTGTCCACCCATCCACACATTGTTAGTTCAATGAGAAGCTCATAGGGCAAGCTGGGAAGTACAAATAGGAATAGGCTCATATTTTTATTCTAGCTCAGGACATGGCTACCTCTCTATTCCTGAAATAGAAATTTATCAATTGGCATAGAGAATTAGGTGGTCACAGAATCATAAAGTTCTGATGTTGGACAAGATCTTAAAGGTCATCTGGTCTAATCCCTGGTAGCTAGGTGGTACAGTTGATAAAACATTTGGCCTAGAATCAGGAAGACCTGAGTTCAGATCTTAGCTTAGATACTCACTAGCTGTATGACCCCAAGCAAGTCACTAAGCTTTTGTCTGCCTCAGTTTCCTCAACTGTAAAATGGAGATAATAAGAACACCTACCTCATAGTGTTGTTGTGAGGATCAATGAGATAATATTTGTAAGATCCTTAGCATAGTGCCTGGCATATCGTAGGTATTTAATAAATATATTCCCTTCTCCCCTAGTTTTGGACAAATTCTCAAAAGCTATCTAGCCTAATCCTTTGATGAAAGAACTGACAACATAAGATAACTGAAAAGTAATTGTCTAGCCTTTGTATAAACACAGCCATGAGAAAAAACTCACTATTTGAGATGGCAACCTATTCCAGTTAAAGACCACTAATTTTAAGGAAATTCTTTATTGCGAACTGAAATCCCCCTCCCTGAAATTTTTACCCATTAGTCCTAGTTCTGTTCTCTGGATTCATATGTTGAGGTGTATGAAGAGGTCTAGGACTTTGGGGGTGCTGCTGGGGGAACCCCCTGAGATCGTGACACTGGGCCCTGTCTGAACGAATTCAACTTAAATCTTCTTCCAGCCAGAGGAAAAGTTTATTAGTGATAAAACACTTAGGCCAGGTGATGCCCATAAGGACGAGCAGACATGAGAAAGTCTCAGCTTTTTGGGTATGAGATTCTCAGCATCTGAATGGGAGCCAGGGTAGATCTTATATACTAGAATGACTTTGGGTGGCCAGAGAAGGGGGCTAGGAAAAGGGTCTAGGTAAGCATTTTAAATGGAAGATCTCAGGGATTGAGTAGACAATGGAAATAGATAGTGAAGGGAACTGGACAGTAGACCTTTGAAAGGCATCTGCATAAAATCAAAAGGTGGGGCTAGGCCTTTCAAAGGGAGGAGATAAGGGGAGTTGATAAGGAACCATTTAAGACCAGAGTAAGGGCTTTCTGGGGCCCATAGACAAAAGGGAGCCAGATTCTTTTAGAGTGAGGGGCAAAGGCTCATCTGAATAAGATTAAAAGGTAAGGCTAAGGCTTTCAAAGGTAGATGAGGGACTGGGGCATGTAGACAAATGGGAGTCAGATTCCCTTTGGTACAAGGGGCTAAGATCTTGGCTTGGGCCCACCTCATCAGTGTAGATGCTAGGGGTGCTGAGATCCTGAAATCACAACACATGGGTCCTGTCTGAATGAATTCAACCCAAGTCTTTTAGCCAAAGACAAGGTTTATTACAGATGAACTATACAGGCCAGACTCTTAAGAAATCTGAACACTAGTGATGCTCATAAGGACGAGCGGGCATGAGTAAATCTTAGAGCTTAAATGGGGACCAGGATGGATCTTATACACAGCCAAGTAATTTGGGGTGACCAGAGGAGGGTCTGGTAGGAGGATCCTGAAGCTGGGGTGACTGGGGGAGAATCCCCTTGGGAGTGTCTGAGAGGTTGAATGGGGTCCTGCTGGAATAGACAATGGAGGGCTAGGCTTTATTAGGGCAATAAAGAACTGGAAGATTAGGGAAGGAAGAGGTTGAGTGGGGTCTGGATAAGACTAGGCTTCATTAGGGTATCAAAGGGAGAGAGGGCCTAGGATAAGGGAGAGGAGGTTGTTCAGAATAAGAACAAGAGATAAAGAAAGGCCAATTGAGTGGATTATAGCCTCAGGCAACTGCTTGAGATTTCTTTGATCAGATAGTTCAAAGAAAGTTTAAGGGTTTTCTGAGACATGTAGACAAATGAGACCCAAATTCTTTGGGCCCATATCCCATCACATACAGATTAATTCTAATATAACTTCAATATTATAACCTTTGACTATTTCAGAATATTTATTTTTTCCCTAGGGGCAACATGGCATAATAGATGGCAAACTGGCATTGGAGTGAGGAACGCCTGTGTTCACATTTTGACCATGGCAAATGCTGCCTGTGGGACCTGGGCTAGTCATGTAATCTCTCAGTGCTCTAGGTAGCTCCCTAAGACTGCAAGTTGTAGAGAAGGTGCCAACCTGCATTAGTAGCAAGAGTTTCTTCTGAGCTTTCATTGTACCAATGAAAACACTGACCTGGTTCCCAACCTTTCTGTCTATCCTAACTCTTTTCTTTGTGTTCAATGTTCCTAATCCCAGATATAACATAGTTTCAAGGCCTCCTTATAATTCTATTTATATTCTCTTGGAAGAGTCTAGCTAGTTTATGATCTTAAAATAGGGTGCCTAACACTGAATGTAGTTCAGTTCTTGACCTGGTGCAGTGGCATAGTCCCAATTATCATAGTGTAGTTCCAATAACAGACACACTCAACTGGGTATAGAAATCTATCTTACTTACTGTACAGGAAATTAGAAGGGGAAGAGATAGGAGGGAATTGATAGAGGGGAAGGCAGTTTGGGAGATGGGATAGTCAGAAGCAAAACACTTTTGAAGAGAGACAGGGTGAAAGAAAGAGAGAGAATAGAATAAACAGGAGTGGGGTGTGGAATAGGATGGAGGGAAATACAATTAGCAATAGTAACTATGAAAAAATATTCGAAGCAAGTTTCTCTGATAAAGGCCTAATTTCTCAAACATATAGAGAACTGACACAAATTTAAAGAATAAGGGCCATTCCCCAATTGACAAATGATCTAAAGTTTTCAGATGAAGTAGTCAAAGCTATCTATAGCCATATGAAAAAATACTCTGGCTCATTATTGATTGGTCAAATGCAAATTAAAACAATTCTGAGGTACTGCCTCATACCTATTAGATTGGCTAATAGGACAGAAAAGGTAAATGATAAATGTTGGAGGGAACATGGGAAAAATGAGATTTCATGCATTGTTGGTGGAATTGTGAACTGATTCAACCATTCTGTAAAGTAATTTAGAACTATGCCCAAAGGGCTATAAAACCATGCATATCCTTTGATCTAGCAATACTACTACTAGGTCTGTATCCCCAAAGAGATAAAAAACAAAAAGGGAAAGGACCTATATGTACAAAAATATTTATAGCAGCTCTTTTCTGGGGGTTAAAATTAGAAGTTGAGGATATACCCATCAATTGGGGAATGGCTGAACAAGTTGTTGTATGTGATTATGATGGAATACAATCACACTATAAGAAATGCTAAGGAGGATGCTCTCAGAAAAACATGGAAAGATTTACGTGGGCTAATACAAGGTAAAATATACTGTATAAAAAGTAACAGCAATATTGTAAGATGATCAGCCATGAATGACTTAATTGTTTTCAGCAATACAATGATCCAAGACAACTCTGAAGGACTTAAGATGAAAAATGCTATCCATCCTCAGAGAAAGAACTGATGGTGTCTGAATACAGATTGAAGCATACTTTTTTGTTTTACTTTATTTTTCTGTAGTTTTTTTTCCTTGTCTATGTTTTCTTTCACAACATGACTATTATGAATATGTTTTGCATGACTACACCTACATAACCTATATCAAATTGCTTACCTTCTCAACGAGGGGGGTGGGGTGGGAGAGAGAGAATTTTGAATTCAAAGTTTTAAAAATGAAGGTTAAAAATTGTTTTTACATTTAACTGGGGAAAAAATAAAATACTAAATAACAGCTTAAAATAAAAAAAAATAGTTGTGTACTTCAAAAATGACACTTACCACTCCTACATCGTGAGGATGCTCCACCAGCAACATTGGTTTATTAGTTAATTGATTTCCGTTATTTCCCTTCAAAAAGCATTAATTGAAAAGCTACTGTGGGAAAAGCATAGTGATAAGTGCTGGTAGAAACACAAAGATTGAAAAGATTTAGTCCCATACCCTATCAGGCCTATATAGCTGCTTGCTTGCTATTCTAGTAGAGGAATATAACAAATAATAATTATTTTAGTTTTTAAACATTTATTAAGTGCCTACTATATATCAGCACCGTACTAAACATTTAAAAAATATTATCTCATTTGATTCTCACAACAACTCTGTAAGGTAGGTGCTATTTTTATCCCTATTTTCCAGTTGGGGAAACTGAGGCAGACAGAGGTTAAGTGACTTGCTTAGGGTCATACAGCTAATAATTCTCCGAGGCTAGATTTGAATGCTTCCTGATTCCAGGCCCATTTTTCTATCCACTATACAACTTAGCTGACTCTCAATGTAATTTGAGTATATAATGCGCTCACTTAATGTAATAATGTAAAATGATAGATGATTGGTTGGTGATGATTGATCTTTTGTTTTCAGAGAGGACCAAAAATGATACAACTATGTTGGGGTCAAGGTATAGTGTGTCCAACTATGGCTGATCATACCAATATGAGCTTGGAAGGCTCATATGAACATTGGAGTGGAGATGTCTCTAAATTTTTGCATCCCAAGTTTCTTTTAAGCTGCTACACTTCTGCTTTCCTCATAGAGAACAGTGCCTTCTTTGATGTGGCCGCACCATTACCGTATGTCTACAACTATATTCAATATAGTTCTATAATGACTATAATGTATATCTTTTGAGACAGGAAGTCTCTATTTTGCTTAGCAAGCAAATCAATGACTTCCCTCCTCTCCCATTCTGATTTATTATAATAACTAGGCATATAAATGTAAGAAAGACATGAGATTTATCATGATAGTAGGAATGCTGGCAAAACCCATCACCTACAGTGTTTCTAGGGCCTTCTTGAGCCTTCTCAAAGCAGTAAGATAATTTGTACAGCTGAACTCTTGTTATCAAAGGCTATGAGGACAAATAAAAAGGGGTTTGAGCTTTTTTTTTGTTGTTCAGTCAGGTCTAAGTAATTATGGCTCTTTGGTCCATAGCTGTCCATGGGATTTTCTTGGCAAGGATCCTGGAGTGGTTTGCCATTTCATTCTCCAGTGGATCCTTTTGTTAGACAAACAGTGATGGGCTACTATGTTGTTCAAATGCCCAAAGTATGTTTGCCTAAAATACTATTTCATGGAGAACTCACACAAGTTAAGTGACTTGACGAGTTAGGTCACAAAGCTAGGAAATGTCTGAGGCTGGATTTAAATTCAGGTCTTCCTGACTCCAGGTCTAGTGCTCTAGCCCACATAGCCTCAAAAACAATTAATTAGAATGTGATCAATCAGTCAATCAGCAAGTATTTATTAAGCAAATACTATGTGCCAGGTACTGTATACTAGACTCTGGGGGATACAAGTAAAAAGAATAAAACAATTTCCACATGCAATAACCTTATATTCTTATGGGGAAGACAAGCACATATAAAAATTATGACTTTGATGTGCTTGGAAGAGATGAATGGAATTCAGTTGTACCTACTCAGGTAAGAGGAAGGGTAGGGAAACTATTGCTGAGGAGGATAATTCTGGAAGGTTTTTAGCTGCTAGTCTTTTGATCTGCCTCATTGTCAGGGCTACAGCTTGTGCATAAACAAAGTTATACAAAGTTATAAATATTGAGACCACCTATACTAAAACAAGTCCCCTCCTTCTCATTAGGGACAGTGCCCCAGCACATGTGTCCTTGCTTTTAAGTCATTTCCCTCACTTTGAAATTACACTTCTGTTTGATTCCTGACTCTCCTGTCTCTAGCCTGTTCTATTTGGCTCCAGCCATCTACAGATTAGAGGCTGGTTTGGTCCAGTTGATATTAATTGGTGTTAGAAATGGAATTAGGATTGGACATGGAAGGGGGCCATTGGACTCTCCAGTGCCAGCAGGAATAGAGCAGACACCACCAGAGATTTATTTCTCCTGAGTCTGATTCATCCCCCTCTTCATCGTGTGAGTACTCTGCTCTTGTCCCTGCTCCAATTCTCTGAACTACCACCTTGGTTGAGCTTACCATTCTTTGTGAGAAAAACTCCAGTGCCCCTCTGGTGACCTGGTTCATCTTGGATTACTTTGGTAAGGATATCCTTTCTTAAACTGCACACCTCTGTTAATTGGCCTCTCTGCATGACTCTGCTGTTTTTAAATTGTACATCTTGGTAACTGTGTGCCTCTGTTGAAAATTGGTAAAGTTAGGACTATATGTGCTTTGTTAGAATTGTTTGTGTCTGTTCGTATCTGTCTTGTTTTGTCTGTTGTGTCTTTGTAAAATGTAAAATATCTGTGTTGTATTTGTGTTGTGAGCTAGATTCTGTTACCTTGAAAGATTTAAAATGTGGTCAAACAGAAAAACTTCTAAGTGCTATAGTCAAAAAATTTGGGACACTTGGAAAGATTAATGAACTTTCATAATTGAATCAACTGTCCCAGTAAACAGGACTAACTTCCACTTTAGGTTTTCTATAGGAGATTAGGTTATAAGAAAAAAAAAACAGCATGACATTTTTTCCCCCTGTCATTTCAGCTTTAGCTATGTTGAAATTATAGAAATTAAGTCAGATAATGAAAATTTGTAGCACTGCTAAAAACATCTTAGTAGGTATTGGAGGTTTGGAGATTAATCATTAAAAAGTTTGGAAAGTAATCATTTTAAGATTGCAGGAGAGAACTCCTGAGACTTTGGGTAATTCCAGGAACTCTCTCCCTTCTGAAATATCTTACTAAGTTTTGGAGTGCTACTTAGTAGAATTTGTTTTAAGGAAAAATTAGGATTAGATTTTATTAAAGTTTTATAAGTAAATGGCAAGATTAATAGCTTCATTGTTCTAGGGCAATGAAGGAAGGTAGCTAGTTTGGAAGTAATTCTAGAGTGAAGAAAGGAAAAAAAATAGGAAAATGGTTTGTATCTTAGAGCCACCTCTTATTAACACTTCTTTGACTACGAAAAGAGAAATGATTGTTTAAATCAAAGATCTCCTGTTACCACCCCAGTTCAGAGACCTCTCTCTCTCTCTCTCTCTCTCTCATTCTGTTAACCCCTCTAATCTCATATCAGATTCCCAAATACAGATGTTGAAAAAAAATGCTGGAAAAATGTAGAGAAACTTTAATTACATTCTAGCTGCAGAAATTTATTAGCTGTGTAATCTTAAGCAAGTTATCTTATCTTTGTTTGCCCTAGTTTCCTTATCTGTAAAGAGAGAAATAATAATGGTACCCACCTCTCAGAGTTGTTGTTGTTGAGGATCAAAATAATATGATGATTTTAAATTGCTTAACACAGTGACTGGCATTTGCTAAGTGCTATATTATTATTTCTTTAATTGAGTGTAATTGTTCCATACCAGATAACTTGAAAATAGGTTTAAAATGTCAAAGTAATAAGATTAATTATTTTTATATGGGATAATTTGAAAATACAAATAACTGAATTAATGTCATCAGAAACCTTATTTCATGTTTTAAATACATGATGTTGTTTGTGTTATTGTATTTCTAAATTCTCTTATATTGTGAAGTTTGAGAGACCATTGTAACAGAAATGCTGTTAGACAAAGCAACTTTTTAATCTGGATGCTGTTACACATGAATTGGGCTTTTAAAAGGATGTGACAAAAATAGATATTTGAAAACTAAAATATTTGATGAGCTATATTTTGTTATTAAGCAGAAAATCCTGACTATTATGAAAGTGTATTTGGTAATTTAAGGATGTAGCTTTAACATATTAATGATGAGTCAACTTTCAGGTATTTTCTGTATGTCTGAAGCCCCAGAATATGGGTAGTTTTAATTTAAAAGTAAAGGGTAAATGAAAAGTTAACTTTTTAGGGAAATATCAGGAAAGATATTCAAGCCCTAAGTTGTGATTAGTGAAATTTTGCTATTTAAGGTAAAAATTCCTGGACCTGTAATTTGCTATTGTTTGAGCTTTGATAACAGGTATAGTTGTCTGAATCTTCATGAATCCAATAGTAGAAAATGATATGTGCTGCAGTATGGGAGTTGCTGAAGATAAAGTTTTGTACCAAGGAAAAGTTTTGGGGATGACTTTGGCATGGCCCAAGGTAGGATCCTCCTAACTGTATTTCTCCATTGTGAAATTTTCTTTCTGAAAAGAAAATTTCCTCACCTATTAATCCTGAGCCTTGCTTTTGATACCCTGTGACTTAATGATTGACTATCAAATATGACTTATGCCTGCAATCAAATAGAGCTAAAGAAGTATTTCCCTCTGTTCTGACATACGACATTGTTGTAATTATTTCCTACTTTTTCCTTTTATAGCAATTTCTATAATCAAGAAGTTTTGTAAGTAAAATACTAAATCTAATAAATTATAGATTGATACTGGAACATCTCTGAGTTATGATAATAGGATGCTAGTATGAACATCTTACAATTTTAACTTGTATTTGTGGTCAAATTATAATATAAGGATGGTAGCCACCTAAGGGCAAAATTATTAGACAAAGTAATAAGACAAAGTTATAATATAAAATTTTTCTAAATGAATGGAATAGCAAATTTTGAGAAAGAAACAGGATTATATGATTGTCTTTCAAATTTATCTGTCATGGAAATTCAGGCTTTGAGTAAGTTTTAGTAATAAATTCTTAAAATTGGATTAAGATTTTACAGATAAATTGTATGGATAATGATAAAGAAAGGGAAATTATTTTCCCATTATTAAAATGCCATCTGATAATTTTAAAAGGCAGAAGAGCTCATTTTATGGCTGATATCCTCTGAAATTTCAAGATTGAAGAACCAAATTTAAGTGATTTTACTAAATTATATTAAATCAGAATTATCCAGGAACCTCTAGATTTGGAACCAGAGGAGCAGAGGGTCCTTTAGAGCTGTCCTGAGAATAAAGTCTATTTTCCAAGAAAAGATATCTAGGGACCAGATAACTATGTAAGACATCTGGTACTCAAAGCATGCTGGCTAAATGGACATTGAGAATGAGTTACTAGGATATAAGGAAACTTGATGTTAGTTAATACTGGTGATAATTATTGTATTACTTTGGTCTTTTGTTTCAAGATGTTTGTGTATAAGTTTTCTTGGTTATCTTGGTGACATGTAAATCTCCCTTCTCAAAACTAGTCCACTGTGAGCCTTCTAAGTAATTTGATCTATAACATGACATTAATGTGACCTGACAATGTAATTATGATTATGAATTCATGAAAAACTATTGCATTTTTTGAACCTAGCCCCGTTTGGCTAAAAAATGACTATCACCATATGCTGTTTAGAGATGCTGACCAGGAACTCAGATCTGAAGATTGATATGAGGAATTTTCTCTAAGGCCATCTCCCAGATCCTTCTGGCTACTCCCTCAGCTGCCAAACTTGTGAATGTGTACTCCTGGATCACCTGAAGAAAGCCACTGCTCCTGAATGGATGCCAAAACCCTCTGGGAACCTTGAGATTTATCTAGCATAGCTCCAAAAGGAGCCAACATCCAGATGAAACAGCTGTCCCAAGATCCTGAATGAGGGCTGAGTATACTATTTTAGTTTATTTTTTCCTCTTCCTTTTTGTTATATGCCCAACCACCAAGGCCCTGATTCAATCATGTGTTGGCATTTTCTCCCTTCACATTCTTGGCCCCCCTCTCTTTTCTGCTTGCAAGCAAACAATAGCTAGTAATCATACCTGGGACACACTACTCCAATAGGTACGCTCAAGGAACCTACATCTCATCCTGGCCCAACTGTCCTCTTGGGGCATCTTGGTTTATACCTGCCTCTCCTTTATTGGCCAGAAAGGTGAGGGTTATTTTAAACCCCCTCCCTTTGACCAAAAGGGGGAAATGTCAAGATATTATGAGACACCCTGTTTTCCAGAGCCAAGGCCCAACAAGCAAGCTTGTGCTCTGTGATTGGCATAACAACAATCCTTTGTGCTCTCCCTCTGGATGATCTCATGCTCTGGCAAAATCACATAATGCTTTGAACAGCAGCAGGTGTTCTCTGAGCTCCAACAAACCCCAGACAAGTTCAGACAGGTATCCACATTCAGGTCATTAAGCCCTGCTAAGAATCAAACTCATCGTGTTGTTGCTGTTACCCCTCATTGTCAGGGCTACAGCTCAGCCATAGGTGTAAGTATTGAGATCTGCCTACACTAAAGCAAGTTACCCCACCAGGGGGGTGGGGCCCTGGCACTTGTGTCTAATCTGCCTCCTTGCTTGCAAGCCATTTTCCTCACTTTGATATTAAACTTCTGTTTGATTCCTGACTCTCTTGTAGCTAGGCTGCTTCATTCTGCCCCAGATATCCATAGGTTAGAGGCTGGTTTGGTCCAGTTGACGCTATTGATCTGTCTAAGCATGTCCATAGAAGTCTATACATTGCTAACATATAATTATAGATTGATCACTTCCTAGTTTTCAGATATACATTTCTTACACTTGTTTCCTTTGCTTGTCTTGAAGTAGAAATTTTGGGGAATGAAAATTGCAAGGATTTGTGGGAAGTGAATGTTTATACTCCTCATGCTTAGCCCCAGAAGACTTTCATGGAGTAGGATTGGAGGAATGATTTAAATGAGGGTGAGACAGAGCACTTGGTAAAAATGGGAGGATATTCTAGGTATATGGAATGTGAAATAATTTCCAAGGTCAGAGAGAAGATTCATTTATTTGATAATAATCTCTTTCAAATCAGCCTCTCTTCAGCAATAACTCCAATGACTTAGAAATCAGGAATGTCTTGTAATGATTTGTAATCTGGTCTGAAATAATGGCTATTCTTCCTAATGAGTAGAAATATTTCCTATTATTTGATGTTAGAGAGCCAGAAATTTCCAAAAGATGAATACAATTGTGTAATAACTAATAAATACCATGCTACACCATAAACACAGATTCATGATACCTTCCATCCAAAACTGGGATCAATTTGATCCAAAACAGATGAATGAAGAAAACAGCTACTGTTTTAAATAGTTCACTTGTAATTTTTCCAGAAAGAAAACCAACTAACTACAAATCATTATTGGAGAGTGTACATGTTTTTGCAGTCTTGTCAGGATCAAATTAATCTTTGGAATCTTTAGAACGTAACATTTTCCACGGAGTTAGTACTAAATGAACAAGTAGGAAGACTGATAATGTTTTTTAAAGCAATATGACAATAGATTTATGAATTATATTGTGAAAATGTTAGACTACTGTAGGTGGCCCTTTGTAAAATGCCTTCTTTTTTAAGAGGACTGGAAGAAGGCATTCTGTGTGTACCACAGTATTCCTTGGATACATAAGAAAAGCTCATTGTGTTTCTCTCAAACCATCTTCTTCTCGCTGTATATTCATTATCTACTTTAGCAAAAACCAACAGGGGAATTTTGAGGAAGAAACCCATTATGTAGCTATCCGTTAATATGTTACTAGGGCAGCTAGTTCCAGCTTAATCCATTAGCAGATGCTTTAGATGAGGAGATTTAAATCCCCTGCACTGAATTTTCTGGATTGAGAGGGAGGGAAGATGAACGAAGAGGAAGAAGTTGGGGGAGAAGAAATACACAAAATATCTGTTTTGGCACAGAGAATGAATATAACTGGGAACGAAGAAAATGTCTAATTCTTCTTGGTGATGCTTATCCTGAAGATTCCTGCCTCCTTTCTTTGTCCCTCCCACATCTAATATGAATCCAGCTCCTTTCTAGCTTCAAATCATGTATGGAATCCTCTAATTCCCTTCATCTTATCCTCCCTTTCTCTCTTAGCTCTCAGAGAATATTTAAGCTCCTTCCAGTGGAAAGAATCAGAATTTATTCCAATCCGGCAAATGTTTATTGAGGGCCTACTCTAAGTAAGGCATAGGTATAAGGATGAATAAGCTGGGGTGAGGGGGAGATAAAGGAGGTTTACCAAATAAAAGTAGATTGAACATGTAAGGAGTAAAACAAACTCCTCTGAGAGATCAAAGGAGTGAGAGAAGCCTATCTTTGTAAACGAGTAATATCCTTAGCCTGGATCATGGAAGAGGAC
The DNA here is from genome assembly GCF_003287225.1 of Phascolarctos cinereus. NCBI lineage: Eukaryota > Metazoa > Chordata > Mammalia > Diprotodontia > Phascolarctidae > Phascolarctos > Phascolarctos cinereus. The sequence goes on along the minus strand of NW_027555958.1, from coordinate 194,179,126 downwards.
AGTATTTGATACTTCTAAGCAGCAAAGCAGGGATTGTTGCTATGGGACCTTCAGCAGGCCACTTAATTTCTTCTTGACTCTACTTCCCTTCTTGTATAAAAAATTAGTAGTAGTGCTACTTCACTGGATGTTCTGAAAGCATTCAGTCATGGCCTACTCTTTATGACCCCATTTGGGGTTTTCTTAGCAAAGATACTGGAGTGGTTTGCTATTTCCTTCTCCAGCTCATTTTCCAAATGAGGAAACTGAGGCAAACAGGGTTAAATGACTTGCACAGGGTCACCTAGCTAGTAATTGTCTGAGGCCAGATTTGAATTCAGAAAGACAAGTTTTCCTGGTTCCAAGCCCAATGTTCTATCCATTGTACCACCTAACTGCCCTGTTTCTGAAAGCATAAAACACTATAATAAAGACATAAGTGGTTATTGCTGCTGCTTTAGAATTGCTTCTCAAACTAGGGTTGCAGGAGAGATAGACTAAAAAGTTCTGGAAGGGGGCATTCATCACAAAAAGAGTTGCTATAAAAGAGCAGTACTGTTTATGGTGGCAAAACACAGACACACACAAACTGGAATACTAAGAGTATGTCAAACAATTGAAGAATGACAAAGTAAGTTGTGGCATATGAATGTGGTAAGAGTTCTATCATACTGTAAGAAATGAGGAAAGAGATGAGGACAAAAAGACATGAAAAAACATGAAGAGTTGCAGAGCAAAGTGGGCAGAAACAGAAGAATAATTTACAATAAAATGTTAATATAATAAAATGAACAATCTCAAAGACTTGTAACCTGATGTAGAGTGAAATGAGCAGAACAAGGAGAACAATTTATACAGTAACAACACTGTAAAAACAAACAGCTTAAAAAGCTTGTAAGAACTATGATTGATGACCATCCAAGATTCCATTCCAATGATGAAACATGATACCCATTACAAAGAGGTGGTGGATTAGGGTATAGAATGAGACAGACATATTTTTTTGTATAGCAATTGGGAATTTTATTTTTTGCTAGACTTTGTATAATTATAAGAAATTTGATTTTTTTTCCAGTGGAGTGGGAAGAGTGAGGGGAAATAGATTTTTGTTATTATTATTTTTAATAGAAAGGTGGCATTGCTATAGATGTGAAACATTGCATTAACTTTCAGTTGAGGTCACTGTATTTGACTGTTTTACTTTGTTATGAGAGAACTGTCACAAGTGAGAGTAATTTGTAAATGTTTGTAATATAAAAACAAACCACATCAATAATACTAACAGTACAAAATTTTTTAAGAAAGTTTAAAAAGCACTACAAAAATGGAGGGGAAAGGGAGCCTTCAGCTGAAGTTTTGTAGAGGATTTAAGGAGGTGACTGGTCTGTCAAATTACAGACTTTTTGTGGACTTATTTAAAGCACAATTGTTGGTAAGCCTTGGCTCTGACTGTCCCCTGTTCTGACTCCCCCCCCCCCCATCCTCCCCATTTTACCAGAGAACCAGAGCTCAACAAAATAGTTTCTATTGGTTTCCTGTAACAGCCACTAGTGGCTTACATCAGTCCTGGAGGTGATGGGTAGCTGGGCTTCAGAGTGACGGAAGCCATCAAGGACTCCTAGAAGGAGCAGCACATGGGGGTTGGGGGAGATGTGGGGCTGGGGGCCTGGGTGGGTGGGGGTGGGGCAGGTTGTGAAAGCGTTGGGAGAGGGAGTGGTATGGTGGTAGGTGCCAGGGCTTGGGGGCAGTGTGGAGTTCAGGTCAACATAGCCTTGCAAGTGCTTAAGAATCATGAGCATAAGAAGCACAAACACCACAGTGAGGGCTGCGGCAGCTGTGGAGCAATATAGGTGCAACCAGGACCATGGACCAAGGTGGACAGTGGCAGCCACAGCAAGGCTAGGTTGAGACCCTCAGCTGGATCTTTTTGAGCTTGCCAGAGACCAACCAAGGCAGTTGTGGGAGATTAGAGGTCATAGCTTGTGGATTTGAGCCAGCTCTGAAGGCAGTGTGGGCCCAAACATGGTGGCCTCCACTGCAGCCAGAAAGCAGTGGATCCTCCAAGTGCCCAAGGTACAAAGCTAAAGAAAGAGAGCTTGAGATTTTTCCACCCATCTTCTCAAGAGAAGATCACAGATGAAGAATTAAATATTTATTAAACTAGGTAAAAGAAAGACTTTTGAAGACATCTAAGGAAGAAAAGAACTGTGATTATTAACTGGATAAAATATGCATAACAGGAAGAGAGTCTAAAAGAAATCCAAAGGACTTGTTTCACATACCAATGTGCCTTAGATGTTGACTATCAAAATAACACTTTCTGGCTAAAATATGCAGAAATGGAAATGATGAATCATCAAGTAAATAATGACTGGAATCTCTGGGATGAGACTCATATCTCTTCCCTAGTTCAACCAGTTCTAGTACAAATTTACTTATATGAATGAGATGCTGGGAAATATTGCTGGAGGCTGGCAAGTATTTGAATGCTGAGTAGAATGGCAACCTGAGGAGCAAGGCTGGCACTCCTACAACAGCTTTGAACTGAGATACAAAAAGGTAGATTAAGCACATTGCATTTATAAATGATTTGTCTTCTCGCACCCTAATGTTAAGAACTAGGTCAAGACTTCCAGAAACCAAGATGGAAGAATAAGCAGGAAATTGCCCTAATTCTACCATACCTCCAAACAACCATTAAATAGCACCCCAAAAGAAATCCTGGATCAGCAGAACAGCAAAAAGATGGGGTGAAACAATCTTCTAGCCCAAGAAACTTGTAAGGTTGGAAGGAAAGGTCTGTTTCACTCAGGTAAAAGGAAAGTGCAGTCTGAAACAAGAAGCATCCCAGCAAGTCAGCAGGAAATCCTAAGCTCCAGTGCAGCAGGCAAAGGCCAACCAAGACCAATCTCCCTTCTTCCCCATCAATGTTTCTTAGCATAGCCAGGGAAATGGGCACATGCCAGCTCAGACTACCACCATGTACTTCAGCATAGCCTCAGGCAAACAGGCAGCCACCAGTATTGAGACTCACCATATGTGTGTGTGTATTTTTGCAATTTTTTAAAATTTTAGACTTAAATACAAAATAAGAAAAGGAAAGAAAACAAAACAAAATATTGCTATGTATACAGCAGACCATAAGAGAAGATTCAATATAAAACAATAAATTTCCATTTATGGAAACCTATATAATAAATACTAAACTGTTTTCAAAGCTGCCTAGATTTGCTTCATTGTTGGTTTTCTTTTGTTTTTTGCTTTGCATGTTTTATTTTATTTTTGCCCCTCCTTCCCCTCATCACCCTAAAGAAGGCTACAATTAAGTGTGGAGATACACACACATACATATGTACACACATATACATATATGTGTGCATATATACATAGATATCTATACACATCTATACACATATACAGTCATACACACACACACGCACATATATGTATATGTGTGTACATATACATATATATGTGTATATATATATATATATATATATATATATATATATATAACCTCACTGTATTTATTTCCTCCTATTATCTGTTTCTCTGAAGGTGGATAGCATCTTCCTTTACAAGCTCAAGTCTTTCCATGTTTTTCTAAATCAACTAGCTCATCATTTCTTATACCATAGCAATAATCCAACCCAATAACATCCTATCTGAGAGATTGTCTATGAAAGTTCCGCTCTCCTCCACAATTTTCTGCATTTCTTCTATTCTTGGCTACATAGATTTCATTTATATAAGAAAAATTTAATAAAAAAATTAAAATGATCCTTTTTACACTTCAGCAATGCTCTCACCTTATAATATAGTGTAATGTCTGATACTGCTGAATATACTTCCTTTACATCTTTCCCCTCCTTGTTTCTTTGAAGTTCTTGACCTTTTATTCTTCTAAATGAACTTTGATAGTATTTCTAACTCAGTAAAATAATATTATTTTGGAATTTAATTGGGATGACATTGAAAATAAATATTGGCTTTACCTACCCATGAACAATAAATATTACTTCAATTATTTAGATCTGAGTTTGTATAAAAAGTGCTTACATTTATGTTTATATCACCTCTGTTTTTCAGCATAGCCCTCAACAAACAGGTAGATGCCAATGATGGGACCCCACACATAATCCAGCATAGTCAGGTGAACTGGCAACCACAGACATACTATGTGCATCAGTGTAGCCCTGGGCCAACAGGCAGACCGCAACACAAGAACACCCCACTGGCCTTAGCACACATGAGACACCAACACTGGGCCCCTGGCTCAGCAACAGGAAAGCTGCTAGACCCCTACTGCCTCCAGTAGCACTCATCAAACCCCACCCTTATCTCAGTGCAGCACCAGACATGAGAGTCCTCCATGGGCCCAATGGCAGTATTAGTGCATCATCAAGTAAATAGCCAGGGCATGCAGCACCTTATACAAGAAGCCTGAAACAGTGCCCCTTCTACTCTGGGAGCAGAGCTCAAATTTAAAAGCGAGGGAAATGACCAAAAAACATTAGGAAAAACAAACAGAAAAAAAGGATCTGACCAATAGAAAGTTACGATCACAGAGAAGATCAAAACAAAAACTCAGAAGAGGACAACAATGTTAAAACAGCTATGGACAAAGCCCTAAAGAAAAACAGGAAGTGGTCTCAAGCCCAAAAAGAACTCATTGAAGAGCTCAAAAAGAAGCTTAGAAATCAAATAAGAGAGGTAGAAGGGAACTGGCAAAAGAAATGAGAGTGATGCAAGAGAATTATGGAGAAAAAAAGTCAACAACTTAGAAAAAGAAAACAACTGCTTAAGAAGTAGAATTGGACAAATGGAAAAGGTGGCACAAAAGCTAATTGAGAAAAACAACTCTGTAAAAGTAAGAATTGGGCAATGACTCTATGAGACATCATGAGTCAATCAAGCAAAATCAAAAGAACAGAAAAGTTGAAGAAAACATAATATCTGATGGGAAAAACAACTAACCTGGAAAGTAGATTCAGATGAGAGAATCTCAGAATAATTGGACTATCTGAAAACCATAATCAAAAGGAGGACCTGGACAGCAACTTTCAAGAAATTATCAAGGAAAACTCCTCTGATATCTTGCAAAATAGACATTGAAAGAATCCATCGATCACCTCAGGAAAGAGATCCCAAGATAAAACCCCCAAGGAACATTATAGACAAATTTCAGAACTATCAGGTCAAAAAGAAACAATTCAAATATTGGGGAACCACAATCAGGATTACATAGGACTTAGCAGCTGCAACATTAAAGGATCAGAGGTCATGAAACATGATGTTCTGGCAGGCAAAGGAGCTAGGACTACCACCAAGAATGACCAACTCAAAGAAATTAAATATAATACTTCAAGGGAAAAAAATGGTCATTTGAAGTAGGATTTCAAGCTTTCATAAGGAGAAGACAAGAACTGAACAACAAATTGACCTCCAATATCAAGATCCAAGAGAAGACTAAAAAGGGAAAAAAGGAGTGGGGCAGCTAGGTGGTACAGTGGATAGAGCACTGGCCCTGGATTCAGGAGGACCTGAGTTCAAATCCAGCCTCAGACAGATAACACTTACTAGCTGTGTGACCCTGTGCAAGTTGCTTAACCCCATTGCCTAGCCAAAAAAAAAAAGGAAAAAAGGAAAAGAAAACATAAAAGATTCAATAGAGCTAAGCTCTTTATATCCCTACATGGGAAGATGATACTTGTAGTTATTAAAAATTGTACCACTAATAGTATAGCTAGAAGGAACATATGTAGACAGAGGGAATGACAAAAAAAAATTAAGGGACGAGAAAAAGGAGTATTCTGAGTGCAGAAGGAGAGAAGAGGTAGAATGAAGTGAATTACTTCACGTGAAGAGATGTGAAAGACCTATTACAGTGGAAGGGAAGATGGGAGTGTGGGCGATGGGCATCACTTGAACCTTACTCTCATCAGAACCTGACTCTCATCAGAATTGGTTCAAAGAGGGAATAATATACACAATCAGTTGAATATAAAAAATCTATCTTTCCTGACAGGGACTTAGGAGGAGAGGCGATTAAATAAAGGTTGTGGGGGGGCAAGGACTAACAGAAGGGAGGGCAGATCCAGGGAGGCTGTAGCCACTAGTAAAATGATGATGAAGAGGGAAAGGTGAAAGGAGAGAGAGGACAAACAGGAGGAAAAATAGTCTGGAAGAAAATACACAATAATCATAACTGAATATGAATGGGATGAACTCTCCTATAAAATGGAAGCAGATAGCAGAGTGGATCAAAAACCAGAATCCTACAATATGTTGTTTATAAGAAACACACTTGAAGCACAGAGACACACACAGAATAAAGGTAAGGGGCTGAAGCAGAATCTATTATGCTTTAGCTGAAGTAAAAAAAAAAAGCAGGTGTAGCAAATCCTGCCCTCAGACAAAGCAAAAATACAATAGACCTAATTATAAGAGATAAGGAAGGAAATGACATCTTGCTAAAATTTACCATAGACAATGAAGTAATACAAATAACTAAACCTATATGTATCATATGGTATAGCATCCATATTCTTAAAATGGAAGTTAGATGAGTTACAGGAAGAAATATACAGCAAAACTATATTAGTGGGGACCTCAATTGTCCCCTCTCTGAACTTGATAAATTCAACCAAAAAATAAAACAAGAAAGAAACTAAGGATGTAAATAGCATATCAGAAAAGTTAGATATGACAGACCTTTGGAGAAAACTGAATGGGAACAGAAAGGACTATACCTTTTTCTCAGTAGCACATGGCACCTACACAAAAATTTACTATGAATTAGGGCATAAAACTCAGAATCAAGTATAGAAAGGCAGAGTATTAAATGTATTCCTTTTGCATCATAATGCAATGACAATTACACTCAGCAAAAGGCAGTGGAAAGATAGATTAAAATTCAGTTGGAAAATAAATAATCTAAACCTAAAGAATATGTAGATCAAAGAACAAATTACAGAAACAATCGATAATTTCATTAAAGAGAATGACAACAATGAGTTAACATACCAAAATTTATGGGATGCAGCCAAACAGTACTTAGGGGAAAATTTATTTCTCTAAATTGTTACATCAACAAAACAGAAAGAGCAGATCAATGAATTGGGCATGAAACTAAAAAACTAGAAGAAAGAACAAATAGAAAATCCCCAATTGAGCAACAAATTGGAAATCCTGAAAACCAAAGGTAAGTTTAATAAATTTCAAAGTTAAAAAAAAATTGTTGAGCTAATAAATAAAACTAAGAGTTGGTTTTATGCAAAAAAAGATAGTTGATCCATTGATTAATTTGATTTAAAAGAAGAAAGAAGAAAACAGAATATCCAGTATGAAAAATAAAAAGGGGGAAACCACTACTAATGAAAAAGAAATTAATGCAATCATTAGGAAATATTTTGCCCAAGTATATGCCAATAAATTTGACAATCATAGTGAAATGGATTACAAAAATATAAATTGCCCCTTAACAGAAGAGGAAATAAGATGCCTAAATAACCCTATCTTACAAAAAGAAATTTAACAAGCCATTAATGAGCTCTCTAAGTAAAAATCCCCAGGGCCAGATGAGTTCATGAGTCAATTCTACCAAACATTTAAAGAACAATTAATTCCAATACCATATAAGCTATTTGGAAAAATAGGCAAAGAAGGAGTCCTACCTAATTCCTTTTGTGACACAATTATGGTGCTGATACCTAAAATAGGGAGAGCTGAAACAGAAAAATATAGTTAAAGACCAGTTTCCCTAATGAAAATTTGAATAAAATACTAGCAAGGCAATTATAGCAATTCTATCAAAAAACAAAAACAAAACAAAAAACCCCACAAGGATTATACACTATGACCATGTGGGATTTATACCAGGAATGGAGGGTTGGTTCAATATTAGCAAAACTATCAATATGATTGACCATATCAATAACAAAACCAACAGAAACCATATTATTATCTCAATAGATACTGAAAAAGTCTTTAACAAAATATAGCACCCATCCCTATTAAAAACAGCAGAGAACATAGGAATAAAAGGAGCATTCCTTAAAATAATAAGTAGTACCTATCTAAAACCTTCAGCAAGCATTATCAATAACTGAGATAAGCTAGAAGCCTTGCCAGTAAGATCAGGGATGAAGCAAGGATGCCCACTGTCACCATTATTAATAATTATAGTACTAGAAATGTTAGCTATAGCAATAAGAGAAGAAAAAGAAATAGAATTAGAATAGTCAATGAGGAAACAAAATTATCACTCTTTGCAGATGATATGCAGATGAAACTTAGAGAACACTAGAGAAGTGACTAAAGAACTACTGTATGATAAACCCACATAAATCATCATCTCTATATAACCAACAAAGCCTAGCAGCAAGAGATAGAAAGAGAAATCCCATTTAAAATAACTGTAAACAATACAAAATACTTAGAAGTCTACCTGCCAAGATAAACCCAGGAACGATATTAGCACAATTACAAACACTTTGTCAGATCTAAAGAATTGGAAAAATATCAATCGCTCATGGGTAGGCCAAATCAATATAATAAAAATGACAATTCTGCCTAAACTAATTTACTTATTTAGTGCCATATCAACTGCCAAAAAATTATTGATAGAGCTAGAAATATAACAACAAAATTCATCTGGAAGAACAAAAGGTCAAGAGTATCAAGAAAATTAATGAAAAAAAAAACCCAAAGGGAAATGGCCTAGTAACACCAGATCTCAAACTATGTTACAGAGCAGTAAAAAATAGGGCACAGATTAGGTATAGACCAACGTCTCACACCATATACAAAAATGTGGTCAAAATGGGTATATGATTTAGATATAAAGGGTGACACCATAAGCAAATTAGAAGAGCAAGGAATAGTCTACCTGTGAGATCTAGGGAGAAGGGAAGAATTAAGACCAAACAAGAGATAGAGAATGTATGTAATGTAATTATGAAATGTAAAATAAGTAATTTTGATTATATTAAATTAAAAAACTTTTGCTCAGGGGCAGTTAGGTGGCACAGTGGATAGAGCACTGGCCCTGGAGTCAAGAAGACCTGAGTTAAAAATCCAGCTTCAGATCAGACGCTTGACATTTACTAGCTGTGTGACCCTGGGCAAGTCACTTAACCCCAATTGCCTAGAAAAAAAAGAGCTTTTGCCCAAACAAAATCAATGCAACCAAGATTAGAAAGAAAGCAAAAGGCTGAGAAACAATCTTTACAGCAAGTATTTCTGATAAAGGCTTCATTTCTCAAATACATGGAGAATGGAGTCAAATTTATAAGAATACAAGCCATTCTGATACTATAAGCAAGCTAGCAGAGCAAGGAATAATTTACCTGTGGAGAAGGGAAGAATTTATTGCCAAACAAGAGATAGAGAACATTATGAAATGCAAAATCAATTATTTTGATTACATTAAATTGAAAATTTTTTGCACAAACAAAGCCAATGAAATAAAGATTAGAAGAGAAGTAGAAAGCTGGGCTACAATTTTTATAGCCAGTGTCTCTGATAAAAGCCTCATTTCTAAAATAGTAGAGAACTGTATCACATTTATAAGAATACAAGTTATTCCCCAACTGATAAATGGTCAAGGGTTATAAACAGGCAGTTTTCAGAGGAAGAAATTAAAGCTATCTATAGTCATATGAAAAAAATGCTTTGAATCACTATTGATTAAAGAAATGCAAATCAAAACAAGTATAAGGTACCACATTACACTTATCAGATTGGCTAACATGACAAAACAGAAAAATGATAAATGTGGGAGAAGATGTAGGAAAATTAGAACATTAATGCATTGTTGGTGGAGTTGTGAAATGATCTAACCATTCTGGACAGCAATTTGGAACTATGCCCAAAGGCTATCAAAATGTCACACCCTCTGACCCAGCAACAGCACTTCTAGGTCTGTATACCAAAGAGATCATAAAAATAGGAAAAGGACCCAAATGTATAAAAATATTTATAGCAGCTCTTTTTGTGGTGGCCAAGAATTTGGTAGGGTGGAGTGACTGAGGGAGACCTGGGAGCACAATTGGACTTTCTTTGGATAGCAGGGCAGTTGCTATTCCAGTGCCCAGATTTCTTGCAGTAAAAACAATTGCGATCTGGGCACCCTTTGTTTATTTCCCCTTCTGGGCATGAGTGTCAAATGCCAGTCTCCTGTCTCTGCAGCTAATTAGTCTAAAGGCTCATAATTTTGTTAGCCCATTTGGTCCTCTCAGAGGATAGTGTGGACAGGTAGCGGTCGGCTACATCTATAATGACATTGGTTTCTTTTGTCTGCCAGTCTAGCATATTCCTTTTAACTAAACACCCAAGTACTTTTTTGAAGCCATTAATTAAGAAAGAATTAAATGTGAAGTGACTATGGGGAATTACGGTGTCATAGTTCCAAATGTGAATAAAAACAGTAGAGGAAGTGATCATAAAATTTATTGATGCTTTCACCCAGCTCCTAGCAGCATGCCTAGACCTTTTCCCAGTCTACACGGTTGGGGAAAGCTTCAGGAATAGCATCAAGGAAGTTTTGTATGACCTCCTGGACACTTTTGAAAGCCTATTGGTACACCCCTGAATGGCAGGCCTTAGCCAGTGACCTGTAATTTCCACAAGTTTGGACTAATTGACACAGGTCAGAGAGTCTAGGGTTGTGGGTGGAGTGACTTGGAACTTCCGCTTATAGGACAAAGGGGTCTTCTCTGGCTTGTGGAAATTCTTTAGTGATGACTCTGAGCTCAGCCTCAGTCCAAGAAGTTTAGGAGAACCTAAGTTCAGCAAGGAAATCCTTACTATACTTGCCTGTCTCTATGATTGCATCCTTCTTAGCCTAAAAGGGTCACTCAGTGACTCAATTGGAAGAGAAGGATAAATAGGAGAAGGGGATGGACCAACCATCTGGTAGGCTTTCAGATCTCAGATCTCCTGCTTGAGGGTTTCTATTAGTTGCTGATTGCCTATAGACATAGATTGGAACTTCAATGAACAGAGCTAGTCTTCTGCCATTTCTCTAACTTCATTTTGCTCAAACACTCTTTAATAAAAGCCAGGTTACTCTCAACTTCCCTTTTAGTTATTTCAAGCTGCCACTTATTAAAAGTCTCCCACTTAAGAGACTTAAATATTTTTACTGCCTTATCTAATGATTTTCTTAAAAAGTTAATTTTGTCGTGGTCAAATGTATTCCATGTTGGCCAACAATGTTGGGGATTTTCTTTAGTCAAATGATTCCAATTATTAAGAAATTTGCAAGTTATCTGGTCCATGGACTAAAGGTATGTTCCCTGCAGCTATGTTCTTTGGTGGCTCATTCTTAGATCCCAAGTTTCCTATATTTCATTTCAACTGAAGGAAACAAACATATAGGTATCTGTTCCAAAGAAGTCGAGGACCTCACCAAGAAGAGAAGGATGAATCCTCTTTTCAGTTGCGACACCAAGATTTTCAGTCATGACATTAAGATTTTAATCCTCTAAGGGAACAGAGTTGAATCTCAGGAAATGGGGAAGTAGTTGAGTTGATCCATACATACAACTTTCAGTTAAATCCTTGGTTTCAGTACTTATAGAATTGTTACAAAAATTCAGTCATATAAATTATCAGTTGTCTACATTTCTTGCCTACCCAAATATTATTTTTGGAAAAGTCTTAATCTAGTCTGGCAAAAACAGTCTATGGTGGATACACAATGTCTTGAAAGCCCTTGGGGCCCCTTGCTGTTGCTGCTGCTACTGACCTGTATTAAATCCACTGACATTATTCCTTTTCCACAGATTGATATTTGGAACTGATTTGTGTACTGAGTGGTGCTGTGGAAGCAACACTGTACTGGGAGATCAAAGATCTGATTTCTCATCCCAGTTCTGCTACTTGCTGGTTGTGTGAGTTTAGGAAAGTCATTTTGACTTTGGGACTTCATTATCTCATCCAGACATTATGTGTACATGAGGGAGGGAGGATATCAGAGAGATGATGGAGTATTGACTCAAAGATACCTTTCAACTTTAATAGTCTATGGTTCTAAGTAGCAAAATAAAAATGATGAAAGTAAAAATGCATTAGAGTACAAGATACTCCAATAATGTGGTCATTGGATTTTCTCTGTTTTACCCAGTTCCCTGAGTTGACATAAGTCTTTAAAACTTTAGCATTTCAGCTAACTTTTCCATCTATCCCTCTAACTTCATAACCAACATGGCTCTTGTATTGGTCTCTGTTTTGTATTATTGAATTATTGGTCTCTTTACACTTTTGCCAATAATATTCAGGCACAAGAAGACATATCTATCTTTATATCTAATATCTATCTATCTATCTATCTATCTATCTATCTATCTGTCTATCTATCTATCTATCTATCACCAGAATAGGTACTCAGAAGATCCACCCCTGATGTATACTGGATTATAGACCTCTAGCAAACAAATTCCTTGTGGAAACTGTTCTGTCAATAATCTAATAGTTTTGATAATTTAACTAGTTATTGATAGCCTCATTAGCAAAAATCACTGAATTAAAAGCTTGTACATGAGCTTACAAAACAATGATAGTTTTCTGTTAGGCATCCCAGATTGTTGTAGTACCAGGTAAGAAATGACACCCTGGGTTCCTAAATGCTTTCGGTTCTAAGAGAGAAGGAGCTGTTACTTTAAATTAATTTGTATCAGTTCATTAAATTCCCATAATTCAGAATTCTATTAAATGTAGTTCAAAGGCTATTAATCAAAAGATACAAATATTTCACTTCCCCAAAATGGATATCTATATTGCACTTTAGTAACCTCTGGTTAATTAAGGACTTTTAACTTGGCATTTTATGGAGGAAGAGTCATTTAAAAAATTCCTTGTATCTATGGTAGAATCTGCTGTTTGGGATATCTCCTTAGTTTAAGTCCCCAAAGAGAAAGAAATCCTTTGGTTTGCTTGTATATAAACTAAAGAAAACTTTATTTTTCCTCTTCAAAATGAATTTTACTCCCATGGATTTAACAATTGGGTCCAAAGGTATTTTCCTTTTCTGGCCTTTGGAAAGACCAATCATTTAACCAAGTTCATAAAGGTCTAGAGGTCTGGCTTCCAATATTTCTTCTGACGTTAGTTAGCTGAATGACTTGGGGAAAGTCACTTAAGATCTCCACAAAATGGGTTAGTTGTTGTGTGGCAAAGTGAGATGGTATGTCCCACATAGACAAGTACCATATCAAATTTCATTTCTTTGTAATAGGGAGGCTACTCAATCAAGAAGGCCTTCCTGTTTGGTACAAGATGAACTTCTACCATCTCTTTTGATGTTGGAATAAGGAAGAGAGTGATAGGAAGGGAAGAAGGGAAATGATTTGCAAAGCAACTAAAATCTAATGTTTGTTTTATATCCAGTGTTTATTTTATCAAGTGTTTATTTTTTTGAGTTTCTTTCCCTTTCCAGTTTCAGGCTTGGGGTGCAAACAACTTTGGGGAAGGGAAATAGTTCTCATTACTTTGGGGACACTTCCAAAGGATCTTTGCTTGGTGCTGAAACAGAGAAAGAAATGATGTAGAGGTAATTGAGTTTCTTAAGTAGCCCCCAAAATGAATATGGTTCAATGGTAAAAGTTTAACTTCCGTGTTTTTTTTTTCCTCTGGACTATTAACAAAATGGAAATATTCCATAAAAATGGCACATTCTTCAGTCCAATGTAAGGAAAACTTTCCTGAAGTTAGAACTACTCTAAAATAGAATAAGGCTCCATCAGTGATCCCTATCACTGGAGTTGTGTACACTGAGGCTGAATACTTGATAGAAATGTTATAGAGGGAATTTGTATTGTGGGTAGGGGGTTAGGTCAGATACCCTTTGGAGTCTTTTATGACTCTTAGATATTATGAACAGGTTATGAGGACTTCAAAGGAATTCCTTCTATCAATGTCTTCACACTCAATATTTTAAAGAGAAAACATAGGTACTTTCTTAAAGATCAGAAAGTTGAATTAAAAGCTTCTTCCCATTTTCACCCTTAATCCTTCCCTCCTTTTTTCCACCAGTTGTGGAGATGTAAGACATTTGTGGCAAGCACAATAATGTGAATAGTTCTGAAAGTGTTTCCAACTGATTCCACACATTTTGTCCATTAAGATGCACCTTGGTATAGTATCCGAGAGGAAATAAAATACTATTTTAAGAAACAAACTCCAGGAAAATAGTTTATTTTTTTCTACTCAGATTTCCATATGACCTAAGTTCATTGAGTTTGGATTTTCACCGAGCTATTCCAACTTGCTCTGACTTGAAAAGGCCTATCTTAATTATTGAACAAATGTAGAAGGTGAGAGTGGAAGTGTATAAAAAGTAGATCCAAGCATTAACTAAATGATATCCTAATTTAATTTGCAAGACATCAACTTGTCAGTCAAAAACTTTGAAGGTAAAACATTTTGTGCTTGTGTTCATCTTCATGGATTGGCAACATTAAGCTTCCAGGTTAATAAACATTGGGCCAACTTCCCTGGCTACGCAGTACTTCTACACACACATACTTCTCTTTGAATATGGAATTAAAGGTACCAGCATATAATTCTTGTCTTTCTTCTTCCCTTATGTGACACTGGGATTTTTATCTCTTCCAGACCCCTGAGTAGCAACTTATTATTACTTAATATCTTTTAAAATTATTTTATTTGTATGTAAATTATTACTAAATTTTATAGCCTAAAATTATTTTTATTCATTATTATTTAGTATACTTATGTTTATTATTTATACTGATTATTTATATTGACATATTTTTCATATATTTATTACTAGGCTGCCTCTTTAAAATCTATGCATATTCTTTTTGCAAAATCGTAATCCCCCCCCAAAATCCTGTTTACTTCAGGGTGTTCTCATCACCTTTACTTCCATTATCATAATTTTTTTTAAAGGGTGGGGAAGAGGCAATCAAGCTTAAATGACTTGACCAGGGTCACACAGCTTTTAAGTGTCCAAGGTCAGATTTGAATTCAGGTCTACCTGACTCCAGGGCTGGTGCTCTATCCTTTGTGTTGCCTAGCTGCCCCTATTACAGTATTTTTTTTTAACACTGATAACTATTATGAACTTACCAAGACAAGAAAGGTTAGAAGAAAATCAAATGATTTTATAAAAATCAGAGTTTGAGTATTAATGTTTTACTTCATGAGAACTTAGTGATATCACTGTTTGTTTTTCCTGGAGGGTCATAATTCTGACTCATTTTGAAATGCAAGACAAGAAATCTGTCCTCATCCAGGGAAGATTTGAAAGCTTCTTCCCTTTTGTGTTACTGTCCACTTGAGACTTAAAACTTTCACTGTAGCATGTATGATTTACTTTATCACCAACTATGTATTTCTGTTTCAGGGAGAGAAAAGTTTTGGGGTATCCATCTATAAAAATAAATATTTAGAAAGTTATATTTGTTGGCTCTTTCAAGGAATCTTATATTAATTTGTCAAATGTTTGACACCTTTCAGGTGGACAGACTTGATTCTCTTTTGCTCTACAGCATCCAATGTTCTTTCTCTTAATAAGCAACAAACAGCAAACACAGTATGATCTTGTATTCTATATACCTTGTAGTTAATTATGTGATACATAGACATAATGACAGAGAGACATGATAGATGGATAGATAGATAGATAAATAGATAAAATACATAATGAATGATTACAATTTGCCAGGCACTGTGATAATAGCTAAGGATGCAAATAGAAGCAATCAAGACAATTTCTGCCTTTGATGAATCTAGATTCTAATAATTGGGGGGATATAATACATGAAAGGGAAAAAGAAGGAGCTGGCCACCAGGATGGTGAATGGAGTGATTCTGGGCAAAATAATGGAACAGAGCCCAAGATGACTCTTAGGGTGTGGTCCAAGTTTCTGGTGAGGGGAAAGTGAGTATGATGGCCTGAGCAGAGTCTGACTGGTTTGGAGGTGAGGAAGTGGAAGCTTGGAATACACATTCCACTTGTGTATATCTCTGATTATTGGGAAGCTTTTGCTTATAGCAAGCCCTAACTTGCTTCTTTGCAACCCATGGCTCCTGGTACTGGTTCTGGAGCCAAATAAGCTTAATTCCTCTTGTGAATGACAGCCTTTCAAGTATTTGAATACAGCTGTTGTTATGCCTTCTCCCATCTGAGTCCTCTAAGCCTTCTCTTCTCTATACTGACATCTTTAGTTCTTTCAACTATTTTTTCCATAAATCATAAACTCAAAACCATCCACCATTCTAGTTTTTCTTCTCTGGGGTGCTCTCCAGCTTATTAATGTTCTTTCTAAATGTGGTACTCTGAATTGAATACAATGCTCCGATGTGGTCTTACCAGGGCAGAGTACAGTGGGACAATCAACTCTTTATTCCTGGAAGCTTTGAAGCTTTTAATTCAAGTCAACATTGTTTTGTTATTGTTGTCGTTGTTGTTTTTGTTGTTTTTGGCTGCTATACCACACTGTTTAATCATTCTGAGTTTGCATTCCATTCATTGTTTGAGAATTATAATTAAGGTCATTTGGCAGCAGGAAATAGGGTAAAGAACAAAAGACTTCAGTAAAGAAGAACCTGGATTTGTGTCCTTTGTTCAATATTTACTAGTTGTATTATGAACCTTAAGGTATTCAATCAATATCAACCATTATTAATGAGACACACAGTCTGAATATGGGAGACAGCTAGTAAAGTCATGTCTATGATAGACATCAGCTTCTTAAGGAGTACAGGTGAGATTGATTTTAGCCATGATGACTGCTAGGAAAAGACTTGATGTATATCATGATTACATGTAATGTGCTTCACAGATCACAGTCTCCTGCTTCTCACTTCCTCCTTGAATAACCAAGCAGGGCAGTACTTCTTGAAATGCTAAAATAAAAGATAAGACCATAGCAAAGGAAGTCAGAAAGGAAAGGACAGTATACAGCCGAGTTAGGGCAGGACTCATGGAAAAGGCAGGTCTTGAATATACCTTAAAGAAAGGGTAAGATTTTGGTATACAGAGTAGAGATGGAAGGATATTTCAGGTGTGGTGGTAGCAAAGACTTTGAGGTGGCAATAAGCATTTGGAGTATGTCAGAAAAATCATCTAAGTTGAAGACCAAAGCATATGTTGGAAAGTATGGGAGAAAAGATTGCAATAACAGTGAAGGACCAGATTTTGGAGGGTTTTAAAAGTCAAACAAAAATTTGTAAATACTTGGAAGCCATTAGAAGTTTTTGAGTGTGAGATAACATGATGAAATTAGTCTCAAAGTGGTATGTAGGATGGATTAGATTAGAATTGAAGTGACTGAATGCAGTAATTGTAGTAAGAAGCCTACTACATGGGGGCTTCTAGTCAAGGTAGCTGCTTGAATGGGAAGAAGAGCAGCATATCCAACATAACTACTCCATCAAAATCCTGAAATTTACCCTAGACTGAATAATGACCAAGAAATGTAGTGAGAAGCTCCAGTAAGTGACTTCTTTCATCTTTGAACTGCACAAAAAGTCAGCTAGAAGCTCATAACAATGTGAAATGACACCCACTAGCAAAGCCATTGCCTATACAGAGATGTCTCTCAAGGCTGCTTAGATAAGCTAAGGACACATGTAGCATGCAGGACTGTATCTAGAGGCAGCCAGAGTGGAGAGCTCACCTGAAGAAGATGAAGAGTGATCAGAAAGCTCTAGGGTGATGATGTAAAAAACACTGGCCAGGTAGCTAGGTAGTACAGTAGATAAAGTGCTGGGCCCAGAGTCAGTCAGAAAGATCCTTCAAAATCTAGCCTCAGACAGTTATTAGCTGCATAGCCTGGGCAAGTTGCTTAACCTCTATCTGCCTCAGTCTCAACCATAAAATGGGTGTGATAATAATAACACCTCCCTTTCAGGGATGTTGTCAGGATCAAATGAAATAATATTTTCAAAGTGATTAGTGCAGTGCCTGGCATATAGTAGGTACTTAATAAATGTTTGTTTCCTTCCCCTGGGGAAGAATACCACTCTGTGTAGCACTCAGAGGACAACCCTTGTCAAAGGACTTTAAGGACCCAAAGGCCGTGTTGTAAGACTCCAGTTGAAGGCCCAAATATTCTGAACATCGAATATACAGGGGATCAAATCCCAGGAGCTGAAGATCAGTATAGAAACCAAGGGAACACTACAAAGCATGGTTGACCACTCCATCCAAAAGTAGAGCAGGAACAGAGCCTGGATTGGGCACCAAGCTCAGATTCAGGAACTAAATCTGAAGAGATGAGTAAATCAAAGAAAATATTTACTGGTATAAAAAAAATTGTTGCAAATCTAGAGATCCTTCAAAAGAAGAAGTGAGTAAAAAAAATTAAGTAAAGGCTTAAATGAAAACAATTGATTTTCTATAAGGACTGTATGAATAAGTAGAAGAAATGGGGCAAGAGATTAAAAAAAATGAAATAAAATCTCTAGAAGAAAGAAATGGAAGGAATATAAATAACTTAGAAAAGAAAGTGGTAAACCTTACCCAAGAAAGGGAATCTCTGAAAACTAGAATAGACCAAACTGAAATTAATGACTTCATAAGACAGTAAGAAAGTTAGAATAAAATAAAAAGATTAAACAAAATAGAACATGTAAAATATTTCAGCACTTAGCATAGTACCTGGTACATAGTAGGTGCTTAGTACATATTCATTGATTTATGTAAAAAACAACTGACATGGAGCTCTCTTCAAGGAAAGATAACTTAAGAATCATTGGACTCATTGAAAACTGTGATTTTAAAAACCTAGACAATTTATTTCAAGGAATGATAAATGAAAAGAGCCCAGACTTATTATTAGCAGAAATAAGTGAAGATAGAAAGAATCCACTAATCACCTTCTCAAATCCCCCCCCCCAAAAGAAACATCTTGGGACTGTCATTGCTAATATCCAGAGTTTTAATGTCAAAGAAAAAAAACTCTATAAGCGTTCAGAATGAAACAATTAAATTGCTCAAGTGTGGAATGTGTGAGATTTGGCAACTTCTACTCTAAATGAGAGGGAATTTTGGAATACGATATTCTTTTTTTATTTTGGCAAGTCAATCAAAGTTAAGTGACTTGCCTAAGATCACACAGCTAGAAAGTGTCAAGTGTCTGGGGGGGAGAGAGTTGAACTCAGGTCCTCCTTACTCCAGAGCCAGTGCTCTATCCACTGGGCCACCTAGCTGCCCATGGAATGCAATATTCTAAAAAGCAAAAGAGAAAGGCTTACAACTAAACCTAAGTTGCTCTACAAAGTTTCTAATTCTACAAGGGAAAAAAAATAGACATTTGATAAAAATCCCAGAACTGAGTAGGAACTTTGGTATAGAAATACGAGTCCAAAAAACCTAAAAAATAAATATATTTGAGCATTGGAAGAAGCTATATAAGGATGTATAGCATAATGCTAGCATCTAGCTGGGGAGGACAGTTGTGTCCCTTCAGAAACTTAATGTCTTCAAAGGGTATTAAGGGAATTAAATAAGAATTAAAAGGGGTATGGGGATATATTTGTTCTGTTCTGAGCATTTTAAGAGGGGAAAGAGAAGAAAAAGTAAAAGAAATTCATTAGTTGAAGGTAGGAGGAAAAAAAGGGGAACTTCCTACTTTTCGTATTGGGATGCCTAAGAAGAAAAATATACAAATTTAGAGGAAGGGGTAAGAGAACAGGCTTTAGTCTTATCTAAAAATAGACAAGGAAGAATTGAACACACATGTGCATAGATGGTTTGGTATAGAAATACAGCAAACTGAACAGGAAAACAAGTAGCAAAGAAAAATGAGAGTTGAGGGAGGATAATGCTGGGGAGGGAGAGGAGAGAAGTGTCACAAGCAAAATAAACTTCTTGATCCTAGAGGAGAATTAAAAGGGGTGTGGGGGAAAAAAGCAAACAAAACAAGAATGTAAAATAGCATTGCCTCTAACACAATTGGGGAATGATCGAGCAAATTGTAGCCTGTGAAAATAATGGAATATTGCTATACCACAACAAATTACATTAGAGATGTTTTCAAAGACTCCTGTGTAGCATGAACTTACACAGAGTCAAATTAGCATAACCGAGAGAACAAATTATACAATAACAACATTGTAAAGAAAAACAGATTTGAAAGATTTAAGGACTCTGATCAACACAATGAATAACCATGTCTCCAAAAAACCTAATATGAAACATGTAACCCACTTCCTGATGGATATGTAATGAACACAAGGTGCAGAGAAAGACATATTTCTGGATATGGACACTATGCGGATTCATTCTGTTTGATTATGCTTACTCTTTTTATAAGAGTTTACCCCCCTTTCTCTCAGTTTTTAACAGCATCAGGGGAGGGGGAAAAAAGGTTAGGAGGAAGAAAATTTAGAAATGGAGAAGACAAAAAAAGAGGGTCATTGTAACATTTTAAAAATTAAGAGAACTGAATGAAGTTCAGAAGGAATCACATACAAGTAGGACAGTTATGAAAATCACATAATTTATTGTAAACAAGCAAGTGTTATGAAATGGAGAGTCATGATTTCATACAAAAAACTTTTTTGTGCTCTACTGTGTGTATAAAAAAGCTCTTTGCTTTTGCTATTGTTATTAACAAAAACAACCAAACAGAAATGGCATTAGTTGAAGATGATACATATTGATGGACTCTTGGAATTTCTAAATTAGAATGTCCTTTGCAGAGGTCATTTTGTCTAGCCTCCTCATTTTTATAAATGAAGAAACTCAGGAGCACATAATTCAAGTGAATTGCTCAAATCCACGCATCTCTCAGGTGAAATTTGAACTGAGATCCCCTGAATGTGAATCCAATATTTTCTCAACTGTGTCATGTCAACTCTCTGTCTAGGGTTTATTTTACGACATCTCTAGTGTGGATCTGAGTGAGACTAACTGAAGGATTTACTGGTAAATTGATAAACATACATAATATACAAACCATCTTCTGTTTGTCAGATAGCTATGATCCATGCAACAAGCTAGCCAGTAGATTTTCTTGTGGCACCTTTGTTTTTCTGATGATGTGACTAAAGGAAATCCAGGCTGTACATTCTGTTCTCAGACTAGCATCATCGTTCTATTACAAGGAAGAAAAAGTACATGTAGCCTTCTTATTGAGAAATAAAATTGATTTTTTAAAAGATTCTGTAAGACTTCATGGTTATATATAAATGAAAACCAGATATCATAGTTTCCCTTGCCTACATTATTGAAAACAGTTCAGAATGATATTTTTAAGTGTTAAAGGAAACCCTAGCCCCAGTCAGCTATAGAACAGTTTCTTATTGCCCTCAGGAATGCAAAACCTATTTAGACTGTGCAAGTGGAAAATAAGATCACTTTTAACACATACATTTTAAGGCAAAGCAAATAAATCTAGTTAGTTTAAACAAAATTATGATTAGGTCTCTGCCCTTTTCAAGAAATTAGAATATAGGATACAGCATTTCTTTTCAAGGAGGTGGAACCTTTAATTAGAAAGGAAATAAACAGTAAATAACACACAGATTTGTAGCTCAGATCTAAGTCACTTTCCTTGTTTTCCCCTACCTCCCTAAATAACTGCAGTTTACTGAAAGAAAATAGACTAAGAATAAGGGTATATTAAAGTATTTAGATTAGATTCCCTGGCACTGTGGCATTTATAACTTATCTTTTTGTTTAGTTGTTTTGCTTTTAATTATTACCTGGAACCTAATCAATGAAACTGAAAGTAAAACAAACAAACAATAAAAATAGAGTAGCAAA
The DNA here is from genome assembly GCF_003287225.1 of Phascolarctos cinereus. Taxonomy (NCBI): domain Eukaryota; kingdom Metazoa; phylum Chordata; class Mammalia; order Diprotodontia; family Phascolarctidae; genus Phascolarctos; species Phascolarctos cinereus. The sequence continues at coordinate 194,157,402 of NW_027555958.1, read as the reverse complement.
AGAAAGAAAATGGGAAGAAATATGCAGTAAAGGGAAAGAATGAATGGAGATATGAAAAGACAGATGGAGGACAGACAAAATTAAGGAAGAAAGAACAACAAGAGTCTCATCTACTGCATCCCAGGCTATCACAAGTCATCTTGATTTTTGTCCCGCCACTGGACTTTGATGACTTAGGAAGAGAGAAGGAGGTTGACAGCTTTGCGCATCTGCTTCACTTAAGTCTAATTTCATGCACAAGTCAAGACATCACCCATTATGTTATTGGTCCCCTTCAAAAACAAAGGACAAACAATAGCAGTCTAACATCTTAATTTAGAAAACGAGAAAACTGAGGCTCAGAGAAGTTAAAAAACCACAACCATTTGTTAAGTAATTATCATGTGCCCAATACTATACTAATCATTAGAAATAAAAAGAAAGACAAAAAACCAGTTTTCTCAAGGACCTCACAGTCTGATGCAAGGCAAATAAGATACATACAGGATAAATTGGAGATAGTCACAGAGCGAAGGCAAAAGCATTAAGGGGTATTGTGAAAGATTTCTTGCAAAAGGTGAGATATTAGTTGGAACTTAAAGAAAGATAGGAACTCCAGGAAGCAGAGATGAGAAGGGAGGGAATCCCAGGAGTAGGGAACAGACAGTAGAAATCCATAGTCAGGAGATTAGAGTGTCTTTTTGGAGAGATAGTAGGGAGGCTAGTGTCACTGCATTGTAGAGGGAAGCAAGCAGTAAAAAGACTGGAAAGATAGGAATGGGCCAGGTTATGAGGGACTTTTTTCAAAAAAGAAGATTTTATATTACCCAGAGGTAATAGGGAATTAATGGATTTTTTTTAATTTGTGTGTATGTTGGTATGAAATGGTTAGACCTGCACTTGAAGAAGATCTTTTTAATATCTGATTGGAGGATGGATTGGACTAGAGAGATTTGAGACAGGAAAACCAACCAACAGTCAATTTCAATAATCCAAGGATGAGATGATAAGGTTCTGGCCCAGGATAGTGACAGTATTAAAGGAGAGAAGGAGGTAGATAAGAGAGGTATGGTGAGGATAGAATTGATACAACTTGGCTACTGATTGGATGGGTGTGGTAAGAGAGTGAGTGAGGCATTGAGGAGGACATCTAAGTTGTGAGAGTATGTGACTGGGGGAATAGTGGTACCCTTAACAGCAATAGGAACGTTAGGGAGAGGAGGGCACTTGGGGGCCAGAGAAGAGAGTTACTGAGGAGAATTCTTAGATCTTAGGGTATTATGGATGGAGGACCAAAGTGATGGAAGTACCAAGAAAAGGCCACTTCTTCCTCTAATTTGCCTGTGTAATGCCTATTTATCCCCCCCACACCATAATATAACCTGATGTTTCATTACCCAAATCTTTCCAATAAACTGAATTTTGCCATATCCACAAAAAGGCCAGGGGGTTGATTTGGTTCTTCTCTCTCTCTCTCTCTCTCTCTCTCTCTCTCTCTCTCTCTCTCTCTCTCTCTCTCTCTCTCTCTCTCTCTCTCTCTCTCTCTCTCTCTCTCTCTCTCTCTCTCTCTCTCTCTCTCTCTCTCTCTCTCTCTTCTCTCTCTCTCTCTCTCACACACACACAGACACACACACACACACACACGCTGAGAGACTCAGAACTTCAAAGCCAGGTAGAGAAGGAAATTATTGGACCTTGGGGGCCATTATATTGTGCCCTAGGCTTAAAATGAGTCAATTATTATAACAGAGTGTTGTAATTGTTTGTTCTCAAAGAGGACCATGACATCAAGAAGGTGATGTCATGACTTGCAAGTGAATTGGATTTAAGTGAGGCAGGGCTGTGCAAAGTCACTAGTCTCACTTTCTCCTCCTGAGCCATCTAGGTCCAGTGGCAAGATATATATCAAGATGACTGGAGATGGCCCTGGATGCAGTGGGAGACCTTGGCCTTTTTAAGCTGAGGTGTTTCCCAGGTCTCAGTTTGTCTGAGGCAACACCCATTCAGTGATTAAGGCTAGGTAAGAAATGAGGCAAAAAAAAAAAAACCTGGAGGAGGAAGACTCTCAGTGTTTCTGGCCAAAACAGAAACAATTGCTATTTACACTCGCTCTGAGCCATCCTAACCCAAATAATAACCAAGTGAGGCTTGGGCTGGGACCTATCGTTATCCAATCAATGAAAGCCAGGGTGATTTGGGTTTAAAGCATGGTCCCTAAAAAAAGAAATCCACACCATAAATCCCAATATATGTTGTGAGGTTTCAGTGATCAAAATTTATATTCTTTTGGGCAGAGAACCCGCCGCTAAGGGTATGATTTCTTATGTGGACTAGAGAAGGGGAGGGAGAGAAGGAAGGAAGGAAGGAGGAAAGGAGAGAAGGAGGGAGAGAATTACTTCATCTATTGTATTGACTTACTGCACAAATTTTGGTCTTCCCCTACCCCCCCAACAATTTTCAGATGTTAGGAACTTTTCTGTTCTTTCTTCTATCCTCAGCCCAACCCAGTGCCTTGCACATAAAAGACACTCAGTAGATTTCTGTTGAATTTAGTTGAATTCCTAGGTTTAGTGATCCTTCTATTACACCAACTTGCAATGGATGTGATTTTTCTGTTCTTTGCAACCCTTTGATAGCTACTGTCTCATTCTGTCTCACAATCAGATTATTTTTATACTTGTCTTACCCCTTCTACCATACTGAAAACAGTTAGAGGGCAGTATCTATATCTATTTATTTCCCTAAATGCCCTACATTGATAACTTGATATTTTGTATCTTGCTAACTTATGTGTATTAGGGATTCAGCAAATATCTCTTCAATGGTATAAAGAGCTAGTTGTAAAGGTTATTTCAAAAGTAACTTTTTTTTTTTATTAGAGGAAGCTTGACTTCTCCATTTGATTGTATTAAGAGCTGAAGTTTATAGAGTTGGCCTGGAGATAACACATCTGGTATAAAGACTTCCCTCCCTCCCCCGCCTCAGAACGTATTAGCATTTGATGTGCTATCTCATCCTGGAACATTATTTTTTTTCTCCTTTTTTCAAGGACATTTTAAGGCCTAAAGTCATTAGCTCATCTTTCAATAATGTATAGCCAGGTAACTTTGAGAAGGGCAGATCATGGATTTTGAGGAGGTCTGTGTGATAAGCTAGAATCTTTACTTATCATGTTCTAACTATTTCCTGTGAGGACAACTTAAGGAAGGAATCCACTCTAACAATTCCAGAGACTGGGAACATTTGTGGAAAACAATTTGTGAGCTATAGTTAGAGTTATTTATGTGACCTTGATTCACATTTCTGCAAACATAGATTTTTAGAGTTTGACAGGTAACCAGCAAGCATTTGTTAACAGAAGCTGTTATTTGAAAATTATTGTTGAATGACTTAATAAAAATTCCAGGGAACTCAGAGACTTCCAGGAAGCACATGTTAATTTATGGGAAAAGATTGCATCTTTTGGGAAAATTCTAGGCACCCAGATATGATTCTGCACCATTGAACTGGCCTTGAACTCTGTCTCTCCCCAAACCTACTCCCAAACCCATACTTTGGTGTTTTCTGTTGCCTCTGGAATGAGTACTGATTGATGAGTGTGTGTGTGTATGTGTGTATGTGTGTGTGTGTGTGTGTGTGTGTATTGACATACTTCCCTTTTCCTTTAATAATCTATAAAACTTCCATTTTAATGCCCTCATTTTGTCTTTGTAGGCTTTATAATTGTGGTCAGTTGCAACATGAATCCTTCAACTAGTTTCTCCCTGAACTAAATATGAAGCAGGGAATTTTAAAAATAAAGGTTGGTTAAAATTAGTGATTTCCTTGGTTTTTAATATGAGACGAGATTTCTTGCATAATTTTGCAGAGTGGCTAGTATCACCTTTCATCATTCTCTACTGGGTCAAATGAACAATTATAGCTAATTTAATATATAAGATATTTCTCGGCAAACTTTAATTTTATTTTAAAAATAAATTAAATTAAAATTTAATTTTAGCTATTTTAATCTACCAAATTTTACTTTCAATTGGATAAATAGGAGGTACTGATTCAAAAGTCAAAAGGCTAGATGGAGGAAAGTTGTGGTAGATCATTTGGTTCAACTCTTTTATAAATGAGAATACTAAAGGCCAGGGACACAAAGTGACAGCAAGTTTATCATAGATGCAGGAGCAGAACTCAGGCTCACATCCCTCCAATTTACTTTTGGTTTAACTAACTATCAAAGATAATATCAACTAGGCAGAAGGCAGTCCAAGTGGGCCACTTAGACCAGCACCTGGTGTCAGGAAGAGCTAAGTTAAAATCCAGCTTCAGCTTCTCATTAGCCATATATATATATATATATATATTTAATGTCCATCTATCAATCTGAGTTTCCTTATCTGTAAAATGATCATCATAATAACACATATCTCCCAGGGTTATTGTGAGGATAACATGAGAATCAATCAGTCTATCTACCTATCATCTGTATGTACATATACAGAAATATAAAATTTTGTAAACCTCAAATATTAATATTAGTTACATGTATCAAAAAATTCCTAGGATAATAGATCTAGGTCTAAAAGGTAACCTAGATATCATCTAATTGAAACCTATCATTTTACTAATGAAGAAACTTAACTCTAATCCAGACTGTCCAGTGCAGGAGTGAGGAACCTGTGGCCTTGAGGCCACGTGTGGCCGTCAAGGTCCTCAAGTGCGGCCCTTTGACTGAATCCAAACTTCACAGAACAAACCCCCTTAATAAAAGGATTTGTTCTGTAAAACTTGGACTCAGTCAAAAGGCCACACCCAAGGACCTAGAAAGCTACATGTGGCTTAGAGGCCACAGGTTCCCCACCCCTGGTCTAGTCTATCATTTTGATATGGGTTTGGGTTTTGTTACCTGATAATTTGACATTCTCTTTGATGATGAGGGCAGTGGCAGGAGCCCTACGAATGGTGACATGGGCGACAGAACCTGACCCTCATCAACACAAATGTGGCAGATCCCTTCAGTATAGAAGTAGATTGTAGTCTACTATTCCCAAAGTCATCTAGCTCCTAAAAGTTCTGCAGTCTGGAAAACTCAGCATTGTTTACTTCTAGCCATAGCAACTCTTTAGTACCAATGCAAAATGAGGAATTCAGAAGATAAGGAATAGTTTGTCCCATACTCTTTATCTTATTCCAATAACATGGGAATGTTGGGGAAAAGAGTATGGGAGAGTGGTATTAGATACTGTGTGAAGCTTAGGGTAGATTTTCATTAAACTAGCAGTTACAGTAGAGTCAATTTAGTTTATTGAATTCATTTAAAATGCCTCTTGTGGGGAAAACTCCAAAAGAGATAACAGTGGTTTTTAAGGTTGCATTTACAAGGATGCAAATAACTTTAGTAAAGAGGCCCTTAGATATACTTAAACTGGCATAATTCTATATTAGGAAGCTACTCACCCACTTTGGGTATTTACATAATCTTCAAGGACCATCTGTATTTTTTTTTATCTGAAAAGTGGACATATTGAGAATTCTTATAAGATTGGAGAGGAAGAAGTCCCAAGATTTATCCCAACTTATCCAATCTCTCACAGGTTAGAACAGAGGAAAACTATCACTAAAGAAAAAGATGGGAAGAGTATAAAGGTGATTGAAGAACAAGATACATAAATGGTCAAGAAAAAGCTGAAAATATAGTGAATCAATTACGTAATTAATATATAACATGAATTAAGAGAATTAAAGAAAAGAAATCAGATTAAAAAATAATAATAAATTGATAGCAATAGTGTCCTCAGAAACTAAGCTAGTACTATGGTAAGTGATGTTGCTGTTGTTCAGATGTTTTTAGTTGTGTCTGATCACTTTGTGATGTTTGGGATTTTCTTGTCAAAAATACTAAAGTAGTTTGTTACTTCCTTCTCTAGTTCATTTTACACATGAGGAACTGAGACAAACAGGGTTAAATGACTTGCCCAAAGTCACACAACTATTAAATGTCTGAGACCAGATTTGACTTCAGGAAGAGGAATCATTCTGACTTCAGGCCTGACACTTTATCTATTATGCCACCTAGCTGCCCCATGGTAAGTGGCAAGAGACATCAAATTGAATAATAAACAGTTCAAAGAAAATAAAAGAAGACACATAATGTGTAATGAAATATTTGACATCAATGTCATCAGTAAGACAGATTGAGAGACAGAGATGGAAAAAGACATGGAGAGAGGAGAAAGAAAAAAAGACAAAAAATGTCAAAGAAGTTCAATAGCATGTAGAAATCTGTAGAAAGTTTGAATATGAATATTGTTTCAATAAGAAATAGAGCTCTTTTGCTGAAAAACAAAATAGCAGATACAGCCCAACAAAAGTAGAAACAAGATCAAAGAACAAATCAACTAGAAGAAGGCTTGACAACTTTACAAGCAAAGATGACTGACTGAATTGGGACACACATCAGAGAAATCATTTTAGTTAACAGACTCCCCCTAAAATGTGAGCAAAAGTCTGATTATTCATATTTCTAGAAATAATACAAGGAAATTTTCTAGAATTATTGAGATCAAGGAACAAATCTGATTCCAAGAGGAATGAATGATAGATTCAATTCATCTTGTCATCAAACACTAGAGGACACTGACAAAGAGATAATTTAAAACCGTCTTACAAAATCTTGCAAAAAGAGATTAAGAAGGGGGTCAGCTGGGTGGTGCAGTGGATAGAGCACCAGCCCTGGAATCAGGAGGACCTGAGTTCAAATCTGGTCTCAAACACATAATGCTCACTAGCTGTGTGACACTGGGCAAGTCACTTAACCACAATTGCCCTCACAAAAAAAAAAAAGAGAGAGATTAAGAAGAAAAACATCACTTATCATGGAACACCAATTTGAATCATACAGATTGCTCACTCCAGATGAGAAAAAAATAGAAAAATCTGGGAAAAGTTACATGGGGATATTAAGATTTTTTTCTCAATGCCTGCTTCACAGGTAAACAGTATACTATTTTAATTTTCTTTTTTTCACATATGTGTTTGATATTCTATAACTCGTAATAAGAGTTTTATGAAACAAAACAACCCTTTCTAGAAATATGTACTTTTGCAATTGAAATTAAGGTAAACCAAGGCAACAAAGTTCTGCGCACTTTCAATTTTTGGTAAGGCTAGCAGTTACCAAAAAAAGGGGTCTTTAGCTCCTCAGCAAGCCACAAGACTGTGAATGAGGGCTGACAGATTATTTTGTGGGCAAAAGGAGTAGCATTAAAAAATTAGAAGACAGCATCATAGATGGGGAAAACAATATGATTGTTTACAAAGTCAGAAGCATTATAGATGTGGGAGACAATATGATTGGTTGGAAATTTGGAATGCGGTATTAGCAACAACTTCTCCTTCCAACTTATCACTATGGAAAGCTCATTGGTGGGTGTCAACCTGCATGGCTAGTACTTCACAGTGATAACAGAACTTTTTAGGATAGTCAGTGTTACAGAGATAATAGACTAGACTTTCTGCCATCCACCTGCATCCTTCAAGGATAACAGATCTTTTTGACTCAAGAAGAGAACAGTGATTAACTGGAAAACTAAACTTCTAGACTTAACTCAGAGACAAGGAGTGATTTACAGGAAAGTTGAACTTCCAAACTTAACTCTGAAACAAATGAACTGTGACTTAGGTAGTTTCACAAAATTCCAGTCATGATACAAAATGAAATCAATTATAAAATAGAATCAATTTAATTTTCTTGATTTTCAGTACAAAGACCATAGAAGAAATTTAGAAGCTGTGTTCAGAGTTGTGGGTGTATGTTCTTTATATGTTTAAAGAAAAGTTTTTGGTTCATTCTAATGAATTATGATAGATTGTATTTGTTTTGTTGTTCCATCATTTCACCTGTGTCCAACTCTTTGTGAACCCCATTTGGGATTTTGGCAAAGATATCGGAATTGTTTGCCATTTCCTTCTCCAGCTCGTTTTACAAATGGGGTACTGAGACAAACAGAGTTAAGGGACTTTTCCAGAGTTGCATACCTAGTAAATGTCTGAGGCCAGATTAGAATTACAAGTCTTCCTAACTTCCTAACTTTGGGCCTGTCACTCTATCCGTGCCTGTTCCAAGTAGATCATACATCTTACTCCAGAGATTCTTATTCTAATATCTCATTTTGTAATCTGATGATGTTGGCCAAGTAGAGTACAGGTTCTGTCGTTCATGCTAGAAAGATTTTGATTACAATTCTTAACACAGATTGTATCTGCTTTCCAAAGAGCAGATTAGCTAAGTACAGAGAAACTCATTACCAACAATCTGACCACTTGGTGAATAGCTATGACAAGCCATGAAACAAATAAAGATTCAAAATTGTCCTCCCATGTTTGTGCTCCAACTGTGAAAGAGTGGCAGAAGGGGATCAGAGAATGCCAGGAGTCATAGTCTTTAGATCATTTCTTAATATTAACTTAGTTCTTGGTACTTAAAAATTTTTTCCCCAGTGACCATTAAGTAGGGGAACTAAATCATATCTATCTTGTCATCCCTGATGCAAATGAAACCAAGTGATAATGGGATATTGAAGATACATTGTAAGATAAGTTATAGCTACTCTTTGGAGAAGCAAGTCAAAGAGTTGAAGTAAGTAGCTTTATCATTCTTCTAAAGGAAACAGAAAACATCATTTCATAAAACATTTTGGGGCAGCTAGGTGGTGCAGTGGTAGACCACCAGCCCTGGATTCAGGAGAACCTGAGTTCAAATCCAGCCTCAGACACATAAAACTTACTAGTTGTGTGACCCTGGGCAAGTCACTTAACTCCATTGCTTACCAAAAAAACAAACAAAAAATATTTGGTCATCTCATATTATAGGGCTTGCAATAATTATTTTTTAAAAGACTGCCATAAAAATAATTGCAGCTTATGTGCAAACTTAAATTGCAGGAGCAAAAGGGTAAGGAAATTCTGTAAATAACCTGATAAAATTCTCCAATAGGTATTGCTGAACTTTGATATTCATTGATTTTAATACAAATGCAGGAATAGGAGTGGAGCATGAACATATATTATGTTGGAAAATGTGAATGAGGAATAGGAAAAAGGAGAGATCAAAAATTCATAGACCATATAGAAGCCTTATGTCTATACAGCATTAACACTTTCTTTGAAGAAAGAATCAGAGAAGTCTGGATTTGGTGAGTACTGAATAATATCACAAAAAAAAATGAACTCGGTTATTGTCCTAATACCAACTCATTTCAGAATATCAGTCTCATATAGGGAAAAAAGGCAGTTTTCTTTATATATTATTTATGTTGCCAACAGGAAAAGATTGAGGGGCATGTGGTTTGGAGAAGGGCTCTGAGTCCCAACCCTACTATTGGGGAAAAAGAGGGGGCCATATCTTCAAGACACATGGTTCTCAGGTTAGACCTTGCTTTCAGCATTCTCTAAGTTAAAAATGTGTGATATAGATGTGCCTACTAAATAATTAGTTTTAGTCTTGAATGAAGGCTCATGCTTTTAAAAAGGGATTTAGCACAACCAGGAAGTATAGCACCACTGGGCAAAATGTAGCATGAAATGAGAATAAGCAGAAAAACGTGAAGAAAGCAAGCTTAAGTAAAGAGAGATACTCAGTGTTGGGTGGTTGGTGAGGGTAGACACAGGGTAGTCTGCTGGAGTACTAGAATTAGGCACCCAACACAGGGGAAGCAGGGTGGGGTTTTATAAGATTTTATCTGGGTCAAATAGAATCTGTGATTGGGAGCAGGGAGCAGGGAGCTCAGACCTGGGTAGTCAAGGTGCAGGAGTCGTGCTAGGGGAAACATAGAGGAAAATTGTTGATATTCAGACTTCCAACTGGTGAGAAAAGGGGACTTTAGTCATTTCAGCAAGTTTTATTATAATAAGGTGACTCAGGAAGATTTGAAGTTTCCTTGGGGCTTCTTTCTTTAGCAGATTTTGGAAGGCTACTGTATTGCTTTTAATCATATTTTAATGAGTAGAAAATGACTCATCAATCATAGGAGTCGTTCATGAGTTAGCCTTTTTTTAAAACATAGTCAATCATTAATTTATCAGGGCAATGATAAAAAGCAATGGAAACAGAAAAAAATAAGAGTAAGAAAAATACATATGTTGTACAATTGAACAAAACAACTCCAAACTGATCTATTCAAGCAACTTACTGACCACTCATCTTTCCCACCAATAAAAAATGGTTAAAAAAAAGGACATCAAAATCTGTTATTGCAATTTCATATTGCAATTTGCCTGATATAAATTGATTGCTATAGTGAGGAGATCAAAAGGGTCTAAAACCCACTTTGATTAACAAATACTTGATCTCCTTGATAAAAGGACTATGGATTGTTCAGGAGTGAGTATAGGCTGGATTGTCTTTGGAATTTCAAAGTTCTCTTAATAAGCCCCAAGTTTCTCTCTGATAAAAAAAAAAGGCTATTTTTATTGTGTTCTCCTGATGCTGTGAGTTGTAAAATAGTTGGTTGTCCTTCATTCTCAAAGAGGACCAAAATGACATCACCATGTTGGAGTCAAGGTACAGTGTGCACAACTGTGGCTGATCAGACCAATATGAACTTGGAAGGCTCTATTACAGGTCAGACACAAGTAGTCCACATGAACATTAGGAGTAGAGATGTCTCTAAATTTGCTCATCTCACATTTCTTTTGAGCTACTGCAATTCTACTTTGCTTATAGAGCACAATGCCTTCTTTGATGTGGGCACACCATGCCGGGCACAAAATTCTTCAGGGAGACCTTGAGAGCGTCCTTGTATTGCTTCTTTTGACCACCATGTGAGTACACACCTTGCATGAGTTCTCTGTAAAATAGTCTTTTAGACAAATTTATATTTGGCATTTGAACAACATGGCCAGACCATCTGAGTTGTGTTCTTTGTAGTAGAGTTTGAATGCTTGGCAGTTTTGCTTGAGAAAGGACCTCAGTTTCCAGTACCTTACCTTGCCAGGTAAGCTTCAGAATCTTCCTAAGACAATTCAAATGGAAGTGATTTAGTTTCCTGGCATGGCACTGGTTTATTGTCCAGATTTCACAAGCATACAACAATGAGGTCAGCACAATGGCTCTGTAGACCTTCAGTTTGGTAGGCAGTCTAATACCTCTTCTCTCCCACACTTTCTTTTGGAGCCTCCCAAACACTGAACTAGCTCTGGCAATGTGTGCATCAACCTCATCATCTATGTAGACATCCTTGGAAAGTATACTGCCAAGGCAAGTGAACTTATCCACAGTATTCAAAATCTCTCCATTTGTTGTAACCAATGGTTCCATGTATGAATAGTGTGGTGTTGGTTGGTAGAGAACCTCTGTTTTCTTGGTGTTAATTATTAGGCCAAAATTATCACGAGCAACATTGATCCATACTTTAATGCATCTCAGCTTCAGAGGCTGCATTGAGTACACAATCATCTGCAAACAAAAAATGATGCACCACCTCTCCCTCTCCTTCAGTCTTGGCTTGTAGCTCTTTGATGCCATTTTCGTCCTTATCAAAGGTATCTGATAACACTGCTGAAAACATCATGCTAAAAAGCATGGGAGCAAGCACACAGCCTCAATTCACTCCAGCATGAGAGCATTATCCATTATGAAGAACCTGAAAGAGCATGCCATCATGAAATTGACTTACAATGCTGATGAACTTCTGTGGGCAACCAAATTTTGACATAATTTTCCATAAGCCCTCATGATTAACAGTATCAAAGACCTTGGTCAGATGGATGCATGTTGCATGCAGACCTCTGTTCTGCTCCTGGCATTTCTGTTGGAGTTACAGTGTAGCAAACATATCCACCATTCTTCGGCCCTTTCTGAAGCTACACTGGCTTTCAGGTAGATGACCATCTTCCAGGTGAAAGATCAGCCTATTAACGAAGACTCTGGCAAGAGTGTTGCTGGCAATGACTAAGAGAGAGCTCTCCTCCCTCCCCCACAGTAGTTGGCGGGGGGAAGGATAATCTATTTCCTTTTCCTTTATAGAGATGGGCAATGGAGGCATCCTTGAACTCCTGGGCGATAACCTCCTCTTGCTATATAACCTAGAAAATTTCATTTGGGTTTTATGTGAACAAGGGACCTCCTGCCTTGTAAATATCAGCTGGAATAGAATAAACAGCAAGCATTTTGCCACACAAGAGGAGCCTAATGATATTCAAAACCTCTTTTTCAGTTGGGAATTTGGCTAGAGAGTGATTGACTTTAACTTGGTAAGCAGGCCAGGGCTGGGAGAAGTGAACAAAATTTCTTTGGGCACCTTTTCTAACCCCTTCCTCACACCAGAAGGTAAGTGGTGTGGGCCTTAAAAAAGTCTGCTCATATACCCAAGAAACTGCCAAATCCCATTGCTGCTTCCAGTAAAAATATGACCCTATGGTTTGGGCTGCCTGTGTGTAGGGTTGCCTGTGTGACTACAGCTCCCAGTGCAACCATATTAGCTTCTTCGTCACTTACCTGTTTTCACAAGATGTTGAGATAGGTAAAAATGGTAAGATGGTATGGATGATATCTTTTGATTCATGCATAAATTGGACTTAAGTGAGACTGAGTCATGAGAAGTCATCAGCTCCACTGTCTCTTCCAGAGTCACTGAAAGCCAGTGGAAAGACCAAGTCAAGTCAACTGGTTATGGCTTGACTTGCAGTGTATGATCTTGGTATTTTCAGTGTCTAACCAATCTTTAAGTGCTCCATAATGCCTTCTACAACCATAATCATGGCCACTGGAACAAATTGTTCTCATCTGCTCATTCCACAGGGGAAATCTTCGCATGCTTGCGGTAGACACCCTGCTAATTTACCAATGGGTTTGAGACCGCTCAGTTAACCTCAACTTGGTTTAGCTTGTCTGTTGAAATGGTTTACCAGAGTATGGCCACTGTGCATGCTACAGCTTCTTGGAGCCAAGTGAGAGTTGGGTGAATCAGTGGATAACAAAGGTAGAAAGAAGCCCTGAAAAGATGAGGCACCCCACAGGTACTAGTCTTCACTGAACACACCCTACACCCTTATGATTATGAAATAACATCATTCCTGAATCTGTACTCCTTGCATTTGACTACAAAATCATCTTTTTATCAGGAAAACCCTCTTCTCTTTTCCCTTTATACTGCTTAACATGGGGATCTCATCACTTTAAATGGATTTAATTACCATTTCTAGGCTGAGCATTCTCAAATCTACTTATCCTACCTCAACCTCTCTGCTGAGCTCCAATCTCACATCTTCAACTGCCTTTCAGGCATCTTTAATTGGATGTCCAGTAGACATCTTAAACCAAACATGTCCAAAATGATTCATTATCTTTCCTCCTAAACTCTCCTCCCCTCTTAAATTCCCCTATTGCTGTAGAGGAAAACACTACTCTCCTAGTCCCTCAGGCTCACAACCTCACCTCCTCACTATCTCTCACCCTTCCCCCATATCCAGTCTGCTACTAAGGCCCACTGATTTCATCTCTTCTGACACTGCTACCACTCTGGTGAAGGCCTTCATCACCTCGTGCCTGGACTATTACAATAATCTTCTGGTGGGTCTGCTTACCTCGAGTTTCTCCCCACTGCAATCCATTTTTTATTCAGCCACCTAAAGCACAGGTATAAGTCTAACCATGTCATTCCTCACTACTCAATAACTCTAGGGATGTTTTTGGTCTCTTTTTGTGTCACCAGTACTTAATGCCTGGGATGTAGTAGGCACTTGATAAATATTTATTGGTCAATTGATTAATTGAAAAACTCAATACCAGGAAATTCATAATCCTGGAGAGTGCATCAGCTTTGGTACTCACACCTCATCATACCCTCACCAGCCTTTGCCCCTCTGACTGTAGGACTAGAGGATGGAGCAAAAGACTCCTCCCAAAGCCTCTATTTAAAGAGGGCTCATGGTGGAGTCACTTTCCACCAGCAGCACTCTGGATTCAATCTCTACCATCATCATACCTCCTTTGCTGGGTACATTCTCTTCCCCCTGCCCCACCCCACAACTTTCAGTTTCCTTTTGTGTGATTTCTTCCTCCATTATATTGTAAACTCCTGGAGGGCAGGAATATCTTATTTGTAGCCCTAGCGTTTAGCATGATGCTTGGCACATAATAAGTGCTTCATAAATATTTATTGAATGAGCTTCACCCAAAATACAATTTAGAGGTTCTTGGTGGACATAAGTGCATGGTGGACCTACTGCAATACATTAAAAACAATTTTTTACTCTCTGCTCTCTGACCATCCTCCTTTGTCAACTAAATTATCCTGCTTGTACCCTTTCATTTAATAGTTACCTAATTAAAAATTAAACTCCCTGAGAGCTTCAACTGCCTTTCCCTGAATTTGAAGAACACATTTAAAGCAATTAACACTTATGGAATACCAGTATTGGTGTATAACATTGAAAAATGTACAGTAACAGATTTATAAAGGATGATTAGAAAAGAACAAGACCTATCATCTGAAGGTAGTTATAGGAAGGTCAACATTTTCATAAAAGGGAGTAATAGGATTGAGTGATATTCTTGGAGCACAAGACAACTAAGTTGAAAGCCTACAAAAGCATTTTGAAATAAACAGATAATTCACTAATAAATAGTAAAGGATAATAATAGGTACATGCCTTTGGATTTGTTAAGTGTAACTCAAATGATATCACCAGATGGAACCTGTAAAATAACTAAAATCCAAGAACAGAATACAAAGGCCAACCATAAGCACCATCTGCATGAATTCAGGCATCAATGTGTCAACAAAGAAACACTGAATAAGTGGCTGAGTCATGCAGATTTGTTTGCGGAGACAGAAGGACATTCAGAACCAGGTCACTGACACTAGAAAGAACAGAAGATTTTTTTTTTTAGGCAATTGGGGTTAAGTGACTTGCCCAGGGTCTCTCAGCTAGTAAGTGTCAAGTGTTTGGTCTGAGGCCAGATTTGAACTCAGGTCCTCCTGACTTCAGGGCTGGTGCACCATCTAGCTGTCCCAGAAGATTGATTCTTAGGGAGTCCAGTTTTAATGATCAATAGCATTATTCAAAGAAATAGTGAAGGCTACCTAAAAATCATTGCTGACTGTAAAAATTTAGCACCTAAATTAGTAAATTTAATAGTAAATACCATTAGCAAGTAAATACTTAGCAAGTGTCTAATGGTAAATTAATACTAGTAAATACCTAGCAAGATTTGACATTGTGGATAAGATTGTACATCAGATGCTCCCTATCTTTTATGGACTAACAAATGTCAAATTCTTAGGCTTCAAATACAGATCTCAAAATACACTGAAAAACTCAACCAATAAAGTGTATTAGAATGAGACTTACCCCAGGCTAAACTCTTGTCTGTGATTTCCTGGACACAACATTAATTCATAACAACTTAAGAACCACATTTTAAATTCATATTGCCATTCCAAATATGCATCATTTCCAGGTTACATAGAACAGAGAAGCTCTCAGACTGTAGAGATTTGACTCCAGACACCAAAACCCTGTGTGGAGTGGATGAGGAGCATAATCTGTTGTCGTATCTGCTCTTGGAGTTGTACAGAAGATGATCTTTTGCCCTAATACTTTTATTCAATTGCAAAATGTATATGTATATATATCTCCAGTGCAATAACCCATAGACTATAAATAGCTAATTTAATAGCACTTATGCAGTGCTTCGAGGCTTTGGATAGTACTTTTTATATATCAAGTGACCTTCACAACAACCTTATATCTATAGTTCTGTAGGTGTCTATAATATTATGTAGAATTAAAAAAACAAACTAGCCACTTATCCCTGCATCTATTGAAAAAGACAAGAATGAAATAGCAATAGCACAATAGCAATGTCCAACACTTCGATTATGTCATGAGGGTTGGGGGGGGACGAAGCAAAGTAAGGAAATTACAGATAGATGATGCATGGGGAAAACTCTGTGAACACTGAATCTGTTATAGTATCTGTGAAGTTCCTAGCAGAATCCCTGAAACACCAGTCAGTGGAACTCTAATGTTAGTACAGATTAGATGAACATTCCAACAAATGTGTATACTAGATAAATGCACTGCTCCTATGAATTTGAGAAATACATAGGGCAACAGAGGGTCATAGGCTGGTTCTTAAGTCAAAGCATCATGAATATCAGCTTTACATGTAGGGTAGCAGAGAAAATTGCTTTCCTTCATGTTTTGGTACCACTAGAACTCGAGATACATTGGGCCAAATCAACATTACTAATACCTCACCTGCTAGAAATGCTTTGGGGCAGATGGTGCTATCCACTGTGCCAGGCAAATTGTGAGTACATGTGAAATGGATTGAAGATGTGAATGCTTTCATTATATGCCAAGCTACATAGTAACAAAATTGGAAACAGATCTCACCAGTTATAGGTAAAGACTTCTTGGTGCTTTTTGTCAACAATATACTCAGTTTTGAATTATACAATAGGCAGGGCAATCATCAGAAATAATCTCATTCCTAAACCCAAATGAAAGGAAATTGAAGAAAATGAGGAGTTGCTTAAATCTGAAATAGGGAAGAGAAAGCTGAAGAACTTGAAAGCATTAAAAATGGAGAAGATTCTGGGAAGATGGCAGAGTAGGTCAGAAAACTTTCTGCTCTCCACATTTCCTCCACAGAAAAAGAGAGAACATTGCCTCAGAGGGAATATAGAGCAGCAGAGATATACAAAAGTCAGGGTAAAGCAGTTCTCTGAAAACAACCTAAGAAGACCACAGGAAAGACCTAACCTCCAGAGCCAGAGGTTTAGCCTGAGGGAAGTGCCGTGGAATGAACAAACAACAAGCCCTGGGGGCAGTAGGGGCTGCAAGGCAGCCAAAGCCTTAGAAACTTTCATCTCACTGACAGTTTAGAGGTCTAATGGCTGAGGATGACAAGAGAGAAGGACCTTCTACTCTCGAGGGACACTAAGCACAGCTGTGCCGATCAGACACATCCTGGGCTGTGGCCAAGTGGAGAAGAAGCTAGCATACACCTGGTGAGTGCATAGCAGAGGGGTGGGGATTCTGCTGGCTGGGGGCATTTGCAGGAGAGCAGAATCCCTGGTTTCAGTTCCAGAGAAAAGAGGACAACTATAGTTTTCAAGGATCCACTAATCACCACCTGAAAGGGATCCCAGGAGGAAATCTTATAGGAATATCATAGCCAAGTTTCAAAGCTCCCAGGTTAAGGAGAAAATATTAGAATCAATAAGAAAAAAAAACGATTTAAATATGGAGCTACAATAAGGATTACACAAAACCTAGCAGCCACTACATTGAAAGACTGTAGATCTTGGAATACTATATTTCATAGAGTAAAAAAAGGTGTGGTTTATGACCAAGGGTAACTTACCCAGCTAAGTCAAGTATAATCCTGAATGAAAAAAAAAATCAACATTTAATGAACTGAAAGACTTTCAGGTATTTGTGACAAAAAAAGCAGAACTTAAGGGGAAATTCGATATATAGCATGCAGGAGAAATATAAGGTAAACATTAAAGACCAATTATAAAGGACTCAATAAGGTCAAATTGTTACCATCTTATATGTGAAAAACATTAGCAGTACTCTTATGATTGTCATCATTATTTGGGTAGTTTAAAAGAAAGGCTTGGGCTGAGCTGAGTATGATGAGGTGATTAAAAAAATAAAACTGTGCAGGGAGAGATAAAAAGGAGCAATTATCTCATACAAATGAGACATAAAAGGAAAAATTGATACAGAAGAAGTTAGTAGAGGGAAGGGGAGAATGGGATACTCTCATCTGGAATGGGTTAAAGATGGAGCAACATATATATCTGGAATGGTTTAAAAGTCTTCTATATTCAGAAAGGAATAAGAGGGAGGGGATAGAGGGTAAGGGAGGGATTCTTGAAGGGGCAAGGATGTTAAGGAATAGGAGGGCAAGGTAGCAGGCGAAAGTAAAGTAGAGAAGTGAGGAGAAACAGAAATAGGGTGAAAAAGACAGTGAGGAAAAATAGGAAGGGGAAAATATAAAGTAATCATAGCTTAGAATGTGTATGGGATAACTTTATCCATAAAATGGAAACTGAAAGCAGATTAAAAATTTGAATTAAACAATATGTTGTGTTCAGGAAATGCTATAAAAATAAGAGATACACACAAACATAAAATAAAGCTCAAAAGTAGAATTTATTATATAAAAAAGCAGGGGTAGTAATCATGATTTCAGACAAAGTTAAAGCTAAAAGAGATTTAATCAAAAGAGAAAAATAGGGAAACTATGCTGTGTCAGCCATATTATTCAATATTGCTTTAGACCATTTAAATAAACAGTATAAAATACCTGAGAGTATATCTGCCAAAAGAGACACAGGAACTATAGGAGTATAAAAATAAAACACTTTTGATAGAAATAAAGTTAGATCTAAATAATTGAAATAATATTTATTGTTAATGGGCAGATAAAGCCAATATAATAAAAAATGACACTTTTACCTAACTAATCTATTTATGTAATGCCATTCCAATTAAATTACTAAAAAGTTATCTTGCTGAGTTAGAAAAAAATAATAAAGTTCCTTTAGAAGAATAAATGGTCAGGAACTTCAAAAAAACCAGGGGAAAAAAGATGTAGTGGAAACAGATTCAGTAGTATCAGACTTTAAACCTTATTACAAGGTTAGAGCATTGTTGAAGTATAAAATTGATACTTGTGATTATTTTAAATTAAAATTTTCTTGTACAAATAAAAAATATAGACTTAACACAGGTTTCAGAAGTGCTACCTAATAATGAAATCAATGGCAAAAATAATGCTGAAGTCTTGAATAATTTTGACAGAGAGATGGATGTACTTAGAATGATATTTCAAAAAACCCATTTTGTATTAGACAACATGACTCCAAGTAGTAGACCAATTATACCAGGCATAGTAATTAAAAAAAAAAACCAGTATATTTTATCACCACCCAGATAAATACATTCTTCCAAAATATTTGAAAGAGACTATAAAAAAAAACATTTCAAGACCTGTACACAACAATGTGTGCTATGGCCAGAGCCAGGGTAAGAACCATAGGAGAAAAGATAATGTTTTCTATGGAATATTCTTTAGGATTGACATCAGATACCACCATGGTAGAGGCGACTTGAGAAAACTAATGAAGATTTATGGAAAGTATTGGAAGATTACACCCACATCTAGTCATTTTGCACATTAGAATACTCTATTGCCTGATTAAGGAAAACCAAAAATAAGCATTGAAATAGAATCCAGAAAATAAAAGTATATCAGAAATTCTTGACCTAATTATTCAAAAATTGAAAAGTAAAAAAAAAACCAATGGGCTAACATGATACAAGTGTAACACTGACATCATCTGAAAGCCAAGTGTTTTACATTCTAATCCCCCTCTCCTGCCCCCGCCACCTCAACCCCAGCAAGGTTCTGCAATTCCCTTAAGAAGGTTGGGAGTGTTTAGTCTCTCTGCAAATGGCTCCAATCCCCACCTATGTCATTCTATCAGTTGCAATGATCGTCCCTGGCACCCCAGTTCCATTGAGCCACTAACAGATTAGCTTTTACATAGCAATATTTGCATCAAAAGATATAATAACAAATATACACACTTACTCACCTAACATGTGGGGTCTTTACCCTTTGGATTTAGAAGAAAGATAAAAACTTTCTAAATTTCACCAGTTTTAAAGATAAAGCCTGTTCTGTTTGCACAGCCAATCAAAAGATCACATGGTAGGGGACAAAGAAGCCATCCATCTTAGGAGATATAGGTATGCCTAGGCAAAACACTCAGGGCACATCTATATTAGTTGATCTGGCTGATCTGATCTTGTTCCAAAGGCCCTATTTCATAATCAATAGCCTTGCAAAGGAATAAATCAACAGTTCAATATCAAACAAGGGCTATACTATAAAGATGAAAATCTAATTTGAGAAATTAGAAGAGAGAGAGGAGAAAGAGAATCACTGAAAAAGGAACAAGTAGAAAATTTCTGGTTGTCAATATAGATGAAAGGAACCCAATGCAAATTAGATCAGATATGAAAAAGAAGCTTGTGTACTATCAACATAATGGAGTTGTTCATTTGTGTCCAACTTTTCATGACCCCATTTGGAGCTTTCTTGACAAAGATACTGGGGTGGTTTGTCATTTTCTTCTCCAGCTCATTTTTATAGATGAGTCAAACAGCGTTAAATGATTTGCCCAGAGTTACACAGCTAGTAAGTGTCTGAGGCCAGATGTGAATTCAGAAAGATGAGTCTCCCTGACTTCAGGCTCAACACTGTATCTCCTCCACCACCTAGCTGTCCCAGTAGAGTTGTACCAAAGATATTTTGGCGAGTCTAAAGATGAGCTGGCATTTCAGTATTTTTACTCAGTTAAAAGTTATTTTATTCACTTCTACAGAAGTCTGAAGAACATTAAATATAACAGAATAATAGCAGATTAGTAACTTGCCTCAGGACATTTTTATATGAACATCATCAAAAAGGATAAGAATAATTAGATTAATAATAATAATAATAACAACAACAATATTGACAGTTAATATTTATGTTGTGTTTTAAGTTTTGCTGAGCACTTTCTATGTATCATCTCATTTACAAAGAGATCTCATTTGATCCCTGGACTTCCCTGTAAGGTAGATTAGTATTCTTATTTTTATTATCCCCTATTATTCCCATTTGACAAATGAGGAAACCAAAACTTATAGAAGTGAAATGACACCCAAGGTCACACATCTAGTAAATTTATGTGACTAGATTTTATTCTGACTTCAAGTCTAACATTATCCACTATGTCTCCATATACAGTAGCTACTTAAATTTTTTTTAATCAAAAGTATAGAAAATGTTTTGTAAAACAATGAATCCATAAATAATAGCCATACTTTAAAAAACAACAAAAAATTCTCAATATAATCTTTTCTCTCTCTACCCCCCAAATCTCATTTTTTTGAATTTCTTGAGATAATTTTCCTATATTGAAAATCAATACATTTCTTTTTAAGATATATTTTCAGAAGAAATATATATCTCTTTGAATCTGTGACTTTATATCTATCCAACATTTTGAGTCTATACTTTTGGTGAGCTACTCTGATTTTTACATTCATTTAAGGGCAAAGAAAACAAGAACACATTCAACATTGGTTGAAGAGGAAGAGACAGGACAGGGGAATATTTCTATGGTCATGAACCTGTGACAGGACCATTTCTGAGGCCTTCATCCTTAGGTTAGTATGATTAGACATAATAAATTAGGAAGAGTATGCTCAAAATTCAAGTTCCTAATTTCCACAGGTCCTTCTTTTATTTTGGAAAAGTTAAAGATATCTAACCATTTTATAGGCAAGAAGGTGCATGGTACTGAGGAGATCAAGTTCACATGTAAGACAATTATCCTCAATATTTTTTGAGATCATTCAGTCATCTGTTTCAAAAACACATGCCATTACTTCCAAAGTGAATGAAGAAGGGAAGAAGAGATTTTGGCTAGATCAATATAAACCTGTCAGCATTTTTGAGAAAATAAACAAGCAAGTCACAAGACTGATGGGAGATCACTACCAGCATCTTCATAAACATAGGTGAGGTAGTTTAATAATAAGACAATATTACAACCAATGGCATGTGGTTGTATTTTAAATGATAATAAAACATACACACATTTCAATTTAGACAACATTCCTGTTCACTTCTTTCATCAGATTTATTACTTCATGAGAATTTTTACCAAATAAATATCAACCAATAGGTAATTGGTTAAAGCAAAAAAGAGGAAACAAAGTAAATAATAATTCTCAGGATTTAGATCCTAGATTCAGAGCTGAAAGGGACATCAGAAGCCATCTAGTCCAGTCCCCTAATTATAAAGAGGACGAAATTGAAGCCCACTGAAGTTACGTAACTTGGCTGAGGTATTAAGCCTTAGATGTGAGATTGACTGGCTTATTTTTATTTTTCTAAATATAATCAAAGAAATTAAAGAACTATGCTTTTTAAAAAGATCCTTTACTTAATAGGCACATAATAATAATGTTACGTATTTTTGACCAGAAAGAAAATTTCTGTAAATTGAGTTCTCTTTACATTGAAATAATAAAAAGAGAACTAAATTCTCATGGTAGCGAGAAGGCGAAGGGAACCTATAGCTGAAAACTTCTGAAAAGAAAGGGCTTTACATAGGGTATATTTATTTTAAAATTATACAACTTTATATATATATATATATATATATATATATATATATATATATATATATATATATATATATATATATTTTTTTTTTTTTGCAAGGCAATCGGGTTAAGTGACTTGCCCAGCATCACACAGGATAGTAAGTATCCTGTGTCTGAGGCCAGATTTGAACTCAGGTCCTCCTGACTCCAGGGCCTGTGCTCTAGGCACTGCACCACATAGCTGCCCCTAACTTTATATTTTTTACCCTCATATTTTTACATTGTGTAAAGTAAACAAAGAGTATAATAATCTTGATGCTCATCTTTTAAATAAGAGTCCTATAGGTTTTTAGAGTTAAAAATATTATTTCCCTAATATGCTCCACAATATTTTTATAAAATACACTAATACAAGCAATATTCTTTTTTCTCATTAGACAGCTGTTAGTCATTAAGATAATACATTTTGAGCTTCTTCAACCTTGAAACATGTGCAAGTATTTATACATTGACCTTCTGATCAAAAAACACTTTAATCTTGACTTCGTATTTTTGCATTATTACAACATTTCAGGTTCTTCTTAAGAGATTATTGAAGTTGCCAGCTAGCAAAAATGCTAATTGTAGCCAGTTACATTCTGAAAGTTCTTATGAGTTCAGTAGCTTACTGTTCCTAAAGCATTTGAGTCAAAACTGACCTTAGAAGAGCTCAGAACTTAGAGTCAAAAGACCTAGGTTGGAATTCCAGTTCTGATATCACAGAGCTGTTTGACCCTGGGCAAATGAGAATATGTGATCAAGATACCCCCTGTAGATCATGCCAGTAAATGGTCATGCAGTCTATACCCATTTAACTTTTGCATAGCACTAATCAGCTGACCACGGTAATGTGAATGTATAAGGACAGAATATGGGTAGGACTCTTTTTCTTATTCTGGCTCCTAAGATTATCTCAGTGTTGTCCAAGACTGAATTATTATGTGCAGTTATGTCATAATCCTCTTAATAGGATATAATTCACTGATAATAGGAACAATTATTTTGTTTGTCTTTGTATCTCCAGCTCTTACCCCAGTGCTTTGCACACACTGGATATTTAATAATGGTTTCTTAGATTGGTTATGTTAACCTTTTTGGCTGCCATGTCACACTGTTTACTCACTGATCCATCCAACAAATATTTCTAAAATGCCTACTATGTGGAGCATACTGATGACTCATACTGACCCTAAAATTGCCTAAAACTTTGATTTCAGCCCCCTCCCAGCATTCTCTGTTTCATAGAGGAATAGCACAAGCACTCCACCAGAATTCTACCATCAAGTGATGCAGTTACTTTTTCAACCCAATTTAAGAATTTGCATTTATCCCCAGTACTCTAGCTTAGTAGGATCTTTTTGGAGCCTAATTATGTTGTTCAGTATGTTAGCTATTCCTCTCAGCTTTGCACCATCCACACAATTTATAAGCATATCATCTATACATTTATTTAAATAATTGATAATATAATAGATGTTATTGTTTTGTCCTTTTTTGAAGAGCACCAATGATATCACAGGGTGATGTCTTGACTTGTAGGTGAATTGGATTTGGGTGAGGCAGAGTTGCACCAAGTCATTAGCCTTACTCTCTTTTCCAGAGTCATTGTAATACAAAGAGGCAAGACAAAAGTCAGGACAACTGGTGATGGCCTGGGATGCAGTGAATGACTTTGGCTCCTTCCATGTCTGGCCAAGCTCTAAGCACTCCTCAGGACCTGCTTCAGCCATCTTCATGGCCACCGGAACAAATTGTTCTTATCCACCCATTTCACTGGGGAAGTCTTCACATGCTTGGGGTAGACACCCTCCTATATCACCTATGAGTTACCCTTAGCTTGGTTTAGCCTGTCTGCCAAGGGCCCTCTGGGGCTTCATGGAGCCACAAGTGAGAGCTGAACTCCAGATAGACACCACAGATGGATGAGCAGCCCTGAGGTACTAGCCCTCCTTGAACACCCCATACACACCAATATGGTATATAACATAGGGTCAAAGACATAACTGTAGATTCACAAGAGACATCTAAGTTAACAACAATCCCCTAGTCACTCTTCTTTAGGTCTGGTCATGCAGCTAGTTTTTAAAAAACAAAACAAAAACCATTACATTTTTGTACAATTTTTTGCTTTGTGTTTATGGACCTGGCCAGTGTGGGATCCTGGAATGATGTTTCCTTTCTCTGAACTCCTGTAACATTATCATGCTGCTTGTATTGTATTTTTATGTTCTACTTATTTAACAGTGACCTCCATGCATTTTCTCTTTTATACTAGATAGGACTTACTTTATTTTATAAGAATTTTTATGATCTGAGGACCAATATCATGTCTTACAAATCCTTGGGTAGTTGGCATTCAATATTTGCTGAATGAATGAATGAATGAATGAATGAGTGAGTGAATGAATGAATGAATGAATGACTAAACACTGAATTGAACATGGATAATGGAATTATGCTTTTTTTTGTTTAGCTATTAATATTCTGCCTCTAGTCACTACCCATTCTTATTTATCCTACACAGTACTGATGAATCTTTTTTAAAACAATGAAGACAACAACAAAAACACAGCAACCCTACTCTGATCTTGTCACTCAAGTTCAAGGGCCTTGGATGATACTACATTAAAAATAAGATCACTCTTCTTAGGATTTAAGGTCCTTCCCTATCTAACCCCATATTATCCATTCAACCTGATTTCTTATTATTCCTCATGTGGAAGGGAACTACTCCACTCTCCTCTTTCCCTTCTTTCTGTTCCTCTCCCTTCCCCTTGATTAGGGTAATGATCCACCTAAAAGAAAGAAATCTCTTTTCTTTGTTCAGTTAATGGAAAATCTTTTACTTTACTTTTGACCAGTTGGAAGGGAGCGTGTTAGAGGGAATGGTTAAGGGGGATTGAACAGTTTTAGGAAAATGATTCCCTAAAAATGTCTATGTGCCAAAAGATAAGAGACTACTATTTTGTTTCATGAAGCTGATTGTTACCTGAAGCTTACTCTGAATTGTGTAACTATGTATTATCATGCTGTAAAATTTTCCTTGTACAAGAATCTTATAAAATGTGACTTCAAAATGTCTTGTGGAAAGGGATGTTCAAGGATATAAAGGGGACTCGGGCTAGTTCGGACATTTTTCTCCTAAGCAGAACAAAACTGGGACCTAGATGAATCATACATTGAGAAAATTGTTTCTGGCAGACTTGTGCCTTACAACACAGAGTACAAAATTTTCTTCTGCACTAGGATGTAACCTCCATTTCAATCAGGCAATGCTTGTTTATGTACCTTGGCTTGTAGTGACCTCACCTAAAATCCTACCCCATCATTACCAGCACAAATCATAGCTGTATTCAAAGTCCACACCTTCCATCAAAGCCTTTCCCAGCTACTCCAGCCCACACATCTTGACCTTCTCAGAACACTTACTGTTCCTTACTTTCTGTACTATAAGTTTTGGCACTGAATTATATTATATTTTCTTTTAATCTCTCACTTTGTATATGTAAGTCTCTCTAACCTGACCTAGCTCCTCAAAGGTGTCTTCTATAATGCCTAGAATCATGCCTAGCACACATCAGTACTCAATTCACATTGGTTGGATTGAATTAAACAACTATTAGGGCTATGGAATGATGCTACAGGTAGAGCAGTATTGTAATTGAAGACAACTATTTCTTCTTGAATGTTAAATTGGAAAGGGTTCCTATGAATAATGTTTGCAGTATTTCTCTGCGTTCAAAGGTCACCATTAACATGTTTAAAAGCAAATATGCTTGGTTCTAAGACATAATGTTCTGAAGAGTCCAATCCCCCAGCTTTCCTTTTTATTATGTCATATTTTACTGGAGAAATATCTAATTATTAAATGTTAACTAAACCCTTAGTAACATACTCTAGAGGTATGACTAAGAAGTTTGTTTTCTCATGGATAAAAGATGTGAGTTTGGAGAGCAGAGTAGAAGATGTCTAAAATATTTCAACTTAAAAAAAATAAAAACTAATTCATAAGTGATTTGTCTCTTGGGGACTTAAGATTATTAAAAACAATACAGCTCTTCCAAATTAAAAGACATTTAGCCACAAACAATATTTGAACAAGCCCTTGAGTTAAAATATGGTTTGCAGTACATATAGAAATAATGTCCTTTAAAATCCTACTATGATAGGGATAGGGACTGAACCTGTGATCACTAGGATGAAGAATACATAGGTGAAGACACCTCCTCTACCAGTACAACTCATCTTCCACCTTACAGTCTTAGAGAGAAAGGCTAAATGATTTGTCAAGGGTCACGTAGTCAGGATGAATCAAAGGTGGGATTTGAACCCGTCTTCCTGGATTCACACTAGTTCTCTATTCATCATCTCACCACTGCTTTTCAATGGTAATTAACATTTATGTTACATATTTAAGATTTGCCAAGTGTTTTGAATGGATTAGTATAATTTTATTTTCATATAATTGTACACATGTATAAAATTATGCATATTATTTTGCACAAGTCATATGTATTATTTATATATACATATACAAATATGTAAAACTTTATCATCCTAAAACCTTGTGAAGTATTGTTGTTCAGTCATTTTCAGTCACATCTGACTCTTCATGACCTCATTTTGGGTTTTCTTGGCAAAAATACTAGAATAGTTTGCTGTTTCCTTCTCCAGATCATTTTATACATGGGGAACTGAGGCCAGCAGGGTTAAGTAACTTGCCCAGGGTCACACGACTGGTTAGTGTCAGAAGCCAGATTTGAATTCAGAAAGATTAGTCTCCCTAACTTTAGGCCTGACACTCTATACACTGTGCCATCTAGCTGCCCTCCGTGTGAGATAGGTACTATTAATATTGTTGTCCCCCTTGTAGAGAGGAAGAAATGACTCAGAGAATTTATGTGGCTTGCCCAAAGTCACACAACTAGAGTTTGAACCCAAGTTTTCCTGTTGTCAAGTCCAGTCTCTTAGCCACTATATTGTGTTGCCTCTTTCTGCTGTTAAACCACAAATTCAGTTATGCTATGAAACTAATCAGATTCTTAAAATCTAGCCAATAGTTAACTAATGTTCAGACTCCTTAAGAGTCTGCCCAATATGATGGATGTTCTAATAAACCTTGTCTTTGACTGAAAGAAGGCTAGGGTGAAATTCATTTGGGCAGGACCCGCATGTTGTGATTTTGGGGTCCCAGCACTCTTAACCTCTAAACCTCAAGATTTTGGTGGCCCATATAGGGAAGCTGCCTAACCCTAAACTCTTCTCCAGCCAAGATTGGAAAGTATGTAAGCCTCCCCTCCTTCCTTCTCTCCCTGAAGTTGGGGTCACTCTCCAAGCACCTAGGAAGGCTTGGAGGCACTTTTTGTGCAGTTATGAGGCTGTCTCCCACCTGGCTCTCAGGCTCTTAGTCCACTGATTCAGTTCAAGGCAATTGACCTAAGTACACCTTCCACAGCATAGAGGACAAGGGCGGATTCCCTATCCAGAAGTGTTTGACTAATTCTGTCAATTCTCTTAGCGCTAGGGAGTTGGGAAAACTGCAGCTGCTTTTTGGTTCCCTGAGGCTTACTTACTCCCTTCCCTCTACACCCCTGAATCTTCCTTCATGGAGGTTACAGGGAAAAGTTAGAACAGCTAAAAACATCTTAGCAGATTCTGGAAGTTTTGTGATCAATCACTGAGGAAATTTGAAACACCTCCTTACAACCCTGGTCATTCCTTTCTCCCACTCCCTTCCCTTGAGTCAAGAGGGTATCTATTAATTCCTCTCATAGGAGAATAGAGTTTCATCCTCCCCTCACCTACCTCTGAATTCATCCTCTACAGCTTGGGCCCTACTGGCAATGGCCTTGGGCCCTGGGGCAACCTCTGCCTAGAAGCATCACCCAGGTTCAACATATTCTGTTCAAGGTAAAGAAGCTAGCCTCAAAACTTGAGTAAGCATGCTCTTTTAAAGTTTTAGTTTTAACTGTTGATGATGAGATGTTAATTCTCTGTGTAAGTAACTTGGAAATGCATTTAACAAAACTGAAGTCACCTGATTCATAATGGGTTTGTTTCAAATTTCAAATTGGTGAACTTTTTGTATCAGTTATATCAAGCAACTTTTCATAATTTGATTATCATTAAAATAATTTGGCTATTGTTGGTTGTTGTTTTCATGTGTGAACTTGCCAAAAAGCTTGTTTGGGTTTTGCCTTGCTGAAAATTTGCAAATATATAGAAATAATCTTAACAATTGGCTTTTTACACCAAGGCAAATTTAAATTTGAGATGTAAATCCTGGGAAAATTTTTCCTAAGCTGTGATTAGTGAAACTTGCTGCTTGAGGTAAAAGCTCATGGGATTTTATTTTCAGTTGTCTGATGGATCATAATAATCCATTGGTAATCAATAATCCACCATCTGAGAGAAATACCACAACTTACTCAGAGAGAATGTGATACTAGGAGGAATTCAGAATTGGGCAAAGATGAATGCACAATTTTAGCCTCAGTCTAAGATGGGATCCTCCTGGCTCAGTTTCCTCATTATGTTCATTTGTAAAGGAATGTTACCCACCAGGCTATTCCTGAGTCTGGCTATGAGGTGGATTTGATACAGCATTGTTAGAAAACTGAATTATCTGAATCCAAACAGAGCTTAAGGATGTTTTATCCTGTCATAACTGGGCCCTGCAGTCTTTTCTGTCAGATTTGTGTTTTCCAAACTATAGGCTATTCACCTACAGTTGGTAGCAAACATTAGCTACTGGCCAATGTCTCCCTATCGTTCCCTGGATGCAGCCTGTGCTTGGTTCCAATCAACCCCCTCGAAGAAGGGGCAGCTCTATGCCCCACACCAGCAAGAAGCAGTTTCAGAAGCCAAGACCTTTGTCCCTTACCCTCAAAGAATTTGAGTCCCATTTGTTCGAGGGAGGCTGGGATCTAGACCACTTCCCATCCTTAATCCTATCTAGACTCCATTCTCCCTTGGCCTCATGGTCAAGGTCTCAGATGTTCTGTTCACCCCAACTTACTGGCTACTCTCATCCAGATCTTCCTTAGACCCCTCCCCTAGTCACCCCAAACTACTTGACTACTCCTAGATCCCTCCCACAGTCTTTCTGTATATAAAGTCCATCTTGTCTCCATTAAGGTGTTCAGATTCTTAAAATCTAGCCAATAGCTCACCAATGTTCAGACTCGTTAAGGGTCTGCCCAACATGATGGATGTTCTAAACCTTGTCTTTGGCTGAAAAATAAAAAGGAAAATAATGGGGAAATTTGGAAGCTGCTAAATGAAAAATGTGAACTCTACAGGATTTACCAGCAAGATAGTTCATCTATCTCTAAGATGGCAGCATTTAATTCCATCAAAAATGAAGTACAACTGAAGCTTAGAGAGACGCAGGATTCTTGGCTCAATAACAATGCAGATGAAATTCAGTTTTATGCTGATAGTAACATTCCAAAGTACTTTTATGATACCCTGAAGGATATTTATGGGCCAAAGATCTATGGTGCATTTCATCTACTCAGTGTGGATGGAGCCACATCGATTACTGATAAGGACATGATCCTAGAGAGATAGGCTGAACATTTCCATAGTGTTCTCAACAGACCGTAATCAATCAATGCTGAAACCACTGACTATTTACTTAGGGTTAAAGCCAACCCCTCCCTAGCTGAAGTTCCAACAGAAGAAGAGATTTTGAATGTCATTAGACCCCTTTTGTGTGACAGAGCACCTTGTGCTGATTCTATTCCAGCTGTGATGTACAGGTTGGGGGGGGGGTCCATTGCCCATACAAAAGCTGGCTGAAATATTCTGGGTTATATGGCAAGAGGTGGTTATCCTCCAGGAGTTTAAGGAGGCATCTGTTGTCCATCTTTATGAAGGTAAAGGAAATATATTGTCCTGTAACAATCATGGGTGTGGGAGGAAGAATGTCTTTCTCTCAGTCATTGCTGGCAGGATTCTTGCCAGAATCCTCCTTAATAGGGTGATCCTTCGCCTGGAAGATGGTCATCTACCTGAGAGCCAAATGTGACTTTTGGTCATGTGGTCGATATGGTGTTTGCTGCCTAACAACTCTAGGAGAAGTGCCAAGAGCAGAACAGAGGTCTCTACACGATGTTTGTAGATCTGACCAAGGCCATTGATACTGTCAGTCATGAAGGTTTATGAAAAATTATGTCAAAACTTGGTTGCCTGGAGAAGTTCATCAGTATTGTGCATCAATTTCACAGCAGCATACTTGCCCAGTTCTAGATAATGAACAATGCTCTTGCACTTTCCCAGTCACTACTGGAGTGAAACAAGGCTGTGTGTTTGCTCCCATGCTTTATAGCATGATGTTTTCAGTCATGTTGTCAAATGCCTTCAATGAAGATGAACATGGCATCAAGGTCAGCTATTGCACGGATGGTAAATTCTTCAACTTGAAAAGCCTACAAGCCAAGACTAAAGTGGAGAGATTGATGGTGCATGTTTTTTTGTTTGCAGATGATAGTGCACTCAATGCAGCCTCTGAAGCTGAGATGCAGCAATGCATGAATCGATTCTCTGCTGGTGGAGCTAATTTTGGCCTAATAATTAACACTAGGAAAACAGGTGCTCCATCAGCCACCACCACACCATTCAAATGTGGAACCATCAGTTATGCAAAAGGAGAAGTTTTGAATACTGTGGATGAGTTCAATTACCTTGGCAGTATATTTTCCAGGGATGTACACATTGATAATGTGGTTGATACATGTATTGATTGCCAGGGCTAACTAGGCATTTGGGAGTCTCTGAAGGAAAGTGCAGGAGTTAAAAGGTATTAGACTGATTATCAAACTAAAGGTCTACAGAGCCATTGTGCTGACCTTATTAATGTATGCTTGTGAAACCTGGACAGTATGCCAGAGTCATGCCAGGAAACTGAATCACTTCTGTCTGAATTGTCTTAGGAAGATTCTGAAGATCACCTGGCAGAATAAGATACTAGACCAGGGGTGGGGAACCTGTGGCTTTGAGGCCACATGTGGCCCTCTAGGTCTGCAAGTGTGGCCCTCTGACTGAATCCAAACTTCACAGAACAAATACCTTTAATAAAAGGATTTGTTCTGTAATACTTGGACTCAGTCAAAAGGCTGCACCCAAGGACCTATAAGGCCTCATGTGGCCTCAAATCACAGGTTCCCTACCCCTATAGGAGACACTGAGGCCTTTTCTCAAACCAAACTGCTAAGCACTCAAAATCTACCGCAGAGAACATAACTCCAATGGGCTGGCCACGTTGTTCGGATGCCAAATGTATGCTTACCAAAAAGATGATTTTATGGAGAACTCACACAGGGCAAACACTTATGCGGTGGTCAGAAGTGCTACAAGGACACTCTCAAGGTCTCTCTTAAGAACTTTGGAACTGATTCTGTGACATGGGAGACATTGGCATAGGACTCCCCAGCATGGCACGCCCTCATCACAGAAGGTTCTGTGCTCTATGAACAAAGCAGAATTGTAGTATCTCAAAAGAAATGTGAGATGCACAGATTTAGAGAATCCACCCCAAATGTTCACATGGACTGTTTGTGTCCAACCTGGGGTAGAACATTTTGAGCTCTTATTGGTCTGATCAGCCATAGTCAGACAGACTGTAACTTTACTCTAACGTAGTGATATCAGTTTTGGTCTTCTTGGAGAGCAAAAGACAACAACCAATCAACCAACCATAATGCAACTTGTTCAGCCATTCCCCAATTGGTGGGTACCCCCTTAATTTCCAATTCTTTGCCACCACAAAAAGTGCTGCTATAATATTTTTGTATAAATAGATCCTTTTCCTTTTTCTTTGATTTATTTGGGATACAGACCCAGTAGTAACCTCTTTGATCTTGGACAAAGTTACATAACTTTTCTAGGCCTCAGTTTCCTCAGGGGTAAATTTGGCCTCCAAAGTTCCATCTAGGAAAAGGATGGTAAAGAAGCAAAGCAAAACAAATCAAAATAAAAAAAATAAACCATGATTCCATGCCATGTGAGGATTGGTTGAAGGAATTTGGGATGTTTAATTTTGAGAAGAGAAGCCTACTTGTTCCATTGAGCATTAGAGAGCAGAACTTGGATTCATAGGTAAGACTCAAATTTAAGGTTGAGGTTAGAAATTTTTTTTCCTAAAAATCAAATCAATCTAAAAGCAGATTTGTCTACCTTAAAAGGTAATGAGCTACCCCCCTCATTTGAAGTTGTCAGACAAATTCCGCTTTGGGAGTAGAAAGGATTTGTTTCAGGTATGGGATCAGGTAAATGACAATTGAAGCCTCTTTCAACTCTGAAATTTTGTGCTTCTGTCACAGAAGACTTTTTTTTCTTTAATCTTTTTTTTTCTAAATTTGACAAGTGTATTTTGTCGAGAATAAGTGGCCTTAAAATATAAATGACTTTGGCTGGAAGTCAGTGGTCCTGAGTTCAAATGCCTCCTCTATGCATACCTGTGTGACCTTGAGTTAAGCCACATCACTCTGCTGGCCCACTCCATTCCCAGCCCAAGTCTCTCTTTAGTCATGTCTAAAATTAAGGGGTTGGCCTTGATTGGCATCTGAGGTCCCTTCCAGCTCTAAATCTATGATATATGATTTATTCCTTTTTTTGTGCTGACCTCTTACTATGAAGCTGCACAAACAACACTGTAGCACAATAGCACAAATGTGCAACAGGCATTTACTTGTGTGAATTCTGCCACCTAGTCAACCAGCTAAGTAAAATGTGCTAGGCCAGTCGGGTCATTCTTATGACACATTTGTCCTGGCTTTTGACTGCCAATTTTATAATGACTTAAGCCTCTTCCCAACACTTTAATTTCCAATAGAAATTTAGAAATTTTGGAAGTAAAACTTTTACAAGTGAGGTTAAAGCCATTTAGACTTCAGAAAACCTAGCCTGCAATCATTCAGCTCCAGTTGGATGGATATGCTTGGGCATATTTGAAGACATTAGTGAAGGGCTATCATGGCCTAGCAGTGGAATGACTTTGTTTTGAGAATCATGCTTGAGTAATTTATAGGCTTATTAAAAGTGAAACTCCTCTTTGGGGTTTCTCTTTTAGTACCAAAGGATGAGCATGAGAAACAATCATAAAACCCATTTGAAAAATTTCACTCCATATTGCGTGCAAGTGAAATGTGAACCATTTTACTGTGCATTGCTGGATTAACACATTCTAGCTTACTGTAAAAAATTATATTTAATGTATAATAATCTAAAAGGTAGAGACATTAGTACTTGGTGTTAGTGGATGAAACAGTACACTTGTATTAAGTACAGTACAGTACCTGTTCCTTTCAAGAATTAATAGCTTTCTATCTAAGTAGTTAGGTGATACAACGGATAGAGGGCTGTAGCTTACTAGCTATGTGACATTGGGTAAGTCATTTAACTGCTATCTTACACCCTGTAAATTGGGGATAATAATAGAATTCACCTCCCAGGATACTAGTGAGTATAAAATGAGACAAACCTTAAGCTTGTATAAATGATGACTATTATTAGTATTATTTTTTCTTGAATATGCCATAGCTACTAGTATCCATTTAATTTTTCTGTTAAAAGTACAATAGATTTTTTTTCTCCCTTTGTAACATTCATAAGAATCC
Organism: Phascolarctos cinereus; assembly: GCF_003287225.1. Lineage (NCBI taxonomy): Eukaryota > Metazoa > Chordata > Mammalia > Diprotodontia > Phascolarctidae > Phascolarctos > Phascolarctos cinereus. The sequence goes on along the minus strand of NW_027555958.1, from coordinate 194,123,581 downwards.
ACACTGGGAAGCTTTTGCGTCTTATTCTAAGATACTCAGTCAATCAACAGGTATGTATAAAGGATTTATTACTTTCCAGGCACAGTGCTAAACACTGGGGGTACAAATAAAGGCAAAAATAAGAACTCACATTGTAATGGGGGAGACAGAATCAAAACAACAATGGGACTATGAGATATAACTAATGCTATTACAGTGTAAATGGGAATTAATTTCAGAGGGATTAAAGGTTAGTGAGAACTAGTTGAAACAGTAGATAGAGGCTGGGATTGGAGTTGTGAAAAACCCGAGTTCAAATCCTGTTTCAGACATTTATGTAGTTGTGTGAGTTTACGTATATTACCTAATCTCCCAGCTGTAGTTTCTTCTTCTGTAAAAAATGAGGATAAAAGTAGCACTACTTCATAGAATCATTGTGAGACAAAACAAAACAAAACAAAACACCCTTCTTTTTAAACCTTAAAGTACTACAAAAATCCTAGCTATTATTTTGGTCAGTAACTAAGGTTAAAAACCATGTTATACTCCAATATGTCACAGTCAGTAAACTGATTTTACCTACATGGTTTTTATTTGTGAAAATGTTAAAGTGTATAGTACTTGTCTATGTTTTTACTGAATTGTCTTTTGATGGCAGATGTGAAAATGAATCTTTCAAGATAAAATTCACACCAGGCATGAAGCTAAACACAGAATTCTTATATTCCTTAATTGATTTTATTCATTTTTGTTAGAACAAAAAGTTGAGTATAAAGAGTTGCTATTCCATATATATATTTAAGCCTATATTTAAAGCCAAACATATTTATTCAATTAATGATTAAATTAAAAATACACAATTGTAGAAACCAACAGTTCAATTAAACATTGGCCCCTTGACTTGATATTTCTTTTTGTAGTTATTTGCCCATGTTCTTGCAAATGAGAATATTTTCTCTTTTCTTCAGTGACTGGAACTGACAATATGCTGATAACTCCATTTATGGCAACAATTCTTTAAAATGTATTTGTTTAGAGGCTATTTGTAAATTTTTTTTTCTTCTCTGCTTTTGTAGAACTATGCATTATATGATAACTCTTTCTTCTAGACCATATCACCTTTCCATTATATTGATGATTGCATCCTTCTCCTTAGATTACTCTGTAAAACCATTACTGTTTGAATAATTTTCTTTTGAGTTCTGGCTTTACAGTTGGATATAAACAAAATGATTTTTGGGTATTGGGGTCAGTTTTGACTTTTGTACATGCATCTCCTATTGTATATTGCTTCTCTTTATGGTACCAGATAATTTTAACTTGACCCATGATGTTTCAAAATATAACTCTTCATACCACTATACTTGAAAATATATTTGATATATCTATATATTATTTTGTGTATTTAAAAAATAAATAACTGGCCACATCAAACCTTCCTTTTTATGTTCTTCATTTTATCTTTTCTCAGCCTTCTGGAATCTCATTTCTGCCATAAATGTCCTCATATCCCCTTTCCAGAAACTTCGAACTTCTCTTTTCCATTGGCTTCTTCCCTTCTGTTAAAAAAAAAAATGCTGGCCTGCCCTAGTTTTTAATGCAATAAAATTTAAACGTTTTTCTTGACCTAGTCACTCCCTCTAGTCATCAGCTTCAGTCCTTCCTTTCGCTACCAGACTTCTTGAATATATATATTTCTATCCATGAATTCCCTTTTAAATCCCTTCGTTTATTTCCTGGTTCTGTCATACAACTTAAACTGTTCTCTTCAGGGTTAGTGAAGAAATCTCACTTCTCTCCTCTGTATAGCAAATTTAATAGATGAAAGTGAAGGAAAAGTAGACTTTTATTCAAAATATAAGGAATAAATTTTCAATAATTATAAATGTCTAAATATTAAATAGACTGCATACTAAGACACCAAGTCCCCCATTAGTCTGTAAGACTAATTTTCAGAGATTTTCTTGAAGGGATATATACATCAAGCAGGGGAGTCAGAATGGATTAAATCAAAGATTCCTCCTAGCACTACAGTCCTATAATTCTGTTTTTTTTCTCAGTCTTATTCACTAGCTGTTCCAACCAAAATGTTGAAATGACTCTTCTAGTCATTCTTTGATAATTCCTTTAGGCTCTCCTGGTTATTTTTCTGAGATAGGGTAATTTTAAAATCTGTTTTTTAATTTGGACTATGTGTGTGTGTGTGTGTGTGTGTGTGTGTGTGTGTGTGTGTGTGTGTGTATGTACACCAAAGACAGGTCCAATCTCTATCTCTTTCTATTTTTGTTAGTCATTTTCTTTAAATCCTCAGTTTTTCTATCATACAGTAGTATAGTGAGATTTAAATAAAACATTAAAGAGAACTGAAGGATGTAGGGGTGGGGAAAGAGATAGAGTTTTGTTCTCTCTTCTGTTTGATTCATCTATTAGTATAATTACAGCTCTCATCCACTTTTTCACTTTTTCATATTTGTGTGTGTGTGTGTGTGTGTGTGTGTGTGTGTGTGTGTGAGGGCCTGCCTTCTGATGAACCTTGCTTCTAGAAATAATAGTTCCTAAAGGAAGAATGATGTGGTAGAAATTACTCTGTATTCCAGGCTACAAGATTCAATATTTCTTACCTCTGAACTGCTGTCACCTCTCCTTTGGCTGTCCTTACTTCACCTCTTGACTATCTTAAGGCTTGTATTTCTTAACTCTGGACTCCTATCCTCTCTCTTAATCTGAATGTCAGATGTCCATGGAATCAATATTCTGCCTTGATTTATAAAGGTAGCTTGTGGCTCAGTGCATAGAGCACTGGGCCTGGAGGTAGAAAGTCACAAATTCAAATTTTGCCTCAGATATTGACTAACTGTATGACCTCAGACAAATAATTTAATCTTGCCTCAGTTTTCTTAATTGTAAAATGGGGATAAAAATAGAACCTACCTCATAGGGTTTTCATGATATCAAATGAGATAATATTTGTAAAAATGCTTTGCTCAGTGCCTGGCACATTGTAGGTACCATAAAAATGCTTATTTTCTTTACTCTTTCTTTCACCTCTCCATGCAATACGGGGAAGCAAGACTCTACACAACAAAAGGAGCCTCCTGAGATGCCCACTCCCCTTGAATGAAACCTTTTATGAGGCCTTTATTACTCCTGTAATGAGAGAAACACATTTTGTAGTCTTAACCATCATAACTTAAGGTTACCACTAGGACACTCCCTTCCACTACTCTCTACTTACCCTCCCACATGTCCCCACGCAGGCTGAGAGAACAAGGAAACCACTGGCTCTTCTCTCAGACCTGGACTGGGTCCATTTCAGGGTCTCTCCTCATTTCTTCCTCCCTTCTCTCCACTCAAATTATTTCTTGCCAGTTTAATAACCATCTCCCACAAAATCACTTAAAAGGGAATTTAGATTCTATTTCACAACCTTTTAATTCAATTCTTCTTCTTTCCCTCTTTTGCTTCTTTTAAATCTCTTGATTCTTTAGCCATGTAAATATCGTAGCCTCTAGATACTTGTTCTTTGTTACCTGTTTGTTGAAGGTTTTTTGTTTTGTTTTCTTTTATAATCTTTTAGTTGCCATAGAAGAATGAGGGAATTTAATTCATTGCTTAGTACTTTCTTGGTAATTATTCATATTTATCTTTTTTGGATTTCTCTTGTTTGAAGTATTTACATATAGAATCTGCTGCTCACTTTCATTCCTTTTGGAGAAATGTCCCAAATGTTTCCCTTTTATATAATACTTATTTTTACTGATAATTAAGATCTACTCTGTTAGGTGTATTATTCTAGAATTTATTGATACTGGCTTTTAGAATATCACATTTTATTCTCTTCTTTGTTTTCTCATACATCTGAAGTAGTTCTGTTTACATTTCATTAATACCTTAAACCCTTCCCCTCCCTTTTTTTTTCTACCTGTAGTATTTATTGGAGCAGCTAGATGGCACAGGAAAACTCATCTTCCTGAGTTCAAATCTGGCTTCAGACACTTACCAGCTGTGTGACTCTGGGCAAATCACTTAACCCTGTTGGCCTCAGTTTCCTCATATGTAAAATGAGCTGGAGAATGGAATGGTAAAGCACTCCAGTATCTTTGCCAAGAAAACCCTGAATTGGGGTCATGAAGAGTTGGACAAGACTAAAAATGACCAAAAAACACAACAAAATTGCTTTTCATTGAATTTAAGCACACTTTCCTTGAGATCCTAGGCTTGAAATTTCTGTTAACAATTTAAAGTCTTTAAAAGAACTTTGTTCTTTTTTAAAGTCGTGTGTGCCTTATTACTACTATTTTACAACAATTTTGAGCTTACTCTACCCAGGTACCTTATGTGTGCAAAGAGAAAGTATGCCCCCTGTTTAAGGAATGCTTTGAACTATGTATATTTGAACTAACTGTTCTTATTATGGCTGCTTAGTAAATACCCTTTGCCAAAAGCTAATTAAGGCTACTGGCTGATTATTAATGGAAGCCCATCAACAGGAACTTGTAATCTCCTCAAGGTTACCTTGTGTATCTTGAGGGGAGAAGTCAACCTCTCTAGAGACTCAGCCAACTAATGCAAATGGAAGTTGGGGAAGTGAGCCCAGATAAGCTGCTAAACTGAGATCAATTTTTATCAGATTATTTTGCTATCCTTTTGGACTGTGTTGGGATTAGACAGGGGTGCAGCAAATCTGATAAGGAGAGTTTATGCATGAAGAGGCCAAGCTCATGGTTCTGATTTGTTCTGATGTGCAGATAAAGGGGAGACTACTTCACAGTTTTACGTAGGGCCATCCAAAAGGTATTTAAAGAATTTCCTAAGCAAAGGCAAAAACTGGGTTTCTTTGAGACTTTGAGTCAGCAGGTTTTGGCACTCTCCTTTAGGTAAACAGTATTCTAAACCTGATCAGCAGCAGCTGTATGTTCCCAGGAGCTGCGGCTTCTCAAGGAGATCACTGGGGAGATCTTCTGTTTCAAACTGCAGTCCTGGAAACTAAAGCATTTAAATGGTGGATTCAGGATTCCAGTCCCAGAATCTGTGGCCCCACCCTGTTCTGCTGGCACAGAAGAGGCAATGTGCTGTAATGAATGGAATATTGGACTTGGAGTCATGAAAATTTGCCTTCTCATCTAAGCTCTGCCATTTACTAGCTATGTGACTGTGGTCAAGTCACTTAAATTCTTTGGGCCTCAATGTTCTCTTCTATGAAAGATTGTCTTAATATAAATGTAACAATGACTACCCTGCTCCTCCATTGCCCGAAGACCAGGACTGTTACATTTCATCCACCCCTTCCAAAGGGTTATTTGATACTCTTAAAGGTTATTTTTTTCCTTTGGGGATGGTCTCTAATCTCTTCCATTGGCTTAAGCCTCCTTTCAACATGTTTCGATTTTGGAAGTTCAGGCATCCCAGTTACATTGAACCACTTAATAATAAGGTTAGCTTTTACAAAGAAATATTTGCTTCAAAGGTATATAACATGAACAAATATACAAACATTTCCTCTAATGTTTTAGGGGTATAACAGTTCTATAACACCTGTTTTCTGGGAAGAGGAGGAAAATTAGGTTGGCAACTTAATTCATTTCTGAAATAGGATTAGCCTCACCAAGTTCCAAATTAAAAACACTTTTCCCTACCCTAGCTACCCTAGCTCCTCAGGTTTTCCCTACCACTCAGGTGGCAACATTTGACTTAGAATCCTGGCTCCAAGGTTGCTATGGCTTGGGTTCCTAGGTCTGAGATTCTACTCCCTGATCTGGAACTAAAGAGGAGGAATGAAACAAGACAAAAACCCAAGGTCTATTGTTTTGGGCCCACAGGGCTTAAAATGAGGGGAAGGTATCTTTCTCAGACCTGCTTAGTGCATGGTCTCCATGTTCTGGGTAAATGAGGTCTTCACCCTTGGATACCACCAGAAGAACAGAGCACAGGTGTCTATGTCTGAGAGTTTTAAGAATGTAGGTAATTCCAGCTAGGCAGCCAATGGAAGCAGCCTGCTCCCACCCATGTAGTAGTAGAACTAGAATGTCTTCTTCCCAGGATTTAGACACTTGCTAGTGCCCTGATGTACTGACTTAGGAAGGTTAAGTCACATGGTTGGTCTTGATGGCCACTGAGGTCCCTTTGAACTCTAACTCTATGACCTTGTTTCTTGTATCACCTTATTTACCTGGACTGAAGGCTTTGCAAAGGTTAGAAATCTTTCTTTGGAAACATAACCCAGTGTCTCACTACCCTTATAAGATGAAAACCTCATCTGCAAATGTAAAATTGCAAAAGAAAAGAGGCTAGAGGAAGCTGCAAAAGAGCAATGAGAAAGTTATAGGGTTATAGAGTTAGATGTGGAAGGGACTTCAGAGAAACCATCCACTTCACTTTACAGATGAAGAAATTGAGGGCTAGAGAGGTAAAGGATTTGCCTAACATCACACAGGTATGATAGTAAGTGGCAAAATAGAGATTAGAACCCTTGTCTTTTTCATTAATTAATTTTTAGTTTTCAACATTCACTTCCATAAGATTTTGAGTTCCAAATTTTCTCTCTATCTTTCCCCTTTCCCCACCCCCAAGATAGCATCCAATTTGATATAGGCTCTACATATACATTCATATTGAACCTATTTTCACATTAGTCATGCTGAAAAGAAAAATTAGAGCCAATGGAAGAAACCACAGGAAAGAAAAAACAAACAAAAAAAGAAAAAAAGAGAGTAAATAATATGTTTCAATTTGAATTCAGATTCCATAGTTCTTTTTCTCGATATGGACAGAATTTTCCATCATGAGTCCTTTGGAGTTGTCTTGGATCCTTGAATTACTAAGAAGAGATAAGTCTATCAAAGTTAGTCATCTCAAATTGTGGCTGTTATTGGGGACAATGTTCTCTTGGCTTTGCTCACTTCACTCAGCATCAGTTCATTCAAGTCTTTCCCGGTTTTTCTGAAGTCTACATGCTCACCATTTCTTATAGCACAATAGTATTCCATTACATTCATAGGCCACAACTTCTTCAGCCATTCCCCAAGTAATGGGCATACTCTCAATTTCCAAATTTTTGCCACCATAAAAAGAGCTGCTATACATATTTTTGTACATGTGGATCTTTTTCCCAGTTGTATGATCTTTCTGGAATATAGCCCTAGAAGTGCTATTGCTGGGTCAAAGGGTATGCACAGTTTGATAACCCTTTGTGTAAAGTTCCAAATTGCTCTCCAGAATGGTTGGATCAGTTCACACCTCCACCAACAATTCATTAGTGTTCCAATTTAACCACATCTTCTCCAGCATTTATCATTTTCCTGTTTTGTCATGTTAGCCAATCTGATAGGTGTGATGTGGTACCTCAGAGTTGTTTTGATTTGTGTCTCTTTAATCAATAGTGATTTAGAGCATTTTTTCAAATGACTATAGATGGCTTTAATATCTTCATCTGAGAACTGCCTGTTCATATCCTTTGACTATTTATCAGTTGGGGAAGAACCCTTGTTTTTTTTTTAACTCCAAATCTAGTGTTCTTTCTAGAATCACACTGCCTCTATTAGAAGAGGAGAAAGACAAGAGGAATGAAAATGGTGTCTAGTTGAAGAAACTTTCTTGGCAAGGTGAGAACTGAAGTTGGGTTGTGCAGGTGGTGGTGGTAGTAGAGGGGTCTTTGGGTTAGGAGGGCAAGTATTGGCTTTATGAGATTGGAAAGTCATTTCCTATGGGAGATGTTTCTGTTTTTAATTAGTCTCTTCAATCTTTTCTGCACAGGCTCCTCTGTCCCATCTTCCTTCTTTTTAAGGATAAGCAATCTTGGAGGAACTCAGCCATAGCATAGGAAGATGAACAACTAGGAATTCACTCTAAATGAATGATTAGCATTCCTCCCTCCTGCCTATCTTCTAGCTCAAGTATCACCTTCTGCAGGAAGACTTTTCTTGGTCTCCCTGTCTTCAAAATACTTTTGCTTATCTGAGATCATACTGCATACCTCCCAGAAGAAGGCGAGTTCTTCAAGGGAAGAGATTTTTTAAAAAATGTTTTCTTTGTGTCACTTGCCCTTAGTATATTGTCTGCCACCTAGCAGGCACTTGATGAACCTTGAGTTAAAATCCCTGAAGAATTAGTGAAAATGTAGCCATATCTGCTATTTTGATTTTAAAGAGATATATGGGACTGAATCCAGAAAAACAAATTGATATACAAAGTTTATCTGGGGTATTTTTCTTATTATTCACTTTCATGGGCTATTGATCATTCTTAATACCTTCTTCCCTCTTTTCCTCTTAAAAGATGCCCACTGACCTTCTCTCTTTCTGTCTACTCTTAGGTCACTTATACAGTGACCCCATTCAGTCTTGCCTCCCTTTATAGTGTGTCAATTCATTAGTATTCAAGAAACATTTATTGAGAACCTGTGTGGAAGGCATGGGCTAGCTATATGCCAATTACATATTTTTTTTAATCTTTTCCCCTTCAAATATGCCTTTTCTATGTCCAATCCTAACAGCACTATGCTCATACTTAGATATCACATTGTAAAGCAATCTGATAAAGTTAGTCAGAGTTGACATGTTATGGCCTAATGATGACTTAGTGTTAGTGACAGTATTTGCATTTTGACAAGGCACTCCAGGAGTCAGACAGTGTTTTATCCCAAAGAAATTAATTTGTAATAGTGGAATTTCCAACACAATGTGAGACCTGGAGAGAATATATTTTGCAACAGGAGCAATTCCTAAAATCTCAACATATCACTGGTCTTTGCCTATAATACAACTGGCTCTATAGATAGAAAAAAATCAAGTGCTAAGACTGGGTCTAGCTTAAAGCACATTTCCATTCAGGTAGGAATAAAGCCTGGATGTCTTGATGTGGGGTTTATAGCTCTATCAAAAGACTTCTCATCACTGGATATAGTTTCTAAGGATAGTTGTGTTAAAAATAAGACAAAAAGCTTCATTAATCTAATCAGAAATTTAAAATAAAAGATTTCCATAAAATATATATTTTGGTATATTTCTATAATCTTCAGGAAGTTTGTCATGGGATCATGAATCTTAGTTTCTGTGTTTCTGATATACAAAATGAAGGGAAAAAATACTAATGTGCTTTCCGCGATATTGGGTAGTTTATTGAGCCCACTGTTGAATATCACTTGGAAATTCTGCTTGCTCTGCACTAATATTGTCATTAAGGACGTCCTAAGTGGATACACTTTGCCAAATACTTTAGTGCTCAAGAATATCGTAATTGTATAGTTTGCAATCCATAACAAACTTAGCTTTGATATGTAATATGCCAAAATTCTGAAGCTCCTGTGTGTTCTTTTCCTTTTTTTGTTTTATTTATTTTTTATGGCATGATAAGATCAAAACATATTCTCTCCCCTCCCTTAAAACCTCCTTTGAAAAAAAAAGTTAAAGAAATTCGAATAACACAGCAACCATGTCTCACAGCATATTTGATATCCCTTATCCATAGTCACCTGACTCTCTACTAAAGGAGGGGAAACTGTTTTATCATCTGTTCTCTTCAACCCAAAGTTGTTCATTACATTTAATTAAAATCCAAAGGAAGGAAAGATTTCTGTGGACATGTACCCCAAAGAAGTCAAAGGCAGAAAGAAAACTTCCATGTATATCAGATTATTCATTATGGCATATTTGGGAATAGGATAAGTAGACTTGAAGCAAATGATCATGAATTAGGAATGGCTGAACCAATTGTTTTTAAGATAAGAGGGGCAGCTAGGTGGTACAGTGGATAGAGCACTGGCCCTGAAGTCAGGACTACCTGAGTTCAAATCTGGTCTCAGACCAAACACTTGACACTTGCTAGCTGTGTGATCCTGGGCAAGTCACTTAACCCCAACTGCCTTAAAGAAAAGTTTTTAAGATAAGAAATGAACAATATGAAGCAACTGAAGAATCACTGGAAGATTTAGCTCTTGTAGAACAAAGAAAAGGCCAAGAGGACAATATGTGTGTGATGGCTGCAAAAATGTAAATGAAAGTTATAGAAAAGTCATCAAAATTTAGATTCAGTGTAATGACTAATCTTGCTACTAGAAGAACAATGATGAAACACACTTCAGCTACCTTAATAGTGGTGTGGTGGGTTTTAGGTGCAACACCTTGAAGAAGCTGTCATATGCTATGTTTCAATATTTGTTTTTCTTAGCTTTTTTTTGGGTGCTCTGTGGGTAGAATACTATAGAGAAGCAAGAATCACATGAAAAATAAAAAACATTGGTAAAACATTAAAAAAACTCTAAATGGATTAAAAAAATCTATTGTCCACACTATTATGTTCAGTTGGAAGTATGTCCAATTGAGCTGATACATCTAGGATGGAGGTTCTGAGCATGCACAATAAACTGACCCAGAACTGAATAGGAAGAAAGACAAAAAGCTGGATTATGTTGGAAAATTTCACAGCACTTTAAATTACCCGAGTTTGTTCCCTGGCTAAAAAAAATCTTTTTGGGATAAATCTTTGCTAGGTAATTTTGTAAGTTCATTGATGTTGGACAAGCCACAATCTCCCAAGAATCAAAGGTTGCCAAAGAAAAATTGAAATATGCAAGGCAGGCACAGGTAGGCTGCAATCTATTTCTGAGAAGGGATCTCACTCATGAAATATGTGATCAGAAAAAGAAATAGGCTTGTATTGTAGTAAGAACAAAGAATAACTTATGGACTGAACACCTGTTTCACTAATACTCATGAAATGTAAAAAGACATGGAGAAAGTTCTATATAGTACATTGGAGAGAAATGACTTTAAAATTGGAACTATTCCCCCCCCCTAAAAATGATTGGACAGTCTTCTTACTGCCTACTTATATGTACCAGTAAGTATATATTAAGGAGGTCCCATCAATTAGTCTTAATAGGAACTCCTATGAGTGCTACTTGAATCATCACCCAACTCATTTAGACTTATACTACAATTTACTTTGAACTTCCTCATTCATTCATTTATTCAACAAGCATTTATTAAGCACTCACTATGTGCCAGTCCTGAGCCACCGAGAGGTAAAGTGACCTACCCAGGGTTACATAGCCTAATATGTGTCATTGGTGAGTCTTGAAGATGTTCCTTACATCTCAGTCCTCAATGAGAAATGTCAACACTGATGAAATCACAGTATCCCCCCTCCCCAAGTGCTAGGCAATGTACTAGGTACTAGGGATATTAAGGCAGAAATGAAAGTCTTGGCCTTCAAGGGATAAATTAATGTGAAATATATATATATATATATATATATTATATATATAAAATAAAAATGTAGTTCATGATGCCCTTTTTTAATGACTCTTTCTATATTTCACACTTATTTGTCTGTGTACATGTTATTCCCACCAGTAGAAGGTGAGCTTCCTTGAAGGCAGAGACTAGGGTAGAGTGAAGTTACTAGCAGCTCAGGAAAGACTTGAAATAGGAGTGACACATGAGCTGAGCTTTGAAGGAAGTTAGAGATTCTAAAAGGCAGGGGGTAGATGGGAATGCATTTCAGGCATGGAGAATAGGTTATTCAAAAGCATTGAGACTAGACATGGAATGCTGTGTGTGAGTAACAGTGAGTAGGTCAGTTTGGCTGAAATGGAAAATGCCATGGAGAGGAGAGTAATGTGTAATAAATCTTTCAAAGTGTAAGAAATCTGTAGCCAGGTTACGAAAGGTTTTAAATGACCAGTAGAGGATCTTTTGCTCTATCCTAGATGCAATAGGAAACTATTGGGCTGTTTGAGCAGGGAAGTGAAATGGTCAGACTTGTGCTTTAGGAACATCAGTTTGGCAACTGTACCAAGGAGGGGAGAGGCCTGAATTAGGGAGGGAAATTAGGGAGCTATGTGAGAGTCCAGGTGAGAGGAGATGATGGCCTGTACAAGGGTGGTGGTCATGGGAGTAGAGTAAAGAGGATAGATGTCAGAGACGTAGTAGAGATAGAATCGTTAGGACTTTGCAATTATTTGGAGGATAAAAGCAATTGAAGAGTCAAGGATGATCCTGAGGTTGCAAACTTGACTGACTTAAAGGTCATGACCTCAGCAGAAATAAGGACAATTGGGAGAAGTATGAGTTTTGGGGAAATATGAGCTCTATTTTGAGTATAATGAGCTTGAGATGTCTACAGGACAGTTGGAGATGCCCAATAAGCAGTTGTGATTTAAGACTGGAACTTAGCAGAGAGACTAGAGCTTGATTTATAGATCTGGTCTATAGATCTAGATTTATAGATCTAGTCAGGTGACTAGCATAGAGCTAATCTTAAGACTTATGATAGTTGGTGGGATCACTAAGAGATAAGATGCAGAGAAAGAAAAGAAGAGAGTCATGGATGATACCTTCAGGTACAGACACACTTAGGAAAAGGGGCTAGCACAGTGTCTGGTGTGTAGGAAGCATTTAATAAGTGCTTATGGATTGGTTGATCAAGCAAATGAGACTGAGGAGTGGCCAGAAGGGGCCAAGGGAGAATGAAAACAGAATCCCCATAGAACCTGTAAACAATCACTTAATGATGCCAGGTCACTAGGAAAACCCTCAGGTACTTGTATATAGCTCTGTCATGGAGCACAACAAGTCTTTGGTTTGACTCCAATTTGGTCTTGTGGTCCTGAGGGTCCAGAACCAGACAACTCTTTAAAGGCTTTAATCATGGGGCTGACTAAAGAATCAAACACATTTAATTTTATCTGCAGAGAAACAGTGTAATCTATTCTTTTTTAATCTTATTTCGAGATACTATCTGATCATGAAGTAGTTACAGTAAAACTTTAAAAAATGTGCAAATCAGATTTCTACACTTACTGCAATGTACCAGATTTCTTGATCTGGAGATACAATGTTAATCTAAGTATATTAAGCTTAGCTGTGTCAATGGATTTGCTCATTTTTCAGTCCTTGCATTGGGAAACAGAACAGATTAAGTGTGTCATGAAATTTCATTAGGAAATGCCAAACCAAACTTACGCAGTTATTGGATTTGGGAGAGTTACAAATATTCTCCAATTTTATTGCAATTTGCATTTGTTGTGGTTGAGTGTTCAGGATGCCAGCAAAGAGCAATTTCTGAATGTGGCAAATACAGCAGGTGAAGGTCCTTTGCCAACAGACATTCCTCACAGAAATTCTCTGTTCCTTTTCACTGAGAGTGGTTCCTAAAGAATGTACTTCTGCACATACCGAAGGAATTTAATGGAGCTTGGAGCTGAAGACTGCACAAATAAAATGACAACCAATTCACACTCATCAAAGAGGGCCACATGCTCAAGGAGTAATAACCAATTAGGTGTGGGAGGATAACATTTTCCTCAATTTCCCTAATGGGGCCATTTAAAATAATCAAAATAACTGGGAACCTGTTTTCTAAATCAATTCTATTTTATAAAGTCATAGGATCCTCCTTTTAACTCCAAATTTAGTCAGTTTCTAATGTAAGGGAAAATTGTAATATTTAACAATAAATAAAGTAGAAATTGTAATATTTAACAATAAATAAAGTAGTCATTTCTCATTACAATATGTTCAGTAGAGCATCTTCAGTAGCACATGCAGGTCATTACCTTAACAAGTCATTCCTGAACTCCTAGAGAGGAAGAATTTTAATTTTCCCAGGTTCCTTAAAATCCCTGGGTTTTTTTTTTTTACCTTCTTATGGATTCAGCAGCTGCTAGGTAAATGTTAATTGATGATGGTTATGATAATAATTTTGTTGTTGTTCAGTCATTTCAGTAATGTTTTTGTGACCTTATTAGGAGTTTTCTTGGCAAAGACACTGGAGTGATTTGCCATTTCCTTCTCCAACAGATGAAGAAACTGAGGCAAACAGGGGTAAGTGACTTGCCCAGGGTCACAAAGCTAGAAAATCTCTGAGACCAGATTTGAACTCATGAAGATGACTCTTCCTGATTCCAAGCCCAGCGCTCTATCCATTGTACTGCTTAGCTCCTCATGAAAATAGTAGCTATCATTTACATATTACTTCAAAGTTTACAAAGGGCTTTATAAGTATTAACTCATTTCATTCTCACAACAACTGTGAAAGTTAGGTGCTATTTTTATTCCTATTTTAAAGTTGAAGAAACTGAGGCAAATAGTGGTTAAGTGACTTGCCCAGGGTCACATGGCAAGTGAATTTCTGAAATAGAATTTGAACTGAGGTCTTTTAAATTCCAAGTCCTGAGAGCTATTCACTGTACCAACTAGTCGGCTAGGTGATAATTTAGCTATAGTACCCTAAATGCTTATATCTGGATTCCAAGACCTTAATTTCTGTACCAGCTCAGCTACTTTTCTTATCTGTGTGACCTTGGGCAAGTCACTTGACATCTGTAAACCTCTAATTCCCTGTCTGGAAAATTAGGAGTTTCTACTATGGGAGGACCTCTAAGATCTCTTCCACATGTGAATCCCTTAGTTCAGATGCATTTTTGTTTAACAGTTTCCTCCTCAAAATGATAGGTTCCATACACTAATAATACCATTTTTCTAAGTAAAAACACCTGGAGAACATATTTTCTTTTCTAGAAAAGACCTATGATTCTAAGACAACTTTGATGCCACTGATTTCAAGGAATTCAGAATTTTCGTGATTTTTACTTATGAAATATCTAATATGAGCATGAAAGAAACCCCTTTAATTATCCAGTGAGGGCTTTGATCACCAAAGCCTTCTCTCCACTGTCATTAAAAACCCCTAGATAATGGCCCATTTCTTCTTATAAATACTTTCACTCTTTGGGAGGCAGTTGTCCAAGGGACCTTGTCAATGATATGCAATGAAATGAAACATGTCAGAAAATGCAGGCATTCTAAGAAATGAATACTCTTTTTGTCTACTAGTTGTATGGGATTGTAGGACAAGAGCTCAAGCCAGAAAGGTGGGTGGTGTAATGATTAAGCATGAACCAGAATTTGATTCTATATAAATGACTGCAGAATTTAACCCTACCAAAAATATTTGGTAGGACAGAGTTTGTAGAGCTTTTCTACATAGCAATGTGACCTATCTCAAATCCAGATGTAAGATTCACTGCCAAATTCAGCCAATTAGATGCACAGAGGCTTTTGTTGCTTCTAATCCAGCCATGGTCATGTAGTCACAGTGGCCATCTTGTTTTTTAAGATCAGGCTTTGGCCCTGTTGGGAAGGGAAAGGAAAGAGAGAGAGGAGAAATACTTTTTTGTGTGTGCCATGGACCCTTTTGGCAGTCTTATGAACAGTGGCCATCTTGTTTTTTAAGATCAGGCTTTGGCCCTGTTGGGAAGGGAAAGGAAAGAGAGAGAGGAAAAATACTTTTTTGTGTGTGCCATGGACCCTTTTGGCAGTCTTATGAAATCTATAGACTCTTTCTCAGAATAATGTTTTTAAATGCATAAAATAAAATAAATAGGATTATAAAAGAAACCAAAAATAATAAGATATACTGTGAAGATAAGAAGGCTGCAACCACATACAACCTAGCAGTGAGTCTAATAACTATAGAAATATTGAAGTCATTATGAATGCAAACAATATTTGAAGATATCTCAACAGCTCTATGTGATATGAAAACATCTCTGATTTCTTTTAGTGACAATGTCACAGGTACTTTAGCAGTACCTGTACTGCTATGGTTTGCTTCCTACATTCATTATTGAAGGAAATTCTAAATTTAAGTCAGAAATTAACAAAAATAAAAATGTGTTTTTTTCCCATCCAAATTTATAGACTTTCTGAAATCTATACACAGATTATTTGAGGGTTCATGGACCCCAGGTTAAGAAACCTGTGTTATGGCCTAGCTATACTGGCCTACCTAATGTTCTTTATACCCAATGCTCCATCTCCTGTCTCTATAATTTTTTTTTAAAGGCAGTTGGGGTTAAGTGACTTGCCCAGGATCACACAGCTAGTAAGTGTCAAGTGTTTGGTCTGAGACCGGATTTGAACTCAGGTACTCCTGACTTCAGGGTTGGTGCTCTATTCACTGTGCCACCTAGCTGCCCCCTGTCTCCATAATTTTACATTGACAGTGCCCTTCCTGAATTGCTTACTCACTGCAATTCCACTTCTTGGAATTCCCAGATTCTATCAAGACTTAGTTTATTTCATCTTTTGCATTTCTGGGTCTCCCCAGTTGCTAATGTCTTCCCTTTGTATTTGACTTATATATACCTGTATATGTACATGAGCAACTGGGTGATAACAGTGAATAAAGTGTCAGGCTTGGATTTAGGAACTGAGTTCAAAACTGACCTCTGACAGTTACTAGCTATGTGAACGGGGGCAAGTCACTTATCCTCTTCTCTAAAATGGGCTAGAGAAGGAAATGGCAAAGCAGTCCAGGATCTTTGCCAAGGAAGACCCAAATGTGGTTGTGTCTCTTCCCTTAGAACCGTAACTCTTTGAGGGCAGGAATTGATTCACTTTTGTCTTCATATCCCCAACACTTAGCATGACGCCTGGCACCTTTCCAATCTTCCCCAACTAATAGGCATGACATGTTCATTTACATTTATATTTATTATTTCACTCTCACAATGTGGGTCATGTGAGGTGGGTGGGGCAGCTATTCTTCCCTCCACCTCTACCTCCCCCATTTTACTAGAGGAGCCACAGTTATTAGGGTAGTGATCTTGGTCCTTGACCAAGGACACCCAGGTGTTAAACGGGATAGACACAATTAAAAAACTCATTGTCTGGAACCTAGTAGGTGTTTAATAAATATTTATTAATTGAGTCTGACTGGCAAGGCTTAAAGTTGAAAGTATGGAGAAAGATTGGATGATAAAATACCTCCACTCTAACAATTCCAATTTCCCCCATACCTTTAGGGCCAACTGAGGAGAAAGGGTTGACTTTGGAATTGCTTCTTTCTATAGAGGAAGTATGGCACAGAAGAGAGTGAATTGAAATTGGCAACATCTGAGTTCAAATCTTGCCCCTGAAACTTATTGTGTGCTACAATAGAGGCAAGTCCCTTTACCTTGATCAGACTTAATTTCTTCAACTACATGAAAATAATGATACTATATTCATTTGATTTTAGGGTTTACAAAGTGCTTTACATGTGTTATTTCATTTGAACCTCATAATAACTCTTGAAGTAGGTACTATTGTTATCCTCTTTTTACAAATGAGGAAGCAGGTTGAGAAAAGGTAAGCAATTTCCTTATGGCCCCACAGATAGTTAGTGACAATGACAGGATTCAATCTCAGGTCTTTCAGACTCCAAGTTTAATACTCTAGCTACTAAGCCATGCTGCCTCCTCCAATGTCTATGAGAGGCCACATGTAGAGTGAATATAGATAGACAGCCTTGGAATCAGGAAGACCAAGGTACAAATCCTACCTTTCATATATGCTAGTTATGTGACTCCTCGGCAAGTCACTTCATCTCCCTCAGCTAAGTTTCCCCACACATAAAATGGGGATAATAATAGTACTTATATCACAGTATTGTTGTGAGGATCATATGAGATAATATGTATAATGCCCTTTGAAAAACTTAGAGTGCTATATAAATACTCTCTATTTTAATTATATGAGAAGCAGTATAGAATAATGGATAGAGGAATGGCCTTGGCATCAGGAAGAGCTGGATTCGAGTCCTGCTTGTGACACCCACTGGCTATAGAGCCATGGGCAAGTCATTTAACTTACTCTTTTAAGCTATAAATTGCAGGTAAATTGCAGCAGGAGAGGGATTTTCTACATTGGAAGTTCTTTGCATTGAAGAGATGATAGGTCCAGACATAGAATTTAGTCAGCTCTAACTGACTTGAGAGAGTTGGTTGTTAAATTTTCGGTGTGAGCATGTATGTCTCAGAAATCAGCAACAGAATTAAGGCCCAATTTATTATTTTGTTGATTGTATAAACTTAAGAAAATGTTAGTAAAACAAGTTAAACTTAAAAGTATGTGAGGGGCAACTAGGTGGGACAGGAAATAGAGCACCAGCCCTAGAGTCAGGAGGACCTGAGCTCAAATCCAGTCTCAGATACTTACTAGCTGTGTGACCCTGGGCAAGTCACTTTATCCTAATTGCCTCTTAAAAAAAATAAAAGTGTGTGTGTGTGTGTGTGTGTGTGTATTTTTTTTCAAAGAGACCAGTTGTTAAATATTTATCAGCACACCCCTTGGGTCTGGACCAAAAGACTATGACAACAGCAACAGTAAAAAATGGATAATATTAACCTGAAGCACCTGCCTCACCCAGCTAATATGAGTCTCTGATGGAAAGCGCTTAGAAAACATTAAAGCATCACATAAATGTCAGTTATTCTTACAGCAGTTATATTGCCAGCTCTCCTGCCAGATTTCTGGTGTAATAGTATAACAAGTACTAATTTCTTCACTTCTGAGCTTAATCAGAAACTGTATTGAAAGTATATCCAGAGATTTCCAATCCATAAATTAAAAAAAAAAACAGAAACTTTCGAGGATAACTTATAATTTCCTCACCCTTTCAAAATGATGTCTTCAACTTGTCACCTTCCACCCATTCCTATTGGCTCCCTCCCTACTTGCCTGGGCCACTTTGGGCTGGTTTTCTTTCCTCCAGCCTTTCCCCTCCCCAATTCATTTGACAAGGTTGCTCAATAATCTTCTAGAGCACAGCTCTCACGGTATTGTTCGTCCCATGTGGACTATTGAATCCAATTCCTTTGCGCAACATCAAGACTTTCCTCTATTTGGCCCTAACATACCTTTCTAGTTATATTTCCTACGATGTTCCTCTGATTATTACTATGTGCTATTCATCAGATATGGTATTATCCTCTTTACCTCCCTATAGGGGCTCACACTATTCTTTCTGCCTGGAATAGACTTTCCTTCCATCTTTGACTATCAATTTCCTTACTCCTATTTCAAAGCCCCACCTCAGATGTCACCTCTATGAAGTCTTCCCTGAGCCTTTCTTGCAAGAAGCATTCTCTCTATCTTTTGAACTCACCCTGAGGGCTGTTCACTCATTGGGAGATGCCTGACAACAAGGGTCACCAATTTTTGGGAGATGGAAGGCAATTGGGATTAGGTAACCTGTCCAGGGTCACACAGCTAGTAAGTGTCTGAGGCTAGATTTGAACTCAGGTCCTTCTGACCCCAGGGCTGATGCTTTATCCACTGTACCACCTAGTTGCTCCCCTAGGGTCATCACTTCTTGAAGAGCCTCAGTCATAGTACTCTTGGCTCAACTCCCCCATCTCCTAACTGATTTACCTTATCACCAGGTACTTTACACCATGTGGGAGCCATCCCCCCACTTTTCTGCCTCTTCTTTGTGTTGTTATTTTCTGATCCATTAGAATGTAAGTTCCATGAGAATAAGGCTGGTCTTATTTTCTTGCATTTCTACCTCCATCGCCAATCCATGGGATGACATCTTCTGGAGAAGTCATGTTTACTTCACAGGCAGAGAGTAGAGAGAGTACTCCTAATACTTGGGGCCTGGAGGTCGCAGGGTAACATAGTCCTATAAGTGTGGCTCATGCCACATTTCTACAGAAACTTTTTCCAAGTTAGAGGAAAGAAAGAAACTAGGTCGGACCACCAATAGTGAGCTGTAGCCCCTGTTGACCTTTATAGTACCCTGGCTCTAGGAAGAGGAGAAAGTTAGCAGCTGATGGGAACCCTTCCCAACTGGGTGACTCTTACCACTCCCCTTTTTCCAGATTCCAGCATACTCAAGTGGTTTCATTCTTCCATGTTTTGACTGCTGCCTCCCTAGTGTATCTTTGTTTAGACTGGAGGAACTATGACTTTCATAGGCTGTTGAAATACCCAGAAGCCTTCATGGGAGTTTCAAGGAATCAGTAAGTTGACTGTTGACATAGATGACACAGGGGGAGAAGCCCTAAATCTAGAGGAATGGGGGATTCACAACAAAAGGTGACACTTGAATTCAGCTTTGAGGGTTACTAGGGATTCTGTCTCACCAGGTGCAACTAGTTGGCAAAATAGATAGAATACTGGGCCTGGAGTCAGGAAGACCTGAGTTCATATCTGGCCTCAGACACTCGCTAGCTCTGTGACCCTGGGCAAGTCACTTAATCCCATTTTCCTCAGTTTCTTCATCTGTAAAATGAAATAAAACTTAAAAAAAAAGGTCATGAACCTCAGGTTATAAATTGGAACCAGATTGGGTATGGCTTTAAATGTCAAAAGATTATGCATTTTGACCTAAAGGCAAAGAGAGTCACGAAATCTTCTTGAGCAGAGGAGTGCCATGATCAGACAGATATTTTAGAAATATTACTTTTAGCAACCATGTGGAGGGTAGAACTAAGAAGTGAGAGACTGAAGGCAGGGAGATCAATTAAGAGTGTGGCAAGAGAATTTCTGCCTCAGGCTTCAGGCTGCCACTGCAACGAGAGAAATTCTGTGATAGGAAAGAAACTCTGACTCAGACTTCTTGCCACCACTATGATAAGAGGAGGATGTTGCCCTAGTCACTATTTTGAGCTTCCAGACGTTGTTCCTGAAGGCTAGAAGGTCACAACACCTGCAGAATCAAGCCTGGAAAACAAACCACAGCTCCTACTTTGACCAGCTCTCAGGTGTCCTTATCTTCTTCCTCCTGTTATTTATTTACAGATTGTGTTCAGTCATTTTCAGTCACGTCTGACTCTTTATTACCCCATTTAGCATAGTGGATGGAGAGCTGGGCTTGGATTCAGGAAGAAAGACTCAACTTCCGGAGTTCAAATCTGTCCTCAGACACTTACTGGCTGTGTGACGCTGGGCAGGTCACTTATCCTTGATTGCCTCAGTTTCCTCATCTGTAAAATGAGCTGGAGAAAGAAATGGCAAACCACTCCAGTATCTTTGCTAAGAGAACCCCAAATGGGGTCATGAAGAGTTGGACATGACTGAACAACAATGATATACTTTATTAGAGTTACATGCTTACATGTATTATTTTTTTTTATCAGAGGTAAATTTTTTTGAGGGAACAAGTCATATTTTATTCACCTCTGTATTCCCTAGACTGCCTAATGCAGCCCTTCATTGTTTGTTGCTCTTTTTTTTTTCTCCCTCTATTCTACTTCACTTGGAGATCTCATCAGCTCCTATAGATTTAATTATCATCTCTATGTTGATGATTTTCATGTCTACTTGCTTTGCCCTAACCTCTCTGCTGACCTCCAGTTTCACATTTCTGAGTTTCAGACATCTGGAACAGGATGTCCAGTAGACATCTTAAATTCAACATGTCCAAAATAGAGCTCATTATTTTTCCCCTTAGAACTTTTATCACCCTTTCTACTCCCTTCCTATCCCACCTCCCCACCCATGCCCATATCCAAGGCTTGTCCATTCTTCACCTTTGCAACATCTCTTGCATATGCCTTCTTTTTTCCGTCTGATACTGCCACAACTTTAGTGCAGATCCTCATCACCTCACACTTTGATTACTATAATAGCTGGCAGATGGGTTAGCCTGCCTCCAATATCTCCCCACTCCAAGCCATCTCCATTCAGCCACCAAAGAGATTTTTTCTAAAGCACAGGTGTGGTTCTGACCATGCTGACCCCCTAAATTCAATAAAGTCAAGTGGCTCCCTACTGCCTTCAGGATCAAATATGAAATCCTCTGTTTGACATTCAAAGCCCTTCATAACCTAGCTCTTTCTTTCTTTTCTAGTCTTCTTATATATTTACTCTCTGCCATGTACTCTTTGATCCACTGACGATGGCCTCCTGGCCATTCTATGAACAGGACCCTACATCTCTCAGCTCTGGGCATTTTCTTTAGCTATCCACCATGTGTGGAATGGTCTCTCATCTTGTTTCTGTCTATGAGCATCGCTGGCTTTTTAAAAATCTGAAATAAAATCCAATCTTTTACAGGAAGCCCTTCCCAACCCCTCAATTCCAGTGCTTTCCTTCTCTTAATTATTACCTTTTTATGCTGTATGTCACTTTTTTGCACACATTTGTTTGCTTATTGTCTCTCCCCTATAAGAGTATGAATTCCTTTGGGGCAGGAACTGTTTTTTGCCTCTTTTTGTGTCCCCCAGCCTACATTGCCTGGCACTTAACAGGTGCTTAAAAAATGTTCTTTGATTAACTGACAATAAATACTTAACGAGTAAATAAAGGCATAGATCAAATAGCCCTAGTCTGAAGGGCAGTGTGGAAAGATCTTTCATACCCTTACCTGCAGGTTCTCTGCCCAAAGGAATATACATTTTGATTCCTGAAACCTTGAAAGATATCTTGGGGTTTATGGGCTAGATTTCTTTTTTAAGAACCATGCCTTAAACCCAAATCACTCTGGCTCTCATTGATAGGACAGTAATGGGTCCCAGACCTAGCCTCATTTGGTCATTGTTTGGGTTCTGATCTCAGAGTGAGTGTAAATGGCAATTGTTTCTGTTTTGGCCAGAAACTCTGAGGGTCTTACTCTTCCAGATTGATTTTTTTTTGACTAGGTAAAAGAGGTCATTCTTTGCCTCTTTTCTTACCTAGTCTTAATTGCTGAATGGAAGTTGCCTCAGGCAAACTGAAACCTAGGAAAGACCTTAGCTTAAAAAGGCTAAGGTATCTCACTGCATCCAGGGTTATCCCCAGTCATCCTGATCCATATGTTGCCACTGGACCCAGATGGCTCAGGAGGAGAGAGTGAGGCTGTTGACATCGTATAACCCTGCCTCACTTAAATCCAATTCACTTCCAAGTCATGATATCACCTTCTTGATGTCATTGGTCCTCTTCTAGAAAGAAGCACAAACAACAACAACAACAACAACAATGCTTATAGTAAAAACACAGGTAAGAGAAGATGAGTTTTTGACAGAAAGAGTAGATGCTTCATAAATGCTTGTTGACTGATTGATTTTGAGTTTCAGGTGATAATAGGCCAATCAAACGAAAATGTACTATACACAATGAAAAATGGAGGCTGGATTGAGAGGGAGATTTCAGAATCAGTGCTGGAAGAATCACTCCAACACAACTTTAAATCATGAGAGAAACATGATTTCTTTATGCAAGAAAGTATGTGTAGTCAAAAATGTAAGGTTACAGAATGATTGTTACCTGTTAAGGGGACCACAGAAATACTCAAATCCAACCTGCTTGCATTACAAATGAGGGAACCAAGGACCAGAGAGGTACAATAGCATGCCCAAAGTCATACAGGTAATTTAGGATTTGGAGAAGCCTGCCTAGGTCTTATAATTCATTCTTCTATTATACAGTGAACTTCTTGAGACAGGAGCTGTTTGTTTTTTTGCCTTTCTTTGCATCCCCAGCACTTAGCACAGTGCTTAGCATACAATGGGTGCTTAATAAATACATATTGACATGACTTCTAGCTCAATCTAGAGCTGATTCAACCACATTGTGTTGAAGGAAAAAGAAAAGGAATCAATATAGTAAAAAAAAATGATCCTTCAACGCTACCACCAAAACACCACCACACATTGTCATAATTTTTAATATTATTAAAAAAAAACACTAATCTGAAAACAATTTGAAAAGAACTAGATCCTATCATATTTCTGTAATGCACTTTTGGTGTTATTCAAAGCAAAAAATTAGGGATCATCTTTCTGGAACTGGTAATATTTTTATAGTTTATTATTCCTTGGTGGGGCTTGTGATTATGATTTATTAATTTTCTTTTTACTGCCGCCTTGGAAAGGTTGTTGAGTATTTCACAGGATCATGTGCTTAGGCCTATTGTTACTTTATTTGCTTTGAGCCAAATCATAACTTGTTTTGAACCATTCATAACTTGATTTGCATTTCTGGTACATTCTTCAATCAAAGGCACATCCTTCCCACGCTGGTTGTAGAAAAAGATATATTGCTCTCTCCTCACAATAACAAAATCTATATTTTCCCCTCCTCAGTATTCTTGGCTTTGCTCTCTTCCTTGTCTGTCATCAGCAAAGCCTATAAATTTCCTAAACACCTGCCTTTTCCCTTTGGGCACCAACTTAGGGTGTCTGTGTTTCCTTTGATCAATCCTCAAACTGTTTTCTAAACTGAATGGCTTGGAATGAGTCAGGAAGCACTTTTAACTATTTTGCCTGGGCAGAATTAAAGGACTATGTTTGTAACTTTGAAAAATTACAAATGAGAGGCTTTTTTATGGAGTCTGCAGGACACAATAACCTTGTTCCTATTAATAAAGCAGCATGAAAATTGAGTAGAAGAATTGAATATAAACAACCATTAAAAAGTTGTGATTTTTTTCCTTTCAAATTTTATTGGTACTTTTTATTTGTACATCAGTAATTTCCCAATATACTATTCCCATCAAACCCTTTCTTTTAGCATAGAAAATATTTAAGCAAAACCAACCTAAACAGAGTATGCAACATTTTGCATTCGCACCCCATTCCTCCCAGCAAGAAGGAAGTTCCTTTAATGTTCTGTTCTCTGGGGCCAGCCATCTTTCTTTACTTGCAGATACTGGTTTGACTGAACTCTTAGTTTTCTAGCTAGTCCATAGGACCATAGATTTAAAGCTGATATTGTAATATTATATGCTATGTGCCTTATAAAAATACAAAACTAGATAAGTAAATCGTCTTTTTGGCAGCAATAGGAAGGTGCATTAAAAAAAATCACTATGTGTCCAAATACAAGAATTAAAAATGTGCGTGTATGGGGGATAAATGGTGAATTAGGCTGATATTTTTTCTCAAAAAACTCTTGGATGATAGTATGAGGTCAGGGAATTTTATCTATCAGTTGTGAAAAGAGTAGTGATTAAATCACGTGTAGGTAGAACACATGGGCTGTCAATAGTTCTGGCTTTGTTAATAACCAGCTATGTGACCTTAGTTAGTCATTGAACTTCTCTGAGACTCCTCGTGTCTAAAATGGGGTTGGATGACAGCCATTTCTAAACCTAAAATGCTGCTTCCAACAGAGGCAGCTGTTGTTGTTTTTGGTCCTTTGTTTTCAAAGAGGACCAATGACATCATGGGGCGATGTCTTGACTCCTGGATGAATTGGATTTAAGTGAGGCAGAGTTGTACAAAGTCATTAGCCTCACTCTCTCTTCCAGAGTCATCGCAGTTCAGTGGCAAGACAAAAGTCAGGATTACTGATGATGGCACTGGATGCAGGGGATGAACTCGATGTCTTTGATGCCTGACCAAGCTCTAAGCGCTCCACAGCTCCTGCTTCAGCTACCTTCATGGACATTGCAACAAGTTGTTCTCATCCACTCATTCCACCAGGGGAAATTTTCACAGGCTTGAAGTGAAAATAACAAAGGCTTTAGAATCAGAAGATTTGAGTTCAAACCCCAACTCTGACAATTACTACTTTTGTGAACTTGGACAAGTCATTAATTGTCTTGGTGTCAGTTTTCTCATCTGTAATATGAGGGTGTTGGTCTAGGATGGCCTCTGAAGTCTCATAGCTATAGACCATTATTCTTCAGGTTTCAGGCTTTATCTATAGCAAGTCATTATATTAAATAAGAACTAAAATTATTTCATCCTGGTCAGATGTTCCAGGAATCTGGAATCATAGAAAAAAAAATCCGAACCTTTTCCAAAGGTGGAGACAAAACTAAATGTTTCAACTTTTCATTTGAACATATGAAACAAAAGTATCCACTTCCTGTTGCAAATACATGTGTGCTGTAGGAACAATATTTCCTAAGGCACTACTCCCTCAGGCTAGATTAGGTTTTCCTTAAAAAAATATTAAACTGTTCTTGAAATTTAATTGGTTCAGGGGACTAAGACTTGAACCACTGAAATACCTTCCTGGTTGTGTGAGCACAAAAGGCCAATGCATGAGGAACGCTAAGGTGGTGGTGGTGGTGGTGGTGGTGTGGTGGTGGTGAGGTCCTCAGGCCTCTAAACTAGAGAGCTTTGCTCAAATGAATCAAGACTGTATCTTCAGTGAGCATCCCTTCCCTTCTATAACTGTTATGGCCAAATAAACCTTTTGTTAATATGTGGACTACAAGGTACCTGACTAGCCTGACTAAACTGACCCATCCCAAACTGTAAAAAACATACTAGCATAGCTTACATGGGATGGCACTTTAGGAAATTTTCTCCTATTGCATTGGCTAACTTTATAGAAACACAGAGAAGTGAGGAGAGAGGGAGAAAGAGGAAAGGGAGGAAGGAACAAAGAAGAGGGAGGGAAAAAACAAGCAAGAGACTAAGGATGGAGGAAGGGAAGGAATCATGGAAGAAGGAAGAGAGAAAGAGAGGAGAGAGAGAGAAGAGAGAGAAAGAGAGAGAGAGAGAGAGAGGAGAGAGAGAGAGAGAGAGAGAGAATATAGTACCTTGACTGAAATTACAAAGCTCATGTTAGAAGCAAGATTTGAACCCAGGACTTCTTGATTACAAGTCTATCACCCTATTTGCCATACCTTGCTGTGTCTAGATCTTTATCTGTTTATGTACAATTGGTTTTTTAAAATGTAGAGCAAAATTCAGCTCTCCAGAAACTTTCCAGTCCTTTGACGTCTTTCTTTCGTGCAGGAATCAACATTTTTCAATACCCTATAATTGCTAAAACTAGAGAGATTGTTTGATATGCAGGTGAGGACTGTTTGCCTATGGCAGATAGAATAAGAAAATGCATATTTACTTAAGGCATTTATCAGGATCATGGAGAATATTCTATTCTGAGTCTGAATGTAAGAATTCCATTTTGGATGGATTATTTTTAACCAAATGTTTTTATTCAGAGATGACATTATATTAATTTCAATAAACTCCAGAATGCCATAAGGCCTCCTCATTAAAATTATTAAAAATTTGAAATTGGTTTAACTATTTATACTGTTAAGACAAGATAAATGGAAAACATATAAGACATGCTATGATATAGAACTTGATAGGAAGCCCATTGAGTTAGTCCATTAACGCAAACACATATATACATATATATATATTTACCTATATCTATCATGTAAATATATATGTATACATACACACACACACACACACACACACACACACACACACACACACACACACAGAAGTACTACATAATGAGGTCAGCCCAGAACTGAGGAATAGGTGGTTACAATTTACAATTTGGGAAACTGTATAGTATTTTCAATGATTTTGAGCCTGTTTTTAATGCTAATATTCTCCTGGTGATACAGTATGGCTGCAAATCATGAAATGCCACAACATCATAAGAATTATAAATGAGCCAAAGGGTAATGGGAAGGCCTGAACTAGGTAATATTGGTACCATTGGTAAATGGTACTCGTGTGGGAGGAATGTTCTAAAAGACACCATCGATGATAAGTCCTGTAGACTTTTTGACTCAAAACATACAAAACTGAACTCATTATCTTCCTCTAAAACTTTTCTTCTTTCCAAACTTTCCTATTGCTATTGAAAGTACTACTATCCTTCCAGTTCCTCAAGCTTGAAACCTAGGTATCATCCTTAACTTCTCACTCTCTTTCTCACCCTCATATCCAATCTGTTGCCAAGTCCTATAAATAACAGCTTTGTAACTTTTCTCACTTGTACCCACTTTCCTCTTCTGATATAGCCACTACCCTGGTCCTCATCTTCTCATGCCTGGACTAATGGCATAGCCTGCTGGTTTGTCAGCTTGCCAGAAGTATCATTCCAGTATAGCCTACCCTCTACTCAGCTGTCAAATTGATTTTCCAAAAGTATAAGTCTGGCCATGCTACACCCCGCTCTCCCCTTCAATAAATTCCAGTTTGGTTCCTTATCATCTGCAAGATAAAATATAAAATCTTCTGTTTGGTTTTCAAAACCCTTTCTAACCTGCCCCTTCCTCCCTTTTCAGTTTTTAATACCTTACTTGCCTCCACATATTGTAAAATCTAGTGATCCATTCCTCCTTGCTGTGACTTGAACAAGACATTCCGTCTCCCAACTCTAGTTGTTTTCATTGGGAGTCCCTCATTCATGCTCTTCCTTGTGTTCATAAGAGTCATTTCTGGTTAACAAGACGACTCCTCCTGTCAGGTAGCATTATTCCATGGAATAATCACTTATTCTACAATGCAGAGCTATTTTTAGTTACATTCTTCTAATTCTAACATTTAGAAAATGCATTCTATTAATTGTCAGTGTTTCAGTCTAGCTTCTTTTTTGTTTATCTGTTTTCCCCCTAGGACCTTGTCTTGCTGGACATAGGATCCAGAGTTTAGGAAAGGTAGCTTTGGGTGGAATGGGGAAGCTTGATTTTGTCCATCCTTCACAAAAGCCTTGATTAGAATTAATTCATTTAGAGATGAGCTTTTCTGTTTTCTTTTTATTGTTTTATTTTATTATTTTCTTTTCTCAAAGTTTTGTATAGTACAAATTTGCATATTTGATGTTGTAGAATCCCCTTTGCATCTACAAATCATTTAAGAGACTGATGAGCAAAATAGATGTGAAAATAAAGTCTCCTAATCTGCTCTCTCATGACAAGAGTACAGCTGTGACATCAGCACTTGGAATGAAGCAGCTGCCTAATAGGGAAAAGCAGCACGACCTTTCCTGTTTTTGTGTCGGGCATGTCCCAAGGCATCATTTTTCAATTTCAAAGGCCTAGGTCTCAGCTTCTTAGTTTCAAAATTCAAATCAAACTTTTTGTTTGTTTTAAAATCAGAAATGGTTCAAAGAACAATCTCATCATCCCATGAATATGAAGCAGGTTTTCTTTTAACAACAAAATAATGCTTTACTATATTGACTATTGTGTACTTAGTACATTAAAAATGAACAATCATATAAATACGGGCAACTATAAGGCAATGGCTACTGAGGAATATAAGAAAACAAAAGATTTCATAAGCTAGATGAAATAAATTTAGGACTATACATCACTTCTATAGTATTGATCCCAAACTTCTAAAGATATTGTCCATGCATAGACTTGTAATTAGGAGCTTTTAGTTTCTATCTCCCCAAATCTCAGGAAACAAATAACTTCTCAGACTTGACAGCAGAAAGATAAATACAGAGAAAGCTGAATATAATTTCTACCCAGTAGAGAGCAGTCAAACTACATGACATGGACAGCAATGTATACTCCTGCAACTCTTTCCTCAAGAGGGTTAGACATTCATTCAATCAAAATATTTGTAACGTCATTGCCTATGGAAATTTATCTGGAATTATAGATTATCGGAAGGGATAAAATTAAAGAAACGTACAGCTTTTAAGTAATTTTGAATTCATGGAATACAGCAAGCATTTCCATAACACAGTACAATAAAAAAGATGATTGTACATGAAGCTACAAATCTACTATGCACGACTTGTTATTCCTTTCAACTATACAACAAAATTGTCATGTAAATTTCTTTTTTTTCTCCCCTCCCCATCCTAGAGATGATTACCATTAGGCAAAGGAAAAAAAAATATATATATATACATGGTGTGTGTGTATGCGTGTGTACGTGTGTGTGTGTGTGTGCGTGTAAAATTATTCTATATATACTTCTATTTATCAGTTCTTCCTCTGGATGCAGATAATGTCTTTTTTCATATGTCCTTTATAATTAATTGGGATATTTATTGCAAATACTTTGTGATTAGTTAGGGCCGTATCATTAGATTTAGGGCCACAAGTGACCTTGAAGGTCATAGGATCATGATTTAGGATTGGAAGGGAACTTAGGAGTCATTTAGTATACACATACACATACACATACACACATATATGTATATATATACATATATAAATACTTATTAATATATGTATATTTATACACATATTCATATATGTGTGTACACACACACATATATATCACCTACTATGTGCTAGGCAAGTTTTACAAATATTATTTCATTTGATCTTCACAACCTTCATCCATCAGAGTAGGTGCTATTCTTATCCCTGTTTTATAGTTGAGGAAACTGAGGCAAACAGAAGTCAAATGATCTACCCAGTGTAGCAGAGTGCCTGATGCTGGAATTGAACTCAGGCCCAGAGCTCTATGCACTGAGCCACCAGCTGCTATGGTAATTTGTATAAAGTCTCTGAGCTTCAACTTCATATAAAATAGGAATAATGATATTTGCAATACCTAATTCAAAGGGTTGTTGTGAGGTTCAGGTTAAACAATCTACAGACATATACTAAACATCTACTGTGTGATAGGTACTAGAGAAAGAAAAAAAAAAACAAAAAAGCAAAACCAAAAATTAAACAGTCCCTACCCTCAATACTGTTTTTAAATAATGGAATTGCAGAATCATAGAAATGTTGCAGTTTGAGAGGCTGTAGAGATCATCTTGTCCATCTTGAATTAGATCTCCTGTAGATATCTTAAACTCAACATGGCAAAAGTGAACTCATTATCTTTCACTGCCATCTTTCTCTTTTCCTAACTTGCCCATTACTGTTAACAGAACCACCATCCTCTCAGCCATATTGGCTTACAATCCAGGTGGCATCCTTCACTCTTCACTATCTCTTACCCCCATCCCCCACCCCTTATTCAATTAGTTCAATTAGTTCCTGTTGATTCTACCCTCATAATGTCACTTGCATATACCCTCCTTCTCTCTTTTATCACTACTACTACTGTGGTGAAAGCCCTCATCATCTCATGCCTTGACTATTGAAATAGCCAACTTGTTGGTCTCTCTGCCTCAAATCTCTCCCCACTCAAGTCAGTTTTACACACAGCTATCAAAATGATCTTCTGAAAGAGCAAGTATGACCAAGTCAACACCACCCCCTCTACCTCCTCAATAAACTCCAGTGGTTTCTTATTCCTCCTAGAATCAAATATAAAAGCCTCTGTTTGCCTTTTAAAGCCCTTTGTAACCTGGACTCTTCCTATCTTTGCAGTATTCTTATACCTTATTTGCCTCCAGGTATTCTCCAATCCAATGACACTAAAATCCTTCTTGTTCCTTGTACATGACATTATATCTCCTCTCTCTAAGTCTTTGAACTTGCTGTCCCCCATTCCTAGGATTCTCTCCCTCCTCACCTCTACCTCCTGGTTTCCCCACCTTCCTTCAAGCACCATCAGAGATTCTAACTTGTACAAGAAGTATCCTTGCTTAATACTTGTACCTTCCATATGAGTTTATCTAGTTTATTCTGTACACATCTTATTTGTAAGGCAGCTAGGTGGTACAGTGGATAAAGGGCCTGAGATTGGAATCAGGAAGACATCTTCCTGAGTTCATATCTGGCCTCAGACACTTACTGGCTGTGTGATCTTTGGCAAGCCATTTACCTCTAATTGCCTCAGTTTCCTCATCTTTAAAATGAAATGGAGAAGGAGATGGCAAAAAACTCCAGTATCTTTGTCAAGAAAACCTCAAATGGGACCATGAAGAGTAAGACAGAAATGAAACAACTGAACAAAATCTTGTTTACATACAGTATTTTGCATGTTGTCTTCTCTATTAGACTGTAAGCTTCTTGAGGGCAAAGACTATTTTGCCTTTTTTTCTATGCCCAGTTCTTAGCATCCAGTTGGTGTTCAATAAATATTTATTGGCTTGACTTGAATTTACCCAATTTCATACCACCAGTAAGTAATAGAATCCACTTTCTTTAATTTCCAGTCCATATATGTTTCTACCAAGTCCAGCAATAAAACTATCTCTTTGGCTCTGACCTCTCAATTTGCCTTGATACAGAGGATATTTATATCAACAAAATTACAGATCCTTGAGATACTATTGACTGAACCAATGAGTATAAGACCTATATTTTCAATCACCAAATGGCCATCTCATTAGATTTAAGGCTACAAGTGACCTTGAAGGTCATAGGATTGTGGATTTAGGGTTGGAAGGGAGCTTAGGGGCCATTTACTCTAACCCCTTTATTTTGTAGATCAGGAAAATGAATGAGGTTCTCTATTCCCAACTTTCATTTTAAAAGGAGGGAATTGAGTAACTTGTTTAAAGTGTTTAAAGTTTAAAGCTAGTAAGTGACACAGATCAGAACTTTAAATCCAAGCCTTCTGACTCCCAATCTGGCACCTTTCTCATGATGCTACACTGCCCTTTAGGCTATCTGGACCATATATTCCAGGCTAAAGGTGCGAGGCAAGAAGTCTTACTTGGCCATTCTAGAACCAGAGGTGCTGGGTGCAAACAGAGACAAATGTTGCCCCTATATAAAGGCTCAGTATAAGTTGCTTAGATATGTTAGGATGGAAGTAGGTTTGGAAGAGCAGACAACACTGAGAAATTTTGGATTCTTTTTCATGCTATTCAGATCACTGGTCTATCTGAAATTTTCTGACTCCTTTTGGCCTGTTCTGACCATAGATGCCCATAATCAGTATCCTGAGAGGCTTTGTGTAGGCACTGACTAGCAATGCTATGAGTTGAACATACAAGAGTGAGTTGAAACAATAGCCCCTAGCACTGTGGGATGGTGTGTATATACATTCCCGGCACTTTGACTCCCTGCCCCCAGTGAATTTCAACAGGCACACAGCTGGGGCAGGGGAAAAGCATGTCTAGGAACTGGGGCCAGTACACCTGGAACAGAAATCAGGTGAGCCAAGAATGTACAACTGCTGTGCCACAGGGCTGTGGGCTTCCTCTGTGGTTAATTCTGATGTGCCAATCTCATGCTGTTACCAGGAGACCTGCGTGAATGGTCATGGGATGTTGCCAGAAAAATCAGCTGTAGTACAGAAAAGACTAGGATGGTCACACGATAATAGAATTAAACCTAGGAGGAAATTCAGAGGCCATTTAATCCACCTGGCTCCCCTTTCATTTTATACCTACAGAACCAAGGAAGAGATAGGTGGCATAACTGGATGAAGGTCACACACATTTTAAATGGCAGAGTTGTGATATGAACCCATGTCTTCCGACTTTAAAGCCAGATCCTTTTCCACAGGGTCATACTTCTAATTAGGACAGGGATAGAAGCTAATGGGGCAGCTAGGTGGTGCAGCATCTTGCTGGGCCTAGAGTCAAGAGGACTCATTCTCCTGAGTTCAAATCCAGCCTCAAATACTTACTAGCTGTGTGACCCTTGGTAAGTCACTTGCCCCTGTTTGCCTCAGTTTCCTCATCTGTAAAATGGTCTGGAGAAGGAAATAGCAAACCGCTCCAGTATCTTTGCCTAGAAAACCCCAAATGGGATCATGAAGAATCAGATATGACTGGAACGACTAAACAACAACAAGAACTGACACAGCCTACCCTAAGTCTCTTTTTCCACCACCAGCTTCCTTCTTAATCTTCAACCCTGTTCCACTAACCAAGAATATCAATGGAGATTTAAATATGGAGAAATCACATTTAGAGCTATAAAGAATCTTAGGGCTTGTTTAATCTAATTTCCTTGTTTTCTAGATGAAGAAACAATCACCTAGAGAGGGAAAATAACCTACCCAAAGTCAGGCAGAAATTAAATGGACAAACTGGGCTTTGTACCCACATCTTCTGACTTCATATCTATGATACGGTGGGCATTTAGGATTCTGGCCATAGCTGGTGATGTTTTGAGAAATGATCAAATGAAATAAGTATTTTAAAAAGTGCTTAAAACAGTATCTGACACATAGTAGGTGGTATGCAAATGTTTATTCCCTATTCCCAAATAACAAATATGTTTATTGGTGATAAATTGTTCTTAGATTGCTTCTAACTACATAATGGTAAAACATCTCTTAAATAGTCATTGTAGGAGAAAGCGCAAAATATTCAAACCAATTTGTCTACATTGTATAAACTAAACAAATTGATTAACTACACCAGGGTTGGGGAACCTGCAGCCTTGAGCCACATGTGGTCTTCAAGGTCCTCAAGTGCATCCCTTTGACTGAATCCAAACTTCACAGAACAAACCCCCTTAATAAAAGGATTTGTTCTGTAAAACTTGGACTCAGTCAAAAGGCTGCACCCAAGAACCTAGAAGGCCACATGTGGCTTCGAGGCCTCGGGTCCCCCACCCATGGACTAGATGTTTGACTCTTTAGCATATCTGAGTTGTTATGGCATCATTTGGAATTTTCTATTTTGAGTCAAAGCACAATATCTAACAATTGAAGGCTTACTATGCACAAGGCACTGATCTAAGAATTAGGGAGACAAAGGAAAAAATGAATAGTCTTTGTATTCAAGTAGCTTATGCTCCATTGGTTCAGCTAAGTCAGTATGAAATATGCACAAACTTGGGAAAGGGAACACTAGTGCCCCTTTCCCCCCCCCCCTTTATTTATATTTTGGGAAACCTTGTTGTATTTGTTTAAAAATGGAGACGGCTTTACTTTCATGTAAGTTCCAATAAAAACAAACAAACAAGAACAAAAAGAAAACCCTGGAAGTTTCTGAAGTAAGCACAGCTATACAAAGATTAAAAACTGAGTCATAATGATAACAATAACTGACATTCCTACAATTGTCTAATGTTTGCAAAGGTCTTTGCAAACAGTATCTCATTTGATCCTCAGAAAAATCCTATGAAGCAGGTATATAGACATTATTAATCTCATTTTATTTTATCATGACTATTTTTGGAGAGGCATTCAAGGTAAGTGACTTGCCCTGGGTTGCACATCTTGTAAGTGTCTGAGGTCAGATTTGAACTCACATCCTCCTGACTCCAAGTGCAGTACTCTATCAACAAACAAACAAACAAAACCAAAAAACCACCTAACTACCCCAACCAAATTTTATAAATGAGGAAACTGAGGCTCATAGTGATTAAGTGACTTGCCCAAGGTTATGCAATCAGTGAGAGGTGAGAAATGAACCCAGGTTCAGCAATTTATCCATTATGAAGCATTGGCTCTAAATCTGCCAGTTTTCTAGATGCTGCAAGATTGAGATATAGAACATCTAATGGTGCTTCACTTAATTAGTAATAACAACTGAAAATTATATAGCACTTTAAGTTCTGCCAAATACTTTCTTTATTAGTATGTGAAGTGGAAGGGGTGCTGTATATTTTTATACCCATTTAACAGAACAAGACAGTGAGGCTCTGATGGATTATGTGAATTAGGATCTAGAGCTAAAGTAGGACTAAGAACAATAACCATGGAGTAATAACCACTTCAATCCTGCTCAAATCCAAATTCTGTGTTATAAAAATGATGTTTTGGGGAGGTTCCTGGCCATGGTCTTATCTTCTAAGGAAGCTCAAAAGTAACATTTCTTTTATTCTAAAACTCTTATGTTCCCAAAGATCATAGATTTAGAACTAGAACAGATCATTATATCTAACCTCCTTTATTTTATAGAAGAGGAAGCAGAGGCTCAGGAAGGTAAAGGGACTTTCCTTGGACCAGGGTGTGGACACTTGCTAGAAGGTTAAGACACATGGTTGGTCTTGATGGCCACTGAGGTCCCTTTGAACTCTAACTCTATGACCTTGTTTCTTGCATCACCTTATTTACCTGGACTGAAGGCTTTGCAAAGGTTAGAAATCTTTCTTTGGAAACATAACCCAGTGTCTCACTACCCTTATAAGATGAAAACCTCATCTGCAAATATAAAACCACAAAAGAAAAGAGGCTAGAGGAAGCTGCAAAAGAGCAATGAGAAAGTTATAGGGTTATAGAGTTAGATGTGGAAGGGACTTCAG
The DNA here is from genome assembly GCF_003287225.1 of Phascolarctos cinereus. Classification (NCBI taxonomy): domain Eukaryota; kingdom Metazoa; phylum Chordata; class Mammalia; order Diprotodontia; family Phascolarctidae; genus Phascolarctos; species Phascolarctos cinereus. Next base: position 194,088,121 of record NW_027555958.1, on the reverse strand, counting down.
AGAAACCATCCACTTCACTTTACAGATGAAGAAATTGAGGGCTAGAGAGGTAAAGGATTTGCCTAACATCACACAGGTATGATAGTAAGTGGCAAAATAGAGATTAGAACCCTTGTCTTTTTTATTAATTAATTTTTAATTTTCAACATTCACTTCCATAAGATTTTGAGTTCCAAATTTTCTCTCTATCTTTCCCCTTCCCCACCCCCAAGATAGCATCCAATTTGATATAGGCTCTACATATACATTCATACCGAACCTATTTTCACAAGGGTGAAATTTGGAATGCAAGAATTCTGCCTTCAGAGTCAGTGCCCTATGCGCTCAGGCACACTGCCTCCTTTGGAAACAGCATTCAAACTCAGGTTATGACTTGTACCAGTGCTGTATCCACTAGACCTGTCTTTCTTTTGGTTCAGATTAGAGACAACTTTTAATGTTTGAAGCTAATGAAAGATGGGTTAGAGTACATTTGTCAGATGAAATCTCATGTTTACATATACACATGTATATTATATATGTGTGTGTGTGTGTGTGTGTGTGTGTGTGTGTGTGTGTGTATTTTACCTGTATTTCAGGTAAGATGGAAACTGATTTAACACAGGTTTAGTGGCGTAACTACAGGATTTCATGTCAGATGAGATCTGGGTTAGAATTCTACCTTGGCCATTGACTTCTTGTATTTGTTGTTGCTTAATCGTCTAGTCATGTCTGACTCTGATGACTATGTCCATGGAATTTTCTTGGCAGAGTGGTTTGCCATTTCCTTCTCCAGTGGGTCCCCATTTTACAGGTGATGAACTTAGGCAGACATGGGTAAGTGACTTGCCCTTGGTCACACAACTAGTAAGTGTCTGAGGTTGGATTTGAACTCAGGCTTTCCTGACTCCAGGCCCAGTGCCCTATTTGGACTTCTTGTATACCCTTGGGCAAGTCATCCTAGTCTTTCAAACAGTTTTCTCCTTTGTAAAATGAGAGAGTTGAACTTAATGATCATTAATGTCCTTTCAGGTAATAAAACTTTGATCCTATGAAAATGAATGTTTCTAGGGGATAGAAGCCTTTGTTTCTTGGCTGGTAGGATCATGTCCTGGAACCTCCCTGGGACCCAATCTGTTTTAGCGTTGGATTTGGAACGAAATGAGTTCCTAGCCTGATTAATTATTGGAAGAATCCAACGTACTTTGCTAGATAGCAAGGTTTGCTCAGAAGGACCTGTTTGCTAATTACTGGTGTGTGTGTGTGTGTGTGTGTGGAGAGAGAGAGAGAGAGAGAGAGAGAGAGAGAGAGAGAGAGACAGACAGACAGACAGAGAGACAGAGAGACAGAGAGAGAGAGAGGAGAAGAAGAAGAGGAAGAAGAAGAAGAAGAAGAAGAAGAAGAAGAAGAAGAAGAAGAAGAAAGACAAAGAGAAACTATGTTCATTAATTGGACTACATATCCCAAACATTGTTCTTACCTATTAAAGAATCTATAGTTCCTTACAAATATAAAATCCACTGCCTAAGTAGTAGTGTATTCCATGACATAGCACCTTAAGACAAAAGAGGTGTCCACATAGCCCAAGAAGGATCCTGTGTCCATTGGGATAGAGTTCATTGTTCAACTTGGCTTGACCAAAGAGATGGAGCTTGGGTTGGACCAAAAAGGAGCACAGAGTTGAAGCTGTAGCAGATTAGTCTCTGTGGAGCCTATGATGGAAGAAGCATGAAGGGGCAAGTTTAGAGAGAAGAAAGATGAAAGCCTAGCTTCATGGTTGTAGGCCACAAGTCCCATTCAGGAATTCTTAAACTGGAGTCCATCAACTCCCAAGGGGGTCTGTGGACTTGGATGGGGAAAAAAAATCTTTATTTTCACTAACCTTTGGCGTCTTTTGCTGTCCTACGTATTTAATTTTATGCGTTTGAAATATTCTGAAAAAGGGTCCAGAGGCTTCACCAAACTGCCAAAGGGGTCCATGACACATAAAAAGACCTAATTAAAAGAGATGATTAGAGATACTACATTTTGCTAGAAGGTACCCTAGACAACGAAGTAATAAAAACTACAGCAAGTTTCTCTGATAAAGGTATCATTTATCAAATATATAATAATCTGAGTAAAATGTATACAGTTAAGAGGCATTACCCAATTGAAAAATAGTCAAGGAATATGGACAGACAGTTTTCAAAACAAAAGAAATAAAAGCTATCTATAATCATGTGAAAAAATGTTCTAAATCACTATTGATTAGAGAATGGCAAATTAAAACAACTCTTATGTACTACCTCACACCTATCAAAAATAACAAATTCTGGAGGGGATGAGGGAAAATAGGTACACTAATTAACTGTTGGTGGTGCTGTGAAATATTCAAGTCATTCAGACAAACAATTTGGAACCACGCCCAAAAGGCTATCAAACTGTGCATACCCTTTGACTCAGAAAAACAATTACTAGGTCTGTACCTCGAAAAGATCAAAGAAAAAGGAAAAGGACCTACATGTACAAAAACCCTTTTTGTGGTAGCAAAGAATTGGAAATTGAAGGCATGCTCATCAGTTGGGGAATGGCTGAACAAATTGTGACATATGATTGTGAGGGAGTACTATTGTGCTATAAAGAACGGCCAGGGAGGAAGTTTTTAAAAAATGGCAAGACCTATATGAACTGATGCAAGGTGAAGTTAGAGGAACCAGTAGATCACTGTACAGAGTAACAACAATGTTGTTATGATGATCAACTGTGAAAGATTTGGCTACTCTGATCAATACAATAATCAAAGACAATTCCAAAGGACTCATGAAGAAAAAAAATGTTATCCACCTCCAGAGAGAGAACTGATGAACTTTGAGTATAAATTGAAGTATAATTTTCTTACTTTATTTATTTTTTTGCAACCTGGCTAATATGGAATTATGTCTCGCATGATTTCACAAGTATACTTGATATCATTTTGCTTGCCATCTAAGTGGGTCAGGAGGTTTGGGGAGGGAGAAGAGAACTTGGAAACCAATTTAAAAAGAAAAGAATGTTAAAAATAAATAAATAAATAACAAATTAGGGAAAAATATTTTTAAACAAAAGAATTGGGGAGAGTTCTATTTTTATGGGCAATGGATCTAAGCCAGAAGTTCTTAAACTTTCTTGGTTCATGGTGCTCTTAGAATCTCTGTGATTTTTTTTTCTTCACAGTGCCATAGGCCAAAAGAAATACCAACATTTATTAGGTAGTTAGGTCCAAACAACTTAATAACTATTTATGTCCTAACAACTTAGTAGCTGTTCAAAAAACTATTAAATATAAATTGAAAGAAAAATGACGTTTTTATTTCATTTAAAAATAACCACAATTACTAATGGGATGTTTGTGCCTGTTGGGAACTGCATGACTTCTTAAACAGTCACCCTAATTTCCTTTTCCATACTGATTTTCATTTGGTACTTGCTTTTTTTTCACAGCCACCCCAAACCCATCTTTGCAAAGTTATACATCATAGCCAATGAGGAAATTTGAGAATTAAATAGCATTATCAAAATGATAAGTAAATAAAACTGTATGTTAAATTTTCATGGATTGAAAGGAACATAGCATGACTTAATGTTGAAACTGTAAACTGCCTTGAGCTTGTGCTTTGTGGGATATCTGATAAATATTGAGGATTGCTGTTTTCTCTTGAAAATTTAAAATAGGCAGAGATCACCCTTCCCCAACCCAACAGTTTACTGTGGCACTCCAGGGCAATGCTGTGCATGTTTTGGCAATTGTGTTACTAAGGTGAAGAATCCCAAAAGAAAGACTAAGTGGGATGTGGGTGTGGGTGCAAGACTGTAGGGGGAAAAAGTTCCTCTCCTGGGCTCATTTTCTCACCTGTAGTAAAGGATTATTTAAACAGGTTCCTGGAGTCAGGAAAATCTGAATTCAAATCAGGCCTCAGTTGCTTATTAGCTGTGTGACCTTCAGCAAGTCACTTAACCCTGTTTGCCTCAATATCCTCATCTGTAAAATGAACTGGAGAAAGAAATGGCAAACCACTCCAATATCTTTGCCAAGAAAACCCCAAATGGGTCATGAATGGTCAGATATGACTGAGAAATGACTAAACAACAGCAAAAATGGCCTTTCTGTAACGAAGAATTTCCTATACACATATTAAAATCATATAAAATTTATTTAAAGATAAAATAACAAATAACTTTGTTCAATAATGCTCAAATTATTAACATCAAAATAGGCACAAAACACATAAACCATCTTGCCAGACATATTCATCAGATAGGTAGCTAAAACTGAGTTAACATGAAGAATAAGATGTGGCTGAAGGAAGACAGAAGGTAGTTAAGAAAGACTGAGAACTAATTTCCTATAGTTTGTATGTAGGGTCAAGATAAAAGCATTTGAACCTTTGCCACTGGTAAGCTTTATTCCTTTTATCTTTTTATTATCTATTTTGTACTCTTATTTCAAAATATTTCTTATATATATATATGTATATATGTATATATATATATATATATATATGTATATATATACATATATATATATATATATATATATATATATATATATATATGTATGTATGTAAATCTATCCCCTTCCATCTTAGCACAACCTTGTTTCATTGCCTAGACTATTGCATTAACTTTGAAATTAGTCTCTTCAAGTGTCTCCTCTCTCCAATCTATCATCTAACTGCTCAACACACTCTTAAGATTTCCTATTATCTCTAGGATCAAATATAAACTCTTGTTTGGCATTTAATGCTCTTTATTGTCTTCTTACGCTTTATACTCCTACACATAACTGTACAATTCAGCAACAGTGGCCTATTTGCATTTCTTATGAAAGGATCCTTTATCTCTCATATCCATTCCTTTTCATTGACTGCCCCATCCCCACTTCTGGAATGTTCTGCTCCCTCACCTTTGGCTATTAGCTTCCTTGGCTTCCTTCAAGATTCAGCTCAAATTACATCTTCTACAGAAGGTCTTTGTTTGTCTTCCATCTATTTTGTATATATCTTGTATGTACCTGGTTCTTTACATGCTGTTTGTCCCATTAGGATGTGAGTGCCTTGAAGGTATGGCTTATTGTTGCCATTTTTTTCCCTTTTATTCCAAGTGCTTAACATAGTGCTTGGCAGAAACTAAATATTTAATAAATACTTGACAAATGAGTTAAAATTGATCCCCCCATCACCACCAAAATGACAATATCTATATCTGTGTCACTCATCTATCTATCTATCTATCTATCTATCTATCTATCTATCTATCTATCTATCTATCTATCTATCATGTCCTAAAAGTCTTAGTGCAGTTTAAGCTTTAATAGTTTAAAACTGCACTAATACATTTGGAACATCCTGTATACTTCGGCCCCATTTTTACCTTAGCTGAACAGTCTTCCAGTAGCTCTCTCTCTCTCTGTCTCTCTGTCTCTCTGTCTGTCTGTCTGTCTCTCTGTCTCTCTCTCTCTCTCTCTCTCTCTCTCTATCTATCTCTCTCTCCTCCCTTCTTCCTCTGTCCCTCTCCCTCCCCCTCTCTCAGGTTAGGGCAGGTATTATTAACCAGGAGTCAGTGAACTTTAAAAAAAAAAAAAATATATATATATATATATATATATATATATATATATAGGCACTATTTCAATATTGTTGGTTAACTTTATAATCCTACATATTCTATTTATACATTTAAAGACATTATTCTGAAAAAGAGGCTCATACATTTTACCAGACTGACAAATAAGTCCATGACCCCAAAATGTTTATAACCTTGGGGTCAGGGGTTACTTCTCACTATTTAGACTGAGTAGTGTGCCTTTTGGAGAGAAAAAGATCAGCCTCCCCAGCTGGAGTAATAGCAGAAGAGGACAAGAGCCATGGCATGAAGGAGCAAGAGATGCGTCTCTTGTCAATCCCTCTTGCTACTGTGAGTTACTTGTTCTAATAGAAAAGAGTCTGCTTGCCCAGCAGTCTCGAAGTGAGTTTGCCTTCCAGGGGAAATCCAAATCAAAGTGTGGTATTATGAGTCTTGAGGGTGATACTAACAAAACCCCATGTGAGAGAAGAATTTCCCAAGAATATCAATGGGTTGACCCATTCACGACAAGTCTGAGGGGAGTCAAAACCACAGGCTGGCACTGAATTAGAAGGACTTTTTGACTGTGGGCAAAAGGTAGAATCAACCAGAGAATCTGAAATATTTTGATTGTTTATGGGCTACTGTGAATGCACGCACACACATGTGCATGCATGCACAGAATTTATATCTGCTTATGGATTCTCAAGAGGTTTTGATTTTTTTTGGTGCTGTCTGCATTTCCTGTAAAGTGAAATAAAGCTTATCATCTACTATTCAATAAGCACTAAGAAGCTTTAAAGTACGGTAGCTAGAGATCCTATTAACACATTTCTGGAAAACTATTCATAAGAATTAAGGAGCAGATAGGTAGCTCAATAGATAGAGCACTGGGGCTGGAGTCAGGAAGACTTATCTTCTTGAGTCCATATCTGGCCTCACATATTTACTAGCTGTGTTACCCTGGACAAGTCACTTAGCCCTATTTGCCTCAGTTCCTCATCTGCAAAATGAACTGGAGAAGGAAATGACAAACCACTCTATTATCTTTGCCAAGAAAACCCCAAATGGGATCACAGAGTCAGACACGACTGAAAAAACAGCTGACCAACAAATTCATAAGATCTGTAAATACACTACATTAGGAAATTTCCCAATGTAAACTAGATGGGCATAGGGAGCCTAAAGAGATGTTGACTTTTTTAGAGTGGGCCCCAAGATCAAGCATGGTCCATGGTGAGCCCAAAGCTTTCAAACTTAAGAACTTCTCCATTAGAAGCCATGGATTTCCTTCAAGAGCCATTAAATTATTTTAAGTGATATATGAAGTTTATAAGAGAGCATTGCATCTCATGTACACCCTATATCTTTGGGCATTTTTATCCTAAGGATGTGTTTCTCCATTGAAAATAGCTTGTGCAGACTGGCTCACCTGTGACTCTATTATTTAAGTAGCAGAGTTGCAAAATCTCTCTGGTAAGTCATCCAGGGCATACACTTTAAGAATCTATAATAATTAGAGGAACCAGTTAGTAACCCAGTGAAGTGAACTGATCTTCAAAGTTTCAAGTGGGGAAATGCAGTATTTGTAGGGAGGGAGAAGTTAAGGGGGAAGAGTGGAGGAGGGGAAGGAAATCTGCCTGACACTCTGATATCACAACTTAGAACCTTCACATCTGAGGTTTTGTTTTATTGCCTGGTCCCATTTTTCCATTGGCTGGTGTGTGGAAAAATAAACAAACAACAAAAAGAAACCCTCTCCATCTTCTTTTGACACTTTCTCTGTACAGTTTTCCAAGAGGAACGATGATGAATGAATGATTATTGTAAACACACATCAGTCAGCAAAAGTCTCTCATCCTTCCTTGGAAGCTGTGTTTCACTCACTCTAAATTAAAATGAAAAGTGTCTGTCAGGATGGCCTTGAGAGAAATGCCAGAAAGTATCTGTGTTATATGTTCCCTCCATTTAGGCACTTTTTCTTCTGTCCAGTGAGTGATATGTTCAAGAATGCCCCAAGTGGATGACTCCAGCAATGGATGAAGACATAGTCATTCTTGAATTCCTGCCTGTGGGCAAGAAGGCTATAATACAATTGAAGACAGTTTGCTTTTTTAAATTGGTGGTTCCTTCCTCTCTTTCAAAGTAGAAGTATGATTTCATCCTCTATAAATCAATAAAAACTCTAGCTATTCAATTTCCATTTTTTAAAAGGGAAATTACATCATTGACTAGTCTTCAGATAAATAAGACCTTCACGTTCCCATATATCAATTTGCATCTTAACTGTGAAATGGATATTGTCAGCGCCTGAAGCTGGCAACTGTTTGTCACATTTAATTGTAAAGTAATGTGAACTTTCTGAATGAGTTGAAGAAATGGGAATCTATGCATTCTATTTCTGCTTTGAAAACCGGGTTTCCTTGGGAGACTTTCTTATGTGTCAGGAAAAGGTCACAGGAAAATTATGCTATTGGAACAACACAGTAGAAACTAAGTTCTGTAAATCAAAGCCTAGAAAGAGCAAAGTAGGGGGAAGATCAACTGGGATTCAGGAGACATGGGTTTTAGTCTTAGCCCTTCAATGAACTAGCTGTGTGACCTTGAGCAAGTCACTTTCTTTCTGTCAGGAGACTTAGAAATCATCTAATCTAAACTCCTTATTTTACGGATGAGAAAACTAAGCATATGGAACTACATGGCCTCTAAAGTCCCTTTCAGCTCTACATCTATGATTTTTTCTTGCTGAAATGGTTTCTTTTTTTAATCATAGACAGATAGCCTGATGCAATTAGGGTGAAGATTCTCTAAAGCATGACAATCTCTAAGACTGGGAGAATCAATTAGGTTCATCATATCCTAGTTGTGGACATGCTTATATTTCCTTAAAGCCTCCTGGTTTTCCAAATATGTTTATACTGGTTCCAAGAAAAATAAATATTCATTACAGTTCATCAATAAATATTTCTTAAGTGCATGTTATGCTCCAGACACAGTGCTAGATACTAGAGATACAAAAAACAAACAAACAAACAAGTAAACAAAAGCCAGAAACAAAACCATCCCTGACCCTCAAAGAGCTTCCAGTCTTTTAGGGGCAGGAGAGAAACAGCACAAATATATGAGTAAATACAAAGTAATTTGGCTTGAAGTGATGGGGAGTGAGAGAGGAGAGATTTCAATAATAGTTGGGGGAAATCAGGAAAGGCCATATGTAAGAAGTATCACCTGAGCTGAGCTTTGAAGAGAGATAAGGATTCTAAGAGATGTAACTGAGGAAGGAGTGCATGCCAGGTATGGGGGTGAGGGTGGGCACTGTCCTGAGCAAAGTCAAACAGAAAGGGAATGGAATGTTTGTGGGGCACAGAAAGTAGGCCAATTTTGCTGGAATGTAGAGCGTGAGAAAACGAATACTGCTTCTGGTATGTTATATAAACTCTTTAGAAAAACAATATAATGAGTTAAGTGGGGGGGGAAAGCTAGAATCAGGGACTCATTCTCTTAATATAAACAAGAGTCTGATGCTTTCTGAAAAAAATATGTTTAAGTTTTGCAGAATAAAAGTTGTCTGGAAAGAGTTACAAGGTACAGGGCCCCAAATGCATCTGAGTTCACCTTTCCCTAAGTACATTCAATATTCCCTCTCTTTTCTAAACAACTCAACAGTGACTTTGTGAAGGAATATATAAATAACTGACAATTGACGGATGATTTTTTTAAAATTCAAGACCAAACACTGGTAAACAGAAAGATAAATCATTTCAGCTTTGTGAGGTAGCCAGAATTATAATGGCAAAATACAGAGATTTTGAAACTTTGAAGTCATGGCTGGAGAAACGCATCCAGATTTCTATTCAGAGCTAATTCTTGGACTCTAACTGGCATTATTAAACACTTAGTACACATGCCATAGTCTATGTATTGCTTGAAGACAGGGTCATTGCCCTTAACTTAAGGAATGGGTAACATAAAGCAAATATATACAAAGGGTCAAAAGGGATGATAAAAATAATCAATCAACCCACCAACTGACCAGTGCATAAGCATTTATTAAATACTCAGCATGTGCCAGGCATGAGCAAAACATTTCCTACCTTCAAGGAATTTACCTTGTAGTGATGGGAGACAACATGAACATATATAAGTATATTCATAGTATATATACATATATATGCATATATACAATGTGTGCTCATACATATATTTACATGCTATATTTGTATATATATTATATCATATGTGTATACACATATTTATATATAATAAAGAGGTATATGTATATATGTATTTATATATTTCATAGAAATATGTTATATCATACGTAAATATATGCATATATTAAAGAGGCTTACTTTCTAATAAGGAAAGACAACATGAACATATATAAATATACACATAATATATGCAAAATGAATATAGGTTAGTTTGTGGAGTGAGGATATAAGTACCTAGGGTAATCAGGAAGGGCTTGATTTGAGTTTAGTATTTAAAGAAATCAGGGATTTTTAGCGGTAGAGATGAAAAGGAACTGCCTTCTGGACATGAGGTATAGCCAGTGAAAAATATGGGATGGGAAATAAAGGGTCTTATTTTACATATTCCTCTCTTTGGGAAGTATCTGAAATGCAAAAACTAAATAGTGCTTCTGCTATGTTAAACAACTCTTCAAAAAAAGAATGTGGGTTAAGTGAAAAAAAAAATGAAGAATAATCATTCTCAGCATAAACAGAATCTGATGTTACCAATCAGTAGCCTAGTCTTATTAGTTCTACCTCTATAATATCTTTAAAACTTATTCCCTTTCTCCATTTATGATTCAAGCTCTCATGGCCTTTTGCTTGGGCTATTCCAGACATCTCCTGATTGATCTTCCTACTTCATGTCTCTTCCCTCTCCAATACACCCTCTACACAGTCACCAAATCAATATTCACCAAGTATTAGTCTGACCATCTCACTCCTTTGATCAAAAACCTGTAGTGGTGTCCTCTAGCCTTTAGGGCATACTATAAATATTTAAAGCAAACCTTTTGTAGTCTGGCCTCTATCTCTTTTTTTTTTGGGGGGGTGGCAATTAGAGCTAGGCGACTTGCCCAGTGTCACATAACTGGTAAGTGTCAAGTGTTTGGGTCTGAAGCCAGATTTGAACTCAGGGCCTTCTAACTTCAGGGCTGGTGCTCTATCCACTGCGCCACCTAGCTGCCCCACCTCTATCTATCTTTCCAACTTTAGATTACTCTCTAGATTACTGTCACAGCTAGGTGGTTCAGTGGATAGAGTGCTGAGTGTTAGGTGTGGAGTCAGAAAGACTCCTTTTCAGGAATACAAATCCACTCAGGTACTTACTAGCTGTGTAATCCTGGGCAAGTCACTTAACCATGTTTGCCTCAATTTCCTCATTTGTAAAATGAGCTGGAGAAGGAAATGGCAACCCACTCCAGTATCTTTGCTAAGAAAACTGCAAATGAGGTAATGATAAGTTAGGCCCAAGTGAAATGACTGAACAACAACAACAGAAGCTTACTGTCTATTCCTGAGACATGGCTTTATAACCCTTATCTCTGTATCTGGAATATTCTCCCTCCTCACCTCTGCTTGGCACTTAGTATAGCTTAATAAATACTTCTTTTTTGGTTAATTGATTTCAAAATCCTTCTCTTTGTTCAGGGATGAATTCAGATGCCACCTCCTACATAAAGCCTTTCTTGATCACCCCAGTAGTCAATACTCTTTCCTTCTCAAGTGATCAGTGTACACACTGTGTCCCTCTAATGGAATGCAAGTGGCCAGAAAAGAATTATGAGATACGTTTTTATTTAAGCCAGGGCCTCTAAGCCTAGATTTTATCATAAACTTAGATGGGAAAAAATATATCTTTATTTTAACTCTTATTATACATTATAATGTATTATATTATATATTATGTGTATATTTAAAAATAATTATTCTTTCAATAATGTTTTTTTAAAAGCACCTTATTTTGAGGAGTCCAGGGATTTTGCCAGAATATTAAAGGAGTCCATGACACAAAAAAAGGTTAAGAACCTTTGATTTAAATTCTAGTCCAGCTTTGCCACAAATTAGCTGCGTGTCTGGGGCAAGTTAAGGGGCTAAGGATTCCCTTATTGGTTAGAGCATAATTAAAAAGTAATGGGCATGGTTTCTCTTTGGCCTGTTTTATCTTTGATCTCTTAGAAATTTCCACCACTATAAGTTGGCTGGCTTGCAAACGCAAGCTATCATCATATGGCTTAATAGGAGAGAGTGAGTGGCTAGATACAACTCTGTCACCATTAGAGGAAAAATCAGTCAAGGCATATCTGTTACTGCTAACAGTTAGAAGTATTATACTCCTAAGTAGGACAAAACAATTTTTTATCCATTCAACATTCATTCATTCTCATCTCTTTTACCCCATGACAATATGGGCACAGATCTGCTGAATATCAGTGCTAAAGATTCCTTACTTCCTCTTTCTGTTTCTGTCTTAACAATAAGAACATTTACCACTGAATTTTTGCAGTCTCTTACTCAATAGTTTGTGGTCTTAAAGAGATTAATCTCATAGTCAGATGTTACACCTAACATCAGTCACCCTCTTTGCATACCGCAACCCCATATCTCTTCATTTGATAAACTGACTCCAATTCATCTCCCACTCCTGTCCCATTCTTTGTACTTGTATTTTTCACACTTAGAATAGTGCTCGGAACAAAATAGGTGCTTAATAAATGCTAGCTGATTTAGTGACATGCTTTTGTAGGAATATTCTACACATTATTATTTCTATTGCATAAACAACCATAACCTTCTCTACTTGAGATCCAATAACAGAAAGGTGGGTTTTAGAAACCATATCTCTTTAGCTGCTAGACCATGCTTCGTCTTCTTCTTCCACCTGTTTATCATTTCTTATAGCATGATAGTATTCCATTACATTCAGACAGCACAACTTGTTCAGCCATTCCCCAATTGATGGGCATCCTCTCAATTTCTAATATTTTTTGACCACAAAAAGAGCTGCTATAAATCTTCTTGTACATGTGGATGCTTTCCCCTTTTTTATGATCTCTTTGGGATGCAGAACTAGTAGTGGTATTGCTGGATCAAAGGGTCTGAACAGATCTATAGCGCTTTGGGCACAATTCCAAATTACTCTACAGAATGGTTGGATCAGTTCACAACTCCACCAACAATGCATTAGTGTTCTAATTTTCCCACATCTTCTCCAATGTTTATCATTTTTCCTTTTTATCACATTAGTCAAAATTCTAGGTGTGAGGTGGCACCTCAGAGTTGTTCTAATTTGCATTTTTCTAATCAATAGTTATTTACAGCATTTTTTCATATGACTATAGATAGCTTTAATTTCTTCCTCTGAAAACTGCCTGTTCATATCCTTTGACCATTTATCAACTGGGGAATGCCTTGTATTCTTTTAAGTTTGACTCAGTTCTCTATATATTTTAGAAATGAGGCCTTCATTGGAGACACTGGCTGTAAAGATTGTTTCCCATCTTTCTGCTTCTCTTCTAATCTTGGTTGCATTGACTTTGTGTAAACCCTTTTTAATTTGATCTAATCAAAATTATCCATTTTGTATTTCATAATGTTCTCTATCTCTTGTTTGGTCATAAATTCTTCCCTTCATAGATCTACAGGTAAACTATTCCTTGCTCTCCTAATTTGCTTATAGTTTCAGCCTTTATGTCTAAATCATGTACCCATTTTGACTTTATATTGGTCTATGGTGTAAGATGTTGCTCTATGCCTAGTTTCTGCCATACTGTTTTCCATTTTTCCCAGCAGTTTTTGTCAAATACTGATTTCTTATTCCAGAAGCTGGAGTCTTTGGATTTATCAAACAGTAGATTACTATAGTCCTTGACTACTGTGTCTTGCATATTTAACCTATTCCACTGATCCACCACTCTATTTCTTAGCCAGTACCAAGTAGTTTCAATGACTGCTGCTTTATAATACAGTTTTAGATCTGGTATGGCTAGGCCACCTTCCCTTGCATTGCTTTTCATTAATTCCCCAGATATTCTGGACCTTTTTTTCTTACAAATGAATTTCATTATTATTTTTTCTAGTTTTATAAAATAATTTTTTTGTTGTGATTGGTATGGCACTGAACAAGTAAATTAACTTACGTAGAATTGTCATTTTTATTATATTGCCTTGGCCTACTGAGCAACTGGTATTTTCCCAATTACTTAGATCTGACTTTATTTGTGTGAAGTGTTTCATAATTGTGTTCATATAGTTCCTGGGTTTGTCTTGGCAGGTAGACTCACAAATACTTTTTATTGTCTATAGTTACTTTAAATGGAATTTTTCTTTCTCTCTCTTGCTGCTGGGTTTTGTTAGTAATATGTAGAAATGTCAATCATTTTTATGGGCTTATTTTATATCCTGTAACTTTGCTAAAATTGTTAACTATTTCAAATAGCTTTTTTAGTGGATTCTCTAGGTATAACATCATATCATCTGCAAAGAGTGATAGCTTTGTTTCTTCATCACCTATTCTAATTTCTTCAGTTTCTTTTTCTTCTCTTATTGCTAAAGCTAACATTTCTAGTACAATATTAAGTGACAGTGGTGATAATGGACATCCTTGTTTCACCCCAATCTTATTGGAGATGCTTCTAGATTCACCCCATTACACATAATGCTTGCCAACATTTTAGATAGATGCTACTTAATATTTTAAAGAAAACTCCATTTATTTCTATGCTCTCTAGTGTTTTAACAGGAATGGGTATTGTATTTTTCAAAAGCTTTTCCTGAATCTATCAAGATACTCATGATTTCCGTTAATTTTGTTATTGATATAGTAAATTATGCTGATACTTTTCCTAATATTGAACCAGCCCTGCATTCTTGGTCTCAGTGTATTATCCTCATGATTAAGTTGCTTTAGTTTCTTTGGCAATATTTTATTTAAAATTTTTATATCTACATTCATTAGGGAAATTTGTCTATAATTTTCTCTCTCTGTTTTGGCTCTTCCCATTTTAAGTATCAGCACCATATTTGTATTATAGAAAGAATTTAAGGACTTCTGCTTCCAGGAGCCAAGATGGTGGAGCAAGAAGTAAGTCACTCTCATCCTCCTTTATTGACCACTGAAAGCCCAGAAAATATCACCCCAAGAAAAACCCTTGAATAGCTGAGCCAGCAGAAAGATGGGGTGCAACAGTCTTGTAGCCCAGGAATCTTGGAGGATTAACCAGAAAGGCCCCTCTTGCTCTGGAGGTGGGGAAGCAGTAGAGGATGGGAAGTGTCCCAGCAAGACAGCAGCAAGTTCCACTTCAGCCTCCCGGGGGGAGATCCTGAGACCTAGGGTGGTGAAGCAGTCAAATGTCAACATCAGGACCCCTTTCCTCCTCCACCCCGAGTACCTCAATATAGGCAGGGGAACTGGTAGAAACCACCTTAGAAAACCACCACATGCAACAGCATTCTCCAGCAGCCAAATCACTGGGTGCCTCACTACAACTCTGGGAAGCACAACTCTAGGAGGCAAAGCTCCAGGCTGACAGACATCCTTCAGCAGCCAAACATAGAAGTGCAAAGCCTAGGTGAGCAGGAGCCAAGCATTCTAGTGCAAAGCCCAGGTGTGCAGGCATCCCCCAGGGACCAGACTCCCCACCCTGATCCCAAGAGCTCTAGTGTTGCTGACCCCAGCCCAGTACCAGGTAAGCTGCCAGAACCTGCAGCCTCCAGCTTCCAGCACCTGAGGCCTGAGCACACAAAGCCAGTGACCAGGTCCTGGTCTGCAAGCACCAGAAGCTTGGGTCAGTGCCCCCTGTGCTCCAGCAGGAATGCTCAACATTTTTTTTTTTAAGTCAGGAAACAGGCAAACACCATGAGCAAAAAAGCAGAAACAATGACCATAGATTCTTATGGGGATAGGGAAGACCAAAGCACAAATTCAGAAGAGGACAACATTGTCAATATCCCCACAGCCAAAACCTCAAAAGGGAATATGAACTGGTCTCAAGCCCTAAAAGCCTTCTTGGAAGAGTTTAAGAACGATTTTAAAAGTCAGATAAGAGAGGAAGAAGAAAAATTGGGAAAAGAAATGAGGGATATGCAAGAGAGAGTCAATAGCTTGGAAAAGGAAGGACAAAAATTAACTGTAGAAAGCAAGTCCTTTCAAAAATATAATTGGCCAAATGGGAAAAAAAAGTACTCTGAAGAAAACAACCCCTTAAAATGCAAATTGGCCAAATGGAAAAGGAGGCACAAAAGCATACTGAAGAGAACTCCTTGAAAAGTAAAATGGGCCAAATGAAAAAGGAGGTACAAAATCTAAAAGAAGAAAATAATTTGTTAAAAATTAGAATTCAGCAAGTGGAAGCTAATGACTCTATGAGAGATCAAGAATCAGTGAAACAGAAACAAAAGAATGAAACAATAGAAGAAAACATAAAATACCTCATTGATAAAACAACTGACCTGGAAAATAGATCCAGGAGCCAATTTAAAATTGTTAGTCTACCTGGAAACCATAATGAAAAAAAAAGAGCTTGGACAGCATCTTTCAAAATATCACCAAGGAAAACTGCATTGAGGTCCTAGAACCAGAGGGTAAAATAGTCATTGAAAGAATCCACAAATCACCTCCTCGAAGAGATCCCTAATTGACAAACCAAGGAATATTGTTGCCAAATTTCAAAATTACCAGATCAAAGAGAAAATACTGCAAGCAGCTAGAAAGAAACAATTTAAATATCATGGAACCACAGTCAGGATTATGCAGGACCTTGCAGCTTCTACTTTAAGAGATCAGAGAGTGTGGAACGCAATAATCTGTAAGGCAAAAGAGTTTGGATTGCAACCAATGATCAACTACCCAGTGAAATTGAGCATAATCTTTCAGGAGAGGAAATGGACATTCAACCAAACATGGGGCTTCCAAACCTTCCTGATGAAAAGACCAGAGCTCAACAGAAAATTTGATCTTCAAATACAAGACTCAAGAGAGGCATAAAAAGGTAAACAGGAAAGAAAAAAACATGTGATTAATAAGGGCAAATTATTTATATCCCTACAAGGGAAGATGACACTTGTAATTCTTATTTTTTAAAGTTAATTTATTTTTAATTTTCAACATTCACTTCCTCAAGATTTCAAGTTCCAAATTTTCTCTCCCATCTCATCCCTCCCCTAACCCTAAAATGGCATGCACTCTGAATATCCTTTCTCCTAATCTACCACCCCTTCTCTTATTCCCCTTCCCCCTCGATTTTCCTGTAGGGCAGGATAGATTTCTATACCCCATTGCCTGTATATCTTATTTCCCAGTTGCATATGAAAGCAATTTTTTAAACATTTGTTTTAAAACTTTGGGTTCCAAATTTTCTCCCTCCCCACCTATCTTCATTGAGAAAGCAAGCAATTTGATACAGATTATACATGTGTAGTCATGTAAAACACTTTCATAGTAGTCATGTTGTGAAAAACTAAGTATATATTTCCCTTAATCCTATCCTGCCCCCATTTGTCCTATTCTCTCTTTTGACCCTGTCCCTCCTCAGAGACACTTGTAACTCTTGAGAACTATATTGTTATTATGTCATTTAAAAGGGTATACATAGACAGAGGGGGTGGGTTTAAGTTGACTTTGATGTGATGATAAAAAAAAAACCAATGAAGTGGTGAAAAATGAGGAAAGGAGAGGCAGACAAGGGTAAATTACATCACATGAAAAGGCATAAAAACCTAATACTGTAGAGGGAAAGAATGGAGGGAAATGAGCATTGTTTGAGCCTTACTCTCATCAGATTTGGTTGAAAGAGGGAATGATGTAATCAATTTAGATATAGAAATCTAACTTACCCTATAAGAAGTAGGAAGGGAAAGGGAAATAAAAAAGGAGAGGTGAATAGAAAGGAGGGAAGAAGTAAAAAAGGGTAAAGGGGAAGTAAAGTGAGGGGCCTAATAAAAGGGAGGACAGGCTGAGGGAGGCAATGGTTGAAAGCAAAACTCTAGTGAGGAGGGAAAAGGAGAAAGGGGAGAGAAAATCATAAAAGGGTTGGGGGGGAATAGGATGGAGAGAGGCACAGATAGTAATCATAACTGTGAATGTAAATGGGATCACCTGTCTCATAAAATGGAAGCAGATAGCAGACTGGATTAAGAACGATAATCCTACAATATGTTGCTCACAAGAAACACATTTGAAGCAGAGGGATACACAGAGAGGAAAGGTAAAAGGCTGGAGCAAAATATAGTATAGGGTAGCAATCCTGATTGCAGGCAAAGCAAAAGCAAAAATAGATCTAATTAAAAGGATAAAGAAGGAAGCTACATTCTGCAAAAAGTACCATAGACAATGATGTAATATCATTACTAAACATATATGTCCCAAGTGGTATAGCATCCAAGTTCTTAGAGGAGAAGTTAAGGGAAAAACATATAAGGGGGACCTCCAACTCCTCCTTTCAGAAGTAGATAAATCTAACCACAAAATAAACAAGAAAGAAGTTAAGGAGATGAATAGAATTTTAGAAAAGTTAGATATGGTTGACCTCTGGAGAAAACTGAGTAGGGATAAAAAAGAATATACCTTTTTTCTCAGTAGTACATGGCACCTACACAAAATTAACTATGTAATGGGGCATAAAAAAACTCAAATCTAGTGCTAAAAGACAGATATATTAAATGGATCCTTTTCAAATCCATGATGCAATAAAAATCACATGTGATAAAGAACCATGGAAAGATAGACTAAAAATTAATTGGAAATTAAATAATTTAATCCTAAAGAATGAGTGGGTCAAACAAGAAATCATAGAAACAATCAATAACTTCATCCAAGAAAATGACAATAATGAGACAGCATACCAAAATTTACAGGATGCAATGGAAGTGGTTCTTAGGGGAAGTTTTATATCTCTAAACGCTTACATTAATACAATAGAGAAAGGGGATATCAATGAATTGGGCATGCAACTAAAAAAGCTAGAAAAAGAACAAATTAAAAATTCCCAATTAAATAGCAAATTAGACATCCTGAAAACCAAAGGAGAAATTAAGAAAATTGAAATTAAGAAAACTACTTAACTAATAAATAAAACTAAGAGCTAGTTTTATAGGAAAAAAACAATAAAATAAATAAACCTTTGATTAATTTGATTAAAAAAAAAAGAAAGAAGAAAACCAAATTACCAGTATCAAAAATTAAAAGGGTGAGTTTACCACCAAATGAAAAGGAAATTAAAACAGCAATTAGGAACTATTTTGCCCAAATGTATGCCAATAAATTAGACAATCTTAGTGAAATGGATGAATATTTACAAAAATATAAATTGCCCAGATTAACAGAAGAGGAAATAAAATACTTAACTCCATTTTGGAAAAAGAAATTGAACAGGGGGCGGAGCCAAGATGGCAGAGTGAAAGCACTGACTTGCTTGAGCTCTCCCCCAAACCCCTCCAAATGCTCATAAAAAATGGCTCTAAACAAATTCTGAAGCAGCAGAACCCACAAAAAGGCAGAGTGAAACAAATTTCAAGCCCAAGACAACCTGGATGATTGATCAGAAAGGTGCATCATGCAGGGCTGGGAGCGCAGCTGAGCTTGGGCACGCAGGCCACAACGAACCTAGAGCAGGCCTCAGAGGACTGAATCGTGGGCAGCTGTGGAGGTTTCCAGACTCCTCAATCCACGAATGCCAAAGACAACTTAGAAGGTCAGTGGGAAAAGTCTGTTTCTGTCGGTGCTGAGAGAGGAAGGGGAGGTCTCAGCTCCATTCCCCAAGAGTGTGGCCCTGGGGTGAGGGGCAGCTGCTTCCCGAGCTTCAGGCCCATAGACTGAGGGGGAATCCAGTGGCTGATCAGAGAGGGATTGCAGGGATCTTTCTGCTGGTGCTGATGCAGGAATCTCTTGCTTTGCTCGTGTTTGGATCTGGGTCACAGTTCTGGACGGGGGTCCTGGGGTGAGGAGGAGCGCTGGGGTGGTGGAGCTTGTAGTGGCTGTGGACAGGAAACCTTCCTCACAGTTACAGGATACAAAGGAATACTTGTGGTCACAGGCCAGGAAAGGAGTAAACATCTCACCCCTTATCATACCACCTTGGAAGAACTGAAAATTTACAGGTCCCTACAAGTATCTCTGAAAACAGCTGTATAAACCCCTGAAGCTTGGTACAGTACATTCTCCACACTGGAAGCAGACTCTTACCTTAACAAAGAGTTTGAAACTCAAGTAATTGGCTGGATCATGAGCAAGCAGCGCAAAAAGAGTCAGACTATATTATCTTACTTTGGTGAAAAGAAGATCAAAATATACAACCAGAAGAAGACAACAAAGTCAAAGCTCCTACATCCAAAGCCTCCAAGAAAAATATGAATCAGTCCCAGGCCTTGGAAGAGCTCAAAAGGGATTTTGAGAAGCAAATAAGAGAAGTAGAGGAAAAACTGGGAAGAGAAATGAGAGTGATGCAAGAAAATCATGAAAAACAAGTCAACAGCTTGCTAAAGGAGACCCAAAAAATACTGAAGAAAATAACACCTTAAAAATAGCCTAACCCAAATGGCAAAAGAGGTCCAAAAAGCCAATGAGGAGAAAAATGCCCTAAAAAGAAAATTGGCCAAATGGAAAAGGAAGTCCAAAAGATTACTGAAGAAAATACTTCCTTAAAAATTAGAATAGAGCAATTGGAAGACAGTGACTTTATGAGAAATCAAGACACTGTAAAACAAATCCAAAAGAATGAAAAATTAGAAAACAATGTGAAATATCTCATTGGAAAAACAACTGACCTGGAAAATAGATCCAGGAGAGAGAATTTAAAAATTATTGGACTATCTGAAAGCCATGATCAAAAAAAGAGCCTAGACATCATCTTTCAAGAAATTATCAAGGAAAACTGCCCTGATATATTAGAACCAGAGGGCAAAATAGAAATTGAAAGAATCCACAGATCTCCTCCTGAAAGAGATCCCCAAAGGAAAACTCCTAGGAATATTATAGCCAAATTCCAGAGTTCCCAGGTCAAGGAGAAAATATTACAAGCTGCCAGAAGGAAACAATTCAAGTACTGTGGAAACACAATCAGGATAACACAAGATTTAGCAGCTTCTACATTAAAGGACCGCAGGGCATGGAATATAATATTCCAGAGGGCAAAGGAGATAGGATTACAACCAAGAATCACCTACCTAGCAAAACTGAGTATAATCCTTCAGGGGAAAAAATGGTCATTCAGTGAAATAGAGGACTTTCAAGCATTCTGATGAAAAGACCAGAGCTGAATAGAAAATTTGACTTTCAAATACAGGACTCAAGTGGAACATGAAGAGGTAAACAGGAAAGAGAAATCATAAGAGACTTATTAAGATTGAACTGTTTACATTCCTGCATGGAAAGATGATATTTATAACTCATGAGACCTTTGTCAGTATTAGGGTAGTTGGAGGAAAAAAATTGTATGTATGTTTAGATAGATAGATAGATAGATAGAGGGCACAGGGTGAGTTGAAGATTAAGGGGTCATATCTGGAGAATAAAATTAAGGGATGAGAGAGGATTATACTCGAAGAAGAAAGGGAGAGGTAGAATGGGGTAAATTATCACAAAAAAAAGAAAAGAAAAGTCTTTACAGTGGAGGGGAAACGGGGGAAGGTAGAGGGAATGAGTGAATCTTATTCTCATAGGATTTGGCTTAAGGAGGGAATAACATACACATTCAATTGAGTATGGAAATTTGTCTTACCCTACAGGAAAATAGGGGGAGAAGGGAACAAGAGAGCAGCAGCATGATAGAGAGGAGGGCAGATTGGGAGGGTAATCAGAAGTAAATACTTCTGAGGAGGGACAGGGTCAAAAGAAAGAATAGAATAAATGGGAAGGCAGGATAGGATTAAGGGAAATAGAGTTAGTTTTTCACAACATGTCTACTATGGAAGTGTTTTATGTAACTGCACATGTACAACCTATATGGAGTTACTTGCCTTTTCAATGAGGGTGGGTAGGGAGAGAGGAAGAGAGAAAATCTGAAACCTAAAGTTTTAAAAACATATGTTTAAAAAAATGTTTTCATATGCTACTGGGAAATAAGAAATATAGTAAATGGGATACAGAAGTCTATCCTGCCCTACAGGAAAATAGAAGGGGAAGGGGATAAGAGAAGGGGGGAGAGATAGAAGAGAAGACAGACTAGGGGGAGGGATATTCAAAATGCATGCCATCTTGGGGTTGGGGGAGGGGTGAGATGGAGTGAAGATTTGGAGCTCAAAAACTTGTGGAAGTGGTGGCTTTGCTGCTGCTGCCCCCACCCCTGGGAGCAACTTCTCCCTCTCCCCCTCCAGCCCCGCCTGGTAGCTGACATAAAGATGAGTAGCTCAGAGGAAGTATCGTGGATCTCATGGTTCTGTGGGCCTCGTGGCAAAGAATTCTTCTGTGAGGTGGATGAAGACTATATCCAAGACAAATTCAACCTCACAGGGCTTAACGAACAGGTGTCCCACTCTAGGCAGGCACTAGACGTGATCCATGACTTGGAACCTGATGAAGAGTTGGAGGACAACCCTAACCAGAGTGACCTGATCGAGCAGGCAGCCGAGCTGCTATATGGACTGATTCATGCCTTCTACATCCTCAAAAACTGTGGCATCGCCCATATGTTGGAAAAATAACAGCTGGGAGACTTCGGCTATTGTCCCTGTGTATATTGTGAAAACCAATCCATTTTGCCCATTGGACTGTCAGACATACCAGTTGAGGCCGTGGTGAAGCTGTACTGCCCCAAATGTTTACACCCCCAAGTCATCCAGGCACCACCACACAGACAGTGCTTACTTTGGCACTGACTTTCCCCACATGTTCTTCATGGTGCATCCTGAGCACAGGCCCAAACAGACTGCCAACCAATTTGTGCCCAGGCTGTATGGCTTCAAGATCCACCCTACTACTTATCAACTGCAGCTTCAGGCAGCCAGCAACTTTAAGAGCCCCGTCAAGACTATCTGCTGATTCGTCTCCTCCTCTGCCCCCCAACACCTCAGGCTGTGACACCATTCCCTCTCCCTCGAGTACACACACACCGTTCCAGAACCCCTAATTGTTTTTAATTTAAATTAAGAAGAAGTCATTATTGTGGTGGTGTGGTGGGAGTATGACATAAAGTGGAGGAAAAGTCAAAAAAAAAAGAACAACTAATTTCAACACTATGTAAACTATTTGGGGAAATAGGTGAAGAAGGAGTCATACCAAATTCTTTTTATGATACAAATATGATGCTAATACCTAAACCCAGGAAGAGCCAAAACAGAGAAAGAAAATTATAGACCAATTTCTCTAATGAATTTGATGCAAATATTTTAAATAAAATATTAATAAAGAGATTACAGCAACTTATTTCAACTTATGACCAGGTAGGTTTCATACCAGGACTGCAGTGTTGGTTCAATATTAGGAAAACTATCAGCATAATTGACTACATCAACAACAAAACTAATAGAAATCATATGATTATCTCAACAGATGCAGAAAAAGCAATTGACAAGATACAACACTCATTCCTATTAAAAAAAAAAACAACATTTCAGAGCATACGAATAAATGGGATCTTCCTTAAAATGATAGGTAGCATCTATCTAAAACCATCAGCAAGCAAAGCTAGAAGCATTTTCCATAAGATCAGGGGCCAAACAAGGATGTCCACTATCACCACTATTATCCAATATTGTACTAGAAATGTTGACTTTAGCAATTAGAGAAGAAAAATGAATTGAAGGAATTAGAATAGGCAAAGAAGAAACAAAGCTATCACTCATTGCAGATTATATAATGGTATACTTAGAGAATCCTAGAGAATCAAGTAAAAAATCACTTGAAAAAATTAACAAATTTAACAAAGTTGTAGGATATAAAATAAACCCACATAAATCATTGGCATTTCTATATATTGCTAACAAAGCCCAATAGCAAGAGATAGAAAGAGAAATTCCATTTAAAGTTACTGTAGACACTATAAAATATTTTGGAGTCTACCTGCCAAAACAAAAGCAGAAACTATATGAACACAATTATAAAACACTTTTCACACAAATAAATTCAGATCTAAATAATTGGAAAAAAATATCAATTGCTTATGGGAGGCCAAGCTAATATAATAAATATGACAATTCTACCTAAATTAATTTACTTATTCAGTGCAATACCAATCAAACTACCAAAAATTATTTCGTAGAGCTAGAAAAAACAATAACAAAATTCATCTGGAAGAACAAAAGGTCCAGATTATCAAGCGACCTAATGAAAAGAAATACAAGGGAAAGGGGCCTAGCTGTACCAGATCTTAAATGGTATTATAAAGCAGCAATAATAAAAGCTACGTGGTACTGGCTAAGAAATAGAGTAGTGGATCAGTGGAATAGGTTAGGTATGCAAGACACAATAGTCAATGATTATACCAAGCTACTGTTTGATAAATCCAAAGGCTCTAGCTTCTGGGTTAAGTACTCATTATTTAACAAAAACTGCTTGGGAAAACTCAAAATAGTGTGGCAGAAACCAAGCATAGAGCAATATCTTATACCCTATACCAAGATAAAGTCAAAATAGATACATGATTTAGATATAACGACTGACACTTATTGAGCAAACTAGTAGAGGGAGAAATAGTTTACCTATCTGATCTATGGAGAAGGGAAGAATTTATGACCAAACAAGAGACAGAGATCATTATGAAATGCAAAATGGATAATTGTGATTACATTAAATTGGAAAGTTTTTGCACAAGCAAAGCCAACACAACCAAGATTAGAAGGGAAGAAAAAATCTGGGAAACAATTTTTATGGCCGGTGTCTCTGATAAAGCCCTCATTTCTAAAATATATAGAGAACTGAGTCAAATTTGTAAGAATACAAGTCATTCCCCAATTGATAAATGGTCAAAGGATATGAACAGGCAGTTTTCAGAGGAAGAAATTAAAATTATCTATATTCATGTGAAAAAATGCTCTGAATCACTATTGATTAGAGAAATGCAAATTAAAACAACTCTAAGGTACCACCTCATACCTAATTAGTTGACTAGAATATTAACTAATATAACAAAAAAGAAAATGATAAATATTGGAGATGTGGGAAAATTGGAGCACTAATGTATTATTGGAGTTGTGAAATGATCCAACCATTTTGGAGAACAATTTGGAACTGTGCTCAAATGGCTATAAAATTGTGTATGCCCATTTACCCAGCAATATCCCTTCTAGGTCTATATGCCAAAGAGATCATAAAAATGAGAAAAGAACCCGCATGTACAAACATATTTATAGCAGCTCTTTTTGTGGTGGCAAAGAATTGGAAAATGAGGGGATGCCCATCAATTGGGGAATGGCTGAACAAGTTGTGCTATATGAATGTAATGGAATACTATTGTGCAGAAATGATGAGCAGGCAGAGTTCAGAAAAACCTGGAAAGATTTATGTGAACTGATGCTGACTGAAATGAGCAGAACCAGAAGAGCATTGTACGCAGGAACAGCCACATTGTGCAATGACTGTCTTTGATACAGATAACTTTTTTCAGCAATGCAAGGATTCAAGACAACTCCAAAAGACTCACTAAGGAAAATGCTATCTGCATCCAGAGAAAGAACTATGAAGTCTGAAAGAAGATGGAAACATATTATTTTCTCTCCTTTTCTTTTGTTGTTTTGTTTTGTTTCTTCATTCTCCTGGTTCCTACCATCAGTTCTAATTCTTCTTTACATCATGATGAATAGGAAAATATGCTTAACGTAAATGTATAAGAAGAGTGTATATCAGATTACATGCCATCTTGGGAAGTGGGGAGGGAAGAGTAGAGAAAATTTAAAACTCAAAATCTTATGGAAATGGATGTTGAAAACTAAAAATAAATAAATTATTTAAAAATTGTCATGACTCCTTCATTGACTATTTTCCCAAATAGTTTATATAGTATTGGGATTAATTGTTCTTTAAATGTTTGGAAGAATTTGCTTGTAAATTCATCTGGCCCTGGGAATTTTTTCTTAAGGATTTCACTGTTGGCTTTTCTATTTCTTTTTCTGAAGTGATGTTATTTAGGTATTTTATTTCCCCTTCTGCTAATCTGGGCAATTTATATTTTTATAAATATGCATCCATTTCACTTAGATTGTCAGATTTGTTGGCATAGAGTTGGGCAAAATAGCTCCTAATTATTGTTTTAATTTCCTTTTCATTAGTGGTGAATTCACCCTTTTCATTTTTGATATGGGTAGTTTTTTCTTCTTTTTTTAATCTAATTGACCAAATGTTTATCTATTTTATTGTTTTTTTCTTCAAAACAACTTTTAGTTTTATTTATTTGTTTAATAGCTTTTTTAATTTCAATTTTATTAACCTCTCCTTTGGTTTTCAGAATTTTTAATTTGGTATTTAATTGAGGGTTTTGAGGGTTTTTAACATCTTCATTTTCTAGCTTTTTAAATTGGATTCCCAATTCATTGATCTCCTCTTTCTCTATTTTTTTCATGTAAATATTTAGATATATAAAATTTACCTAAGAACTGGTTTGGCTGCAACCCATAAGTTTTGGTATGTTTTTTCATTATTGTTATTCTCTTTGATTAACTTACTGATTGTTTCTATTTGTTGTTTGACCCACTCATTCTTTAGGATTAGCTTATTTAGTTTCCAATTAATTTTTAGTTTATCTTTCCATGGTTCTTTATTACATATAATTTTTATTACATCATGAACTGAAAAAGATGCCTTTAGTATTTCTGCCTTTCTGCATTGGATTGTGAGATTTTTATGCCCTAGTCCAGGGCCAGTTTTTGCTCCCAGGTATTTTGTAAAAAATGGAGTGGCTGGGAGGAATTTACTAATGAGAGGAGAAGTCCCCTCTGGATTAGAGGGAACTTCAGAATGAAAAGGACATGGTGGAGAAGTCCAGAGTGTCAGGAACAGAGTCACAAGAGGAGATTATGTGATTAAATCTCCCACCACTGTAACATATATAACAGGAAGGAGTTGAAAATTTTCAGGGAAAACACCTTTGATGTGCAGTCCCTGTGGCATTTTGCCACTTGTTTAGATTATCTTGTTCTTATTTTGCATTTAGCAAATGGCATTTGACCTGGCCAAGGTATTGGAACACTGGTCATTAACAAGAACCAGGCCTAGAATGGTATAGGAGAATCAGGTTGCAAATCATGTTCTTAGACATCCCTGTGTCTAATATAAAATGATAGTTACCAGAAAAGAGAGTGCTCTATGGAGGGGTAGACTTCCATTGAGTTAACTCATGGGATGTAAATGCTTTTTCAGCCAGGATCTTTTTGGCAGGATCTTTTACCACTTCCCCTAAACTAATTTTTAAGCAGAGTAAAGAGAATCATGATGTGTTAGTAAGCTAAAAAGCTAGATACTGGGAAATTTTATTTTGCCTTTGGAGTTGGTTCCTATCTTTACCAAAATATTCACTTAACCTCTCTGTTGAATGTCTCAGAATTAGCATCTTTAAAATGAACATGAGCTAACTGGAAGAACTACATCAGATTGGAGAATAATGTGATTATGTATTTAATTCAAGAATCTGAGAAATGCCGTGAAAAAGTATTAGGAACCGTGCTGCTTCTTATGCAGGAAATTATGTGATCAGAGTAAAAAATGGGTTTCTGAGCTTATCCTTTGTTAGTTCCTATTGGCTCCTGGAAAATGGGCTTGGGGGCTACTAATAGATATCCTCTGTTGAGAGCACATTTTGAAATCCGTGTGAGATGTGTAGCATGCCACACAATGTTACCGTGGTTGTGTGACTAGTTTCCTTGTTCTCAACTGAAGATTCAGGAGGTCCTTTTGTAATGTGCTGTGAAATAAAATGTATAAGTGAATCGTATTTTATTTTGGGGGATTTCTTTATAGAGAAAATAAAACAGAACTTCAGAGTTATGTACATATACATACATATACATGCATGCATCTATATGTATATAGAAATGTATGTGTACTACCAATATTGAAATGACCTGTTTTTGTAGAGCTAACATAGTGCTATGGAGACAACACTAAGTTTGAGTCCAGAGCAACTGGCTAGGGATTCTGGTTCTACCACTGGCTACCTGTGTGACCTTGGGCAAATCACTTAACCTGTTTGAGCCTCAGTTTCCTCATCTGAAAAGTGAGGGGTTAGACTATATGACCTCTACATTTTTTATTCAGCTCAAAGCTCTGATCTTCTGGTCCTATATAGTGTATAAAACCTTCTTGTCCTCCCAAAATATCATTGGAGGTAAGTAGAATAAATAGATATCCAAATTTTACCAATGAGAAAAACAAGTCTGAGAGGTTAAGAAACCTGCTCAATGTACTTACATTTTTTTTACATGATTGCACTGCCTTTCTGTTTCTAAACTTTTTCTAACCCCTAGAGCCACTGCTGTTCAGTCATTTTTCTGTCATGTCTGACTCTTCATGATCCCATTTGAGGTTTTCTAGGCAAAGATACTAGAGTGGTTTGCTATTTCCTTCTCTAACTCATTCGACAGATAAAGAAACTGAGGCAAACAAGTTTAAGTGACTTGCTCAGGGTCACACAGCTAGTCAGTGTCTGAGGCCAGATTTGAACTCAGGAAAGTGAGTCTTCCTGACTTCAGACCCAACATTCTATCCACTGTGCCATCTAGCTGCCAGAGCCACTGTAAAGAGAATCAGTCAAACTAGATTGAAATAGCTTCAAACTCAGGCAACAAACTTCTACTAAGTGCTTGTTATGTGCCAGTTACCGCACAAAGAAAGGCTAAAACAGGGTCCCTGTCCTTAAGGACCTCACATTCTAATGGGGGAGACCACATGCAAATGACTATGTATATACAAGAAATGTATAGTGTAGATGGAAAATAATCTCACAGGGAAGGGACTGAGGAGGGAGGAAGAAGGGGGCACTGAGAAGGATCTCAAACAAAAGCTGGTTTGTTGTCAATGTAGATATGGCTTTTATGATGACGATAGCATCCTGCCCAGAATGCTAATAAGTAATATGATCTTTAACTTAGTTTTGTCTATAGAAATGGAAAATATTATTTAAGAAATATCCCTACCAAAGAGGAGCTCAATGTGCTGAGCCCTGACAAAATCAGGTCCAAAAAATCCAGATTTGAAGATAGTATGCTAACTGGACCTTACCCCAATAATAAATTCTGTAAGCAAAAAAGAAAGGCATGAGTTGCTTTAAGTCTCAGAACAAAAAAAAAAATAAATTGAATTCTCAGGTGAACAGTGTAACATGAGTATTACAAGAAATGGAAAAAATGAGATGTGCTGCAGAATTTTGGATGGACTTGAAGCATGTGATGGATGAATGGAGCAAGGCAGCCAAGATGCTGTTAAGGGATGACTAGAGTCTAAGCCAGAATCTTGGCAGCAAGCAGTGAAAATATCTGCAGGTTCTGAACAGATTAAATAAACAACAATGCAACAACTCCACTGGTGATAGCACTGAGCCAGTGGCCGGTTTCAGGCTGAGTCAGAGAAGAACTTGATGTCTCTTACCAGAGAGTCAAAAGGAGAAAAGTGGAACTGAGGTGGTGGATATTGTGATGAATCAGCCTAACTAATCCTTGGTCCTATGCATATTTAAATAGACCAAATTATATCTCAGCCAACAATACTAGCTCACTTATTTTTTACTCCCTCTCATTCCACATATTCAAACAGCTGCTAAGTCTTGCCAATTTTACCTCTAACATCTTTTGCATGCAACCCTTTCTCTCTACTCACATTTTTGTGGTTCAGTCGTTTAAATTGTATCTGACTCTTCGTAACCCCATTTGGGGTTTTCTTGGCAAAGATACTGGAGTGATTTGATATGTCCTTCTCCATCTCATTTTACAGGTGAGGAAACTGAGGCAAAGAGAGTTAAATGATTTGCTCAGGGTCACACAGCTAGTAAGCGTTTGAGGCCAGATTTGAACTCAGGTCTTTTTGACTCCTGGCCTGATGGTCTATCTGCTGAGCCATCTAGTTGCTCAGCTCTAACTCACATCATCACCACCTTCATTCAGGTTCTTATCACCACTTGCCTGAACTGTTAATATAGCTTCCTAATTACTCAGCTTCATATCTCTTCCATCTTGAATCCATTCTCTACACAGCTATGAAGGGGATTTTCCTAAAGCACAGGTCTGAACATATCACTATATTATATACAAATATAGTTTCAGGTGTTTTCTATCAACTCTATGAGCGAATACAAATTCTAAAGCCCTTCACAACCTGCTTCTAACTTACCTTTCCAAACTTGTTGGTATCTAGGTGACTCAGTGGATAGAGACCTGGATCTGGAATCAGAGAGACTTGAGTTTATATTCAGCCTCATTTGCTAACTGTGTCACCCTGGGCAAGTCACAAAGTCCTCTGTTTGCCTCAGTTTCTTCAACTGTACAATGGGTATCATAATATCATGATCATAACCCTCACAGGGTTATTAGGAGATAATTATTAAATGAAATAATATTTGTAAAGTGATTAGCATATAGAAAGCACTTAATAAATGCTTGTTTCCTGCCACCCATCTCTCTTGTTATAGATTACTTCCCTTCATGATTTTTTTTGTCTATGCAAAATGGCTTTCTTGCTATTCCTAACACCCTGTACTCAGTCTCCCATCATCACTTTCCCTTTTTAATGATTGCTTCTCTTTCCCGAAATGTACACATCCTAATCACCTTTAACTCTTGGCCATCATTCTTATCTATTTGTATTCCCCTTACCAAAAGAAAAATACTAATTTCGTATATACTTACATCTGTGTATGTTGTCTTTCCTAATGAAATGTAATTGTCTTGAGGATAGAGACTGCTTTATTTTTGTCTTTGTATTCTAAGCACATAGCATAGTGTCTGAACATAACAGCTTAATAAATACGTGTTGATTGATTGTTTTAATGTTTATAAGACACTTTCTTCACAGCAATCCCATAAGGTAGGAAAGGCAAGTATCCCCATTTTTGCAAATGATGCAGATTTAGAGAAATTAAGTTAATTGCATGTAATCACAGAGCTAAATAAATGTAGGAACTTGGAAGCAAACATAAATTTTCTTACTCTGAGCTCAGTACCCAGGCCCACAGGACCACACAACTCCTACCAAAATCTAACAGCTCCTTGACCAGTTCCCCTAAAGATAGGCAGGCTTGTGATGCTGTGTTTTGAGATGAATGAGTAGGGGGAGGCATTACTCCTAATTGAATGAGAGAGATGTCTCTGAGCTAGGAGGCTATTGTATGTGGACTTCTGAAAAACAATCAATAAGCATTATTAAGCATGTGCTATGTGCTAGGCACTACACTATTATGGGGATACAAGGAAAGACAAAGGAGAGGTTTTGCCCTCAAATAACACATTCTGGGCCATGAGAGGTGAGATGTAGGTTTTTGAATTTTAAACTGGGGATCTATTCCTGGAGATGCAAACAAGTGAGGAAAGCCAGTCCCCAATATGTCTCTTGACTTTCAATGCTTGTAACCCTAGAGAGGCCTGATTCCCCTTAGTAAGATCATTCTCTCCTTGGTTGAGCTGAAGTATTTTATCTCCATCCCAGCTCAAAAGCACTTCTACCACTGTGGATTCTTTGGCCTATCCTAATATGTATTCCTCCATTGACTTCTGTTTACTGTTTTTCTTGGATAAATGGGTTTACTCACTATTTGTTATTCATGATGATTTTTTGTGTAACCAGAATTTGATGAGAGGGAGGTATGCTGGGGATATTAAGCCATTAAGCTACTCCTGAGCATGCTTAATTATGCAACATTGATCTTTGTATCCAAAGTAGCATAAACCCCATACTTAAACATATTTGAGGTGTGGTGGATAGAGATAATTCCAATATACCTCTTGGAAATAAGAGCGAAGAAGTAAACATTCCATCTTAGCTTTTTTCTTTATCCCTGCAAGGGCAGAAAGAAATTACAGACTTCCTTGTAAAGAACTGGGCTGGATCTCAGATTAAATATCTAAACATACCACATGGTAGCCAACAATTTACATATTAGATGCCACCCATATACGTCTTAGAAAAGTATACATAATATGTCAAGGATTTGTGATTTTCCCTGCTATCAACCCAGATTACAACCACAAATTAATGAGCTGTTACATTTTACAGAGTTGTCTGAAGCTGAGAGACTCTAAATGACTCATCAGCGGTCGCAAAACTATAGCTCTTAATTTTGAGAGACAGGATTGAATGAAGACATTCCTGACTTCAATCAGGACTCTATCCAATATTCTATGATCCTCCTATCAAACTAGATATGAAAGTGAATGGCCTGGATGTGGAATGAATATTCATCCAGCTGTTACAAATTCTCCATTCCAACTATTAATAAAGAAAAACTTCAAATGTAAAAAATAGTGTGTGTATGTATATACATATATATCACATTTGTAAGATTAAATATTTTTATAATGTACAAATTTTTTAAAAAGTTAATTGATTCATTATATTTTAGATCATAGTCATTTCCAGATGTGGAACTCACTCTCCTAGGTGAGTCTTTCCTTGTAACAAACAAACAAAAAAAAACAACAAAAAAAACAGCTCAGCAAAGGCAGCTGACATGGTGATTGTATTGAATTCAACGTGCAACATAATGCACTCTGACTTTTCCAAGGAAAGGAGGGAGTTATATTTCCTCATCTGTTCTCCAGGGCCAAGACAGGTCATTATAATTACATAGTAATTCACCTTGTTTTTGTGTCTTCCTTATTTATGTTATTTGAGTCATTGAAGATATTATTTTTCTGTTTCTAGTTATTTCATTCCGCAGTAGTTCATAGAACTTATCCCCACGTCTCTTAGAATTGTTCATATTCATTTTTTATAACATAAACAGAATCCCATCACAATAATAATAATAACTACCATTTATATAGCACATTAAGATTTGTAAACAATTTTCCAAGTATTATCTGATCTTCACAATATTCACCGTTTTGAAATTTAACCAGCTCATACCTTTGATTTTTTCTACTTTTGTCAGTCTATTGCACTAATCTATTATTACTTTGACTACTATTTTTTTTTTAAAAACTTATGCTATTTCCTTCAGTATGAAATTCAGGATTTTGAACTACCATGTTTTTCTGGGAGTTCTGTAATTCTCAGGCTATCTCTGTGTATCTATCTTTAAAGTCAATTAGTAGAATTGTCAGGTCAATTGCGTAGAATTTCTGTGCTCTTTCAAAGCTCTTTTTTTAGTGCCGCTTCTTGCCAAAATTTTCTTCCACTTTTATATTTTCAGTTTTAAATTTATTATTTTTTAAGATCTTTTGTAATGCTGGAGATGTGCCCTATTGTGTCTATAAGATTTTTACCCTTTTGTTTTTCTACTCTAATTTAAAATCTAATTTCCATCCTAAGATCTTCTTTTAAAAGTTTATTTACCTTTTGTACCATTCTGGAGTTTTTTTCTGTTGTTCTGTGATTTTCAAGGAATCTGAAGCCTTTATGCTCATTTATTCATTCTTTTTTTTTTGTTTTTACATCATTCATAGTTTTTGTTTCTTTTCCTTTAAAATATAAGATAATGCAGCAGACAGAAGGCTAAAATTGGAATCAGGAAAACCTGAGTTTCTCATGGGACCCTGGGCAAGTCATTAAACTTCTCTGTCTACTTCAGTTTCCTCATCTGTGAAATGGGGATAGTAATAGCATGTACCTCTCAGGGTTGTTGTGAACTTAAAAAGAGATAATAGTTGTAAAGTGCTTGGAGAATCTTGAAGTGAAGTATAAATGTTGGCTACTATTATATTGCAACTATTTCAAAATCTTCGTTTTCACTTTTCTTTATGAGCCACTATTTACCTGCTTGGAATCAACGGTTGCATTCCCTCCTCTCTCCCTCCTTAACCTTTGCATCATTCACTCTTTCTTCTTTTTTAATAGCATTTTGTTTTTTTCCCAATGACATGTCAAGAAAGTTTTTAGCATTCATTTTAATAAGATTTTGAGTTCCAATGTTTTATCCCTTCTTCCCTTCCCTCTTTTGAAAATGGTAGGTAATTTATCATAGGTTATATGTGTACTATCATGTAAAATATATTTCTGTATTAGTTACAGTTGTGAAAGAAAAAACAGATCAAAAGGAAAAAAAAACACAAAAAAGAATAAAGCGAAAAAATATGTTCTAACCTGCATTCACAGTCCATCAGTTCTTTATTTGGATGTGGATGGCATTTTCCTTCATGAGTCCTTTGTGCTCATCTTGGATCATTGTATTACTGAGAAGAGCTAAGTCATTTATAGTTAATTGTCACACAATTTTGCTGACATCATGTACCATGTTTTCCTGATTCTGCTCATTTTACTTTGTGTCAGTTTGTACAAGTCTTTCCAGGTTTTTCTGAAATCTGCCTACTCATCATTTCTGAAATCTGCCTGCACTACAGTATTCCATTACATTCATATGCCACAGCTTTTTCAGCCATTCCCCAATTAATGGCAGCCCCTCAATTTCCAGTATTTTGCCACCATGAAAAGGGAAGCTATAAATTCACTCTTTCTTCTATTCACAGTAATTTCTCTCAGAATTTCCTACTCATTTGGTCCATCTCCCTACCACTGACTGCTGTGATTACAGCTTTATCCTACAGAGATTCCTGTGGTCATTCAGCTTTAGCTTCCTAAGTTCGGGGTATGTAGGGTTCATGTCCTATTTCAACTCTACTCTAGCTTGATTTCTAGCACCCTTTCTGATAGGCATGAAATTCTTTTCTCACTTACCAAATATAGCTAGCTTCATCTCAACCAATCCAAGACCCCCTCTCCCCACTTTCATCCCCATGCACATTTTCAATGTCTTTTTATCATATGGATGGACAGATCCATGTTTTCAGTCTTTTATGGAGTGTGCCAAACACTTTCCTGACCAGATAGGATAAGGAGCATTGCAGCCAAATTTGGCACATTTACTTCTTAGATTGAGGATATTGGAGTTTGGGATTTGTGCTGTTGTAGGGAGATTGAGGTTTTCAGTAGCCAAAATACAGCACCAAAACACTGAGATTCTGCTGTTGACAGATATGTATAATAAAGATGGACATTTGGGTGAGGTTGGTGGAGAACACTAACCTTGCCTTTTTAGCCAACCTTTTGTTCTTTTTTCCCCCATTTTTCTTTTCAGGCAATCAGGATTAAGTGACTTGCCTAGGTTCACACAGCTAATTGAATGTTTGAGGTCAGATTTGAACTCAGGTTCTCCTAACTTCAGTATTGGTGCTCTGTCCACTGAAATACCTACCTCTCTCCCTTTTGTTCTTAATAAATTTCAGTAGAAACTTTTCCAGAGAGATCTTGGGAATATGTAATACTCTGAAACCTTTTATTACATAGTTATCTCTAACAAAAGTTATCTCTATCACCCTTCAAAGATGGGTCTAAAAGAAAATACCTTGTCTTATCCTAATGTTGCTCTGCATGGCTTTTTTTTTTTTACTTTTTTAGGCAATTGGGGTTAAGTGACTTGCCCAGGGTCACACAGCTAGTAAGTGTCAAGTATTTGGTCTGAGGTCGGATTTGAACTCAGGTCCTCCTGACTTCAGGGCAGGTGCTCTATCCACTGCACCACCTAGCTGCCCCCTCTGCACGGCTTTTGATAGTTGTATCTAAAGACTAAAGACCTGACCTAGAGCAGTCAACTTATTCAATAAATTGTTTAGTCAATGGTATACCAATCAAACAACCAAAGGATTGATTTGTAGAATCAGAAAAAAAAATAATAGTGAAATTCATATGAAGGCAACTAAGTCAAGAATCTCAAGGGAAATAATGAAAAGAAATGAGAAAAAAAGATGAATCTAACAATGGCTGATCTCAAACTATCCGATGAGGAATTAATTGACAAGACAATTTTGTCTTAAAAAAATAGAGATGGATCAGGGGAATAGATTAGTATCCTGGTATTCAATAAACACAAAATTCTTAGCTACTAGAATAGGACTTACTTGCTATTTGCTAAAATAAAATAAAAACTACTGGGGAAATTAGACAGCAGCATGGAAGAAATTAGGTGTAGTTCAACTTCAGAGTTCATTCTAAGATAAACTCCAAATGGATACATGACCTAGATATAAAAAGTCTCATCATAAATTAGAGACACATGGAAAAAAATGTGCATTAAACCTAGGGATAGAAGAAAAGTTCATTACCAAATAAAGGAAAGAGGGGCTCAAAAAAGATAAAATGGACACTTTTGATTACATAAAATCAAAATACTTTAAACAAAAAATCTAGTAGGTTTAAGATGAAAAGAGAAACAGTTAACCAGAAAAAAAATATTTGCAACACGTTTCTCTGACAAAAATCTTATTTCCAAGATATATAAGGAATTGATACAAATTTGTAAAAGTAAGAGCCATTCCTAGTTGACAGATAGTCTAGGATAGGACCAGACAGTTTTCAAGGAAAGAAACCCAGGCTATCTATAGCCATAAAATGTTCCAAATCACTACTAGCTAGAGAAATGAAAATTAAAGCAATTCTGAGATTCTATCTCACACTCATCAATAAATCACCAAAGATGACAAAAAAATAAAAATCATAAATACTGGAAGATCTGTAAGAAAAGAGGCACACTCATGCACTGTTGGTGAGATTGTGAATGGCTACAATAATTCTGGAATACAATATGGAATTATACACAAAAATTTGGTAAACTTTGCATGCCCTTTGACCCAGCTACAACTTGTAGGCTCCTGAGATTGCAAAAATAAGAAAGGGTTCTATATGTACAAAATATTTATAGTAGCTCTTTTTTTTGAGGTGGTAAAACATTTGATACCAAGGGCATGCCCATCAATTGAGGAATGGCTGAATAATTTGTGGTATTTGAATGTAATGGAGTACTCATGCTATTAAAAAAATGAGGAAATAGATGATTAAAAAAAAAGACAAAGAAAGACATGAACTGATGCAGAGCAAAATAAGCATAACCAGAACAATTTATACTATAGCATCAATATTACAAAAATGAACAAGTTTAAAAACTTTTTATAAACTGATTAAGAATGAAATGAGAACCAGAATAATTTATACTATAATAACACTATAAAAAAAAACTTTGAAAGCTCTAAGAGCTGTTATCAATACAATGAACATTCATGATTCTAGAGGACTGATGATGTAATATATTAGCCACCTCTTGACAAATTAATTTAGGGTGCAGAATTTTATGGATATATCTATATTTATATCCATATCCATATTCATATCCATATCCATATCCATATCCATATCCATATCCATATCACATCTATATCTACAGCCAATGAGGGAATTTGTTTTGCCTGACTATGCATATTTATTTAAAAAAATCTTTTTTCCTCTTTTTCATTGTTTGGGGGGTGGGAAGGAGAGAAAGTATATTTGTTAATAATAATGAAAAAAAATTTAAAAATAGAGAGGTTGGGATTGTGCTCCTATCAATCCAGATCTTTCTTGTAGCAAAGTAAAACAAAGCACAAAACTAACACTAAAGTGATTTCATCTGAAAATGCACTTTCTAATGTTAATGATCTTTGTTAGCCTTCTCAGTCAGTATGGATGAAATCACTTTCTTCTGTTAATGCAAAATGAGTTAAAACTATGAGAAAAAGCTTTGAGTTCATTGAGAAATAAAGGCATATTTTAAAGAAAAAAAAATACTGGAGTGGCTTGTCATTTCCTTCTCCAGGATATGTATATCTCTGTGGGAGTTGTTGTACATTTATGGAGAAAGATTTTTTCTTTAATTGCAGATCTTCTTACTATGTTATTCCATTAAATGCTTTTGCTTTGAACCAATTGAGTCCAGTGGCTAACTACAGAAAGGTAAACACATTGGTGGGGGCTCATGAGCCATTATTTTGAATGCATATGCACCTCCAAATATATTGAACATGAGGTAACTATTATAGGAATCAAAATATGTGTGAGGATTGCCACATTCAAAACAATTATTCTACCACCTTGTCACTCATATCTCTCAGATAACATTTGTACTACATAGACTGTTTCCACTGAAAAGATTCAGGAGCCCTTTCATCACAAGGAGAACTTTCAATCTCAAGTTAAATGTATTCATTTAAATTTACAACAATAGTTTAATTGTTGTTGAGTCAAAATACATGTGCATTTCAACAATTCAGGTATGAGAAGTAAGGATTATAAAATAGAGAGTTATAAATATTAGATAATGGAAATATTATGATAATGGTGAAAATAAACATATGAATATTTACATACATACAAACCTCCAATATGCATATATTTATGAATATATACGTGTATATGTGTGTGTATCTATATCTGTATCTATATCCAGCAGGTATATGATATGCACCAATACTGCTTTCAAATAAGTCTCCAATTAGCATCTCATTGTGATATAAACGTGAAGGACCTTGAATTCTTTGAAGTCATGCTAAGATAGTATAAAAAGATCTGGCTGGCTTTTTCAAGAGAGAGAAGCTTTCAGGACAGCATCAATGAGGTCCATGAAGTCTGTTATGGGAGGACCAGTCTCCCTAAGCGCAGAATGTCTAAACACTAAAGCACTGACTTTGGGGTGATTTTTTTGAGGCTCACAGCAACTTATGAAAGTTGTCTACTAAGGCATGGAAAGGGTTGTATTCTCTTTATGTGGAGGGAAGGCCTGCATCGATAAGATAATGAATCCTGTAGAAATTAAAGTATTGTGGTATTGTGTGAGGCAGCATTGTGGTATATTGGATAAAGTATTGGACATCCTGTCAGGGAGATGTGAGTTTGAATCCAGCCATAGAGACTGGCTGGGTGACCCTGATCAAGTCACTTAACTCTCTTAGGCTCTGTTTCTTCATCTTTAAAATGGGAATAACAATAACTCCTACTTCATGAGGTTTTTATGAGCCTCAAATGAAGATAACATATATGCATATGTATATATATATATCCATATCTATCTATCTATCTATGTATCTTTATCATGTGTTATATATTTAAAACTTTACAAATGTTAACAAGTACTATTATTAATGTAAGTATTTTAAGGAAAGGATAGGTCCTAATTATTTCATATACAGACTATTACCTTAAAATGTCTTTATAAACAAAACAATAATATTACTCGGTCTTGTCTTTTCTTTTGTATTTTTCTTAATCATTGTGCATATCTATAGGATGGGATAAGCATCCCAAATTAACTGATAACAGAATGTGGTTCTTGCTCCAATAATTTGCATTTCCATTCTGTCTCTTTCACTAGCTAGATGTGAGACATTGGGAAAGTCACTTAACCTATCTAGCAGTCATTTAAACATTATAAAATGGAATGTTTTGGTTTGATGATTTCTAAATGTGAAGTATAATTGAGGACAGAGTTTATTAATACTTATGATATAAGCTGATGGTAATAAAGACAACATTTTTATTTTGGGAAATCAAGTAATTATAGAAATAGAAATAGAAAGTTGGAGTTTGATTTTACATAGGCATTTAGGTTGCTATTGATATCTTGAGGCTACATATGTGCATGTTCTTGATGGACATCAGTCCTTAAAAATTCTGTGGAAGTTACCAAGAAATAGATTTTTCAGAGATACTGTGTGTAGAATTAGACTAGAAACTAGGGAAATTAGAATGCAAGGTAATACAAGCCTTGTCCTCATGTAGT
This sequence comes from Phascolarctos cinereus, assembly GCF_003287225.1. Lineage (NCBI taxonomy): Eukaryota > Metazoa > Chordata > Mammalia > Diprotodontia > Phascolarctidae > Phascolarctos > Phascolarctos cinereus. Next base: position 194,048,895 of record NW_027555958.1, on the reverse strand, counting down.
TTACAGTCTTGTTTGTGCTAGCGAAACTTCAGTCAACCACAAAGGCTAAGACACCACATGGAACAGAATCCAGGACAGATACACTAAACTCAATGGCTTCAAACTGAAAAGAGATGACATTGAACCAACTTTCACTGCAGAGACTATGAAAGCCCCCACTGACTTTGCAGAAACACCCAAGGTATTGAGGCTTCCCAGAGACATTACATTCAAGCTACGACAACATCTCAGATTCACTAAGACATTTGCCTGGGCCTGGGTACCATGTGTGATTCTAACTCAAGAAAACTAACCAGCCACTCTGTATGAACGAAAAATGTGTGTGTAACACCCTAACATTTAGCTCATTTTAAGCCTATGGGGCCACACAAATGGACCCTAACCAAGTCCACTAGGTTTCTTCTTTGGCTTTAGAGAATTTATTTTAGAAGAAAAGTTCTGAGTTCAGTGACAATCACTCAAGGCTCAAGTTAACAAAATTTTAACATCTATGTAGAGGTTGGTTTCTCCGCCTAACTTTACAATTATATCTCTCTCAAATTAACCCCAGGACTCTTTGTGGTTCAGCATATTTTCAGATTATGGGAAATATTTGGGCAATGAAATAGTAGGCTATATTATGTCATAGTATTTGTGGATATACAGGCATTGGGAGGGGAAATTGGGGCATATCCCTCAGCCTGGATCCTCCTCTGGGAAATGCCTATAGAGACAATAACTTTCCTGGATATTTCCTTTCTCTGCCACAACTCAGTCCTACCTTTTCTTCAACTTTTCTAATCTAGTCAATAAGCCAGAACACATTTATTAAGCACTAATTATTTTCCAGACACTTTGCTAATCACTGAGAATACAAGCAAAAAGACAGTTCCTGCCTGCAAGGAGCTTAAGTTCTTTTTTTTAAAAAATGTTTTCCCAATTGCATGTAAAAATAATTTTTAATATTAATTTTTGAGCCTCCAAATGCTTTCCCTTCCTCCCCCCATCATTGTGAAGGAAATCAATTTTATGTAGGTTATACATGTGCAGTCATGCAAAACCTATTTCCATATCAGTCATGTTGTGACAGAAAACACAGAACAAAAAGCAAAAACAAAAAATAAATTTAAAAAGTATGTTTTGGTATGTGTTCAAACTCCATCAGTTCTTTTTTTTGGAAATGGATAGCAATTTTGTAAAAATTGTAAGTCCTTTGGAATTGTCTCAGCTATTGCTGAGAATAAGTTCTTTACAGTTGATCATCATACTACATTGCTGTTACTGTGCTTAGCTGTAAACTACTCTGTCATACAGTGACCTTGATTGATTCAAGGACAGATATAGGTACTGGGAACAGTCAATTCTGATTCTTTGATTTGGTGTTCTCACCTAGTCAAATCACTAAAGCCAAGTGGGGTGTTTTCAAGCTCACATTTACATTGAAATAAAATGTGTAAATGTATGTGTGAATTAAGACTGATGATATTTCTTTGTTAATCTTTTGAAATTAGTATGATGGCCTGCTATTTTTTGTTTTCCTTTTGGCAATTATCTTAATTATGCCCTCCATTGCTTCTTAGGAAGTTTTTCTTTCATGCTTTTGTTTATTTGCTTATTATTGTTATTTTTAGATTTGAGCTATGATTTTATCAGTATGAGGGAGAACTCAATGTGGAAAATGTTCCACTAGTGAAAATCAGTAACTCCATTGTGACATTCTTGTTAGTATTGTTAATTTATTATAAGCACTATTATTGTATGATTCTCCCTAGAATTTCCTACCTTAACAAATTCAGAGGAATCTGAAATTTATATTAACATTTTTAGCTAGTAACTACCAGATTGTCTTCTTTCTCATCTTCTCCCCATTTTTTCCTCTTTTTTTTTCACTAGTCCAGGGGAATCCAAGTAAGGAAACTCACTCTACAGATTGGCTTGTAGTCTTCAACTCCAAGAGGGTGACTTGTAGAGATTATAGCTAAGGTTGAATAACCAGTGTGGAATCAGAGACAAGACATGAACCAGCTCATCTTGACTCAGGGGCCAGCTCTTTCATCAGAACATACTGATTGTCACTATCTATTATGTCAATTAATTTCCCTTAACATTTTTATACACGTAAATTGTGATATATTGCCAATTTATTTTCTTATGTAACAACATACATATGAACTCAGAAATGTGGTGTTCTGTTTTCAACAAAACTAAATATTAAAAAAATCCTGAAATGGTATTTATCCATTTCATGATAAATTGATCATTCTTAAGTTCAAATCTGCTTCCTTTCCAACCTGTTCAAAAGCAACTTGGGTGAAATAAATTTAAGTTTGTCAGCAAAGCCTGTTATTTAAAGATAGGTTCTCGGACTACATCTAGGGGAAGTAATTATTAAACCTCTTTCTTCTACGTATATTTGATCAAACAACATAAAAGTCAAGAGCAGTGATATTGAGAGGCTGTTTATACAATTCACACAAATACTGTTCTGAAATGAATAGCATTATAATATCTTTTATAATAAGGTCATCTTAGAATAGTAGACAAAAACAAAATAGATGAACTGATAATCCATGATTCTTTGACACCAAAGAATATAATGGAGACTATAGCTGCATTTTATATCCCCTATATAAATGAAGAGATGGAAAGCAAGTTGAACAAGTAAATTGTAAACATATAGCATAGGAGAAAAAAATTGCCACTGACTGATTATATCTTTCCCCACACGTTCAGCCAGAGGTACTTAGTTATTAATGAGAGTTTAAAAAAATCCACATCTTCCCATACTTTAAAGGAAAACTATTATTAATTTCTTGAAATATGAATTTCATGTTGGACTAAACAAGCCTGAATAATAGTATGATAGCCATGGTGTCTAGCCACTTAAATCTTTAAAAAATATGAAAATGAATGGACTTCCATGTGATTTATGACTTTGGATAAAGCTTACTTCTCTCCACAGTAATATGAAATAGTGAGATGCTTATATTTATTTGTTGATCCCAAACCTGACTGGATGTGTAATTTAGCCTTTGTTAAGGCCTTTCGCTCTCCTTTTTGAATATCTGGAGGAAGTTTTAATTTTTCTATAGTCAATATGTGAAATGACTTTGATTTTATACAGATAGCCATTGTTTTCTATTTTTGTAAAGGGTCACATTTCTATTGAATTCTTTCAACTTCCAGACTTAGAAGTCTATTTTAACTCCCATAATATATGTTAATAAAATATTTTCATTTTATTTCTTTGAATTTCTCTAAGAAACAGTTAAATGGCTAGATAACTGGGGCCAGTGTTTAATAGATTATAAGAGTAATTCAAATGATTTTTAGGATGCTGGGAAAAACTTGCTTCATTTAAAAAAATCAAGCATCAGTCAAGTCAGTCCTATTGGCTTTCCCTGTTCTCTAAGAACAAAAGAACAGTTATATTTATAATGGAACACTTTAATTACAAGCTTACTTTGATCATGTCTTCTATTGATAACCTTTTAAATTTGATGTATAGATAATAAGCTGTTTTAAATGAGGCATTTTCTACACTTATTAAGAATTCCACTTAATCATTTATTGTGTTTGGCAGATCTGTGGATCAACAAATGAAGACATAATTAGTAGAAACTAAACAAACATTTCCCTATTTTGTTTGTGGTTTCACATGGCAAGCAGAAGGTTGTTCCCTTCTTTGAAATTTGGGTACATTTTGTTTTCAGCAGCAGAGAAGCAAAGGCACTCTCCTAGCATGTCCCCCAATCCCTTGAACATGATCATTTAAAAATTAAATTTCTTATGGGAAAGTCACACAAGTAGGAGGAGTAGAAGGAAGGATTTGAACTCAAGTCTCCTCTACTTCAAGTCTAACACACAGTCTACCTTACTAGGACATTAAATAAATATTTTTTAAAAAATAGCAGGATGACAATTTGTACTAGGATTGTTTCTTACTGAAATTCATTGAGAAACAGGAAATAAATTAACAATAGGGAGAAGGAGGAAGAGGAGGAGGAGAAGGAGGAGGAGGAGGAGGAGAAGGAGAGGAAGAAGAAGAAGAAGAAGAAGAAGAGAAGGAGAAGGAGAAGGAGAAGGAGAAGGAGAAGGAGAAGGAGAAGGAGAAGGAGAAGGAGAAGGAGAAGGAGAAGGAGAAGGAGAAGGAGGAGGAGGAGGAGGAGGAGAAGGAGGAGGAGGAGAAAAAGGAAGAAGAGGACAAGGAGGAAGACCATCCATGAGAAATAATAACAGGAACACAGCCAGTTATATGTTGTCAAAGAAACAGAACAAATGGTTAAATCATGCTGATTTCTTACTGGAAACTCTGGAGTTCATGATGACAATTAAAGATTAGATTATGGCCAGTGTATATTACAAGACGATGAATTTTAAGGATTCTAGATTTAATGGTAATTGTAGATTTTACAAGCAGATGATATAAATTGCACAATATATCATTGCAGGCTGCAAAAAATGTAGCCTCTACTCAATATCTAACAAGACATGACTTCTTAGCAGAAGAAATCAAAATCATTTGTGAATCAGATGAGGTACATATCATCCCTGTTGTCCTGTTTACTGCTAGAATTGTAATGCTTTTGGTAGGCCTATAGAAGATAAGACTACTATTCTAATACTTAGCTGCAAAAAAGCAATCATTGTATTCATCTGTTCAATAGTCCTCAGATTATGGGTACAGACAGCGATTGGACTTGTGGTTTCATTGGCATAAGAAACTTCTGAGTGAGGAATCGCCCTATCAATGTGTCAGTACATTTTCTGCAGCTTATAGTCTTCAACGTTAAGTGATTTGCCAAGAGTCACATAGCCAGTATATATTGGGGGTAGGGCTAATATTCAGTGACTATGCTAAGCTACTTCTCATTTGAATATTAAGTATAAAAAACAGAACTATGCTTTTATCAGGATAGAGACATCTTGATTATCTCTATCTGAACACCTTTGAAAAAGATGAAAGATTGAGATGATGATGTTCATTGCTGACTTCTCATTGACAGATGACAGATCCCCTTACATTTATAGTGTCTATATTATTACAAAGCCTTGACTCAGTTCTGCACTTACAGATTATTTATGTAATGAAAAACCATATCTATGTATACACACATGCACACACATGCTCATAAATATATACACATTACATATATGATATGTAATATATCATGTGTAATGGTGCTTTGCATATAAGTGCTTAATAAATGCTTTATTCAGTTATTCAATAGAACTAAGCATAGTGAAACATTAGAGTATTTGACATCTACATAGAAAATCATTGTGTATTTAAAAATACATCATCAGCAGAACAATGTGAAGAAAACATAGTTATAAACTGTGTTGTCTTCTAGGGAGACGGTTTAAGCCCACTATGTTGGCCTAGCCTCAGATTCATTCTCATCACCCCTGAATAGAACTGACTATGACTATCAAGAAAGAGAGGGAGTCAAACTATGTATAACAAAATAGTGAAAACTGTGGGACATCACTGAAGGTTGTAAACACGTAACATTTACTTAATAACTGGAAATATACAGTGAGTGGCTACAATTATTCAGTAGAAATTCTTTCTCATTTATAAATAAGCAGATGACAAATCTGTATACAATAAATAAAAACTCTACAATATCTTCAGCACAGTACCTAGCATGCATCAAGTGCTTAATAAATGCTTGTCAACTTGATGACTTGGCTTGAGAATTCAACAAATAAACTGTACTTGAACTAGAGTATCATTACAGTCAAAATTTAAGAACAACATTTTTTTTGGCTAGGCAATGGACTTAAGTGACTTACCCAGGGTCACACAGCTAGTAAGTGTGAAGTGTCTGAGGCAAGATTTGAACTCAGGTCCTCCTGACTCCAGGGCTGGTGCTTTATCCACTGCATCACCTAGTTGCCCCAAGAACAACATTTTTAATGTATGTTCCCATACTCATCATATTCCAACTACATGGAATGAAAAGCTTTCAAAATACAGGAAAAAAATCAAAGTTAAAAAAAAAAACCAAAAAAGCTATGTGGGAACAACATACTCTTGAATGTGCAATATGATCTCCATCATCTTCTTTGCAACTGAAGTTTTCCTGTAGAAGATTTTAGTGAACTCTCAGAAGAGGAGGTTACAACACAGCACTTTTATTCAACTTCAAAAAAGCAATCATTTTATCTACTGGTCGAATATTGTGCCCAGCCTTAAACCTAAAGAATAATAGTAAGATAGCAACTTGTTCCAGGAGCATTTTTATTTCAATTCTATCAAATATAAGAAAAAAATGAAGATAATAAGAATAAATAGTGATGGTGATTTCAAAAGTCTTGAGGACAACTCATTGTCTATCCCATGGCTGAAGGTGGCAGGAAAAAGGGAGAGAAGAGAGAGGATAATGGCAAAGTGGTAGCTATGTGTCATAGTACAGTTCTGGAATTGGAGTCAGAAAGATTTGAATTCTGTCTCATATACTTACTAGCTATGTGACCCTGGGCAAGTCACTTAAAACCCTCTGTTCCTCAATTTACATCTACAAAAAGAAGAGGTTGGATTTGATGGCTTTTATAGTGCCTTGTAGCTCTAAATCTACTATCTTATGATTCCATAAATAAGTAAATATCAACCAGAATCAAGTACATTAAAGACTTAGTATGCCCTGAAACCATTATGGTAGTTACAAAGGACCTTCAGTAATCCTGAAACACTGGACAGTTGGGCTCTGGGAATACCATTGACTGGGTAAGGACTGAAGTTATTATGATAAAACTTGCTCTTAAGGGTTAAAAAAATAAAGAGATGGAACAGTATAAGTTTCAGGGTTGCCCAACTTTTCTCTGCTTCAATCATTAGCTTGCCAGAGACAATAGTGCACTGAATGATGCTTTTTCAAATTCTGGTGTCATAAGAACATATAAGAAATCCCAATACCCTACCTGTTAGAACTGCTTTTACACAGATTGTATTAACAATTAAAATGTACAAATCATGAGTGCACAGGAAATAGACTAAATACATGGATACTTTCATTATTTACCAGGACTATATCAAAGAAAAACTTGAAGGGCCAGTTAGGATAGAGCATCAGCTGTACAGTCAGGAGCACCTGAGTTCAAATCTGGTCTTAGACCAGACGCTTGACACTTACTAGCTGTGTGACCCTAGGCAAGCCACTTAACTCCAATTGCCTTGGGAAAAACCAAAAACAAAACCTTGAAAAAAGATCTCATCAGCAAGGGCTCTATACTGCTTTTACATCCTGAGTTCCTAATTATATAACAACATATTGCCAACCAGTGCTGTGTAATCATTAAAAATACTTTCTGGCAAGGCTGGATAAGGTCCATAATTATTTGCTTAAATGTTCCACAGTGAAGCATTCTATAACTATGCAATAATTTACAGAACATTAAATATAAAATAATAATGACAGGATAGTGCTTTGCCTTGGAATGGTTTCTATCTGGATTTCATTGAAAAAAGAGGAAAAGAAGGGAATGATAACAACAATGACAAGAAAATAATTTACGATCCTCAAATAAAAGACTTGGTTGTAAATAGGAACAGGCTCTATAGAGATTATGACATTGAGAATGATTTCCTTGTCACGCTGTTTTTTTCTGAATTGCTGTGACTCATCTATTATTGAAGTTTTATTTATCTAATCATGAAGAATCCTAAATGACATCATACAACCCCCCCCCAAAGAATAGCTATTCAAGTACTTCATTAATCTGTTGTTCATTGGTCATTAACAACTTTGTATAATATTTATGTTTGCGGTTTCTCGTGTCCCACTTTTCTTGGCCAAAAAGATGTCCATTTTCCAGTAAAGTGCACTATAGATGCTATGACTCTTTGACCTTGCTGTAAGACCACATGGCCTTATGGCAGTCAGGCAGACAAGTCAAAAAGAAAGCCAATGCCATCGGGTGGTGGCTCTGTTTGCTCAAAATATTAACTTGTTAAGATAATGGGTAGATGCTTTGAATTTAAAAAAAAAAGCCTTATAGTCTCATTAGCACTGCCTTGTAGGTTATGAGGAATAGCGTCATCTGTTAATATTTGCTTCTATTTCTTGCAGGTGGCTTTGGAGTTATTTTTGTTCTGGTAAGGATTTTGAATAAACTGGAATTGGCTAAAGAACACCATCAAGACATTTTCTTCAGATCACATAATTGTGAAAGAATGGGCATTACTTGTTACAAGTAAGCTTCATTTGAATACAGTCAACTCTGCATAATTCAAATTTAAAAAGTTTTATTTAATAAATGGGCCAAGCAGTGATTTATAGCCATTTGCCACTTATTTCAGAAAGAGAAGTATTGTGTGATGAAAAATATCATTATTATCTAGATAATTTATATGTGAGAAACTGTCTAGTTGCAAACTCAACTGAGAATGAGTTCCACCTTGGTTTGGGGAGAATAATTCAATAAATTAAATCTAACCAAGATTTATTAAGTGTCTACTATGTGCAAGGCATTGTGTTAGTCTCTGGGCATATGAAGACAAAAATGCTACAGTCTCTGCCTTCAATAAACAAATCTATGTCCAACTAAGAACTAGAATTCCTTCCAGCTTTGAATCTTGATGATCATATGAATTCTATCTGCTTCCTTTTGCTGCCTTTCAAAATCACCAAAGCACAGATTTTCAAAGTCTAAATATCTCGTGAATATCAACTACTGGAATTTTTTTTTTACTTATTCTGCTAGCTAAATTAGAGGCAATGAAATATTGCAATTAATGATCCCTTTCAAAGTTTACAAATATTTAGCTTGGAATGTCACTAAATGCTTTTCTGTACTTGGACAGTTTAGACTTGACCATTCACAGATAAGAATGCCAAAGTGTTAGTGGACTGCATGCTATCACTATAGACAGCATGGAAAGTGGACAGAATGAGTGCTGGACCTAATGGGAGGAAAAACCTTGGTTGAAGTCCTGTCTTTGCTTCTTCTACTAAGCATGCAGCCAAGGGGCAAGTTACACATCTTCTCTATGTCTCAATTCTTTCATCTGTGAAATATAGATAATATTGGTATCCACTTCACATGGCTATTGTGAGGTTCAAATGACACAACATATTTAAAACAGTGTACAAGCCTTCAGATACTATATAAGTATCAACTTTCATTACTGTTCTATAATATAGAAATTATTACTGAAGAGTGGTGGAATTTTGTGTGTGTGTGTATGTATATAAGTGTGTGGGCGTGCATGTGGTGTGTGTGTGTGTGTGTGTGTGTGTGTGTGTGTGTGTGTATGTTCAGTGTTCAGCTGTTTTAAGGTAACCTGAAGGAACAAAAGAGTTTTCATTTTGAAACCATTGCTCATTAATGTAATTTCCTTGCACAAAGGCCCTTTATTTACAGAGCGAAAAGGTTATTTTCGCTCAGGTCACCAAAGAAGAACTTTTAGTCTTGATCTTCTATTTGAAAGCAAAGAAAATTAAGAAACCTAAATTTTGTAGAATTAGATTCATAATATTTCAGTGAAGAGGAGTAACATTTTATGATTATCTTGGTCAGCACTAAGGTAACATACAGGTAAATCGAGTCTTCTAACCCTACCACATCATTTTTTAAGATCTTGTTAAATTAAGTCCCTGCTGGTTGATATTGGTAGCACAGGGTCATGTGTATATTAGACAGTAAATATTGAATTATCAGATTCTCTTTATTTGGTGTATTGGGTCTGGTAAAATATGGTTCATTACTTAGGCCATCTGTCCAGGATGGATAACCCTTAAAGGATTTCTTTATCTTTATCATATTCATGATCCTGTCCCTACACTTTAGAACTTCTTAGTTCACTCCTCCCCTTAACTAAAGTAACCTTAATCTAGGCTATGGCTTTAGGATATTACCTTTTTATCAATTCTTTTCTTCCTTAATTATGTCGTTCTGTGGCTTGTTAAATCATCATTTGTGAAATTCTTAGGGTCAAGTGTTAGTGGAAGAAAGGGGGAGCACTACCTTTCCGTGGCTCTCAGTATAGTTATAGAGTCAAACCAAGTATTTGTTCATCTAGAGTTTGCCTCTATTCTCTCTTCCTTTGTTTATTTAATCACTCATTGACCTCATTGACCCCTAGAGCAGTTTTGATTCTGTTCATTTGGGTGAATCTCAGACAACACATCCCACATTGGAACTAGTTCTTGAAACCATATCTTTGATTGATTTCCCAGTAAGTCTTTGGTATCAACTACTACTTTAATGGAAAGCTTATGACAAGGCAGTTAGATAGGATGAATTTAATAAGGTGAAATTTAATAGAGTAAATGTAAAGTTCTATCTTGTATCGAAAAATTAACCATATAAAGTTAGATGACAAGTCCTATGTAAAAGATCAAGGAGTTTTCATGGACTGCAAGGTCAATATTAGTCAACAGTGCATAAAACACATAAAATCCTAATATTACCCTAGGTTGTATTGGAAGTTATAACATAGCTAAGTGGGGCATAGGATAGACCTTTGGGCCTGGAATCAGGAAGACTCAACTTCAAATTTTGTCTCTAAAGTTAGCTGTGTAACACTGGGAATAATAACAACATCCTACCTATAATATAATATATTATATATATTTGATTATAATATAATATGATTTGATTATAATATAATAACCTACCTTGCAGGGTTGTGAGGATCAAATGGGATATTTATAAAGCATTTTTCAAAATGTCTGGTACTTAGTAGGCACTTAATAAATGCTTGTTTTCTTCCTAGAATGAGGGAGGAAAAAATGTATTTGTATTTTTCCTTGGTTAGAGTGCTGTGCTCCATTTTAAGGACACAGATGAACTGGAGAACATCCATGAGAGAGCAATTAGGACGTCAAGAAGGCTGGCAACCCTGCCATATGAGAATTAGTTGAAAGAACTGGGAACAGTTAGCCTGGAGAGAGGGAGACACAGAAGGAACATGATTCTAGTCTTTAAGTATTTACAGGGTAGCCATGTGGAAGAGATTTTAGACTTGTTCTGCTTGGCCAAACAGGGCAACACACGAAACTTGCAGAAAAGGCATTTTTAAGCTTGATGTTAAGAACTATTTAACAATTAGATTGGTCCAAAAGTAAGAGGCAGAGGAAGCTAAGTTTTGCAACATATGGAGTAATTTCTGGAGTAAGGAGGAGCAGAGTTCAATTCTGACCTCAGACACTTTCTATTGGATCATGGGCAAGTCATTCAATCTCTGTTTGTCTCAGTTTCCTTAACTACAAAATGGGGATAATAAAATCTACCTTGCAAGTTTGTTGAGAAGATCAAATGAGATAACATTTTAAAGCACTTAACACAATGCCTGGCACATAGTAGGCTCTATATAAATTCTCATTCTCTTCTTTTTCCCCTTCTTCCAAACAGAATCTAGATGAATTTTTGTTGGTGATACTATAGGGAGAATTCTTGGCTAGGCATGGGTTAGACTAAATGGCTTCTAATGGCCCTTCCAACTATGCTTCTTTGAGTCCCTTTAATTGAAATTGAGTCAGCCAGCATGTTGGGCCATATACCCATACCCCTGTGATTGGGGTTCAACATTGTTCTAAAAATTCATTCATCCAGAAGGAACATTATTGCTTGGATTCAGCTACTCAGCAATGACAGTTCAACACCCTTGCTCTAGTTCTGTCATTCTTAAGAATCCATAATCTCTCTCTCTCTCTCTCTCTCTCTCTCTCTCTCTCTCTCTCTCTCTTTCTCTGTCTCTGTTCTCTCTCCGTTTCTCTGTCTCTCTGTCTCTCATTTTCTGTTTTTAAAGATGGTATAGTGGAAATTCTAGTATTCTTAGAATCATAACACAGGACCATAGACTTGGATGAAGACAGGACTTTAAAGAGCATTAAGCACAAAATGGCCAGCACACATTAATCCCTTATTAAATGCTCCTTAAAGCTATCTTGTCCAACTCTTTCATTTTACAGATGAGGAAACAGAGTCACCATGGGTCACATGGTTGGGATTTAAATCCTAACTTCAAGTCCAGTATCCTGTACTTTATTTTCCATTATTTATATAAATATATATTTATATATTATTTATATTATAATTATTATTGCCACACTGCCTCTCACAGCACCACATACCTTTCCTTCAGGATTCAAGTCCTAGCTCTGAGATTTACTGTGTGACCTTGGAAAATTAATGATATTATCACTCTGTGCCTCAGTTTCCCATCTGTTAAATGGGGATAGTGATATTTGTACAATTTACCTGAAAGGTCTGCCTGCTGTTAGCAAGATGCTTTGTGAATCATAAAGTATTATCTAGATGGGTGTTATTGTCACCAGCTCTCTATCCTTACCTTGAAGTGCATTGTAGTTTCCCCTGTTATAGAAACGCACTTTCCCTTGACATTGCTACCCCATCCAGACTGCCTCATATCTACCCTCATCCTGAACATTTGCCAAAGAATGGTATACATTATTCACTTTCTGTTACTTGTCACCTCACCACTTCATTACTGCTCATCTCTCCACTCTCTACATTTTAGTTTCAATCTCCAGCATTCTAGTGAAGTGGATTCCTGCAGGGTCATTTGCCATTTCCTAATTGCCGAATCTGAAATCCTCTTCCCAGGCCTCATTATCTTCTACTTTTCTGTAGCATTTAACACAATTGATTATATCTGTTTTCTTGATAACCTCTCCCTTGATTGTTTTCCTTCTTTTTCATCATGATTTTATGATCCTTCATTGTTTTCTATGATCCTTCCTGCTTTGTAAATACGGGAGTCCTCTGAGCTTCTGTACTTGACCTTCTCTTATTACCTCTCTATAGCTTCTCCCTTGGCAATCTCACCTGCTCTCAGGACCTTAATTATCATTATTCAAAAGATTCTATAATCAATATATTTTATAATCAATTTATACAGTGTTAATCTGGCCTTTGAGTACCAGTCCTGAGTCTTTCTTCAAACTAAACATAAACAAAATCAAACTCATCATCTTTTCATCCTTCACTCCTAAATATGTGCTAACTGCCAATGTCCTCCTTTCTGTTGATAATGCCACCCATTCTTTTGGTCTCTCAGGTTCAAATTTGCAAAATTATGTTTGAATCTTTTCTTTCTTTTATGCCTCTCATCCAATTGTTTTCTATGTTTTGCCAATTTGCCCTGCTAAATTTCGATCACATGCATTCCAGATAATTATACATTTTAAGGGATCTTCGAGATCATTAAGGCTTACCCCTTCATTTTGTAAATGAAGAAACTGAGGTCTGGAAAGATAGTGACTTGCCCAAGGACACATGGGAAGTATCAATGTCAAGATTCAAACTCAAGTCTTTTGAAACCAAAATTAGTTCTTTTTCCATTCCCTCTCCACTTCTGCTGTCAAGACCTATTTTTATGACTTGGACTATTGTAATAGCTTCCTAACTGGGCTTCTTGCTCTAAGTCCTTTTTTCTACCACCTACTGTTTACACTGCTGCCTAAGTAATCTACCAGATGCACATACCTGATCACATCAATGCTTCTTCCTCCAACTCAAAAACTTTAGGGGCTCCTGAACAAATATAAACTCCTGGGAAATTCAGTTCCAACATACTATTTCAGCCTAATTTCACTCTATTCTAAAATGCACCATTCTGTTTCCCTTGCCCTCTTCCACCTTTGTGTATTAATCACACGTGCTGTCTTCCATCCATGGAATGAGTTATCACCCAATGCCTCCCCTAATGAAATGCTTCCTCTTCAAAGCCTACCACAGATGCTATGGCCTCCATAAGGCATTTTCTGATCACTTTCCAACTAGAAGTAATCTTTTCCTTTTGGACCTCTCAAGTGACTCCATCTGAGTTCTTCTTGTGCTCTTAATTATAGTCTATCTTGAATTATAGTTATTTGCAAATATGTCTTATCATGGTCTACTTGTTTGTGACCTCTGTGATGAATTACAGAATCTCAGAGCTCAAAAGAGCTCAGAGGCCTTCTGGTCCAGTCTAGATAGACAAGAACCTGTCCACCTCACATACCCAGCAAGTGATCCATATTGCTTTTCATCTTTGTATTTGTCTAGTCCTGGTTCTTTACATAGAGCAGATACAATATAAATGTTGGTCTAATTGTATTGAATAAGACCATTTTCATCTAGAGGTCAAGTTAGACTACATTTGGCTTTAGTTAAGGCAAGGTCATGGACATGCAAAAGAATTGCCATTTCATACTGTATGATCTTTGCCAATAACCAAAAGCATTTTGACAAAAAAAAAAAAGAACTTTGAATCTCAATATGGAAAATTGTTGGCCATCAATATCCTCTCTCACCAGAGTGTCACACACATTCCAATCTTAAATAACATCCAGAAAAGATTGACAAGTTTGGTGGCCAAAGTTAGAACAGATCCACAATTCATGGGTTTGGCATTTTGAAACGACCCCAAGTTTTGTTTTGTTTTTTTCGTTATTTGTACTCCTTTCCCCATGCCAAAATACATGCTCTTTCCTCCAAAGAAAGTCTTCATTCTGAAGAGATCTGAAAGACTATTTGGATGAGTTGGATTTGATGAACAGAAACAAATAGATCAAAATAACCTAAACCTGAAATGGCAAAGAGGTCACATTTCATAGCAGACAAAGATCTAGTCTTAGAATCGGAAAGCCTGGGTTTAGTTCTGCCTCTGAAATATGCTAATTGTGTGGTATCAGGTAAGTTGTTTAACCTTTCAGAATTCCGTTTAATTTTCCCAAATTAGAAGATAAACTACAGACACTTTGCCTTTTTGCATTAAGTTGAGGGAATTTCCATACTGGAGCTTCCCCATGCTAATGAAATCAGAGGTCTGGACTGCCCCACCTTTAGAGGAAAAGGTCTAAAATCTATAGAAAAAAGCATAGTTCAAAAACAAATTATAGGATAAATAGTTTGGAATTTGGTTTTACCTTGACCATAAGGCTTTCTTCTCTAGTCTTCATCTTTCTCTTTAACTTTAATTTAACAGATATATTCCAAAGAAAATTGAAAAAAAAGCATATCATCAAAATGGCTCATATATAATAAAAAGAATATTTCCTTAGATATGATAGTAAAAAGCATTAGGATTACTGCCATACTTTGAAAACTCAGTCAAAGAATTTTTATAATGATGTTGTGCCCTTATAGGTGAAATTTGTTGTGCACATGGCTCAATGCACTCTGTAAACTCAATTCAAGTCTTTTTGGCAGATGACTCCCAAAGAATTGATACGTGCTATTTGCTTTCATTTTCATGAGAATTTTTAAATTTGTTCCACAAGATATAACTCAATGGAAAGTAATGGTAACATAGTTACAATTCAATCTCCATATGAGTCCGGTTATGTTTTGTTTCATGTTTCAGACCGTAGCAAGCTAACCCTGAGCAGCCGTCTTACAGATGTATGCCATTAGGTAATGGGAAGCACTGAAAGAGAGTGTGTGGAAGGCTCATAGCAAATTCATCTTCACTACTGGCAAACCACTTTAGAGCACAATATCTAAAGACTGTTGATAACTTATATTATTTTCCAATGTGAAGGGCAATGTAGAAAAATGGAGGAATGTGGTTAAAATTTTTTATGACAACTAGTTGTATACACAGCTCTTGGGTAAGTTAATATGCTTTTTATTAATAGGTTAAGGTCCACATAAGAATAATGAGTAATTATTACAAAGGAAGGCAGCTTTTGGCCCATTGTTATTTAAAGTTTTGCCTAGCTGTTAATAGAAATTGTACTTTTTAACTTCAAAGATGACTCCATGATGAATCAGATGGCCAGCATACTAGAGAATAGAACAAATTATTAAAAGACATTATTTTAATAAAATGGAAAATTGTTCAGGATTCATTCAAATGAAGTTCCTTCTGCCTTAAGTGTCTGTACAAATGTGTTTGAGTTCAAATTCCATTTCTGTTGTTTTTTACCTGCATGACCTTGGGCAAGTCACAAGAACTGTCTTTGAATCATGGTTCTGGCATTCATTACCTATGTAACCTTAGACACCATGGATACCTAGACAGTGCAATGGATAGAGTACCAGGACTGGAGTCAGGAGGACTTGAGTTCAAATCCAGCCTCAGACACTAGCTGTGTGACCCTGACCAAGTCATTTAACTCTATTTGCCTCAGTTTCCTCATCTGTAAAATGAGCTAGAGAAGGAAATGGAAAACTACTACAGTATTTTTGCCAAGAAAACCCAAATGGGGTCACAAAGAGTAGGACAGGACTGAAAAACAACTGAAGAACTACAGCAACAAACCTTAGACACAAGCTCCTCATTTTATCTCATCTGTAACAAGATCCTATAAGTGATTTCCCAAGGTATTCACAATTAGAATAATAAATATTTCATGTAAGAGTATGAAAAATATCACCATGATGGCAGTGATGGTGTCACAATTTCCGTGCCATCTATGAATGCTATGGATGCTGATGTGCACCAAATGTGCCCAAAGTGCCAACATAAAGATGCTGTTTCCCACTGAAAACAAGAAAGAACAGAACATTTTGTAATTGACAAGAACAATCCAAATTCAAAGGAACAAAGGCCCAGGAAGAAACCCCGCAAACCCAAAAGATCAGCCTAAAGAGATTCCTGAGTAGAGAAGGTCACCATTTCTGGATGGAGAATTCAAGAGAATAGTGCCTCTGTTTGCTGCTCAAGAGAGCTTGGCATTCTGTGTTAAATGTCATAACCTTTGATTCTCTTTTTTTGGGCTGGTTTCATTTGGGACAACATGTTATCTAGGAAATACAGCTGCAACTGACTCAAAAAGGGTTTGCGAGTCATGTTTTCATTTTATTATAAATCTGAAGAGGGGTTGCCATTGAGAAAACAGAGTGAGAGGACTATACACAATGAACAGTCTTTTCAACCTACATTTTTCAAAAGACAAAACTCAAATGACATTGAACTCAGTAGCACAAGTTGGAGCAAAGAGTAGCATTGTAGAAGGATGAGAAGGAGATAGAGATCCCTCAATATAACCCCAGAAGAATTTACAACATTCTCTTGGAAGTGATTGCCAATAATATTTCAGTGCTATCATTAAAATACCACTACTACTGCAACTAATAACAATCAAAATAATGATTTATTTTCCGTATTGAGCAAGTAAGCAGGACTGTAAAAAAAAAATCTGAATCTGGTTTCATGCTTTCTTGTGTTCTTCTTGTTGTTTCCTTATGCTAGGGTACATATTCTATTCATGCCAAGTGAACCCCAGGCTAGACTTAGCTAAGTGTCCAGTCAGGGATTAGAGCAGGACACATACCAAGGAAATAAAAGTATCTTGCCCTAGTTTCCCACTGCTTAACGTAGTTGTAAAGATGCTGTGTATGTAAACAGGGAGCAACTCCCTTAATTCACATTTTCTCAAATACTAGTTGTCTTGCAAACCTGCATATAAACAAATATACCTATTGTTCTGAATAAAGGAGCTTTTGTTTTTGTTTTATCTCGTGTGTGTGAGTGTGTGAGTGTGTGTGTGTGTGTGTGTGTGTGTAGTTATTTTGGTTCCTTTTAAGACTAGCTTTCTTATGGGAAAGAATGGATATAAAACATGAATAAAACCTATCCAGTCACTCCTAGGGATAAATCAGCTAAGCAAATTAAAAGAAAGAAGGGTGAACTTAACTGTAATCTTGTTTTCCTCCTTTCTTCTTGAGGTATTAACTAATGAAGGTTTAAAGCCTCCTTGCCTCTTCTTGGTATGAGTAGCTAAGTCTTACTGTCCCCATCCTAGCTGCTTGAAATTATCATCATTACTTACTCCGTTTCATTGACCAACAAGTTAGGGACATTGTCTCCAGAAAGCCACTATTAAAATACACCTATGGGAAGACACAGACAGTGAAGGGAATTAAATATTTCATTAATACGCTAGCAATCAACAAATCAACATTGAGTAATTCTTCAGGTGAACTAGTCACTTTTAAAAGCAAAAATAAAAAAATAACAACAAAATAAGAACAGGGTAATAATAATAACAACTAATATTTATTTAACATTTTACAAATATTATCTCATTTTATTTTCACAACAGCCCTCAGAGGTAGGTGCTACTATTCTTCCTCATTTACTATGAGGAAATGAAAGCAGTTTTTGTTCAGTCATCTTTCAGTACTGTCCAGCTCTCTGTGACCCCCATTTGGGGTTTTTTTGGCAAAGACACTGGAGGGTTTGTGATTTCCTTCTCCAGTTTATTGTATAGGTGAAGAAAGTGAAGCAAACAAGGTTAAGTGACTTGCCCAGGGTTGCCCATCTAGTAAGTGTCTGAGGCCAAATTTGAACTTAGGAAGATAAGTCTCCCTGATTCCAGACTCAACACTCTAACCATGTATCACCTAGCTGCCCTTACTAAAGCAGACATAAATTAATTGACTTGCTCCAAGGTCACATACTACTTGATGCTAGATGTGAACACAAGTTTTCCCAACACTAGGGCTAAGCTCTCTACCCCCTAAGCTACCTCAGGTCCTAAAAAACAAATCAAACAAACAAACAAAAAACACCAGAACCATGTAAAGTTTTAATGCTGGAGAAGGGAGAGAAACGTTAGGTGCATAAGCCTGGAGACTGCAATACCAGAAGAAGTGGCGTTTTAGTAGATAACTTTGGGTATCTGAGAGCAGTGTGAGGGTAGTGGATGAGATGTGAATGCTAAAAGAGTGTTAATTGTTTTTTCTTCCTCAATTTCAGAGTTATACTGTATGATTCAAAGGAATAATGGGGATGGAAGTTGCAGGGATGCAAGGGAAGACTATTCTCTAGTCTCACATGGGATAAATCATTGAATCAATAAATATTCTTGAACAACCACTGGATGGAAGAAACCATGGTGACATAGAAAGAACTCTAGCCTGGATTTTCTTCTTTTTCTTTACTCTGCCACTTACTAGCCTTCTGAACTTGTGTAGGTCACTTAAGTTCTTTTGGTCTCAGTTTCCTAATCTGTAAAATGGAGAATTAGACTAAACCTATAAGCTTCCCTTATGTTATGTTCTATGATTCTTTCATGTGCAAAGCACTGTACATAATGATAATATGATACAAAGAATACAAAAATAAAAGAAAATAAGATGTAGTCCTTGTTTTCAAGTACCTAATAGGGAATATAAGCCCAAATACGAGAAATCAACTAATAATGTATCATGTGATAAATACCAAATCAGTGGTTCAGATAAGAACCAAATAATTTTTTAAAAATGTATTAATTGTACACTATATGTTAGATAAGCAGCCTGCAAGGGCTTGGTAAGCTCTCACACAGGAAGTGCTAGTCCTCTCAGAATACCCCAGACACCCCAGTATCTATCCTTGGTATCACCTTTTACTCAACTTTCACTTGTGGTTACAAGAAGCTGTAGCATGTGCAACAGTTACACCCCAGTAAAACCATTTCAGCAGATGGCCTGAGAGTAATCTTGGTTGAGAGTAACCAAGAGGTTTCAAATCCTTTGGTGAATTAGGGGGATGTCTACCCCAAGCATGTGAAGATTTCCTCTTCCCCCCTTTTTCTCCCCTCCCCACATAGAATGGATGAATGAGAACAATTTGTTCCAATGGCCATGAAGGCACCTGAAACAAGCATTGTGGAGCTCTTGGGGCTTGGTCAGACATTGAAGACACCAAGGTTATCCACTGTATTCCAGTCCATTGCCATTGACTTTTGTCCTGCCACTGGACTTTAATGACTCTGGAAGACAGAGTGAGGCTGACAATTTTGTGCCACTCTTCTTCACTTAAATCCAATTCATGCATGAGTCAAGATATCACATGTGATGTTATTGGTCCTCTTTCAAAATGAAGTTTGAACAACTATGTACCAGGCACTAGAAATACAAGGACAAAAATGAAACTGTTGTTGCCCTCAAGAAGCTTGAAACCTAATTGGTGAGAAAGAGTATAGACACATGAGAAGTCAAATAATAAAATAAAGCATTATGTCATAAAAACCAAAAGAGTGGCCTAAATAATAATTAAGCACTTGACATTTATCATGTGCATGCTGTATGCTTAGCATTGTGCTATAAGCTAAGGATACAATAATTAAAATTAAATAGCTTTTGCCCTTAAGGAGCTTATATTCTATAAGAAATTCTATAGAAGTTAAGTAGGCAGAGATCTTTGTGTTTTGAAGTGGTCATTCCCTCAAATCATTCTCGGGATCCTAAAATGTGAAAGGCACTGTGAGGAAAATTTTTGTGTAGGAAGTGAGACATGAGCTGGGACTCCAGGGATGGATTTATGTTTGGCACTA
The DNA here is from genome assembly GCF_003287225.1 of Phascolarctos cinereus. Taxonomy (NCBI): domain Eukaryota; kingdom Metazoa; phylum Chordata; class Mammalia; order Diprotodontia; family Phascolarctidae; genus Phascolarctos; species Phascolarctos cinereus. The sequence goes on along the minus strand of NW_027555958.1, from coordinate 194,028,694 downwards.
CATCTCTTTCTGTGCTTTGGAATTTGGGCAGAGATCCTGAATTTTCTGAGGGCCAGAATGTGGTGTATTAGATATGCACCTCCATTCAGCATACAACGTACACATCTGTTGTCATCCTGGCACATACCACATGCCCGGGAGAGTCCACATGAATAATGTTAATCATGTACTAGAATAGAACTCATGGTCACAATATGAGTTGTCCAGACATTCAGACTATTAAAGGTTTTTAAACAATAGCTTGAATGGTGTGTATCAGGTTAGCCGTAAGGAGAGCAGGCTTTTATTCTTTCTAAGGGAGCTCTTGAAATATGATGTTAATCAAAGTATTCAACTTTTAATTTTCTCAGAAAGCTAGCAAACCCCAGCTGGTGCACCAGTGGATAATTATAGTGTTTCATTCTCCAAAGTTATGACACTGGGTATTCCAGGGCAACTTTTCATTTACAATTCAGTCTCATCTCCACACATTTCTAGTAATTCTATCTTATGGAAGTTTAAAAAGAAAACAAAAATTAGTTAACTGCCTAGCTACTAATTAAGTAGGGACCTAACACTGCAATTCTTTACAATTCTCTTTAGCAAGTTCTCTAACCTTTCCTAATGTCATTCTGTGGGAATGTCCTTTCTTGGAGTTTGTCTTCTATATTTTTTTAATTCTGCGACTAGAAAAATGAACAAATAATGAAGTTGTTGCTTTTAGATTGACTGATGGACATTTTTTTTACATGGTATTATCTTTTATAATCATAATCATTGGATCATCGTTAATTGGACTGACTAAAAGGCAACACTGGAATAGTTTGATCAAGTTAGTTAACTTTTTTTTTTGGCTAGGAAATGGGGTTAAGTGACATGCCCAGGGTCACCCAGCTAGTAAGTGTTATGTGTCTGAGGCCAGATTTGAACTCAGGTCCTCCTGAATCCAGGGCCGGTGTTCTATCCACTGCGCCACCTAGCTGCCCCATTAGTTAATTTTTTACTAAGGTATTTTGAACTTTGAAAGTGGGGCATACCATTGATTTGTTTTTCAGTCATATCTGACTCTTCATGACCCCAATTGGGGTTTTCTTGGCAAAGATAGTGAAGTGGTTTGCCATTTCCTTTTCTAAGCTTATTTTACTGATGAGAAGCTGAGTCAAACAAGGTTAAGTGACTTGCCCAGGGTCACAAAGTGTCTGAGGCCAGATTTGAACTTAGAGAGATGAGTCTTCCTGACTCCAGGTCTGGTACTCTATCCACTATGCCACCTAGCTACTTGGGCAATGGCTAAACAAACGGTGGTACAGGAATGCAATGAAATATTTCTACACCATAAGAAACAATGACTATGAAGAATGCTAAGAAGCATGGGAAGACTTGTATGAACTGATGCAAAGGGAGGTAAGTGGAGCCAAGAAAAGATTATCCATAATAATTATTATAATGTAAATGATAGGAACAACAGTAACAAAACAATCAAAACACAAAGCTGAATGTTCTGAAATTATAAGGACCAAGCTTGATACCACCAAAGCAATATAAAAAGACATGTCTCTCACTTCTTGGCAGAGATGGGGATTTATAAATGTGGAACATTTATAAATTCAGATTTGCTGAATGGACTTTTTTACGCTTTTAAAAATAATTTGTCATATATTATGGATTTCTGGGAGGAGTTGGGAGAGATACATGGGGAAACAATAGACATTGTTTTTTTAAAAGATAGTGTGTATAATGAGATGAAATCTGTTTTTGTATTTTGGACCTACAGTTTGATTTGGTTTCAAGATTTTCAAAAGGCATAAGGTGCTAGCCCCTTTAAGAAACCTGAGGGTAAACTCATTTATTCAGAGCAAAGACCTCTTAAGTGAATGAGATTAAACCATCAGGGTGTAGATATAGTTACTTGACCTTCTTAAAGGTAGGTCAGAGCCACTTTATGGAGAAAGGGAAGAAGGAGATACTGCAGAGGCTTGAAGAGTTGGATAATGGGGGAGAAAACTTATACTAATTAGGCAATTTAGGGCTCAGAATAAGTAACAATAGTCATAGAGCTCTAGGCTTAGAGACAAGAGAACTGGGCTTGTGAGTATTGACTTTTCTTCTTATTAACCAGGACCTTGAACAAGTCACTTCATCTCTGAAACTCAGTTTCTGTATCTATAAAACAAGAATACTATCACCTTTGCTGTTTACCTCATATGACTGGTTATTGTGAAGGTTAAATGTGATAATGCATATGAATAAATTTTGAAAATTATAACGCACTATGCAAATGTAAAGTATTATGTCCTAAAGTAATTTATGCTTGTGTTCAGAAATGGTTCACATTTTATCATACCAAAGCTGCCATGGAAACCAGAAAATATAGATTTCCCTCCATCTAAACTACTGTTCTCTACATCAATCCTATGGTCAGCATCTGGCTTTGTAGAGAATCTGGCAACCTTTGATTATCTACTCCACTTTCAAAGAGCAGTTTGGGCATGGTCCTAGTCAAAGTCCATGACCCCATCCACCCCTCTCAAAGATGAGTCTGGCAAGATTTTGACTCTAATGTTCTTCCTTGTCACCTTCAAACTTCTCCATGGCTGAACCCTTAGCTTTCCATCTGGAATCCTGACTCTGTAATAGACTTATCTGAAGTAAAGTTTATCATTTATGTAACCATCATTTATATAACATTTTAAAATATACAAATCACATTATACATATTTAATTAATTAAATTTAAATTATTGTTATTGCTTTGTTAGTCATTTTTTAGTTCTGTCCAATTCTTCATGACTCAATTTGGGATTTTCTTTTCAAAGATATTGGAGCAGTTTGCCATTTCCTTCTCCAGTTCATTTACTGATGAGACAACTGAGGCAAACAGGGTTAAGTGACTTGCCCAGTGTCTGAGGCTGGATTTGAACTCAGGTTTTAAATATTTAAAGAAATCATGCCTCCCTTTCCCTCTTTGTGGGAGTTAATCTACTGAACTTTGGGTTCCTATCCTGGGGCTGAGATGTCCTGATTGGCGAATGGGTAAGCATAAACTCAACTATCCCATTACATCTGTCTGAATCAGATGTTTCACATCTCATCCAGCTGTCCATTTTGCACTTGACATCTGTCTTGTCACCCTCCCCTCTGACCCCCAACAACAAACTACTCACCAAAATTCTGTTCTCTTGTTACCCTTCCCTTTTTTGTGTTGTGTCTACCTATTAGAATATAAGCTCCTAGAGGCCAGGTTTCTCCTTTTTTATATTTCTATTCTCCATACCTAATGTGGTATCCAACCTTCTCACTTAACTGATGAGGACATTGAGGCTGAGACATGCCAAGTGACTTGCCCATAGTCACACAGCTAGTAAATGTCTGAACAAGATTGCAACTCAAATTGCCATGGCTCCAAGATCAGCATACTTACCAATGCTGACATGACCTTCATGAATCCAGAGTCAAAAAAAGGTACCAGATGTAGACTTTAGTAGAGAAAATGCCCGGATGTTTAGCAGGATAGCTTCTTGAATCTTCCTTAAAATTTCCCAAACACCATCTGCATAGCATAGAAATTGGAAGACATTCTAGGAAGTGAGCGAGGCTACCTGAAACATGGAATTTGGGCAAGTGCAAGGTGAAAGAGCAAACAAAATTTGCGCTGATTAGGTTTAAAGCATATAATCCGCAGATGGAAAATTTTGAGATGACTGCATGTGACATACTTTTAAAAAAATATTTTACCATGAGGTCTCAGGAGAAGCTCAAATGTGTACATCATTAAAATAAATTTTAAAAACTTAAAAGAATTAGGGCATGACAAAAGTCTAGCCAAATCCTGCCCCTGTCAAACAGCATATAATTCTATCTGTTTTAGTCCAGCAGCCTGAAAAGATGCCGAGGGCCACATACTCACAGTTCCAGCAGCATCTGGGGCTTTGTCAGCCTCCTAGAAAAACATAAATCCAAAAAAAGTGGGCTTTTCATGGAAAGCCCCCACCTTCCTGCTGCTACTATTTGAGGAATGTTTGCAACCCAGCCAAGCTTATATTACAGACATTTGTTCTAAATACGTCTCTTCTTTCACCTTTTCCCTTTGGCCTTGGTCTCTCTTTACAGAGGCTCACAGTCATGGGCATCACCCAGACAGGGACAATGTTAATGCTACAGAGTAGGCTGGACTGTTCTGACTCCAACAGATGAATTTGGATGAAGCCCAGTAACTCAGACTTTCCCCACCCCAATTCCTCTCAATGACTTGTCATCATGTGGGGCTCCCCAGGTCAATCAACTAACAATATTTTGTTCTTAACTTACCATGAATTGTTGCTGACATATCCTTCTCTCTAGTTAAGCAATAACCAACAAAATTTATGCAAATAAAGGACTTTACCAGACTGAAATTCCTCTAGTTAATTTTTTTTTCTTTCTTTAAATGCTAGCCCCATATACTAGCATCTTTAAAGCAATTGTCTTCCCTGGTTTGGTTTTCATTTATCTTCTCAAGATCTTTCATTTTTTTCTTTTTCTCCATAAGTAATATATTAAATTCGTTCATAAATAAGCATATTTTTGGTAACATTAACTCATTTAGTTACATAATTTTTTTCTTTCTTTGAATTTATTTAGTATTTCATTTTCCCCAAGTTACATATAAAAACAATTTTTAACATTCATTTTAAAAACTATGACTTCCATGTACAAGAAGAAGAAATGAAACAGAGAAATTAGGTAGGGCAGGAGGGTGGGTAGTTCTGGAACCTTACTATCATTGGGAGTGGGTTAAAGAGGGAACAATACATATATATGTATATCTAGAAGGTCATAAAAGTCTTCTAAATCCAGAAAGATATAAAAGGTAATGGGATAGGGAGGGGTGAGAGAATAAGGGAAGGATTTTTAGAAGGAACCCTACTCACATCAGATCTGGGTTAAAAAGAGAACAACATATACATTTAGAAGGGGACAAAAGTCTTCTAAATTTATAAAGGAATAAAGTGAGGGAATATGATAAGGGGGGTAAGGAAGGGTGTTTAGATGAACAGAAATGGGAGGATAAGGAAGGGATCTTTGGAGGAGGGGTAGGTTAAATAAGAGGAGGGCAAGGTAGCAGGTAGAAGTAAAGTAGAAGAATCAGGAGGGATAGGAAATAAGACATACACACATACATAAAATAAAGATCAGTAGTAGAACTTATTAGGAAAAAAAGCAAGGGTAGTAAAATAGATAAAGTTAAAGCTGAAATAGATTTAATCAAAAGAGAAAAATAGGGAAACTACACTATATGTGAGCCAAATTAATCTATTGTTTTAGATTATTAAAATAATTAGACACTATAAGTTGGAATATTACTGTGATGTAGGAAATGCTGACTTAGGAGACTTAGAAAAATATGGAAAGACTTGACTTATGAAGGAAGAGGCTATTCATCCTCAGAGAAACAGAGGACAAATAAGTATAGTACAATTTTACTTAGATGCATATGAATGTATATGTCTACATATAAGTATTATATATATATACATATGTAAGTGCATTTATATACATGTATGTATGTGTATATGTATATATTTGTGTGTATGTGTATATATCTATGTTTATATATGCACATTTGCATATATATGTGTGTGTATATCTATCTATTAATATATCTGTGCTCAATTGTACCTTTCTTGGGAGAAGGGGGGAAAGAAGGGGGGAAAAAGGACAAGGTAAAAAGTGCATAGCAGAGAACAAAAGAAAACATAAGGAAGCAAAGAAAAGATGAACACAATGTGAAGTATTTATTATATAGGCTTTCTTGAAAAGAAAATTTATTGCTGTATATTTTGAATCCTCTCTTATGTTCTGCTGTGCACATGGAAATATTTTCTTTTGTTATTTTGTATTTCAGTTTTACTATTTAAGTGTATAATGTTTCTTTTTATTTTCTTATTGTGTATTTTAAGTTTTAGTATTTAAGTTTAAAATAAATTAATTAAAAAAATAAACTTTGAGTTCCAAATTCTCCCTCTTCTCCACTTCCCTCCTCCTCCCACCATTGAGAAGACAAGCAATTCAATATAGATTATACATGTGTAGTAGTTATATATTATTTTTCTAAAGGGAAAAAAGTGTTTTCCTATAGAAAGCATGAAGCAGAGGCTTAATAAAGACTTAACGTGAAAAGCATGTCTTTATTTCCATAATGGTGGACCTACCTTCAAAGCTTAATTTGAAGTTATAATTTGAAGTTGGAAATTATCCTGCCTATAATACCACATGTATGGGTGCAGGCAGAGAGAGACAAAGAGAAGAGGATGGGAGAAAAGTTCCTTGAGGCATCTTGGGCTTTATATTCCGTTTAGTTGTTATAAAATCTAATAGAAACAAACTTCACGACACCAACATGTCCATATGGTCTCAGGGGTCATAATTTACATAGCAGAAAGAGGAAAGAGCTGGCTGGGGCTAGACTTTTTTCCATAGTGGTTCGCTTGTGTCTAGTACAACTTACAACATATACATGTTAACTCATACAGACACTTGGACTTCTGCTCCTGGAGGAGGGAGATGCTAATTTTTCCAAGTTTGTAAGAGAGAAGAAGAAGAAAGAAAGGGACTATTCATCTTATTTTAGATTTGGGGATTGGATGGTCTCACTTTGACTTTCTATGCTTTCCATGTCTAGCTTTTCATAAAAACAAAACAAAAACTAAAACCAAAACCAAAACATTTTTTCCCTGTTCACACAATCCCTGGATAGTTTCTAAATTGCTCTAGTTTTATTACAGTAGACATTGTGGACATATTCAAATACACTTTACAGTGGAAACACCCTTTGGTGAATGTTTCCATGGGTTAACTGTCATCCTGTGAACTCTGGCTGCCTACAGCACAACATGGGCATTGACTCTTCTTTTTAAAAGAAAAATTCCTTGAGGAACATGCAAAAAAAGATTCCAATAAGCAGACTCTTATAAAAATCTAGAGTCATTTTCCATTCAATAAAAAAACCCTACTTCTTTTCAATCCTTTAAAAATATTGCTTTTAGAGACTCCCAAAACTCTGGTCCTTCCATTATATCTTCATCATCTTCCAATTTTCAAAAGAATCCCACAAAATTCCTCCTGCTGAAAACAGCTCTTCATAAATCTTTAGAAAGTAACTAGCTTCTAGGTGCTGAAAAAGAAATAATAGGTCAGCATTCCGGAGTTGCATGAATCAGCTCCACCAGTATTATAAAAAGGGACAGGTTCATAAAAAAAAATCATTTTAGTGGTCTCATTTCCTCCTTTATAACTAGACAACAGGTCCCCTACCCTAAAGCACAGGGCTCATACTATTAGACCTTTACTACTTGCAAGGTCTATCTTCCAAATTGCCCCAAAAGAGTAAAGTTTTAGTGGGAGGCAATGGTAAGGGGGAAGTGCAGAGAACAAATCCTACAATTTATAGGACATGTCTATTCTCTGACCCTTGCTCCCTTCTACTTTCCATCATATTAGATGCTTTTTAAAGTCGAGGACCATATCTTATTTCTCTTTTATCTTATTCAGTAAACAGTATTTCAACTTGCCAATAGCAGACCCTTAATAAATATTGGTTGAATGGAATTTATTTGGTTTGGTTCTGCTGTTCCTGTAGAATATTTTTCAGGGGCTACGTGCAGGATAGAAACCCACGCTACAGTTGTTGTGTATGGCACATATCATATTCATAAGGGTGGGGAAGATGAAATAACTCCTTGTCCTCCTCTCCCATCTCTATATAAGCCTTTCTATTCACAGGCCAGAAGTAGGGCTAGCTTTTGACTTAGTTTTATGTGTATACACACATATAAAATAATCTTACCAACACTTGTCATTATTTAATAAATGAATCAATAAAAAAAAATTTTCAAGTTTTGACTATAGACCAGAGATGTCAAATATGGGCCTGCTGACCACGCTGAAGCCTTCAACTCTCCAGAGTACTAGCAGAAGCAGACTGAAATATGGTTAATATATATATGAAATATTTATGTATAATTATGTGTGTATATATACATATAACTGGGAAATATAGTATAAAATAAGTAAGTCTGATAAAATACTATGTTATTAATAAATAATCAAATACGTTATAAATATAATAAATACAAATGTACTAAACATAGGTAATGTTAACTTGTGGTTTTCTAAGTCAATACATTGTCTGCAGGGATCCTTACCTGTGCCTTAGCTACCCTTTTCTATTTGAGTCTGACACCAATTCTCTAGTACATGGAACTGATAGAATAGAAATACAAAAAGTGAGATAGTCCTTGTCCTGAAAGAGCTTACATTTTAATTTGAAGAGACAACTAGAGTTCTGTTTATTCTCTCAACATGAGTTGGTTTGTGATTGTTTATTGAACACGTGTGGCCATCCTTAATGAAGAGTCTATCATGGATTGTATTATCTATAAGCCACATATACTGACCATGGTACATCATTGACCAGAAAATTGTCAATTATTCTTATTTTAACACTATTTTGGTCTGTTTGTTAATGTTCTAAGTTTCATTATACATTCCTCCCTGCATTCTGTGGTTCAGCTAAGCTGACCTGTTCTCTGCACCTCAACAAAGAACTCCAACTCCCATCTTCATACCATCCCACTGACTATCTCCAAGAATGCACTTCCTCCTCACTCTTTTCATCCCTCTCTTCCTACAAAATGGAGCTCAAGCACCATCTTCTATATTCCTACTTTCCTAAAGCAGGTATGATGCAGTGCAATACATAGAGTGCTGAGGAATATTTGAGTTCAAATCTAGTCTCAGCCACTTACTAGCTGTGTGACTCTGGCCAAGTCACTTAACCTCTATCTTCCTCAGTTTCCTCAATTGTAAAATGGGAATAATTATAGCTCCTACCTCCTAGGATTGTTGTGAGGATCAAATGGGATATTTGTAAAGTGCTTAGTATAGCTCCTGGCACATAATAGGGGCTTTATAAATGCTTATTAATTGATGGTATATCAATTGTATATGGCATAACATTAATACTACTTCATTAGGTAATGCTAGAATATTAAAACAAAACTTCTAATGATGTGAAATGCCAAAATACCTACTCTTATTTTTTGGATATGTAAGGTTATGTTCTTATACTTTTTAGTCAGTCAGAAGCATTTGATAATGAGGGGTTCTTTTTTATTGAGTTAAATTTAATTAAATGAACATTCTTTAAAGGCAGTTAGGATGTAAAGTGGTAGAGATATGAAGATTGATAGAACTCAGTCTGTTCATAAGGAATGATGGACTAGGAGAAAAAGAAAATTCATGATTCAATTCAATTCAGTTTATTAAAAAGTATTTTTAATTGCCTACTCTAGTTAAGCATAGATATGGACATTGCTATGGTTATAGATATTATATGCCAAACTCTAGATATAGATGTATATGTAGATATTACATATTTAATGATGAACTTAGATAAAGAAAAATAACTGTGAATATAAATCTATATTTAATGTTATAAAATAATTAAATATTTAATTTGAAATAACAGTTTAATTTAAAATAATTAAATAGTATGTATTTGATTTTCAGCCTTAAGGCTGAACATAAACAAGAATTCAAATTCATACTCTATCTTCACTTAACCTCATATGTGTTTATCTTGACAACCACTGATCTGCTTAGTTATATAATTCAAATAAGGTTTCCTTCCAGAAAAGCTTGCACATCTAATTTTGCTAGGTGGTGCAAAGTAGATAGAGTGCTGGACCTGGCAAATCTGGCCTCAGACACTTAGTAATTGTGTGATCCTAGGCAAGTCATTTAAACCTGTTTGCATCAGTTTCTTCATCTGTAAAATGAGCTGGAAAAGGAAATGGAAAACCTCTCCAGTATTTCTGCCAAGAAGACCCCCAAAACCCCAAAAGCATCAGAAATGACTGAAACAACTGAGCAACAACATATGATTTTGGTCTGAATAGGCCAAATTTTGTGGAGCCTTTCCCTTTGTGCAGGCCATTAAACTTAAAATCTAGTCACGTAATAGGCCTGACAATTTTGGAACTGTTTAAATTGGAACTTCAGTTGTGAAAACACATTATAATAATACAATATGAATAATTATTAAATCATTCATAATTATTAAACTAATTACTATGATTCCCATTTTACAGCTGAGAAAACTGAGGCAAATAGCTATTAAATGTTTTGCCTGAGATCACAATGTAATAATTGTCTGAGGCTGGATTTTAATTTAGAACTTCCTGGTTTCAGACTCTGTACTCTAATCTCTGCACTACCAGCATAAGGGGGCAGCTAGATGGCACAGTAGATAGAGCAGTGGGTGAGGAGTCAGGAAGACTCATCTTTCTGAGTTCAAATCTGGCTTCATATACTGAGTAATTGTATGACTCTGGGCAAGTCACTTAACCCTGTTTGCCTCAGTTTCTTCATCTCTAAAATGAGCTGGAAAAGGAAATGGCAAACCCCTCTAGTATCTTTGCCAAGGAAATGCTAATTGTGGTCACAAAGAGCCAGACACTACTGAAACAAGTGAACAACAGCAATCATCAGCATATAAATATGCAAACATAAGAAACACATTAATTTGGGTGTGATAATTTGTTGTAATGAGGTTAGCTAAGTAGTCCAGTCAATATAGCACTGGACCTACAATCAGGAAGATTTGAATTCAAATCATGCCTCACTTGTTTTCTAGCTGTGACTCTGGCCAAATCATTTAATCTTTGTTTCCTCATCTGGAAAATGAGTTGGTTGAACTCTATGGTCTCTTAAATACTTTCTGTCTCTAAATCCACTTTCCCACATACGAGTCTCTGATTTATATAAACAACCAACACAGTGTTCTTTAAACATTCACTTCTCATAGGACATTTAACTTAGAATTAAATTTGCCCAAGTTGAATCCAAGGCCAATTGTGCTGAATTATGCCTGTTATGTAAAGTGAAAAGTTAGGGATCAGCATATGCCCATACTTATATTTGGTAGGAAATGGAGAGTGTCTCAGCATTTTGGATAGAGAAGTGGTAAGGTTGGTACATTGGGAAAATTATTCAGACTTTAGCCTGAAGAATAGAGAGGAGGAAAACTACATAAAAGCAGAATGTTAAAGAAGCCATTACAATACTGTGAAAAGAGATCAGAATCTGAACTAGATTGCTCCTAGGCATAATGAAATAGGAAGTAAAGATGACAGAGATGGAATGGAATTAGGATTGACAAGATTTAGTGAGTGATTAATATATAGAATGAGGGAAACAACAAAGATGACTGTGGATCAGGCCTGGGGTTGCTAGGATGATGGTAGAGTCATCACTTAGTTACAAAGAAATTGGACAAAGTGTCAGGGTTTGAGGAAATAAGTTCAATTCTGGACATAGACAATTTGAAGTAGTGCTAGACCTCCAGGTGGAGCTATCCAGAAAGCAGTTGGAAAAACAGGACTGAAATTCTGGAGATAGTGTGGGGGTGGAAATAAGCTCTGAGAATCATCTGAATAGATATAGTCATGGAAAGGCAAGAGATTGACAAGGAAGAGAGCTCAGAGAGGGTAAAGAGGGTCTAGGACAATTCATGTTTAAAAAAAGGAGTATGCAAGCAAACAAAGAGACAGAGTAACTAGAATCTAGAATCTCTATCTTGCTGCTAGATAGAGGAGCTAGAAGGAGGAGGATTATATGACTACAGCATGATGAGGATTATGTGAATATAGTTTGATAGTGATATCCAGGATGTGGTACTACAAAGAATCACATGTTGTAGAATGACTTAGGAAGTTGAGGATGGGGAACAGACAGGAATTAAGAAGTTTTGTTAACTCCTTTATTATAGGTGAACACAAAGAGAAGATTTTGTTCTTATGCAAAAACCATCTGTTCTGCATCAGTGGGAACCAACCGATTCATTTTGAGGGCAGCCCTTATCAGTGGAATTAAGAATCCCAAGTTAAGTCTCATCTCCCTGCAAATTCACAGGCTGATCAGGGAGCTCTTTTGATTGACTCCCAACATTCCATAATTCATATTTACAGTCCCTACAAATATAACCAATGTGTATCCAGGTGCATTGATCCACATCCCATGTTCAGAATAGGCCTCTGGGACTAGTAAATTCTATAAACTGTACATTTTATTCAATGTAGAGTGGTACTTTTTCTAGATTCCCCTTCACAGTGCCTTTGCCACCATTCATATTCAAAACACCCAGACTATTGCATGTGCCCGAGTGCCACACAGACTATTCCATAATCTTCTAATTAGTCTACCTGTCTCAGTGTCTCCCTACTCCAATTCATCCTTCACACAGTTGCCTAAATATAGGTCTATGTCACCTCCGCCCCTCTTACTCAATAAATTCCAATGGATCTCTAATACCTCCAGGTAGAATATAAAGACATTTCTTTAGCTTTTGTACCTCATCACCCCCATGGCTCCTCTTAGTTTTCTTCTTACATTTGCCTTCTCTTCTCCACGCTCTATAGTTCTGCCATATTGGCTGACTTTCTGCTCCTCACCCTCATGAAGTGTCACGACATTCCATCTCCTATCTTCCACCCTTCTTTCCCTTTAGAATCCTTTACTTTCTTCAGCCTCAATTTAAATGCTGTATTCTGCATGTAGCCTTTCCTAGCCTACACAGCTGCTAGAGATTTTCCTTCTAAGGTTATATTCCATCTTCTTTGTATGTTTCTTGTTCACACCTATTTATGTAAATGTTGTCTTTATCATTAGAATTCAAACTTCTTCAAGATGAAAACTGTTTTTGCTTGTCTTTGTATACCCAGCTTTAAGCACATGTACATGCTTTTTCATATATACATACATATACACATACATATGTGTGTGTCTGTATATATATCTATATCTACATCTATCTATCTATCTATCTATCTATCTATCTATCTATCTATCTATCTATCTATCTATCTATAATGTTTTCATGGACTCCAGATTAAGAATCCCTGCTCTAGACCTCTACCCGTATTGTTGCATGTAAGTGTCTTTCCTAAACCCAAACGCAAATTAAATTTAAAAGCAAAAGCAAAACAATTAATCAGCTAATGATATCCAAAGAAAGAGATAAAAGAAAAAAAAAGGACAATAAATTAAGGTTTTCTTCCAAAAGGAAAAACAAAGAGAATTGCTTGGTCTTTTAAAAAGCCCTTTTCTATGGAACTGTGGTCCATAGCTTCCCAGTCAAACTTTGGATATATATATATTTGTGTGGTAAAATCTTTTTTAAAATAGGTTTTATTGATGCCTGCTGTTATTACATCATAGTTATTTCTGAAATTGCATCTTCTTTCCCCTCTCTGGATTAAAACCTCTCTTGCAACAAAGAAAAACAATCAAGCAAAAATATTCAATTACAATGAGCATGTCCAATAATGTTTACAACATTCCTCCTTGGTAGTTTTCCCCTCCCCAAGGAGGGATGCATACTTCACCATCTGTTTTTTTTTTTTTTGAAATACCATTGTTCTTTAGTTATTCAGAGTTTAGCTTCCCCAAAAATGATTTCATTATTATTGTTGTCACTGTGCATATTGTATCTTTGGTTCTGCTTATTCCATTTCACATCAGTTCACATAAATTTTCCCATTTCTCTGCATTCATCATGTTAGCCTTTTCTGAAATGTATAGTAATATTCCAGTACATTCAACCACACACACATAGTGCCATTTTGGAAAGTCTGTGCTAAACCATCCTGACTAATGCCATTCTTGGAAAAATAATGTAGTTTTGTTAAAAAACAAAATCAAAAAGTCCTAGATAAACCATCTTAATTTATGTCATGCTAGGGTGAATAACTTAGCAATAAGGAAGGGAGCAAAGGTAGTATGCTAACTTTAGTGGCTGAGTCTAGGGAAGGGTGTGTTCTTTTTAAAGAATAAGTGAGACCTGGCCATTTTTATAGACTAATGAGAAGAAACCAGCAATATAATTAATAATAATAACAGCTCAAATTCCTACAATTCTTTAAAGTTTGCAAAGTTCATTATATATATTATCTTATTTGAGATAAAGTAGAAAGATTAAAGAGGCATGAGAGAGATGGGATGATTGATGGGACAAAGTAATTGAGAAGAAAGAAAAAAGAGAGGTAAAATAAATTAAATAAATTAAAGGAATTAGAATAGACAATAATGAAGCAAAGCTATTACTCTTTGCAGATGATATGATGGTATATTTAGAAAATCCTAGAGAATCAAATAAAATACTACTTGAAAAAATTAACAACTTTAACAAAGTTTCAGAATATAAAATAAACCCACATAAACCATCAGCATTTCTATACACTACTAACAAAGCTCAGCAGTAAGTAACAGGAAGAGAAATTCCATTTAAAATAAATGTTGACAATATAACATATTTGGGTGTCTATATGTCAAGAAAATCCCAGGAACTATATGAACATGATTACAAAACACTTTTCACACAAACGAAGTCAGGTCTAAATAATTGGGAAAATATCAATTGCTTATGGGTAGGCCATGCTAATATAATAAAAATGACAATTCTACCTAAATGAATTTACTTATTCAGTGCCATACTATCAAACTACCAAACAAAGTATTTTATAGAACTAGAAAAAATAATAAAATTCATCTCGAAGAACAAAAGGTCAAAAAATCAAGGGAAGTAATAAAAAAAATGCAAAGGAAGGTGCCCTAGCCATACCAGATCTAAAACTATATTATAAAACAGCAATCATTAGAAATATTTGGTACTGGCTAAGAAATACCCAGTTTGATAAACCCAAAGACTCCAGTTTCTGAAATAAGAAATCACTATTTGACAAAAACTACTGGGAAAACTTAAAAAGCAAAATGGCAGAAACTAGATATAGACCAACATTTACATTGCATACCAAGATAAGGTCAAAATGGGTATATGATTTAGATATGTGATATCATAAGCAAATTAGAAGAATAAAGAATAGTTTACCTGTCATACCTACAGAGAAGGGATAGATTTATGACCAAACAAGAAATAGAGAATATTATAAATGCAAAATGGATAGTTTTAATTACATTAAATTTAAAAGGTTTTGCACAAAGTCAATGCAACCAAGATTAGAAGGGCAGTAGAAAGCTGGGAAACAATTTTTATTGCCAGTGTTTCTGATAAAAGCCTCATTTCTAAAATATATAGAGAACTGAGTCAAATTTATATGAATACAAGTTATTCCCCAGTTGATAAATGGTCAAAGGATATGAACAGACAATTTTTAGATGAAGAAATTAAAGCTATCTATAGCCATATGAAAAAATTTTCTAAATCACTATTGATTAGTGCCTATTAAAACAGCTCTGAGATACCACCTCACACCTATCAGATTAGCTAATATGACACAAAAGAAAAGTAATAAATGTTGGAGATGTGGGAAAATTGGAATACTAATGTATTTTTGGTGGAGTTGTAAACTGGTCCAACCATTCTGAAGAACAATTTACAACTATTCCCAAAGGGAATACTCTTTGATCCAGCTCTATCACTACTAGGTCTGTAACCCCCCCCCCCAAAAAAAAAGATCATAAAAAAAGAAAAGTTTCCACATGTACAAAAATATTTATAGCAGCTCTTTTGTGGTAACAGAGAATTGGAAATTGGGCAATGGCTGAACAAATTGTGGTATATTAATGTAATGGAATACCATTGTTCTATAAGAAATGATGAGCAGGCAGATTTCAGAAAAAACTTGGAAAGACTTACATGAACTGATGCAAGGGAGCAGAACCAGGAGAATACTGTACACAGTACGAACAACATTGTGCTATGATCAACTTTGGTAGACTTGGCTTTTCTCAACAATACAATGATACATTTCAAAAGACTCACGATGGAAAATGCTATCCACATCTAGAGGAAAAAACTATGGAGTCTGAATGCAGATCTAAGTATACTATTTTCACCTTTTTTGTTTTTTTCTTTCTTGTGGTTTTTCCTTTTTGTTCTGATTCTTCTTTTACAACATGACTAAAATGGAAATATGTTTAATATGATTGTACATGTATACCCTATATCAGATTACTTGCCATCTTGGGGAGAGGCAAGGGGAATGAGGGAGGGAGAAAAAAATTTGGAACTTAAAATCTTATAAAAGTGAATGTCGAAACTATCTTTATGTGTAATTGAAAAAACAAAATACTGTTAAGTGGGCAAAAAGAAACAAAGAGAAGATATAAGTGTCATAGGTGGAAGAGTTAGCTTTGGGAAGGAGAAAGGCCACTTTATCCATAATTCCCATCCAGGAAAGGGTTTTTATTTTCATTTTGTTCCACAAGGCAAGTGGGGTTAAGCCCAGAGTCACATAGCTAGTAAGTGTCAAGTGTCTGAGGCTGGATTTGAACACAGGTTTTCCTGACTCCCAGGTTGGTGCTCTATCCACTGTTCCACCTAGCTGCTCCCAGGCAAGGATTTCAAAATTGGCAGGAGTGGATGCCCTCGTGTTTTTCATTAAAAGACAAAGGATGGAGTTCAAGACTTCAGGAGAGAAGTAAATGTGAGGAATAATCACTGAGGCAATAGGAGAGTCAGTGAGAGAAGAATAAAAGCACTGCTGTGCAGCATTGAGAGACCATTTGTGGTTAAGCAGAAATGTTTATTTCTCTTGCAGGATTACTTTAAAGAAAGTGCTTTTTAAGCCTCAAAGTACTACACAAATGTGCATTTTGTGTATTTTGAATGGATCAATTTAGCACAATTTTTAAATTTCCTCCAGCAGCCTTTTATTTTCTGAAGCAGAGGAGTAGAATACAGGCATGGAGACAAATAATAAGAATAATTTAACATTGGGAGAACAGAAGGTTGAAAGGAAAGGATTTGAGGTCAGAATAGAGACACCTAATGTAATAGATGACTGACTACATGGTTAAAAACTGAGAAGGGATAGTAAAACTAGAAGAAGATATATAGGCTGAAAAATAAGAAGGGATTGAGGGATAAAAAGAAAGGATGAGGGTAAAGGGCAGGTAGGAACAAAAAGGGAGTAAAGGAGATAGAAAGACAGGAGTTCCTAAGGTATGGGGAGAGATAGAGAGGAAAACTATGACCCAGGTGCCAAAGTCATTGAGAAAGGTTGGAGAGTGTCCAAGATGTGGTAGGTGACAGCAATAAGGATCAGGAAGGGATGGTTCAAATCATACGAGTTAAAATTCAAAGGAAAATGTATTGAATGACAAAGCAAGGAGTCTGAAAGTTCCACTGAGGAAAAAGCAATTTACCAACTTCATTTCCAGACTCTGTGAGATAGGTTATAGGAAAAGGACCTACCAGTAGTATAGTAGATGGTTAGATTTTAGTTAACTTGTGGAAGTGAAAAAAAAGTGGAGAAAAAGAGATGGAAAATAAGCCCTTTTTTTTGAACTGACCAGGGTTCCAAAAAGCTGACCAGCAAAAGGAGTCAGCATCAGGGGATGAGACCTGAGAAAAGATAGGCCTGGGATAAGTAGAAATGCAGAGAGTGTGGAGAAAGGTAGCAGGTTTGCATAGGTTGTGGGTCTAAGTGACAGAGATTGGGCCAGCGGGACACGGGAGAATGAGCTAGGGGGAAAGAGTGAGTACCAAGCCAGAAGAGGTAAGATTCAAAACCAAAAATCAACAATATGCATATTTATGGCTCATTACATTTCAGAGCTTGACATCTATTTGTGTGTGTGTGTGTGTGTGTGTGTGTGTGTGTGTGTGTGTGTGTGTGTGTATGAAATTAAATAAAGCTTCTGAGAATCAGGGTACAAATCAAGGAACTGTGATGATTCTATTAAGAGCTGAAGTGATTTGCTCCAGTTTTTGCAGAAGAAAGTTCAGGAAAAAATATATTTTCAGCACATTCTACAGGCACAGAACAACTGGAAATCTCATGAAACTCAAAATTGAAGGTGGTGGGTGGAAGGGGTGTGCTCTGGGGGATTATTGTTGGCATGGTATTGAATTTACAAACTCTGAATGAGAAGGATTTGGGGTTTGGTCACCTCATCCTTCTTCCTTCCCCCACTCGTAAAACCTTGGGATGACAAGCATGTATTTTCTGGGCTATTTTAGCCAGACAGTATCTCCATTTGCATTTATGGTTTACTTTGGGTAAATCATCATTGATCACATGGACTAAGTCCCTTAGGAAATTCTCAGGATCCTTGAGGGCTTGAATCTAGCCCTGGTAATCAAGAGACTGAGCCACAATGGCACTTATGGTCTGATAATTCTCAGAGGGTCAATATTTAGCTGATCTTGGTAATTTCAAATTCCAAGGGTCCCAAGCCCCTAGTCATAACTTTTTATAACTCTTCACAGAACACGCTGCAGTATGAAGTTTACTACTGGGTTCACAGTTTCCAAAGTTTATTATTAGTACACTCCACAAATCTCTGAAGGCTCCATGAAGGCCACACACTGCCTTCCTAGAACACAATTTTCTGAGAGCAATCTTTGTTTCTGAGGAGAAACCTGTTTTCAATCTGCAATACACAATGTTATGGGGCCCATTTTCCAGGTCACTGGCCAGGACCAGCCTTTACTACCCTATTTTCTGAGTAAAGTGGCTGTTTCTGGCCAGAATTGCACATTCAGCATACGCCATCCAGAAGTACAAAGGGCAATGAGTAGTTAGCATCCTAACATTGCAGAAGCCTGAGAAGAAAAGTTGGAGATACATATGATTACTGGCACTTGCCCTATTTTAATTTTGATTGTATCAAAGAAAAAAAACGCTTGGCAAGAAATTATTAGATCTTGCTTTGGAGACAAGGTACTAGTTCTAAATTTTCTTTGTGAATGCGTACCTTTTGATTTTTTGGAACACAAGGTACGTTAGTTAATCCATTCAAAGCCTATGATTTCTAGATGTTATGAAGCAGTATCCTGTAGTCAGGAGTGTTAGACACAAAACTAGGAAATCTGGCAATGATGTATGTATCAGATGGTAAATCACTTAAATTTTTACTTCACACTAGTCATTTGTTAAATGAAAGTGTTGAACTAGATAATCTCCAAAGTTCCTTCAATTTGTAAAATTCTATTCTGTGATCTGTATACAAACTGAAAAGTTAAAAAAAATCCCTGTCATCTACCTCTCTCTCTCTCACCTATCATTTCTCTCTCTCTCTCTCTCTCTCTCTCTCTCTCTCTCTCTCTCTCTCTCTCTCTCTCTCTCCATCAATCTTAATGAGTTTTCCACACGACACTTCAATTATATAGATATTTGGAAGCACTTACATTTTAAAATTAATTTTGTAGGTTTTTATTCATATACCTGGTTATTTATAAGTATGGCCAGTGGCTTTTCCTATGCAATGAAAAACAAGGTTGGAAAGAAAGAAATCTAAATATAACACCAAACAATCAATTTGACTGTTCTGTGCCCCCAGTCTTCTCTCAGTAACCTTTCCTTCCACCCACCTTCCCACCTTCAGCTTCTTCAATCTTCATTAGCCTATATTATTAGACTATGCATTTTCTCTTCCAACCCCTACTATATCTGACTTCCCCAACCCCTCATCCCTAACCACTTCTTCCCAGACTAAATGTACTTCACAGAGATAGAAAGTGTCTGAGGCCAAATTTGAACTCAAGTCTTCCTGACTCCAGGCCTAGCACTCTATTTAGTGTTCCACTTAGCTGGGATACAATATCCCTCTGCTCCCATTCCATAACTGTTTCACTCCTTTCCAGTCAGGCATCTTCATGATAATATCCTTTATATAACTTTGCCCCATTCTTTATTATACTAGAAGAAATCTTTTCCTTCTCTGAACTCTTCTTTATTTAATATTTTTATTTTGAACTTAACAAAACACAAATAAAACAGCATTTCTATATAAGTAATATAGGAAAAGAAAATGATTTTTACATGAAACTGAAGATCCCTATTATGGACAGCTTATTTTTCTTTTGAATGAATAATAAATTCTACATATAACCTTAGAATGTCCTCTCACTTATGATTCTTTCTGACTTTCATTTAGTATTTTCCATCCTTTAAGGTGCTTCAAAGATTCTCTCTTTTCTTTTTTCTCTTTTTCCCCCCATTCCTATCTCCCCCCTCCCATCAGACAAAAAAAAAAGAACAAAGCCTTTGTAACAAACATATGTAATCAAAATAAATTCCTAAATTTGACATATTCAAAAATGTATGTCTTTCTGCATCTTTAGTCCATTGCTTCTCTGATAGGAGGTAGGTTGGATATTTCATTTTTTGTCCTCTGATGTTGCTGTAATTGAATAAATTATTTTTCTGGTTGTGCTCATTTCATTCTGTATCAGTTCTTGTGTTTCTCTGAAACCACACCTTTTGTGGCAATAGTATTACATCACATTTATATGCTATGATTTGTTTAGCCATTCCCTTATTGATTGATACTCCATTAGTTTCCAGTTCTTTATTATAACAAAAAGAGCTGCTATATATTTTTTTTTACATAAGGGTCTCTTTCCTCTTTCACTGATCTCCTTGGGAACTTTTTGAACTTTGATAGAGAGCTATCCTTCTCTTTTGCAATTACCATATTCTAATCTGTACTGTAGTTACTTACTCTCTTTTGAAATAATTAATGAATTATTGTCAATTTAATTTAGCCAAACTGCATAAACGTATTTGTCCCATTTTAAAGCATTTTCCTATAAAGACTATTAATACTCTTATCAAAATACTTCTGCCTTTTCCTCTACTTCTTACCTCTTGGCTCTCTACCTTACCTTGTCTGACAAAAATCTTGTGGTTTCTTGAAACTTTTAACAAAATTCTAAAAACTGATATAAAGATGATTGAAGAGTTATATTTTTATCCTTCTTAGTGATATATGGTGTTTTTTCTTCCACCCTACACAAACATTTAATAATTCCCATTCAATGACTTTATTGATATTTCTGATTATTAAAATACTTACATTTAATCTAAGAATATTGAAATTTTACCTTGGAGTTGTCTAGCAATGTCTCTCTAAAATTTCTTCCTTCTTTATAACACTTTTCATTTATTAATACTATGCAGGTCACTTACAGATTTTCTTTTTTGTGTTTTCACACTTTCATCAACATGGACCCAAAATCAACCTTGGTGTGAGAATCATAGAATTTCAGAGTTGGAAGAGCCTTCAATGGCTATCTAGCAAAATTGGTAGCATCTCCTCCACAACATCCCCTAAAAACAACATCCAACCTTTGCTTGAAGATATCTACTGGGGAAAAACCTATGGCCTCCTGAGGTAGTGCATTCCACTTTTGGATAGCTCTCATTGGTAGCTAGTTTTTTTTTTGTTTGTTTGTTTACAGTAGGCTTAAATCTTGTTGACATTAGCCCAGGGATCCAATTTTCATTCTTTGTATCCAACCAGAATGGACTACACACTTCTTTCACATAGCAGGCCTTCAAATGCTGTTGGATTCAGAAACCACAGAATTATTTAAAGAGAGAGAAGCAAGTGGAAAAATTGAAAAGAACTTTGTGCAAGATTAAAAAAATTGCAATCACTCTTTCTAGGGAAGGGAATTAATATAAATACAACACTTACTATGTACCAGACACTGTACTAAACACTTCACAAATGTCTCATTTTATCCTCACAACAACTTTGCAAGGTTGGTGCTGTAATCATTCTCATTTTACAGGTGAGGAAACTGAGGCTAACAAAGGTTAACTGACTTGCCCAGACTCACACAGCAAGTAAGTGCCTGATGTCAGATTTTAACTCTCATCTTTCTGACTCCATGCCCAGAATTCTATCCACTCCACTACCTCTCTTTATCCCATGAAATAAGTCTGTTTTCTTCCCCCTTTCCATAATTTTACATTTCCTAATAATGATCTCAAAATTCTAGAGGGTTGTTAGAAGATGATGAGGATGATCGTATTGTCCTATCTCTGAATAAATAATACTTATAATTTCAAGGCATTCTTTATTAATATTTTAACATATTTCTATCTTTGTGACCTTTCTCACCTGCCAATCAACTTCATTTTACAATTATTAGATTTTTGGTTTTAACATAAGCTGAGTTGAAAGATTTATTGGGTGCTTCCTCATATAAATGTTCTCCCAGAAATATACATCTAATTCTTCAAAGTTTAATTCTTTTTCTGCCATCGTGAAAGATAGTAAAACTAATATAAAATACCCAAGCCAATCTAGGCCAGGCCATTCTGGGGTATATTTTCTTACTCTTGTGTTCATAGGATCATAGAATCATAGATTAAGAGCTAAGAGTGAAGTTAAAGGCCATTGAGTCCAACTCCTTCATTTTGTAGGTGAGGAAGATGATGACCTGAAAAATTTAAGTGAGTTACCCAAAGTCACACAGCTAGTAAGTGTCTGATGGTCTTCCAGTCTCCTGTATTAGGGATCTTTCCCTTACACCATGCTGCTTCTGTACTTATCCTCACAACTCCTCCATCTCTTCGGTTGTCTACTTATTATATGATAAAAGATAGGTTCAGTCAATGCTTCAGAAAAAAAAATATGCCATATTAGATGACTATTGAATAATGAACGTTATATTCCTGTGAGAATTTGTGGCCACTGCTTTACCAGAGGCTGTGGTACCTGAAAATTATTGCTGAAGTTTCTGTGTTTCTTAATAAGAACTTTAAGTTTTCCATCACCTTTTAAACAATATATGAAGTTGAAGGGAAAACAATTCAATCCTTTGGGAAATTCTAAATTATCATTTGGGTTGATTTTCTTGGTTTAGTAAATAGATCACTAGACTTTGAATCAGGAAGACCTAGATTTGATTCTTGCTTCAGGTACTTATTAGCTTTGTGACCATTGGCAAATCACTTAAACTCTACATCTCAGTTTCCTTGTCTTTAAAATGTGGGTGTTGGATTTGATGACTTCTAAAGATTCTTCCAGCTATAATTCTATGATCATCAGTGAGACAGTGTTGCTATTTGTCCCTCACTCTCAAAGGTGACTATGACATCAGGAAAGTCATGCCATTACATGCAAGTGAATTGGATTTAAGTGAAGGAGGGCTATGTAAAGTCACCAGCCTCACTTTCTCCTCCTGAGCCATCTGGTCCAGTGGTCAGCTATAAATCAGGACAACTGGAGATGGATTAGGAAGTAGTGGGGGGATCTTGACCTTTTCAAGCTAAGGTCTATAACAAGTCTCAGGTTGACTGAGGCAATACCTATTCAGTGATTAAGGTTTAATAAGAAATGAGGCAGAGAATGACCTCTTTGCCTAGTCAAAAAAAAAAAATCTGGGAGAGGAAGACTTTCAGTGTTACTGGATAAAACAGAAACAATTGCTATTTACATTCATTTTGAGCCAATCAGGGCAGAAACAATGACCAAGTGGAGCCTTTCTTCTTCTCCACCTGCAATCCCCCATTTAAAATCAGCAACACATGGTGATTCAGGGATTTGTACTATGTGGTGCAAGACTAAAGGGGCAATCCCTGTCCTTCGGCCCTTTTTCATTTTTGGACAGTTTACCTCTGTTACTATTTCTACTGTGACTGTTCCTAGTAGCTACTCTTATGCTGTTTGACAGGAAACAGAAAATGCCAGCTGCCTTTCAAATCTTACAAGCCTTTGTAAAAAAAAGGAAAGAAGGCAAAAGTGAGGTAGCCCCATCCCAGACACAGGTATGCCTATGTGGCCTGTGGTTGGGGGGGAGAGTGCATTAAATTACCATAACCTTTGGAGAGCTCAGTCCTTACACTTTAAGGCTAGTAGGAAGAAGAGTCCTGAGGGGTGGAGATGAACCCAATAGTATACCCAGAGTTCCAGCTAAAAGACTGTCATCATGGTGGACAAGAAAGTCTGAGAATATCTGTCTTGCCCTGAAGTGTATGTGTGTGTGTGTGTGTGTGTGGTGGTGGGGGAGGCAGTGAGAAGAGAAAAGCCCTCCACTGAGTATGCCAGGAAGCAGGCCCATCCTAAACCACCATGTGCTTGTACTTGACAGGAAGGTCAAATCCAAATGACCATGCAGCAAGGGCAGTGGAGAGGGCGGAGGCAAAGAAGCACTACACATTCGTAGGCATTTCTCCTCTACTGACACAGATTGCAGCCTCTTCTGTAATTTATTAGATGGCATTTGAGATTTGCAGTAGCCCCCCAAAAATGAATTGCTCTTAAATTACCCTGGTGATGAATCCTTCTGAACTCAGTGAGAGGTTGGTCCTTAGACAATAGGCACATAATCTTTTCCTTAGTCTGTATTTGAAGCCTTTCTAGGGCTCTGAAGTCCTTTCCAGCTCTAGACCTACAATCATGCCTGCCAGAACTTGCATTGCACTGGCATAGCCATCAATAACCCAAACACACCTGAATATCACCACAAAGCATTAGAATTGGGTCAGAAAACAAGAAAAGTTAATTAGATATTGACACTATGTGATGTCTACTTTCCATGATTCAATCCCATAAATGTTGAAGAGCAATGACAAGATTTGCTCATCTTTCAAAATACAATAACTGTTATAAGCAAATGGCTAAGCTAACTGCATTCATCTGGAATGCTGATGTTGAATTTGCTGTTAACCATCTTACCTAATACGGTAAACCACATAGATCTGGTCCCTTAACTGGGTTGGGAAAATGATTCCAGACTACATTCCTACTGCCAGAAGGCTCTGTCAAACCACAAGTAAAGGCTTACATTCATCAATAATGTGTTGCAGATCCAAGATGAAACATGATCAGGATACACAAGAAAAATGTGTATACTATACTTTTAAATTGTAGTGTTTCATTAACAGCTATCTACTGCCAAAGATTACTCAGGAAATTGACCTAAAAGGAGCTGTAATTTCACTTTTCTAATAGGTCAACAAATATGGGTATTTACATGTATATGAATAAATAAGTATTTGTATTTTAGAGAAGACAAAAATTTAAATGTTTAGTGCAATTAGAAATGAATTAGTCTCAGGCATATTGTCAGACCACAGCTGTAGGGTGTAAGGAGGTGAAGGTCAACCAGATCTCCCCGCTACCCCCCCATGGAAATGAGCAGATAGGAGCTGAATTCTAAACAAGATACACCCTAAATCTTCATGGTATCCAATAAGGAATTGTTTTGGAAAGTTTATAGTGTGATTGAAGCAAAAGAAAAGACACATTTATTAGAGTGTTCTGAAATACTGGATGAATACATGTAATAGGGAGGAAGACTTTGTTCTTGATGGGAATGGAAAATAAAAAGGAAGCAAAACAAAGTTATCAATTCCTTTTGGTCTTTTGCATCCAACCCCTGTGGTTTTCATGGACCATGATCAGAATCATGGTAGTAGGAAAGCATTGAAAAAAAATTCTCACTCTTGGTCAAATAAAAGTTAAAAGCTTAAGTGCTTCTCTATGTAACTGGCTGGGGGTCTGCATCATAAAAATAGCTGAGACAGCTTCTGGTAATTATAAACTAAATTCTGAACAAGCCCCTCTTCCTATAAGAAAGCAGTCAAAGCACAAATCTAGATCAGCAGATGTCAAAAGAGAACAAAAATACCCACAAGTAGTGCAGAAAGCAATAGACACACACAGCAGTTCAGGATGATATCACCAGAAGACATGATAGCTTTATAACATCATAGATATGGATGGCCCTAGCCACTTCTACATATATATGTTTACTATGTCTGTACCTCTTAACACATCTTCCCTGATTTTATCTTCCCCAGGTATATGTCCTTCAAAGTGTGTTTCCTGAAGACTTATATGGTCTGATGTTGAGTGAAGGGAGCAGAACCAAGAGGACTTTGTACACAATAACAGCCATGTTATCTGATGACTAAGATTGTTAAACTGAACCCTTCTCAGCATTATGAGGATCTAAGACATTTCCAGAGGCCTCGGGATGGAAAATGCTGTCCACATCCAAAGAAAGAACTATGGAAGTCGAATCGCTGTCACTTATTTTTACCTTCTGTTGAGTTTTGTTTCATCTTTCTGATGGTTCCTCCTACTGGTTTTAATTTTCACTTACAACTTCACTAGTGTGAAAATATGTGTAATGGGTACGTAAATGTAAAGCCTATATCAGATTGTGCGCCATCTTGGGGAGGTTGGGGGGTAGGGAGGGGGAGAAAAATTTTCAACTCAAAAGCATATGGAAGTGATTGTTGATAAATCAAAATAAATTAATAAAATTTAAAAAAAAAAAAAAAAGAAAAAAAAATGTGTTTCCTGTTCATGCAGGATGTGTGTGTATCTCCTCCATCACTGGTAGTGTAGTAACCTGTAGGAGAGTATATCTCTACGTGTATGGAGGGAACAAGTATTTACTATACTGTTAGTTTAAGCATATTTGCTTTGAACTAATGTATTCTCTGGTTGGCCTAGTTGGGGCCATAGTTTTGAGTGAATGATGAACATGATTTTTCTAGGAGCACATTGTAAGGAGACCCTCAGGCCTTATATAAGGAGAATAAAATCAAGTCAACAATCATAGCTCCTATCACAGGCACATAACTAAGTTCTGAGGATATGAAGAAAGGAAAAACAAAAGTAGTCCCAGCTCTCAGGGACCTCACACTCTAATGGGAGAAATGATTTACAAATAATTACATATAAATAAGCTATATAAAAATAAATTAGAGGTAATCAGTAGAGAGAAGGCAGTAGCATTAAAGGGGGTTGGAGGATTGTATTGTATTGGTGGATTGTAGATTGTATTAGTGGGATATTATATAAGGTGGGATTTAGTTAGGTCTTGAAGAAAGCCAGGGAAGCCAGGAGGTAGATATGGGGGGAAAGAAATTACCACCACGGTGGGTAGAGCCAGTGAAAATGCTTGTTTGGGAGATGGAATTTCTTATTCAAGGAATGGCAAGGAATCCAATACCACTGGATCACAGACTATGTGGAGGGGTGTAAATTGCAAGGAGACCAAAAAGAACATATAATCCAATCCTTCACACTACAGCTAAGGAAACTGTGGCCCAGAGAGGTTAAGTAATTTGCTTCAGGTCACACAACTGATAAGCATCAAACATAAGATTTGCATCTAGGTTCTCTGATTCCAGAGCCACACTTTTTCAACTATTCCATTGTGTGTAGCAGAAGCTACCTAAGAGTATCCTAAGGGGTCAGTATGTCTTCCAGATTGAATTTGGGGCCATAGTCAACCAGAACAGTATGAGTTACAATGAAAAGATTGCTGTGGACATAGTCCAGAACAACCAGTCATACTTCTGCCAAAGGCTGGGACACAGGCAGGACAAACTCTTCCAGCAACTAATGCATTCAGATTTTAGCCAAGCTTCCTGGCGCCTCAATATGTGCATGTGTGAAGGGTGTGTGTGCAAACCCCTGATAAAAAGGCATGTTTGGAAAAGTAATACCATTTTTAATGTTGTATACTCTGAAATATTTCTCTTGAGTCATCATATTTGGATTCCCTGTGACCTTCCATGGCTTCAGTTTGGTTGAGAAGGGGGTGAGGATTGGAGGTGGGGTAGAGGAAATAGTTGACTTATCATCACTTCGACAAGAAGTCTAAACATCTGAATATATGATGCTGGTAAAATAGGGCAAAATGCTACCCAATGAAAGTATACTCAAAACACGAAATAATCTTCCTACTAAGGTCAAAAGATCAAAAGTTTTTTGAGTGAGGCCTCTAAGAAGGCTCAAAGAAATAAAGATGTTTAGCCATGCAGAAGATATAGAAGGTTGGAAGACAATGACAAAATTGTGGTCTTCACGTGTCAAAAGGAATTTTTAAATTTAATTTTTTTTTGTTTTCTATAGAGCATGGCTCTGTAACCCCATAGATAGTAGAACAAACTTAAATACAAATGGAACTGAGTACAAATGAAAGCTAGAGTTATTGATGCTAGAAGATGAATAAGTCCTGTTCTGACTCTATCACATGACAGTGAGGCCAGGTAAATTTTAGTACATGTTGAGAGAAGTATCATGAAGACAAAAAGAGATAATATATGTAAAACATTTTGTAAATTTTACAGCTATACAAATGTAAGTTATTATTTTAACTTTTTATCAGCTCAACTGTTGAATAAAAATTAATGAAACATATTTCCATCTGTATGATGAGAATTACCTTTTTTCATTTCCCAAATCAGTCTATCAATTAACAAATATTCATTAAGTATTTACTATGTGCCAGATATTGTGGATACAAAGATACTGGGATTGGAAGCAAAAACCATCCATGCCCTCAAGGAGCTTGCATTTTAATGGGGGAATATAACATATAAATCAGAAAATGTAAGATAAATACCAAGTAGGTAGAAGGTAAACCCAGAGGAAATGGCAATAGACATTGGAGGAAGAAGGAAAGGCCTCCTGGAGGAGGTTGATCTTGAGCTAAGGCTTAAAGCAAGGTATTCTAAGAGTTGGAAGTGGGAAGGGAAAGCATTTTAGTATAAAAACTGGAAGATGGAAATTGGATTGTCATGTAATATGAGCAATAAGTAGTCTAGTATGGTTGGCTCATAAAGTTCATAAAGAGGAACAGGAATGAGAAGGTTGGAAAAGCAGGAAGAGGCAGGTTGTAAAGAGTGTTAAATGCCAAACAAAGGACTTTCTATTTTATCCTGGAGGTAATAGTGAACCTTTAGAGTTTATTGAGGGGGTCAGAGTGGGTTAATGTAGCCAGATCTAAGTTCCAGTAAAATCACGTTGGTGGCAGAATGGGGAATAAATCATAGTGGAGAGAGGTTTGAAGTAGGTAGACCATCAAAAAGTTATTGCAATAGTTCAACTGAGACACACTGAAAAACCTGAACTAGATTGGTTACTGTTTGAATGGGGAGAAAGAATGTTGTAAAGAAAGTTACAAGAATTGACAACTGATAGGATATATGTTTTGATGGGGTCTGTATGGTATTGAGGACCAAACATGGACTTACAGCAAGAAAACCTGGATTTGTGTCCTAGTTCTTATATTTGCTTAGCTATGTGACTCTGAGCAACTCAAAAAACCCCTCTGAACTTTACTGTGCTCATATGTAAAATGGGGACAATACTTATACTTCCTAACTTTTATGGTTATTTTGAATAATATACTTTGTAAATATTGACTCAATGAATCAGTAAGCACTCATTAAATTTCTACTGTGTTCCAGACATTGAGAAAAGGGATAAAACAAACAAATAAACAAACCCCCCCAAAAAAAACAAACAAAAAAGAAAGAAAATGAAGTTTACATTCAATTAGAGAAGGTAGGATACACACATATAAGTATATATAAAACAAGTACATTTTTTGAGGGAAGAGGTGGAGCACTAACAGCAAGGAGGATAAGAAAGGCTTCTTGTCAAAGGTGGTACTTTAATTGAGCTTTAAAGCAAACTGGCATTCTAAAAGATGATGGTGAGGTGGGAGTGCATTCTAGATATAGGGAACAGTTGGTGCAAACGTGTGGAGATGGGAGATGGAAAGTCCTTTCAAGAAATAGGCCTAGGTGACATCATTTAACAATCTGAAATAGATAACTGACTCCATGGAGGTGGAGTGGTTTTTTTTTTTAATGGCTTTGCTCTTCCTTTCAAACTTTCAACGAACAGCATTGTTCTGTGACTGAAAAATTATGACTAGATTCTTTTCCATCATTACAGCATCAATTTACACCAGAATAATTCTGTGAAGTAATAAGGACATACTAAAGAAAGTAAGCTCTGTAAAGGCAGGAACAATTATGTTGTTGTTTTTGAGCTCCAAGCACAGTACTTTGCATACAGGAGGTGCTAAATAAATGATTTCATTGATAAATTAAGCACTCAATAACAATATGAATTCTATAATGATCTGTTACCAAAATATCCAACATATTATACATAAGGTTTAAAATTCCATCTTAGTCTTTGGTTAAACCAGAATCCAAAGGTTTTGGGAAATCTGGGCTCTACTACAAGTTTGGCTTCCAACTTTTTGTTATCACTGTCAAGTCATTTACCTTTTCTGTGTCTCAATTTCTTTATCTGTAAAATAAAAGGTTTGGATAGGATGATGACCAAAGCCTATTTCAGCTCTAACATTCTATGATTCTTTGACTATGAATAACTTTTAATAAGGTTACTCCCCATGAGCTGAGGGTTGAGACTTTAAGACACTCTACATAGATAAGAATATAATTTGTCTTCAAAAGAATTGAGCTCATATTTTTTTTTCTAACTCAATTCCTTATTCTTCAAGTTCTGAAGCTACATAGAACTTGAATAATTTCTAACTAGGCTCAGATTAATGCATATCCTTACTGCTTGAAATTAGGCATTCCCAAGATACAATTAAATGAGAAGCTATTTATTTATATATTAATAGTTCCTCTACAATTCTCCTCAGTTGCCTTATTGTGACAAGAGAGACCCTAGGTTCTCAACAAGCTGAAAAGACTTTGAAGGATCCAGTGACAGACTATGTATCTAACATCTGAGTATTAGCCTAGAAAAATGTGGAGAGTCTTGGTTACAGAAGCTTGACCTTTAGGTGATGAATTTTTTTAGCTGCTACAACTCATGAAGGTCATTTAAGGTGTGATATTAATGGAAGGAATGTACTACAGGTGAAATCATGAATCCTTTGACATTTTGAAACTGCCTTGACAATCAGCATTGTCAATATTTAATTGAGGGAGTGACATGGTTACTTGTATACTCAGTATTACTAGTTGGCAATGGAGTATGACATACGTGAGAAAATCAAAGTGCAAAATAACTGGTTTATGGAAAATATTTAGGAAAATAGCATTAAATTTGGAGTCAGAGCATCTGGGTTCAAATCTTTGTTCCATTTCTTACTTCTTGTGTGACCAGAGACAAGTCACATTGCCTTCTTGGGCCTCGGTACTCTCACCTATGAAGTGAGTATACTGATCTTAATGATCTCTAGAATACCTTTCATCTCTAAATCTTATGATACTAAAATATACAGTGAGCAAATGAATAACTTATCAACATTTTAAGTGGAATAGTTAATCCATTTTTAGTACCCAAGCCTCATTCCTCCCCAAATGTGGTAAGTCAAAACTTAGGGTTCACCCTTTAGCCTGCGGCTACATGATGCCAACACATCTGGATTAAAGATGAAAAGTTCAGTCAATAATCCAGATGTTCTATTACACAATGCCAAACATCCAGACGTTTGAAAACATCCATATGATTGATTGGGTTTTTCACTTTTCATCTGGTTGTTTGGCACTGTGTAGACAAAGCCTTAGTCAGAATAATTTTAATTTGATGCTTGGATCACATATTACAATGAGGAAAACGTTTTCCAAGGACTTAGTTAAAATTATTTTTTAAAAAAATATGCATGCTACCATAAAGGGCATCTGGTGACTTTCTTCCTAGCTCTGACCTCAGGCTAAGATCAGAAAAGGGAAAGCATTGTGTTCTGCTGCCCAGTCATTAATAATCAAAGAATCAGAACCCCTGGTTAGGGTGTAGAGGCACTAGGTAGATAGAATCCTAGTGTTTTAGAACTAGAAAGGATGTTAAAGAACATATAAGAAAATATGTAGTCTAATGGAACTCTAATCCCTCATTTTATAGATAAAGAAATTGTGCCTCAGAAAAGTTGTGTCATAAGACTACAAAGCTAATGAGTGAGATCTAGGACTGGAATTTTTATCTTCTCATTATCAGCCCTTTATGTTCAATGCTGAACAAACATCTATTAAGGAACTACATGTACTGAATCCTCTTATGTTAGGCAATTAAAGATATGTTTCATAAGGTTGGTTAAGTTGCCCATTGCCCCCCTTGCCAGGTACTTTACTTCAGAAATGAGAAGTAGAGGCAAACTCAGTTGTTTATCTTAATTCATATATAAAATACTAAAGAAAATCTGATCTTTTGGCTATCATTACTGTTCAATGCACCCTAAAATACACTAGGAGTGAGGGGAGTGAGGGATTGGAGGTGTGCTAGCAACTAAGCCACAAACTATGTCTTAGAAAAGCACCTGTGAATAACTCCCTCCCCGTCCTCACCAAATATATCATGATGAAAACACAGGGATGGTAGACAATAAGGAAAGAACTATAGCAGTGCCTCTGTCATACTTCCTTAACTTTGTATTCACTTGTATAGTTGCACTGGTAATTGAAACTTGGCAACTAATAAAACTATATAGCTCACTACTATGTACCCTACTACCATACTCTAGAATCCTTTATAGCCAGGACAGCTTCATAATCACCGCAGTTTGCCAAAAATAAAATTATTAGATTATATTTTGGTTCTGTTTGACTCTTTGTGACTCAATTTGAAGTTTTCTTGGCAAAGATACTGGAGTGGTTTGCCACTTCCTTCTCCAGACTATTTTGCAGATGGGGAAACTGAGGCAAACAGGGTGGTTTGTCCTGGATCACATATCTAGGAAGTGTCTGAGGCCAGATTTGAACTCAGGAAGATGAGTTTTCCTGACTCCAGGCACATAACACTGTGCCACCTAGTTGCACATTATAATATATTGTGTTCTATTGTATTGTACTGTACTGCATTATATTATATTATTATATTATATTATATTGCTATATCATATATTGTATTATGTATTATGTTGTGTTATGCTATTTATGTAATGTCATATTATATTTCATTGTGTTATATTACCTTACATTATATCATTAAATAGCATATATAATTTCCTATCACATCCTATTAAAATGTGACATATCATATCATGTCGATATATAATTCATGTACATATGTGTATACACACACATATATATATGTGTATACACACACACATATATATATATATATGTATATATATATATATACATATATATGTATATATATATATATATATACACACATAAATTCTGCCTGTGTCTGCCTGACATCCCTAAATATCCTTCTAAACTTTCAATCAATTGCTTCCTTCCTCTGTAACAAAGAGAGTCTTGGAGATAATATTCTTCCCCAAAATAGCAGCCCTTTCACCTCTTTCTGCTTCACAGCCTGAAAATATTCTAACATCTAGATATGGTCCATTATCTGCCTTTATGCAGTACTGTACTTATCATCTCAGAGATAATTTCTTTAAAAACCTGTATTAATGGTTGTAGGATGCTTTACCAAATGAGAGAGTTCACCTTAGTATCAGGCAACCTAACCAAGGGAACTTTTCCTTGATGAGCTTCGTATAGATAAAGCTACAACCCAATGTGAACAACCCTTTTTCTTAGGAAACATTTTGAGAAGCCCAAAACAAATTCTCTTCCTTAGCAGTTTTCTTTTTAAATTTCAACTCATTATTTCCACTGTTAAGTGGAATCATATTTGTTATTATTAAATAACTGAGGCACAACTGGTAAGTAGTTATACAACCGTGCATAAATGGAAATATGGCATTTCTCTTAGAAAGACTTCCAAGTGCAATTTTACATCAATTCTGATCTGGCAAATATTCTGAAGGAATAAGAAGAAAGCACTGTATAATTTTAAAAAAATCTTTCCAGGGTAGTATATATAATTAAGGAGAAGACATGCCATGATGGTCTATCTTTCAGAATGAGTTCATCTTTTGAACATGCATGATGTAATATTCAAATCCCTAAAGCACATCCACCTTTCCCATTCTTCCCTATCCACCAACATTCCTTTCCTTCCTCTCTTTCATCCAGCTCTGGCAGAACTAGTATAGATGTGAATATGGAAATCATCTGTGGAGTTTGAAGGAACAAGCATTTCAAGCCATTTTCCAGACTAATAATATTTTCCCATGATATTTTTCTATAGTATAATACAAAATCTGAATTTCATTAACATATATTAGCATACCCAGCTAACTTCCTATTTTCTTGCTAAAAGTCTAATCTAGAAAATTATTTAGTACAAATTAAAACAATTTAGTTCCAGGAACTGGGTATAAATTCAAAAAAATATATATCCTACTTATCAGTTCTTAATAGAGACTGTATTTAACCCCTCAAAAATCTTCTTTTGGTCTGTCCATCTTTTATTGGTCAATATATTTGATTTTGAATTTGGGGCTATAGTACAGGAGAAAGCATGAAAGTAGATCATTAGATTGAAATTGTTAAATAAATTATTGGTATGTATATTTTGTGAACAGCAGTTCTCAATTATCTAGTTGAGAATTATTTATATTGTGGATTATCTAGGCTAGATTTTTCCTTCTGAGGTTGGCTTGTAAGCAGGATACTCCCAAGGTAAGCTATTGTTCCTTACGTCAGTTACGTACGTTCAGAAGATGAAAACTAATTTTCATATGAGCCTATAATTAGGAGAAAAATCTGTTACGGTTAAAAATATCACAGCCAAAAATGATTTTTTTGATTATACACTGTTTTCAATTATCCCCCACAGTTTCTCTTAATTAGGGCAGATGATTACTCATTAACTATAGCCTATAAATTTTGTGCATTAATCTAATGTCTGTAACACCCAAAGATTAAAAGTAAAGTAATA
This sequence comes from Phascolarctos cinereus, assembly GCF_003287225.1. Classification (NCBI taxonomy): domain Eukaryota; kingdom Metazoa; phylum Chordata; class Mammalia; order Diprotodontia; family Phascolarctidae; genus Phascolarctos; species Phascolarctos cinereus. Next base: position 193,994,387 of record NW_027555958.1, on the reverse strand, counting down.
GGTCTTTTTTTTTGTAAAATGTCTTTCCCATAGATGAAAACTATATACATATATATATATATATAAATGATAAAATTGTCCAATCTTCATAAAAGTGATTGACTGCAAATATTCACTAGTTGTTACATTACAATAATTTGCAGGAGTTCTATGCTTGCTGGATTTTGCAAATGTTGGTCAGTTTATATTTACCCTCACTGGATGATCCACATTTTAAAAAAATTATATTTGAAAGCAGGGTTATGTCATAACTTTTGATCTATGTAAGGGAGGGATTGGTTGATATATTCTCAATCAAGTAACTTCATCCTGCTTAAAGCAAGTGGTAAAATGCCCAGTTAATCAATTTCAACCACTGATCTTAGTCAAAGTATGAAAAGTTTTTGAAAGCCTTCTGGTGAAATGAAATGATACTTGACAAAAAGTCTGTTACAATTGGCTAAGAAATCTCATCAAATCCTCTAGGTCCAATATAACATCATTCAATTAGCAGAAATATGAAGATTCCAGAAACTGAAGTGTGACTTCCTAATACATCCTTAAGGATGAACCAAGTGGGGGCAAGGGCAGGAAGGTCCCTTGGATTAGGCTTGGGTGAGGTCTTCTTCCCCAGCTCTGTCTGGAGGAAGATCTTGTGAACTTTAATGGGTCCAAAATAAACTTTACATCTTTCCATTGGCATCTGTGAGAATGCAAGTTGGGATAAGGAGCCTTAGGGATTATATAGGCTACATCTATCTAAGTACTTAACTTGAATTTAACCCCTGTGTTTAACACTAAACTCAGTACAATGAAAAGCAAAGTCATGTTCCCTCTCTATAGTGAGAGTGGGGAATTTTGACATTTCTCATGGCAGAGTTAGTCTGCATTCAATTATTAAAGGCTCATTCATGCTTTCCTACTAGCTCTTAGAATTCAATACTTATCAGATCGATCGATTTGTCTGTCTGTCTGTCTGTCTATCTATATATCAATATGTATCAATAGATGACAATTCCTGATAGGTAATGAATTCTAAAAGCTCAATCATAAATATAAGGCAGGTAGGTGACACAGTAGATAGAGTGCTGGGTCTAGAGGCAGAAAGATCTGAGTTCAAATCTGATCTCAGACACTTACTAGGTGTGTGACCCCAGACTAGTCACTTAACTCTGTTTGCCTCAGATTCCTCATCAATAAAATGATGGAGAAGCAAATGGCAACCCACTCCAGTATCTTTGCCAAAAAATCTGCAATGGGGTCATGAAGAGTGAGACAAGATTGAAAAATGACTCAACAACAATCAATAACAATTATGACACCTTCCAGTGCTCTAGGCAAGTTTCAGGCAAAACTTGCCCACCTGCATTGGCTAGATCATATCTGAAGCATTGTGGCATTCAATTCAGTTTTTGGTGGCACAGTTTATAATAGTAACAATAGTAATGCTTATCATATATGTAGCACTTTAAGATTAGCAAAATGCTTTAGATATACTGTCTCATTAGGTCCTCACAACAATCCTAGGAAGTAGGTGTTATTGTCCCCACTTTACAGATGAGAAAACTAAGGTCAAGATCGACTAAGTGACTGGCCCAAGGTCACAAAGCAAAGAAATATATGAGGCAGGATTTGAACTCGTCTTCCTAATTCCAAGGCCAGCACTTTAACCACCGTACCACCTTAAATGTTTTTTAGGAAGGACATCGAATTAGCTGGAGAGTCTATGTTCGTATATACTTGTAGATAGTGTCTGACCCAAGTCTTCATCTCTAGTTTAAAACCTAGTTCCTTCAATGGATCCTTGCATATCTAGTGACGGATCCCAAATCATGACAAATCTGTGTGTGTGTGTGTGTGTGTGTGTGTGTGTGTGTGTATAATCTGATTTACCAAAATTTGAGACTTCTTTCTCTAATAAGCTACTAAAGGAGTTAAAACAAAAATTTTTTGTAGGGAAAAATACAATCTCCTCCCCTTAACCAAATAAATTTCTCCATAATATGGTTTCAACCTGCTTTTCTAACCTTATCTCATACTCATTCCCTTCATGTATTTATTCTGTGATATTGACTTGCTCTCTTCTACCTTCACATATTCATTTAGGCCTTCTCTAATTTTGGAACACCTTCCCTGGTCATTTCCACCTGTTAAAATCCTTATTTTCCTTCAAGGTTTAGCCACCTCCATGCCCATGCTACCCCCTCCATGGGTGTATGAGGGGTTCAGGGAGAACTAGCACCTTTGACATGAGGGCTTATCCAAGATCCCTTTTCAGGGCTGCTCATCCACATTTGGTGTCCACCTTTCACCATCCTCTCATCTGTGGCTCCAAGAAGCTGTAGCATGTGCAGTGGCCATACCCAGGTAAACCATCTTGGTAGACGAGATAAACCAGGTAGAGGGTAACTGACAGGTCTCAAATCTGCTGGTGAATTAAGGGGATGTCTATTCCAAGCATTTGAAGACTTCCCTCTGCAGAATGGGTAGATGAGAAAAATTTGTTCCAACATCTATGAAGGCAGCTGAAGCAAGGCACTGTGGAACTCTTAGAGCTTGGTCAGACATCAAAGATGCCAAGGTCATGCTGATCTGGGCCATCATCAGTCATCCTGACTTTTGTTTTGCCACTGGACTTCAATGACTCTGGAAGAAAGAGTGAGGCTGATGACTTTGTACAACTCTGCCTCACTTAAATCCAATTCAAATGCAAGTCCAGACATCACCTCATGATGTCATTCATTCTCTTAGAAAGGAAGAACAAACAACTCCCAGATTACTTTGTTGACCTAATTAGTGGTGTTTGGGGTAGAAAAGAAAAAGGGACATGTGTTTTGGGATTGTAGCTAGGGCGAATTCTCCTTTTTCCTTAGAATATAAGCTCCTTTAGAACAGAGATTATATATTTTTTTATTTTTGTCTCTGCAGGGCTTAGCACATAGAAAATGCTTAATAAATACTTGCTGATTGATTGATTGGTTCTTTTTTGCTCTCAGTGGGCAACATCATTTAGGGGCAAGCCTAATGCCAGCATGTTGTTAGTTCAGCTTCTATTTGGGGAGAAAATGAAGGACTCATAAGTCCCTGAACTTAACAAAAGGTTATCTTTGACCCAAACTAGTAAGCATATGCAAGTTTCTATAGATTCAAACCCCCTTTTCTGGATATGGTGACTTCACCGCACCACCTAGTTGCCCATTTTCTTTTTTCCTGGGGCATCCTTATCCTTGATTGGGGGGAAGCTGGCAGGATGGATTTTGTCTGATAAATGTACACATCTCTGGGCGCCTCTATTTGTGGGAGGAACTCAACTCCCAGGGATGTGTTGGTAAATGTTTAACAACCATTTGTCCAAGTTTCATCTTCATTAACATTTTCTACATCACTTTCTTAATTCCACAAGACAGTAAAATCAAGGCCTAATATTTTATAAATATTCACAACGAAAAATTTAAAATAGCTCCCAAGTATAAGGAGGCAGGTATTTGGGACAGCTAGGTAGTACAGTGGTACAGAGCACGAGGCCAGGAGTCAGGAAGACATGAGTTCAAATCTGGCCTTAGACACTCAATAGCTGTGCAACCTTGGGCAAGTCATTTAACCCTGTTTGCCTCAATTTCCTCATCTGCAAAATGAGCTGGAAAAGGAAATGGCAAACCATTCCAATATCTTTGCCAAGAAAATCCAAAATGGGATCACAAAGAGTTAGACCGGACTGAAACAACTGAACAACGATCCAGGTATAAGCTGTCTCCAGAATGCAACTGGCTCTGCTACAACCTTACTTGCTGTGCTATTTATCTTTTGCTCTCGAAGAGGATTATGACATCAGGGAGGTGATGCCATGACATGCAAGTGAATTGGATTTAAGTGAGGGAGGGCTGTGCAAAATCACCAGCCTCACTTTCTCCTCCAGAGCAATCTAAGTCTAGTGGCCAGATATAGATCAGTGCAACTGGAGATGGCCCTGGATGCAGTGGGAGACCTTGGCCTTTTTAAACTAAGGACTTTAATAGATCTCAGTTTGACTGAGGCAATGCCTATTCAGTGGTTAAGGCTTCTGGGTAATAGTCTAGGATAATTTGAATATCCCCACTCCTTTGTTTTAGGTAGATTTGTGAGATGATAGAAAATTCTGAATCCTTTTTTAAGCCTAGAAAGCTGAAGGCTCACCAGTTCTAATTCTAGTGTTTGTGACCAAGTCTTATTGAGAGATAAGAGAATGGGGATGTGAAGATAGAGGAGGGCAGAATGGCTAAAGAATGACGATGAGAGATGACATTGGATCTCACCTTCTGGTAGCTCTGTTGAAATACAGAAGAAGCCAACCTCAGAGGAATTATGGATGGAGACATCTGCTAGGAATCCTGAGAAGTTCTAATTAAGTGACTAAAGCAATACAATATTACCTGGGGGGAAGGCTACTCATAGACTCAAAGAATTTTAGAGTTTTAAGGGATCTTGGTATTCACCTAGTATAATGCCCTTATTTTATAGAAAAAGAAAAGAAGGGCTAGGGAGATGTATGTATTTGTTCTACATTCCTCAGGTAGTATGTACTATAGTAGGGATATGAAACAGAGTTCTCTGAATCCATTATTTTACCCACTGCACCATGATGCCTTTGTCCCTACAAAGGGTCTCAACTTTTCAAACCTTCCAAACATCCAAATTCCCATTTAGGTAGGCCTTCTATGGCATCTCTCAGGCTCTTTCTGCAGTTACTTGTAGGTATGATGCAGCTTGGGGTTGCTGGGAAACCCTAAGTGTCAGAGTTCAAGGGAGTCTGCCCAGAAAGAATTCAAGCACTCATGCCTTCTTTCAGTCATAGTAGCAAGGTTTATTGTAACACCAATAGGAAAGGGCTAGATTCTTAGTGAATCTGCACCTTCAAAGGGGTAAGAATGATACTTATTTTGAAAAAGAAAGAACAGTGAAAAAATCTGGATGGGATTAAGGTGTGGTAAATAGCCTGAGGTAGGCCAAGGTGAGACAGTGAAAGGAATTAAGTGGTCTGGGTGGGTCAAGAGACATAAAGAATATTAAGTATCTAGTTGGGTTGGGATGGGCTAGATGCCTTGGGCAAGATACAAGTAATATAGGCTGCTGAAATGTATGGGGAAATTTGAAGACTGGGCTGCTTTCAAAGACATGGTCTTTTCCTTTTAGAGGTTCAGGTCCCATCATCCCATCAGGTAGACATCAATTAACATCAGCAGATGATTCACTACTACAGGAGAAAAATCTTTCTCTTTTAAGACAGAGGATATAGGTTTAGCACCTACCATCTAGGAGTAGCTAGGCAATACAATAGATAGTGTCAAGGACTTGGAATGAGGAAAACTGAATTCAAATGTGGCTTCAGACACTTAGTAGCTGTGTAACCCTGGACAAGTCATTTAACCATTGTCTGCTACAAGTTTCCTCATCTATAAAATGGGAATGATTATAGCACTTACCTTTCAGGATGGTTGTGAGGATCAAATGAGATAATAATTGTAACACTGGATAGAACATTGGTTGGCACATAGTAGGGACTTAAGAAATGTTTGTTAAAATGTATAATTCTGGTACTTACCGCTTATGTAACTTTGAGTTGGTCATTGAACTTGAACCTCCCATGGCCTCAGCTTTTTCATCTGTAAAATGATTGAGTTGGACTCAGTGACCTTGTAGGTCCCTGCTAATTACAAATCCAGTTTCGTATCATTTAGATAGTTTCAGAGACACAATAACTAAACCCAGAATGGCTTCTTGACCTCTCTTTTCCCCCCATCTACTTCTTTACTTTCTTCATATGCCAATTAAATCCTCTGTTATAAATTAATTTTCTGCATTATTTAAAACTGGTACATGGAATTGAATCAATGGAGGAAATGTGTCTAGGTGGAAACATTTCTACAATGTTGATTTGAGCCATATGGTATTCTATTAAGCAAGTTATAATTTGAAAGGCAAGCACTGTCCCACTGCCAAGGATGACAGAATAAAAGAGAGTAAGACTGGGCAGAAATGGATGTTGTACATTTTTTCATAGGTCATTTTCTAGCATGGTGCTTTATTGTTGTTCAGTGGGGGGGCAGGAGGGCGAGGCAGGGTTTATTTGTTTTACTTTAAATACCAAAATTAATTACACTACCTTTCAAATAAAGAATTCTGAATGATTAAGAGTAAGTTGTAAGTGCACAGAATGCTCGAATTCTTTCTATCCAATAAAAGTGGATTAATGGCTTTTGATTCGTGCTAATGAAAAAGCTAGATTACTCATAGACATGTGATAGTATACATAGACAACTTGTTCTGTGGCTATACATATACTCATACATATGTGTATATGTTTATAACATATGTATAGTATATATATATATATATATATATATACACACACACACATGTATGCATATAGATACTCATACACACAAAGATAGATAGTATCTACATAGAAAATGCTGGTATTCTGCCAGGTCTATTCTGCACAAAATGTATGGTATTTTGGTAAACAAACAAACAAAAGAACCATGGCAAACATAAAATAAACAGTTTCACTATACCAGAGCATGTGATGTCAGAATTTGTGATGTATGTGCCTTTCCTGATCAAAATCATTGACACTTTTCTATAAAGCTGAAAACCACATACCATTTTGCCCCCCCAATTTGATTGCACTGAGCCAAGGGATTTCTAGAGATTGACAGTGAACTCAGAAGGATTATGTATTCTCCGCCTCTCTGTACCTGACAAAGTACTGGGTTTGGGGTCAAATGACTCACCTCCATTCAAATTGTCTTCTTATTGTATATGGGAATTTGAGCTCAGCATTTTACATCTCTGGGGCACAGTTTCCTCACGTGTAGAATGAAGAGATTGGACTAAGTTATCTATAATGTATCTCCACCTCTACTTACTCTGTAAAGAATTGGAAATAGCCTTCAAGTAGATCATAGACTCAGAGGTCATGTAACCCAACTCTCTAGTTTTACAATGAAGTACAGAGAAGACGTGGGGTGGTTAAATGATTTGTCCAAGGCAAGGTCACACAATAGCCTGCTGAGTGGTCTTCCAGGCACAAAACTCCCCCTATTGCAGTTCATCCTCCACTCAGGTAAATGGAAAATCTAACTATGTCAACATCTGCCCATGCCCCCTTCTAAATATACTCTAGTATCTTCTTACTACCTCCAATTTAAAATATAAAATTTTTAGCATTTGAAGTCCTTCATAAACTGCTCCCTCCCACCTTTCCAGTCTTCTTAAACCTTACATTCTCCCCATCCCCATTACTTTGCCATCCTGGCCTCCTGGCTGTTCCTCCAACAAGATACTCCATCTCTCAGCTCTGGGCATTTTCTTTGGTTATCCCTCATGCTTGAAATGCTCCCTTCCCTCCTCAACTCCATCTACTGACTTCCCTGACTTCCTTCACATTCCAACTATAATCATACCTTTTACTAGAAGCCTTTCCCAATCCACTTTAATTCTAGTGACTTCCTCTATTGATTATTGCCAGTTTATCCTGTGTATAACTTGTTTGTACATGATTGTCTACTGCTGTGTTCCCTCTTTAGATTATGAACTTCTTGAGGATGGGGATTGCCTTTTTCCTTTCTTTATATCCCCAGTGCTTTGCACAGTGCCCAGCACATAGTAGATACTTATAAATATTTATTGATTGATTGACACAGAAAGTTGGCATAGGAGGCCCACCTTTTGACTCCATAGCTAATGATCTTTCTGTTTTATCAGTTGGAAAGAGTGCTTCTACTTGGCCAAACACTTAACAGAAAGAAAAAAAAAACATCCTGCAGGAAGCATAATTTTAAAGTAATTCAGGGATTCAATAAAATTTAGGAAAGATTTGTTAAGTGCTTACAATGTCCAAGGAGGGAAAAAGTATAACAGCTAGAGCTGGATTCAAGTCCTGGCTCTGACATAACTCATGTTGTTCCTGGCAATTTTCTAAGAAGAAAAATTGCAGAATGCTAACATTTCTTTGTAGCAAAGGCTGTCCTCCTACATGTAACACGGGGGTATCCTTGTATGGTCAAAGAGAGACAGAAGAAACATCTCTGATCTCATCTTCCCCCATCCTTTTCCCAGGGAGATTTTAATTCCTGTCAGGAGGGGAAGCGGTTGGGTCCAGAAGCTTAGTTACTTTTTTCTCTTCAGAGAAAGGGAGTACAGAGCTAGAATTATATGTATCTGCTCCCTTAGGCGTTGTTAGTGTAGGAAATGTAATTTTCAGGTTCCAACTAAACTTCTGATGGCTAGTCATTAATGAGGAGAGGAGGAACCTAGCTTTATATCAAATACCAGTTCCACAATGAACACATATGGCCAGTAGCAAAGAAAACCATGTATCCAAGGCAATAGCAAAACAGAAATCAGAGAAAGTATACACATAGAAGAATATATCAGACAATACAAAGTGCAGGAGCTCTCCCATTGGGATTGAAGTACCTCAGCTCAACCAAGAGAGGGAATCTTATATTTCACTCAGGAAGAAATCCCCCAAAGTGTCTACTATAACAAGCTGAGGATAGTGTCATAACGAAGTCTTCTAGATATTTTCAGGTCAGTCTTCCCAGAGTCTTATTCTCCCATAAGCAATAGGAAGTGGGATTGGCATTTTCTATCTTCCTTCTTGAAGCGGCAAGTCAGAAGTGCCCAAAGTGACTGCAGAGCCTAGAAAGACTGAAGACTCAAAGTCAAGAGATTCAAGAGACTCAAGTGCCTCTCTCTCTCACTTTTGCCAACTCTGCCTCGCCCCACACATAGGCACAGAGCACTGATCTATACAGTGAGGAAAGAGTCCCACACCAACGGGCTTCTGAATTCTAGTTACATTCAAGCACTTGGAGGACAGAATTTTTTTTCTTTTTTGCATTTTTATCCCCAGTGTAAATTTTGTATTTATATTCCTAGCACATCAACTGACACTTAAGAAATGTTTAATAAATGCTTAGTGATTGGTTCTGCATTGGTAAAGGGAATTTTCTCATCAGAAATTACCTACATAAATGAAGTCACAGTTTGAGACAAAAACAAACACCAAAAACAACATATATGGTATTGTGCCCCAAGGTACTGGGAGAAAATACAAAAAGATTAACTATCAAGTAATTCTCAATTTTTTTTTAGCAGAATCAAGATTATTTTGCAGGAAAATTGGAATAAAATATATGATAGTAAATAATCTGTTCTGACCAGAAAATTGGACCCATCATATATTGGTGTCTGCCTCAGGTATTCCCTTCTTTCTTGATATTTCTAAAAGTCAAAGGACTAAGAAGAGGATATAAGCAAATAACATGCCATAACATTCCAATGGGGTAGAGAAGTTCTATTTAATTTTGTACCCCTGAGAACTTTTCATGGTGAGATATGGGCTACTTAGCCCCTCACCTACCCACAGTGATGGGGAGGTATAGGCAGGACCAATATTTCCTCCATGAAAATTTCCCAAAATTAGGACTTTGGCTATAGCAGGATGTCATTAAGAATTTGAAGGGTCAGAATGGGAAAGAAGATAGATTTAGATTAGATTTATTCTACTTGGAACCAAAAGAAAGACCTAAAGGTTATAGGTAAGTAGATTTAGATTTCAAAACAACAGAAAACTTCCTAAGAAGTAGAGCTTTCAAAAGTGAATTTCCTCAGAAAGAAAAAAAAAGTTCATAAATTTAGAGCTGGAAGGTCATCTTGGAGGACATCAAATCTGCTTTTCCCTTTTTTTTTTATAGATGAGGAAAATGAGCCCCAGAGAGGTGCAAGGACTACTTTAATGTCAAACTGGTGTAAGCCATAGAATCATAGAGTGAACTTGCAAGCCATCAAATCTAACTTCTCATTTTACAGGTAAGGAAACTTACACACATAGAAGTTAAGTGATTTGTCCAAGATCACAGTGCTGGTAAGTATTTGAGACATAATTTGAATTAAGGTTTTTCTGACTACAATTCTAGCACTCTACCCACTGTGCCACCTAGCTGGCCCCTTCACTTAAAGGTCTTGAAGTGGAGCGTGTATGATCATTTTTGAAAATGTCGTATAAGGGATTCCTATTCAAGTATGGGTTGGCCTGGATGACTTTTATGGTCCCTTTCAAATGTCAGTTTTTGTGATTCTTAGTGATTGGCTGAAGCTAGGAAACACCCTTCAGGAGATGCTGGCATGGAGGATACAGTGGCAGTGGATATAGACTTTTAGCTCAACCTGACATTTGAGGATTTACCATTTCCAGGGTTGGGCTTTTAGTAGTTTCTTAGATTTAAGAAATCCTTCAACAAAGCTTTTTGATAGGTCCTTGTGGGTTTTCAATGTAAGCTATTAAGTATCATGGCCAAAAATAGTTGAGGTAGCAGAAACCATTGGGATCAACATTTCTTACCTTGCTCCTCATTGTCCTTCTTTGTTCCAGATGTTGAATTGAGTCAGCAAAGATCATTTCTCATTTTTGAGCAACTGCACATGTAAGTCAAGTCCAGAGTTTATACTCGCTAAGTTATAGATATGTGATCAGTGATGTTGGAGTTCTTTTAAGAGACATTATTTGAATGTAAAATAAGGAGTGAGAGAGGACATCATTCAGTTAAACTTAACAAGGATTTATTGGGTAGCTCAACTTTTATTATTCAGATACCATTCGATTTATAGGTTCTAAATTTAGATCCATGCTCTAGTCTTTTAGGGACTTCATTCAGATTATAACTGGCAAAATGTGAAAATTTAAAGGGAGTCCTAGAGAACAATAATCTTTATTTGTTGGGTTGTTGAGAAAAAGCAAACATCACAGATGTTTTCCCGGGAGTCTTTTTTTTAAGTGTGCAATCATCTGCTTACTATGGAATATTATGGTTTTATGTTGCAGTCTGACATAGGGAAAAGAACACAGAACAAGGTGGGAGTCTGAGATGGTGGCTGCATGACAAAATGGGCAGAGCATTGGGCCAGAGTCAAAAACTTTGGGGGCAGCTAGGTGGCGGTGGATAGAGCACCAGCCCTGAAGTCAGGAGTACCTGAGTTCAAATCTGGTCTCAGACCAAACACTTGACACTTACTAGCTGTGTGACCCTGGGTAAGTCACTTAACACCAACTGCCTAAAACAAACAAACAGACAAAAAAACACAGAGTCAAAAACTTTGCCTCCTGGTCCTAATTCCAGCACTATTTAACTGTGTGACCTTGAGCAATTGACTTAAGATTTCTTATCTCATTTTTGTTGACTGTAAAGTGAAGGGAGAGAATTATTTATATATATATATATAATATTTGATAATTCTATGAGGCATTGAATTGGGCTTTTCAAAATGTGGAATTTGAAGTAGGTAGAAGGCAAAAGACAATGACTTGCCATTTCTGAAGTGAAGGATAAATAAAAGAACAATATCAGTCTGTATTTATTATTTATATGTTATTGATTTTTCACCTTTGAAGATCCTTCAATGAATAATATTTCTCCCTTTGGTACTTCAATTGGTGATGCTAGGGGCCATCATAGCTATCTTGACTGTCAGTCTGGAACATAGAGGGGAGGTATCAATACGATGAAAAAGAGAGCTGGCTTTCTAGGAACAAATCAGAACTAGAATCTCTTGCTTTGTCCATACAACCTGTGTGTTCATGGGCAAATTACATTTCTGGGATTCAATTTCCTCATATGAAAAGAGATGGGATTAGATATTCTATGAAATGCCTTTTAATTCTAGATCTATGAACCTGGGAATTCTTGAGTCTGTGGTAGTTGATGAGATTATCCTATTCTTCTTAGAGTCAGTAGTTCACATACATTAATTCTGCTAAAATTATGCACTGCCAAAGAAAGTAAGAACAAGTTTCATTGTAGTTACAACAGAAATTTATTTCAGTGTAATATTTATTAAAAGTCTGCTATATGCAAGGCTCTGTGCAAAACACTAAAGATGTAAAGCAAAATAAAAAAAAAGTCCCTACCTTTGAGTTTACATTCCATTAGGATGAATGAGGTTATACTTCAATGAAGCAGTGAAATCACCACAGATGGGGATATAGCAAGTACATGAGCAAGTAAGTACAAATAGTAAACTTTCCAAATGTTTGGAGGGTAAAATTTTAATAAACTATTTATGTAAAAGACCTTTAAACTCTATGATGCATTCCAATTAGCTGACTTTGTAATTAAATATTTTTTTTAATAGAAAAGGTTTTCTTTCTTTCATAAACACTATCCAATTACTTTTCATAGTGAATGGAAACTAGCTCAGAGGGCTCACTTTAGAACATTATTTTCTGTAAGGAAAATTGAAAAAAAAAAAAAGAAAGAATGCCCCATGTGTCATGGATTTTGGTCAGGGTTTGGATCTAAAAAAGCATATATTACAACATAAGAGAGTAGATGACAATTGACATGTCAAAGTGACCACTGATGTAATTAGTCACTACAAGCTTCAGTTTGGTGTCTGCCCCAAATCCCTGTGTGCCTCAAATTTCTGTCTTCCTTGTCACCCACTGCCTAGAAGTATTAGACCAAAATGGAACTGTTGATGCCAACTTTTCATTTATCCTAGAAATAGGCATTTCCCACTATATGTAGGACACTCCTCAGACTCTGGGAGGTTGTATTGCAAAGCTGTTTTTAAATTTAATTTAAACACAAAAGGAAAATGAAACATTTAATCAGTTCCTACTTTGTTGTTGTTCAGTAGTTTTGGTCATGTCTGACTCTTTGTGACCCCATTTGGAGTTTGCTTGGTAAAGATTCTAGAATAGTTTGCCATTTCCTTCTCCAGTTCATTTTACAGATGAGGAAATTGAGACAAACAGGTTAAACGATTTGCCAAGGGTCACACAGCTAATAAGTGTCTGATGCTGGGTTTGAACTCAGGAAGAGAAGTCTTCCTGATTCCCAGCTGAGTGTTCTATTCATTGCATCACCTACTTGTCCTAGTTCCTACTACATGCAAGCAAACAAGATATTGTCCTAAGCTTTGGGAATACACAAACAAAAATGAAACAGTGCCTGTCCTCAAGGAGCTTACACTGTACTGAATTCTTTCCATAGGACCATCAGTACAGCCCCAATTGTAACGTGGCAGATACTCGGCAAGTTGTTTCTTTCTTTCATTTTCTTCTAATTTTCAGTTAATAAACAATGTTTTTCTTCCTCCCATATTTTAAGAAAAGTAAAAAAACAAAACCATTGCAACACATAGGAATAGTCAAGCAAAACATATTTCCCTATTGGCTGCATCCAAAAATCTATATCTTATTCTGTGTCTTGAGCACATCACTTCTCTGTCAGGAGATAGGTATCATAGATCATCATTGTACTCTGGAGTAATGGTTGATAATTATGTTAATAAGACTTGTTAAGTGTTTCAAAGTTATTTGATTTTGCAATACTGTTATTGTATGAATTGTTCTCCTAGTTCTGCTCACTCCATTGCACCAATTCACACAAGTCTTTCCAGGTTTCTCTGAATCCATCCCTCTTATTTCTAAGAACACATTAGAATTCCATTACATGCATATGCCATAATTTATTTAGTAACTCCCTAGTTGATGGGCACCACCTTAATTTTTAGATCTTTGCCCCTAAAATAGCTGCTACAAATATTTTTCCCATTCATACCCTTTGACTCAGCCTATGTTCAAAGCAATCAAACAAAGAAGAAAGAGACGCATATTATCAAATTATTTTAAAAAGTATTTCTGTCCTAGCCCTTTCCTCTTGCTCAGGTTTGATTTGATACAACAGTATTGCCACACATGTGCAAAGCACTAATGAAGATACTAAAGGAACTATACAGTCATGACTCCAGTGTTCAAGAAGTTTATACTCTAATATGGAGATACTCAAATAAGTTACAAATTACAGCATAATTTAAGTATAAGAGGTCCTGAGGTCAGCCCTAGAAGAAATCACTTCTGACTAGGAAAAGTGGAAGGGGGTTTCATAGAAGACATGGTATGCAATCCAACATTTACTAAGTACCTCTAAAATATGCATGGATTCTGAGCGAGGCTTTGAAGAAAGAATTGGTCATTGTCTTCATTCTCAAAGAGAACCAAAATGATATTATGAGGTAGGTAATGTGTTTCATCATTTGTTTTATGGATTGTGGTTGAAAATTTCATTGATCAGATTTCCTAATTCTTTGAAATTTGTTTGCCTTTACCAAATTGTTGTTTTTATATAAACTGTTCTTCTGGTTTTGTTCACTTTGCATTAATTCATACAAATCACTGAAGGTTTTTCTGAAATCGTCTCCCTTACTACTTCTAATAGCACAATGGTATTCAATCACACACATATGCGTGTATACATACACATATACGTGTATACATATTATCTATACATATACACATATATACATACACACATATACATACACACACACACACACACATGCCATTACTTGTTCATCCATTTCCCACTTTATGGGCACCCCTTCATATTCCCATTCTTTGACACCTCAAACAGAAATGTTTTATAACCTTAGAATTTATGACTAACCTCTCCTTTAATCTACCTTCCCTGTAATTCTCTCTTCTAGCTGTCACCTTTCAATACAGAAATACATTTTTTTTTCCCGACAGGAACTCTATGTGTGTAGATGTGTGTTCTTTTTTTTCCTTTAAGCAATCCATATGAGTGAGGTTAAAGTATCACCTGCTCCCCCCTACACACTCCTCTTTGTTTACATAGATTTCTACTTTCACTCTCTGATGATGTATGGTATTTTCCCCAAATTTTCCATTCACTTCTCTCCTCCGTCCCTCTAGTATTTCCTCTTTCCCTCTCTTTTTATTTTTCTTTGAAGATCGTCAAGACGTAACAGAACTGTTCCTTAGCCTTGTCTGATTAGACTATGGAGTCTGATGATGATGGGGTTCTGAGAGGACATGTGTATCATCTTCCCACATTTGAATGCAAGAAGTTCATCCTTGCTGAGTTCTTGATTATTCTTCATTCGTGTTTACCTTTTTACATTTCTCTTCACACATGTATCATCCTATTCTAGTGGAAAAGTTAGAGAAGTGTGAGCTAGTGCTAATAAATATTTGCTAGTTAATTGATTAATTTGAAACTGATCGAATAGCCAGAATCAAAAGTTAGTCACTAATGGTTTAAAATCAACTTGGAAAAGATGTCTTTTCTAGAGTGCCCCAGGGATCTGCATTGGCCCTATGCTATGTAATATTTTTATAAGTGATCTGGATAAAGGCGTAGGTAATGATCTTGTTATGGTACAACATTGAGCTTAATCTAAAAGAATTAAATTTAATAGGTATAAATATGTTATTATCTTACACTAAGTGAAAGAAATTTACTTCACAAGTATAAGACTGGGTAGGCACAGTTGGTTAAGATTTTGCCTGAAAATTGCCTAGGGATTTTTGTTGTTGTTCTTCAGTTATTTAGTTGTGTCTAAATCTACATGACTTTATATGGGATTTTCTAGGCAAAGATACTGGAATAGTTTGCCATTTCCTTCTCCAGGGGATTAATAATGAAAACAGAGTTTAAGTGACTTACCCAGGGTCATGTCTAAGGCTGGATTTGAACTCGGGTCTTCCTGACTCTAAGCCCAGTGATCTATCTACTAAGCCATCGACCTGCCTCTGTTATTGATTTTTATTGTTGTTGTTGTTCAGTCATTTCAGTTATGTCTGACTCTTCATGACCCTATTTAGGGATTCTTGACAAAGATATTGGAGTGGTTTGCTATTTCCTTCTGCAGCTCATCAAACAGACAAGGAAATGGAAGCAAATAGAGTTTAGGGACTTGCCCAGGGTGACACAGCTAGTAAATGTTTGAGGCCAGATTTTTAACTCACAGAGATGAGTCTCATTGACTCCAAGCTCAGTGCTCCATCCACTATGCCACCTAGCTGCCCAGTTATTAATTTTAGTGGACTGCAAATTCAATATGCATCAACAGTGGAATGTAACATCTAAATAAATTCACTCAAACTTGGGTTACATTGAAAAGCATGGCTCACAGAAGTAAGAAATTAGTCTTACTGTACTCTGCCCTTGTCAGACCTTAACTGGTTTGGTTTTTGTTTTTCCTTTTAATAGATATTTTAAATATTTTTACTTGTAGGCAGCACAGCTATATATTTAGAAAGTTTGTTATAGCACAAAATTGAAGTAGTTTGTCTGGTTATGGGGGAATAGCTGAAGAACTTAAAGTAGGTTATGCCTAAAGGGCTATAAAAATGTCCATACCCTTTGATCCAGCAATAGCACTTCTAGATCTGTATTCCAAAGAGATCATAAAAAAGGGAAAAGGACCCACATATACAAAAATATTTATAGCAGCTCTTTTTGTGGTGGAAAAGAATTGGAAATTGGGGGAATGACCAACAATTGGGGAATGGCTGAACAAGTTGTGGTATATGAATGTAATGGAATCTTATTGTGTTATAAGAAATGATGAGCAAGTGGACTTCAGAAAAACCTGGAAAGACTTGTATGGACTGATGCTGAGTGAAGTGAGCAGAATCAGGAGAACATTGTATGCAGTAACAGCCACATGGTGTGATGACTTTGATAGACTTAGTTCTTCTCATCAATGCAAGGATCTGAGACATCTCCAAAAGTCTCATGATGAAAAATACTATCCACATCCAGAGAAAGAACTATGGAGTTTGAATGCAGATTGAAGCATAACTATTTACTATTTTTTTCTTCTGTTTTGTTTTGTTTCTTCTTTCTTGTGGTTCTTCCTATTGGTTCTAATTCTTCTTTACAACATGACTAATGTGAAAATATGTTTAATAGGAAAAAAAAGGAGTTAAAGCAGGTTAATGTTAGAGAATATTATTGCATTATAAAATATTATGACTATGAGGACTTTACAGAAATTTGGAAAGATAAGGAATTGTATAGAACATGAAGAATAGTATTAGAAACATGATGTATATTATATATAATATATACTTATATGTTATATGTCCTATGTAACGTATATGGAAGCACAATGCACATGAACATAACATATATTAGATATAACTATTTTAAATATGAATATAAGTTTATTAAAAAACAATTTGAAAGCACGTAAAACCCCTTTTGGGACACTTTCCCAAACTTGCACCTTAATTCATAAGATGGCTCCCCCAAAAAGGTGATTGCTCCTTTGGGTTCTAGCCAGTAATTCCACAAGTGGATATTCCTGTCTCTGTAGATCATGAGTGCCCACCATGTTCCTTCTCTGTAATGATCAATCGGTAGATCCCAGTAGGTTTAATCGAAGGATTTTACTCAAATGTCAACTGAAGTTTTGTATTCAAATTCTAGGCAAATTCTAGTGCAAGATGGACATTGACAAACTGGAAAATAGCCAGAGAAGGGCAAGCAGAGTGCTGAAGGATCTTAAGTTCTTAACATATAAGGATTGGTTAAAGAAATTAGAGATGCTTCTCTTGGAGAAGAGACACTAGAGAGAAAACACAGCTTCTGACTTCAAGTATTTGAAGGGCTGTCATATAGAGGAGGGATTAGACTTTTGTTTAGTTACAGAGGAAAAAGTGCAAATTGTAAAGATGCAAATTTAGTCTTGACGTCCTCATAGAGTTATCCAGAAGTAGTAGAATTACGATTGTTCCTGACATTTAAAGCTTTCCATCTTTGTAATGGTAAATTGAGCCAAACTTTGTTTCAATTCTTACCCAGCCCTCAGCCATTGAATGGGTGTGGCCTCACAAACTGAGACCTGGGAAATACTTTAATTTAGAAATGCCAAGGTCACCTACTGAATCCTAGGCCTTTGCTAGTCATCTTGACCTTCATCTTGCCTCTGGACTCTGATACTCTGGAGGCTGATACATCAATTAGGCTGATGACTTCGCACAGCTCAACCTTATTCATATCCAATTCACAGGCAAATCAAAATATTACCCTCATGATGTCATTGGGCCTCTTGGAAAATTAAGGATAAACAACAGTAAACAACAATAGAGGTGTCCAAAAGTAGAAGAGGCTTCCTAAGCAGGTAGTAGTTCCCTTCACTTTGGAGATCATTAAGCTAAGGCTGAAAGACTACTGGTCAGGTATATTGAAGTGGGGAGTTTTTTTTTTGTTATGTTTCATTTTTGTTTTTGTTTTTTGTTTTGGTTTGGTTTGGTTTTTTGCACTAGGCATAGTCTGAACTGTATGGCAGGGAGGTCCTTTCCAATGATGAAATTCTTTCATTTTGGAATGCTATCCTATTCAATGCTTCACAGGCACGCGTGCATGCGCACGCGCACACACACACACACACACACACACACACACACACACGCAGAGATACAAATGGAAAAGAATAGTTTCCTGTACACAGTAATGTTTTCATGAATTTTTGGTTGGAAGAGGAGGAAGAAGAAGAATTAGGACTTGAGTTATGACTCCAGTCCAAGCTGGAATTTGGATTTGGAAAGTTCTGAGCCACTGACATATATGGGATTTGGGGGAACCATGAAAGTTAATTGGAAGTCATATATTTTAAGGG
Organism: Phascolarctos cinereus; assembly: GCF_003287225.1. Classification (NCBI taxonomy): domain Eukaryota; kingdom Metazoa; phylum Chordata; class Mammalia; order Diprotodontia; family Phascolarctidae; genus Phascolarctos; species Phascolarctos cinereus. The sequence goes on along the minus strand of NW_027555958.1, from coordinate 193,975,931 downwards.
CTGCTGGTTAAGAGAAAGGGACATATTTAACTCAAGTATGTGGCAGATGTTTTCTTTTTCTCTAGACTGTACACAAAGTAAAAAAATTTTCTAGCAATGATTTCTTTGGCACCATCAAAAGAATTTTCAGGGAGAGTTCTGTAGGCACCTCAATGCTAGTGAAATGATAAAACACAATTGTTTTTTCTTTAAAATAGACCAGCCTTAGAAGAATGGAGGCCTTCTGCATATTTTATTACATCTCTTTTATTCTCTCCTGTGGCAGTGGTTGGTGCTTGGATGGGAAGGTGATTAGAGTGCTTGCCAAGGGCATGTGCTATGAGTGATGGCAACTACCAAAGGTCAGAGGCACACAATAGGTTTTTCCTAAATATTTGTTGATGGACTCATTGTTCTGATGAGAGCATGACTCAGAGAAGGCATCCAAATGTTATGCAATTCTTGACAGAAAATCATATTTTAAAGAAATGTGTCCTTCTAAACCCTAAATATCTCAGTTTTTTTTTTCATTTTTATTCTTACTTCTGGAGAATGTTTGAATATTGTACATTGCTTCCTTGTTCTGTGCCTTCAGTGATTTTTATCCATTCTTTGAACTACTACATGCCTTGGAAACATGAGTGTTTAAAGGATACTTTGACTGACATCACTACCCATTAGTCCCCCAAAATAAATATTACTTTATGAAATCCTGAGGTAATGAAGTTGTCAGTGTAATTCTAGTTACTTCTTTAAATGTTCTAGATTTAGAATTAAAAAAACCTGTTGTGAATCTGAGCTCTGCTGCTTGCTACCAGAATGACCTTGGGAAGCTGAATTCATATCTCTGGACCTCAGTTTCCTCATCTCTAAAATGAATGGAGCTGGACTAGATGAACTTTAAAGTTCCTTCAAGCTATAAATATATAATTTCACCTATATATGTGCATATATGCATATATAAGATGACATAGATATAGATAGCTCTGTGTGTGTGTGTGTGTGTGTGTGTGTGTGTGTGTAACACATATTCATATAAGCAAAAAACCCACATTGCCAAATATGGAACTAAAACTAAATGCCTGCTATAAAAAAGCATATAAAGTATATATTTCAGTTTTGGTTTAAATGCCACATCCCACAAATCCTCCAACACTTTTAATTCCCTAGTCTTATTCAAAATCCCATTTCAGGAATATGACTATATTTTTTGGTCTGGCGCAAACTGATCATATTCTGAATGGCTAAAGGATTACACTAAATTTATTATGATATTTCAATATTCTGCTTTGTCTGATAGTCATGAATGGTTAGGTTAACATACAATCTTACACTTCTGCATTGCTTGGATGTTACTGACTCTTCCTTTGAAGAAATGCTTTATGATATATTAATATTTGGAAATCAACAGGAAATTTCTTATTGAAGAATTTGTTGCACAAATTAATTTTCCATATATTACTCTGAAATATGGATCTTCATATTTTGAAGATTAAGAAATCAGTGAATAAACAAATATTAATTTCAGCTGGTAAAAGAACTCAGCTTACTGAACTTAAGCAGTTAACGTTCAGATCATTGGTTAGGTTCTTTTTTAAAGGGAAAGAAAAAAAAAGTCTGGTTAGAGGCTGAATCCATATGATGCCAAAACAGAAAATTGATATAATTAATTCAGTTTAAAAAATAAGTTAGCCTAAGAATCAGAGTAGCTATTTGATTGAAGTGATCAATAATATCCAGTCAAAATGGTTTACCCTGAAATCCCAAGGAGACATAATCTTTGTTTAATATTGGTATCATGAGTCAAAGTTCTTCAATGTATCAATATTCTCTTGACTGGAAGAAATTCTGTTGTTTGATTATTTTTTCAGTCATATATAACTTTTTGTGATCCCTTTTGGCATTTTCTTATCAAAGATACTGGAGTGGTTTGCTATCTATCTCTCCAGCTCATTTTACAGATGAGGAAACTGAGGCAAATAGGATTAGGTGACTTACCCAGGGCCATACAATCAGGAGGTGTCTAAGACCAGATTTGAACTTAGGAAGATTTACCTTTCTAACTCCAGACCAGGCTCTCTATCCACTGCACCACCTAGCTGTCCTAAAGAAAAAAATGCATTTACATTTATTTATTAATTATGGCATGATTGACTTGTGAAGTAGTATGGCTGCAGAGTTGATAAGACAGAGAGCTGGCCTTAGACTAACATAAGAACTGGGTATGAGCCTTGTTTCTGGCACATACTGGCTATGTTCCAATGGGTAATCAGGCAACCTTCTAACGTCTAAATTGCAGAGAATGTCCTAATCCACAATGGTGGAGAATATTGTCCACCAGAAAGTTCCTACTCTGATGAAATAACAGTTTTGGTCCAAAAACAAAAGTAAAAACCAAAGCAAACAAAAGAAAAACCTGATTGATTAGACTAACCAAATACTCTTTAAAAAATCATAGATTTAGAACTGGAAGAGACCTTAAAGTTTTAGTCCCACCACCTCATTTTGTTGGTGAGAAAACTGAGGACCAGAGAGGTTAGGTGATTTGCCCAGTGTCCACAAGTACTAAGTGGCAGATTTGAATACAGATTATTTGGCTGGGATTTGAATACAGGTTATTCAGTTCTCCAACACTCTTTCCACTCACCACAATGGAAACCATTTAAATACCTTCTCCTTAGTGAAATGGATTGATCCATAAATGCCAAAAGATGTCTTTGAACAGTAGTGAAAATGACAGTATCTTATCTGTCAGTTATCAAAGATATGAACATTTCTAAAAAACACCATCCTGAACTAATAATTAAAAACATGTGAGCCAAGACAATTGTTTTGTAACTAGAACTTACCCTTACTAATGTTATAATGGAATCTTAAAAAATACTTAGGGGCTACGTTTTAAAGCATTATATTTCTATTACCTCTTCTCCTAAAAAAGGTATTTGAAAGTGTAATTCAGAAGCCAGTCACCTTCTCTGATTGAAAGAGTAAATTACTAAAGATTTGATTATTGACATTAATGTTAATGGTGTAATGCATGTGACACAGTTGAAAGAGTATTAGACTGGCTAGAAAATCCTAGCTCTGGCTTGATCTTTATGGCCACGGGCAAATCAATGACCTCTCTGGGCCTAAATCCATAGTTTCATCTGAACAATGAAGGGAAATTGGATTAAGCTATCTCTTAGGATGCAAGGTTTCAGTGGAGAGACAGCTGGACCTAGAGTCAGGAAGACATAAGTTAAAATGTAGCCTCAGATACTTACTAGCTGTTAATCAATTGACCCAGGGCAAGTGACTAACCTATCTTCCTCCATTTCTTCATCTATGTAAAATCACCCACCTCCTAGGATTGTCACTAAGCTTGTCTGTCTCAGTTTCTTCATGTATAAAATGGGAATAGTAATAGCACTAATCTCCTAGGGTTGCTATGAGGATAAAATGAGTTAATATTTATAAAGTACTTTGTAAACCTTTAAGAACTCTATCCACCTATCTATATAAATATACATATGTGTGTATAATACACACAAACACATGCAAATACATATACGTACACACATATGTACATATATACATATATAGTTGGTGGCTGTTATTATTGTCTTAGGTTCACATTCAGCTCTAAGATTCTTTCATGCCATTTGACAGAATTTTTCTGAAAAATGTTAAGCCTTGGCAATAACTTTTTTTTTCCCTGAAAATGTCTTATAAAACTTTTCTGAAGCTTAAGTGGACTCAAACTTTAAAAAAAAATAATATTTTCTTGTGACTTGAATGGTGCTGAGGTCTTTTGTTGAATTTGGATGTGGATGTATAGGGTTACTGCTTCTATAGTACTCTACTATATAGATCTTTAGCTTCTCTCTATCTCATCTTGAGTAATTCCTGTCAATATTTTCCTATAAAACTTATGCAGAGGATCTTAACAATGAAATCACATTTTTTTTTTTGTGGTATCGTGGGAACAACAACATGTCACTCAGTTGCTCAATGATTTTGTCTTATTCTCACCAGATGACCTTTTCCAGTTATACGTGTTCATATTTTTTTAAGACACTAGGTTTTTCCATTGTGCTGACTCATTTTGTGATATTAATTTTTCTAACTTGTGCACTAATTTGAAGCCACATTGCAAAATTGGAAGGACTAGGATTTTTTTAAATGGGATTTTGCAGCAATAAGCAATTTGGGATAATTGAAAACACGACACAATTTTACAATCACAATTCAGTCCAATTTTCTCTTCAAGTCTAGAGCCAACTCATCTATTTGCAGTGCTGATTCAAAATATGCATATTGGTGTACTTGTTAGGCAGGCTTCCAAAATAGCCACCGGGCATCAACAAGACAATATACATTTTTCATCCTCTTTGTTTTTCCACTATAGATAGTTTGAGCAATCTGTTTTATATTGCTGTGTATCTCTTTGAGAAAAGTGTAATGTGATTATTGAGACTTCCCTTTCAAATAAGGAGTATTTGCAGAACTTCATCATCGACAGAAAATTTTTGTTTTTAGCATTAGAATTTTTATTTAAAATTTTTGATGGTGGCAAACCTCTGATGAACACATATCTTGTATGACTTTTTGTAGGTGAGTCATCAAAGTTGCATTTTCCCCTAGTAAAGAAAATTCTTTCCTGAAATCACTACAGCTAGTTCCTGATTAGTGTGAATAATATATTCCTCAAAGTGTTGGCATGTAGGGGAAATTTTTATAGACAATTTCTTGGATAAAGGTCTCATACCTCAAATATACAGAAAACTTTGCCAAATTTATAAGAGTATTGATAAATTGTCATGGGATATGAACAGATAGTTTTTGGAAGAAGAAATAAAAGCTATATGTAGTCATATATGTATACAGAGAAAAAAATTCTCTAAATCATCACTGATTAAAGAAATGAAAATTTTAACACAACTTTGAGATATCATCTCACTCCTATTAGATTGGCTAAAATTCTACAAGTGGAAAATTACAAATGTTGGAGGGGAATATGGGAAAAATGGGACACTGATACACTGTTGGTGGAACTATGAACTGATCCACTCATTTTGGAGAACAATCTGGAATTATGCTAAAGAGTTATAAAACTGTCCTTACCCATTAACCCACCCAATACTACTATTAGATCTGTTTCTCAAAGTGATCAGGGAAAAAGGAAAAGAATCTATATGTTCTAAAATATTTATATCATCTCTTTTTGTGGTGGCAAAGAACTGGGAATTGAGGGGATGTCCATTAATTGGGGAATAGAGAAACAAGTTGTGGTACATGATTTTGATAGAATATTATGTGCTATAAGAAATGATGAAGAGGCTAGTTTTAGAAAAAAACATGGACAAACTTGAATGAAATAAGGAAAAGTGAAATGAACAGAACCAAGAGAATTTTGGATACAGGAACAGCAATATTGTTCAAAGAATAACTATGAATGACTAAGCTATTCTGAATATTAAAATATTTAAGTCAATGCTAAAGAGCCTATGAAGGAAGATGCTACCTACCTTCAGAGAAAGAATTGATAAATAGACATATGGACAGTATGGTTTTATACACACACACACACGACTCACACACACACACATCTGTGTTAAATGATAGCCTTCTGCAGTGTGGAATGGAGAAGTAGAGAGGGAAATGGGAACTTATGAAGTAACAAAAAATTGAAGTAAAAAATTTTGTGTTGGAATGTTTCAAATGTAAGCTATTTAAAGTTATAATTTTGTAAGACATAGTAATTGATTTGAGTTCACTGGAAATATTCAGTGTAAGTTCAAATAATATGAGCACTTCATGAGAAACATTGTTCATATGAATTGGAACCTAGTTTTCAATAATAAACACAGCATGATCTTATATCCTCTATCATCTCTATGAAAATTGATATTTTATCATCTATCATCCCTATGAATAAACAGAAATGGAACTTAAGAGGAAGAAGTTGGGAAAAGTCACTGAACCTGTTGTTATTTGATAGAAGAAATTCATGAGGGAGGCAACACAATTTGGATGGTACTCAGGAATTAATTCTCAAGGTAGCTCAAAGAGAGAACGATTCTATAAGAAATGGAAAGATCATGGATAATACTTGTTTTTTAAACCAGAAGTAAAAAAAAAAAGAAAAGATGAACAACAAAATACAAGGAGATATCAGCAACCCATAATCCTTCTTTCTCATCTATATAAAATGTATATGACAATAATCTTTGTATTTCTTAAAGAACATGACTTTATTAAAATGTGAGAAGACAATTGGCAGGTTTTTACAGGAAATTTTCTATAGCAGACCTTATGTTTAGAGTTACCATAACTGCCTGGAAGATTTAAATCACTTGTGCTTAGATATTTCAATGAACCCATTTCCTCCTGTTCCTCCCCAATGACAGATTACAATCTACCAAATCATCTCATCCTTTGAGATTCTTGTCCAAGTCTTTTCACAATTCCTCTACTGAATGTCCACCTAGAATAATGGGAGCCTTCCTGAGAAGCTATTGAGATTTATATCATTCCTATCTCTAGTTCAGGGTTCTCAGCCTTTGTTATATCATGGAAACTTTTGGCAGTCTGGTGAAAATATGATATTTTTACATGTAAAAAATATACAGACTTATAATAGGGAATAAAATCTAATAATAAAACATCAAAATATTTAAAAATCAAGTTCACAGAAACCATGTTAAGAATCCCTGACCCTGGGGCAGCTAGGTGGCACAGTGGATGGAGCTCTGCCCTTGGATTCAGGAGGACCTGAGTTCAAATCCAGCCTCAGACATATAACACTTACTAGCTGTGTGACCCTGGGCAAGTCACTTAACCCCATTGCCTAGCCAAAAAAAAAATAATAGAATCCCTGACCCATAAGGAATCCTTATTCCATCTGGTCATCCTCTATAACCTGTATAGAAAGCATCTTTGGTAAATTCTTTTTATGTTTTGACTAGTTTTATTAATCAGAGAATCTTAAAACAAAGCTTTCTTTATTATTACCTCTATCATGATCTCTTATAGGACCATAACATTGACAAATAGATGATATATGCCAGATATATGTTTTATATAGTTATAGATGATACAGCTAGATAGCTAACTAGATAAATTGATAGAAATATCAGAGATCCCCTGCAGAGCAAAGACTTTATCATTTTGCTTGCTGAACAGCTTTTGGAGTTCATTTTATGGTTTACGAACACTTGAACATATTATTTTTAAAAAATCCTGAGATTATTTAGAGGTCCAAAGCCTCTGTTTTAGTAATTTCTGGTTATCAGGTAAATCAGCCTCACAAACAGGAAACAGGCACAAGAAAATTTCTGAAAAATGTGTCCATTTGAGAATTTAGGAAATTAAGATCAATGTCCTGAATATGTTACCAGGTAAGAGCAAAAGGCAGACAATGAGGTTGGTGCTAACTCAGTAGTCTGGTCTGCTCAGCTCAATAGGGAGACAGGCCAAGTTAAGCACCAACCGCTCAATGTCTTGTTTAGCCAATGTGCCAGTCCCAGCTGGAAACCATCCCAGGAATCTTGTCTGGACAGAATGATATGAAGAAGCATTTATTGTAGGGGAAAGGAAGCAATCTGCTGGCAGTCCTTTTTGGCTGCTAATGCTATCCCTACCATCCAGCACTTATTAGAATAATTAGACATTCTCCAGCTCACTACCCCTTTGAAATGATGAAAGAACAATTGGGCTTTGAAAGTGGACACCAAACACATAATTGATAGAGTAATATGTTGGAGTTGACCTTTGGCTAAAATTAAGAGCTCTGGTCTCCCAAGTGACCTTTCCTATGTTATCGCTTCTTTTACTATTTTTAAGTTTAGCTTTTAATCTAAATATGGTTTAATCTCAGTGGTTTTCCATCTTCTGGAGCCTCTGCATAGTGTAGATAACCTTGGAGCTGCAGTCTCTGAGGATGACATTAGAGTGGAGCCTGCAGATAATAAAATGGACACACCTGCTGCCCATTACCCATGGTCTTTCAAGGAACCTCTAAAAATGCTTCATGGTAGTGGAGTTTTGATGAATGATGCTTTGCAAATGACTTTTCCCCCAATACCTATGTTTTAAATTCCAGTGCCTTCATAGTTAGTTCAAAAGATGTTGTTTCTTCATCAACCTCCTTAGATTTTCCTCAGAATAGTCACCCTGTCCTATGTAGTGCAGAAATCTTAGCACTTAGCATAACTCCTTGAACATAGTAGATATGCAATAAATATTTGCTAATGGATGAGCAAATGCATGAATGAAATTCCCCCAGCATCTAGTACAATGCCTGATGCATAGCAGAAAGAATAAATGCTTATGACTGATTGATCTGGGAAGATTAATTAATCAAAAGACTTTGTAGATGTTGCACCATAATGTCATAACACATAATTAGTATTTACTTAGAACAAAATGGGAACTCTTTTTGTGATTGTACTTAGTAGTTACATGTAACTTTGTACTTGTAGAGATAAGGAACTTCCATGGATGTTTGGTCTTCCATAATCTTCAAAGTCTCATTGGTACCAGGAGGTAGTCATATATAATATGATAATGTTTCAGAGACAGGAGTTTTGAAAAGAATGCTGGAAAGAAAACAGAAGTGTGGAGGGGAGAAAATGACTATTGATTCTCAGTTTTCTCCATAACATTTTGCATTGCATTTGGAAGTGGATGAGACACTGAGGATCTTTTTTACTTGTGGTAGTGGAAGCAGCAGCCACAATGGAGATGTTGAGTTTTATCCCTATTCTAGGCTTGGTCATATATTTTCTTTTTTTTTTAATAATATATTTTTTAAATCCCCCCTCAATTAAATGTTAAAATAATTTTTTAACAATTTTTTAAAATTTTGAGTTCCAAATTCTATCCTTCCCTCCTTCCTTTCCCTCCCGCCTCCCTAAGAGGGTAAGCAATACAATATAGGTTATACATGTGTGATCATTTATTTCCTTCCAATTTAGTTATTTTGTATAAGAAGTCTCACACAAAACAAAGTCATACATTTTCAGGCCCTTGACAGACTTTGCCCCACTCCATTCTCACTAGCTAATTGTGAATCCCTTAGTGATCCATGAACTTTCAATCTAGACCCAGACATTACACTGCAGCCTCTTTTGTGATCATTTGAGGGCTAAGTTATTATCCTAACCTTATCACTTTCCTAGTTGACTTCTTCTTGTGTATGATAGTGTACTTTATAAATGAATTCTAAATTCTGCCTAACTCACAGGGTCTTTGTGAGGAAAGTGATTTGTAAGTTTTAAAGCATTTTATAAATATAAATTATTATTATCATAAATGTGTTTTGTTAAGGAAATTAGAAAATAACTAGACATAGGATGACATAAGGGAGAGAGCTGGTTTAGGGGTGAGGAAGACCTGAGTTTAAATCCTACCTCTATCCTATATTGGCTGTGTGACCTTGGGGGAAAGCACTTAAATCTTTCAATGTCCCAAATAATCCTTAATTAAATTGTTGTGTGCAGGTACCAATATGCATTATCTAAATGCATTGTAAACCATTGGAAACTCTATTTACAATGAAATCACAGGTTTGGGCAAAGGTTTGGGGTATGGTTTATGTATATTTTGGTTTTTTGGAGAACAAAACTTAGCAAAACAAAAAAAAGAAAAAAGTGAAAAAAAACTCCACCTATTTGACATTCTGTACTTCTACCAAAAAAAAAAGGTCTATAAGAAAATCTCACAAACTTCAGAGCTTTATACCTTTCAGAGCTCTTTTAAATACAATTTTTCCTTTAATCCTTACAGCATCTGAATGGGATAGGCAGGGAAGGTATTATCCTTAGTTGTCATATGAGGAAACTGAGGTACAGAGAAGTTAAGAAACTTCCCTGAGGTAATTATCATAAATCCAGAGCTAGAATCCCAGTCTTTTAGCATCTTGTGTACTAGTACTCATGCTAAAACTCTACTTTGAATAGATAAGCTTAAAACCAAGTCCACATGCCATAAAACTGCAAAACCTTCTAGCTGCCAGAACACATCTGTTCTTTTGCTTCCTCATTTTCTCATTGGAAACTCTAAGAGGTCAAACCTTGAATGAAAAGTTACTTCTTTCCCTTCTTCCCATGCTAAATGAATAACGGAGTAATTAATGATTAGGATGTCTGTGAGATCAGAATTCATTGCAAATTTGTACTAGAAAAATTTATACAGATAGTGACAGCTGCTGAAATGCATTCATTAGTATTCCTTGGGAACTGACCTTTTGCGAACCGCAAACATTCACAGTACTAGGAGAGCTGTATTTTTTCTAGATATTTAAAAGACAAAATGGATTACATCACTGAGATACTTCCCTGGTTAGGTGGAAGAATGAGAGTGACTCTGAAATGAAATCCTCTCAGTATTTCAATTTGTCTACCTGGATGTCCAATGAACTATAACTTGGGTGAAATAGTGGTTCAAGGTCCCAGTGCAGGATGCCCAGTGGCCAACTATGATGCCTTTAACTCACATTTATTTATTGCTTCAGGTGGTTTAAATAGAAATGTCAAGAGCGTGAGGAAAATAGTATGTCCATAAACCATATACTCAGAACATATATTTAATATAAATGAAGCCATAATACATACTCTAGACCTGCCAAAATTTCAAGGAGTCTGACATATAAATGCTAACTTTTTATTCAGTCCTAGCTCCCTTCCTTTCTCCTTTTTAGTCTGTATCTAATCACTTTAAGAATCCTATATTTCTATAGCTATTCCAGTTCAATTCTAAAAAGATTCTCCTTAGCAACTGCAAAATGATAGCCCTGGATTAGTCCCCTCCACCCCAAAGTACACCTACAGCCAACCCCCACACCCACATACCTAGAAAGCATAGTGACTATTCAAAAGGTACTAAAGAAAGCAATGTGAAAATACAAACAGGAAAAGGAATAGAATGAGAGACTCTTACAGAAATGAGAAAGAGTGAGGAAGGAGTAAAATTTGCATTTGTACAATGTGTGTCTTTAAGACAACCAGGGGTGTTTGCTGGAGCCAGCTCTAGCCAGGTTTCAAAGACCATGGTCAAATTTTCATTGTGAGCATTTACACTACAGAAATCAGCAACCACAACAAACAAATCAGGGCTTGATTGTTTCTTTGACTTAGATGAAACATATTTTTCCTGCTGAGAGCTAGTTGTTTAACATTTACCAGTACATCCTTATATGGCCTCATAAAAATTGCTCAAGTTCAACAGCTGTATATGTAGAAGGATTGATGGTGATGATGGTGATGATGATAATTCACATTATATAGCACTTTAAGGTTTGCAAAGTGCATTAATCCATCATCTGAGCCTCACAAAACTCCTGAAGACAACACAACAGTCTGACTTTGCCACTTCCCTGAACCTCTGCTACTTTAAAAGAGAGGGTGAGAATCTTGCTTCTCTGGCTACTCTCTCTTGCTCTACATCTAACTGTAATTAAAGCCTGTCTCTTTGTAATTTTTGTCCAGGCCCCAGTGATGCAATGTGGAAAGATCACTGATTGAACTGAGAGTCAAGATACAAGCTCTGTAACTAACAATTTGAATAACCTTTGGCAGACCCACAATCTCTATAAGACTCATTTTGCTCATCTTGAAAATGACAGACATGGACAATATGTTATTTAAGGTCTCCGTCAACTCTAAAATATCTTATGATTCCACCATTGTATCCATTAAATGAAAGTTGGACAGAAATTAAGTTTCTTCCCTACAGAACAAGAGAGGTAGAGAAGTTAAGTGCTCAGAGTTTTACTTTTACTTAGTAAAATTTAATAGTGTTACATGGCAGCCAAAAAAGCTAATAAAAACTTAGGCTACACTGAAAGGTACATTGGGAGCAACCAGTTTCACTGTAGTCAATGCTGGTTAAGTAATTGATTAAAATCTTTGTTCAGCTCTGGGAACTACATTTTAAGAGGAACAAATTGGATTGTGTCTGGTAGAAAGTGACCAAAATTGAAATTTTGTTGGAGGAATTGGCCATGTTTGGCCTGTTGAAGGGAAGAATAGTTTTGGGGGGAGATGGGGAAGCAGGGCACAATTAGTGTCATGTGGAAAAAGGTTCAGACTTTTTCTGTGTGTCCCAAGACCAGGGCAGAGCAAAGAACAATGGCCTGAGGTTATAGGGAGGAAGATTTTGGCTCAATGTAAAGAAAAACATTCCAACTATTAGAGCTATTGAAAAATGTAGTGAGTTCTCTCCAAAGGTAGTAGATTAACTATTATTCAAATTCCTTGGTAGAATGTAGGTATCTTAAAGACAGGTCTATTTCTTTTGAGGACTTTGTACCCCCAGCACCTATCACATTATCTGGCATATCTCAAGTGCTTGGTAAATGCTTATTAGATTGAATTGAATTCATGGTTTGACTACTTGTCAGGTATGTTGTAGATGTAATTTCTGAGTTCAATTCTAGTGTGAGACCTGATTTTGGGTAATGACCTTTAAGGTCCTTTCTAAATGTGAAAATCTTTAAAAGCTTGCCTGTTATAAGAGTTCATTGCTGAATTTTAGTTAGAGTAATCATGAATTTCTTCAGGAAAGATGTCTCCTGGAAAAATTGTCTCCAGGAAAGATGAATCTAAGTATTAGGTTTGAGTGACCAAGATGGCATAACAACAGTGTTCACATTAAGAATTCTAGGACAAAAAGTGACATAAACATGAAAAACAGTAGTTAAGGGGTTTTATAATATCAAAGAGGTATGAATTGTGGGATATGTGGTCACTTTAGGTGGGGACACTGTGGCTTTTTGGCTGTTTAATTAGTCAATAAATCCATGACATCAAATACTAAACACAAAGTACTTAAAAGTACTACTTAAATTTAGAGGTTAGTGATTAGGTAACAATAAAGGAATTCAGTGGTTCTCTGGTGTCCTAACTTGCCTATTATTTTCTGGTATAGCTAGTTGGTTCACAGTTCATGCCTGTTTTCAGAAAATGTGAATAGAAGGCACCAGGGAATGCTATTTCAGCTGGCAAAAACAAATGTGATCAACATAGAGCTGTAATGATGGTAGGATAACCTGGACCTTAACTCAGAGTGCTGAAGTTGTGAGGGCAATGACAGCCCTTACAATCCTTTAGCTGCATTGAAATAACTGATTTTTATACCCTGTGGGAAGAATGCTTAAAAGAAGAAGCAATAAAATTGCAAGTTTTGTCCCTTCCAAGTAAACTGCCTCTTGGTCTAGCTCTGCCCTGCTCCTTTCAGTCTATGATCTCTCCAACAGAATCCTCCTGACGTCCAGAGGCCTTTTGTCCCAACTCTCCATGAGTCAGTGTCCTAAGCTGTCCTTTCCTCTTCTCTGCTCAACTGATTCTGTCTCAAGAATATAATTTGAGGGTCTGTTGATGATGCTTGTCTCCAATGACTTTTATTCTGCTTGCCTTGGCCACAAAAATAGCTAGTACTCCAGATTAAGAGAATAAGGTAGAATTTGGTAGTTGACTTCCTGGGACATAGCCAAGATGGCATAGAGAAAGCATCCAGTTGAGCTTTCCAGACAGCTTAAAGATAACACCTCAAGTTTAATTCTAGAGTGGCAGAACAAACAAAAGATCAGAGTGGGATAGCCCAAGACAACTTAGGAAGTAAGAGAAATCTGTGACAAGGGAGTAGAGGCTAACCTGAAGACCATGTGGATGAAAACTGGTGGTGGTGAAAGAAGCAAAAGAAGTCTTAAGAGTTCTTAAGAGAGAGATGGTAAGGAAACCTGACAATTAGTCAGAAAGATATTACAGGGGAACCTTTGCTAGCACTGGACACAGGACCAGATGCTGTTGGGTCAATTCATTGCGTATAACCTCTTCTGGGTCATAGTACAAGGGCTGAGAGAAGTACTTTCAGTCAAGAGGGAGTGGGAGCCCTGAAGAACAATTTTGCTTTTGGTCACAAGAAATCAGGCATCCTGAGGAACAGTATCATTTCTGATCCCAAGGAAGCAGAAGCCCTGAGAAGCAGAATCAATTGCAATCTCAAGGGATAAGTGTTACAGGGTAAGGACCAGAGTGCAGACCAAGGACCACATTTCTCCCCAGAACCCACTACCTTGGAAACACTGAAAACATCCAAATCTCCAGAAATAGCTCTGAAAACAATAGTACAAAAAAGCCTGAAGCTTGAGACAGCATCTCTCCCTCTCTCACCTTACCTCTCCCCCAATCCCCAATTAGGAACAGAACCCAACTTTAACATAAAGTTCCAAATCAAGAAATAAGGTGGAAAATGAACAAAAAAAGAGTTTGACCACTACCAAAACTATTAAAATGACAAGAAAGATCAAGACACAGACTCAGAAGAAAACAATGCAGTCAAAGCAGATGTGAAACAAAGAAAAATGTGAACTGAGCATAAGCCCAACAAGAAAATTAGATAAAGAAATGAGAAAAAAAGAAGAAAATTATGGAAAGACAATTAAAAACTTAGGGCACAAACAATACTGAAGAAAATAACATCTTAAAAGCAGAACTTGCTGAATGGGAAAAAAAGGTACAAAAGCTCACTGAAGAAAAAAAAATCCTTAAAAATTAGAATTGGTCAAGTAGAAGCAACCACTCCATGAGATATCAAGAAATAATAAAGCAAAGATAAAATAATTTTAAAAAATAGAATAAATGTGAGATATATAATTGGAAAAACAATTCATTTGGAAAATAGATGGAGGAGAGATAGTTTAAGAGTTTTTGGACTACCTGAAAGCCATAGCAAAAAAAAAAGGGGTCTAGACATGATATTCTTTTTAAAAAAAATTGTCAAGGAAAATTGCCCTGACATCCTAGGAAAACTGGGTCAAAATGAACAGAAAAAAATCTACCAATCACCAAGTGTAAGAGATCCCAAAGTGAAAACTCCCAAGAATATTATAGCTAAATTCCAAACCTTTCAAGTCAAAGAGAAAATATTCCAAGCTTCCAGAAAAGAAAAAAACAAACAAATAAACAAACATTTGAATATTGTGAAGCCATAGTCAGGATCACACAAGATTTAGCAGCTGCCACATTAAAGAACTGGAAGGCTTAGAATATGATATTCCAGAAGGCAAAAGACCTAATATTACAACCAAAAATAACTTACCCAAAAAAATTGAGTATAATTCTTCAAGAGAAAAAAAATGGGTATTTAATGAAATTTTTAAAAAAATTCAAGCATTCCTGATGAAAAGATTAGAACTGAATAAAAAATTTGACTTTCAAATACAAGACTCATGAGAAGTACAACAAACATTAAAAGAAGCATTTAAAAAAATCATGAAAGAGGGACTCCGCAAGGTTAAAATGTTTTCTTATCTGTATGGAAAGATGATACCTGTAACATCTAAGAACTTTATCATTATTGAGGGAGTTAGAAAGATTCTACGCAGAAAAAGAGTGTAGGACTGAGACAAGTGTGTTGGGATGATTTTTAAAAATGGATAGGAAAGAAAGAGAGTCACTGGGAGAAAGGGGAAGGGAGGTGAATAATGGAGAAAATTATCTTATGTGAAAGAAGTGTGTGAGAGAGAAGAGTTTTACAGTGGAGGGCAAAATGGTGGAGGGGTCAGGCAATGCAAGAACCTCACTTACAGCTAATTCAAAGAGGGAAAAAATAAACACATACACAAATGTACGTAATCAATTAGTAATAGAAATCTTTCTTGCAAAAGAGGTGTTGTATGTCCTTTGTTTTACTTTTTAATAGTTAATTAATTATTTTATTTTTAGTTTTCAGTATTTACTTTCACAAGATTTTGAGTTCCAAAATTTCTCCCCATCTTTCCTTTCCCTCTAACCCAAAATGGCATGCACTCTGAATACCCTTTCCCCCAATCTGTTCTCCTTTCTATCATCACCCTTTCTTTATCCTTTTCTATTTTTTTTGTAGGGAAGGATAGATTTCTATATGCCATTGCCTGTATATCTTATATGCCAGTTGCACATAAAAACAATTTTCTACATTTGTTTTTAAAACTTTGAGTTCCAAATTCTCTCTCTTCCTCCCTTCCCATCCACCTTCCCTGAGATAGCAAGCAACTCAATACAGGTTATACTTGTGCAGTCATGTAAAACACTTTCATAGTAGCCATGTTGTGGAAAACTAACTATATTTCCCTTTATCCTATCCCCCCTATTTATTCTATTCTCTTTTGACCCTGTCCCTTCTCAGATGTGTTTGCTTCTGATTACTGCCTCCCCCAATCGGCCCTCCCCTCTATCATCCCCCCAGTCTCTTATCTCCTTCCCCCCTATTTTCCTGTAGAGTAAGATAGCTTTCTATACTCAAATGAGTGTGCATGTTATTCCCTCCTAAAGCCAAATATGATGAGAATAATATTCACTCATTCACTCTCATCTTCCCCCAATTTCCCTTCCACTGTAAAAGACTGTTCTTTAAATTTTTTTAAAATTAAAAAAAAATTTTAGGCAGTTGGGGTTAAGTGACTTGCCCAGGGTCACACAGCCAGTTAAGTGTCAAGTGTTTGGTCTGAAACTGGATTTCAACTCAGATCTTCCTAAGTTCAGGGCCAGTGCTCTCTCTACTATGCCACCTACCTGCCCCTACAAGCCTTTTCTTGTCTGTTTCATGTGAAATCATTTACCCCATTCTACCTCTTCCTTTCTCCTTCTCCCAGTGTAATCCTCTCTCACGCTTAATTTTATTCTGCAGATATCACTCATTCATCTTCAACTCATCGTGTGCCTTCTATCTATCAATCTATCT
This sequence comes from Phascolarctos cinereus, assembly GCF_003287225.1. Taxonomy (NCBI): domain Eukaryota; kingdom Metazoa; phylum Chordata; class Mammalia; order Diprotodontia; family Phascolarctidae; genus Phascolarctos; species Phascolarctos cinereus. The sequence goes on along the minus strand of NW_027555958.1, from coordinate 193,959,245 downwards.
GCACATATAATTTTTCCCCTCCAACTACCCTAATACTGACAAAACTCTCATGAGTTACAAATATCATCTTTCCTTGTAAGAATGTAAACAGTTCAACCTTAATAAGTCCCTTATGATTTCTCTTTCCTGTTTACCTCTTCATGCTTCTCTTGAGTCTTATATTTGAAAGTTGAATTTTCTATTCAGCTCTGGTCTTTTCAACAAGAATGCTTGAAAGTCCTCTATTTCACTGAATATCCATTTCCCCTCCCCCCTGAAGGATTATACTCAGCTTTTGCTTGGTAGGTGATTCTTGGCTGTAATCCTATCTCCTTTGCCCTCCAGAATATCATATTCCAAACCCTGTGGTACCTTAATGTAGAAACTGCTAAATCCTGTGTTATACTAATTGTGCTTCCACAATACTTGAATTATTTCTTTCTGGCTGCTTGCAATATTTTCTCCTCGACCTTAGAACTCTGGAATTTGGCTATAATATTCCTAGGAGCTTTCCTTTGGGGACCTCTTTTAGGAGGTGATCAGTGGATTCTTTCAATTTCTATTTTACTGTCTGGTTCTAGAATATCAGGGCAGTTTTCCTTGATAATTTCTTGAAAGATGAGACCTATGCTCTTTTTTTGATCATGTCTTTCAGATAGTGAATAATTTTTAAATGATCTCTCTTGGATTTATTTTCCAGGTCAGTTGTTTTTCCAATGAGATATTTCACATTGTTTTCTATTTTTTCATTCTTTTGATTTTGTTTTACAATGTCTTGATTTCTTATAAAGTCACTAGCTTCCAATTGCTCCATTCTAATTTTTAAGGAAGTATTTTCTTCAGTGAGCTTTTGGACTTCTTTTTCTGTTTGGCCAATTCTGCTTTTTAAGGATTCTTCTCCTGATTGCCTTTTTGGACTTCTTTTGCCATTTAGGTTAGTCTATTTTTTTAAGGTGTTATTTTCTTCAGTACTTTTTTGGGTCTCATTTAGCAAGCTGTTGACTAGTTTTTCATGATTTTCTTGCCTCACTATCATTTTTCTTTCCAGTTCTTCTTCTACTTCTCTTACTTGCTTGTCAAAATTCTTTTTGAGCTCTTCCATGGCCTGGGACCAATTCATATTTTTCTTGGAGCTTTTGGATGTAGGAGGTTTGACTTTGTTTTCTTCTGGTTGTATGTTTTGATCTTCTTTGTCACCAAAGAAAGATTCTCTGGTCTGAATTTTTTTGTGTAGTTTACTCATGATCCCAGCCAATTACTTGAGTTTTAAACTGTTTGTTAAGGTAGGGGTCTGCTTCTAGTGTGGAAAATGTACTGTCCCATGCTTCAGGGGTTTTGCACAGCTGTTTTTAGAAATGCTTCTAGGGACCTGTGAGTTTTCAGTTCTTCCAAGGAGGTATGATCAAGGCTGAGGTGTTTAATCCTTTCCAGGCCTATGCTCTGGTCTATAAGTGACCACAAGCACTCTTTTCTGCTCTGGAACTGTCAGGAGGATTCCCTCTTCATCAAGGTAGAAGTTCCACTGTGCCAGCATTCCTCCTTGCCCCAAGTTTGCCACCCAGAACTATGACCCATATCCAAGCACAGGCCAAGCAAGAGAATCCTGCCTCAGCACCAGCAAAGAGATCCCTGCAATCCCCCTCTGATCAGCCACTCAATTCTCCCTCAGTCTGTGGGCTGGAAGCTTCTGAAATAGCCCTGGGGTTGCAGCCAGGACTAGGTCTGGAACCCAGCTTCTCTTTCACCATAGTCATAGACTTTTCCTACTGACCTGGTAAGTTGTCATTGGCATTTGCTGGTTGAGAAGTCTGGAAACAGCCATAGCTGCCTGTGATTCAGTCCTCTGAGGCCTGCTCCAGGTTTCCTGAGGCCTGTTTTGCCTGCACACTGGCAGTGAACTGTGTTTCTCTCCCAGCCTGGAGCTCTAGGCCTTTCTAATGGAAATTTGTTTTACTCTGTCTTTTTGTGGGTTCTGCTGCTCTAGAACTTGTTTAGAGACATTTTTTACAGGTATTTGAAGTGGTTCAGGAAGAGCTCAAGAAAGTCACTGCTTTTACTCTACCATCTTGGCTCTGCCAATGAATAAAATATTAGAAAATTTAGATCTGTGAAGAAAATTGAATGGGAATAGAAAGGAGTATTCCTTTTTTCTCAGTTGTACATGGTACCTGTACAAAACTAACCAGGCATTAGGACATAAAATCTTCACAACCAAATGCAGAAAAGCACAAATATTAAATGAACACTTTTCAGACGATAATGCAATAAAAATTATATTCAGTAAAAAGCTGTGTAAACATAGATTAAAATTAATTGGAAAATAATAATCTACCACTAAATAATGAGTGAGTTACATAACAAATAAATAGAAGCAATCAATAATTTCATTAAAGAGAATAGCAACAATGGGACTACATTCCAAAATTTGCGAGATGCAGCCAAAGAAGTACTTAAGGTAAAGTTTATATCTCTAAACACATACATCAATAAAAGATAAAAAGAATGGATCAATAAATTGGGTATGGAACTAAAAAATCTAGAAAAAGAGCAAATTAAAATCCCCAATTAAACACTAAAATGGAAATCCTGAAAATCAAAGGAGAGGTTAGTAAGATAGAAAGTTTAAAAATCCCACTGAAGTAACAAATAAAACTAGGAGCTAGTTTTATGATAAAACAAAACAAAAAAAAGAAATGAGACATTGATTAATTTTATTATAAAAAGAAGAAAATAAATTACTATTCTCAAAAATGAAAGGATGAATGTCCCATTATGAAGGTGAAATTGAAGCAAGTATCAGGAATTATTTTGCTCAATTATATACTAGTAAAACTGACAATCTAACTAAAATGTGTTAATGTTTACAAAAATATAAACTGCTCAGATTAGCAGAAGAGGAAATAGAATATTGAAATAACTGCATCTTTGATAAAGAAATTGAATGAGCAATTGATCTCCCTAAGAAAACAAGCACCAGGACTACATGGATTTACAAGTTAATTCTACCAAACAATTAAGGAACAATTAACCCTACTACTATATAAGCTATTTGAAAAAATAGGTAAAGGAGTCTACCGAATTCCTTTTATAACACAAATACAGTTCTGATAACTAAACTGGGGAGGGTAAAAACAGAGAAGGAAAACTGTAGATCAATTTCTTTCATGAATATCAATGCAAAAATTTTAAGTAAAATACTAGCAAGGAGATTACAACAATATATCACAAAGAACACACACCATCATCAAGTGGGATTTATACCAAGAATTCAGGGCTGTCTCAATAATATGAAAATTATTAGCATAATTGACTACGTCAATAAAAAAAACAACAAAATCATATGATTATCTCAACAGATGCAGAAAAAGCATTTTACAGAATACAGCACCCATTCCTATGAACAATACTGTAAAGAAAATGAATCAGTGGAACCTTTCCTAAAAAGATAAGTAGTTATCTATCTAAAACCAAGAATAAGCACACTCTGTAATGCTGATAAACTTGAAACCTTTTCAGTAATGTCAGCAGTGAAGCAAGGATATCCATTACCATTAATATTATTTAATATTGTACTCAAAATGGTAGCTATTACAATAAGACAAGAAACACAAATTGGAGCAATATAAATAGCCAGTGAGGAAACAAAACTATCACTCTTTGCAGATGACTGATGATATTTTTTGAGAACCCTGGTGAATCAAGTAAAAAAAAAACATTGAAACAATGAACAACTTCGGCAAAGTTTCAGGATATGAAATAAACCCACACAAATAATTGGCATTTCTATATACTGCCAAACAAAACCCAGCAGCAATAGATAGAAAGAGAAATTCCATTTAAAATAACTGCAAACAATATAAAATACTTGGTGCTCTACCTTCTAAGATAAAATAAGGGATTATATGGATACAATTACAAAACACTTCACACATATAAAGATAGATCAAACAATTGGAAAAATATTAATTGATTATGGGTAGGCTGAGCCAATAAGAATTGTTTTATAGACATAGAAAAAATAATAAAATTCATCTGAAAGAGCAATAGTTCAAGCATATCCAGGAAATAAATGAAAAAAATTGAGTGAAGGTGGCTTAGCAGTAACAGATTTTAAACTTTATGACAAAGTAGAAATCATCAAAACAATCTGGCACTGGCTAAGAAATAAAATGGTGGATCAGTGCAATAGATTAAGGATGCAATGCAAAATAATAAATGACTATAGTCATCTAGAGTCTGATAAACCTCCCAATCTAAGCCTTCAGGCTAAGACCTCACCATTTAACAAAAATGCTGGGAAAACTGGAAAGCATTTTGGCAATAACTCAGCATATCCCAGCATCTCACACTATATATGAAGATGAAGTTAAAATGGATGAATAATTTAGACATAATAAGTGATATTACAAGTAATCTAGGAGAGCATGGGAAAGTGTACGTGTCAGATCTATGCATAAGGGAAGAGTTTATGACTAGACAAGAGTTAGAGAGGATCACAGGAAGTAAGATCAACAATTTTGATTATATGAAATTAAAAAAGATTTTGTACAAACAAAACTAATGAAGTTAAAATTAGAAGGAAAATAGGAAAATGGGAAAAATTACACTAAATTTCTCTGATACAGGCCTCATTTCTGTTATATATAGGGAACTGAATAAAATTTGTAAAAATAATCATCATATCAAAAGGTATGAACAGCCAATTTTCAGAAATAGAAATCAAGGCTATCAATAGTCGCATGAAAAACTGCTCTAAATCAGTGCTGATTAGAGAAATGAAAATTAAATTAAAACAACTCTGAGGTACCACTTCACATCTCTCAGATTGGCTAATATGACAGAAAGGAAAATTGACAAATGTGTTGTGTGTGTGTGTGAAAAATTGGGACACTAACACCCTATTGGTGGAGTTGTGAACTAGTTCAACTATTCTAAAGAACAATTTGGAACTATTCCCAAACAGTTATAAAACTGCTCATACCCCTTAACCCAACAATGCTGCTGCTAGGTCTGTATCCCAGAGAGATCAAAGAAAAGCGAAAAGGACCTATTTGTACAAAGATGTTTATAGCAGCTCATTTTGTGGTAGCAAAGATTTGGAAACTGAAGGGATTCTCATCAATTGGGGAATGGCTGAACAAATTGTGTTATATGATTTTGCTGGAATACTTTAGAACACTGCAAGAAAATATAATAAGTATGGTTTCAGAAAAAGCTGCAAATCCTTACATGTGAGAACACATGCAAAGTGAGGTAAGAAGAATGAGGAAAACATTATGCACAGTAGCAGCAATATTGTAAGGCTGATTAATCTTGAAAACTTTAGTTATTCTGATCAAAACACTGACCCAAAACAATTCTAAAAGACCCATGATGAAAAATGCTATTTTTTCAGTGAAGTGAGATTATAACAATGTAGAACTCATAATTTGGTCATGATCCCCTAAAAATGAAAGTTTCCGTTATGATAAATGATAAATGGTTGTAGTTTCAACTCACTTTCAGCTCCCAGGTTTAGAGATGGAAGGGAACTCAGAAGCTGTCCATTCTAAGGCCTCCATTTTACAGAGGCAGAAACCAAGGTTCAGAGGAGTGAAGTTGATTGCCAAAAATGGCACAGTAGGAATCTGAATCCTAATCATATACCTGATTCATTACACTGCTCCATCCTACTCCCCAACAAGCTCCCCTATTTCCCTAGCCAAATCCCATAAATATTCTACCTAGAGGGAGAATGCATGTGTGTGAGCTCATCAAAGGATCCATTCTTCATCAGCTCTTGTGTATCATGATGATAGTCACACATGACGATAGTGCATCAACTAAAGAATAGTTACTCCCTAGATACCTGAAAAAAGCTCTTTCCCGCATAGACACAATGAATCTGGCCTTGTTTGTGAAGTCTGAATTCAAGCCACATTGGGTTGGGGATTTTTTTTCCCCTTCCTTAAAGTACATCATTCATACGCCATGATCTTTTTTTTGTGGTGCTTAAGACTATGATTCAGGGATTTCCCAAATTTGATTCAGCAATTCCATGTTAGACTATATGCCACTTGACACATCTCAGGTGACTTTAGAAGTGGAAAAAATTAGAATTCTCAACCAAGGAAAGGAGTTAGTGCTTGCTTAATATTATTAGAGAATCAAGAGCAGAAATACATGTAAAAAAACATCTTTAATAGGATGGAAACAGCAATGTCATGCAAGGGACATTAATTTCTTGATGGGGTATAAAAATTCCAGTAAAATAGGTCACATATAATATTTCCATTCCAATTTTCCTAATTTTTGATTCAATTTAGCTCAATCTAGCAAGCACTGAACACTTACTGTGTGTCAGACTTTCTACCAGGCACTAGAAATCTAAATAAATAATGAAAGTTCCCCAAAGAGTCTTAAATTTCACTGGGAAAGGTATGTATGGGGGAGGGTCATGGAAAACAACACAAATACAGATAAGTAAATATAATATAAAAATATGTTGAAATAATGAAGTGGGGAAGAGGTATTAATAATTGGGAAAATCAAGATGTACCCCTTTGTAAGAGTTGGAACTCGAGCTAAATCTTGAAGGAAGCTAAAGATTTTCAGAGGTGCAAATCAGGAGAAAGAGTCATCCTCCTTATGGAGAAAAATGGAACATGGCCTGTGAAAAGGCAGAGTCTGGAGTTGGGATGCCATGTAGGGAAACTTTCACATAGGCCAGTTTGGCTGGAATAAAGAGTATCTGGGGGGGGCAGAGAGAAAAATGTGAAAATGTGAAAAGCCATGAAATAGATGTGGGCAAGTCAATGAATCAGTCCAAGAAAAAGCATTTATTAAGCACCTACTGTGATGAAAAAATTCCCATTGTCAAGGAGCTCAAATAATACATGTATCTGAGAAACAGATAAAAGTCTTAGATTTAGAGTCAAAGGTCTTGGGCTTGAATTCTACTACCATTTACTACCTGAGTGACCTCATTTGAGTGATTCAATATGTCTCTGACTTTCTTCATTTGTAAGATGCAAAGAAAGAATTAGATGATTTTTAAGATTTTAAAGATTTTCAGCTTTAAAGATTAAGATTTTAAGTTTTAAACTAGATGCTTTTTCAGCTCTAAATTACTGAACCTATATTTCCTTCAACATAATAGAACTTTAATTTTTTCATACAAGAGGTTAAATTTATTTTGGTGGAATTTCAATCATTGGAAGATTTTCAAAGCAAAAAATCCTAATTGAACAACATGTAACAAAATGAATTACAGTAATCACTATTTAGATTATGGGTTGCAATATTGCCTATATCTCAGCTAAAGTAACAACCAAAGTCAAGTAAAAATATGTTGATAATCATAATCATGATCCTCTTCCTCTTTACCACTGTCAATCCCAATTATTATATTTCGTAATAATAGCATTTTATATTGGGAAGTCCTCTCAGATTCATTAGCATATAGAATTTTTAAATCTAGGAAGAGCTTCAGATGTCTTCTACTCCAAGCCCTTCAATTTATATGTATTTGTATAGAAACATCCATATAGAGTGAGACATCCAAGGACACACAGTTCTAATAATTAGCCCAGGTTCTTTGCATTCAAATTAAGTGTGCTTTCTGATCTATCTCTTTTGAGCTGGAAATATATGAACTCCTGGAGTCATTCTAAATTTTCTCCTACTTCAAAATGCTAGAAGGATCTAATTTTTCTTTCTGTTTAAATCCATTCTTTGTGATGCTTTCTAGTGTCTGATTCTGGCATACCTTGAATCCAGACATTCTCAGGGTGTAAATTCACAGAAGGTTTTGAATCAATAGAGAACGCAGTAATAGAGAGGGCAGCTCTGTTATTCTACAGAATTTTCTTTTGGTGTATTGCCAGTGCGGATGGAGTGCTCTTTGCAGCTGTGAAATAAGTAGAGAGTTTTAGGTTTAAGACTACAATCCTTAAACCTCATCACATGGCCTCCTTGAGCTATTCAGTTTGATAAATCCGGATTTAGCAGCTATCAGTAATGATGTCAGTCCAATGTCACCTGATATTCCTGGACTAGTCTATCTTAAGTGTTAGGAAGGCATCCTAGAGTCAGGTTTTGGCCAATTTACAAGAGAAGCACCTGATGAGTTTGAGAATGTGTGAGTGGGAAATATGAAGGGACAAAGTAAGAATAAATCTTTACCCAAGCATGATATCACGCTTAACCTTTTTGGGGAAGAGGTGGCGAGATTGAGGATGGTTCATGAAACTAACTCTGGAAGGCAAATGTAAAAATAATCCAAGATTACTCTTGTAAGAGCTCATTATCTAATGAAAATAACCTCTGACAAGTATGTGTGATCTACTGAAAGACTTGGCAAAAAGGCTTCATGGCTATTGCCATCTGTTTGCATCTAATCAGGAGTCCCAAGCTTCTGTTTACAATGCGGCTTAGCCCATTAAGAGTGAGAGCACAGACCTCACTTGGGGCTTACTCTCACTCTGTGAGAGACCATGAGTCATGTTTAGTTAGTTGGCTGACAGTGAATTTGAGCAATAAAGCACTCTTATCTACATGCTACATGTCCCAGAAGATTCTTGTGCAATACCGAACAGCAACAACTGGAGCCAGGCTGGCTATGACTAGGGCCTGATGAAAACCTTTATTCAACCCATATGATAAAGGTGAAGGAGCTGAGCCTCTGCATCTGGCTGACCAACATCACTGGTCCTGAAAGAATTATAAGGCAAAGTATAGCCAGAATACAAGGGCGCCAAAGTGTAGCAGCCCACTAGAAGGACCAAGTTTCCCTTGGGCATATGGGCTCAATTTCATTAATTGTGGATTATCTATCTGGCAAGGTAACCCTTACCTTGTGGTTATCCTATTGCTCTCATTCTCTTCTTTTGTCTATGGGAGTTACCCCCTGCAACTGTCCATACTCTCTTGACACTACCAATATGAAACATTAAATGTGCATTACTTGGTAGTGATCTTCCTGAGTTCAAATCCTATCTCACACATTTACTAGCTGTGTAACCCTGAGCAAATCACTTAACCCTATTTGCCTCAGTTTCCTCACCTGTAAAATGAGAGAGAGAAAGAGATGGCAAACTATTCCAATATCTTTGCCAAGAAAATCCCAAACGTGATCATGAAGATTTGGACACGACCGAAAATCGACTGAACAGCAACCACTTAATAGGGATGATAAAAGTATAGGTTTTGCAATCATTTACATGTATGTTTGTGATTCTCCAACCTTTGTAGACAAAAAAAAAATTGCTTTTGTCTTTGTATTCTTAGTATTACATGTTTAGTACCAAACTAGTCCCTACATGTCTCCAGGGCTTAGCCTAGTGCTTGAAACATAGTAAGAGATTAATAAGATCATAAGATCATAGATTTATATCTTTAAGGACCTCACAATATGATCTTGTCCAACCTTTTAATTTTATAGGAAGAGAAATTAAAATCCTAAATTCTTATTAAATTTATTTAAAAGTATTGCTCCCTAATTAAATTAAACAGAAATTAAATGTGATGGGTTATTTCTATCAGCACATTTAGTTCACATTAGAATAGAGAAGAGTACGTGTCAATTAATATGTACTTTGATTTTGAGATAAACTTAGATAAAAGCTGGGTTATCTTCTGGCAATCTTCTGTTGTCCTATGTTATAAAGGTGAAGGCTCAGAAGGATGCCAGCATAGTTCAAGTTCTGGTAGATACCAAACTGAAAAGACTTTCCTTATAGTCTGGGTGATAACAAGGTGGCTGTTATGTGAGGCCCAGTTCCAGTTAATCACTTGATATTGATTGGCTTTTCTAAATGGATATTTACTTGATTGGTGGTTACTAACACAACATTTGAGGGTATCTATTATCTCTCACTTTTGCTATATGACTCATCTCTTTTTCTGATCAAATAGTTCCTTGATGACATTTGTTATGCCATATGTCACAGTTGTAAATATCTTTCAGCCTACTTATGCCCACTAGAAATCTCTCCATTGCTTTTTGGGTCACCCACAACTTTAAATCTTTAGCAATTTTGGTGATGTAAGATTCCCAACCATACAATATCATTAGGAGAACTCTGGAGTTAAAATAGCATTTTGGGTTTCTTTGTGTGGTGTGGAGTAGAGATGAGAAGGAAGGAAAGAGTTTTCATGATTTCTCAAAATAATTGCAAAATGATTTTTTACAATGATTCTTCCTTGATGGATTATCACACCCCCCCAGAATGGCTTTTACTAACCTCTTCTAAAGTCCCCTGCAACAGATGTGTCAAATATACTGCCTTCAATCCACATGTGGCCCACAACACTCCGGAGTGCTTCTAGAACCAGATTAAAATGTTAACTGGGAAATATTTAACAAAATAAATAAAAATACAATAAAACATTTGCACCCTTAATATGTGGCATTCTAAGTCATTATCTGGACAGATAGGTGAAACAGTGGATTGATTGCCAGGCCTGGAGTCAGAAAAACTCATTTTCTTGAGTTCAAATCCAGCTTCAGACATTTACCAACTGTGTGATCTTGGGCAAGTCACTTAGCCCTATTTGCCTCAGTTTCCTCATTTGTAAAATGAGCTAGAGAAGGAAATTTCAAACCACTCCAGTATCTTTGCCAAGAAAACCCCAAATGGAGTCACAAAGAGTCAGCCATGACTAAACGACTGAACAAGTCACTATGTGGCAGCAGGGATCCTTGTGTATGGTTTAGTGGTCCCTGTTTCTATTTAAGTTTGTCACCACTGCCCTGAAATACCTTCTCTCCTTCCCTCACAATATCTCTTTACTGAGAAGATATAAGCTCCTTTTCAGGAGCTCCCTCTTCTCCCCTGAAAACCCTTCTACATTTTCATCTAACTTCTATTCCTTTGCTTTAGTTCCTTCAGCTCTCCTTTTTCACAAAGATAACCCATCTGCTTATTCCACCCATCCCATTCCCATCTTTTTCCTGTGGGAGTTTATCCCTTCAATCATCCACTTTTTTCTGACACTGTAATCTCCCTATTTATTGATGCCTTCCCTGTAACCCAGGGAATTAACACACCTTAAAAACTTTTCGCTTAACCCTGACATCTCCTCAAGCTCTTGCCTTATGTTTTTCCTCCTTTCCATAGCAAAAAGACTATAAAAAGTCACTTCCATTTCTTTACCTCCAAGTCCTTTCTCCACCCTTGCTATTTAGATTCTAACTCCACCACTTGCTTGATACTATTCTCTCCAGAGTTATCAGTGATTATCATTATCAATGGCCTTTTCTATGCCTTCACTGTTTTTGACTGTAGTGACATTCTTCATACTGGTGAGCTGTTGAACCCCATTCTCCATCTCCTCTTAGGCATTCTTTTCATTCTCTGACTGCAGGTGTTTCTCTTACATAGTTGACCATTGCTTAACTTTTTTTGCATCTCCCCCCCCACCAAACATTGGTGTCCTCAAGCTTCTGTCCTGTGCTGTTTTCTCTCTTTATATTCTCTTGAAAATTTCTTCAGCTCTCTTGATTCCTATTATCATCTCTTTGAAGTTAATTCCTACATCTAGATAGTTAGGTATCATCTCTCTGAGCTCCATTCCTTTATCACCAATGACCTATTGAAAATCTCTATCCAGGGGGAAGCTAGGTGGTGCAGTGAATAAAGCTCTGGCCTTGGAGTCAGGAGGACTTGAGTTCAAAACCAGCCTCAGACACTTAACTAGCTGTGTGATCCTGGGCAAGTCACTTAACCCCAATTGCCTCAGTAAAAAAAAAAAATCTTCACCCATAGGAGAAGCACATCAAGTTCACCATGTGCAAAATATGACTCATCTTTTCTTCTAAATCTGTTCATCCTCCAAATGTCTCTATTTCATCAAGGGGTAAAACCAGCCTTCTGGTAAGCAGGTTCACAACCTTAGTCATCTTTCTTCTCCATTATATATCTTGTTCATTAAGTTGCCATGTCATGTTAATTCTATCCCCACTTCACTCTCCTCTGACCCACTCACACGTTCACCCTCCTAGTTCAGGCCATCACCATCTGTATTTCATCATCCTTTTTCAATTTACCTACCTTACAGTTTTAAAAGCAATGATGGCTAAAGCACACATATCACCCTTTCGCTACTCTGCCCAACAATCTTCAGTGACTTGCCTCTAGGATAAAATATAAACTCATCATTTGGACACTTAAAACCCTTGATGACCTGGTTTTGCTCTACCTTTCTATTATTTAATTATTATTAAACTGTATTATTAAACTTACTTAACATTACTCTCATTTTCACACAATGTTCTAGGCTAACTGAAATCCCCAGATGTTCTCAAAACTAAGCATTTCTTCTTCTACATCCATGACTTTGTACTGTCTGTTTCACATTCCTGGAGTACACATCCTCTTTACCTTCTCTTATTAGACTGTTTAGCTTCCTTCAAGTCTCAGAGTTTGGGCGCAATCTTCCATGATATCCTTTCCTACCCTTCATCTGCCTGTAGTTTTTATTGATCTCTTCTACCTCAAATTACCTTTCATTTACTTGATTTTCTTTGTTTTATGTTTTAACAACCAGTAGAAGGTAAGTTCTTTGAGGTCAGGGACTTATTTTTAAAGTTTGTTTTTATGTTTCTAATGCCCAGCAAAGTGTCTTGTATGTCATAGGTACTTAATGAGTGTTTGTTGAATGAAATAATTGAAGATATTGATGTCTTTATTTTGTTATTATAAATTATCTGAGGCCATTCACATCATATACATCCAATTTTCTTATTTTGTTGACTATGCTACATTAAAAGGTTTTTCATGCACTCTTGATTTACAAAATCATTAAGGAAGCAGTGCTGCAAATGTTTTGACCTCATAATAAACTGAATTATGACTCAGGGTAGGAGTTGAACTCCACAGGATACAGTAAGCACAAAATATATTTGCTTTTCCTGAAGCAAAATTTGAGAAACAAGGTACTATTGTCCATAAATGTCCTTTTCAGCCAGATCTGTGCTTGGATGAGTGTTTTGAAAAATACCACTGAAAGGAATTTGAACTTTAGCATGTGGTATTAGGATTTCTAAACTAGATGATGGAAAGTGTTACATTCAACAGCCAAGCCTGCTGCTGACCCATAACTAGCTCCAGGATAATGCTGAATCTTTCTCATAGGAAAGGAGGGCTCTCTGGATGCATCATTTCCAAGCATGGAATGTTAGGTGCAGTTCAGAATCAAATAATCTAGTAAATAAAATATTAAATGTTACCTATGAGAATTAATAACATTGAATGTGGTCATTCAAAGGCAAAGAGAATGTATTAAATTCGTATTATGTCCTGTGTGAGGGTCTGGGATACAAAGATGAAAAATTGCATAGTCTTTGTCCTCAATGACCATAAAATGGACAAATTTAGTATACTATAGGGCAGGATGTGATAGGACAAGGGGCGATTAAGGCAGAATTGCAGGAGAATTTTTAAAAAAATGAAAAAAATAGTTTGATATGGAGGAATACAACATGACTTCAAAGAGGAGGTAGCACCTGAAGTGAGCTTAGAAGGAAAAGAATTTGAAGAAATATATATGTAACGCCTCTATTGTTCTTTTTACCTCATGTGGGTTAATAAGGCTTTTGCCCAGAAAGAAAAGTAGAAGAATCAATGGGAACTAATCAGATGTATTTAAGGAAGAAGGTAAAATAGAACAAAAGTCTGAAGGCAGAGGGAACAAGGCAGGGTCAGACTGCTTCATGCAAAATTCAACTATTGGATCTTCTCATCTGTTCCATGAGTCATAAGCCAGCTGTGGCAAAAAGGGGTTTAGGCCCCTTACAGTGACACCCTAGCAGAGATCAAGGAAAGCATTGGCTGTGGAAGTGTCTGCCATCTCTCATGTCCTTTGGATCTTGAGACTTTGTTCCCATGCTAGAAGAAGAGCCCAAGATCCTGCAGAGTTTCTGAGTTCTCCCTTCATAACTATCCCTACTAGATACACATCAAGTGGTCATTTTTAACTGTGTGGTGTTGTTTATGCTCTTAATGGCTGCTCAAAGGAAAACCGGACTATGGGTGGTGCTTTCCTAGAACTTGTAGATATTGCTAGAGTCTGGAAGAGGTTGTTGGGACACAACCAAATAGCAGAAGTTTCATTATTTGTTGTTTATCATTTGTATTGATTGCATGCCAACAGTAAAATAACTGTATAGAGTAGCAAAGAACATCTTGTCCTCTTCTGTGGATGACCAATTTCATTATGCCAAGATCATGTGATGACGGTTACATGAAATGTAGCAAGTTAGAGGAGAAATAGCATTTGGTGGAATTAGAGACTCAGAACTGTTTTTATTGAATAAATCCATAACAATACACACATATTATCTTCACTTCCTATGCACAAAATACAGCTGCTCAATCCAGGTGAGAGGTGATGAGAGCCTTCATTTGGTGGTAGCTGTGTTGGTGGAGACACGTGAGAGATGTGGGGAGTAGAAAGAGTACCTGACTACTCTTTCTTAGTATCTGTTGTTTTATCACCAAATGACAGCTATCTGTCTCCACCTGCATATTCTTTTGGGATGTCAAACATAACAGGTCCAAAACATAACTTATTTCCCCTCCCAGATTGTTTAATCTGTGAGTTTGGCTGCATGAAATTCTCTGATTCTAGAACTATGATTTAGCCAGTGATTCACTTTATTATCATTGAAAATTAAAATATCCAGCTAATTCTCTCACATACAGCTCCATACAACTAGAATACATTTTAGAGAGCTGGAATGAATTCTATGCCTCTTCCATTATCCACTTTTGTTCTCAACTGAGCTCACACATCACTGTATGTGGTCTGGTATACCACTTAAAAAGGCAAAGGGACTAAAATGAAGTAAAGTTTTAAGTACAAGGGTAGCTCTTCATCTCCTTGCCTGTATCTCTCAACACTTTAAACTTTATAGTCATTACATTGACCTGGCAGAATATCTGACCAAATATCTAGGATAAGAGACATCTATTAAGGTTTTTCCCTGTCTCTTTCTTTCTAATAAGTGCTCTTAGATGGTATGCTTTTAGCTAATAAAGTGTTGGGGAGAAAAGAGGCTCAGTTGCCATTTAAAATGATAGTTACATCTGTATTACCCATCATGGTTTATTGTTTGGCTCCTGATTAATGTCAGGAAGCTAATTATGCCAGAACTTTTGCTGACCTGGTTACCTATATCTGATTTGTACAGTATGCATGGTCATACTGAGAAAGTCATTCATTCCCTCAAGGTGTTGATCATCAAAATTCATATATGTGTGTGTACACACACACACACACACACACACACACACACAACACACACATATTATATATATATATATATATATATATATATATATATATATATATATATATATATATATATATATATATATATATATATATATATATACAAGAGCAGACTTGCACCCTCAGGAAGAAGAGAGCAATTAAGCATCATAAAGAAAAAAATGTTCTCTTCATCCTTCCTGAAGGGAGGTAATGTGAAAAACCTGAAAAAAGAAGAATATCATTTATTGTGGCATGGTGGAAAGAGTTATGAATGACCTGGATTTAAATCCTGATCCAACACTTACTAGCTATGTAAATATGAGCAAATCACTTAAGCTCTTTGAGACTCAATTTCCTTATCATTAAAATACCTCAGGGCTATTATCAGGATCAAATGAGATTATGTGTATAAAGTTATTTGCAAAGATGTAAGTACTAGAAAAACATCTGATATCATCTTATCTATTAAAAAACCCCACAAATCTGGTCACTCACTATAAGTCTTATTAAAAGAATAAACTGTATCATGGTAAGTGGGATTTCTTAAAGGATTTAAACTCTGGCAAAAAGAGATGGACTATATGAGGTCACAGCTCCATTGGAGAATCAGAGTGCTAAAATATGATAGCAAATCACTTATTACATTGTACCCACTGACTATTAACTGATATTGCTTAAATAAAATAAATAATAAATGAAATGAAATAAGCCTTAAGGTCTATAAAGCAATTTAAGGCTGTTATCTTACTTTATGCAAATAAAAGCTGTGAAACAAGTATTGCAACCTACATTTTACAGATGAAGAGACTAATGCTCACAGAGATTAACATATTTGTAGTCATGCAGCCAACATCAGGGCAGAATTCAAATTCAGGCCCCTCATGTCTTTTAGGATCCATTTTCTTCTCCATATAATGGTGCCTCTCACTAAAGATGATAACATTCACATATTTGCTATTATACTCAATTATAAAATCCCCCTTCTTCCCCAACACACATTTGTAGCTTTGTAGAAGTTTTGTTATTGTTGGGGTAAAATGTCTATTATTAATGACTACATTTAATTCAACACAACTGCCAAAAAAGGACAAAAATTGTCTCTTCATTCTAAGTGTAGTTATATACTATTATACTGATTTTATGTGTGCACATGCGTGTATGTGTACATAATTCTTTCTTTCTCTCTTTGATCATTTAGTATAAATGTTTAATCAGTTTGTGTAGTAATGTTTCCACCTTTTTTTGTATTTATGAGGCATCATCTAAAAATAACTTTCAATTTCACAAGTCTTTCATGTTTGCTTTTATCCTTTGTAACTTGTCACAATAACAGAAATGTAAATCTATTCCCGATTTAACTGAAGGTTAAATAACACTTGGGAGTGATCCATGGCTTAAGCAGAAAATCACTATGTTCTCTCAGCTCTGTGAACTTGAACATTATCTTCAGAAGGAGGCATATTATTCTCATATAGAGCTGTATCCATATGATTTCATTTTTCAGAAGATAGGTAATGGAAATTTTAAAAAACTGAAGACATTTCCAATTATTAATTTTTTCCAACCTGGAACATTTTCAGTAAAGGTTCTTGAATCCGGATTTCCATTCCTTGCTTCACTGACTTGCATTATCTTTCCACATCAACAGTTTTTCCAGGGATCATCTTTGGCCCAAGAATGACCTTAAAGATAATTTATTTTGCAAATATCTCCTGTTTGATCTGTGCAGTATGACGAAGGACTTGTTTTATTTAGTTGACTAGACTGGAAGGTTGAAAGAAGAATTTTGCACATATGTACCTTCTGGGTGAGCTGTTAGCACATAGAATGAAGGGGAGGCCCCAGTGCATGAACTGGGTGACCTCACCAATTTTCTAAAGGCGCCTACATTCTTTCGTTCCATGATGATGTCCTAACTATATCTCTAAGGACCTGGTGTTGACAGCACTTGTCTTAAACCTATCAAATAGAGTGTTGATTAAATAATCTCAGGCTTTCAGTGATGTTCTTTGCAAACTCAAAGTAATACAGACCTGGGACTATTTTCATTCAAAACTTTATGGGATTTTATTTGGAGAGATTTCATATCTTGTACTTATGGTCTGTATTATAGCATATCTCATGTGATAAGTTGTTTTAGTTTATCTTAGTTTGTTTTTGGCTAAGGTTCAACCTAGAAGCAATACTTGGTGAATTGATGCCCTAAAGTGGCTGTCTTTTTTAACTTGTCTCATTCCTATTAGAGTACCATAGAATCTTGTCATCTTAATGTTGCAAGAGACCTCAGAAGGTATTTAGTATGGTCATCTAAAGGCTTACTAGAAAAGAACTCTGACAAGTAGTCAAGTAGTCATTTGATCTTTACTTGAAAACCTCCATGAAAGGGCATCTCTGAAAGCAGAGCTTTCAGATTCTGAATGGTTCTAATCATTAGAAAGTTATTTTCCCCCTTTTTTCAAGCATAAGTTTATTTCATAAATTATTTTTATTACTCTTAATTTTTTGCCCATTAATTGATGACTGCCCCAAACTTTATTAGGTGGAAACACATTTTTGTTGAATCAGTCAGTCAAAACTTGTGACAGGAAGCATGTTCTGATTAAGTGGGAGTATTAGGTTATGCCTTGAGATGCTTGAACGAAAGCAAGAGCTAGTTCAGAACCAGAGGGAGATGTTGAAAGTCTGATCACAGAGAAGAAGGAGTAGGGGTATCCAGAGCTGAGTCACAAAGAACCCAGAGTCCAGGGACAACTATCAAAAGGACAAAGAGAAAATGTGACTGAACTGTGGCAGAGAAGGGAGATGCTGAGGGAAATCAATTGGCCTTACAGTCATCTCAGAGCAGAGGATTGCTTGCTGATGCTACCAGTAATGCCCACTTCCTCAAGGGCTGAGAGAAATTTAAATAAAAACTCAGATTTTTCATCAACTTTTTTTCCCCAGTTCCTGTCTATCAACAGATACTATAATACAGTTTGCATTTTCTGCATATAATTTTTTCTGATAACTTGAATTTTGCCTCAACTTCAAAGAGGTTGGAAGTTAAAAAGAGATTGCTATAAATGTAATTGAATTCAAATCTCTGTCTAAACACTATTTTCCTAACTAGGGATTCCTCTGGGATCCTGATTGTACCTCTAACTTTTCAGCTAATAGAAAACTCCCTAAAGTAGCAGAGAAGGGAGCCATAAGACTGGAGGGGACTTCCTGCTCCTTTATTTAAAGCAAGATAAGTATTGTAAGGGTTTTACACAGAAATCTATTTTTTTTCCATTTGAAGGCCCTTCAAACACTTGGTGATAACTTCTTTGGGATAGGGATTATTTTATTTTCCTTCTTTGTTATCTCCATCACTTAGCACAATGTCAGGCAATAGAAAACAATAAATACTTGTTCATTGTAAACGTAATTATTCTTTTCTCTATGATAAACATCCCCAGTTCTTTCAATCAGTGCTTATATGGAATAATCTTTATTTTTTCTCACTGTTCTTGGTGACCTCTTTTAAAGGAGTTCTGATTTGTCAATGAGTAGTATTCATATCCCAAAGTGAATTCATACAAAAGCTTTCATTTTGTCACCCAATTCACAGCATCTTTTGACCTCTACACGCAGCTTTACTTGAACTAGAAAGATCGCTCTCTTTTACAGTTTGCCTTAGATATTGTCCACCTCAGTTTCCCACCTAAAAAGTGGGGAGAATAATAGCCTCTACTCACAGTGGTGTTGAGAGGGTCAAATAAGATAAATATTTGTAAAATGCATAGCATCATGCCTGGCACATAGTAATAGCTGAATTAATGCTTGTTCTTTTCCCTCTATGAAAATATTAAACAAATAATTTGCTTTCTCACAAACAGAAAACAAGTAAACACAGTAAATGAAAATGAGGTATTTTCAAATGGCACAACACGACTCATCTTTTAGTCTTTTTCTATTGTTTAGTCATTAGCATAAATCTGTCTCTTACTTTACAAGCAGTAATTTATACTTGTCAAAATATCCATGTCATTTATGTTCTTTCAAGAGGCTTCTTGGTAGAATTCAGATTGGAAATAATTTGGTAAGCTGTTTTCTCAAATTAATTTTTGAGGAGATTTTAACATAAATTAAAACTTTTGACAAGAAAAATGAATCCTCATTTCTAACATAACAGTGTCCAACATCTCTCCATACAAAGGTAAAATAATGGAATTATTGAACTTTAGGATTGTAAGGGGACTCAGAAGTCATTTACTTTAGCTTCCTACATAAGGAAACAATCTCTTCTCCTTTATAGTCAGCTCAGGTCATTTAAAAAGATAATTATTAGCAAAATATTTACAAATCATTCTATTAGTTTTAAAATGACTAATTTTAAGACTTAGACTTATTTTCCCTGAACTTCTGCTTAATTCTAGAGATTATCAGCAACTTTTCAATTTGTGTTTGGTAGATTTTTTTTCTTTTTGTTCAGTTTAAAATAAATAACCTAATCAATCAATGGCCATTGTGCTAAACCCCAGCCATACAAAGAGAAAAATGACATAAGTCCAGTCTTTCTAAGAGCTCTTCTCTATTGGAGGATACAAAAAAGTAATACATAACTACATACAAGATGGACACAAGGTAGCCTGAAATTTTGAGTCATTTTTTCATGAAAGAGCTCCTACAAAAGAAAATCAAGCAGTTTCAGATTTGAAATTATGCTACAAAGCAGTAATCATCAGAACAATCTGGTACTGGCTAACAAATGGAGTAATGAATCAATGTAATAAATTAGTAACTTAATACATAATAGGAAATCACCACAGTAATCTAGTGTTTCATAAACCCAAAGATGCAAGCTTTTGGGGTAAGAACTCAGCATTTGACAAAAAATTCTGGGAAAACTCAAAAGCAGTTTGGAAGAAACCAGGCATAGATTAACATCTTATACAGTATACAAAAATAAGGGATATCCCAGGGCATCACTAGTCCTCTTGACCTTTATATTGCCACTGGACTTTAATGACTTTAGAAGATAGTGAAGCTGACAACTTTGCACAGATCTGACTCCCTTAAATTCAATTCAATTCATGCACAGGTAATTCTCGTGAGGTCATTGGTCCTCTTCAAGAACAAGGGACAAACAACAGCAACATCTATATGAAGTCTCTACATAAATGGGGTATACTTCCAGAGCAAGTATTGTGAGTTAAACCTTGTCATACATATTTCTTACACATATGCCTCACTACTCTTACAGTCTAAGTTTAATCTTACTCCTCCCATGGATGCTGTGGATATTTGTATGGGAAAGAGTGAACCAGGTTCTTAAGAGAAGGGTTTGTGTTAACTGTCTTTACAATCTTTACTATCTGAGAGTAGTAGTAGCCGTGCTCTGGGCACCCAATCTGCCAAATTCTACTGCTTTCTTCTTCTTCTTCTTCTTCTCCTTCTTCTTCTTCTTCTTCTTCTTCTTCTTCTTCTTCTTCTTCTTCTTCTTCTTCTTCTTCTTCTCCTTCTTCTTCTTCTTCTCCTTCTTCTTCTTCTCCTTCTTCTTCTTCTCCTTCTTCTTCTTCTTCTTCTTCTTCTTCTTCTTCTTCTTCTTCTTCTTCTTCTTCTCCTTCTCCTTCTTCTTCTTCTCCTTCTCCTTCTTCTTCATTTATTCATTAAAAAATACTGGGACAATTTGCTTTTTGTCCTGCGAATTTTTCCTTTTTAAAAATTTCTTGAAATATAGCTCTGAAAAGACAAGCTTTGAAAAGCCCATTGTGTTTTAAAGGAAGCTACTTGACTACACCTTTAAACCCAAATCACTCTGGCTTTCATTGAATGACCAATAATAACCCCTTTATGGCTTAGAATGAGTGTAAATAAAAATTGTTTTCTCTTCTGGGCAAAAACTATGAGGGTCTTTCCCTCACAGATTGATATCTTTGTGCTGGTAAATTCAGCCATCTTTGTTTTTTTCAACTTTTACCTAGCCCTTTGCCATTGAATGGGCACAGCCTCAGACAAACTGAGATCTTAATTTAAAAAGGCCAAGGTCACCTACTGCATCTTGGACTATTTATTGTCAGTTGCCTTGACCTTTGTCTTGCCATCTGACTCATACTCTGGAGGCAAGAGTGAAGCAAATGACTTTGCACAGCTCTGCCTCACATCAAATCCAATTCAATCTCAATTCACTCCTTTTTTCATTCTGTAACATTATTGGTCCTCTTTAAGATGGAATGATGAGCATAACAGCAACCAAGATAAGGTCAAAATGAATAAATGATTTAGAAATAAAGGGTTATAGCTTAAATAAATTAGGAGAGCATGGGAAAATATACATGTCCGATTTATGGATAAGGGGGGAGTTTATGACCAAACAAGAGATGGAGAAGTACAGGAAGTAAAATAGATAATTTTTATTATAATTTTATAATTATAATTATAATTTTATATATTATATATTATGTTATAATTTTATAATTATAATTAAAATTATAATTTTTAAAAAGCTTTGGCATAAATAAAACTAGTGCAGAGAAAATTAAAAGGGAAGCAGGAAACTGGGGAAAAAAGTTTTGCAGCAAGTTTCTCTGATAAAGGCCTCATTTCTCTACTATATGGAGAATTGAATCAAATTTATAAAAAAGATGTGCTATTCTCTGGTAGATAAATGGTCAAAAGATATGAACAAGCAGTTTTCGGAAGGAAAAATCAAAGCTATCAATAGTTACATAAAAAGTGCTCTAGGAGGCAGCTCAGTGTCACATTGGATAAAGTACTGGCCCTGGAGTCAGGAGGAACTGAGTTCAAATCCAGTCTCAGACACTTGACACTAACTGCATGACCCTGGGTAAGTCACTTAACCCCAATTGCCTAAAACAAAATGCTCTAAGTCACTTTTGACTAGAGAAATGCAAATTAAAAAAACTCTGAGATACCACCTCACATTTATCAGATTGGCTAACATGCCAGAAAGGAAAAATGATAAATGCTGGAGGAATGTGGAAAAATTGGGACACTAATTCACTGTTGGTGGAGTTGTGAATTGGTCCAACATCATGGAGAATAATTTGAAACTATGCCCAAAGAGTTATAAAATTGCAGATACCCTTTGACCCAGCAATAACATTAATAGATCTATCCTAAAGAAATCAAAGAAAAAAGAAAAGAACCTATTTGTTAAAAAAAAAATACTCATAGCAGCTCTTTTCATAGTGACAAGGAATTGGAAATTGAGCAGATGCCCATCAATTGGGGAATGGCTGAACAAGTCGTGATATATGATTTTCATGGAATAGTATTGTGCTATAAGAAATAATAAGCAGGATGGTTTCAGAAAAACCTGGGAAGACTTATATGAACTGATGCAGAGTGAACTGAGCAGAGCCAGGAGATCTTGTACATAGTAACAGCAATATTGTATGATGATCAACTGTGAATGACTTGGCTAATTCTCAGCAATACAATGATCCAAGCCAATTCCAAAGGACCCATGATGAAAAATGCTATCCACCTCCAGAGAGAAAACTGATAACTAAGTTTCTTTATTTTTCTTGTTTAATTCTTTTTGCCTGTATTTCTCTTGCAATGAGGCTAATATGGAAATGTTTTATATGACTTCATACGTATAATTAATATCAAATGTCTTGCCTTCTCAAGGTGGGGACAGGTTATAGATGTGGGGGAGAGGATTTGGGATTCAAAACTTTCAAAAATAATTGTTAAAATTTTTAAAATGTAATTTGGAAATATTTAATATAATAATATTAAATAATATATTAAAGAAACAGAAAGAAAATGAAGGAAGTAGGATATTGTTCCATCCATCATATTTTCCTACTATCCTTTAAATCTACCTGCGTAAGCTTCACACTAGCCTATTCGAGAAGAGGGAGTGGATAATCACAGCTAGAAAGACAAAAATTTTACTCTTACAAGAGAAGATAAGCCAGGAAAAGGGCAAAAGACCATGAAAAAGAGACAAATTCACACAAACATTTTTAAAATCATTGAGGCTTGGGATCACTTTGCTTAGCAAGGTGAGGAAGGGGTTCCCCCACTCTTTCACTACTACTTTGAGTAATTGGGAACCAAATTTATGAGGAAAGACAGAACAAGAAAACAAGCAATTTACTCTGTAGCTTGACTACCTGCATCATTAGTTGTAGACACTTAAATGTGCACTTCAAGAAGGGAGAATACAAAGGAGCTACTATAACTTGTGAGTTCTGTGCTTTGGATGTTTTTAAAATCATACTTATTTGATCTAAATTGAGCTTATGTTAATGTAGTTTATCTTTCTGTAGCACATATGCCCTGGTTTTCTCTCTGAGAAAAGCTTGTTACATCTACCTCTCAGGATTCCAGTAAATAACCCTGAAGGACTGAAGTGATTCTTCTTTACTGACAAAAGCTAGAATCTTCACTGGCTGGGTCAGTCAGTCTAATAAAAACTAATTAATCACCTATTATGTAGTAGGTAAATATGGTAAGTCCTAAGGATAAAAATACCAGAAAGAAAGAATCTGTGCCTTCAAAGAAATCCCAATCTAATGGGGGAAGGCAAAGCATAAAAAGTGTCTGAAAGGGGTGGAATGGGAAGGAAACTGGTGCTGAAAACCAGTTGAGAAATTCTAAAGGAGTGTATTCTCGTGGAAAATGAAGAGATGGCTGGCTTAGACAGCCTTTTTAAATGGAGCTTTAAGCATAAAAGTTAATCAATGTGAGGTAGCTGAATGGAACTAATCATACCCTGTTGTACCCCCCACATGATTAGTGCCTCAGTTCCATTTAATCATCTAGGTTTGATCAGGTTTTACTAAGAGATATTTACTTCAAAAATATACCAAGGTCAAACATATGAACCTTTTCCTCAACACTTCTGGGGAATATTCTCCCCTATACCACCTCAGTCTCTGAAAGAGTAGGCTGAAAACTTAACTTAGTACCTGCATAGCATTGATTCCATTAGTTGATGTCTAGAAATGGCATGAATGCCAGATAAAGTCTTCTACTGGGCTTCTGTCCAGAAAGGTCACTCTTAAAGATATCTTTTTGTTCTTTTGAGACATTGGTTCTGGGCTGCCTGCAAGAACTGGCATGATTTTGATTCCTGGATTCCTGTAGATCATTCTGCCAATCTTGAAAACTACTAACCTGTAGATTCTATCCAAAAGACTCAACCAAAAAGGAAAAAGAACAAACAAAAGAACCAAGGATAAAGACGTGCTTCTTGGAGTTATATGGCTTCAGAGGGGAGAAGACCCAGGGCCTTTCTTCTTCCTTGATGGTCACTCACCAGATGTCATAAACAGAAGAATTAACAAGCTCCTCAAAATACAAATGAAACAAAGAACTCATGACTGATGTTAACAGGTCTTTTTGAATGCTTACAAATTTCCCCTCCACTGTGTAGTTTGTCAACTGGAACCAGTTATAGAATACCTACAAATTCTCCACAGTCTCTACAAGGCATATTCTTACTATTCTTTAAGTAAGCTCCCTCCCAAGCATCTTCCCTTTGGAAAGCTTGCATTGGCCAAGGAAGTTGATGCATTCTTCATATCCACCAGACCCACATATATTTCAAAAGGGAAATTCAGGGTCATTAATTCTAAGGAGGAAAAAAAAAACCTTTATCTCATCTACTGTTTTTCTTCTAAGTTTTCAAGATTTGTCTTCAACCTCACAGGTTATAGTTACATTTTTTCCCAAAACTTCTCTCTCTTTCCTTCTGTGGTTTTCATTCTGAGACAATTCACAGAGTAGTTATAAACTGTTTCTAAATACAACATTATTTGAAACATTATTTGAAAAAAAAAGCTAGAAAATAGGATAAAAATGAATTTCCAGAGATTATCCTGTCCAATCTCTTATACTTTGGTAAGAATGCATTCAAACTACTACAGAGTGAAAGATGCATTTTTCATTGAAAACTTCTATTGAAATCCTCCTTTGGTAGCAATGTCTCACAGCACTGACTTCAGATTCAGGGTTTCTTGTTAATACCTAAATTTAAATTCCCCTGATTGTGATTGCTTTTTTTCTTTCATATACCCTCAGTGGGAACATTGAACACAACACTGATTTTCTACCTAGTGATACTAGATTTGGTAACTCAAAATAGCAACTTATGCTATTTGTAGAGTTTTGGCAAAGGAAGTATGCTGACAATCTGGATTTGACTTCCAAGTCTATGCCTAACTAGCATCGAGACTTTGACCAAATCCCCCTAACATCTTGGAGACCCACTTGATTCATCTGAAATACACATTATTGTTATTATGATTACTTTAGGTGGGACCTGTGATTTCCTGGGTGGAAGGAGATAGGGAACTCCCAGTGCATAAACTATCTTCATAGATGTGTAGCAGCAATTTCTCCATGATTTATAGTCTTAGAAGTAAAGAGAAATGTTACGCGACATATTAATGTCAGACTCAAGATTTAAACCCAGGTCTTCCTAAGTTGATGACTGGCCTTCTATCCATGGTGCCACAATGCCTTTCATGGAAGGTAGCTTGTGGTGCAATGGATAGAGTTCTGGGCTTGGAGTAAGAAAGAACTGAGTTCAAATTCAACCTCAGACACTTACTGGTTTTATGATCTTGAGTAAGTCACTTTATCTCTGCTTCTGTTTCTTAAACTGTAAAATGTGTATAATTTACATATGCAGGATAAATATGAATCTAATGATGTACTTTAGACCACACATTGTGCTATCAAACATTCATACAATTTACCACTCCACCCAGACCCAGGGCAAGTGTTATTATTACCTCCATTTTGTAGTTGGGGAAATTGAGGCAGGTAGGGGTTAAGTGATTTGTCCAGGGTCCCATAGCTATTAAACATCTGAGGTTTGATTTGAACTCAGATTCATCTGACTCTGGGTTTGATGATCTGTCTACAGTGGTACCTAGCTGTAGTGTCCATTAAAGACACTTCTTTTGCTTTACTATGAACTTATTAATGTTTAGACATTCTCAATTTGAATATTCTTAGTTATAACAGTAGAAATATTCCATACTGATCATGTATACAAATAGCCCTAGAAATATACACACTTATGCACATACATAATAATGATCTCAAATGAAAATATAATCCATTTATGTTGCCTAATTAGAATGATGTGCTTCCACTGACTCATGGGAGTAAACTGAGGAAGAATGGGGAATGATCTGGGATCCCCTGAAGAGCTAAGAATCTTCCTTGTAGAACAGCATTAAACCTTAGGGGCTGTAAGTACACAGAGTCAGTTTGGAGTTAAGGACAAACATCTCATTTCAGTTTAGAGAAGAGGTTTTTAACTTCTTAACTTAGATTTCAGGGAGTGAATTAACTTGGATAGGAAAAAAATTCATCTTTATTTTCATTAACCTTGAACTGAATTTTAGCATTTTTTTAAATCATTTCAAAAATATTACTCTGAAAAGGAGTTCATAGGCTTAACTAGCCTGTCAAAAGAGTCTATAAAAAAATATGGTTAGGAACCCAATCCCTCTTCTGCCTCTTCTGACAGTACTATGCAAAAACAGAGTCTTTGCTTAAAACAAACAAACAAGCAAAAACTAGAATTACTGGTTAGATGAAAAGAGAAATTATCAGTTTCTCTCCGCTTCAAGCCCAAAAGAGTCTGGGAAAGAACTCTGTCTCTCTAGAGAGACAGTAGTTTATTGATTGAGGGGAGGGTGATATGGTCATATCTATGGCTTAGGAAAATCACTTTAGTATCTCTTTGTGGAATGAATTGGAGTGGGGAGACCAATATCAAGGCTATTATGAGAGTTCAGGTAAACAGGTGAGGAGGCCCTGCACTAAAGTGGAATAGCTGTGTGAGTGGGGAGAAGAGCATATATCTGAGAGATATCGTGGGGGTAGAAATAATAAGATTTGATAACAAACATATGGGTTCGATGAGAGCGAAGATGACACAGAAGTTGCAGACCCAGGTGGCTGGGAGGATGGTGGTGCTCTCAAGAGAAACAGGGAAGTTTGGAAGAGCTAATGATTTCTACTTTTGACATGTTGACCTTGAGATATAGAAGGGACATATAGTTTGATTCCAACACAGGATTAAGACTAGGGGAAAAAAGCACAACAAAATGAACTTCCAAATATAACTTTACAACAACAAAGAAAAACATAAATTAAAAACCCCTGGGAGGAAAGTAGCCACAAAATGCAAAATTTGCTTTTTTTCTTTTTCTTTTCTTTTTAAGATGCAGTCAGCAAAATAACAGTGGAAAGGGGATACCAACTTTGTGCTCAGTTACAAGAAATATCTGAATTTCTTTGACGTGAGAGGATCCTTTTGGCAAAGGAAGTTTGGAAATTCAGGGCTGCCAATGTCATGCTTGGCTTATACAACAGAAACTGCGTCATCTCCTAGGACAGAATATAAAGTCATGGGTAATTGTTGGCATAAAAAAGAAAAAAAAATAAATGGCAATAAAATTTTTGTTTTATGAGAACAAGTGGTAGCCTCCTGATGGCCTCTTTGAGAAGAGTATGTGGCTAACAAAAAAGAATCACATTATCTGTAGGGGGTTGATCTAATTAGTTGTCTGATCAAACTGATGAGCCTTCAGGGAGGTGAGTTGTTTTGGGGACTTGGATTGTGTGTCCTTATGGAGGCTGTGAATCACAGGACCATGGATTTAGAGTTGGAAGAGATCTCAGAGGTTATTCATTGACTCGACCAAGGTCACATCTGTAGTAAGTAGAAAATTTCCAAATTCAGCATTCTTTCCACTGCACCACTCTGTCTTTCATGATCATCCTCACTGTTACTTCATAGAAGGTAGGTTGCAGGTAATGAGATAATTGGTTGGCTCCTGTTGTTTCAGGCTGCCCTGTTAAGAGAGGAGGCTCTCTTGGTGTTGGTCCATGAAAGGGATATGAAAAACCATTTGACTTTTCTTTTGTCCTTTTCACTTTCAGAAGAGCTAAAGTAGGACCTGGTAGTGATTGCAGAATGTTCTCTCCCTCTTGCCCCTATCTCCACCTGAAGCTATCAATGGCTGCTATGGAGCAAGACCAATAGGAACTAATGCTGCTAACCATAAGGCATCTGTGGAGAGAACTACATAGTTCAGAGATGACAAACTCTTGGCTCAAGAGATGGCAGGAGTTTGGGCAATGGTGGAATATGGATAGTGCCCATAATTAGCTCTTGAGAGAAAATGGTAGAAGCATATATGTGGCAGTCATTCTGAGAGGAACTAAATGGAAGTTTTGAAGCTCATCTTTTGGAGAAATATCAAGAGTTGATTCTCTCTAACTCAAGTTTGAGAGTTCCAGAATCCATCATTCTATCAAAGAAGGGGAGAATGGATGCCTGAAAGTGACCAAACAATATCAAGATGAAAAATATTGTGCATTTGACCACAAAAGCTGGAAGAGTAGTAAAGGACCAAAACTATAATAAAGAGAAGCAGGGAATCTGGCCTTTCTGCTCTTAGACATTTACTGAGAAACTGAAGTGTAGATTTGATGGGAACAAGATGGACTTTCCTTTAGCAACCAAATATTTGATTTTCTTTCAAGAGGTATCGAAAACATCAGAATAGTTCTCTAAGGACAGATACATATATGAGTCTTTATGGGGTAAAAGTGGGATTGACTAGACAATGTTATCTGTCTAGGAGTCCCAAATGTATTTTGCCCTTCTATGAAAGCACACCACCCCTCCAAGCCATCAATTGATTTTTTTTCCAAGCAATCAATTGATAAACATCTATTAAGGCACTACACCAAGCACTGGGGATAGAAAAAGAGGAAAACATCAGTCCCTGCCCTCAAGGAACTTACAATCTAATGAGGGAGACAACTTGAAAACAAATAGATACAAAACAAGCTGTATACATGATAAATAGGAAATAATTAATAGACAGTTCATTAGAATTAAGATAAGTTGTGAGAGGCTTCACGTAAAAGATAAAATTTAGTTGTGACTTAAAAATAGCTGGGAAAGTCAGTAGGCAGTTAAGGAGGGAGAGTGTTCCAGGCATGGGGATAGTTTGAGAAAATGACAGAAGCCAAGATATGGAGTGTCTTGTTCATGATTTGTCCACGAGACCAGTGTCACTGGATCAAAGAGTACATGGCAGGGCATAAGATGTGAGAAGGTTAGAAAGGTAAGAGGACACTGGATCATGAAAGACTGAATGTTCACCCCACAGTAGTTCCACAACTCTAAGGATAGACATTCTTATGGAAAGTGGGACTCAGAAGAATGCTAGGAACTGTACCTGCAACAATGCTAACTTCAATTCCCTTAGGAGGGAAATACACATCAAAGGGTGACATTATGAGTCTGGAAGATTTTAGAATCTTGAGAAAAGTGGGCTCAAAGGTTAGGGATTATATTGATTGTTTATGGACTACTATGAATCCTTTTCTATGTTCTGATTCACTATGTAAAGGCTGGTATGATTTCTTTCATGCATTTCATACTTTTTGTGAGAGAAAAAAAGCTATCCTAGAACCATTCTATATATTGTTACACTGAGTGCTTGTATGGCGTGCTCTCACCTGCATCTGTGGAGACCCAGAAGTGGACTATATTTCAAGTTTTTCTCAGAGTAAACACTGGGCTGTGGCATAACAAGCCAAAAAGCTAATGATTTGGAAGAGTATCTCTAAGATTGTAGTGGGGCCCTATAAGCACAGAACATGGGGGTATCTCCACATATATTTATTAGATTCATTATTTAATTTTTCAATATTCTCTTACATATAGAATTGGTTACATTTTGGCTGTAAACATAGTTTTAGTGAAATTAACTGTGAAATCACAGTTCTATTAAAAAAAATGACTTGCTAGGTAAATGTATACCTTACTCATAGAATGAAAAGTCTTTCAATTGATTTAGACTCATATTTTTCTCTTTTAGTAAATAGTAATGCCTACTCTTATAAGTAGAGTGCCTCCCTATTGATGAAAGGAGAATTAAATGTACGTGAAGGGAATATACTTAATTAAATTTAATGTAATTAAATATGTTAAACATGTTTAATTGAGACTTGCTAACCATTGGGAGATATTACTCTAGAATTTGTGCTAAGTCTTCTCCAAAAAGAAAAATATACTGGAAAGAGCCCAGGGCTTTGGGTCAGATTCTAATCATGGCTCTGCCACTAGGATCATGTCTTTAGGTGTATTATTTAACTCTTACACAGTTTATTCATATGTGCCATAGGTATGAACACAATCTCTCTTTTTATTTTCTGTCTCTCAGTTGACTTGTGCTGCCAGATTAGGGAAGGTACCCAAAAGCATGGTCATATTGCTTTGACTCTGTATTCTTTCTTTGTCTGGCCCAGAGTCTATTCCCCAACTCTTTCTTTTATACTAGAGAACTTTGTCATACATATTGATACTTTCTCAACTACCTTAACCTCACAGTTCCTAAACTTATTCATTTAATATGATTTATTCCTCCAACTCACCCCAGCCACACAAAAATAATGGTCATAACTTTCTTGCTATTATCATTCATAAATGTTCCATTTCTATATTCATAACCTCTGAAATTTCCTCATCTCATCACCAATGTATTGTCATTCCACCTTTCCCTATGCCTTGAAACCCTGTTCTTCTTCCACATCATGACCTCCAACCCCTTGATCCCCTCAATCTCTCCAAGGCCATCACCCTTGAACTACATGACTCTTATACTCTTCTCTTTCTCATATTGTCCTCTTGGTGAACCAACTCATCTTGATATTGTCTTCTCTTGATTGTCTTGCCCCCTTATCATATCACTGATATTGCGTTGCCAAGCCTTAGCTCTGGATCACTCCCACCATTCACTGCCTTTGTTCCCATATGCATACTGCTAAATGAAGCTGGAGAAAAATCTCAAAACTATGTTGACTTAATTCACTACAAATCTATGTTGCATAATCTTCACTGAGTCCTCATTGATGCAGGCAATCCTTTAACACTTCCCTAATTAACTCACTATTTCACCCACCTTAGCAACTCTTCTAAACTTACATCCCTTCCTCAAAACTCCCCCTAACCTTTCAGCTGAGAATTTTGACTTACATTTTACTGGAAAAAAAGAGGCCATTCTCTGAGAGCTACCTCTTTATCTCACATCATTCATACATCTTCTTCCAATACCTCCTCCTTCACCTCTGCCTCACAATAAGAGGTGGCCCTTTTTGCTAAGGCAAACATCTCTACCATTATAAGTGATCCAATTCCATGCTATATCTTCCAGTAGATTGCCTATTATCTCACTTATTTTCATTCTCTTCCTACCTACTAACTGCTTCTCTATTGCCTGCAAACATGCCCATGTCTCACCCATCATCAAAAAAAAAATCCTCTCTTGATCTTTTCATCTCTGTTTGGTATCAGCCAATACCTCTCCCCCTTTTGGAGTTAAACTCCTTGAGAAGACTGTCTAAAAAGGTGCCTCCACTTCCTCTCCTCTCACTCTCTTCTGTCTACAATCAACTCATCATTCAACTACAACAGCTCTCTCCAAAAGTTAGCAATCACCTTTTAATTGCCAAATCTAATGACCATCTCTCAATCTGCATCCTTGAGTCTGACCATCTCTCAATCTGCATCCTTGAGTCTTTGACACTGTTGATCACTTTCTTTTCCTTGTTATTCTCTTTTCTTGAGTTTTTTTGAAACTACTTTTCTCCTACTTCTCTTCTTACCTATCTGACCATTTCTTCTCAGTTTTCTTTTCTAGGTCTTCATCCATGCCATGCCAGCTAACCATGAATGTGGCATGGGGTTCACTACTAAGTCCTCTTTTCTCCTCATTCTATATTAGTTCATTTGGTCATCTTATTAGATCCCATGGATTCAAATTATCATTTTTATGCTGATGATTCTCAAATCTATTTATCTAGTTTTAAACTTCTCTGCTGATCTTCAGTCTCACATCTCTTACTGTCTATTAGACATCTTCAATTCAACAAGTCCAAAACTGAACTCACTATCTTTCCCTCTAACCACCTTCCCCAAACTTCTCTATTATTATCTCAGTCACCATCATCTCCTAGCCCCTTGGGCTTGCAACCTAAGTGTTATCTTCAACACCTCACTCTCTCACCCTGTATGTAATTTGTTGTCAAGTCTTATTAATTTTACTTTCTTAACATCTTTCATATGTTCACACCTTTCTTCTCTGATACTATTTCCAGCCTTCATTACGTCATGCCTTGACTTCTGGTTGGTTTCCCTAACACAATTCTCTCTCTATTCCAGTCTACCCTCCACTCAGCTATAAGTGTAATCTTCCTGAAGTATGTCTGATGATGTCACTCTCCCCACCCAAGCCCCCACACAGTTACTTCCAGGATAAAACATAAAATACTTCTCTGTTTGACCTCCAAAACCTTTCATAATCTGTGCTACCACCTCCAAAAATCTTTCTAGTCTTCTTATATCTTTTATGTCTCTGCATAGTCTGTAATTCAGTGACTCAGGGCTCCTTGATGTCTACACAAGGTACTCCATTTCCCAGTTTGAGGCATTTTTACTGGCTCTCTCCCACTGAAACTGGAATTTTTTTCCTCCTTATCTCCATCTCCTGACTTCCTTCAAGTAAGTCCCAACTAAAATCTTACCTTCTATAAGAAGCTTTTGCCCATGTTCTCTTAATTCTAATATGTTCTTTTTATTGACTACCTCTAATTTATCCTTTATACAGCTTTTTTTGTTACATAGTTGTTCGTACGTTCTCTCACCCATCAAATTGTCAGCTCCTCAAAAACAGAGAACTTTTTTAACCTTTCTTCATATCCCCAGCACTTACCACAACATCTGGCAAACAGTAAGTGCTTAATAAGTGCTTATTGACTGGCTAACTGACTTTGTCAGGGTTTTAGGAGTAGCTCTGATATTGGGAATACAATTCTACTATTATACACTTTAGCTACTATACCCAGATAGGTCTCCTATTTAATAAATCAGACAGTAAAACTCCATTTGCTCCTAATACTTAAAAAATAAGGTAAGAGATGAATATACATAACTTAACAACACATCCATAAACTAGGGACACACTCTGCATCCAATATACCTAGCATCTTCAGATGGAAAGTGAACTTCACCTTGCAGAATGATAGCAAAGAGGTAAATGCTTAGGGCATGTACCTATGTCAACTCATACCTTTGGACTGTGGGTTTTGATATCTTTTGTGTCCCTTAGTAACTATCCTATAACAATTCACTGATGGACAAAGCTACTCCTCTGTTGGCTGCTCTGCCAAAGTTATTTCTCTTTTGGGCCTCTCTGTTCTCCTTGATAGGGAAGGCACACCTTTCCTGCTAGTTGTCCCATTTAGTGGCATATCTGGGCTGCTAAGGTAGTATTACATTACTTTAGCAAAAGCTGAATTCCTAAGCCTGGGATCTACAAAATTTCTCCAGGTCTGGTCCCTTGGCTGCTCTCTGAAGAATTTCCACTTTTTGGGCAGGCATCAGTGTAAGATCTTAGGCCTCTCCTTAGACTCAATCTGAGATGTCTCATGAGATCACCTCTCAATTCTGACCTCTTCTATGAGCCTAAAACTCAGTACATTTTATCTAGCCTCCTGGTTCAAAGAAGGATTACTTCACTGATATTTATCTCATAATAATAAATCAAAATATACTTTTGTTCCATAATTAGGCAATGTACATTTGTCCCATAGTCACTATACAGTTTTAGGAATCAAGATTTCTCAGTACCTTTAAAGTCTTTACACGTAAATTAGAAGCTGGGAAATAGCACACTTTGGGGGCAGCTAGGTGGCATAGTGGATAGACCACCAGCCCCAGAGTCAGGAGGACCTGAGTTAAAATCTGGTTTTAAAATGGCTGTGTGACCCTGGGCAAGTCACTTAACCCCAATTGCCTAAGAAAAAAATAGCATATTTTGAACTCTATTACTCCAAGTAAGTACCGTTTTTATGTGTGGAGTTCAGTATTTCAGTGTTTTTTACTCTCAAATATACCCATTCCTTCATCTTTCTATCACTCAAACTGATAGCAGAATATCAGATATCAGTTAATATCTTAAAGGAGCACCCTGGTACACTTCTGTGAAATGGAGATAATAATATTAGCCATATTTGGTTCACAATATTGTTTTAGTGATGACATGACTTAAAGAGTCAAGGTACATTTTGGTACCTATTTCCTCTTTTCCTTATATCCTGTTAGGGTGATGAACAACTGAATATCTAGGGCAGATTACATTTAGAAGCTCCCAATCTGAAGCGCCTAGTTGAGTGGGAACACATGAAGCAGATGAGGCAAAATATAATCCAAAAAGCACTCCCCAAATTTGAACCCTGAACTGTGTGAATCCAGAGGAGTAGTAAATATAGGACAATTATAGGACAATACTGTTCCTACTACCTACCTCACAGTGTTGCTGAGAGGGACAAATGAAAACAAATTATTATAAAATGTTTTATAATTATGAAGCAAAATCTGTACAAAATAAATATTATTATTATTATAAGTATAAAAGTGAGATAAACTAAAATGAAGTTCTTTGAAAAATTAAAATAAATACATGTGTTTGATCATTAATAATTACTTATTAAGAATGAGACAAGGGATAACCCTAATGACTCTGTAGTCTCTCATTAAGTTTTGGACCAGAGTAAACAACATTGCTCCTTTGCTCAAGTCAGGATTTGTTTAAGGAAACTGTCTTCTTTCCTTCATTCCCCACAACCCCATGCAGTTACCTCCCTGTCTTGGGTCCCATTTCTGCCTCCACCCAAGTGAAACATTAGTTCTGAAGTGTGGAAGCAGGAATGGTTAAAATAAAGGAAATTTTGGGAGAGCTAAGTGTCTGAGCTGGAGCATTCCATGGTGGCAAAAGGCCAAATGCAAAATCATGTCTTTAAAATAGATTGACAGAGCTCAAGGGCAATTTCTCCCTGAATGGAAAGCACAGGTTTCCAAAGCACACATTTCTGAACCGGGTTAAGTTCTGATGAAATCTCTGTTTTTTTTTCCATCTCTAAAATTATATGTAGCTTATACAAGCACCAGGCAGGACCCCAGCCAGTCTCAGGGAAACCCACTTCCACGTTCCTTCCGTGAATTCAGCTATTAGGACATTTTCATACACATGTTCTTTCTTCATGTGGTCGCATGGTATTGTATTTGATAGTGGAAAATATTATCAGCATGGCATATTAGAACTGTTCTTCTGGCAAAGAGAATTTCCCTCACTGGTGTTCTATTACACTCTCAAAGCAAGACCAGGAGACTCACATCAGTTTCTTTTTTTCCCCCCATTCCCCCTGAGTCACTCTGTCTGGCATCTCATAATACATTCACAAAAACATGATGAGGAGAGTAACTACAACAGTAGCAGAGGCTGTGCTCCATGAGAGGAAATGCCTTTATCAAAAGAAGAAATAAGACACAAAGGTGGAGCATTGACTCTCCAAGCTAAGTCAGGCATCCACAATCAGAAGAATGTGGTTTTAGAATTCACCTTGTGTGGTTTTCTCTGTCAGTTCTGGATCTCACTGAGAAACTGCCTGAAGTTGAATTTTGAAAACCAAGGTTAAATAAAGATCTTAACAGACTCATAAGAACCAGAGAGAGATCATAAACTAGTCCAGTCCCTTCAGTTTATTTTTACAATATATTTTTATTTATTTGGTTGAATAGTTTCCAATTACATGTAATTTTTTGCCTCCATTTTTAAAAATTTTGAGTTCCAAATCCTTTCCCTCCCTTTCCTCTCACCCCCCGATTGAGAAGGCAAGCGATTTGACGTTGGTTATATATGTGAAGTCATGCAAAACATTTCTATATTAGGTTTGTTGCAAAAAAACACCCACACACATACACACAAACCAAGAAAAATAAAGAAAGTTTTCTTCAATCTGCATTAGTTCTCTCTCTAGAGGTGGATAGCAGTTTTCATCATAGGTCCTTTGGAACTGTTTTGGATCATTGTCTAGATCAGAGTAACTAAGTCTTTCACCATTGATCATCTTTACAATATAAGTATTGTTAATGTGTACAATAATGTTCTCCTGGTTCTATTCACTCCACTTTGTATGAGTTTATACGTCTTTTCAGGTTTTTCTGAAACCATTCTGCTCCCCGTTTCTCATAACCTATTTTTATTCCTTCTATTTCTTTTTCTTAACATTGCTAATAGCTAATATTTATGTTAGCTAATAGCTAACATTTCTGTTACAATATTGAAAAAAAATGGTGAGAATGGACATCCATGTTTCACTTCTGATCTTATTGGGAAGCTTCAAATTTATCCCCATTTCAGATAATACGTGCTCTTGGTTTTAGATAGATATAACTTATTTCAAGAAAGGCTCCATTTATTCCTATGCTTTGTAGTGTTTTATTAGGAATGGGTGTTGTATTTTGTCAAAGGTTTTTTCTGCATCTATCAGACCTTTGTTTTAAAGAAAACAAAATTTAGGTGCTGTAAAGGGAAATGTTACCCAAAGTCACACCTGGGTGTTGGTAACAGAGCCAGGATTAGGACTCAAGCCTCCTGGGATCCCCTCTCTGTTCCTTCAATTATAACCTTTTGCCCCCTAATGAAGAAGGAATTAGAAAGACCAAGAGGGAATATTAACCTTATTCTATTATATCAACTGTGTCTCATAAGCAATGTTGTGTTTGTGCATGTTTAACAACTGGATCTCTGAAAAAAAATAATGTATGCATAACACACTTTATATTTAATCTATATTGTTAACATTTTCTTTAGATTTCCTTAAAATTAGACAATTCCATGCTTTGAATCTATTCCCAACTCATGCCTCACTTTTAGAATTTCTAGTTTTCTCTGAAACTGCTCAAGTGCCATCTACTACATGAAGCCTCTCCTCATTCCTCTGGATGCTAGTCCCCTCCCTACCAAAATTTTTATCTTGTATGGATTTATTTAAGTACATGATCTCTCCTGTAATAAAATATAAGCTCCTTGAGGGTAAGACTTAATTTTTGTTTTTTATAACCATATTACCTCTCATAGTACCTGGCACATTATAGGTGCTTTTCAAATGTTTGTTGATTAATAGATTGTGTTGTCCGAGTATTATCACTGGAAATATGGGAGTGTCCAGAATAGGGACTTTTTCACACAAGTTCAGTGACTTTTTCTACAGAATGGAAATTCCATTGGTTCTGTGTCCAGTGGTATCTAAATCCTTTCCATCTATGGTGTGGTGGGTAGAGTACTGGAGTTGATTCAGGAGGCACTGTCTCAAATACTTGCTAGTTATGTGAGTCTGGAAAATGACTCATCCACTCAGTGCCTTGGCTTCCTTATCTGAAAACAAAGAAGTTGGACTTGACGGTTTTTGTGGTCCTTTCCAGATTTATATCTATAACCTAGATAAGGACTTTCAGTTAAATTGTTCTACCCACCTTACTGTACTGCTTCCTTGGAAAGATAGCATTTCATATTCTTCATATGTGGAATGAAACTAGGATTATTTACTTTGTAGACTAATTGTGAGGTAAAAGAAGAGGGGTCTATTCCTGAAGGATGGCACTAACACATAGGGAAGATGATAGTGGGAAACAGCATAAGTAGATATCCCTTTACTCCCCACTCTCCCTAGTTACATAGGAAGTCTAGTGACTCAGACATGCAGCAAGATTCATACTGCAATCCAAGGCCCCAAGCCACTCAGGGCTCAGACTCATGTAGAGTTTTAGACAAAGAGTCTATGTGATACTAATGGAAGACTGCCTATCACTAGTGAGGAAAGGCAGTTTGGTAGTCTGGACCACTGAAATAAGAATATTTTCTGAGTTGCCTAATAAGGAATGAGGAATCATGGGCAAAGAATCAGGAAACTTAACTGTAACTGTGGCACAGTAAGGAAGTAGCTGGGGAGGGTGGGCAACGTCTGGTTTCTGGGTCAATTGTTCCTTAGCATACATACATTCTGGGAGCTGGGCCATATAATTCAAACCAATCTTCACTGGCTCGTAGTAATAGAAGAAGAGAAAAAAAAAGCAAAAAGTCATGGTAGAATCACAGAATTTCAACATTGAAAGAGACCTAAGAAACCAACTAGCTCACTCTACTAAAAGAAAAAAAAAGGAATGCCCACTACAATACACCTAACAAGCTGATAACTAGCTTTTGTTAGAAGATGCTCATTGAATAAGAACCCACTACCTCCTAAGGTAGCTTATTCTACTTCTGTTTAACTTAAATCATTAAGTAGGCTTTTCTTATGTCAAATCGAAAATTTACTTCTTCTAACCTTCTATGCATTGATTCAAGTTTTCTCTTCTAAGGCAAAGCAGAATCAATAAACATTTGTTAAGTGCCTATTATGTGACAGGCACTGTGTCAAATGGTGGACGAATATAAACCCACTTCTCCATGATAGATCTCAAAATACTTGAAGATGGCTATCATATTTCTACCAAATCTTCTTTTCTCCAGATTGAGCATCTCTAGTTCTTTCTACTGATCATCATCAAGGTTGGACTCAAGTTCATTCACTATTCCTACTGCTCACTTCTGCATGTTCTCCATATTAATCCATGTCCTTCACAGAATGTTCTCAGAACTGAGCACAGTACTTCAGATGTAATCTGATCAAGCAAAATATAGCAGGCCTATCTGTTCGCCAGTACATGGATTCTCTACCTCTCTTAATGAAGTGTAGGAGGGTTTCCTAGATGAACAAAAGATATCCCTTGGATAAATAATATTTAAGAGAGCAGATAGATATTGCTCTCTGAGAAGAGCAGGATGGTGGCCTCTGGCCCCAACCTACTGAAAGGAGGCCATTAGGGGATACAATCAGGGTTTGAGCTAATTTTAATTGCTTTGTCATTTCTGGAGGGAAGGGAGGACTCCAAGCTCTATATCTAAGATGAACCCTTTCCCACCAAATACTAGTTCCACAATGAACACATATAGAGAATAACAAAGAAGCCCATTTAGACAAACTAGCCAGAAATCAGACAAGGTATGCACAGGAGCCATATATAAGACAGTAGAGTGAGGGAACTTCCCCATTGGGAGAGATATCATTCATCTCAACCAAGAGAGAATGCCAATAATCTCACGCGAAGAGAAACTCCCTCAAATCTCTAGAGTAGCAAGCTGGAGATAGGATCATGATGGAAACTGCCTGCTCCTCTCATGTCTTCTCAGAGTGGTGGGGTTGGCCTCTGCCATCTTCTCTCTGGAAGCTGGAAGCCAGGAGCACCTGTGATGAAAACTTTAAGCTTAACCAATCCCAAAGAAAGGACTGCTGAGAACTAAAGCTGTCTCTGATCAATTCTACCTGTCAGCTTTGGAGAAGAGCTACATTTAAGAAGGAGGTTACCACAAACTTCAGTTGATATAGTCACAGAAAGCTCAAAAAGTAATCATAAGGTGTTATCGAGGTGCCGAACAGTGAAAGTGACCATCAAGCTCATCTCCACCTTGATATCTTTAATGAGTTATGAACACCTTTGTCAGAGTTAAGAAGGGAATAAAGCAATTAGCTAAGAAAAATTAGCCATTCCTCTGAGGGAGGAACTTGAGGCAGTTCTGGGAGATTTCCAAGCAATGAATTCTGTGTTCAAAAGAATCCTTTGAGGGAAAGAAAGGGGAAGGGGATTTCTCTTTTTTTGCCTGTTTCCTCCTCCTATAGCCATTGGCCTTGGCATCTAGTAGAGGAGCAGGAGACATTTCATCCACTACTCTGAGGGTTCATTAGTCTGAGAGAATTCAAATCAGAATTGAGGGAGCAGAGACATACTCCAGACTGTCACAAATATAGAAAGAAAAGAAGTTGTTTCAAGGATCATGACTCCTGGCAATCTAAAGTTGAGCATGTTGAGGAGCAGAATCCAGGGAACGATGAGGGCAAAGGGGATTTCCAAACCTTGTATTACCAGGCATTGTAGATTGCCTTTGCCACATATATATCTTATGTGTGCTTTGCTTGCTTGCATTATCCTCTAAACTTGAGTGCTCTCTTCCCACAGATTTTGTTTGTTGTGTGCTCTTGTTGTAGAATATGCTCCCATTTTAAGAAGGGAAAGTTTTGTAGCAATTGTTCTTACTACAGTATCTTATTAAATGCCTTTGCTAAGAACTAATTGTGGGATTCAGACTCCTGGCGTCTTGGGAACTGTGGTGGTAGGAATTGCCACCCACAGGGTTACCCTTAAAACCTGAAGGTAGATGCTGCTCTGGGGACCCCATATATAAGTACAAAAGCAAATGCTATATTTCAGAGGGCGTGATATACAAGTTTTCCCTATTATTGTAACAGTAACAAAAAAAGAAAATAAGTGATAATTTTTAAAAATTAGGAAGAGATCATGTAATTCAATTTCCTTCTTTTATAGATAAGGAAAGTGAGTGAGGCACAAAGAAGTTAAATGATTTGCCCAAGATTATACTGGTAATATCAGAGGTGGGATTTGAACCCAAGTCTTGTGACTCTTTTCATGGTACTATATTGTTTTTGATCATAGCAACCTCACACATTGGTAGTATTCTGAATGGAAAATGTGAATTTAATGTTGGTCCTGTTTCTTCTTTAGGTTCCTTTCATGTAATACATGACTTCCTCTTGCTTTTCAGAAACAATCTTTGTATCCTTGATTCAAAAGTAATCATGAAAAAAATTGTTTCTTGAAAGTTTTTGAAGAGAAATTCACATATACCAATAGAGGTGAAACTGAGTTCACATGATCTAAACACAAGGAATTTGGACATAATTTGATATTTCCACACTCTAGTTATGGTCCATTGATAATGATCTTAAAAAATCATTCTTAATTCAAATGAACTATCTGTGAACCTCACTGGTAATGATTGACCTTGAGCTCTCTAGTGTAAAAGTACACATGACATACACACATACACACACATATACTTAACTATTTCTGTCTCTGTCTCTGTCTCTGTCTGTCTCTGTCTCTCTCTTTCTTTTTCTTCCCTCCCTCTCCTTGCAGAGAATAGTCAGATTTTTGCAAGCAATTTTCTTAGTCTATCTTATCACACAAATGGCTGAAATTAAATCTCTTAGTGTGTTTCTTTTTAAATTTTCATATAAAAAAGCATTTTTGATGAAAGAGAACAGAATTCAGGCTTAAAGACTTTCCTCCAACATACAGTTTTTTATGCATATATTAAGACCATATGAGAGTCCTTAGTAGATTCAACCACAGAGATAAACTTGTTCAATGATATCCTAATTATCAATATCAACATCAAGATATACAACTAGGAGAAGTGCTTGCTGATGCTGGCCAGTGGTATGGAGACTAATCTGTCCAGAGTCCTCGTGAAAAAAATTTCCTTCAGATATTCAGGCCTTCTAACTCCTTTGGTTTGTGGATGACATTTTTATAAATCCCCAAAACATTTTCCTCAATGAGCTTTACACACCCCCTCAGTACCTTATGAATTTTTAATCCTGTGCATGTGGGTACTGCCTCAACTGACGCAGATGAAGATGTCCCCATAATCTGGTGGTTTTTCTTTGAGAACTGCCAAAGTGAACATATCACCGTGTACTCCTGGTGTACAGTAAAAAGGACCTCTGAACTGGTTATTAGACAATAAATCTACAATCCATTCCTAAGCATATGTGTTTGCGTTTCAAAAACATTAGTAGATCTTTCTAGAACTTGTGTAACAATAGTGAAGCTTCAAGAATTTGTAAATGCCTCTATGCCATGGGGAATTCCTGAAATAGGACTTTGCATAGATGAATTTAACTACCCACAATGATACATGCTCACACATATGTATACATACATTTTCAGAAAAGCAGAAATTAATTTAAAAGTAATGGAAGGGGGACAGAGAGGAAATAAATTAAGAAGTTATTATGTACCTATTATATAGGTGGTTTTAAGACATTGATAGTTGTATATAGCTTTTCTATATAGTAATAAAAATTTTTAGAGGACAATAAACAGTAGAAGACATTGATGATATAAACACAAAATATGTCCATACAGTTGCTAAAAAATAAAAAAATCCCTTAAAATGTATATACAACTATTGATTTTTGTTGGTTTCTTTTATGTCATGCTACTTTATTGAAGTTAATAATAGTTTCAATTAATTTCTTTGCTGATTCCCTATAATTTTCAATGTTAGTCATGTCATCAATACATAGGGATGCATTTCTCTCCTTTTTCCTTATCTTTGTGACTTCAATTTATTTTTTTTCTAGTTGCTTTTTAAATAGTTTTTTTTTTCCTTCTAGAACTATGCCAATTGACAGTAGGAAAGGGGGGAACATATTTATTTTATTCCTGTGTTTTTTTAAAGAAAATTCTAGTCCTAGTGAAACCTAAAGATTGCTTTGATTCACTTAATTTTAATTTACTAAATGAGGTTTAATAACATCTGCATCAAGAGCTATAAATTCTGGAATATATAATTTAAAATTTCTTCTGTAATGATTTCATTTCATTAGATAAAATAATAATGCTATGTAAAAAATTAAAAGTTTACAGGTATACCAAACAAACTGCCAAGGATTTGTTTGATAAAACTTGACAAAATAATGATAAAATCCATTAGAGGGACCAAAAAAGTCTAGAAACAAAAGGAAAATAAAGAAATTGTAGATCTAAGGTGAGTATTATACTTTCAAAACTGAAACAATGTTACAAGTAGTGGTCACAAAACATATTTGGTATTGGTTAAGAACAATAAAGAAATACATCTGAAACACTGACTAGACAAGGGACACTCAGAGGCAATTGAAAACAATAGTCCCACATTCAATAAACCCAGAAACTCAAATTGCTATAGTAAATTACTCTCTGTTTAGCAAGAACTACTGGGAAAATAGGAAAGCAGGTTGGCAGATATTGAGGTTGGACCAATAGTAATAATAGCTAGCATTTATATATTACCTACCATGTGTCAAACACTGTGCTAGGGGCGTTACAAATATCTCATTTGATCCAGCACTTTTTAATATTCCTTAATAAGTTTTAATATAAAATATCAAGTTCCCCATGACATCTACTCCCTGCCTCTCTCACTTGAGAACTTGAATCTACCTTTCCAACTGTATTGTACAGCACTCTCTTTCCTAGA
The DNA here is from genome assembly GCF_003287225.1 of Phascolarctos cinereus. Lineage (NCBI taxonomy): Eukaryota > Metazoa > Chordata > Mammalia > Diprotodontia > Phascolarctidae > Phascolarctos > Phascolarctos cinereus. The sequence goes on along the minus strand of NW_027555958.1, from coordinate 193,915,986 downwards.
TGACATGGTCTGGTTAAAATGACTTACTTTTTAATTACTTGCCTTTTCATCATCATCATTTGGAACCACTAGAGAGCTACGTCACATAACCTAAACTGAGCCCTCTCTATAGCAAGACAATGCTTTTTACCTTTTTAAATTCTCTCTCCAGGATCTATTTTCCAGGTCAGTTGTTTTTCCAATGAGATATTTCATATTGTTTTCTATTTTTTCATTCTTTTGGATTTGTTTTACAATGTCTTGATTTCTCATAAAGTCACTAGCTTCCAATTGCTCCATTCTAATTTTTAAGAAAGTATTTTCTTTGGTAAACTTTTGGACTTCCTTTTCCATTTGGCCAATTTTGCTTTTTAGGGCATTCTTCTCCTCATTGTCTTTTTGGACCTCTTTTGCCATTTGGATTAGGCTATTTTTTTAAGGTGTTATTTTCTTCAGTATATTTTTGGGTCTTCTTTAGCAAACTATTGACTTGTTTTTCATGATTTTCTTGCATCACTCTCATTTCTCTTCCCAGTTTTTCCTCTACTTCCCTTACTTGCTTCTCAAAATTCTTTTTGAGCTCTTCCATGGCCTGGGATTGATTCATATTTTTCTTGGAGGCTTTGGATGTAGGAGCTTTGACTTTGTTCTCTTCTTCTGGTTGTATGTTTTGATCTTCTTTGTCACCAAAGAAAGATTCTATGGTCTGACTCTTTTTACACTGCTTGCTCATGATCCCAGCCAATTACTTGAGTTATAAACTCTTTGTTAAGGTAGGGATTTGCTTCCAATGTGGAGAATGTACTGTTCTAAGCTTTGGGAATTTTGTGAAGCTGTTTTCAGAGATACTTCTAGGATCCCGTAAATTTTCAGTTCTTCCAAGTGCTATGATCCAGGGCGAGGTGTTTACTCCTTTCCTGGCCTGTGTTCTGGTTTATTAGTGACCACAAACACTCTTTTCTGTCTTGGAACTGTGAGGAAGATTTCTTCTCCACCACCACTACAAGCTGCACCACGCTAGCACTTCTTGCCCCAGGGCTGCACCCAGAACTGTGACCCAGATCCAAGCACAGGCAAAGCAAGAGAATCCTGCACCAGCAAAGAGATCCCTGCAATCCCTCTCTGATCAACCACTCAATTTCCCCTCAGTCTGTGGGCCAAGAGCTCCAGAAACATCCACCTCTCCAGGGCCACATTCGGGGACTGGGGCTGGGACCAATCTTCTCTCCCACCGCAGACAAAGACTTTTCCTACTGATCTTCTAAATTGTCTTTGGAATTTATGGTTTGAGAAGTCTAGAAACAGCCACCGCCTGTGATTCAGTCATCTAAGGCCTGCTCCAGGTTTGCTGAGGCCTGTTTTGCCTGTTTGGCCTAACTGCATTCCCCTCCTTGCCTGGCATGGTATACCTTTCTGATCAACCATTCTTGTCTTGGGCTGGAAATTTGTTTCACTCTGTCTTTTTGTGGGTTCTGCTGCTTTAGAATTTGTTCAGAGCCATTTTTTATAGGTATCTGCAGGAGTTTGTGGGAGAGCTCAAGCAGGTCACTGCTTTTACTCTGCCATCTTGTCCCCACCTCCATGACAATGCTTTTACATATCTCTAATTGTCTCACCAGCCTACTCAATACAATGGCTCTTACAAATCCCTGTATCCCTCCTCAAACTTTCCAAAGCTCCTCCCATTTCTCCCCCTCTCAACTGAGAACATTACTTTATATTTCCTCAAAAACAGAAGTCATATGCTGAGAGCTCCCTTTTCTCCCCATATCCTCAGCTCACATCTTGCAGATTCCATCTGTTACTGTCCCACATGATGAGATGATCCTTTCCTTCCAAAGCTGATTACATGCTCAAGTGATTTGATTCCATCCCATCTTCCCCAGTGGGTTTTCCTTCTATCATCCTCATTCTCTCACTTATGTTCAATTTCACCTTCATTACTGCCCTTTTCTCACCCATCCTCAAAAAATACTTACTCAATTCTTCCATATCATCCCATGTTTCTCCTCCTTTTTGTGTCTAAACTCTTTGAGAAAACTGTCTAATATAAGTGCCTGGCTTCCTTTCTACTCACTTTCTTTTTAACTCTTAACAGTGTGGCTTCTGACCTCATCATTCAACTGAAACTGCTGTCTCTAAAGTTGTCAATGAGTTTTTAATTGGCAAATCTAACAAGCCACCTAACTGCCTTTCTTTGGGACATAGTAGGCCCTAAATAATGTTTGTTGTTTATGAAATAAGTGATAATGAGTTGAAGGTGAATATGGTGGTCTTTGCAAACATGGCAGGCATCCTCAATAATTCAGTCAATAAATATTATTTAGGGCCTACTATGTGCCAAAGTCCTCATTTCCTTCAAAACCCTGTTCAACCAACACTTTCTCCATCAAGCTTTTCCTGATCATGCTAACTGGTGCCCTCCCCAACTTGTTTACTTTGCATACATTTTATAATTAATTACATATGTAGATGTCATCTACTTGATAGGAAGTAAGCTCTTTCTGATTGAGGACTATTTCATATTTCTCTTTTTATTCACAGCATCCAGCCTACTTTCTAATACATAGTAGGCTCTTTATAAATGCTTGTTGATTGATGCTTTAGTTTTATAATCAGGGACATTGACTATAATTTCCCTCTTCTTTCCCCCTACTCATCTCATAATTCATCGATATAATTCTCCCACCTCTTCCTCACCCCCGCCCCCTGCCACTATTTCCTACTTTCCTTTAGTGTCTGATAAAAAGCTAGTCCTTCTTCTTGACAAAGCCATTCTTCTCACATACCCTCTACTCCACCTCTCCCATCTTTGCCATGAAATTACACTCACTATCTTACATCTCCTCTCTCTAATTTTCAACCTCTTCCTATCTACTAGTTCCTTTCCTACTGACTACAACCATGTCCAAGTCTCTCTCACTTTTAACAAACTCTGACTAGATCTTAATATTCCTGTTATTATGGTCCTATATTTGTTCTTCCTTTCTTGGCCAAATTCCTTAAAAACATGTCTGATCATTATTTCTATTTTTCTTGCCTTTCCCAATGATTGATCTTTTCCCTGTCAAATCTATTGATCTCTTCCCAATCCTCATTGTTTTTTTAAACTTCTTTGTAGCATTTTGTACCATTGACTACTCTCTACTCCTATGTATGTTTTTCTTTCTGTTTTCCTTTCCTTTTTGGACACTAAAAAGATTAATTGTTTGAAGAACAAAACAGAGAAATAATGAAAAAATAATTGAAGAGAAAGACAATAGTGGAATAGCATGCCAAATACATGGAATTCAGCAGAAACATTCCTTAGAAGAAATCTCTAATCACTTATATTGACAACAAAAGAAAAAAAGGGGGAATAATTAATTCTTAAAACCGCAAAACATTAAATTAACTATTACAAAAGATATACAAGAAAAGATGCTTTGAAAATCAGAGATAAACTAAATCAGAATGTAAGAAAAGTAACAAAATTGATGTTATTAGCTAACCATATTTAATTTGATAAAAAAAAAAGAAAACCAGATTGCCAAAAAAAAGAATGACAGATATGTATCTTCAAAAATCCAATCTTATGAAGAGAATTTGAAAAGGCTAATAGTATATTACTAAGGAAAAGCAGAGAGAATAGCACCAGCAAGATTAACAAATGAATTCTATCAAACATTTCAGAACAAATAGTCCCATCTACATAAACTTTCTTAAAAGAAAGATGGTCCTCTCTCAAATGCTTTCTAAGAGACAAACATGGCCCTTACTGCCAAAGAAGAAGTGGAAAAGCAGAGAAAGAGAACCAATAACCTGAATGAACATTTATGGAAAATTGTGAAATAAAACATTGGCAAAGAGACTATAACAGTATATCCAAAACATTTATTATGGCTATGTTGGGCTTGTACTAGAAATATAAATTTCAAATTAATTAATCTTTAGAATAAAAAAATTACATTGAAAATGACATGATATACATATAACATATATAACACATATGTGTGTGAAAAAATCACAGATAAAATATAACACTTATTTTCATTAAATAGTCAAGAACTCTAAAAACAAATGGAATTTTCCTCGATATGATTATTTATTTGAAAAAATGTTATTTGGAAAACAATTTTCAAAAAAAAAATAAAAGAAAAACTAACTAACTGGAAGGTGACTTACAAAAATGGTGGAATAGAAGGAAGCAGTACAGCCCAGTTCTCCCACAACCACTCTAAAAAAAGATTTAGGAAGACTTCTAGATCTAATAGTCATCATGAGATCCAAACAGAAATTATTACAGGTTCTTTTACAACCCAAGATCATGAATTGAGCCCACAGGCAATTGACTAGGGAAAGCCTTGGAACAGGATATTGGAATCAATTGGTGGTTACAGAACAGGAGTGGGTAGGCAGCTCTATCAGTCGCTGTAGAAAAACCTAACAATTCTGATAAATTCAATGTTAAACCATGATTCCAGAGGAATGATCACAATGTATGCTGCCCACCTCCTGTAAAGATATGATTGATTCAAGATGAAGAATGAGACATACATTTTCAGACATGGAACATGTGGCAATATCTTTTGCTTGACTATGCACATTCATTTCAAGAGGTTTTTTCTTTCTTTGTTAAATTGCAGAGAATAAAGGGAGACAGAATATATGTTGGTAATTAAAAATAAAATAACATTTAAAGAAATCTTAGTAATCAAGGAGATATTATTCAGTGTTTGTAGTTAGCAATGTCAATATAGTAATGACAGCATTATTCCAATTTATCTACAAGCTTAATAAATTGTTTTTATAATATATGTTATACAAATAAAATTATTAAAAGGATATAATGTAGAATTAGTCATAATATAAAATAAAAGGAAACAAAACAAATAAATTATGGAATAGAAAATCAAATTATGTTATATCAACATGTCACATTATTGCATTTTAAGGACTGATCAATATGAAAAATTCAAACAAAGTCCAGTTAGTCAGTCTGTTAACAAACATTTATTAAGTGCTCACTATATGCCAGGGAAAGTACTGGGAATTCAAGTACAAATAGAAAGAAAGACAGTTCATTCCTTCCAGGAGCTGAAATTCTGATAGTGGTTGATGATACATAAAAGGCAGATGAAAAAGTTTGGAGGAGACAAAGGTATCCAGAAGAGGTCGTAGTAGAGAAAGTTTGAAGTAGAACAGCCCAAAGAGAAATGAGGAAAAGCTGGCATAGGTATCCTCTTTACATGGACACTCTAGGAGGAACTAGCAATAAGAGGGAGAGGGCTCAGGAGCAAAGGGCACTTCCAAAATGTAAATTCCAGGGCCAAAATGAGCATCAGGATGAAGAGCTGAGGAATAGAAAGAGGAAGTCTACTGCGCGGCCTGGAAAGAAATGATAGGTAGAGAAAACTTTTGTGAAGTAATGTAGAGTGAAGAAAGCAGAAGAAAAATAACAAGGTACACAGTGACTTTAAACAAATAAATAAAGACAACTACAAATGCCAAGAACAGTAGCTACATGGGTACTCATTAAAGTTAAAGTACACATCTTTCCCTTGTAACAAGCGGTGAATTAATATATTAAAGTGTAAGGTTTTGTGAGCTGTCAGTTGCAATCATTCTTTAACTCTGTTTTGCTCAACTGTTTTCTGGGATTTCTTTTTGGAGAACTTAATTATAAGTCTGTTGGGGTTTGCTTGCTCAGTTGAAATACATTTTTCAATAGGGAAATATAAAAGAGGACAATGGAGTAGGTAACTGGAGCACACAACCATTGATGATATTCCTATGGTTGCAGTTTAGAGTAGAATCAAGATTTCCTTATGCAATAGAATGCACAAGGCTATTAACATTGGTAAGGTGGATCATAGCTTATTAGTAGAACCCAAGAAAAGCATATTGTGAATCTACTTTTTTTGGGGGGAAATAAATGGAACTGATATTATTCTATATCAAATATTTTTATTATTGCCATTTGTTTCCTTCTATGTCTTAGGTAGTATGGAAGGACTAGTCTCAAAACAGTTTATTTAGTGTAGAGGGTAGAGGTAAAGTCTCAACTGCATTCCCAGGGCTTATTACTTATACCAGTCGCCATCCTTCACCTGTTTTCCCAGTTTTCCCATATTCAGCTCTAGATCCTGACCTCTCCTTAGGGGAGTAAGGTTCACACTCCTACTTTCAGTGCCTCTACCCAGTTATTGAAGGGACAATCCATTTTTGGCTCTGCCCTTGGGTTTCCCCAAACACAGGGCAGGGAAGAGAGTAAAAGTGGTACCAATGTACAAACATGAATCAGGCATAGGCCAGGTGATTTATTCCTTTTCTACGATTCTTTACTGGGATGTGAGATCATCTTTACAGAACTACTAATTAGCCATTTTGAATTTTCTCTCTACTGAGTACAGTCTATTTAAAAACTAACCTTGATCTTCCACTAAGGGTTAACTCTCTCTATTTCTGTCTGTCTGTCTGTCTCTGTCTCTCTGTCTTTCTCTCTCTGTTTCTGTCCCCTCTAGTTCCTACATCAGTACTCTCTCTGCCTTATTGTTCTAGTGTCAGAGAAAAGAAATATGTCTGTTGTTGCTGATGCAATCTCCTCCTACCTTTGATGCATATAAAGTCAATGCTAAAGGAAGAAAACACACAAGAGGGGCAAGCAAAGGCAGTTAGCATTTTTGTTGTTGTTGGTTTTCTTTGGCTAGGCAATGGGGTTAAGTGACTTCCCCAGAGTCACACAGCTAGTAAGTGTTATGTGTCTGAGGCCAGATTTGAATTCAGGTCCTCCTGAATCCAGGGCCGGTGCTCTATCCACTGCACCACCTAGCTTCCCCTTGTTCTAGATTTTTTTTTGGCTAGGCAATGGGGTTAAGTGACTTGCCCAGGGTCACGTAGCTAATAAGTGTTATGTGTCTAAGGCCAGATTTGAACTCAGGTCCTCCTGAATCCAGGGCCGGTGTTCTATCACACTGTGCCACCTAGCTGCCACAGTTAGCATTTTTGATATAAGCCTGGCTAGTTGAGTCTATATTCTACATGGGGAGCAGTAGCCCTTACTACCATTATTTTGGAGGTAGAAAAGGATAATCCTTTTCCATTCCTTGCTGAAATCACATTTTTCCACCTGAGAAGTGTCATCTAAGAGAAAAGGCTGGTTGGAACCTGCTTCCTTTTACATATGTTTAGTATGTATAAACATAAGCATCTGTATGTATGTACGTACGTATGTATGTATGTATGTATGTATGTATGTATGTATCTATCTATCTATCTATCTATCTATCTATCTATCTATCTATACACACATACTTACAAGCACCAGCAAAAACTTTTGGTAATTTCATACTCTAAAACTTTTGGTAAACTTTGTATCCTAAAAACTCAACAACTTGGACCATGTAATGTAGTCTCATTAATTCTAAGATTTGTTTGTGCTGAAAGAACTTTGCTTCTTCTCCCCCTCCCGCCCCCTACTTCGTAATTGCCACCATGACCAATTTTCCATTTCAGTTTTTGAAGAATGACATGCTTTTGACTGAACAGAAACCATGATGTCAAAAAACCTTTTATTTACAGACCAATTTCTCTAAGAAATTGCATTAGCAACATGCAGGCCAAATTTTTTGCTACTAAAAGTGATTCAAAAGTTCATTTACCCAGAACAAGTAGTCTCTCCTCTAACAAAGATATGGCTTAGTTGATGCCAGGAAGTAGGATAATTTAATGCATTTGGCTGAAAATAGAGAGGAACTGATTTTTGTCTTCTTGCTAAGTTCAGCCAAGCCTTTTGACCATGTCAATTGGGAATATTTATCTTTTGTCCTTATGTGGTTTCAACCTAGAGAAGCTTTTTTCACTCAACATTTAGTTGTAATTTACTTTTTCCTTACTTTTGTACTAACCACATTTTAACTCTGGCCTCTGAAAAGTTTTCATTCCTTTAGAAAACCTGAAGTGTAAGCATTTTGGTTAGGGAAGAAGAAACTGCATAGGATATGTGAAACTAAATGCAGTACATCTTCAATTAACCAAAATGTTTGGGAGAATGATTTGTTCTGGTTAATTTAAATTTGAGGGTGAATAAGGATTAAAGTGAAGAAAATTCTTGCTGTTTTCCTTTTGTGTAAAATTTATCAGCATGTATCATTATCATCCTCCCTGTATTTGTTTGAGTACAACAAATCTCTTTTCAATGATTACGATTATTAAAGTAACATCAATCAGAATAGCCATTGCCATTTTGTAGGACTGCAGGAGATTGAACTAATTGGGCCCATGGTCAGGACTTGCATTTGGAGTCATTTTTGGTTGTGTTTTTTATTAAAAGACAGTGTGGTATAATAGAAGAATATTGGATCTGGAGGCAATGATATTGATTTTGACTCTTTGCTCTACTGCTTTTCTCATTATGTGACCTTGGGGAAATTGCTTAACTTCTTTGGGCCCTAGTTTCCTCACAAGTAAAATGAGATTATGGTGATAATTCATGGACTGGATAACTAAAAAAAATCTGATTAAAAAAACCTTTAAATTAAAAACAATGAGGAAAGAAGATTGAATATATATATATATATATATATATATATATATAAATATAAAATATATTATATACATATATATGCATATGCAGATACGTATGTATATATTCATTGATATATGTGTGTGTGTATATATATATATATGTATATGTATGCATGTAGGTAGATAGAGATAGACAACGCAGAGAAAGGGTTCATAACTTGCACATCATGAACATTTACATTTTTAAAAATATTTTGATTGTTGTTGTTCATCCCTCCTTCTTAAAGAGGTCCAATGATATCCCAAGGGTGATGTCTTGACTTGTGGTAACTAGCCTGTTTTACTTATCAGTCTCCATTTTTGACTTATTTCAAGTCATTTTGGTAACATTTTGATAATTACATTTCAATGTCCTTTGTAATCCTATATATTTTATTCTGTGCATTTATTATTCTGTAAATAGGACAATAGGCTTCACCAAATTTCCTAAGGGATAGATGACATAGAAAGGCTAAGAATCTCTTCCATGGAGAGCAATTATAGTGAAGGAAGAATGGCAATGAGACAAGAGAGCTGGCATTTTTTTAAAGGCTCAAAAAAACTACATGCATATATTTAAAGTTTACATAACAAGCAAGAAGAACAAGAAACCCTAACACAAGAATATACATTTGACATGCTAGGTATCACTGACACTTGGTAAGATAAAACTCATGAATGACACCTGGCTCTGAAGTGGTATGTCTTATGCAACAGAAACACAGCAGAGAAAAGAGTGAGGGAGGGTGTATCATTGCAAATTTAAAAATGTATATTAATGTGAAGAAAACCAGGAACCAGAAAAGTAAAGCATGATGGAGAGCATTTGAGTGAAGGTCAATGGAGAAATATAAATGATTTTTACTCTCAAATATAGTACAGATCGTTTGAACAGAAAGAAGAAATATGAGTCTGGGGAAACTGATCACAAGTCTACTGCAGAGTCAAGACTACATATTGATGTAGGAATTCAATTATCATCTATTAGAACTTCTCTGCCAAAAGTAGAGCAGCTCATAACTTTTAAATTCATTTTATGATAATTTCATTCTTTAAAAGGTGGAGGAAACAATAAGCAGAAGTTTAATACTGGATCCTATTATTACTAACAGGGAAAAATAAATTGCTAGAGTAGAAATGATAGGAACTCTGAAGGAAAGTGATTACTTCCTTCTAGACTCCAGGATAGAGAAGAAAGAAGGACATAATTTGACATTTATCTATATTTTTAAAGAACTTGTAGTAGCACATAGTAAAGAGAAGTAGGATCTCACGGAATGAAATTTTACGGGGGATATAGATGGGCTGGAAAATGCTCAAGAATGAAATTCTGAAGAAACAAAAGAGACCATTCCAATTGGGAAGTAAAATGAGTTGTCTGAAAAGACTGAAGTGAACACTCAGGACATACATCAACTAATTTATTTTAAAACTGGAAATATTCAGAAGATACAAGCAAGAGCAGGCAACAAAGGGTGAATGGAAGAGCATGGTGTTGTTCATTAAAAACAATATTATGGATGCTAAAACTAAGAATGAACTGAGGCTGGTGAGAGAAGAGAAACAAAATAGATTTGGGTTTTGGGGTTGATGTAATGGTTGTTGGTGTTGTTATAATAGGAGAAAAAAGAGCAAAGACAGTATAGGACCTTTGCTTGGGATAGATGTAAAGATGCTAATTAATGTTAGGAAGAAAGAATTTTTTTTTGCTCCTGTTTTCTCTGCCAAGGAATATGACCTTTGCCCCTAGAAATAACAGGAAAAATAGCTAACAAGGAGTTAATGACCCAAGTAAGCAGTAAGTTGCCCTTTTTGAATTACAATCACCTGGCCCAGAGAAACTAAATCTTCAAGCAGTGAACGAACTGATAGATGTGATTGTTGAGCCACTGTCACTAATACTTGAACAATAATGTTAAGTGGGGGCTGTACCACAAGATTGGAGAGAGGTAAGTGTCCTGGCTTTTTTTAAGGGGAGAGAATGGAGACTGCAAAGTATAGGCTAGTGACTTTGAACTGATTTGTGCAAGAATTCTACAAGAGATCATTAAAAGATGGTTGGTGAATACCCAAAAAGGAAAGTGATGATTACAAAGAAACAGCATGGCTTTATTAAAAACAGGTTTTGACAGTGGTATGTTCTTTTGACAAGTTAAAAAACTGGTAGATGAATGGAATGCTATACAGAGAGTTTACCCAGATTTGAGCAAAATATTTGATAATACTTTTCTTCTGTGAAGATGGAAAGATGCAGATTAGATGATAATGCAATTATTGGTTGAATGGCTGGACTCAGAGTAGTTTTTAGTGGTTCAATGTCAACTTGGCAAAAAGTGTCTATGGCCAGATTCTTGGTCCCATACTGTTAAACCTTTTGTCTTTTTATCAGTCACTTAAGTAAACACATGAAATGGATAACTATAATATTTTCAGATGACACCAATTTTGGGCTGAGGGGATAGTTAACATACTGCATGAGAATAGTACTATGAAAAAGATCTTGACAGGCTAGCTGATTTGGACACAATTTAATAAAATAAATTTCAGTGGGCATAAATGAAAAATTTTAAATTTTGTTCTAAAAATTCACATCACAAGTCCAAGATTGAGGAGGTGAAGTTTGATAGCAGTTTGTCAGGAAAAAAATAGATCCAGGGTGATAGTGGACTATAAGCTTATTATAAGTTAGCAGGGTCATGTTTCTACCTTCTGTTCTAAATTATTTATTCTCCTAAATTTTTTCTGAAGCCCTTTAATTTCTTTCTTTCTTTTTTAATCTTTTGCTTCATTTTTTTGCACCCACTCCTGGAGTCATTATGGTAAATCCATTATTTGTTTCTGAGGCTCAACTTTTACCTATTTTGTAGTTATTCTCTCTTTCAATATTTCTTGGATTTTTTCTTTTAGGATTTCTTCTTGGACTTCTCTTAATACCTACTAAATATCATGATATTTCTTCATTGGATTAGACCTTTGATTTTGTTCCTATCTCCAGCATTTAATTCCAGGATTGGGATTTTATGTCACAGTTAAGTTTTGCCCATTCTCACATTACTTAAAGCAACACTGGGCCCCTGCTTGTCCACTCTGAACTGCCTCTGCCACTGTCTCACCTAAGTTACATTATGGTGTCTGCTTGGTCCCTTGCCCTGTGCTCTCCACAGCTCTGATCTGTGGTGTTCAGGGCCTGGGGCCAGAGATGGGACCAGGAATTGTCTTCTCTCTTAATCTCTGGCTTTTGTCTCTGTTTCTTTGTGGTGCATTGAAGGCACTGATTTCAGCCTCTTCTCCTTTGGCAATCCACAAGCCTGGAGTGGGCTTTGTCCCCTGCTCTGGTTATTACCTGCAGTTGGGCAGTATAGTAGATAGAGTACTGGGCCTGGAGTCAGAAGGACTCATCTTCCTGAGTTAAAATCTATCCTCAGACACTTACTAGCTGTGTGACAATGGGTAAATCACTTAGCCTTGTTTGTCACAGTTTCCTCATCTGTAAAATAACATGAAGAAATAAATAGCAAACCACTCCAGTATCTTTGCCAAGAAAACCCCAAATGGGGTCAAGAACAGTTGGACGCATCTGCAATGACTGAATGAAAGCAACATGGCTATGATAAGCCATCACTGACATTTCCTACACAATTACATTCATTTGTACTTCTCCATCATGGAGAACTTCTTCATCCTGCAAGATCACATTAACCCTAGAACTCACACTTCATCAATACCTTGCACCACTGGAGCCCCTCTAATTGGAAGGCAAAGTGGAGAACTCCTTACAGAACCTTCATGGAAGGCTCCCAGGCCAGTCATCTTTTCATTTCCTGGCTGACTGCACTTTTCAGACTTTTCCATCTCTCCTGTGCCTGTATATTGGGAAATTCCCTCCTCTCTCTTTTTTCCTTTTCAACTTCCTTTTGTGTACTGCTTTTCCTCATTTAATGGTAAACTCCTTGAAGGTAGGAATTCTTATATTTATATCCACAGGGCTTAGCACAGTGCCTGACAATCTATGTTTGAATGGCTGAATAACTACATATTGTCATTCAATTTGCATTTAGGTCTGATGCAAATTCTGAGTATCAGAGATATGTGGATTTGAGGATTCCTGGAGGCCACTGGGCTGCCTCAGCTCCTTCTTCCTAGTCTTGATTCCTTGTATGGCCTCAAAATAGCAAGTGGACCAATTTTGGGATTCTTAAAGAGTCCTCATGAGAAGTTGCTGAGTCCCCTGTTATCTTCCTGCCTTTGCGTAGTAATCCCTGGCATGGTGGTGGCTTCACCCCCTTTTGTGACTTTGACAAACTAGGACCAAGATTCTATTAGATTCAGGTTCTGCATATCAGTAATGATTGTTAGCTTAAGGACCTCCCCAATCATATACTCCTAACCAGAGCCCTTCTCAGTTTCTGTAGTCTTATATTGTTATTCATTTCTCGAATTGATGGAGAAACCTACTGGTGTCTCTCTTTTGTTTTATTGATTATTGCTTTATCTGACAACTTTTTTCATTTTTGTTACTACTGAGTTTCTTTGGGGATCTTGGTTTGGTTGTCATGTTTCATGTCTCTATCTTGAATCACTTAGTCAATAAATATTTTATTAAGCACTTACCATGTGCCAAGTACTGTGGTATGTGCTAGGGATATAAAGAAAGGTTTTTGCCTTGCCAACACAAAAGATACTTTGAAAATATTTTGTCTATTCCCTGTGATTCTTCTTAAAGATACAGTGCCAAATGAGGATATGTACATGTGGTAGAATGATGAGGTTTTTTCATAGGCAGTAATCTTAGAGATATTACCAGTCAAAGACCTATAATCTTCTGGGCAGGACAAAATTACACCCGAGGTCACAGTAATGCCCAGTATCAATTCATTCAGATGACTATACTCTTCTATTCCTTTGGTTAAAACCATAACCTTGTGGTTTGTAACTGATGTTTTCACCCAGAAAAGTGATGAGTGTTGATGAATTTCCTAAGTATAGTGAGTCTTTCCCCACAAATAACGCCTTGAAGCACTGGTTAAATTGAAATGCTACAACACATTGTAAATTAGTTTTCTTTTTCCTTTCATTTGTTTAAATCACTTAAGAGTTCTACAATTCATAATACTGGACAGCCTACACCCTCAAATAACTCACAATGTAAGGGAGGAAGATAACATGTTAAAAAAAAACTAAAAATCAAGAGGTAGGAGGAAATTCATGACAAGAGAACATGATAAAGACCTGAAGCCAACTGAAACATGAGGAAGTAGAAGTGATGAGCCCCCTCCTTAATTGGAGAATCTGGGAGTAAATTTCTGATGACTACCTTCCACCCCCTTCTATTAGAGTATAGGAGGCTTCCCAGAGCCAAGGAGTAATGAGGGAGAATGAGTTTCAGGGTTGAATCAGTTTTTCTGGAAGATAAGTTACTAGAGACAATGATGAGGTGCAGATCAGCTGGATGTGAGATGGAAGGCCAATCCATTCCTTTAGTATAACTAATTGTTAGAGAGGCTTTTTTGTTTGTTTTCTAAGTCATCAACTGTAAATCAACTCTGAATTTGCCTTTGTAATTTCTACCTATTACTTCTGGTTCTGCTCTTCAGGACAAAACAAACAAAATCCAATCCCTCTTCCACTTGATAGTCCTTCAAATACTTTAAGAGGGCTACTATTCTCCCTCGTCAACACCCCTATCTTCTCTTCTCCAGCTTAAATACCTCCAGTTCCATCAATTAATCTTCATGTGATTTAAGATCAAGACTCTTTTTTATCCTGTTTATCTCCCTCCAGTCATACTCCAATTTATTCTTAAATTGTGGCACTGAGAGGTGAACATAATTATTTCAATGTAGTATGACAAGGGCAGAATACAGAGGGTCTATACCACCTTATCCCTGGAATCTATGACCATCAGTGATGTCCAATATTGCATAAGCTTTTCTTTCTTTGATTGCATTATGTTGCTCACTTATCTTGGGTTTACAGCCTACTTAAGCCCCCAAATATATTTTAGACAATCTGTTATCTAACTGTGCATCTCCCATCCATTATCAGGTCCTCTAAATGCTCATGTTTGTGGGTAGCATTGTGCTGACAATCTCTATAATATTGTCTTCTCAATGAGCTCAGTGACCACTCAGAAGAGTGAGTTTGAGGAATCCACATAGAAAAGTAATGAATTAATGAAAAATTCCTATTGCCCAGACTATGACATAAAACAGGTAGCCCACGAGTACAAATATTTTCACAAGTACTACTGATGATCAATAAGCTGAGTCCTGAATTGAATAAGAAGGGATATTGAGTTATTTTGCCCAATTATATGCCAATAAATTTAACAATTTAAGTAAAATGGAAGAATATTTTAAAAATATCAGTTGCCTAAATTAGCAGAAGAAAAAATAGAACATCTAAATAAAGCTACTTTAGACAAATAAATTGAACAGGTCATAAATGAGCTTCCTAAGAGAAAAGCACCAGGACCAGATAGATTTACAAGTGAATTCTATTAAACATTTAAAGATCAACTAATTCTAATATTAAATAAATTATTTTCAATAGTGGGTAAAGAAGGTATTCTACCAAATTTCTTTCATGAAACAAATATGATACTGATACCTAAACCAGGAAGAGTAAAAACAGAAAAAGAAAATGTATAGACCAATTTCATTAATGAATATGGATGCAAAAATCCTAAATAAAATTAGTTAAATAAAACTGGCTAAAATATTACAGCAACACATTACAAAGATTATACATTACAATCAAATGGGATTTGTAACAGGAATGCAAGGATGGCTTAACATAAGGAAAACTTAAAATAATTGATTGAATCAATAATAAAATGCTTAAAAATCATTTAATTTCAGCAGAGGTAGAAAAAGCTTTTGATAAAATACAATACTCATTTCTATTAAAAACACACTTGAAAGTATTGGTATACATAGATTTTTCCTTAAATTGACATAAAAGTATTTCAATAAACCATCAACAAGCATTATTTGTAATGGGGATAACCTAGAAGCCTTCCCAGTAAGATTAGATGTGAAACAAAGTTGCCCACTGTCACCAATATTATTCAATATTGTATTGGAAATCCTTGCAAGAGCAATAAGAGAAGAAAAAGAGATTGAATGATTCAGAATAGAAATAATGTGATAAAACTATCTCTTTTTGAAGACAATATGATGACATTCTTGGAAATTCCCAAAGACTCAACTAGAAAGTTAGTTGAAACAATCGATAATTTTAGCAAAACAGAAGAATATAAAGTAAATCCACATAAATCATTACCATTCCTATATATCACAAAAAAAACTCTGAAAAAAGAAATAGTGAAAAAAACCCAACCCATTTAAAATTACTCTAGTAGTATAAAAGACCTGGGAGTACATTTGCCAAAGCAAACCCAAGAACTATGTAAATAAAATTGTAAAAATAAAATTATAAAAGAGTATAAAAATTATATTTTTATAAAAAATAAAAGCAGAATCCCACTTGATTGTAACATATTTTATTTATAACAATAGTATCCCAGTGATTCTTTTGGGGTAAAAGGTCATAAAAACCTACATGTTCTTTATTATCAAATTATAATATGCAGTCAGACACAATAAATATGTTGAATATATTTTGCTGAATTTCTTTTTCTTTTCATCTTTCTCCTTCATTTTTTGTTACAATGGATAGGGAAAGGAATACATAGGTACAAATGAAGATAGAAGAAAAATATGAAAAAATATCACTAAAAGAATGTAATTTTAAGTAATCCAAAGGGCACTGCAAACATACATAGGAGATGCAAATAGGTTATAGCATATAAACAATGATGCCTTATACAAAGAAAATGGTATCAATCAGGAAGTGTACAATAAGACTGTGAGTTAAGTTTGTCATGTAGAGACATGTAGAATAATAGACAGCTCAATTGCTGAACAAATAATCATGAAACATTAAGAGACTAAGAAAGACCTCAAAGCATTAGTTATATTTACAATGGATGATTATTGTAAGCATGAACAAGAATTACACAGGAAAAGATGTCATGGATAGAATGTGTTTTGTTGGTGGACAGAAAAACCATATTGATAAGATCATTTGTCTATTACCATATTGAATTACTTCTTTAGGTCAGAAATGATTAGCAACAGTCTATTAAACTCTCAGTTAATTCCATTTGACAAAGTTGTTCTATTTTCTCAATTGTAGAGTCTTCTCACTGAGACAAAAGGTACCTTGAAAATATTTTTCTATTCCTTGTCATTCCTTGTGTTAGAGATGTAGTACCAGAATAGGATGTGTATGTGTAATAGAATGATGGGCTTTTTCCCCCCTATCTGGTAAGCTCAGAAAGTTGACCAGCTGAAGATCTATAATCTTCTGGGCAGGACAAAATTACAGCAGAGGTCACAGTAATGCCCAGTATCAGTTCATTTAGTTGACTCTACTCTTTTATTCCTTTGGTTAAAATCATAATCTCAGATGTGTAACTGATGTTTCTACCCCGCCCCCATGATTAATGTTGATGAGTTCCCAGGAAATAGTGGGTGTTTTCCCACAACCATCACCTTGAAAGACTGGTTAAATTGAAATGCTACCACATACCACACACCACAAATGAGATTGTGTGTGTGTGTATGTGTGTGTTTTCAGTTTTGAAAATCCACTTGAAAATAAGTTACCAAAAAATAATAAAACCAAACCTTCATCATTTGGATTTTTCAAATGAAAGTGAACAAAATTCCTGGTGCCCAGATTGACACCTCTGTTGATGTAGGGTTGGACTTGGAGTCAGAAAAGCCAGACTTTTCTGCCTCAGACACTTAAAAGTTGTATTATCACTTAACCTCTCAACCTCAGTTTCTTCATTTGTAAAATGGAAGTAATAATGGCACACTTAGTTTACAAGGTTGTTGTGAAGATCAAATGGCCTAACATGCAAAGTGATTTACAAACTTTAAGACCTAGTGTAAATGCTAGCTATTATGGTATTATTGTTATTTTTTGGAGCTAAAATGGAATGATAGCTCTGGGCAGCATTCTACCACAGGTATACAGGAAAAGGACAAACTAAGAGAGACCGGTTACTCAGAAGTCAGCTCTTGTCTACACATGGTAAAACTGCAGTTAGACTCTGAAAAAAAATATCTCTAGTTCCTTTCTATCAAACCATAGTTGGTCAGTCTAGTGCTCAAAAACCCCAATGGAATAGGTCACCAGCAAAGCTATTAGGGTCAAACATGGAGGAAATTCTTCAGAATATTTTCCAAAGACATGTGCCTAGTGATGTGGGGAGCAGTATGAAGACTAATAGAAAGTAAAATTCTGCTAATTGAAGACTTGGAAATCATGTGAAAATTCTGTAAAATCTGGCCTTATAAACTCATTTCAGCCTCTTATAATATCTAGTAATATATCTGTATGAATGCTTATACCTCCCAAAGTGGAGATGTTGATCTTCCCTCTTTGATCTATATATATTCCTAACTGTCTTGATGACCTTGGGGAAAGTGTGTAATCTCCTTTCATTGACTTCATTTTCTTTGTCTGGTCTTTGATAATGCTATTTTCAAAGGGTTAGAATGAGGAAAAGCCCGTAAATATGTTCATGCATTACTTTGGAATTATAGTTGGCAATCATAAGTGTTTCATAACTGTTTTTATCCAGCTCTATAATTTCCCTTGTAGGAAATTCATGGTGAGAATACTTTCTCCACCAATGCAGATTGTCAAATCCTCTGTAACTTGTGGTCTTAAAAAATTACCTGGGAGCACTGAGAGGTTAAGTGCTTTGTCCATGGTCAAACAGCCAATGTATTTAAGAGATATGGGGACAGCTAGGTGGCATAGTGGATAGAGTGCTGAGCCTGAAGGCAAGAGTTCATGTTCATGAATTAAAATCTCATGAAGGCCTCATATTTACCAGCTGTGTGACCCTGGGCAAGTCACTTAATCCTGTTTACCTCAGTTTCCTTATCTATAAAATGAGCTGGAGAAGGAGATGGCAAATCACTTCAGTATCTTCACCAAGAAAAGCCTGAATGGGGTCACGAAGAGTTGGACATGACTGAGAATGACTAAGTCATAAAAGTCTATGTGTTTTTAAGTAATAAATTATAATATGCAGATATAACAAATATGTTGATATTTTGTTGAACTGCTTTTTTCTCTTCATCTTTCTCCTTCATTTTTTTTGTTACAATGGATAGGGAAAGGAATATGTTTGTGTGTGTGAGTGTGTGTGTGTGTGTGTGTGTGTGTGTGTGTGTGTACAAATGAAGATAGAAAAAATATGAAAAAAATCACTAAAAGAATCTAATTTTAAGTGATCCAAAGGGCGATGCAAACATACGCAGAGGATGCATGACTCTAAGCCTAGCCTATTATCAATTATGAATTGCTATTTCTTACTTCATATTTAGATGCATCATAACGAATTAATATTTTAAACATAATTTATTGCATTCAATATATCACAATTACATGTCAAAATTTTTAACAATCATTTTTTAAAAGTTTTGAGTTCCAAATTTTCTTCCTCCCTCCCACCTCTACTCCTTCTTTGAGAAGGCAAGAAATTTGATATTGATTATTTGATATTGATTATAACTGTGAAGTCATGCAAAACAAAACCATGTTGCAAAAGAAAACACAGACAAAAAAATAAACAAGAAAATATAGTTTAAAAAAAGTGTGCTTCAATCTGTATTCCGAGTTCATTAGATCTGTCTCTGGAGGTAGATAGTACCTTTTATCACAGTTACTTTGGAATTGTCTTCCAATTGTTGTCCTCATCAGATTAGTTGAATCTTTCAAGTTGATCATCCTTATGATATTGCTATTACTGTGTACAATGTTCTCCTGATTCTGCTCACTTCACTTTGCATTAGTTTATATGTCTTCCCATGTTTTTTCTGAAATCATTTGGCATATCATTTCTTATAACACGATAGTATTCCATCACAATCATATACCACAACTTGTCCACTCATTTGCCAATTGATGGACTTGTCCTTAATTTCCAATTCTTTGCTACCATAAAAACAAACAAACAAACACATTTTTGAACAAATAGGTTCTTTTCCCTTTTCATTAATTTCATTGGGATGCAAAGTCAAATGGCATGCACAGTTTTATAACTCTTTGGGAGCAGTTCCAATTCGTTCTCCAGAATCACTAGACCAATTTACAGCTTCACCAATAGTGCATTGTTAGTTTCAGTTAGTTTTTAATTTGATTCGCTAGGTTTCTCTAAGTATACCATCATACGATGTGCAAACAGTTATAGTTATATTTCCTCATTGCCTTTTATTTTGAGTGCCATATTGAATTATAGTGGTGATAATGGACATCCTTCTTTCTTCCCTGATCTTAGTGGAAACATTTCAAGTTCATCACCATTGTAGATGGTGCTTGCTCTTGGTTTTAGATACTACTTACTATTTTAAGAAAGGCTCCATTGGTCCCTATATTGTCCAGCACTTTTTAATACAAATGAGTGTTGTATTTTGTCAAGGGTTTTTTCCTGCATTTATAAATATAATCATCTAATTTTTATTAGTTTCGTTATTGATATGGTCAATCATACTGATAGTTTTCTAATATTGAACCAGCCCTGCATTCCTAGCATAAATCTCATATGTATGCTCTTTTTGATGTTGCTTTAATCTCCTTGCTAGTATTTTATTTATAATTTTGCTATCTATATTTATTAAGGAAATTCATCTATACTTTTCTTTCTGTTTTTCTTCTCCTAGTTTAGATATCAAAATGATGCTTGTGTCATAAAAGGAATTTGATAAGACTCCTTTATTTTTTCAAATAGTTTATATAGTATTGGGATTAATTGTTCTTTAAATGTTTAGGAGAATTCACTTGTGAATCCATCTGGTCCCAGGGATTTTTTTCTTAGGGAACTCATTGATGACTTGTTGAATTTCTTTTCTTTTCTTTTCTTTTTTAGTTAGGGTTATTTAAGTATTCTATTTCCTCTTCTGTTAGTCTGATTAGTTTATATTTTTATAAATATCCATCCATTTCACCTAGATTGTCAGTTTTACTGGCATATAATTGGGTAAAATAACTCCTAATAGTTACTTCATTTCATGTCACTAGAGGTGCATTCGCCTATTTTATTTTTTAGACTAGTGATTTGGTTTTCTTGTTTCTTTTTTTAAATCAAATTAACCAATGGTTTATCTATTTTATTAATTTTTTCATAAAACTATCTTCTAATTTCATTAATTAACTCAGTTTTTACTTTGAATTGCATTAACGTATCTATTGATTTTCAGGATTTCCATTTTGGTGTTTAATTGGGGATTTTAAATTTTTTCTCTTCTAGGTTTTTTCTTTTAGTTGCAAGCCAAATTCACTGATCCACTCTTTTCTTTTGTTGATGTACCCACGTAGAAATGTAAATTTCCCCCTAAATACTGTTTTCTCTGCATCTCACAAATTTTGGAATGTTTTCTCATCTTTCTCATCATTCTTTTTTGTTCTGTTTTGGTTTTTTTGCTTTTAGGCAATTGGGGTTAAGGGACTTGCCCAGGGTCACACAGCTAGTAAGTGTCAAGTGTTTGGTCTGAGGCCGGATTTGAACTCAGGTCCTCCTGAGTGCTCTATTCACTGCACCACCTAGCTGCCCCTTCTCATCATTCTTTTTAATGAAATTATCTATCGCTTCTATAATTTTCTTCTTTGATATGTTCATTCTTTAGGATGAGGTTATTTTGTTTCCAGTTAATTTTTAATCTATGCTTTCACAGCCCTTTATTAAATTAAATTTTTATTATATTATGGTCTGAAAAAGAATGCATTTAATATTTCTGCTTTTCTGCATTTGGTTGTTAAGTTTTTATGCCCTAATACATGGTCAATTTTTGTGAAGGTGCCACATACAGCTGAGAAAAAAATATATATTCCTTTTTATTCCCATTCAATTTTCTTCTGAGGTCTACCATGTCTAACTTTTATAAGACTCTCTTCATCTTCTTGATTTCTTTCTTATTTATTTTATGGTTAGATACATCGAGCTCTGAGAGGGAAAAGTTGAGGGGACCACGAGCATAGCTTAGTACTTCTTAATCTTTCCATTAAGAATTTGGATGCTTTGCTCCTTGATTTAGTATTGATATGCTTGATTATCTACGCTTCCTTTTTAGCAAACTGAAGTTTTCTGGCTTATCCTTTCTAATTAGGCCTATTTTTACTTTTCTTTTATCTGATCTGCTACCCTTGCCTTTTTTACTCCAGCCAAAGCATTGTACTCCTGATAATTATTTTAACTCTTTGTGTGTCTCTCTGTTTCAGATATATTTCTTGTAAACAACATATTGTTGTATTCCAGTTTTTCTTCCATTCTGCTCTCTGCTTCCATTTTATAGGCAAGTTCATTCAATTCACATTCACAGTTATGATTACTAACTATACATTTATTTCTGTTCTATTTTCTTCCATTTATCCTTTTGCCTCTTTTTATCCTATGGCCTATTTTGCTTCCAACCACTACCTTCTTTTATCTGACCTCCCTTTTATGATCCCTGCTCCATTTTCCTTCTCTCTTTCCCCTCCTACTTCTCTGTTAGGTAACAAAGATTTCTATTGGCACTTGAGTACATATTTGCTCACCCCGCCCACATCATCATTTTCCCTTTCACTGTAAAAGCTCTTCTTTGCATACCTCATTTACATGAAACAATTTTCCTCATATTTCCTCTCCATTTCTCCTCCCACCCTCCCTCAACTATCCATTTTTTACAGTATTCCAACATACTTCATTCATTCCCACACTCTCTATTGTAGAATCCTTCTAAATTCCTTAATAATAATAAAGTTCTTATAAGTCACATGTATCATCTTCCCATACAAAAAAACAGTTTGACCTTATACAATCCATTATGATTTCTCTTTCTTGTTCACCTTTGTATGCTTCTCTTGAGTTTTGTATTTGAAAGTCAAATTTTCTACTTAGCTCTGGTCTTTTCATTAGCAATGCTTGAAAGATTTCCATTTTATCAAATATCCATTTTTTTCCCTTGAAGGATTATATTCAGTTTTGCTGGGTAGATGACTCTTGGTTGTAATACCAGCTCCTTTGACTTCTGGAATATCATGTTCCAAGCTCTCTGCTCCTTCAAAGCTGCTAAACATTACAAAACCTTCACTGTGGCTCCATGGTATTTGAATGGTTTCTTTCTAGCATCTTGAAATATTTTCCCTTTGACCTGGGAGCTCTGGAAGTTGGCTATAATATTCCTGGGAGGTTTCATTTTGAGATCTCTTTCAGCTGATGATTGGTGGATTATTTTTATTTCTATTTTACTCTCTGCTTGTAGGATATAAGGACATTTTTCTTTGAAAATATGAATGTTGCAATATGATGTTTAGGTTCTTTTTATCATAATTTTGAGGTAGTTTAATTTAAATTAAGAAATCAATTTGATTTCTTAAGAAATTTAATTTCTCAAGAAACAAGAAATTTCTTAAGAAAGAAGTTTAATTTCTTAAATTATTTCTCTTCAATCTATTTTCCAATGAGATATTTCACATTTTCTTTCATTTTCTTTTTAATCTTTTGACTGTTTTATTGTTCTTTATGTCTCATGGAGTCATTAGCTTCCACTTGGCCGATTTTAATTTTTAAAGAATTATTTTCCTCAGTGACCATTTGTATTTCTTTTTCCATTAGAGCAATTCTGTTTTTTTAAGAGTTATTTTCTTCAGTATTTTTGTGCCACTATTTTTTTTTACCAAGCCCTTAATTGTCTTCTCATAATTTCCTTCCTTTACTTTTTTTTATCTAATTTTCCCTTTACCATTCTTATTTGATGTTGAAAATCTTTTTTTATTTTTAAATCATATTTTATTTTCCCCTAATTGATATGTAAAAACAACTTTTAATATTCATCATTTTTTTTAAAGTTTTGAGTTCCAAATTCTATCCCTTCTTCCTTTCCTCTCCTCCTCCTTCCCTGAGACAGGAAGTAGTCTGATATAGGTCATACACACGTAATCATGTAAAACATTTCCATATCAGTCATTTTATGCAAGAAAACTCAAAGAGGAAAAAAACAAGGAAAGAAGGAAGAAAAAAGAAAGTGAAAAATGGTATGATTCAATCTATATTCAGGCAGCATCAGTTCTTTTTTGATCATATAAAATCTTATTTTAAAAAAAGGAAGTCAGTGACACCCTTTTTCCTTAGGGCTTGTCTGTATTGGGATGCTGGGATGGGGGGGTGTCAAGTGATAATGTAGTAATAATTCCAAATCACTGGGAAAAGAATAACAGTCCTTCCTCTATTAATTACTTATTTTTAGTTTTTAACATTCAGTTCTACAACATTTTGAGTTCCAAATTTTCTCCTTATCTCGTCCCTCCCCCCACCCTATGACAGTGTGCATTCTAAATACCCTTTCCCCTAATCTGCCCTCTCTTCTATCTCTCCCCCCCTTCTCGTATGCCCTTCCTCTTCTATTTTTCTGTAGGGCAGGACAGATTTCTATACCCCACTGCCTGTATATCTTATTTCCCAGTTGTATGTGAAAACAATTTTTAACATTTGTTTTTTAAAACTTTGGGTTCCAAATTTTCTCCTTTCCTCCTTTCCCACCTACCCTTATTGAGAAGGCAAGCAACTCGATACAGGCTATACATGTGTAGTCATGCAAAACATTTCCATAGTAGTTATATTGTGGAAAACTAACTGTATTTCCCTCCATCCTATCCTGCCCCCTGTTTATTCTATTCTGTCTTTTGACTCTGTCCCTCCTCAGAAATGTTTGCTTCAGATTACTCCCTCCCCCAATCTGTCCTCCCCTCTATCACCTCCTTGCTCTCTTACCTCATCCCCTCTGTTTTCCTGTAGGGTAAGATAGATTTCCATACCCAACTGAGTATGTATGTTATTCCCTTCTTAAGCCTAATCCAATGAGAATAAGATTCACTCATTCTCTCTCACCTTCCCTCACTTCCCCTGTAAAAGCCTATTCTTGTCCGTTTTATGTGAGATAATTTACCACATTCTACCTCTCCCTTTCTCCTTCTCCCAGTATAATCCTCTCTCGCCCCTTAATTTTATTCTCCAGATATCACCCCTTCATCTTCAAATCACCCTATTATCTATCTATCTATCTATCTATCTATCTATCTATCTATCTATCCATATAATTTTTTCCCTCCAACTACCCTAATACTGACAAAGGTCTCACAAGTTACAAATATCATCTTTCCATGTAGGAATGCAAACAGTTCAGCCTAAATAAGTCTCTTATGATTTCTCTTTCCTGTTTACCTCTTCATGATCCTCTTAAGTCTTGTATCTGAAAGTAAAAATTTCTTTTCAGCTCTGGTCTTTTCATCAAGAATGCTTAAAAGTCCTCTATTTCACTGAATGTCTATTTTCCCCGCTGAAGGATTATACTCAGTTTTGCTGGGTAGGTGATTCTTGGTTGTAATCCTATCTCCTTTGACCTCCAGAATATTATATTGCAATCCCTGCAGTCCTTTAATGTAGAAGCTGCTAAATTTTGTGTTATCCTGATTCTGTTTCCATAATACTTGAATTGTTTCTTTCTGGATGCTTGCAATATTTTCTCCTTGACCTGGGAATTCTGGAATTTGGCTACAATATTCCTAAGAGGTTTGCTTTGGGGATCAGTTGTTTTTCCAATGATATATTTCACATCGTCTTCTATTTTTTTTTGTTCTTTGGGCTTTGTTTTACAATGTCTTGATTTCTCATAAAGTTACTAGCTTCCATTTGCTACATTGTAATTTTTTAAGGAAGTATTTTCTTCAGTGAGCTTTAGGACTTCCTTTTCCATTTGGCCAATTCTGCTTTTTAAGGCATTCTTCTTCTCATTGGCTTTTTGGACCTCTTTTGCCATTTGGGTTAGTCTATTTTTTTAAGGTGTTATTTTCTTCAGTATTTTTTTTGGGTCTCCTTTAGCAAGCTGTTGACTAGTTTTTCATGATTTTCTTGCCTCACTCTCATTTCTCTTCCCAGTTTTTCCTCTACTTTTCTTACTTGCTTTTCAAAATCCCTTTTGAGCTCTTCCATGGCCTGGGACCAATTCATATTTTTCTTGGAGGCTTTGGATGTAGGAGGTTTGACTTCATTGTCTTCTTCTTCTGGTTGTATGTTTTGATCTTCTTTGTCACCAAAGAAAGATTTTATGGTCTGACTCTTTTTGTGCAGTTTGCTTATGTTCCCAGCCAATTACTTGAATTTTAAACTCTTTATGTGGGGAATGTACTGTCCCAAGCTTTGGGAGGTTTGTGCAGCTGTTTTCAGAGAGACCTCTAGGGACCTATAAATGTTCAGTTCTTCCAGAGTAGTATGATCAAGGGCAAGATGTTACTCCTATCCTGGCCTGTGCGCTGGTGTATGAATGACCACAAGCACTCTTTTCTGTCTTGGAACTGTGAGAAAGATTCCCTCTCTACCACCACTGCAAGCTCTACCATGCCAGCACTCCTTGCCCCAGCATTGCCACCTAGAACTGTGACCTAGATCCAAGTATGGGCAAAGCAACAGATGCCTGCCTCAGCACCAGCAAAGAGATCCCTGGAATCCCCATCTGATCAGCCACTCGATTTCCCTCTGTCTGTGGGCCAAGAGCTCCAGAAATAGCCACTTCCGTGGGGCTACTCCAGGACTGGGGCTGAAACCAACTTTCTCTCTCACTGCAGTAATAGACCTTCCCTACTGACCTTCTAAGTTATCTTTGGCATTTGTGAGTTGAGAAGTCTGGAAACTGCCACAGCTGCCCATGATCCAGTCCCCTGAGGCCTGTTCCAGGTTCACTGAGGCCTGGTGTTTGCCTGTGTGCCCATGCTGAACTGTGCTCCTCTCCCAACCTGGTGCAATAGACCTTTCCAATCAACCATCCAGGTTGTCTTGGGCTGGAAATTTGTTTCACTGTCTTTTTATGGGTTTTACTGCACTAGAATTTGTTTAGAGCCATTTTATAGGTATTTGGAGGGGTTTAGGGGAGAGCTTAAGCAAGTCACTGCTTTATTCCACCATCTTGGCACCCTTGAAAATCTTTTTTTCTCTTCCTGAAATTCTTGTTGGGATTGTGTCCAATTCACATTTTTCATTGAGGCTTTCTTTACTTGTAGCTGTTTTGACTTCATTGTCTTACGAATTTGTGTCTTGATCTTCCTTATCATTATAGCTGGTTTCTATGGTTAGGTTATTTTATTTTTATTGTTTCCTATTTGACATTGAATTTTATCTTAAAGTAGTGCTTTGTTCTCAGTGTGGGAGGTGGGGAGGGCATTGCCTCAAGCTTCAGGTTTTTTCACACTCCTGTTTTCAAAGTTACTTCTATGGTGGTGCAATTTAGGGAGAGGTGTCATCCCTGCATTCTGGTCCTTACTGTTAAAGGTCCCTGATCCCTTAGAATTACAATTAATACTGTTCCTCAGGGCCCCTTTTCACTTGGGACCGGAAATGATACTGTTTCTCAGGGTGCCTGATTTTTTTTTTTGCCCAAAAGTGATACTGCCTCTAAGAACTTCTGAAGTGCTCTTGCCTGAAAGTGTTCCTCTCCACCCTTGAACCACCACCCAGAAATGTGTATAGGCAAGGGAGTTGCCAAACAGTTGCCTCTCAGGACTCTCACTCTGTTGACTGAAGGTATTCTTCTCTGCCCTTGAACTATGACCCAGAAGTGAGTATAGGCAATAGAACTGTCAAATAGCATCTGGTCCTGCATCCAGTGCTAGCACAGGGGTCCCCTGTAATTACTTTCTGACTAGCTGCCAGGTCCTTTTACCATCTCTGGCTTGAGAACTTCTCAAGCTGCTGTTACATTTTTCTCCCCCAATTTGTCCCACCACTGGTGATTCATTCACATAGACTTTGGGTCAACTTCCACCCCAACATCACAGATCTCTCTTTCTGAACTCCTGTGTTGTCTTGGGCTGGAAGAATATCTGACCCTGACATTTTGTTGGCTCTGTTGTTCCACAATTCTATTTGAGGCACTATTTTAAATTTATTTGGAGGGGAATATGGGGAGAATTCACCAGAGAGCCTTCTCTACTCTGCCATCTTAGCTTTGCAAATGTGGTTAAATGAATCATTTTAAAGATGTTTGAAGTTACATTAAAAATGTTTCCAGATACTTTGTAATGGAAATTCTTTTGTTCACTTTGACTATATCTTTCTTGTAGCTAGAACCTGGAAAGAACACTAAAATGAAAACATGGAGACATAAATTCAAGTTCTATCTACACCACCAACCAGTTATGTGATTTGGGTCAATCCATTTCCTTTTTCTGGAATGCCTTGCTTTCTTCATTGATAAAATGGAAAGGAAGACCTAGATGATCTCTGTCATTCTCTTATTCTTTGCCTGTGTTTTGCTTACCCAGTGTTACAGCTGTGAGAATAATGTTATTTGAAATCCAGCCATGATAGCCACCTGACCTCCAGTCTTTCCCCAAACATTCCAATCCAACCTGCATATAATCCCAAAGTTAACGTATCTACAGGAATGTTTCCACTGTGTTACCTACACAAAAGTTTTTAATGGTGTGCTATTTCCTTGGAAAACTCTAAATCTCATAGAACAGAATTCAGGTTTTTCTACACATTCTGTATTTCTAGCTTTATCTCACATCACTCTCTTTCATGCAGCCTATGTTCCAACTAAACTAAATTACTCACTATTATAAGCATGATTTCTAGCTTCCACACTTTTGCCTGTCATTCCCTTTACTTCATCTCTGCTTGTTGAAATTATGGCCCAGTGCAATCCTTATATTTTCTATTAAAAAAAGACAAAAAAGAAAAATAAAATCAAAATAAATATTACATATCTAAAAAAGCTTCTTTTTTTTTGGATATCCCAGCTGGTAATGGTCTCCCTTTTTTTTGAACTTCCTTATTTTTCTTTCATTTTCAAAATTATGTCATTACTGAATCTCAGTAATAGATGAGCCTGATACCTGAATAAGAATCCCTTTTTATAGGATCTCTGGCAAGTAGCCACACAGATTCCACTTAAAGATCTCTGTTAATGAGGAATTCATTCCTTCTGAGACAAACCTATTCCATTTTGGGACAGCTCTAATTGTTAGAAGAGTTTTCTTTGCATCATGTTAAAATCTCTTCAACTTCCATCCTTTTTATTTTTCTGCCGAGAAAAAGAAAAAGTCTTCTTCATCAAAGACTTGAAAACAGCTACCGTTCCTCCAACCTCCAACCAAATCCTTGTCTGCTTGAGACTAAACACTCAGTTCCTTCAAGTAACACTCATATCAATCCCTTCACCAATCTTATTGCCTTTTTCTATACATGCTTCAACTTATCAGTGCCCTTACTAAAATATCAAACCCATCACTGAACACGGTGGGTCAAATGCAATTCAATCAGGGCAGAATGCAGATGTGCTGTTGCCCTTCTCATTTTGAACACAACATTTCTTTTCATGTATACTAAAATAAGATTAGCTTTCTTGGTTACCGTGTTATACTCTTGATTTGGTTTGAAAAATCCTTAAGGTTTTAAAAAACATTTCTATAAGACACTGTTTCATGAGTCATTTTAAAAGTTTTTCAATGATTTTATTTTTTTATATCACATTAATTTTCCAGCATATGTTTACTCCCATGTAAAACCCTCCACTGCAGCAACTTTACAAGCTGAGCAAAGCCAACCAACATGACAGCTTGACAGAAAATTCAGCATTTTGCCTCTATAGGCAAACTTTCCACTGATAGGGGAAAACACATTCCAAGGTCAATTCTCTGGGACCAAGATTCATCATGACAAAGTTCAGTTTTCCTTTAGTGCTATCTTAATTTACACTATTGCAATAATTTTGTATGCCGTTATATTGGCTCTGCTTTTTTCACTTTGAATCAAATCATACCAGTATTCCTACATTTCTTGGAGCTATTAATATTCATCATTTTTTAGTGCAAAATAATTTTCCACTGCTTTTATTTGCCACAGTTTGGTCAGCCATTTTCCATACTATGGTTATTCATTTTATTTACAGTTTTTGCTACCACCAAAAGTGCTGTGGATATTCCGTCTTCAACTTCCTTTGAGTCTGTGCCCAGAAGTGGGTTTTTTGAGTCAAACGTATGAATAGTTTAGTGACTTTTCTTGTATAATATCAAATTGTTTTCCAGAATGCCTTAACTGCTAAGCCTTTTTCATAGTTGTTGCCCAGTAATATCTCTTCCATTCTGCAAGTGGGCAATTGATTTTTAGAACCTAATTTATCCACAGGAAACATCTTATTAGATTCTTATCATTGTTCTAGCTCATTGTGATCTTCTGGGATCCTGAGTCTTTCATCCATGTTATCTATCATTACCAGCTTCAGGTCATCTGGACGTTTGAAAAGCAAACCATCTAAATCACTGATAACAATGTTTAAAAAAAAGAGTCAAGAGCAGCTTTCTTCTGCTCCCTATGAGAGAATTTCCTTTAAATTGACCATTAATTGTCCATTAATGATCATCAACTAGTCCTATATTCATCAAACCACACCAAGATCTAGTCCATATGATCACCAAGTTGTTGTGAATGACTTTGTAAAATGTCTTGCAGAAATGTAGATATCCTAAGTCTATGGTATGCATTTGATCTACCTATTTACTAATGGCCTATTGTTGACAAATTAATGCTAGCTTTGTTGAATGCCATTTGCTAAAGTTCTCACAAACTGCAATGCTACATTTAACATAATATTCTACATATAGTACAACATCTTCCATGTAGTAGTACCTATTTGTATCTGTTACTACATATGTTGAATGAAAGTAATAATGAATTGTTACAGTATGACTTCTTAATGCCAATCTTCTCTAGGAATATCACTATATACCATAGAAAAATGAATTATTTTCCCCTTATTCAGCCAATATACTTTAAGAAGGTTTTGATTGTTGTTTACTTCAGTGAATATAATTTGAAACTATCATTCCTTTCAACCTCCTCCTTCTCTTTCTGATCCTTCTTTCCCCTCTTCTGCTCCTTCCCATCCTCTTTCCTCTTCCTCCTCCTCTTCTTCCTCCTCTCTCATTTAATGTGATAAGATGTTCAATCAATCAATCATAGGCCCTAGATTTCATATTAAAAAAATGAAAGCCATTTGATGAAATGAGAGGGATGTCTGTTCTAATTAAAGAATTTCATCATGCCATCAAGGTCCTATATAAATATATTGATGTAAATGGAATAAGATTCCAGAAAATGCAGCAAGGGTGGCTTTCCAGCACACCCCTGAAGGGGAACACCTTTGACTTTGCCCTTGTCTTCATTCTACATTGCCCCCCTCCACTTTGGCCGGAGAGGGAGCTTTAGAGCTTTGAATGGTCCAGAGGATGTTTGACTTCCTATCTTCTCATCTGTGCCCTAACATTGTCTTATGATCAATGGATGCTATGTCCCCATAGAGAACTAAGGACAGATTGGACTTTTAGCTCCAGAAGGAACCCAGCAAAGAAAATAACCATGCCACAGGAGTACTGCTTGAGTACTACAAAAATGGGAGAAAAGGATTTTTGGCAACTCGAAGTTCTTAGTTAGCCCTTTGCTAAATGTACTCTTTAAGCTTGAGGCTATTTACCCCCAAGCTCTGTAATTGTAAGAAAGTGTGTCACAGATTTTCAAGGTGGGGGGTGGTTGTTGTTGGTGGTGATGGTGGTATAAAACCATCCCACTGACTCTCATGATAATGTGGGGTGGCTATCCCTAGAACACTAGAGGGGAGATGTAGCCAGTCTAGATGTGGGATCTCATCTCATCTATAAGAGTGAGAGTTGGGATGAAGATTCTCAGAGTAGGCTTATACAAATGTAGTGTCCCAAAAGTGTTAGCATATTTTTAAGCTCACTAGAGCTTAAAACATTTTTATTAAAGCTTAAGCTTATTAAACTTTAAAGCTGCACTAATTCTTTTGGGACATTGTATATGTGTGTATTGTGTCACCTGATCACACACCCATAATTTATTTGAACATAGAACCTATTTCATATTTGCCTTTGCATCCCCTGTAACTGACATGTGGCAAACGGTTAATATATTTTTCCCCCTTCATTCATCCATCCATTCACTTCTTATCCTCTTCCCCAACCCTTTAGGTTGAGTCTTCCCTTGAGTGTGCTTTCTACATTCTTTCCTTTGATAACCTTACTGATCCCTTAAAACTTCAACCCTAACTCTCTACAAACTCATTTTTATTTAGAAACTGGAGCACTAGTCTGAGAAT
Organism: Phascolarctos cinereus; assembly: GCF_003287225.1. Taxonomy (NCBI): domain Eukaryota; kingdom Metazoa; phylum Chordata; class Mammalia; order Diprotodontia; family Phascolarctidae; genus Phascolarctos; species Phascolarctos cinereus. The sequence continues at coordinate 193,884,232 of NW_027555958.1, read as the reverse complement.
CAAGACTTAGTTTTAAGTCTCCAATTCTGTCACCATCATGCTTTATGGTCCTAGGCCAGTCACTTAAATATTTTTGGTCTAAGTTTCTTTATCTGAAAAAACTAAGGGGGCTCAATCAAATGATCTTAAAGTTTTCTTCTAGTCTATGAGATCTGTGAATTCATAAGATAACTCTTACATACTTCTTTCTGACTCTAAACTATTTTCTGAACTCCAGACCTATATTCCCACTGTGTAAACAGACTGTTTTCATCGACTTTCCCTTTCTGTTCCTTTACCACGTTGTGCCCACTAACCATCTAGGCATGTAGATTGTCAAAGGATGCTTTCACTTTTATATTTTTAAAGATTAGTTTAAAAAAACTGAAATGCTACTGCTCTATGTCTGGTTGCCTACCTTTCTATAAGTTTCTAATCGATCTAATCAATATACACATGTAAATACTTTCCTATCTGGTAGAAATCATCCTTTCGTTTTTTACTTCTGTTTTTTGAAAAAAGCATTTTTATTCTTTTACATCATCCTACTCATGTTCCTGTTATAAATTTGAGCATCCCTCTTCATTTCAAGACTTATTGTTCATATTTAAAGGCCAGAATCAGAGTTCTGACAAATTCTTGGTTCAGATTTTTTGAGCAGGGAAGTTAGGCCCCAACTCCAAAAAATACATTCTGCAAACCACTGTGTTCCACCAGTTGTTCTTCTGGAATATAGAGTGGTTCACTTAAAAGAAATATTTTTGGGAAAAACACCACAAAGTACAAAGTGCCTAGTGCTAAGCAAAACAATTTCTAAACATATCCAAAATCTGGGAAAGAAATTAATCAGAAATATGCTTGGAGGTGAGTAGTGTTAATTCATTAATGTGAAATATTCTCTTCTCCTTCGAAAATCTTCGACTTTTGAACAATATTGATCCAATTGATTGTCAGTAGGCCACCTTGTAACCTCTCAGTAGAGGCAGAGTAAAAGAATGGAGGGGTACTTCATGCAGGTAGGTAGTTATTTGGCATAGTGGATGGAGTACTGGACCTGAAGCCAGAATGGCCTAAATTCAAATCTAGCTAGCTGCTTGACTCTGGACAAGTCATTTAATTTTTGTCTACCTCAACTTACCCTACTGTAAATTGAGGATAATAATAATACCTACCTGCTAGGGTATTGTAACTATCAAATTAGATAATAGCACAGTGCCTGGCACATAGTAGGTGCTTAATAAATGCTTGTTTCCTTCCTGTTATAGCTGACAAATAGCCAATAAATAAAACAAAGTTGATTGTTCACGCAAATAGGATGACAGATTTAGAGTTGGAAGGAACCATAGAGGTTATCTAGTCTAATCCTCTTATTCTGATAATAAGGTACTGATATGGACAGAACTGAGTTCAGTTTCTAAAAATACAAGTCATTCCCCAATTGATAAATGGTCAAAGGTTATGAAGAGGCAGTTTTTAGACAATGAATTCAAAGCTATCTATAGTCACGTGAAAAAGTGCTCCAAATCAGTATTGATTAGAAAAATGTCAAGTATAACAACTCTGAGATACCACCTCATACCTATCAGATGGGCCAATATGACAAAAAACAAAAATGTAGTAGTGGCAGCAATGCCATTACTATGTCTGTATCCCAAAGAGATTTTAAAAATGGGGGGAGAAAGAACCTATTCATACAAAAATATTTATAACAGGTTTTTTTTGTGGTGTCAAAGAATCAGAAATTTAGAGGATTCCCAACAATTGGAGAATGGCTGAACAAGTTGTGGTATATGATTGTGATGGAATACTATTGTACTATAAAAAATGTTGAGCAGGATGATTTCAGAAAAACCTGGAAAGACTGACATGAACTGATGCAAAGCAAAGTGAGCAGAACCAGGAGACTATTGTAAGAACAGTACTGCGTGATGATCAACTGTGAAAGATTTAGTTATTCTCAATAATATAGTCACCCAAAACAATTCCAAAGGATTCATAATGAAAAATGCTATCCACATCGAAGGAAAGAACTGATGGAGTCAGAATGCAGAGCGAAGCATACTAATTTTTCACTATTTTTATGTATTTTTTGTCTTTTTCTTTTGCAACATGACTAATATGGAAATATGCTTTGCATGATTGCACATGTGTAACCTATATGAAATTGCTTACTATCTCAGGATGAGAGCAGGGGAGAGAAAGAATTTGAAACTCAAAACTCTTTTTAAATGAATGTTAAAAACTGTTTTTATATGTAATTGAGAAAAAATATTATTTAAAAATAAAAATGAGATACTGATTATGAGAGACATATAGTGACTTGGCCATGATCACAAAGGTAGTAGGTAGTAAAACCATGATTATAGCCCAGGCCGTCTAACACCAAATTCAGCACTTTCCACTGTACCGTGATTCATTGCCTTATTTAACTTTACAGGTAATTTTGTAAAGCAGTTAGATGGTACAGTGGATAGAACACCGAACCTAATGTCAGGGAGATCTTAGTTCCAATCTGGCCTCAGATATCTATTAGCTGTTTTCCCCTGAGAAAAGGATTTAATCTCTCTCTTTTCAGTTTTCCATCTAAAAAATGGAGATAATAATAGCAATTACCTCTCAAATGAGGATTAAAATGTGAATACTTGTAAAGTACTTTGCAAAATTTAAAGCACTATATAAATGCTAGCTCTTATTGCCAATTGACCACAATAATAAACTATTTCCCCCAGGGACTATATAAAAGCCCAGCATGATGAAATGAATCTCTCTGTCTGGGGGTGGGAATGGAGATGGCAAGTGTATGTTTCTAATAAATGAATCAATGCAATGTACTTATTGTGTGCCAAAACACAGTTCTAAGCAATGGGGATACAAAGAGAAAAACCTGAGATAATCCCTCTTCACAAGGAGCTCGTAGTTTAATTGGAAGAGACAATATATAAAAGAAAATTGAACTGAAAGCCTGAGAAAAAGCTCCAGATTTCCTAAGCATGTAGCACTGGTCCTTAGGTTACATAGGTAGTTAAGATGATAGTGGCAGGGGCCTTGAGGATATAGAAGAAAGGCAGATATTAAGGCATGGAAGATTTTAAGAGTAGATGGTAAGGCTCAGTAATTCTACATCTCTTAGGAAGGAATGTAGTTATTGGCTCCCATCTCATCCAAGTCCTGTGAGTAGTCAAAGCAAAGGGAGAAGTCAAGATGGGAGGGTACTCCTAATGGTATGAGAGAAATGATTATTAAATAACCAATTATGGGAGAGACTCAGGGTTTTTTCCTTTCCTATTTCTTCATTCTCTACTAGGACAAACCACCGTCTGAAGGACATTGCTAATGATGAGTCTGGATTAACTTTCTCTATAATCTTGTTCAGACTCCACCCAAGTGGGGAAGCACAAGAGATTCTACTCAGGCCTGGGATCCTTAGTCTAGATTGCCCAAGACTGGAGGTGGTCTGGGAGTAAGTGGCATTATTAGTCACAATCCCCAGCCCCTCATTAGAAAAGGTCCACCTCTCATTATAATATTCTTTCTCTCATTAATTACTAACCAATCAGAGTTGATTGTCATCTGTCTGGAACACCTACTCTTCCAAGGTCATATAAGGGTCAAGAAGCCACCATGATCAATTGGTATTTAAGAGTGCTGCTGACCCCTTTTATTAATTATCCACTAGCGCAACTAATACAATAATTGATTACCCAGAAGTTCTCTCTCTCCCTCTCTCTAAAACTTTTTATATGTTGCAGATGGAAGCTCTTCCTGTCTAGCTGCCCTCAATGAGTTCTGGGTTGGCCTGGGACTGAGGGAGGACTTAAGGAGTGGGAAGTACCTAATGATGTATGTCATTACATTTTTGTGATTGAAATTGTTCTAATAACATGAATTCAGGATGGCGGTGGGGGAGTGGGTAGGGAGGGCAAACATCTGGCAGTCCAGAGGTAGAGAAGTATTTCTATTGGCTTTCAGAAGTTCCTATAAGTTTAGCTCTACCAAATAGGAATCTAGGAGTAGACCTATTGTTATATATCTTGAGGAATTGTGTGGAGGGAAGAAGTCATGAAATAAGTATATAGAGGGATGGGCCCATGAAGGGCTTGTTAGTAAATAATGAGTACTAAGCTCCACCTGGAGTGATTTTTCCATCAAGGGCTAAAGTAGCCTAAAGAAACAATATGTAAAATCTGTTCTAGGTGAGTAATTAGAAGAAAAAAAGATGAAAGGCAAGGTGGAAAGTTGAGCAGTTTCCCAAGGGGCCAAAGACTGGAAACTTCCCTAATAGTTTGAAGAGGGATAACCCAAGGTCTGAAGCTTGAGGAAGTATAGGAAAGTGTTCTTTCTTTTCTCAAAGGGTATTTCCTAAGGGATTGGGACAGGAGAAGCATAATAGGATATTTTCCAAATGTGGTCATTCAGTTGAAGGTAACATATCTTGAGATGGCCCAACTAGATGGGGACAATATAACACAAAAGTACTTCATTCATGTCTATGCTTCTTTTGTCACAGTGAGGGCTACAAAAAATAGATTTTGGAGGTCTAGAAATGACAGGCTCGGACAAAAAACAAATAAACAAACAAAACAACAAAAAAGCAGGGATGGAAACCAAAGGATAAGCATTAAGACTGAGCAAACAGATATAGATAGGAGAGAGTTGGGGAGAAAAGACTAGATGTTCTTTAGCTAGTATTAAGGACTAGGATTAAGAAATAAGAACCTTTGTAAACTTTGAACAAGTGTTTCCACTTTTTATCTATTGCAGCCCTCTTCACCCACTCCTCCATTTAGGGCTTCTTAGCTAAGCACTTCAGAATGGCATAAAGGTACTTGTTTGTTACCATCAGTGTTCTGCAGAAGGAAGACAAGATCCCCTCATCATTTCTTTTCATAAGATCCCTGAGTTTGGGGACTACCAGAAAACTATGACTAATGGAAGCAGTTTGAAGCTTTCAGGAATATTAGTCAGAGGAGAACCGAGCTTGCTGGTAGGAAAAAAAATAGTGTAGAAATTGTGTCTGCAACAAGACTTCATGATGTAGGAGGCAGGGAAACTAAAAATGGGAAATGAAGAAGCCAATCTTAACTATTCATAAGATTGTAAAATACTCACAATTCTTACACTCAATCCATCAATCAACTAACAAGGTTTTCTTAAGTACCAGTTATATTCTAGGTACTATACTAGGCCTAGAGATACTAAAACAAAAACGAAACATCCTCTCCTTCATGTAGCTTACATTTTGTTGGGAGACTTAGCATGTACATGTAAGTATATACAAACATAAATAAGAGGAAGCTAAGTGGCGTGACGATTAAGAGTACTGGACTTGGAATCAAGAACACCTATCTCAGTCACTTACTTAACTGTGTGACCCTGGGCAAGTCATTTAACCTCTCTTAGCTTCATTTTGCACATCTGTAAAATGGCAAATAATAGCAACACCTACCTCATAGGGCTGTTGTGAGAATCAAATGAGTTAATCTATGTGAAGTCCTTTGCAAACACTAAAACACTAGATTGTTGTTATCTGTTATGTAAATACATACAAAAAATTGTGATAGTATATTGTGAATTGTCATTGCTTAAGTGTTTATTTAGTGTTGAATAAGTGAACAAATCACTCCTATGGCAACTCCAAAACTGAATCTCAGTTTTCTTTTGTGCCTTCAAAGGTTTAATATTTTCCTTTCATTGGGGAAGAATAGAGCCTTCTCTGGGCTGCTAGGCAGCAAAGTGGATAGAAAGCTGGGCTTGGATTCAGGAAGACTCATTTTCCTTAGTTCAAATCTGGCCTTAGACATTAGCTAGCTGTGTGACCATAAGCAAGTCTTTTAACCTTGTTTGCCTCAGTTTCCTCATCTGTAAAATGAGCCGGAGAAGGAAATGGCAAACCATTCCAATCTCTTTGACAAGAATACCCCAAAATGGTGCCACAAACTGTGAGATTACTGAAATGACTGAAAAACAAATAGCCTTCTCTATTAGAGGAACCAGAAGAATTCTAGAAACCAGTACACATATCCTGAAGCCATTGCTTTTGTTCATTGATCCCAAGCAGAGTCCTCACCTCTGTTTTTTGCTTAAGCTAAGGACGTACAGATCTTCCCAAAGCTCTCTCAAATCACTGATTGGTACTGAGAGTCAACAATTTAATTTGTTTCATCCCACAGTTTTAAAGCAACTGACACAAAGGACCCCATATTTCTTTTGGCTTTATGAGAGCTATTGCACCTGTGATTGATTGCTACTTAATTGTTGGCTGTTCACAAAGGCCATCTGCGAGAACATAAATTAGATCTGAGTTGATTGTTAGGAATGTTGGGACTTTCCTGGAGTATGCACCAAACATTCACCTTCTTTTACCCCTGAGTTAATCAAGATTCTACTTAAACTTACTCTTATGCACACTCAACATTTCAGTAGTCCTCAACCACACTACATCACTAACCAAATTTGATCCTCTAAAAACATACAATCTCTACATAAAGTTACATTTTAGTTTTTAAAAGCCCTCACCATATCTACTGAAAATTGAACCTAAAAAAACAAATCTCATGAATTAAGATGGGTGCTATGTCAAAGAGTCCTCATTCTATTTTGCCCTTTTTTAAAAATCTCATTTTTCTTGTGTTACACTTTTGTAACATGTTGGTTTCATACCACTTGCTTTTCCTTCTGCTCACAGTTTCTTATGGGCATTTGGAAGCCAAGGGGCAGATTGGCCTGGCTCCCAGAAGCAAAGGCAAGCTGACAATTTGGAACCCAAGCAGGAATGTGAAAATGGAGGCCTGGATTAACAGCAGGGTTGCTCTCTAACCAGAGAAGTCTTTTTAATGATGGGAAATTTCACTGGCAGAGATGGGGGGGGGCAATGAGGAAGGGAAATGATTATCAGAGGACATAGCAATTTCCCCCAAAAAAATTTAAATAAGACTAAGTGGTAGTGAGTCATTCTTTCAAATCATACCCTGATTACTCCACATGAAAACTATGTCAACTCATTGATACAGAAGACTCTCCAGTGAAGCAGATTGCAACCCATCCATCCCTGCCTTATGACCCTTTTCTATGTCTTCTCATAAGTTTGCCAAAGTGTGACTACCCAATCATGGATAACTTCTAGTAATATGGAAAGGACACTAATGGAGCACAGAGTCCATTCATCAATTATCCTTGGTGCTTACCATTCTCTACAATGCATGAAATCTTTTATGATTCCCACACCCCAGCCACTATGTCTCCCCTTCTTCAATTTGCTCTCTGTTTATTGTAGTTAGATTTTGTATATAACTACATATGTACATTTTTTTTCTCCCCAGTGGGATATAATTCCCTGAAGGTAGGGACTTTCACTTCTGTCTTTGTGTTCCTAGGACCCAGGAAAATACCTAGCACAAAATAGGTGCTTGATAATTTTTTTTGAGTGATTGCCCCAAGATCAGCCCATTTCTTTTGCTCATACATTTCTTTGATGACATCTTTTATTTTGGTTCTTCTTCATAGTTGCCCAGGCTCATAATTAGTACATATCAAAGGCCCAAATTCAATATAAACCTTCCTAATCTAGCACTAGCTAAGTGGTAAAGTGGATAGAGCATTGGGCCTGGAGTCAGGAAAACTCACCTTCTTGAGTTCAAATCTGACTGCAGACACTTACTAGCTCTGTGACCCTTGGCAAGTTACTTAACCCTGTTTGCTTCAGTTTCCTCATCTGTCAAATACTCTGGAGAAGGAAATGGCCAATCATTCTAGTATCTTTGCCAAGAAAACCCCAAATGGGGTCAAGATGCATTGGACATGACTAAAGCAACTCACCAGCTACAATCTAGCATTCTATCAATAAGGTCAAAATTTTTTCATAATGATATTAAGACCCTTTCATTAGTAAATATTCATAAATATAACCAGCATAAACAAAAGCTCTTTAGGGCATCCTCAATTTTTGAATATAAAGACCAAAAAGTTTGAGAACTGCTACCCTGTGCTATGGTGTACATCAGTGGTGTCAAACTCAAATAGAAATGGGGCCACACATAAAGATCCCTGCATAAAGATCCCTGTGGGCCACATTTTGACTCAGAAAACCACATATGCTTATACATTTCTTTTTTTATGAATGCATCAACACATTGGAATCAGATAGGAACTGCATTTTAATCTGGTTCAGACGTGTGGGAGTATTGTGGGCCATATGCAACTATTGGTTATACATCATGGTTATCATCAAGTATTTGAGCATTTGTGCATTGCACAAGGGAGGAAGTATTTACTAAGCACATACCATGTGCCAGACACTGGACTAAAAATATCATCTCATTTAATCCTCACAACAATCCTAAGAGATAGGTGCTATTATTGTCCCCATTTTGAAGTTTGGAAAATTGAGACAAAGGTCCAAGAACTCCCACTGCATCCTGGGCCATGTGAGTCATCCTGATTTTTGTTTTACCACTGGACTTTGATGACTCTGGAAGAGAGAGTGAGGCTGATGACTGCCCAACTCTGCCTCACTTAAATCCAATTCATGTGCAAGTCATGACAATGCCTCATGAGGTCATCGGTCCTCTTTCAAAATGAAGGATGAAAAAAAATTAAAAAAAGAAAATGAAGGAGGAACAACCATAGGTTGGCCCTTATGGTCTCTTGATCTTTTCCAACTCCATGGTTCTATAAGTCTGGATGAAGGAGAGAAATGATATGTGCAAGGCACTGAGGGATTAAAAGTCACTTTGGAATTCAGTTAGCAAGTTTAAACCACTTTATTTGGAATATATTGGAAAGAAATAGGGCAACTATGGCAATAGTTAGGAGTGAGTAGGAGTTAATGGTTAGGAGGCTCAATTTAAGAAGTCAGTATCAAATGTTTATTGAATCAAATTGAATTGCTCTTATGAGCAATAGGCAGCCATTAAGAATTTTTGAGTGGGAGAATAAATTTCACATACTCCACTTTCCTCAACTTTCATAAAGTAGTCTTCATACTTCCCAACCAGTCTCCTTGCTTTTCCTGGTCATTTCCTTGACATGAACATCTGCCAATAACCTTAACATTCCCTCTCTAGCCCTCAGTCCTTTTACCTTTAAAATGAGCAAATTTAGCATAGACCAGATAATTTCTAATGTTTCTTCCAGTTTTAATTCCTGTAATCCTTATTTGATGTGATATCAGTAAAAAATAGATCTTCATAAGATGACATCTTGAGAGAATTTCTATGACATCATTGGTAATATAAATTTTAAAGGTTGTAAGTTCAGAAGCATTTCCAAAATCTTTTATTCAATAAACACGTATAAAGCACCTTTCATATATGAGCAATGACACTAGGCACTGTAATATTTTATAGTACCCTCTCGCAAGCATTGAGGTTGGTAGAAATAATGGAGGTAAAAATACGTGATTCTGTTTAGATATTGTCCATCCACTTTGGGCTCTCTGAAATGTAAGACCTATTTATTTCCCCTGTTCCTTGTTTTTCTTTTACCTTGGAGCTGTTTCCACACTTTATCCTGCTTCCACTGGAAGAAATAGATCCTCTTCTATATTTTCATAGGCTCAAAGATTAATTGGAAAGGGCTTTAGAGGCCATTGAGTCCAAATCCACACCTTCCCCAATTTCATGTATGAGAAAACTGAGGCCTGATAAGTTAAATGACTTGCCCAAGGTTACACAATTAGTGTTTTATTTATAATCTATCCAGTCATTCAGATTTTAAGCTCTTGAAGGCAGGATTTTTTTTTTTTTGCTTTTCTTTGTATCCCTAGCACTTAGCACAATGCCTTGCACATAGTAGATAGTTAATGAGTGCTTGTTAACATAATTCATTTATTCATTTATTTGTGTATTAATTAATTAATTTGTTGCTACTACAAGTCACTAAGAGGAAACAGTTTGTTTAAAATAACAAACTGAAAAAGTTAAAAAGTAATTAAGGTCTGAAAAGCTAATCTGGGTCTTCTAGGCAATTGTAATGGAATTCTAATTGTTTAGGATTTATACTATCAGCATTATTTTAAAGATAAAGTAACAATCAGCAACTCCTACCAATAGAAAGAAAACCAGTAGAGAGGTTTAGTATCCCTGAGACACTTTACATACATAATTTGATTCTTCCAATAGCTATTTGAAGCAGTTACTACAGGGTGCACTCATTTTGCAGGCAGATACTTAGCTTTAGAGAATATAAGTGTCTAAAGTGTTGATTTAGAGTATGCCCTGATCAAACTGATGAGCTTAGGACTTTGGAATTTTTACAAGTACCTCACTTGGGAGGATGCATCACGCTATGGGTACCTATTTTTATGGGACATACTGAATTTCTTGCTTAAGTCTTAGTGATTGTGGCTGGTCCTAATATTAATGTATTGCCCTGGACTTTAGAAGACTGGCTTTTGTGGGAGGAACCATGTTCTTTGTGCTTGCCTTTAAAAAAGAGCTGGCAGACAGTAAGAGAAACATCATCACTATCATCATTATCACATCATCATCATCTTAACATTTGTATGGTAATTCGAGCTTTGCAAAGTACTTTGCATATGTTATCTCATTTTATCTTTACCACAGCCTGCCTGGGAAGTAAGTGCTATTATTATTCCCATTTTACAGATGAACAAACTGAGGCAGCCACAAATTAAATGACTTGCCTAGGGTCACACAGTTAGTAAATGTCTGAGGCTTGGTTGGAGCTCAGGTCTTTCTGATGCCAGGTCTGACACAGTGAATAATATGATGGACTGGGAGTGAAGAAGCCTTGCTTGGGTTCAAATCTTGCATCTATCAGCTTCTTAAGTGTTTGATCTTAGGCAAATCACTTAATCTGTCTTTACCTCAGTTTCCTCATATGTAAAATGAGACGATCTGACTCTAAAGGTAACTTCCATCTCTAAAGTTATGATATTATGAGTTCTGCCAGCCTAATTTTCTCTTTTCCACCTTTTATCTGAAGAGATCCTAAGACTGTAAGTGTGACAGAAGGTGTCCGCCCTCACCTGTTCAAGAGCTGTTAATATCTGCTAAGAGAAGTACTTTCTAATCTGGACAAAGAGAGTTCCTGGAAATTTTTGTTCATTAACTGTAGTCAGCTCATTACAGCATGAGAAGTTCCACAGTCCAGATATCTAAAAAAAAGAGGGATTTCTTAGTTAGTGCCAGACTCAGAGGTTGCCTAGTGAATAGCCCCAAGTTCAAAAGTTTGGAAATGTGACTTAGGAGCAGTAACAAGTGACTGAAACAATGAGATGGAGGAGCAGGGATAAAACCTTTGCACTCCACAGATGTTATAAGGTTCTAACAGGAAAGGAAATTGATTATGTAGTAGCCCCAAGTGTATTTCTTTTATTCTTGGGAATTTCAATCCCTCAAAGGAATGTCATAAGATTGAATATATAGGTTACTATAGGATTAAAGAAAGATTCTCTGGAATGTCAGGGCATTGAATGTCTAGTAGCCCGTAGTTCATTTCCTTTCCAAAGGTGAGTACAAATTTCGTGGTTATGCTTACTATGAAGGTCTTTAGAAAATATTATGAAAAGGAGAAAGAGTGAGAGAGGGAGGGAGGGAGGAGAGAGAGAGAGAGAGAGAGAGAGAGAGAGAGAGAGAGAGAGGAATTTTGTTGATTATTTATGAACCGTTATGTGTTTTATGTACTTTTAATGGGCTCATGTGAGTGCTTTTCATCTTCTGTATTTTTTGTCAAATGAAATTGCAGACTGTCCTATCCTTAATCTATGCATTTTAATGGTGACTGCTTATATGAGAAATAAGGATCCTTCTTACAGAAATCTTTGGCAAGTTAGACATGAATTTTTATTTTCCCATTGCAAATTCCAGGTAGCATCAATGAAAGTTGAAAAGACGATGATACTTTAGGTCCATATTCAAGATTAGATTTAGTCTGTGTAAGTCAAGAAGCTACAGCATTGGGCTGCAGGTTACGTGTGTCTTGCTCAGAAACTCACCACTACTAATTGTCAGAGGCAAGACTTTCCCCCAGTCTTCCAGATACCAAATCCAGAACTTTATAAAATATTCCATGGCTCTGGAAATCTATTACATTTTCTGTACACAAGGTGTACACACTTTTGAGATGAGTATAATTTTAAAAGGTTCTTTTAAAGCATAGTGGGGGTAAGAAAATTGAATTAAATATGTTTTAATGTAAGATAAATTGTATCTGTATAATATTTTCCACAATATTTTTACTTTTATATCACTCAACATGTTAAGGACTTGGAATTTTGACATCACAACTCGTCTATAACTTAGTATAAAGCCTTAGAGGGTTGTCTGATGCTCAGAGAGGTCAAATCACTTGTCCATGGTTACAGAGTTAATACATGTCAGAAGAACGACTTGGATCCAGGTCTTTCATCCACTTTAGTCCAACACTCTTGCCTACTGTAATACATCGTCTTTCTTTGCCAGTTAGAGTTGTCTATTTCTCTTTAAAGAATTAGAAACATTTTAGAATTGAAAGGGATTTTAGAAGTTGTCTAGTCTAACCTCCACATTATGCAGGGGTGGAAAATGAGGTCTCTAGAGGTGACACAGCCAGTTGATTAGTCAGTTTCAGGACCAGTAGTAACTAAGAATCTTGACTTCTTGTCCAATGTTGTTTTTACTCCTTTGAATAAAGAGAATGAAACTTTTTTGTTTTGAGGGAACAGACCCCAGAAACATAGCTTTTTTTTTATACCTGTGATGTCTATTAGTCTTCTAAAAGAGCTAAATGATGTCAGTATGAAAGAATGGATTGCTTCACTTTTGAGATAATTCAGTTGATGTGTGTAAGTTTATTGAATACAATGCCTTTTAATGGACATTAGTTGTGGGGAAAACTACAGCACACACTTTGGAATGCATTGCATCTCTTCCCTTTGAATCCTCATCTGTTCTTGATTACTGTCTGCTCCTAATCTGCCAGACTGACTCAGTGGTTGAAACCAGCTCAGCTTCTGTACTAAATGTAGAGTAGGCAAACTAGAAAAACTAGTCTTTACTACCCCAGAACTATAGGGGTTCTTGGTCATTGTTGTGTTTGTATATCAACCACAATTCAAGTTAAAGATTAGAAAGTTCTAACAACTTTAAGAAGATTCTTTTTAAGAGTAAAAATAAACCTCTGATGTATCTCTATTTCTGGTAAATGTATATTCAAATAATGTGTATGGTCTGCCTACTAGGTTAGTTGTCAAAACTCCCGACAATGTTAAAATAAGTTAAAGTGTTGAAGAGTAAGTAACCCTTTAAAATTCATTGCAAGTCTCCCAGACAAGGTTAGCCCAGGTTCAAGATTCCCTGTGGGAATAAATCTACTCACACTGTATCCCACAAGACTTCATCAATGTGTTTCCTTTTACTAGCAGCCATCCAAAACAATTATTTCAAAGCAAATGCATTTGATGAAAAAGCACAGAGAAGAAACGATAGAACATTCCATCCATAAAGATGAGATAGTCTTCCACAAATAGAAACACCATAAGCATGAATGGTGGACACACATAAGGAACATTTATAGAGAGGCAAGCACATTAGGATGACATTTGTTCAAAGTTTGTGGTTAACTCAGGCATCTGCTGTAGGGCCACCAGTGTCTTTTCGTGATATTATTACAGTCCTGCTGCTCTTCCATGGGTTATAGTCATTGTCAGGCCTGTGATCATGGTATATAGTCACTGTGGTATTTGGCTCTCTGCTGGTCTTAGATAGCTTTTGCTTGACAATATCTCAGTGGTGCCATGCTCACTGATAGGCTTGACTCCACTGTAAATGAAGTTGGGTAGCTTCTCTCTAGTTCTACCTTTTGACTTCAACTCAGTTCCTCAGGTGAGACTCTTACTCTTCATCTGAGGAGAAAAAGTGGGCTCTGCCATTTATCTTTTAGTCCTTTTAGCAAGCTATATCCTATCTTAAAGTCCATGGTTTAAGTTATAGCTCTTGTAGATAGGCAAAGTAATAACACATCCAACCACTGGATTAAGAGAAACCCCTTAGTGGTGTTTATTCCTATAAGGAAAGTGTCTGTTCTCAGATCCTTAGCTTGAAATAAGTGTCTCCTATTCAAAAAGGAGATTTTTGGGAAACAAACTGTTTGGAACACAGGACAGTGTCTGCTAAACAGTGTCTTCAAACTTAATGCTATTTTTTAATGCAAACTTCTGCTGCCTAAGTTCAGAGTCTCTGATTGAAACTTTATTCCAGTTTAGGTTTAGAAAAGATATCCAATTACTATATTGTAAATAGTCAGCATCAGTTTAGACACTTGTTTTTCCATAATTGGCAAAAGCTCTATAGGTACAGAACTTTTCAGGATACAAATGATTAGGACTGAGAGGAAGGCAAAGCACTAGATAATAAGCCCAGGGGCTAGCACCATTCTTTCAGGGGCAGCCTGAGCTCAGATACCTTGAGAGTAGCAAGCCCCAAAACCAAGGAGGCAGACTAAGACAATAACCAGGTATGTTCTATCATTAGTGGAGTTTCTGCATTCTGTGTGCTACTCTGCCCAGACAAAGCCCCCATGGCTAAAATATTTCTACCACCTCTTACTCTCCCAATCCTCGATTTCTTTACTTTCTCAGAGAAACCAAAACCTGCACAGTCACTAACTTTCCTTTCTTTCATCCCTATTCACTTCTATCCTACTCTTCTCAGCTACCCTTTCAAATCTGTGTAATTCATCATTTGCCCGATGGAATGCCAATTCCCAATTCTGTAATTAACAAACTTCCCTTCATTTTAGATTTCTCCACATTATAATCCTTTATCATTTTCTGACATGAGAGTTGAGTCTCCTCCCACCATCCCTAAAGGTATTGACTTTCTAGCCATTTTTCCCAGTATAATTTGTGCCTTCTTTTATAGCACCATCTCTCCTTTCTTTCACATGTTGGTCCTGGATGGATACATTATTTTTGCTCCACCTTGGCAATTTGGATAGCCTCCATCAATCAATATTTTCTTTTTTGGGATGGAAGTTCTTATTGCCCAACCTAGACACTAGTGGCAGTTATGAATCAGCCCCAAGTTCATTCTCCCTCTTTCCAGGTTCACAGCCTTCCTCTCCAACCCAACTTCTGCACTTATACAAGGGACTTCATCATATATTGATGCTCCCTCATACACTCTAGTCTCCCAGTTCCTCCATCTCTTCAATTCCCATGACTTACCCTAAATCAGCCATTCACAGAGATGACTGCATCTCTTGACCTTGACATCACACATAATTAAATATACTTCCATGATCAAAACTTCTGAAATTCTTCTACCACTTTTAACTTCCTATCATTCAATTTCTCACTATATCTTACTCCTTCTAACTCTATTCTTTCATTTCAGCATCACCATAGTCCTTGAAAGCTCAGTACTTTTCTAGCTAATTATCCCTACTCTATCTTTATTTTCTTCTTTTTCCTATTTCAACCTTGTGGATAGCCAGCTCAACACCATACTATCCTGTAATCTTGATCCCCTTCTATCTTGTCCTGTCACTTTTTGTGATTTGAAGAATTTTAATTTTTGGATTACTTTTACCATCTTTCTTCTCTACTTGTAGCCGTGTGTTGCCAAATGGAGTGGTATGCGTCTTTACCTACTGGATCCACACAATTTTATTTTAGCTAATCTTAATTGATGCTCCCACTGGGGCAAGGCCTCTATACTTTCTTAGAAAATATGTACATAGCACTCTAAGGTTTACACAGGATTTTTCATTCATGGTGTTCCTCATCTATCTCTTTCTTGTTCTTTTCTTTTCTTTCTTTTTTCTTCTTCTTGATTAAAGCTAATATTAGAGACATGGGCAATTTGGTGTAGTGTATACAGATTTGGTTTTATAGTGGAGAAGATCTGGGTTCAAATTCTGCCTGTAATATATACTCTCTGCATGACTTTGGGTAAGTTGAGACCTCCCTAAATAGCACTCTAAGATTATACTTTGCAGGAAAAGTGCTGACCTGTCCTGGTGGAGAGAGTTTCCTCACATAGGAGATCCCTATGCCAGTAAAATCACATGACTACTCCCTGTTTCTTATCTCTAGATTAGAACCTGGGTGGGAAGAGTTTGAAAAGCCAAAAAGATCAAAAGATAGGCATGTATTAAGCACCTCTTTCATGCTAGACACTGGGGACACACAAGTCCAGAATAATACCTGCCTTCAAAGAGATTAGATTCTAAAAAAGAGAGGTACCACCCATATAGAGAGCATATAAACACATAAAAAACAAACATAAGGTAACCATGAAAGGGAAGACCATAACTATAGGCTTGAGGGAGGAAACAGGCAATTAGCTCTGGTCATACAAGTTGTGAGTCTGACATACTTTAAGAAATTCTGGTGAAAATTCTAATAGTTGGGTGATGCAAATTGGAGTTCAGGAGATAAACTAAGGCTACATGGATACAACTGGCAGCCATCTATATAGAATTCTTAGAAAAATTCCTCATAATTCTTGGTTTATACCCCTTCTTGTAAGTCTGTGTTCCCAAACTCTGTTTTACCACCTCTTTATCTTTAAAAGCTATAGGAATGGTGAAGAAGCTACCTCACTTTTAAGGGGGACAGGAAAAAAAAAGCTAAGTGAAACAGGCCTTCTGTCTTAATTGATTATATCTGTTTACTGCATTTCAGGTAGCCCTAGTAGTCTATTTACAATTAAAAGATAATTCACAGTTATGTAATTCTTTGAGGTTTACCTCATTTAAAGTCTTCTAATGCCTCATCCAACTACAGAGGTTACTCCAGGTTCTCAAAGGCTATATATACAAACTCTGGAAGGTGCTGTTAACCTGGAAAATGTTCAAGTTTTGGCCTAAGGATAAATTAAATACATATCCATAAGGTCCCATAGAAGTTTTATTTTTAATGTAGTTTTCTATGTATTCAATGGTGACTTTTCACCTATTGGGTAAATAATAATACATTGTTTCTAATATGATTTTAAAGGACATCTATCCCCTATTATGATCATTATTACTAGTTTTATTTCTCAACTGACAACCTTCTAGTCTCTATTTTAACATTTTTATATAAATATTATTCTACCTAGGTTTTCTCATAATGCAATATTTCTTGTGTCTACTAGAAATATCCAATCTGAAATATATTGAGGCTTTCATTCACCTAATTGTACATCATGATGCAGTCTTCCAAATGTTTTGTAAACAATTTTATAGAGGTTCTTGCTTCTAAGAAATGCTGTTTGGTGATGAAGGATTGCTGGTTTGTTCCAAGGGAAAATTATTACTGTGTTTACTTAACATTTTCAAGGCATATCCAAATGCTCTTAGCACTTTTAAAAAACACATTAGTCTTACTGTCATAGATTTAATATAATACTTATATGCATATGTATATGCATGTGTATGTATATACCCACATGCATATCTCACTCTATCTACCTATCTATTTATATTAGAACAACCACTATACAGTATTTGGTTGGTAAGGGTAAAGTAGAAAATGGGACAATCCAGGTGGTGTTATTGAATTGCAGATTGACTCTAAAGCAAGAACTTCTGGGAAAGCTGGAAACAACTTAATAGAAATTATGTTTCTCCCCACGTTATATTATAATTCACAATGAAATGGATATGCAACCTTAGCATAACAATTATAATAATGATAACAAAAAGGAAGAGAAGGCAAAGGAAAAGAAGGCTAAATTGGAGAATAGAAGAAGATACCATTCACAACTATGGGTAATTAACAAAATGATAAAGGTGATCCTAAAATACACAAAAACAAATTTTAGCTACTTGAAATTTTAAAAAAGCTTTTTTGTAAACAAAATAAATTAAGTTAGAATAAGAAGGAAAGCTATCAGTTGGAGAAAAATCTTCACATTAAACATGTTTAATGGGAGTCAAGATGGCGGAGTAAGAGGTGAGTCACTGTTCCTTCCCTTAATAACCTCTGAAAGCCCAGAAAATATCACCCCAGGAAAAACCCTGGAGCAGCTGAACCAAAAGAAAGATGGGGTGCAGCAGTCCAGTAGCCCAGGTATCTTGAGGGATTAACATGAAAGGCCCCTCTTACCCTGGGGAAAGGGGAGCAGTACAGAACAGGAGGCATCCCAGCAAGCTAGCAGAAAGCCCCATCTCAGCACACCAGGAAGAGATCCAGAAGCCCACATGGTGGAGAAGGCAAACACCAACACCAGTGAGGGTGGGGGAACCAGTGGGAAGCAACTTGGAAAGCCACCAGATGCCTGGGAATTCTACAGCAACTGGCTCTCCCAGTGCCTCAGCAAAACTAAGGGAAGCAGTGCTCCAAGGGGCCCAGGCAGATAAATATCCTAAATATCCACTGGAAAGGAGCTGAAGAAAGTGAAAGGAAAGGAAAAGCCAGACTACCTAATGTTACCCCTAGAGTTCCAATTTTGCTGATTCCAGCACAACACTAGGTAAACTGCCAGAACCCTACTGCCTCCAACTGCCAGCATTGAAGGCTCCAGCACACAAAGCCAGAAACCAGGACCTAGGCTCCCAACACAAGAATCTGGGGTCAGTGCCCCCTGCTCCCCAGCAGGAGAGCTCCATGTCTTTAAAGGCCAGGAAATAAACAAATACCATGAGCAAAAAGAAATGTACAATAGATTGTTATTATGGGAAGAGTGAAGATCAAGGCAGAAATTCTGAAGAGGATGACATTGTCCACAAACCCACATCTGGAACCTCAAAAGGAAACATGAACTGATCTGAAGCCTAAAAAGCCTTCTTAGAGAGCTCAAGGAGGATTTTAGAAGTCAAATGAGAGAGGTAGAAGGAAAAATGGAAAAAGAAATGAGAGGTATGTAAGAAAGAGTCAATAGCTTGGAAAAGTAAGGACAAAAATTAACTGTAGAAAACAAGTCCTTAAAAAATACAATTGGCCAACTGGAAAAAAGTACCCTGAAGAAAACAAGTCCCTAAAAAATATAATTGGCCAAGTGGGGAAAGAGGCACAAAATCTAACAGAAGAGAACAATTTATTAAAAATTAAAATTGGGCAAATGGAAGCTAATGACTCTATGAGAGAGCAAGATCCAGTCAAACAGAAACAAAAGAATGAAAAAATAGATGAAAATGTAAAATATATCATTGGTAAAACAACTGACCTGGAAAATTGATTCAAGAGAGACAATTTAGAAATTATTGGTCTATATAAAAATCATGATAAAAAAAGAGCCTGAACAGCATCTCTTAGGAAATCATAAAGGAAAACTGCCCTGAGGTCCTAGAAAGCACCAAGGAATATAGTAGCCAAATTCCAAAATTACCAGATCAAAGAGAAAATACAGCAAGCAGCCAGAAAGAAACAATTTAAATATCATGGAACCACAGTCAGGATTACACAGGACCTTGCAGCTTCTACACTAAAAGACTGTAGGGTGTGGAATATGATATTCTGTAAGGCAAAGGAGTTTGGATTACAACCAAGGATCAACTACTTAGCAAAAGTGAGCATGATCTTTCAGGGGGAGGAGATGGATATTCAACTAAATTGGAGACTTCCATACCTTCCTGATAAAAAGACCAGAACTCAATAGAAAATTTGATCTTCAAATATAAAACTGAAGAGAGACATTAAAAGGTAAACAGGACACAGAGAAACAACATGTTATTAATAATGGCAAACTGTTTACATCCCTACAAGGGAAGATGGCATGTGTAACTCTTGAGAACTGTATTATTACACCATGTTAAAGGAGTATACATAAAGGGAGTGGGTATAAACTGACTTTGATGTAATGGTGAAAAAATCTAATCAAGTGGGTTAAATGGATCTAAATAAGTGGATTAATCTGATCTAACTAAGAAAATGTACTGAGAGAAAAGGAAAGGAGGAGGCAGACAAGGGTAAATTACATTAAAGGAAAAGGCATGAAACCCTATTACAGCAGAGGGAAAGAAGGGAGGGAGATGAGCATTGTTTAAACCTTACTCTCATCAGATTTAGCTCAAGAAGGGAATAACATAATCAGTTAGGTATAGAAATCTAACATGCCCTATAGGCAGTAGGAGGGAAAAGGGGACAGAAAAGGGAGGGATAGAGGGGGAAGAAGTAGTAAAGGTAAAGGGGAAGAAAAGGGAGGGGGCTAACAGAAGGGAGGTGGGACTGAGGGAGGTGATGGTCAAAAGCAAAACATTAAGGAGGAGGGAAAAGGAGAAAGAAAAGTATAAATGGGGGGGGAAGGATGGAGGGAAAGACACAGACAGTAACTATAACTGTGAATGTGATATATAAATGTAATGGAATACTATTGTGCTATAAGAAATGATGAATAGGCAGACTTCAGAAAAACATGGAAAGACTTGTATGATTTGATGCTGAGTGAACTGAGCAAAACCAGGAGAACGTTGTGCACAGTAACAGCCACATTGTGCAACGGTGACTAATATTGATAGATTTAACCCTTCTCAGCAATACAAGGATCTAAGACATCTCCAAAGGCCTTGTGATGAAAAATGCTATCCACATCCAAAGAAAGAACTATGGAGTTTGAATTTAGATCAAAGCACACTGTTTGCTATTTTTTTCTCTTCTGTTGTGTTTTGTTTCCTCTTTCTGGTGGTTCCTCCTATTGGTCCTAATTCTTACTTAAAACATCAGTAATGTGAAAATATGTTTAATAGGAATGTGTATGCATAGCCTATTTCAGATTGTGTGCTGTCCTGGGGAGGGAGGTGGGGAGGAAGGGGGAGAAAAATTTAAAGCTCAAAAGCTTATGGAAGTGATTGTTGATAAATCAAAATTATACATATATATGTGTGTGTATATATATATATATATATATATATACATATATAAAAATTTAAAAAACATATTTGATGTTGCTTTGATATCTAACATATTTATACATATATATATATATAAATAAGGCCCATTGCATAATAAATCAATTGGTTAAATGATATGAATAAGGAGTTTACAAGAAAAGAAATACAAACTGTTAATAATCATATCAGTCACTAATAATCACTCAAAGTAACCATTAATGAAATAATTACTAAGAGAAATTAATATTAAAATGACTTTGAAGTTTCTTCTTACACCCATGAGGTTATCAAAGAAGATAAAAGAAGAAAATGGCAAATGTTAATGGTTCTTTGAGAAGACACATACCCTAATGCACTATTGGTGGAGCTATGAATTGGACCAGCTGATCTGGAAATGCCTTTGGAACTATACAAAAAAACCCCAAAATATCACTGTTCTCTTTGCTTCAATAATATTGTTAAAGAGCAAAGAAGTTAAAAGGGAAAGGGAAAAGTCCCATATACCCATACATAATACTTTTTGTGTTGGCAAAAATACAAAACAAAGAGGGTATTAGCCATTGGAAATGGCTGAACAAATTTCAGCTTGTGAAAATAATATCAGCCATTATGGAAAGCAATTTGGAACTATATTTAGAGAGTTATCAAACCAAATATTTATACCACTACTAGACCAATACCTGAAAAAAATAATGAAAGAAAAAGGATTGGCATGTACAAAATTTATAGCAGCTGTTTTCATGGTAGTCAAAATTGGAAACTAAGCTTCTATTCTCCTTTTGATAAATGGCTGAACAAATTGTGGGATCTGAATATAATGGAATATTAGTGTGTCATAAGACATGATGAAATGGAAATTTCAGAAGAAACTGGACAGACTTTTATGAATTGATGCAGAGCAAAATGAGTAGAACTAGGAGTGAAGTTACCATAATCATAATGTCATAGTAGGAAAAAAAACTTTGAAAGACTTTAATATTCTGCTCAATGTAATGATAAAATACCAGTCCAAAAGAGAGATGAAACAGGCCACTCACTTCCTGTCATAGAGGTAATGAACTTAAAAATGCAGAAAACAACATACATGTTTGGATATGGTTAATATGAAGATTTCTTTTCCCAAAATATATAAATATGAACAGAGGGATTAATATTTTGGGTTGGTTTTTCTTTGTTTAAAAAAATTGCTTCATGGGAGGGGCAGAGCCAAGATGGAGGGGTGAAAGCAGTGACTTGCTTGAGATCTCCCCCAAATCCCTCTAAATACCTATAAAAAATGGCTCTAAACAAATTCTAAAGCAGCAGAACCCACAAAAAGAGAGTGAAACAAATTTCCAGACCAAGACAGCCTGGATGATTGGTCAGAAAGGTATATTGCACCAGGCTGGGAGAGGAAAGCAGTGAGGTGTGGACATGCAGGCCACAGTGAACCTGGAGCAGGCATCAGAGCCCTGAATCACAGGCAGCTGTGGCAATTGACAGACTCCTCAATCCATGAATGCCAAAGACAACTTAGAAGGTCAGTGGGAAAAGTCTGTTTCTGCGGTGCTGAGAGAGGAACACGGAGTCTCAGCTCCATTCCCCAAGGAGTGCGACCTTGCGGGGGCTGCCTATGAGCTTCCAGCCCACAGACTGAGGAGGAACCCAGCAGCTGATCAGAGGGAGATTGCAGGGATGTCTTTGCCATTGCTGAGGCAGGAATCTCTTCTTTGCCTGTGTTTGGTTCTGGGTCACAGTTCTGGGCTGCGGCCCTGAGGTGAGGATGAGCACTGGCATGGTGGAGCTTGTAGTAGCTGTAGAGAGGAAACCCTCTTCACAGTTACAGGTTAGAAAGAAGTACTAGTGGTCACAGGCCAGGAAAGGAGTAAACAACTTGCCCCTTATCATACCACCTTGGAAGAGCTGAAAATTTACAGGTCCCTACAAGTATCTCTGAAAACAGCTGTACAAACCCCCAAAGCTTGGGACAGTACATTCTCCACATTGGAAGCAGACTCCTACCTTAACAAAGAGTTTAAAACTCAAGTAATTGGCCAGGATCATGAGCAAGCAGTGCAAAAAGCGTCAGACTATATTATCTTACTTTGGTGAAAAAGTAGATCAAAATATACAACCAGAAGACAACAAAATCAAAGCTCCTACATCCAAAGCCTCCAAGAAAAATATGAATCAGTCCCAGGCCTTGGAAGAGCTCAAAAGGGATTTTGAGAAGCAAGTAAGGAAGTAGAGGAAAAACTGGGAAGAGAAATGAGAGTGATGCAAGAAAATCATGAAAAACGAGTCAATAGCTTGCTAAAGGATATCCCCAAAAATACTGAAGAAAATAACACCTTAAAAAATAGCCTAACCCAAATGGCAAAAGAGGTCCAAAAAGCCAATGAGGAGAAAAATGCCCTAAAAAGAAAAGTTGGCCAAATGGAAAAGGAAGTCCAAGAGATTACTGAAGAAAATACTTCCTTAACAATTAGAATAGAGCAATTGGAAGCTAGTGACACTGTAAAACAATCCAAAAGAATGAAAAATTAGAATACAATGTGAAATATCTCATTGGAAAAAAAACTGACCTGGAAAATAGATCAGGAGAGAGAATTTTAAAATTATTGGACTATCTGAAAGCCATGATCAAAAAAAGAGCCTAGACATCATCTTTCAAGAAATTATCAAGGAAAACTGCCCTGATATATTAGAACCAGAGGGCAAAATAGAAATGGAAAGAATACACCAATCTCCTCCTGAAAGAGATTCCCTAAAGGAAAACTCCTAGGAATGTTATAGCCAAATTCCAGAGTTCCCAGGTCAAGGAGAAAATATTACAAGCTGCCAGAAAGAAACAATTCAAGTACTGTGGAAGCATAATCAGGATAACACAAAATTTAGCAGCTTCTACATTAAAGGACATGGAATATAATATTCCAGAGGGCAAAGGAAATAGGATTACAGCCAAGAATCACCTACCCAGTAAAACTGAGTATAATCCTTTAGGGGAAAAAATGGTCATTCAGTGAAATAGAGGACTTTCAAGCATTTTTGATGAAAAGACCAGAGTTGAATAGAAAATTTGACTTTCAAAAACAAGACTCAAGTGGAACATGAAGAGGTAAACAGGAAAGAGAAATCATAAGAATTTATTAAGGTTGAACTGTTTACATTCCTTCATGGAAAGATGATATTTATAAGTCATGAGACCTTTGTCAGTATTAGGGTAGTTAGAGGAAAAAAAATATATTTATGTGTATATAGATACATAGATAGATAGATAGAGGGCACAGGGTGAGTTGAAGATTAAGGGGTCTTATCTGGAGAATAAAATTAAGGAATGAGAGAGGATTATACTAGGAGAAGAAGAAAGGAAGAGGTAGAATGGGGTAAATTATCTCACCAAAAAAAAACAGAAAAGAAAAGGCTCTTACAGTGGAGGGGAAACAAGGGAGGGTGAGAGGGAATGAGTGAATCTTATTCTCATAGGATTTGGCTTAAGGAGGCAATAACATACACATTCAATTGGGTATGGAAATCTGTCTTACCCTACAGGAAAATAGGGGGAGAAGGGGATAAGAGAGCAGGGGGATGATAGAGAGGAAGGCAGAATGGGAAAGGGAGTAATCAGAAGTAAATATTCTGAGGAGGGACAGGGTCAAAAGAAAGAATAGAATAAATGGGAGGGCAGGATAGGATAAAGGGAAACAGAGTTAGTTTTTCATAACATATCTACTATAGAAGTGTTTTGCATAACTGCACATGTATAACCTATATTGAGTTGCTTGACTTTTCAATGAAAGTGGGTGGGGAGGGAGGAAGGGAGAAAATTTGAAACCTAAGGTTTTAAAAACATATGTTTAAAAAAATGTTTTCACATGCTACTGGGAAATAAGAAATAAAGGAAATGGGGTACAGAAGTCTATCCTGCCCTACCGGAAAATAGAAGGGGAAAGGGATAAGAGAAGGGGGGAGAGATAGAAGAGAGGACAGACTAGGGGGAGGGATATTCAGAATGCATGCCATCTTGGGGTGGGGGGAGGGGTGAGATGGCATGAAAATTTGGAACTCAAAATCTTGTGGAAGTAAATATTTAAAACCAAAAATAAATAAATTTATATTTAAAAAACATAAATGTAAAGCACTGAAATAATCAACTAGACTTCTCATGAATAAATGAAATAAACAAAAAAAACAAAAACAAAAAAATTGCTTCATGGTGGGGGAAAGTTGTAGGAGGGACAGAAGTAATTTAAAAATCTGTTATTTGAAAAATTAAAAAAATATTAAAAATGAAGTAATATGATATTATCATACCATAAGAAATGATGAATAAAAAGACTATGCAAAGAAATGTGGGAATATTTGTATAAAAGAGGCCAAATAAACACAATGTAGATAATAATATGCAGTGACCATAACAACATAAAGGAAAGCTTCAATGAAAAAGTTAGAATTCTGATAAATGCTAAACACAATAATTGTCTTTTTCCCCTTTTCTTTCTTTTTTTAAATTTTAGACTTAAATATACAATACGATAAAAGAAATATTATGAACTTAATTATTAAAACTTAAATAAAAAATAAGAAAAGAAACAAAGCATGACACATGCACAGCAGAACATAAGGGGATTCAAAATATACAGCAATAAATTTCCATTTCAAGAAAGTATATAATAAATTCTTCACATCATACTGAAAGTTGTCCGTCTTTTCTTGGCTCCCTTGTAAGTTTTCATTTGTACTCTGTTGTGCACTTTTTATTTTCTTGTTGACAATGCTTGTCTTTAGAAGACTGACTGTGAAGCAAACATAATTCCCTTGTGCTGACAAAAAAATGTTAGGCTGTAAGTCCAGACTGAGGCATAGGTTGTCACACATGGTGAATGTGTTGGGTATTTGTGAAGTAACTATATTTTTGAGAAGGGAGGCTTCTACTTGTGCATTAGAGGGAGAAGTCATTGGAAAATTATAAACAATTTCAAAAACATCAATACTTTTTTTCTTTATAAATAAAAAATAAAATGTGGAAAAATTGAGACACTGATTCATGGTTGGTGGAATTGTGAACTGATCCAACCATTTTGGAAAGCAATCTGAAATTATGCCCCAAAGTTATTAAACTACCCATCTCCTTTGACCCAGAAATACCACTACCAGATCTATTTCCAAAAATGATTAGGGAAAAAAGAAAAAGGACTTATATTTCTAAAATGTTTGTAGTAGTTCTCTTTGTTATGGCAAAGAAATGTGAATTACAGGGATGCCCATCAATTGGGGAATGATTGAACAGGTTGGGGTATATGATTGTTATAGAATACTACTGTGCTATAAGAAATAATGAGCTCAATATTTTATTTAAAAAAAATAGAAAAACTTGCACAAAATAATGAAGAACAAAGTGAGGAGAACCAAGAGAACATTGTATTCAATAACAGCAATAGTGTTTTAAGAATGACTTTGAGCAAATAAGTTATTCTGACAATTATAAATATCCCAATTAAGTGTAAAGAACATATGAAGAAAGAAACTATCTGCATCCAGAGAAAAAAACTGATAAATACTAGTATGTATAGAACAATTACATATATACACATATACCTATTTGTGTCTAATGATAACCATCTCTAGGGTGGGAAGGGAAGAAAAAAGGGGGAAAAAAGAAATTTATATGATAATTTTGTTGTATATTTGAAAGGAATAGCAAGTTGTGCATAGCAGATTTGCAGCTTCATGTGTAATGATCTTTTTTATTGTACTATGTTATGGAAGTGCTTATTTCATTCCATAAATTAAAATCTAAAAAAGATAAATAAACAATAAAACAAAATTGCTCTAAATCAGGCTAAAAGTAGATAATGATGTCAAGAGCTAGCAACCTATGCAGCTATCTATCATAGTAGATGGAGGATAAATATTTGTTAGGTGATAACTGAACCAAATACTAGTAGCAATATCTTTCACGTATACTAAAGAATCCTCTGCATTATTTGTGCTATTTCCTTATACATTTCTTCTCATACTTTTTTCTCCTAGTCTTCCCTTTGCCTTTCTAGTCTTCATCTTAGCCTTTCTTCTTCCCTCTGAATATGTCTTAGCCCTGACAATAGCACCCAGTTGAATGTACAAGTATTACTTAACCCCAGTCTTATCAAACTTAACTTAAAAGGTGGCTGGCTTTTGACTAGATTTTTACATTTAAATAATTAATGAGAAGAAACTGGGGTATAGTAGAGGGAGAGCCAGTGTCCGAGTCAGGAAGAGCTGGATTCAAGTCCTATCTTTGACATTGACTGACTATGTGACCCTAGGCAAGTGACTTAACTTCTCAGTACCTTGAACAAGTTTCTAAGACTCTAAATTTTGGAGTGGGTGTCAATATACTTTGGTAGAGGCACTTTCCTTATTGTGAATTTGCTATCCAGTAGAATTATAGAACCAGTCAAAGAGAAATATAATTGTTTAAGTGATAATTTAATATCTACATATTAAAAACTTTACAAGTCAGGTCTCTGGCATCCTGTGGCCTCGGGAAATAGCATTTGCACTGGTATTTAATATTTTAATGGACACATTTTTCACTGACCAACGTTTATACATGTTTCATTCTTAACAACAACCAATGCCAATTAAAAATTCTTGCATTACCTTAGTAATTTTTTTTTTGAAAATTTTGCCTATTATCAAAGTTCACTTACTTTAGGAAAATAGGCATCTACATGTGCAAGTAGGAATTGTAAGTTTGCCTTGAAATATTGGTTCTGCTCAAGAAATATTTGAAAAGGAAATGTTAATTTCTGAAGAAAACATTGGTGTGAGGGAGAACTGGCATAAAGAGTCCTAATGGTGTGTCTTAGGATCAAAGATCTAAAAGAGATATATACTCAAACTAATTTCATAGATGAGGAAATGGAGGCCAGGTCAAGTTAGGTACATTGTTCACAATTGCACAGCTAACAAGCGTCCCAGATGGGTTATAAATTTCAGTCTTTTGTGTCCAAAGTAAGGGAAATGTCATGTCACTAAGCTTTCTCTTCACCCTGTATTACTGAATTTTGGCTACTGAAAACACAAGGAAAGGGATAAATGTTCTTATAAACTGAATCCTTTCTATTTAATTTTCCATTCATTCTCCTTTGTGGTGAGCAGCTTTTAATCCATCTCACAAGGGAGAAAACTGAAACTGAGTATGGTCTTTCACAAAGCCACATAGCAAGTCAATAATGATGCCAGGAGTCTAATGTTGAGCTTCTGTTTCCTAAGCTTTCTCTCAGACCAATATGGAGAAAGCTTTTGGGGGCCATTTTGGCCAAGACCAACAGATGCTGGAAATACTTCAAAAATGGATGTTCTCCATTGATTTCCAAACCCTAGGTATGTTCTCTTAGTAAGCATTGGAAAAAAATGATAAACTCTGCTAGAAAAACATCCAAGAAACAGGAAGTTTAGAAACTTCAAGAAATCAGAAATACAGTGTGTATGTTTGATTAAAAATATTAAGTCCTCCTTGTTTTAATACCAAAGCATTGATGAAGAGTGCCTTTGCTAGATAGCCTGATTCTCTTAAAATTCCCCAGGGTGAGAAAGTAGCCTGGAGAATCACCAGATTCCCAAATAGTTTCTGAAGATCCATAACGTAGTCTAGGTCTGAGGAATTAAATTAAGCATTGTGAAAGATATTCTTCTGGCCTTGCACACATCCTGTTTTTAAGTGCCATCTGAAGAGCCTGAAATATGCCTGAAAATGGTTTTTCCAGAAAGGCCCATCTAGTCTAAATGCAAATTAATGATAATTGGAAAAAAATGCTTAAATTAGTCATCAAAACCCAACTGTAGACTTCTGCTATTCCTGGCTAAACACTGAATTGTCTTTTAGAAGTCAGTAGGAACTCCATGCAAAGGTTACCTCTATATGTACCATGAAGGAAGCAATTAAGTGTCTCAGTGGATAGAATGCTAGGCCTAGAATCAGGAAAATATAGGTTCAAATCTGGTCTAACCCTGGGCAAGTCACTTAATCTCTATTTGATTTAATCCCCTGGAGAAGAAAATGACAAATCACTCTCGTATCTTTGCTAAGAAAACCGCATGGACAGTATGGTCCATGGAATCATTAAAAAACAACAAAAATATGTATCATGCCTGAATGTGATGTTACAAAAAATTTTGGTTGATTTATAGTTGATCAGCAAGACTTTCATGCAAGTCATGAAAGAACCAGTATTTCCAGGACATAATGAATCAAATTAAAGTGGCACTATGTGACATAGAAATAATTCTACCTTAAGTGTTTAGGTACAAAAGATCAAAGTTGTAGCTTGCACTCATGTAATAATAATAATAATAATTAATAATGATAAATGATCACATTTATAAAATCATACATCTAGAAGGGACCAAAGATTAAGGCCATCTAGCTCATTTTATCAATGAAGAAACTGAAGCCTAAGGAAGTTCAGTGACTTGCCCAAGGTCATATAGGTAATAAACTTCCAAGATGGGATTAAAACTCAGCTTCTTTTACTCCACAGTCAGTAATCTTTTCACTATATCCTATTGCCTCCCTCATAGTATATCATTTTTATCTTCATAAGAATCTGGAGAGTTAAATATTATACTTTTATTATTTTTGGTTTTGAAATAAGGAAACTGAGGCTTAGAAAGTTGAAATGCTTTGTCCAGCTTAACACATTTAGTGAAGAGGGGAATTCAAACCCAGGTCTTCCTCTAGGCTCTATGACATTCTAATCCTGTTTCTTGGATAATTATAATAACAATAGCCAGCATTTATATAGTGCTTTAATGCTTGCCGCACGCTGTATGTATTATCTCATTTGATTCTACAACAACTCTTGGAAGTAGGTCTTATAATTATCCCTATTTTCTAGTTGGACAAACTGAGACTGGAATAGGTTAAATGTCTTGCTAAGGCTGGCAAAGCTAGCAAATATCTGAGGGAGGATTTGAACCGGGGTTTTCCTGACTCCAAGTCTGGTTATCTTATACTCTGATCCACCCAGCTGCCTCAAGACAGCCCAAAAGTACTAGATCTCAAACTATACTACAAAGCTTAATTAGCAAAACAATTTAATGCTGGATAAGAAATAGAGAGGTTGATCAGTGAACAAATTAGATAAACAACATATAGAAGCAAATAAGCAAGGATAGTAACCTTGTGTTTGATAAACCCAAAGATCCCAGCTATTTGCGAAATAGAAAATCTCCCAAACTACTTTCCATTTTCATAAACCAATACCTTACACCATATACCAAGGTAAGCTTAAAATGGATACCTTATTTAGACATCAAGTGTAATATCATAAGTAAGTTAAAGTAGTGCAGAAGAAATTACCTGTTGGATCTATGTATAGGGGAAGAGCTCATGATGAAAGAAGAGATAGAGTGGTTCATGAGAGGTAAAATGGATAATTTTGATTATAATAAAATAACTTTTTTCACAAACAAAATCAATGCAACTAAAATTAGAAGATTAGCAGGAAAATGAGGGAAATATTTGTGACAAATTTTTTGATGAAAGTCTCATTTCTATTATATATGTCTGTGTGTATGTATGTATATGAATCAAGTCAAATTTGCAACAATAGGAGCCATTCTTCAATTAATAAATGGTTAAAGGATATGAACAGCCAGTTTTCAGTGGAAAAAATTAAAGGTATCAATGGCCATATGAAAAGAAAAGCTCTGAATCACTAATAATTAGGGAAATGCAAATAAAAACAATTCTGAGGTACTATTTTATACTATCATATTCCTTAAGATGGCAAAAAACAACAACAAAGAAATGCTGAAGAGAATTTGGAAAACAGGTACACTATTGTATTGCTGGTAGAACTGTGAACAAATCCAACCATTCTGGAAAGCAATTTGGATTTATGATGACAAAGCTATTAAACTGAGTATATTCTTTGATATGGTGATACTGCTACCAGAGGCATACCTCCAAAGAAAACAATTATTATTTGTACTCACTCTAAGCCATGAAAACCCTAATAATGAGCAACAGAGTGTTAGTCTGGATCCTATTATAGATAAGGGAGGCACAAAAAAATACTGAAAAGAACATCTTACAAAATAGAAAAAACCAAATGGTAAAAAGAGGCACAAAAATTCAGTGAAGAGAACTCATTAAAAAGCAGAAATGACCAACTGGGAAAAGAGGTAAAACAATTCAATGATAAAAAGAACTCCTTAAAAAGTAGAATCGGTTAGATGGGAAAGGAGGTAGAAAAGCTCACTGAAGGAAATAATTCCTTAAAAATTAGAGTGAGTAGAAGCTAATGACTTCATAAGACATCCAGAAAAATAAAACGAAATCTGATTCTTTTTTCATCACTGTCATTTCTTTTCCCAATTTTTCCTCTCTCTCTCTGATTTTAAAAATCCTTTTTAGGCTCTTCCAAGGCCTGAGACTGATTCACATTTCTCTTTGAGGCTTTGCCTTATAGCTACTTTGATTTCACTATCTTCTTCCGAATTTGTGTTTTCATCTTCC
This sequence comes from Phascolarctos cinereus, assembly GCF_003287225.1. NCBI lineage: Eukaryota > Metazoa > Chordata > Mammalia > Diprotodontia > Phascolarctidae > Phascolarctos > Phascolarctos cinereus. The sequence continues at coordinate 193,853,007 of NW_027555958.1, read as the reverse complement.
CTGTCATAGTAACTTTCTATGGTCAGGTTCTTTTTTGTTAGTTGTTCATTTTCCCAACCTATTTCTTGACTTTTAACTTTGTATTAAAGTTGGGCTCAGCTCCCAGGGGAGGGGGGGAAAGGAGAGATATGGGGGGAACTCCCCCAAGCTTCAGGTTTTTGTGCTGCTCTTTTCAGAGCTAGTTTGGGGTAGGGGATGTCTGTAAGTTTGCAGTTCTTCCAAGGTGGTGTGATCAAAGGAGAGGTGTGGTCCCTGCTCTTCTGGCCTGTACTCTGGTCTGTGAGTAAACAAAAACACTCTTCTCCACCCTGGAATTGTGACCAGGGTTGCCACTCCTGCTAGTACTCCTCCTTCAGTGACTGTGGTCCAGAATCATATCTGAGCAATGTAGGAGTCCTACTCCCCATACCAGCAAAAAGTCCCATGTAATCTCCTTCTGACCAGTTGTCCAACCCCTTACTGTCTGTGGGCTGAGAGCTCCAAAAACTTCCACTGCTACAGATTCATTCACCACTAAGACCTGCTGCTGGCTTGCTGGAGTGTGGACTGCTTTGGGATGACCTGGGCTGGATTGTGCTCCATTCTCACCCTAGTGAGATATCCCTATCCCTCTGACTTTCTAAATGGTCTTGGACTGGAAAATTCTTTTTCCCTATCTTTTTGTTGGTTCTGCCAACTAGAATTCATTTTGAGATGTTATTTTAATATTATTTGGAGAGGAATTTGGAAGAGCTCAGGCAAGTCCCTGTCTTTATTCTACTGTCTTAATTCTGACCACTCCCTTTTCATAAGATCCTAATTCTGCTTTTTAAGGAGTTACTTTTATTAGTGAATTTTTGTACCACTTTTTCCATTTGGCCAATTCTGCTTTTTAAGGTGTTATTTTCTTCACTATTTTTTCCTTGTTTTGTCAAGATGTTATTTGTCTTTTCATAATGTTTTTTCCTTTGCTCTCTTTCTTTACCTATTTTTTCCTCTACCACCCTTATTTGATTTTGAAAACCATTTTAGCTCTTCTAGGGATTCTTGTTGGATTTGTGTCTAATTCACATATTTTTTTCTTTGCAGCTTTGCTTTTAGCTGTTTTGACTTCACTGTCTTCTGATTTGGTGTCTTGATGTTTGATCTTCACTGTCACCATTATGGCTTTCTATGGTTAGGTATTTTTTTTGTCTTTTGCTCATTTTTCCATCTATTTCTTGATTTGGACTTTATGTTAAAGTTGAGCTGTGGGACTAAGGGGCTCTGTCTCATACTTCAGGCTTTTTTTGTACTGAAGTTTTTAGAGCTAGTTATGGAGGTTTTGAAGTTTTCAGTACTTTCAAGGTAGTGTGATCTAGAAAGAAGTGTGATCACTGCTTTCTTGGTTGGCAATCTGGTCCTTATGCAGGAAGGACTCCAGATCTTCAAATTGCAAGTGATACTTCTCCTCAGGGTCCCTGTCTCTTGAGACCAGAATGTTACTTTTCCTCAGAGTTCCTCATCCCTTGGGGCTGAAAGTGATGCTGCTCCTCAGGTCTTCTATCCCCTCTTGACAGAAAGTGTTCCTCTCTATCCTTGAACTATCACCCAGAAGTTGATATAGGTAATGGAGCTTCCAAACAATATCTGATCCTGTGTCTAGTTCTAGCTCAGGTATACTATATAATCTCTTTCTGACAAGTTGCCAGGTCCCCTTACCATCTTTGGCTTGAGAGCTCTTAAAGTTTCTGCTGCTTCTGTTATTGCCACCTAGTCCCGCCACTAGTGTTTCATCCAGGTAGGCTCCAGGCCAGCCTCCTCCCTCCTATATCATAGATCTCTCTTTCTAACCCTCTGTGTTGTCTTGTGCTAAAAGAATGTAAACTCTAACATTTTGTTGGTACTGCCACATCAGAATTCAATTTGAGGTGTTATTTTAAAGTTGTTTGGAGAGGAATATTGGTAGAGTTCAGCTTTCTCTACTCTGCCATTTTGGCTTTGCCCTCAGAAGTCAGATTGTTACCTTCTAAGGAAGGTACTAACAGTGGGGAATATTGAGAAAGGCCTCTTATGGAAGATGGGATTTGACTTTCTTCTGGAAGGAAACCAGGGAAGCCAAATACAGAGGCAAGAAGAGTTCTAGTCATGGGAGACAGCTAGACAAAAGGTGGCAGGATGTCATGTGCTAGGAACATCAAAGAAGTAATTGTCACTGGATCATAAAAATTATAGAATGAGATGAAGTGGTGTAAAACAAGGAAGAAGGAGCCAGTCTGTGATAGTACAGAGAAGAGAAGAGGGGCCAAGGCAGACCCTTGGGAGCCCACACAGAGCAACTGTGACCTAAATGAAGATGCAATAAAGGAGATTGAGTAGAATAGGTCAGAAAATAAAGAGAAGAACCAGAAGATAATATTGTCTCAAATACACACAGAAGAATAAATTTCAAAAAGATGATTGGCAGTGTCAAAGTTTGCAGAGAGTTCAAGAAGAATAACTGATTAAAAAAGATTTGGAAATTAAGAGATCATTACTTTTTTATTTTTTTAAATTAAGAGATCATTGACAGAGGATCCAGCAGTTAGCACAGTGTCAGGCACATAGTAGACACTTATTAAATGTTTATTGATTGATTAATTAATCCTTCCAGACTATAGTTTCCCCATCTGTAAAAATGGGTCATTGGTGTTCTGGGCAAAGGTTGGACCAAGTGACCTCCAAATCCCTTTCTTAGTAGGTTTTAAGTTCCTGCAGATGAAAGACCTCCTCAGTTTTATGCATGCCAGTTTCTTGCATACCGTAGGTATTTAATAAATGCTAATAACCGATCCACTCTCTAAAATTCTATGGTCCTGTGGATTTCATCTCTGTTTTTAGAACCTTTTGTCTCTTCCCATTATACTTTCTCCACTTTAAAAAAAAATTTGTAAGCTTCAACAGCTATTATTCTTCTTCAAATCATGTATACTTCAAATTCCTCTAATAACCAAAGGACAACATATTAAAAGTTGTGGGAAAGCAATGGTGACAGCAAAAGGAAAATTATTTAAGTTTGGTTCTACTTGGAAAGTGAAAGATTAATAGCATTAAACATGTAGTAACAATCCTTTTGAAGTTTTGGGATTTTCCATCAATGGAAATGCTACATGCAGACAAATATAGCAAGATCCACTCTCTCGTCAATGGAAGCTTACAAGGGTAAAGGTAGCTTAGAAAGTAATGTGGATTTATTTCCACACAGTTTGCTTTTTTGGTAGTACAGCACGTTATTTTAAACACATATTTCCAAAAATATGGAAGAATAATATAGCTGGAGCGAAGTTTTCCAGGATATATAAATCCTTGACTAAATCTTTATGAGAGGGGAAAAAAATTGTTTGAATCTTCAGATTTTCAGAACAGAAAGTATATTGATTCTGGCAAAAAGGACACTAACCACCTACAGATTATTTTTCATGAGCTACCAAAAGCATAAGCCAGCAGAGCAAAAGTATATGCTAGAATTCTCTTGTGAAAAGAGCTAAGAAGAAAAGCAAGAAAAATGGAAATATCATGGCTACATATTTAATAATTGTAGACCATTTCAACAAAAGAGTGGTTGTGAGTAACACCAGACTGACTTGATTCCTTTATTTTATTGCATTAATTCCAGTTATGGGGGGAAAAAGTATAGATGGTCTGGATTACCTTTTGCTCATGTAATTGACAGAACAGAGTCTCCTACAGCAGGACAAAGAGGAATCAGTATGTTAGGATGAGCATCTGTATCTCTCCCACCCTGAAGGACTAGTTACTATGCATAATGCTATAACTAAGACAAAAACAGAAAGAGAGAGAGAGAGAAAGAGAGAGAGAGAGAGAGAGAGAGAGAGAGAGAGAGAGAGAGAGAGAGAGAGAGAGAGAGAAGGAAGAAAAGAAGGAAGGAAGGAAGGAAGGAAGGAAGGAAGGAAGGAAGGAAGGAAGGAAGGAAGGAAGGAAGGAAGAAAGGAAAAAATATGGGGATGTTTTAATATGAGTCCTTTGGATTTGTGGTTGGTGATTGTGTTGATCACTTACAAAGTCTTTCAAAGTTAATTATCTTTATAGTATTGCCATTACTATTTAATTTATTCTCCTAGTTCTGTTCACTTCATATTTATTTATTTATTTAGCTATCATGTATTAGTTCATTCAAGTCTTCCCAGTTTTTAAACTATCCCCCTTCATAATTTCTTACACTACAATGGTGTTCCATTGCATTTTTATACCATAACTTGTTCAGCCATTCCCCAGTTGATGGGTATACCTTCATTTCCCAATTCTTCACCACAACAAAAAGAGTAGATATGAATATTTTTATACACATGAGTCTTTTTCCTCTTTCTTTGATTTCTTTGGGATCTTGTTGTTGTTTATCCTTCATTCTCTAGGAAGACCAATGACATCATGAGGGTGATGACTTGCACATGAATTGGATTTAAGTGAGACATAGCTGCACAAAGTCATCAGCCTTATTCCCTCCTTCATACTTATCAGAGTCAAATGGCAAGAGAAGAGTCAAGAGAAGTGGAAATGGCCCAAGATACAATGGATGACCTTGGAGTTTTGAAATTAATTTCTTTCTCAGGTCTCAGTTTGTCTGAGGCAAATTCAATTACTAAGGGCTAAGTAAGAGTTGAGAGAAAAAATGGCCTACTTTACCATCACAAAAGTATCAATCTGAGAGAGGAAGACCCTCAAAGTTTCTGGGACCATATGAAAAAGGGGTGGTTGGAACTAAGATGGTGGAGTAAAGACAGGGACTTGCCTGAGCTCTTCCAAATTCCTCTCCAAATAATATTAAAATAACATCTCAAAATGAATTCTAGTTGGCAGAACCAACAAAAAGATAGGGAAAAAGAATTTTCCAGTCCAAGACCATTTAGAAAGTCAGAGGGATAGGGATATCTCACTAGGGTGAGAATGGAGCACAATCCAGCCCAGGTCATCCCAAAGCAGGCCACACTCCAGCAAGCCAGCAGCAGGTCTTAGTGGTGAATGAATCTGTAGCAGTGGAAGTTTTTGGAGCTCTCAGCCCACAGACAGTAAGGGGTTGGACAACTGGTCAGAAGGAGATTACATGGGACTTTTTGCTGGTATGGGGAGTAGGACTCCTACATTGCCCAGATATGATTCTGGACCACAGTCACTGAAGGAGGAGTACTAGCAGGAGTGGCAACCCTGGTCACAATTCCAGGGTGGAGAAGAGTGTTTTTGTTTACTCACAGACCAGAGTACAGGCCAGAAGAGCAGGGACCACACCTCTCCTTTGATCACACCACCTTGGAAGAACTGCAAACTTACAGACATCCCCTACCCCAAACTAGCTCTGAAAAGAGCAGCACAAAAACCTGAAGCTTGGGGGAGTTCCCCCCATATCTCTCCTTTCCCCCCCTCCCCTGGGAGCTGAGCCCAACTTTAATACAAAGTTAAAAGTCAAGAAATAGGTTGGGAAAATGAACAACTAACAAAAAAGAACCTGACCATAGAAAGTTACTATGACAGGGAAGATGAAAACACAAATTCGGAAGAAGATAGTGAAATCAAAGTAGCTATAAGGCAAAGCCTCAAAGAGAAATGTGAATCAGTCTCAGGCCTTGGAAGAGCCCAAAATGATTTTTAAAATTAAAAAAGAGAGGTAGAAAAAAACTGGAGGGAGGATAACAGTAAGGCAAGAAAATCATGAAAAAAGAGTCAGTAGTTTGATGAAGGAAGCCCCCCAAAATACTGAAAAAAAATAACACTTTAAATAACAGAATAGACTCATTGGTAAAAGAGGTATAAAAATCTACTGAAGAGCAGAACTCCTTAAAAAGCAGAATCAGTCAAATGAGAGAAGCCTTTAAATAATTCATTGAAGAGCAATACTCTTAAAAATAGAATTAAGCACATGGTAAAGGAGGTACAAAAGCTCACTGAAGAAATCAATTACTTAAAAATTAGATTTGGGCAAGTTGTCGCTAATGAGTCCATGAGACATCAAGAAAAATAAAATAAAATTCAAAGAATGAAAAAAAATTAAGAAAATGTTAAATATCTCATTAGAAAAACAACTGACCTGGAAAATAGATGAAGAAGAGGTCATTTAAGAATATTTGACTTACTTGAAAGCCATGATAAAAAAAAAGCTCCCAGGTCAAGGAGAAAATATTGCAAGCAGCCAGAAAGAAACAATTCAAGTATTGTGGAAACACAATCAGGATAGCACAAGATTTAGTAGCTTCTATATTAAAGGATTGGAAGGCTCTTAATATATGATATTTGAGAGGGTAAGGGAGCCAGGATTACAACCGAAAATCACCTACCCAATAAAACTGGGTATAATCCTTCAGGGGAAAAAATAAATATTTAATGAAATTGAGGACTTTCAAGATTTCCTGATGAGAAAATCAGAGCTGAATAGAAAATTTGACTTTCAAATACAAGACTCAAGAGAACCATAAAAAAGTAAACATAAGTAAAAACAAATCATAAGAGATTCAATAAGGTTAATCTGCTTATATTCCTATTACACTTGACAACTTCTAAAATACTGTAGCAGTTAGAAGGAATGTACATAGACAGAGGCATGGAAGTGTGCTGCCTAAAATGAGATGTTATCCAAAAAAAATAAAATTAAGGTATGAGGAAAAGGGATGCACAGGGAGAAGGGGAAAGGAGAGGTAGAATAGAATAAAATATTCCCATAAAAGAAGTGCAAAAGAATTTTCATAATGGAGGAGAAGATTGGGGTGTCAGACAATGCTTGAACCTTACTCTTTGGAATTAGCTCAAAGGGGAATGTCATGCACAGTCAGTTGGTTATAGATACCAATCTAACCTGATAGGGAAGTAAGAGGGGAGGAGGATTAGAGAAGGGGGGGTGATAGAAGAGAGGGCAAATTGGGGGAGGTCAGAAGCAAAACACTTTTGAGGAGGGACAGAGTGAAAGGGAGAGAGAGAGAGAGAGAGAGAGAGAGAGAGAGAGAGAGAGAGAGAGAGATTGACAGAAGATAAACAAGGGGAAAAGTAGGATGGAGGGAAGTACACAGTAATCATAATTGTGAATATGAATGGGATGAATTCACCCATGAAATGGAAGCAGAGAGTGCAGTGAATTAAATACCAGAATCTTACAATATGTTATTTACAAGAAACACACTTAAAGCAGAGAAACACAAAGAGCAAAGGTAAGGGGCTGGATCAGAATCTATTATGCTTCAGTTGAAGCTAAAAAAAAAATCAGGGGAAGCAATCAAGGTGTCAGACAAAATAAAAGCAAAAAAAAGGAACTAATTAGAAGACATAAGCAGGGAAATGCATTTTGCTAAATGGTACTATAGACAAAGAAATTATATCAATTCTAAACATATATGCACCAAATGGTATAGCATTCAAATGCTTTAAAATAAAAAGTTAAATGAGTTACAGGAGTAAATAGACAGTAAAACTAGATTAGTGGGAGACTTCAACCTTCCCTTCTCAGAACTGAATAATCTAAAAAAGTAGATAAGTAGCAAGTTAAAGACATGAATAGAATTTTAGCAAAGTTAAGTATAACGGACCTCTGGAAAAATTGAATGGGAATAGAAAGGAATATACCTTTTGCTCAGTTGCACATAGTGTCCACACACACAAAAGATGACTTTGTATTAGGGTATAAAAACCTCACAACTAAATGCAGAAAAGTAAAAATATTAAATGCATTATTTTCAGATCATAGTGCAATAAAATTATATTTAAATATAAGCCAAGGAAAGATGGATTAAAAATTAATTGAAAACTAAATAAACTAATCCTAAAGAATAAATAGGTTAAAGAACAAATCATAGAAAAAGTCAATAATTTCATTTAAAAGAATGACAACAATGAATCAGCATACCAAAATTTATATGATGCAAAGAAGTACTTAGGTGAAATTTTGCATCTCTAAATGCTTCCATCAATAAAGCATAGAAAGAGCAGATTCATGAATTGGGCATACAAGTATAATCAAGTTGGATTCATACCAGGAATGCAGGGCTGGTTCAACAGGAAAAGTATCAGGATAATTGACCATAATGATGATAATAACAATAAAGTCATATTATTATATTAATAGATGTGGAAAAAGCTTTTGACAAAATAAAATGCTCATATCTGTTAAAAAGCACTAGAAAGCATAGGAATTAATGGAACCTTTCTTAAAATAAGTAATATCTATCTAAAACCAAGAGTAAACATTGTCTATGACACGGATAAACTTGAAGCTTTCCTAATAAAATCAGTAATGAAGCAAGGATGTCCATTATCATCACCATTACTCAATTTTTTTTCTAGAAATGCTAGCTATAGCAAAAAAGACAAGAAATAAATGAAGAAATAAAAATAGGCAATGAGGAAACAAAACTAACACTCTTTGCAGATGATATGATGGTAAACTTAGAGAACACTAGTAAACAATTAAAACACCACTTGAAAAATTAACAATTTCAGCAAAGTTGTAGGAAATAAAACAAACCCATGTAAATCATTAGCATTTATATATACTACCGACAAAACCCTTCAAGAAGAGATAGAAAGAGAAATTCCATTTAAAAGAACTGTGGACAATATAAAATACTAGGGAGTTTACCTGCCAAGACAAACCCTGGGATTATAGGAACAGAACTGCAAATCCCTTTTCACACAAATAATGACAGATCTAGACAATTGGAGAAATATTAATTGCTCATTGATAGGCCAAGACAATAAATTTAAAATGATAATCCTATCTAAGTTAATTTATTTATTTAGTCCCTTACAAATCAAATTATCAAATACTTATTTTGTAGTGCTAGGAAAAACAAATAGTAAGAAAATTCATGTGGAAGAACAAAAGGTCAAGAATATCAAGGGAATCAATGAAAAAAAATTAAGAAAGGCAGAATAGCGGTTCCAAATTTCAAATTATATTATAAAGAAGTAATCATCAAGCAATCTGGTACTGACTAAGAAATAGTGGTAGATCAGTAGAATAGAGAAGGTATACAGTGGTGTTTGTCCTTTGTTTTCAAAGAGGACCATTAATGTCATGGGTGGTGTCTTGACTTGTGTGTGAATTGGATTTAGGTAGGCCAGAGTTTCACAAATTCCTCAGCCTCACTCTTCCTGAGTCATTGAAGTCCAGTGGCAAGACAGATTTTCCCAGCTGAATACGCACATAAAAAGTTTGTTACAATGGCCATGAAGGTGGCTGAAGGACTGCTTAGATCTTGGTTCAAGCATTGAAAACAATAAGGTACATAATGTACCACAATGAACCATAGTTCTCTAGTGTTTGATAAACCCTAAGATCCAAGCTTTTGGGATAAGAACTCACCATTTGGGAAAAAAAATGGCTGGGAAAACTGGAAAGCAGGTTCAGGTTGGCAAAAACTAGATACAGCCCAACATCTCATACCATATACCAAGATAAGTTAAAAATGGATAAATTATTTAGACATAGATTGATGTTTAACCAAAAAAGTACAGGAGTATGGAAAAATATACTTGACAGATCTATGGATAAGGAAAGAGTTTATAACCAAACATGAGATAGAGAACATCATGGGAAACTGATAGTTTTGATTACATGAAACTAAAATACTTTTGCACAAAAAAAAATTCAAACAAAATTAAAAGGAAAACAAGAAATTGGGAAAAATTATAGCAAGTTTGTTTGATAAAGGCCTCATTCATCAAATATATAGGAAGCTAAGTTAAATTTATAAAAAAAATATGAGCCATTCCCCAATTGGTAAATGGTTGAAGGATATGAGCAGGGAGTTTTCAAAAGATGAAATCAAAGCTATCAATAGTCGCATGAAAAAATGTACTAAATTGCCACTGATTAGAGAAGTGCAAATTAGCACCTCATACCTATCAGGTTGACTAACATGACAGAAAAGGAAAATGACAAATGTGGAGGGGATGTGGAAAAATTGGGACACTAATGCATTGTTGATGGAATTTTGAATTAGTAGCAGGGGTGGGCAACTTGCAGCCTTGAGGCCGCATGTGACCCTCGAGGTTCTCAAGAGTGCTCTTTGACTTAATCCGAACTTTACAGAAGAAATCCCCTTAATAAAAGTATTTGTTTTGTAAAACTTGGACTCAGTCAAAAGGCTGCACTCAAGCACCTAGAAGGCCACATGTGGCCTCAAGGCCACAGGTTCCCTACCAGCCATGCCTCTAACCATTCCATAGAACAACTTGGAACTACACCAAAAGGCTATAATCTGCGTATCTTTTCACCCAGTATTACCACTACTACATCTGTAACTCAAAGAGATCAAAGAAAAGGGAAAAGGACCTATTTGTCCAAAAAGATTTATAGCAGCTTTTTTGTGGTATCAAACAATTAGAAACTGAGGGGATTTCCATCAATTGGTGAATGGCTAAACAGGTTATGGGATATGATTGTGGTGGACTGTTATTGTGCTATAAGAAATGATAAACAGGATAGTTTCAGAAAAACCTGGTAAGACTTAGATGAACTGGTGCAACATGAAGTGAACAGAATCAGAACAATGTACTCAGTAACAGCAATATTGTAAGAATGATCAACTGTGAAAGACTTACCTACTTTGATCGAGACAGTGATCCAGGGGCAGCTAGGTGGATAGAACTCTGGTCTTGGAGTTAGGAGGACCTGAGTTCAAATCCAGCCTCAGACATATGACACTTAGCAGCTATGTGACCTTGGGCAAGTCACTTAACTCCAATTGCCTCACCAAAAGAAAAAAAAAAGACAATGATCCAGGATGGCCCATGATGAAAAACGCTATCCAAGTTCAGAGAGAGAACTGATGAACTTTGAATACAGATTGAAGCATATTTAAAAAAAAACAACTTTATTTTTATTGTTTTATTTAATTTTTTTCTTTTGCAACCTGGCTAATGTGGAATTTTTTTGTATATGTAATTTCATACGTGTAATCAAAATCAAATGACTTGCTATATTCTTTATGAAGCCTTTCCTGATTCATCCAGATCCGAGTGCCTTTCCCTCCAAATCACCTTTATCTATTTTGTGTATTTACATATGGGTACATATTCCTTTACACATAGATACTGACTCAAACTGTCCATATTCTTCCAATCACCTTGCCTCCTGCATCAAAGATCATGCCCTGGGAATTTTAAGCTTCTCACTTTCCAAACTCCTACCCTAGGGCCACACTCTTCTGATTGATGAGTCCCTCATGTGACTTGCTATATCTAAGCTGGCTCCAGTCATGCTTCATTTTATTCTCCAGACCTCACCATCTGCCTATCCAGAGCATAAACTTGCTGTATGACTCACTTCTACTCTTTTTTTCAGTTCTGAAACCATAACAAATCAATATTGCCATTGCTATTGGAGAATGTATGTCAATCTGCTTGTCTATGGCTCCATTTAATCCTTAAAACTTCTTAAACCAAAATATCTCTCTCTGACTACCTTTCACTATTAGAATGTCAGCTCCTTGAGGGCAGTGACTAGCTTTGCTTTTTAAAGAAAATCTGTAATACCAGCGCTGAGTACAGTGGTAAGCATTTAAGTAATGGCTTGTCGTTGTTGTTGTTGTTCTTTTTCTACTTCTGCTTCTTGTTGTTCTTATTCTTGTTTTTCTTGTTTTTCCTGTTGTTTTTCATCTTCTTGAATGAATGAATAAAAAAGCATCTGTTAAACACTTACTTTGTGCAAAGTATGCTCTTAACTCCTGGAGATACAACTAGAAATACAAGAAAATCCCTGATCTAAAAGACCTAAACTTATAACGGGGGAGATAGAACATATAGTGAATTTCAGCTGCAAGTTAGATGGGAAAGACCCCATGGTATTTAGGATGCAGTGGCGAAACATATGGTAATACATCTTTAATGTCATATTCACTAAGAAAGCAATATTGCTTTCTGAATTTGAGCTATTTCTCAGCATCAAGGACTTTTGTGGCAGGTATTTTTCTTTTCCAGGTCTTTGGTAGCTGTGGCTTCTATGGAAAAACAGGTTGTAGTATCTTCAAAGGCAGATGATATAATAGTCATCATCACTACCACCACCACCACCATCATCATCATCTATATAACACTTTAAGGCTTGCTTTATAAGTATTTAATTTGATCCTCAAAGCAACACTTTGGGGTAGGGGATATTATTATACTAACTTCAGAGATAAAGAAACTGAGTCTAAGAGAGGTTAAGTAACTTGCCCAGAGTCTCACAGCTAGTGTCTGATGTAAAATGTGAACTCAGGCCTTCCTAACTCCAAGTCTAAGATTCAATCTCCTGTACCACCTTGCTGCCACATACATCTATTACATTAGGGTTGCTTTCTTGAGTGATAGCTTTGGAGCAAGCTGTAAAATGCTCAAAGGCAGAAGTTGTTTCACTTTCTTCTTCATATCCCTGCACTTAGTACAGTGCCTGGTATACAACAGGTAGTTAAAAATACTTGCTAATTGAAAATTATTTTATTTATGCGACATTAATATTTCAAGAAGATGAAACATTTTCTATTAGTAAAATATTATATATGATCTATTTATACTATTGGGTGTTTGCTTTTTATCAAAACATTGAAGGCAGGTAGTGTGTGTATGTGTGATGTGCTCTTATCCCCTGAGAATGCACAGATGAAAAGTGTCATAGAGTTAAATTTTAAGGAATTGATTACCTTGTAAAGCATAAATGTGTTGAGCATTCTGAAATCAGGAATAGAAACCCAGTATATATTTAAATCAGGAGCAATTGCAAATGACAGGAAAATACTATCATGGGTAGCTTTTGTCAAGACACATTTTCCTATACTTTCTGGTTACCTTCATGATGTAACTATATGCAACACAAATGGTAATGGTTTTTGTTATACCCTCCTTTGTCTTAATATGGTTCTGCTAAAATCTGCAGAGCTTACAACATTGTACATATGTTTACAGGAGGGATAATTAGCCCTGTGGCCTGGGCTCAGTGCCACTGGTTCTTCTTTTCTGGCACAAACGTTTGAACCCTGTAAGGAAGTTTTTAATTTCTTTCTTGATTAAGTTAGTTTTTCCTTCATATGTTAAGTATTTCCTTCTTTTAAGAAACAAGGCATACAGGGCTCTTCCAGCTAATGTTACGTAAGCATCATCTTGAAGCCAGTCTTAAATGTTTTTTAGAAGCCTGTCAGAACTACTCTAATGGGATATATGTTGGACCACAAATGTCAACACATATAGGACTCACTTAAAGAAAGATACCCAATGTGCAATAAGGACTCCAGAATCAGCATAACTAACTACACTAATCTACAGGGTTTCCCATCTCTGTCTCCATGAATGAAAAATGCATATTATTTTTGTCTGTGTGCAGCAGAGGTGTAAATAATGAAAAGACCATCTCCATCTTTAAGAAACACATAGCCTCAGATTCAAATCATGATTCAGAGTGGGAAAATTCCTTTCCTACTCTTCCCAAGAGCTTGATTCAGTACCATGTGGGCAACCTGTGGTGAGGAATCTATTCACATAAAATGAAATAAATAAAATGGCTTATAATCAAACTCCACTTCCAGAGATAGAACTGATGAACTTTGAGTGCAGATTAAAGCATGCTTTTTCATTTTTTTAATTTTTATCAACAAAAAGCCTTGACTCATGTTGCCAAAAATGACCAAATGAATTAGCATTTCTTTGCACAGAGCTTTATAGGTACAGATGTACCATCCCCAATCCTCAATCTCTTCCTATCTCTTCCTCCACACCTCCTTTAAACAAGCTCTAGTCTTTCTCATCCCTAAAAAATGAAACAAACAAAAATCCTTACTAGGTTCAGCTATTCCCACTGGCTGTTATCCTATGGCTCTCCTCCCTCTCACAGTTAAACTTCTTGGAATAAAATCTACACTCAGTGTACTTACTACACTTCCTCCCCTCTCACTGTCTCTCTAAATCCTCTGTGATAATGGCATCTAATCTTGTTCAACTGAAATTGATCATTCCAAAGTTCTCTTAATTCTATGTCATCTTCCACTCTTAATTTTTAATCATCCCATATATTGAATCAGTTCCCCAATCTTATCATTTCTATCTCTGTGTGTTTCTGGTAAACCTTTTCCTTTTCTACCCCCATGCAGCTATCGGACTAGTTCAGGTTCCTATAATTTATCTTCTGTGCCATTGAAGTATCCTACTATTTGATCTCCTTGGGCCAAGTCTCTGCCAACACCAATCTTGATCATTATCAATGATCTCTTATTTGTAAAATCTAATGATCTTTTCTCAGTTCTCATCTTTCTTGGCCTTTCTATAGTACTTGATCTTGTTAAGTATCTTTTCCTCCTGGAGTCACTCTCCCTTCTGGGTTTCTGTGACATTGATTTCTTTTTTTCATGATTCACATCTGTTTCTCCTCCTACTTTCTACTTGTCTGACAATTCTTTCTCAGTTTCCTTTGGTGGATCATGAGCCATGTCATGCCAACTGAAATGGTGTATCCCAAGACTCTGTCCTGGGCCCTCTTCCTTTTTTCTCTACATTGTCTCACTATCAGAAACTAGGAGTTCAATAATCATCTCTGAGGATGACTTCCAGATTAATATTTCCAGCCCTATTCTCTCTTCTGAAATCAAGTCCTGAACCACACACTACCTATGAGACATTTTGAATTGATGACACATAAATATCTCAAACTCACAATATCTAAATATAAACTATTCTCTTTCCACCAAAAACCCACCTCTCCTCTGAACATCTCTATTTCTACTGATTCACATTCACATTCGCAAACTCTGTATCATCTACTCCTCATTCCTTTTTTTTTGTAATTTATGTTAACATAGATTTTTCTTTATTTTATTCAATTCTTCTCAATTATATTTTAAAACTTTAAACATTCATTTAAAAAATTTTGAATTCCAAATATACTCTCCCCCATCCATCTGCCATACTTTGAGAAGGCAAGAAATATGATATAAATTATACATGCAAAGCTGTGTAAAACATTTCTGTATTAGGCATATCACAAAAATAACAGAAACATGCAAAAAGAAAAAAAATAAAGTAAAAAAAGTACACTTAAATCTGCAAAGTTCACCAGTTCTTTCTCTGGAAGTGGGTAGCATTTTTCATCATGGATTCTTCAGAATTGTCTTTGCTCACTATCTTGATCAGAGTAGCTAAGTTTTCCACAGTTGATCATCCCTACAATATTACTGTTACTGTGTACAATGTTCTCCTGATTCTGCTCACTTCACTTTGCTTCAGTTCTTATAACACAAGTTTTTCTGAAACCATCCTGTTCATCATTTCTACAGAATAATGATATTCTATCACAATCATTTACCACCACAACTTGTTAAGTCATTCCCCAATTGACAGGCATCTCACAAACATAGATACTATAAATATTTTTTTGGACAAGTAGGCCTTTTTCCCAATTTTTAAAATATCTCTTTGAGATGTAGACCCAGTAGCGGCATTTCTGGGTCAGAGTGTATGTATGGTTTTCTAGCTTTATTGGCATAGTTCCAAATTGTTCTTCAGAATGATTGGACCAGTTCACAACTTGACATTAAGTGCATTAGTGTCCTAACTGTTCCTCATCTGCCCCAGTACTTATCATTTTCCTTTTCTGTCATCTTAAGCAATCTGATAGGTATGAGGTGCTATCTCAGAGTTATTTTAATTTGCATTTCTCTAATCAGTAGTGATTTAGCACATTTTTTAACACGACTAATGATAGCTTTGATTTCTTCTTTTGCACACTGTGTGTTCATATTTTTAAACCATTTATCAATTGGGGAATAGCTCATATTTTTAAAAATTTGGCACAGTTTCCTACATATTTGAGAAGTGAGACCTTTATCAGAGAAAATTGCTATAAATTTTCCCAGTTTCCTGTTTTCCTTTTGTTTTTGACTGCATTAATTTTGTTTCTGCAAAGGCTTTTTAGTTGCATGTGATCAAACTTATCCATTTTTACCTCCCATGATACTCTCTATTTCTTGTTTGGTTATAAACTTTTCCTTTATCCATAGATTTGACAGGTGCATTTTTCCATACTCCTGCAATTTTTTTGCATCATCCTTTATGTCTAAATCACTTATCTTGGCACATAGTGTGAAATGTTGCCATGCCTTGTTTTTGCCAATCGCTTTCCAGTTTTCCCAGCAATTTTTGTTAAACGATGAGTTATTAAACCCAAAAGCTTAGATGTGGGTTTATCAAACAGTTGATTAATTTGGTCATTTACTACTATGCATTGTATTCCTAATAATTCTAATCTACTCCACTGATCCACCATTATGTTTCTTAGCCAATTGTTTTGATGATTACTGCTTTGTAATATAGTCTGAAATCTGGTACTGCTCAGCAGCCTTCACATTTTTTGTCAATTGATTTCCTTGTTATTTTAAACTTTTTATTCTTCCAGATAAATTTTATATTTTTTTTCTAGCTCTATAAAATGATTCTTTGGTAGTTTCTTTGGTATGGCACTGAATAAGTTAATTAAATTAGTTAAAATTGTCATTTTTATTATAGTAGCTGGACCTACCCATGAGTAATCAATATTTCTCCAATTATTCAGATCTGTCTTTATTTGTGGAAGACGTTTTGTAATTGCGTGCATATAATCACTAGATTTGTCTTGGCAGGTAGACTCCCAAGCATTTTATAGTGTCTGCAGTGATTTTAAATGTACTTTCTTTTTTTTATTCTTCCTGCTGGATTTTGTTGATAGTATGTGGAAATGCCGATGATTTGTGTATTTCTATTTTATATCCTACAACTTTGTTGAAATTTTTCATTGTTTCAACTTCTTAGTTGATTCTCTAGAGTCCTCTTCTGCTCTTCATTCTTAATCACCCCATACATCATCAATCTCCAAATCTTGTCATTTCTATCTCCACATACTTTTGGCAAATCTGTTCTTTTCTCCTGCAACATATCCATCAGACTAGTTTAGGCCCCTATCATTTCTCTTTTGTACTATTGCAATAACTTATTTTATTTTCTTGGCTCAAGAATTTGCCAACTCCCATCTATCCTACACACAGCCACAAAGGTGACTTTTCTTAAAGCATGAGTCACATTACGTCCCTCCATAACTTATAAAATCTAATGGCTTCCTGTTATGTCCATGATCAGATATGTGGTGTCCTGAAAAGTTTCAGTGCAGTTTTAAAGTACCAAAGCTTAATGTTTTAAAAGTGTTCTGCCAGGTATTTATTCTGTATAACCTGGCCCCTTCCTGGCTCTAGTCTTATAACATATTACTTTCCTCCATGCACTTTATAATTCATCTATGCTGCCCTACTTGCTGTTTCTCATGAACAGTATTCCATTTCCAGACTCTTTGCCTTGTAGATTGTCTCTAACACTTGGATTTCTCTCCTGCCTCAGAAATGCTTCCTGGAAACACTGGGTTCCTTCAAAATTCAGCTCTAATGATACCTTCTACATGCAGCCTCTCTCAATCTTCCCAAATGCCTTTTTATTAATGTTGTAAGGACTGTATATATGCTTACATATGTTCATGCTGTCTCCTTTATTAGAATGCAAACTGTACAAAGGTAGTGGCTACTTCACTTTTATCTTTTTATCCCCTGAGCTGAAATTGATGTTTGGTACATGATAGGTGTTTAACAAATGCTTGTTGATTGACTGATCGTGTAGTGGATTTAACATATTTATTATATAAAGAGAATAAGTGGTTTCCATACAGGAAAGTAATACAGCCTTAGGTTTGAAATCTGGAAGACCTAAGGTTCATATTCTTCTATGTGTAATCTTGGCTCATTCATGTCACTTCTCTTCATTTTCTCTGTATGGATGCACTACATGAAAAAAAACTCAGTGTCCAGAAATAGAAATGCAGGGAAGGAAACATTAGGACAATAATTCATTTTATTGACACTACACAGAGCTGTAACTAGAAGAAAGAGAATGTGACTTCAGTCCAGGGTTCTCATGGAAGGTTAGGAAAGAAGTGTATCAGAACCCTTTGTGAGTAAAACTCAGCTTTCTCTTCAGGAGGTTCCACTTCCTACTTGGAGGGCATGTTTATTCCTTGAGATGGAGAATAGCTGCTAATGGTCCATCCTCAATCCCCAGATTTCAATGATATAGTGCCCCCTCCCATGGTACTGCCTGTCCCCCAAATCCTTGAGGTATTGAATATCAATCTGCCCCATGATAAGCATAGCTATACCCTCTATTGCAGCTGACACCCTCTTGCAATTATTTTTTTAGGTGAAAATATTGCTGGTTATAGTTTTAGTATTATAAGCCCCATTGTGTGACATGGCACACTGAGCCCCTACCATCTGACAGTGCAAGTTTTAAATGCCAAGACAGATACAGTCTTTGCTTCCTATAAAATGCATTTAAATATCTTACAGAGAAAAAAAAATAAAGTCAGTTGTGGCTTTCCCCAGAGAACTAGCTGCTATCAAATTCACATAAAAACTAGATGACCCGCAAGATACATCTCTCTCTTGTTCTTTGTTTTTGTTTTTTTTTAATAATAATTTTTTAATTAATTCATTTTGATTTATCAACAATCACTTCCATAAGCTTTTGAGTTTTAAATTTTTCTCCCCCTCCCTCTTCCCCTCCCTCCCCAAGACTGCATGCAATCCGATATAAGCTATACATATACATTCCTATTAACTATATTTTCACATTAGTGATATTGTAAGGAAGAATTAGAACCAATGGGAGGAACTACCAGAAAGAGGAAACAAAACAAAATAGAAGGGTAAAAAAAGCAAATAGTGTGTTTTGATCTACATTCAAATTCCATAGTTCTTTCTTGGATGTGGATAGCACTTTCCAACATGAGATCTTTGGAGAGGTCTTAGATGCTTGCATTGCTGAGAAGGGCGAAGTCTAGCAATATTAGTCATCGCACAATTTGGCTATTACTGTGTACAACGTACTCTTGATTCTGCTTACTTCACTCAGCATCAGTCCGCAGAAGCCTTTACAGGTTTTTCTGAAGTCTGCCTGCTCATCATTTCTTATAGCACCATACATTCCATTATATTCATATACCACCATTCCCCATTGATGGGCACTTCCTCAATTTCTAATTCTATGCCACCACAAGAAGAGCTACTATAAATATGTTTGTACATGTGGGTCTTTTTCCCATTTGTATGATCTCTTTGTGATATAGCCCTAGAAGTTCTAAGCATATTCACACTTCTTTGGCATTTTTGGCATAGTTCCAAATTACTCTCCAAAATGTTTGGATAAATTCACAACTCCACCAACAATGCATTAGTGTTCCAATTTCCCCACATCTTCTCCAACATTTATCATTTTCCTGTTTTGTCACTTTAGCCAATCTGATAGGTGTAACATGGTACCTCAGAGTTGTTTTAATTTGCATTTTTCTAATCAATAGTGATTTAAAGCATTTTTTCATATAATTATAGATGGCTTTAATTTCTTCATCTGAGAATTGCCTATTCATATCCTTTGAGCATTTATCAATTATAGAATGACTTGTATTCTTACAAATTTGACTTAATTGTCTATGTATTTTAGAAATGAGGTCCTTATCAGAGACACTGATTATAAAAATTCTTTCTAATCTTGGTTGCATTGGTTTTGTTTGTGCAAAACCTTTTAAATTTAATGTAATCAAAATTATCCATTGTGCATTTTGTAATGTTCTCTACCTCCTGTTTGGTCATGAATTCTTTTGTTCTCCATAAATGTAATAGGTAAACTATTATTGTTCTCCCAGTTTGCTTACAATATCAGCCTTTATATCTAAATCATGAACTCATTTTGACTTTATTTTGGTATATGGCGTGGTAATTTGGTCTATGCCTAGTTTCTGCCATAATTTTTTTCCAGTTTTCCCAGCAGTTTTTGTCAAATAGTGAGTTCTTATCCCAAAACCTGGGGTTTTTGGGTTTATCAAACACTAGATTACTATAGTCATTGACTATGGTGTCTTGCATACTTAACCTATTCCACTTATCCACCACTCTATTTTTTAGCCAGTACCAAGTAGTTTTGATGAGTGCTTATTTATACTGCACTTTAAGATCTGAAATGGCTAGGCTACCTTCTCTTTCATTTCTTTTCATTAGTTCCCTCGACATTTGGGACCTTTTGTTATTCCAAAAGAATCTTGTTATTCTTTTTTCTAGCTCTATAAAATAATTTTTGGTGGTTTGACTGGTATGGCACTGAATAAGTAAATTAGCTTAGATAGAATTGCCATTTTTATTATATTAGCTCAGCCTACTCATGAGCAACTGATGTTTTTCCAACTATTTAGATCTGACTTTATTTGTGTGAAATGTGTTTTGTAACTGTGTTCATATATTTCTTGGTTTGTTTCAGTAGGTAGACTCCTAAATATTTTTACAGTGTCTATAGTAACTTTAAATGGAATTTTTTTTATCTCTTTCTGTTGGGCTTTGTTGGTAATATATAGAAATACCTATGATTTATGTGTTTTGTAGCCTGCAACTTTGCTAAAATTGTTTATTATTTCAAGTAGTTTTTTACTTGGTTCTCTAGGACTCTCTAAGTATATCATCTACAAAAAGTGATAGTTTCATTTCTTCTTTGCCTATTCTAATACTTTCAATTTCTTTTTCTTCTCTTATTACTAAAGCTAATGTTTCCAGTATTAAATTGAATAAGAGTGGCGATGATATTCATTAGGGAAATTGGTCTATAATTTTCTTTTTCTATTTTGACTCTTCCTGGTTTAGGCATCAGCAACATATTTGTATCATAAAAAGAATTTGGTAAGACTCCTTCTTTGCCTATTTTCCCAAATAGTCTATATAGTATTGGAATTAATTGTTCTTTAAATGTTTAAATTCACTTGTAAATGTATTAGGCCCTGGAGATTTTTTCCTAGGAAGTTCCTCAATGGCTTGTTTAATTTCTTTTTCTGAGATGGGGTTATTTAAATATTTTACTTCCTTTTCTATTAATCTAAGCAATTTATATTTTTGTAAATATTCATCCATTTGACTAAGATTGTCAAATCTATTAGCATACAGTTGGGCCAAATAGTTCCTAGGTATTGTTTTATTTTCCTCTTCCTTGGTGGTAGATTCACCTTCTTCATGTTTAATTCTGGTAATTTGGTTTTCTTCTTTCTTTTTTTTTAAATTAAATTAACCAAAGGTTTATCTATTTCACTGTTTCCCCCCCCCCATAAAACCAGCTCTTAGTTTTATTTATTAGTTTAATAGTTTTCTTAATTTCTATTCTATTAATTTCTCCTTTGGTTTTCAGAATTTCTAATTTGGTAGTTAATTAGGGATTTTTAATTTGTTCTAGTTTTTTGTTGTATGCCCAATTCATTGATCTCCTCTTTCTGGCTGCTTGCATTATTTTCTCTTTGACCTGGTAATTTTAGAATTTGGCTACTATATTCCTTGATGTTTTCAATTTGTGATCTCTTTCAGGAGGTGATCAGTGGATTCTTTCTACGGCTATTTTACCCCTTGGTTCTAGGACCCAGGGCAGTTTTCCTTGATGATTTCCTGAAAGATGCTGTCTGGGCCCTTTTTTTCAATGTGATTTTCAGGTAGACTGATAATTTTTATATTGTCTCTCCTAGATCAATTTTCCAGGTCAGTTGTTTTACCAATGATGTATTTTACATTTTCATCTATTTTTTCATTCTTTTGTTTTTGTTTGACTGATTATTGCTGTCTCATAGAGTTATTAATTGTTTTCTCCTATTAGATTTTGTACCTCCTTTTCCATTTGGCCTATTTTATTTTTTAAGGAGTTCTTCTCCTCAGTGAGTTTTTGTGTCTCCTTTTCTGTTTTGCCAATTCTACTTTTTAAGAAGTTGTTTTCTTCTGTTAATTTTTGCCCTTCCTTTTCCAAGCTAGTGACTGTCTCTTGTATACCTCTCATTTTTTCCCCCCTTTTTTCTTCTACCTCTCTTATTTGACTTTTAAAATCCTTCTTGAACTCTTCCAAGAAGGCTTTTTGGGCTTCAGACCAGTTCATATTCCCTTTTGAGGTTCCACATGTGGGTTTGTTGACAATGTTGTTGTCTTCAGAATTTCTGCCTTGATCTTCACTGTTCCCATAATAAGACTCTATACTATGTTTCTTTTTCCTCATGGTGTTTGCTTATTTCCTGGCCTTTAGAAATATTGAGCTCTCTTGCTGGGGTGGAGAGGTCACTGGCTCAAGTTTCTTGTGTTGGAAGCCTGGGGCCTAGTCACTGGCTTTGTGTGCTGGAGCCCCTGATGTTTGCACTTGGGGGCTGTAGAGTTCTGGCAGGTTACCTGGTGTCGGGCTGGAATCAGCAACACTGGAACTCTAGAGGTAGGATTGAGTAGTCTGGCTCCTGGAGGTTGCTTCCTCACCTAGGCTTTTCCTTCTTTTAGTTTTCTATGGCTCCTTTCAGATGGATGTTTCACTACTATGGGATGATTCTCCTCCTGGGGCTTTCCCCCTTGGAGCACTTCCCAAAGTTTTGCTGAGGCACTGGGAAACTTGGCTATCATAGAATGTGCCGAGGCACATGGTGGTTTGCCAAGCTGGTTTCCATCAGTTCCCCTGCCTGTACTGAGGCACTCAGGGGTTCTTATGTTGGTGTTTGCTTGCTCTACCATCTGGGGTTCAAGATCTCCCCCTGGTATGCTGAGGTGGGGCTTTCCACTATCTTGCTGAGAAGCCCCCCATTCTGTACTGCTCCACTTTCCCCAGGGCAAGAGGGGCCTTTCCTGTTAATCCCTCAAGCTTCCTGGGTTACTGGACTGCTGCACTCTGTCTTTTTGCTGGATCAGCTGTTCCTAGGATTTTTCCTGGGGTGATATTTTCTGGGCTTTCAGAGGTGAATAAGGGACAGTGCGAGCAACTTGCTTCTTACTCTGTCATCTTGGCTCCTGAAAGCAGAACCCTAAATATCTTCTTTAATGAAAGACACTGTGATCAAACTTCCATTATGAAAGCCACATTCTTTTGAGTTTATCATGGCTCAGTGAAGAGGTATCTTAAAATGGAATTAATTGACTTCTGACAAATATGTCAATGTGGAAGTTTTAGGCAAGCCCAACCACCCTGAGAGCAAGTCCAAAAAGGATGAACTGTAGAGTCAGATGAAGTGAATATTCAATAAAACCAAAGAGAAGCACCAGTAAGCTTCTCCACTGGGTCCAGAGCTACATAAAAAGAGAGCATGAAATGTACAAGTGTCCTTATCAGGTGCCCTTTGGAGGACTTGAAGTCAATGCATGTTCTATCCTCTCAGAGTCTCAGTAAGGGGCAAGCCAAACTCCAAGTATGTGAGAGATTGGGGATGATGGGCTAAGAAGCCCATTTAGCAAATGCCTAAAGACTCTGTAGAACATCTGAAGTCAACAAGATCTCAAGTAGAGACATGGAAAAAACCAACCCTACAATTTCAGGTCTGGGTCTACCCTAAAGGGCAAAACGAGTTCCCAGACAGTGATTTCATAAGACAGAGGGGCCAAGACAAATTAATAATTAATGATATGGGGCCCTCTGGGAAACCCAAAACCAGAGAAATTTCTGATATCAGTCAGGAATAGTTGAAGCTACACAAAAACACAAAGCCAACTACTGGTAGGTGACTGAATAAGAAGAAAGAGATAGAGATGGGGCTGAGGCCAACCTACATACTGGATGCCAGGAGAAAGAGGCAGAAGCAGAGATTAAATGAAGGTGTGGGACCTGCTCCCACCGCAGGTTCCAGCATTCTCTCACAAGCCAGGCTTAAGGAAGAAGGCAGAGAAGGGGTTAAGATAATAGCCAGCCCATCAAGATGTGCAGTATTTTAGCGGCAACAATATTTAGGCCACAGCAGGGACAAAACCAGTGCTTAGCTATCACATCCAAGAGTGTGGGAGGGGATGGAACACGAAGTCCTAATCTAGTAACTGAGGCTAATGTTATCAATCAATAAAAGACAACCCATAAAGCAATGAAGAAACACTATAGGTTAAAGAAATTTTACAAGATAAATAAGAATAGTAGTAACTAGTATAGATGAGAATAACTCCACAATAAATACAAGTAGATATGCAGGTGGGGAAAATCCAACAATAACAGATTGATCACAAAGACTCTAAGAGTGACTAGAAGAATTCAAGCAAGCTATAAACAGTGAAATTAAAGTTCTTAAGGAAAAAAATTAGGATACCAAAAACCTTAGGACAAAAACTTATCTAAATAGTAGACACTCTGAAAAATAAAATAGAGCAAACAGAACTTAATACTTCAGTGAGATAACAAGAAATATTAGAAGAAAGTTTTAAAGACTGAATTATTAGAAGAATAAGTGAGGAATTTCCTATTAAGAACAAATGACCTGGAAACCATGAGGAAAGAGAATTTAAAAATCATTGAGCTTGCTGAACAAAGAAGAAAGAATATAAAAGAAAAATCCTTATTACCATATTCAAGAAATAATTTTTTAAAATAACCTTCTTAGATTTATTAGAATCAGTCAGCAAAGTGAAATAAAAAGAATTCACCAATCACTTCCTGAAACTTCAAAATAAAAATACATAACCAAAATTCAGACCTTCAAATTTGAAGAATGTATATTTCAAGTAGCCAGAATGATGAAAGTTACAATTTCTCATAGTTGGAGTAGGCCAGCACAAGAATAACCGAACATCAAAGTGGGCAGGGGGAGTGCAGGAGAGGAAACCTGTGATAAAATATTTAAAGCTGAAGATTCAACCTTAGAGGTTGAATTCAACTTCATTTTTTTAAACAAATGTAGAAACTAAGGTCCAGAGAGGTTAAATGACTTCCCCAGGGTCATATAGCTAGTGAATGTCTGAAACTGGTCTTGCTGACTTAAAATCTAGTGCACTATCAATTACAGTAGGAAACAGAGGGTTGAATTTTTCCCTAACCCCAATCACACATACAGAGTATAATTTAGAAATATAATAAAGTCAAGAGTGAAATAGATTTGTAAAGAGAGATGGAAGGTTGGGAAGTACAGAAATGAAAAGGAAATAATTAGAAGCAAATCAAATAACAACTAAGGAGGACTGAACGTGAAAGAAGATTAAAAGGACAGAAAGAAAAAGATAAGAATTAAAGATCTACCTTTGGGTGAGATAAGGAGAGAAAAGGCAGAGGACATAGATTAGAACAGTCCAATCATGGATTACTAGTACTGATCCTGTTTCCTTTCTTTCTACTCCTTTTTATTTGTAAAGAAGAGGAATAGAGGACAAAGAGAGGGAGAATTATAATAGCATGCAATATAGGAACAATAATTAACATTCATAATCATGAATTAAATGGGGTAAACCCACTCATAAAATGGAGTAGGACATCACTTGACAGGACGCCTCCCATTCTGTACTGCTTCCCTTCCCACAGGCATGACAGGCCTTTCCCATTAATCCCTCAAGCTACCTGGGCTATGGGACTGCTGCACCCCATCTTTCTGCTGGTTCAGTTGTTCCAGGGTTTTTCCTGGGGTCATATTTTCTGGTCCTTCAGAGTTTGGTAAGGGACTGTGAGAACAACTTACTTCTTGCTCTGCCATCTTGGCTCCTGGAAGTGGAACTATCTTTCTCTTATTCTTATTGTTGTACAGTGATAAGAATGATAAATAAATAATAGCTAATGCACAGCAAAGAACAAAAGAAGACTTACAAGGAAGCAAAGATGGAGAGCTCTCAACACAATGTATAGTATTTATTATGTAGGTTTTCTTAAAATGGAAATTTATTGCTATACATTTTGAATCCTCTCAAGTTCTGCTATGCACATCATGCTTTTTTTCTTTTCTTATTTTATATTTAAGTTTCAAAATTTAAGTTATATTTCCTTTTTCTTTTCTTATTGTATATTTAATTTTTTGTAATATAAAATAAATGATATCTAACATATAGGACCTTAGAGTTTGTAAAGCATTTTAGAGAGGCAGTGTGACAAAATGGATAGCCAGCCAGGACAAGTCACTTAACCTCTCAATGCTGTTGGCAATTCTCCAAGACTCTAAGTAACAGAGAAGGTGCAAATTGAGATCAGTAAAGGGAGTTCCCTCACCTGAAAGTTCCTCATACTAATGGAACCACAAGTCCAGTTTCTGTCCCCATTTGTTTCATTTGAGCCTTACAACAACTCTGTAAAGTTGGTATAGCAATTGTGATTATATCTATTTTACAGATGAAGAAACTGAGCTTCATAGAGGTGAGGTGACTTGCTCATGGTCACCCATTTGTAAAGTCTGGAGACATGGTTTTAACACAGTTCTTTTTTGATCCCAAATTCAGCACTCCTACTACGACATGCTGCCTAGGTAATCTCAGTTTCAGTCCAATGTTTGCTTGTATTTTTATTCATTAATATAACAAATATATTTTAAATGCTTACTGGATACCAAGTTTAGACTCTGGAAGGGAAAAAAATAAATGATATTGTTAGAGTTTGTAGTGTTATAAGGGATCTAAGACAAATACATAAATAACTGAGATGAGGCAGAAAGCTATAAATTTCATGAGTTAGAATTCTAAGGGAGTTCAGAAGAAGGACAATTCTGAATGGTGATGAATGGAAATGTTCAGGAAAGATTTAATGGAAGAG
Source organism: Phascolarctos cinereus (assembly GCF_003287225.1). Taxonomy (NCBI): domain Eukaryota; kingdom Metazoa; phylum Chordata; class Mammalia; order Diprotodontia; family Phascolarctidae; genus Phascolarctos; species Phascolarctos cinereus. Next base: position 193,826,502 of record NW_027555958.1, on the reverse strand, counting down.
AGGGTGTTAGAGCTGGGTTGAGAAGGATTTCAGCAGCAAGAGGGCAAAGGTTGAAAGAAGAAATTCCAAGCTGTGGAAAGAGTCTAAACAAAGATACAAAGGCAGGAAAGCAAGCTTTCAATTTGGCTACCTGTTGAATTTCTACACCTTACCTTGGTGGATAGGAATGGTGAAGGCAGATAATACAGGAATTAGAAATTAGAAAAGGAGTGACACATTCAGAGAAGCACTGAAAGAAAATTAATCTAGCAATGATCGATAGTATGGATTGGTGTGGGAAAAGAATAGTGACAGAAAGAATAGTTAGGAAGATATTGCAGCAATCCAAATGAGATGTAATGAGACCATGAAATAAGGTAAAAGGAACGGGAATAGCAAACAGCAAGGATGAAACAGACATTGAGGAGGTAGGATGAGTGAGTAGACTTTGACACTTTATACAATGTGAGGTAATAAAGGAGAAAACAAAATTAAAGTTAAATCTAGCATTTGGAGCTCGGAAGACTGGTGGATGGTGGTACCATTAACAGAAAAAGCAAAGTCAAGATGAGGTCCTTGGTTATTTTTCATTATTGTTGGTGATTTCATTATACCATTTTTGTTGGGGTTTTTCTTCCCAAATGGAATTCCAATAGTAATTGTATAAGTATGAGTCTCATTCCTGTCATTAATCTTTTTTATATTTAATATTTTGTGGACAATTTCACAGGTTGATAAAACAACTGCTATTTCATAATTTTAAAAGTGTTGTCTTTAGTCATTTTTCAGTCCTGTCCTACTCTTTATGATCACATTTGGGGTTTTCTTGGCAAAGATACTGGAAGAGCTTGCCTTTTCCTTCTCCAATTCATTTTGCAGATAAGGAATCTAAGGTAAATCAGGTTAGGTGACTTGTCCAGGGTCACCCAGTTGATAAATGTCTGAGGCCACATTTGAACTCAGAAAGAGTCTTCCTGACCCTAGGCCCATCATTCTATCCACTGCACCATGTTTTAGGTTCCCATGCTTCCAAGCTTTCCCATGTATTAGGTTATAAACTCATCCTAGATAGATCTAATGAAAGCATCTTTAGAGTAACTCCAATTGTAGAGAGGATGATGGAGATTCTCTTCTCCATATTCTATTGATTTCTTTGGCTAGGTTTCAAACCTGAATTCTTATCCAATAAGTCACCAAGTCTTATTGATTCTACCTCCTCTACATCTTTTGAATCTATCCCCTTCTCTCCGTTCATATGGCTGCATAGCAGTTCAGGCCCTCAACACCTCTCTCCTGGACTACTGCACAGCTTGTTCATTAGTTTCCCTGACTCAAATCCCCTTCTTCCAATCTATCTTCTACACAGTTACCAAAATGAAATTCCTCAAGTTCAGGTCTGACCATGTCAATCCCCTGTTCAATAAACTCTAATGGCTTGATATTACCCATTGGGTCATCTGTAAACTTCTCCCTTTAACATTTAAAATTCTATACATTCTAGCTCCAGCCTTTCTTTCCAAATCTATTACACAATTAATCTCCTTTACACACTCTATGGTTCAAACAAACTTGCTTATTTGCTGTTCCTTCTGCAAAACATTCAAATTTTTATATTAATGGCTTTGCATAGGCTTTCCTTCATTCTATGTATGCTCTTCCTCCTCATCTCTTAGTCCAAGCAGATCAGGTGGTTTCCTATTAGTAGGTGGCAGCGTCTGAGTTCAAATCCTGCTTCAGACACATACTAGCTATGTGATGATCTTGAGCAAATCACTTAACCTCCCTTGACCTCAGTTTAATCATTTGTAAAATGGTGATAATAATAGCACCTACCTCTCAGTATTATTGTGAGGATATAATTAAATTATATATGCAGAGTCTTTTTCAAACCTGAAGCCTTTCTTGAACCTCAAGGAGTTTGTGACCAAATACTGCCCCACCAATTACCTTGCATATGTACTTTATACATATCTCATGCATATGTATGTCTGTGTGTGTATATTTGTGTGTATGTAAGTATGTATGGCTTTGGAATTAGAATATAAACTCCTAGAAGATAAGGACTTTCTCTTTTATATTTTTGTATCTGCCATATGTAATACACAGTGACGGCATACAGCAGGTGCTAAAAATTGTTTATTGGTTGAGTTTTAAAAGGTTATCTATCTCATTCTGTCTTAATTTAGAATCATAGTAAATAATAGTTGACAGTCTTCTTTAACTGACAATGTGTTGGATTAAAGTCAAGACATAATAAGCTGCGATTTGATTTTATGAGATAGTATTGTTTTATCATAACATTTTGACATTTTTCCTTTAAAATATGATCAAAATATTTTTTGTGTTGTGTGACAATAAATGCTTATTGATTAATTCCTGCCTTCACAACTGTTATTTTTATTTCAGTCATGCTTTTCTTTCCCATTTTGCCAACATCTTCATTTAAATTATGTAAGCTAATGGAGAAAAGACAAATAATAAAAGTCACTTCATGGCTAACTTGATGAATGTACCTATTATGTAAGATACAGAATCTCCACTAGAGCAATTAAACTAAACATTTAGTCAATCATTGTTTGGCTAGTCTAGATTTCTTATAAGGAAAATCCAGCATATTCTCCTACACCTGCCATTTGTGGTCTGCAGAACAGTCAACATATCCAACATGTTGTGACTTCTGTAATGCGCGCATTCCTTGGTAACATCAAATTGAGATTTACAGAATTGGTAAAGTATCTCAACTAATACCAAAAGTGGAAAACAACAAAAACAGCAACTCCATATAAAGTTGTATTTTTCTCATTGAAGTTGAAGCCACAATTAAACTTGGGAAGACTTTTGTTCTTCATGTAAACTTGGCATGAAGTTAAAGGCCAACACATTTTGTATTTTTAATGGACATGAGCCTCAGAAAACATCTAGAGTCATTCAGAAGGCACAGGTGATTCCATTCCTTTTTTCATTTGCCATATTCCAAGTGCTTTACAAAGTGTGTGAGTTGTTTTTCAGTTGTATCTGACTCTCTGTGCTTCCATTTAGGTTTTTCTTGGTGAAGGTGCTGGAGTGGTTTGTCATTCCTTCTCCAGCTCATTTTACAGATAAGGCAATTGAGGTAGTCAGGGTTAAATGACTTGTACAGGTCACACAACTAGTGTCTGAGGCCAGATTTGAACCCAAGAAGAGGAGTCTTCCTGACTCCAGGCCTGTCACTCTATCTACTCTGCCACTAACTACTTTCCCAATAACTACCTATAAAAGAAGGACCTAACAGTGATCTATGTGGCACAAAAGCCAAGCCACAATGTATTCCACATTTGAGTAAAATGTCAACATTAACTTCTGATGCTTCCTCAAATGATGATTTGTTAGAATTTAAAAATATTTCTGTATTCCAGTTGTTGGGAAAGAGTGGACATTCCAAACAAGTCCAGTCAACACCATCAATCAGTATCTGTCAACACAGAGCCATGGAATACTTCTGCATGGCCTTTTAAGACATAATTTGTGAAATAGGCCACGCATAAGATTACTCTTGCTTTTTGGCAACTGATATATTACAAATGGTTGGAAAACTGGTCAAACTTTGCCTTTAATTGTAATGCAAACTATTAATGTTTGCATGAATAATGAGAAGAACACTTTTTCTTACTTATGATATAATGTTTGTCTTGAGAGGTAGTGGGTTTCTTTTCACTGGAGATCTTTGAGGAAAGACAGGATGAGTCTTTGTTTTATCTAGGACTTGATGACTACCGATATCACATCCACCTGTGTGTATGTGTTTGTGTAATTTTGAAACCTCATAACAATATCTACTTAGGAGAGTTCTGATAAATGTTTAACAACTAGCTCTGTAAAAAAAAAAGCATTGCACAACACGTTTTAAAGTTTAATTTGAGTTATTAACATTTTCTCCATTACTTTCACAAGTCTAGACCCTCAGCAAAACAATAAATCATACTATGATTTGTAGCATTTAGCAATTTCTGAGTTACAAATCCTCACACTGAAAATTTAGCAATTGGCTCTTAGGAGCCCATTCAAGCTGGCCCTAGCACAAGTCCTTTATTTACTATAAATATACAGATTTTCAATGGATCTGTGGCCTTATCAATTCATAAGCTCCTCCTCTCATACTGAGGCATATCACACCCATCCATACATATCCCTACTGTATATAAAAATGGTATCTATTTGCAGATGACTCTAATGCTAGTACCCTCCATGTTCAGGTTCAGTATTAAGATGAAATGAGGCATTTGTAAGTTGTTGAATATTTAACACAAGGAGGTTTACTTTGCCCTAACAAAGCAAGGATATGCAACAAGGATGTGGTGGGACTTCTCTAACAGTTCCGCCTTTATTCATATGAAAACTTGACTGGCCAGCAGGTCATGATAAAGTTACTTGAATGGGTTGCAGAAGTCCACCAAGACTGAGGGGCCTAGACTCCATGTGACTGGGACTTTTTATGGCCTTAGATGACCTGGAAGTTTAATGAGGGAAAATGAGGCCAATTAAGCCCCAGGGTTTTGTTCTAGGCCTACTCCCTTTTGTCTGAGAGCAAGAGAGCTGAGAGCGGGCAGGAAAGAAAGCCTCTGAAAGGCAAGATCATCAAATCCTAGTGGAAGCTTTGTCTTCTTGTAGGGAAAGTCTCTCCATATTTTTTTTTTTTGTGGAAAGAAAGAAGTTGCGTCAGAGAACCACTGGTCCTGTCACAGTATCCATGTACATGTTGGATGGAATCGGGGCAATAGACAGACTTCATCTATTTAATCTTTCCTATGTGAGTAGACAGGTCAAAATCCTTAAGCCCTCTTTCAGGAAGTTGTACGATGTTTTCAGGCTAGCCACAATCAACACAGTATCATCCACACCAGTAGTGTCAAACTCAAATAGAAAGGGATTCGTGCAGGCTGCATATCAACTTAGAAAACCACAGCTTAACATTATCTGTGTAGTATTTTATTTTGTTAAGCATTTCCCAATTATATTTTAATCTAGTTCAGGAAGCATTGAGGAGTGGCCCTCCTAGAGTTTGATACCTTTGATTCATATGAGATTTATCACGTATATAATATCTTTATGAGAGTCACCTATCCACAAATTGAGAGCATCGTCAATGAGTGTATTAGTAGGGAATAAGAGGGCTTTTGCAGTTTGCATTCAATAATGGATGACATCTTTTCCACTTCACAATTTAATTAACAATGTAAAAAATACAATATCCTATTATATTTGTTGCTTATTGATTATGAAAAAGCATTTGATTAAGAACAACAGTGAACATTATGTATGATAGGTATAAGCTAGAGACCTTTCCATTAAAAGTAGGAATAAAGTAAGGATTTCATTATCCCCAGTATTTGATTTAGTGCTAGAAATTCTAGCTATAATGATAAAAAAAAAGAAAGAAAGAAATTGAGGGAATATGCATAGACAAAGAGAGAATACAATTATTACTTTTTGCAGATGAATGATTATTTATTCATAGAAATCCAGAGAATCAACTAAGAAAAAAATGGTAGTAGAATAAATCAACATTTTACAGCATCTTTTGTAATAAGATATCTTACAACTAAATATCTTGTAATTTATGCATTTTGTAAAAATTATTTGCTTCAGCACAAATCTTATAAATATGAAACTATATTATAATAGACAAATTTAGATTTTTTTAAAAGATAGAATTTTATTAAATGAATGATTCAAAGAGTGTTACTTACCAGCCTGCTGAGTTCCACACCATGTTGTTACAAAAAAATCCAATATAGAAGTCTATCTATTTAATAATACCTTGATAGACCTTCATTTTTTTTCATTTAAAAAGTACATTGGTAAAAAAGGCAGTTGTATCCCTATTTCTCCTGGCATCTAGATACAGGGCATTGTGGCTGCCCCCTCATAAGACCTTATTTGGAGAATTGAATAGAGCGTAAGTAACAGGACAGTAAGAAATATGACAGGTCATCTAGTCTTACTCCCTTATTTCACAGATAAAGAATCTGATGCCCAAAGAGAAAAACTTAGAGTTAAATAAATTTCTAAAAAAAACTTTATGGAGATGATCTTTAAGATTTAAAGATAAAATTTATGGTTGAACAGATTAGATATCCTGAAACAAAGAGAAATCATTAATAATTTGATGTCAAGATGGAAGGTAGCCATTTAGAGACTGTCCCAAATATCTGTGCTTGGTCCATTCCATTTCATATTTTTATTAATAAATTTGATGAATGCATAGATAGTGGGCATACTTATCAAATTTGCAAAAGACACAAAGCTAGGAGGAAAAGTTAACTTATTGGATGATCGAGTAGGGTCCAAAAACATCTGAAAGGTCAAGTTTAGTAAGATTAAAGTTAATAGAGATACATATGAGCTTTTATACTTGAGTTAGAAAAATGGACTGCACTACAATAGTACAAAATGTGCCTTGAGTCTGAAGAACTCAGTTAACTATAGTGTTATGTGGCTAAAAAGCAAGCTAAGGCAACCCATCCTACTCTTCCTTGCCCTAGTCAGACCATATTCAGAAAATTGAAGAGCACATAGGTTCTAGGACTACAGGATATATGACAGGTTATCTAGTCCTTATTTTACAGAAAAGGAATCTGAGGCCTAAAGAGATCAATAGTAATTTTCTCAAGATCATATGATATTTAGGAAAGACATTGATATGCTAAAGACTATACAAAGCGGGGCAGCTAAGATGGTAAAAAGCCTCAAGTTCATACCATAGAAGGATTGGCTCTACTATGTACTCCCCATGTGACCTTGAGCAAATCCTTTTATCTCTCTTGGCCATAGTTTCCTTATTTATAAAATGAGAGTGGCTAGATGGTCTCAGGGGTTCTTTCCAGCTTCAAAAATATGAGCCTATTGTCCTAGGAACGTATGATAGTTTGAAAAAAAATAGAAGTGTTTAACTTGGAGTAGAGAAGACTTAGGGGGAATATGATAGCTGTCTTCAAATATTTTTAAAGTTGCCAAATGAAGAGGGGGATTAAACTTTTTCTTGGCCTCAGAGGGCTGAGATAGTTACAACTGGTAGAAATTTCAAAAAAGCAAATTTGGACTTGTCTAGAAAAACTAAGTAAGAATTAGAGCTATTCCAAAGTTAAATGGACTTTCTTAGGAGAAACTGGTTTTCTCTTACTAGATGTTTTTAAGCAAAGGTTGAATGGTCATTTTTTGGGCATGTTATAGAATGGATTTTTACTGATGTTAGATTGCATGGCCCTTCCATGTAGGTATAGAAGGTCCCTTCCAACTCAGGAATTCTACGATTCTGTAATAGAACAGAAGTAGACACTGATTTATGAAACATGACGCTTCCTCTTTGGGGCAATTCCTCTAAATCTGAAGAGCTTAGTTAAGTGTATGCTTAATATTAAGAGTGTTACATGGCAAAAAAGCAAGCTAAGGCAACCCATCCCATGATACCCTGTCCTCATAAGACCATATTTGGAGAATTGAATAGAGCGTAAGTAACAGGACAGTAAGAAACATGACAGATCATCTAGTCTTACTCCCTTATTTCATAGATAAAGAATTCTGGTGCCCAAAGAGATTAACTTAGAGTTAAACAAATTTCAAAAAAACATAGTATACAGTAATAGCAGGAGGCTTCAATGTTCTTTTCTGAGTGTGATAAATCTAATAGAAAGATAAACAGAAGGGGAAATATGTAACTGAATAAACTATAAGAGAATTTAGAATTAAAAGGTTTATCTTGTTTTCTGAATGAGTATTAATGACCATATATATTTCATAATGCCATGTTGCAACTTCAAAAAAATAAGCTATATACAAGGGTATATTTATATATTTATTTATATATATTATATATATTTATATTTATATATTTATGTTATATATGTAAATAAATATGAAAAAAAGCAGAAGTACAAAACACATCCTTTGTACAACATAATGCAATAAAAATAGTAATCAATACAGGTAAGGGGGTGCTGGAGCCAGTTCATGCCAGCTCATAGAAGCCAATTGTTAAATTTTCAGTGTGAGCATTTACATCTCAGAAATCAGTAAATACTACAAATAAGGACTTGATGTGTCAATTGTTTAAATTTAAGTGATAGAGAAAATGTTAATAATACCAATTAAACTTAAAATTGTGCCATATGTATTATTTACAATCACAGAACTAGTTAAACATTATCAGCACACCCTTGAAAGCAGTTAATATAAGCAAAAAAGCACAAACTGAAATGGCGACTTGGGACCGGGGGAGATTTACTGCATTTTTATTTCAATATAAGTAGTTTCTTTTATAATACTGCATATTTTATTATAACTTTTAAAAAGTATTTTTATTTTCAGCTTCAAATTCTTTCCTTCCATCTACCCCTCCCCTACCCCTTGAGAAAGCAATAAATCTGATACCCATTTTATATAATATATATATATATATATATATATATATACATGCATACATATATAAAGTCATGTAAAATGTATTTCTACATTAATATGTTGCAAAAATCAAAAGCAAGAAAAATAAAATGAAAAATATGCTTTGATTTGCACTCAGAGTTCATTAGTTCTCTCTGGAGGTAAATAGCATTTTTCATCATGAGTCTTTTGAAACTGTCATGGATCATTGTATTGATCAGAGCAGCAAAATCTTTCACAGTTTCTCATCCTTACAGTATTGCTGTTACTGTGTACAATGTTCTAACAGAGACTTAATAATTAAATCTTGTACATACATATATTCTCCAAATAGGTCAATGACAAGAAAGGAAAGACCCCATATACACCAAAATATTTATAGTATCACTTTCTGGAAAGCTGTGAGTGAAAACAAAGTAGATGTCTGTGGATTGGACTATAATTAAACAAGTGGAGGAACATGAGAGTAGTGGAATTTTACTGGAATGTAACAATATGATGAATTCAGGAGATTACAGGAAGACACACTGTGAAGTATAAAGTATGAAGATAAAGTGAAGTAAACAGAACCAGGAAAACAAGGTATGTAATGGCTACAATAAAGTAAAAGGAAAGAACAAAAAACAATTAACTATATCACTGAATGTTATGAAATCATAACAACCAAGCTTGGCCCCAAAGAAGAGTTATGAAAATGTACTTCCCCCCCCACATTTGGTTTTTTTTTTCAGAGATGGGGAGACTATGAATTTAGAACACTGCATATGACATATTTTTATATCGGTTTTACTGAACTTTTTTTCTTCCCTCTTTTATTCTTTATTGTAAGGTATTGCTCAGAGGGAGAGGAACGTATACTTTAGGACGTGTAAAGTAAAAACAAAATAAATAATTTTTAAAAGATCTTGATACCTTTAAAATAGTGCCACATCTAAAGAGTATTTGGCTATTAAAACCAATCATCTATATCAGATTTGTCAAACACATGGCCCATGGGTCACAATGATACCAAATGAGGCCTGAACATGATTAAAATATAATTGGGAAATATTTAACGGAATAAAAAAATTAAATAGTATTAATATGTGGTTTTCTAAGTCAATATGGGCCCACAGGGATCCTTATGTATGATTTAGTGGCCCTTATTTCTATTTGAATTTGACCTACTGACTAATATAAGTATATATTTTTTGCAATTAAACACAATAACCACTTACACAGCAGCACAAGATTTTGTGACTAATTTTTTCTTAAATATTACATTGTAAAATGTACATAACAAAGATGTTCATTTAAGTAAAGCAACACAACTCTTTGGTCATGTCTTGCTTTTATTTTTATTTTTTCATTTTTGACAAGGCAATCAGGATTAAGTAACTTGCCCAGGGCCACATAGCTAGCAAGTGTCAAGTGTTCAAGGCTGGATTTGAACTAAGGTCCTCCTGACTCCAGGGCCAGTGCTGTATCCCCTAAACTACCTAGCTGCCCTTGGTCATGTCTTAAAAGCCTATGCCTTATTCTGTACCTATAGTCAACCATCTCTTTGCAGGGATATGGGAGATGTGTCATTTTTTCCCTTTTCTCCAGAGGAATAAGTGGGTCAAGATCCAATCAGTAGTTCATTATCTCTATTGAAGATAGCTGTTGAACTCTCTTGTGCTATTTCACAAGTTCTTAACTTCATTCAATGGCATAATGTCTTTGAAAAGTTTTCACATAAGCACATACTGTAGCTGTTCAGGAAACAAATCTGAATGGATATCTGGGTCACTTGGCCCGGTCCAGTAAATTTGATACTATAACATCACCTTAATGTTTGTGGTACTTAATACTGTCAATCCATTGGTCTCCTTGCCACATGCAGAGGGACTTTTCCTGGGAGTTCTGACAGAATTACTAGAGTCTTTTAAGGTTCTGTGCCAGGAGTCAGCAAACTAGAACTTGAAGGCCAAATTCTGCCTTCTGCCTATTTTTTGTAGTCTCCCTTCACCCAAGCTAAGCATTTTTTTTTTACATTTTAAATATAATGAAATTTTATTTAAAATTTTAAAAAAATTATTCTTAGTTCTTGGGCAGTGAGCTGGATTTGGCCTATGGTCCAAAGCTTGTCAATCCCTGTTCCATGTTGACCATATTCCAATATCATGTGTTACTTTGTCTCATGGTACATTAGTCACAATATGGAGGAAGATGTCATGGAGACATTCAGGTATATATACATATTCAATAACCATGAAAAATGTAGATTTAGTCTTTGGATTGGTTCCTTTTGTAAGAAATCTGCTAACAAAGAGAATAATAAATCTCAAGAAATCTACTAGGTTATCTGCCACAAGTCCCCCCCAGTGATGACTTCTACAGGAACTATAGTCTTTGAGTGCAGTATGAGCTGCAATAGCTATTTCCATTCCTGTGCTCCATATGGCTCAAGAGATACCCCAACTGGATGATTTCCTTCTTAGCACATGCACTTGAAATCCTTAATCCTGATTTTAGTTTCCTATTCACCAACCAAAATGCTAAACTTTTGCTAACCAAATATGTCTGACATTTTCTTTCCAAGGGAATTTGTTTTTTTAATGAACTGGGCAAGTTGTAAAGCAATACCTTGTATTTTTCTTAATAATGATCAATGCAGCCTTAATTAGATCTGAGATGATTTAAATTAGGTTACATGTAATTGAGATTCTGGAAGAATTTTATGCATTTGTATCTCAAATAGTTGAAAGCAATGTACAGTTGTTAATCGCACCTTAAGATTTAGAGCTGGAAGGACCTTAGAGATCATCAAGTCCAACTCTGTTTCACAGAAGAGGAAACTGAGGCACAGTTAAACAACATGAACATCATTTGAGAACTAGCAGAGCCAGGATACAAACCAGGGTCCTACAACTTCAGATCCATTAAGAATTAGAAATTAATTTCTCCTCTAGGGCAGCTAGGTGGCAGTGGGTAGAGTGCTGGGCCTAGAATCAGGAAGAGCTAAGTTCAGATCCAAACTCAGACATTTACTAGCTGTGTGACTTTGGGCAAGTCACTTAACGCTGTTTGCCTCAGTTTCCCCATCTGTAAAAGGAGCTGGAGAAGGAAATGGCAAACCACTCCAGGATCTTTGCCAAGAAAATCCCAGATGGGGTCAGAAAGGAATGAAGAACAACAAATGATAATTTCTCCTTTATTCAAGCTGAAGTGAATACATATTTAAGATGCTCAATTCTGGATCATAATGCCTTAAAGATGGGAGCCTTTGAATAAAAGCACATGAAAGCATGATGTAAATAACCTGAAAACTATGTAAAATATTTCCTTTGTCCTGCCCTTGCCTTTTTGAAAACTGCTTTCAGCTATGTAAGGTGGTGGGCCATTGTGTATAATTATTTTCTGGTAAAAAGAAAGCATATGAATAATGCCAGTAAAATCCAACTCACTTTGGTTTATACTCACTAAATCACTAGGAAACAACTAAGCATTCTGTTGGTAACATTGCCCTTCCCATGCAAATACAGACTTTTAAGAAGATTAGTACTGTTCAGTGGGCAGAATACTATACTAGAAACCTGGGATTTAGACATGTCTCTGCCTTAATGACCTTGATAAGTACTTCTCTGGGCTTCGGTTTTGTCTTCATAAAATTAAAAGGCTAGGGTGGGATGTACAAGGTCTATAGCTCTAAAAGTATGTAGTGGGAATTATACCGGTTCTGTTCAGTGAGTTGAATTATAAAGTCACCTTGGAAATAATAAAGATTGCTAACATTTACATAGTGTTGACTATGTGCCAGGTACTCTAACTCTGACTCTTTATAATTATTATCTCATTTGATCCTTATAGCAACCCTGGGAAGTAGGTGCTATAATTATCCTCATTTTACAGATGAGGAAACTGAGGCAAACAGAGGTTAAGTTCCTTGCTAGGTTTACACACCTAGTAATTGTCTGAGGCAAGATTTGAATTTAGGTCTTTTTTGACTCTAGGCTTGTTGCTTTATGCACTCAACCACATAGCTGTCAGTATCTTTATTACCACTGTTCTGTTAACATTCTCTCTTTCAAAAAAAACATGTAGCCATTAGGTTTTTATGCAAAAAATTGATAAATGCATAATGGGATTGGAGTAGACAACATCTAACAAGAAAATTACATTATTGTGGGGAGGACACTGTTCTGTATACAGATGAGGTCTATCCTTTCTTGTTTGATAACAGATTGCTTCAGTCAGGGAAAATATCATTGGAGTGATGATAAATATTTAACAACCTGCTCACCTAAAAAATAAATCTGTTCCAGTGGTTATGAAGGTGACTGAAGCAGGTTTTATGGAGCTTGATCAGACATTGAAGATGCCAAGGCCATCCACTGCATCCTGGGCTATTGCCAGTGGTCGTGACTTTTGTCTTGCCACTGGACTTGGAGGACTGGAAGAGAGTGAGGCTAACAATTTTATGCAACCTTGCCTCACTTAAAAGCAATTTCCACATAAATCAAGACATCACTCTGTGATGTCATAGGTTCTCTTTGAAAATGAAGGATGAACAGAAAATATCACAGAACAGATTTTTAAGTGTAATCTCCATGACCAATATCATCTCCAACACTTTCTTAAGTTGAAAAAAAAACCCACCACAACAATGAATCTTCAAGCCACAATTTCTGAGGCATAAATTCTGACACTGAAACTTAAACAATCAATGCTCCGGAGATATTGGAGCATCTCCAATACAACCTGGGACACTCACCTTACTAAGGAGACCAGCAATTACAGATTCCTTTAGAGATTTATGCAGATGAGAGGCTGGGGACACTTATCAACAGTACATGCCCAGTGGCAAGATCTTTGCTAGCATTTTCATGTACATTTAAATTATTCAAACCTCAGGACCATTAAGAGTGAAATAATTTATTAAATTAAAATTAAAATGTTAAGAGTTTTCCCTTTACATTTTTACATCACTGTCTTAGCCACTTCTGACCTCGTAATTACCCTCTTCTCTCCCAAGAGGATGAATGTACCTCTTTTATTACCTCTCATTACCTTTTCTCTGATGTTTCAGTTACTCAGCATTTAGATTTCTTTTAGGGATCTTTTCATTTACATTGTTGTCATCATTGTATATATTGTTCTTTGGGTCCTGCTTGTTTCACTCTGCATCACTTTATTCAAATCATCCCATGTTTCTCAGAATTCCTTAATAACCAATTACATTCATTTAGCACCTTGAATACATATATATTTTTAAAAAGTGAGATATTATAAAAACAAAACCAGAAAGGGGCACTCTCATCTCATACATAGCATACCACTAAACATTTTTTATTTTTGAAAATATAAACCCAAATGAATCAAGCTACCAGAGGATTTTCTCAGCAGAGAAAATCTGTCGGATTTATGCAGTGACCACACATGTTCCTTCTACATTTCCTAACAGTAAGTAGCTAAAATCTTTTTCCTTTTTTTGTTTGTTTCAACTATTGGGTTACAGAGAATAGTGATAATCTTACTTTTTATATTTATGTTTAGTAAAGATCCCCTAGAAGACAGCAACTCAAGTATGTAAAGATTGAAGTAAAGCAGTGTTCCCAAAGCTGTGTCCCATAGATTTCTGATGCTGGAAATACTAATAAGTAGTGTCTCAATGTGAAAATTGTATTGTTAGCTATGTTCTCCTGCCTTCTCCAATGTCACATCATAGCATTCACATAACCCCAAGTTCTCAGAGGCTGTGCCAGGAGAAGGCTATGCAAGTGTTGGCAAGTCCTTCTGAGTTGGAAAGTTTCTGAATAAAGGCTGATGAGAGACGGCATTTCTGTTGTCCAAGGACCAAGAAGTAGAGTGTCCTAGTACAAAAGAGAACTAAATTTGGAGCCTGGGAACCTGGTTTAAAATCCTCACTTTGCTACTTTACTCCCTCCTAATCTCTCTGGGTTTTATTTCCTCATCTGGAAAATGAGAGGAAAATGTCCTTTCCAACTCTAAGTCTGGTCCTATGGCCAACTTAAGACTGACGAGTTTCATCAGCAGGTATGGTCACAAGATGATAAATCATCTTTCTGTCTCAGCATCTCTTAAGTACCATAGAACAGTTGAGATGTGCATTCATATAGGCAGTACACATTGCACTAAGACTCTTGGGACAGCCTATGAAAAGTTCCATGACTATGGACTATGCAAAATCCTAATCCCTCTGTAAAAAAAAGTGAGGCTGGAGGTGCAGACAAAAGTTTCTTCTTATAACTCTTTGAGGTCAAGCAGTTTGTTTATAGTTTATAAGATTTAGTTTAATTGTTTTGCACTTGTTCTTTCTCTTTTAAAGTGCACATTGTTTCCTATCTCTTTGCCTTAATTCATGACTTCTTACATTTCTCTTTATTCATCATAGTCATCATTACTTATGGAATAGTAACATTCCACTACATTGATATATCAGTATTTGTCTTAGCCATGCCACAAATCTAATGAGCTTCCTTTATTTTCAGTTCTTCACTATTACAAAATGTGTTGCTATAAATATTTAGGTGTACACAGAGCTTCTCTATCAAAAGATTTTTTAGCAATCTTATTTGCATAATTCTGAATTGCTTTCTAGAAAGGCCGTACTAATTCACAGCTCCAGCAAAAATACATTAGTGTCTGCTTTTCCATAACCCCTTGAAAATTAACTTTTTTTTCCTTTTCTGATCATTAGTTTTCTAGGAGAGAAGTGAAACCTTGGGATTGTTTTTTATTGGCTTTCCTCTTAGTAGTATTCTTTCATATGGTGGTTAATAGTTTCTTTTGAGAGCTTTTTTGTTCATATCTCTAACTATCTATATATATTGGAGAATGCTTTCAGTCATATATTTCAGTCAATGGATATATACATATTATATATAATATGCATGTATATAATATTAGATAACAAATCTTTATAAGAGATACGAGATTTTTCCAAGTTGTCAATTTCTATTTTTGAAGCTTTTCAGTTTCATGTAATTAAAATGATCTATTTTGTCTTTTTCAATTGTCTCAATCCCTCATTTTGTTAAGAATCCATATCCTGCTAATAGCTATAAAAGGCATAAAATCTCTTTCTCTTCTCATATTGTTATGGAATTTTTTTAATATTCATGTTAACATTTTGAATTTTTTTTCATATTATGATATAAAATGCTGTTCTAAGCTTAATTTCTGCAAGGCTACTTTTCAATTTTTTCCAGCAGTTTTTAAGGAATCCTTTCCAATGTAATTTATGTTTTGGGGTTTATTGAACACTGGCCTATTGAGTTCCATTGTTTCTGAATCTCTGTTACCTTGTCCATTCTACTGATCTGTTATTCTATTTTATACCAATACCAGATGATTTTGATGACTGCTACTTTATGATATAGTCTGTGGCCTGAAAATTCTGTTCTTCTTTTTTCAAATCTAGCTCTATAAAATATCCTTTTGTAGTTTAGTACAACATTAAATATTTAAATTAACTTTGGAATAGAGATGATTATTATCATTCAAAGTACAAAAAAGAACTAAATTTGGAACCTGGGAACCTGGGTTTAAATCCTTACTTTGCTATTTTACTCCCTTCTAATCTTTCTGGGCTTTATTTCCTCATCTGGAAAATGAGAGGAAAATGTCCTTTCCAACTCTAGGCCTGGTCCTATGACCAACCTAAAACTGGCGAGTTTCATCAGCAGGTATGATAAATCATCTTTCTGTCCCAGCATCTCTTAAGTACCATAGAGCAGTTGAGCAGTTTCTGTCAACTATCCTATGTTGATTGATGTGGACTTCCTACTCTGGCCTATATTCTTTTACCCTCATTTCTTGCCTTTCCTGTCAGAATCACAACATTGACTTGTATGTTACTATATATGGTAGCCAGTTACTTCTTTCTATGTGAAGCTTTTCAAGATACCCTGATTTTGTTAGTGTTTTCTCCCTCCTGAAATTGCTTTGTATTTACTGGTCCATGCTCTTCTTTTATATCCCTTGGTAAAATATAAGCTTCTTGACAGTAAGAATTGCCTTAGTTTTACCTTTGTATTAATGTAATTCAATTAAGATTTATTAAGTTTCTATTATGTGCCAATCACTGTTCAAGATACTGGGTCGAAAGTGAAACATCTAATGGCCTTTTTATTCTACTAGTAATTTGTATGTAGTAGGAGTTTAATAAATGTTTGTCTAATTATTTTGTCTCCGGTTCACATGAAATCAAATATTATTTTTAAAATGATGTTTTTGTTGTTTCCAAACTATGGAGTCCATTGCTGTTTTATTACGTGGTTCATTATCTTCCACTATGTCCTCCTATTCATGTCCTCTTGTGTTGTGTGTATATTGGACTGAATTCAGGGACTGGAAAAAGAACCTGTTGTATTGGCTAGTCAGAATCTTATGGAGTTCCCTTTAGTGTTGTTCCCCTTTATATGAGACCTTCAAATTCACTATAAGCCAAAGCATATGAATAAGTACATCTAGACTGAAAACTAACCATTATTTCCTTCATTTAAATACTTTCTTACTCGTCATCTGTCCTATTCTAGTGGAAGAAGTGCTTATTTGTGTCTGTCTGCCATGATTCTAAAAGAGTAAAAAAGCACTTTCATCCCTTAGGAATGTTTCCTTTCATTCACTAAATTTGAATGGATTGCTTGCAAATAGCTATGATAAACAAACCACTCCCCAAGTGTGGTTTAACTGTTTTGCAATGGTTTTCCATCTTTTGAGGGCCAAACTGAGTTGATCTTTAATATAACATTGAACTTATGTTTGTTTTCTATTTTTCAAATAAATTGATGTTGAAACTTGAGGGTGAAGGATTTCAACTTTCAAACAATGACTACTATTGAGAAAAGAATTTGTGAATTTGCTGAGTCTGAAAGAAATTCAGAATTTCTGAGTATTGATGGCTCCCAAACCCCTCTAAATAAAGTTTCTCTTCCATAAGTGTTCCAAGTCTCCCCTCTGACACATGCTGGCTATGTGGCTCTGGGTAATTTACTTAATATTTCCAGTGCCATGACAACTCTGTAAGACTATAAGTTACAGAGCAGTAGCTGATCTACTTGAGTAGAGGGAGCTTCCTTATTGGGAATTCTCTATACCATTGAAATTCAAGTGCAGTCCAAAAAGGAAAGTGTTCTAATCATTGTTCCCTGTGCACAGAATATGGTACTTTTAGGATTCTGGTCAAAGTAGCAAGAAGCAAAAGGTAGGGGAACATGGTTTATGGAAGGAAATCTTTATTAATGAACATTGGGTAGTAGGTGGAAGGCCTTAAGTAATCATCCATCATCACCATTTTGTAAGACCGCATGAAATTGTATAAACTCATGATGTAAATTATCTCCTTCCCTTCCTCCTTCAGTAGGTAAGACTGTTTTTATTATCTCTATTATATAGATGAAGAATCAGAGGCCCAGTGGTAGCATGGTAGAGGTAAGCAATGTAGTAAAAGCATCTAGGCATTTTAACTAGTGTTCTACCTTCTTATTCCCC
The DNA here is from genome assembly GCF_003287225.1 of Phascolarctos cinereus. NCBI lineage: Eukaryota > Metazoa > Chordata > Mammalia > Diprotodontia > Phascolarctidae > Phascolarctos > Phascolarctos cinereus. The sequence goes on along the minus strand of NW_027555958.1, from coordinate 193,808,631 downwards.
AAAAACAAAATTTCATACAACTAGAGTATAAAGAATAGGGCATCTAGGTGGTGCAGTGGATAGAGATCCAGGCTCGGAGTTAGGAAGACTCATCTTCATGAGTTCAAATCTGCACTAAGACACCTGCTAGCTGTGTAATCCTGGGTAAGTCATTTAACCTTGTTTGCCTCAGTTTCCTCATCTGTAAAATAAGCTGGAGAAGGAAATGGCAAACCACTCCAGTACCTTTTCCAAGAAAACCCTAAATGGAGTCATGAAGAGTTGGACATGAGTGAAACAACTGAACAACAATGGAGTATGAGAAGAGTTCAAGAAGAGGAATCAAGTAGACTCTATTCCTCAGAAAAGTGGCATGACTATGATGGTCTAGAGTCTCCAAGGAGCATTTATTTTGTGTATGAATTCTTGTGCTTTGGAAAAAATTCTGTATTCATGAGAAGAGAAACCAACGGGGCCTATCTATCTGTGACCCCACTGTATGCCCAGAGTGTCTGCAGCTATATTTGAAAATTGATGGTGGTGCTAGCATTTTTAACACCAGTAACAAATTGACTTGAGCTGAATTAAGTGACATGAGTACAGTTCATTCATATTTTCCAATCCTGGCTAAATTGTAAGCTCTTCAAGGACAGAGACTGATTTGCTTTTCTCTTGCCATCACTAGAGATTATCAGAGTGCCTGGCAAACAGTAAGCACTTAATGAATATTTGTTGATTGGTTGATTAAAAGAGGTTTCTCCTTTGTTCTAATTGTCAACAACATAGCTCTCTACAACACTTTCCCATTTATTTCCTATTCATATGCAATTTATTCTAACAAAGTTTTGCATTTTGCTATTATGCTGGATTTATAGAGAAGGAAGAGAACCAGGTTTGCAGAGAACCACTGTCTTGAAAAATATGCTAAATAATTTAGATTTATAAGACAGGAAAGAGGAAGATACTACTTGTATTTAAGTGGGAAAAATATGATAAAGCTAGTGTAAAATCTAATAAGTAGGCTAGAGCATAAAATAGGCAGAAGGGTGTTAAATACCTCTGAAGACAATGCCTTCAAAGCCAGAAGAGAACCTACAGGCCATTGAATCCAATCCCCTAATTTTATAATTGAGAAGAAAAAGTTAATTGACTTGCCCAATGTTCCAAAGTAATAAGTAGATGAGCTGGAATGTGAACAGAAGTCCTTAGATTCTTATCATTTCTACTCTGTCTCATAGGAAAGGATGATGGTAAAGCAATTCCTGGAAACTTTGCAAAGGCGTATGAGACAGGGTAAATGAATATGCATTTGCAGGCTGGACATAGTGGTGTACCCAGAAGGTGATAAGTAAGCACGTAAGCCATGACTACTGAATAAATGCAGAACAAAGCCAATACTTTCTGTCATATTTACCACTGAGAAGGGGTCATAAATGGATCTTCCAGGAACATTTTGGATTCTTAAATCATTTGAGCACAAAAGCATTTCCCCTATCCATCCATTAAGGTAGATGTATACCTTTTCATTTGACTAGGTAGTATCACAATGTTTCATTTCCGATTTGGGAGGCAATCATGACTAATACTCTTCCAAAAAGTCTGCCTTGATCTCCCCAGATAAAGGTGCTCTCTCTCACACTGCTGAACTAGCCAGCATTCTGTTTCTTTCTTGCTGTGCTCTCACATGATTTTCACTTGTTCAGTTCACTCTCCTTGTGAGGCAGTATGGATTGAATGCTGAGCTTAGAGTCAAAAAAACTGAGTTCAAATCCCTCCTCAGATACTAGCTATGTGACCTTGATCAAGTGATCTCAGTTCTCTTGATCTCAGTTTGTTCATTTGTAAAATGAGAGGATTATATTACACAGCCTCTGGAGTCCTTTCTAGTTTAGGACTAGATTCTATAATCTCTAAGTTACCTTCTAGTACTAAATCTATAATCCATGATTTAACAAAATATGTATTAGAGTATATGTCTCATCTCCCCTCTTAAACTCTATAAAGACAGAGATTGTTTCTTTTTGGTAACCCCCTTCAATGTCTAGCACAATACTTTATACAGGGTAATAATTATTTTTCCTCCTTTTCCCCACCTTGGCTTAATCTGATTTCACAGATGTGGGAAACTTTCAGTGTGGAAGTTCCCTTTAATGATTTAGATTGGTTTCTCCTTCTATTACTTACAGTCTAAAAGATTTGCTTAGGGATCCAAAAAATACAGTGATTTGTATGTGGTCACAAAGCCAGTATCTCACGGGGGCAAGCTTTCCATTTAGATCTTCTATCTCAAAGGACAGCTTTCTATCATCTATGTCACAATATTGATAATATTAATGATAATGGCAACAATAATAATAGCAGCAACTCCTATTTACATAATACCTTAAGGTTTGCAAAAAGTGCATTTGCATTCATTATTTCATTCAGAAGAGTTCTTGATCAGTAACTGTTTAATTGAATTGAATTGAATTAATAAAATTAAATAACTCAACTATACGTTAGTAACATTGCTTTTAGGGAAAATAATTTAAACATTGGAACAAAAGTGCTACCATGAACAAAATAAACAACTAGACTATAAACTGCAGAAACAGAAATTGAGGACTGAATGACCCTTTTCTCTAGTTTATAGTACTATCAACACTTTGTCACAATTTCTTTTTATCTCTGTAGCCCAAATTGTCCTCCTGGCTTGGTCAAGAAACTGGAATCTTCGTGAATTGTGAGAACATTAGTAGACTTTTACTCATCTCCTTAAGTGTGGAATGGAAAAAAAAAATCTGCAATCATTCATGCTAGAAAAATATTTTCTTTCAGTCAACAAGCCTTGGGATAATTGTTCCAGCCACAACTAGTCAAAACTCTATTGCTGAATGATGCAAGATATTTTTTGAAAAAGAGAAGGTCTATATGTGTTATTGCATAACCTTCCCACCTCTATTGTCAATGTGCTCCAAACTCCCTAATTTACAGTGAAAAGTATGGAGCTCAACCATGAAATAAATAATTAAGAGTTTCATTTAAGAGATAGGGCTTTCTTTTTTCTTTCAGCATGGAAGTATAGCCTGAGTAGCTGAAATGTCAAACTCCTCATCTGTATCAGATATATCTGGTTAGATGCCACAAGAGGGACTTTCAAAGCAAGTGATGAAAAATGGTTTCTTCTGTGAATTGTTTTCCCCTTTCCACTCTCAACCTCATATTATTCATATCTAGATCATAAGAGTAGAGTTACAAGGGACTATGGAGGTCATCTAGTCCAAGAAAACCCCAAATGGGGTCATGAAGAGCCAGACACAACTGAAAACATAACTGAGCAACAAAAATTCTGAAGTTAGAGAATGTCATTTTTCATCTTTGCATAATTAGTTTCTAACATAGGACACTGATTTCCCCCCCACCTGTGATTTCAAAGCACCTAGAGAGTAAACTTCCTGCAATAATGCAGATTAGCAGTAGCCCCGCCACCAACAGTGTTAGAGTGTTGCCTGGGGCATTGAGATCTACAAATTCATCAGTCAACAAGTATTTGTTACTTGTCTTTTGTATGCTAGGAACCATGTTAGGTGCTGAGGATACAAGAACAAAGAATGAAACAATCCCTATAGAGCCTGGAGTTTACATACTAATAGAATGTAAATATATATTTGTAAATACATATGTGCAATACAAACTTCTATATGTATGCATAAACACACGCATACATTATACATCTACATATGTATACACATATATAAATGTACACATACATGCATACATACCTGGCCTTGATGCCAGGCTGATCAGGGTTTAACTTCTGAGGCATACTAACTGTGCAGCCCTTGTCAAGTCATTTATCCTCCCAGTGCTCTAGGCAACAGCGCAAACTTGCATTAGTAAGGCAGTCCCTCATTTGGGAGTTGCCTATACTAAATGCAAAATTGTTAAACACATATACACACAAAGTTGTTAAAAGACTTTCCCTGGGTATATAGCCAATATATATCAGGGGAAGGACATGTATCCAAGTCATTCTGATTTTAAGTCTTCCTGACTCCAGGTCCCATGCTCTGTCTACCCATTGTTCTGTGAAGCTTTCTCTAGTAGTGCTGTAGATAGACATATGGACTTAGAGTTAGGAAGACTGGTGTTCAAATCTGACCTTAGTTGTTTACTAGTTCTGTGGCTATGAGCCTTAATATCTCTCATCTGCCTCAGTTTCCTCTTCTAGGGGAAATAATATGACCTAATTCCCAAGGTTGCTGTGAGAATAAAATGAGATAATATTTGTAAAATGCACTCCAAAAACCTTAAGGCACTATATAAATGTGAGCTATTATTTTTCCTAGTGGGGGGCCTTTCTTTCTTTTTTTGCTCTCATTCTGATTGCCACTACAAATGATTCAGAGCAAACATAACCTAGGCTTCCTAAACTATGCACATCTGGAGAGAAGCATATTCCCATCACAGCTTCTGAATTCTCCTTAAATAGCACTCACTGTTTTTACATTTACATTTTACATTTCCAGGGCCAAATGCACTGGAAAACCACTAAATAGAGGGCCAATATATGGTGAGAGATGCATATATGTACATATATACATACATATGTATATACATACACACATAATTTATACATACATACAAATATATGTATACATATATGCAGACATATGTGCACACACATATGTACACACATACATATACACATACATGCACATATATACATACATGCATACATACATATATATGTGTACATATATATACATATATATATATATACATATATATACATATATATATATATATGTATATATATGCATAAATAATCACCATATAATGGCCCCTCCAAGAGTATGCTTTGACACAGCAGAGACTAAAGGCACAGTCTTAAAATATAAAATCATCATTACACTAAGGCTAGTACCAGCTAGGCAAGTTTTCAGTCTCTCTATTTCTGATTTCACATACATATTCTACCTTCAGTAAATCTCCTAACAGAAGCTCCCTCTGCCTCTGTTTCAATTTCCTTATCTATAAAGCAAAGGGGTTAGATTATGTGGCCTCTGAGGTTTCTTCTAGCTCAGAATTTATGACACTTCTATGTCTATCAATCTGTTTGTCTGTCTATCTCTATATATTTGTAAAGTGATTTCCCGGAGTCATACAGTTGTTTGTGTATGAGGCAGAATTTACACTCAGTTCTTTCTTATTCTAAGCCCAGCACTCTTTCCACCATGCCACCTGGATTACTATCTGAAAAAAAAAATATATATATATACATATACACACACACACACATATATACATAGAAAAGAAAAGAAACAATGACTCCTTTTCCTCCCTCAGAATGTGTACTTTAAAAAAAATCAATCAAATGGTGAAAATCAGCTTGAATGGTACAACTCCAATCCTATCCTTCCCCTACTGCCCCCCCCTGCTTTTTTCAGACTTGCTGTATTAGCATAATTCAGATTGAGTGGTTAAGTTCCCTATTTGTCTGCTACTCATTCCTCATTCTTTGTTAGGTAATTTAATAAATACTCTCACTCTACTGGTCCTATTGATAATATGGCAATCTCTTATAAGTATCCTACTGGCTCTTTGTCTCAAATAATCTATGTCTGATGCCTGAGATGCTCTCATCCTTAGAATGGAGTGTGGATATCCCCCATCTTAATGTGCCACCCAAGGTGGACATGAAAACTGTTGTTTTCCTCCTCTTGTGTGCAGAGCAAAAAAGTTTGTTAAAGCTAACTCCGTGGGCTAACATTTGTCATTTGAACTTTCTATACTGCAAAGCCTCTACTCCAAAGGACACCAAGAAGGGAAACTAGAAGAACAGTGCCATATTTCCCTAAGGTCCAATATGTAATAGTGCTGATAATCCAAAGAGTTGAATCAATACTTGTTTTCTGTGACCATACCAGACGTCTCTCCGTCTTACTTTCCTATAGCATATGGCTCTCTGAGACAGGATGTACTTATTATGGGGACAATAGATTGAGATTAAGATGCCATACTTGAGGGGCAGCTAGGTGGTGCAGTGGATAGAGCAGCAGCCCTGGATTCAGGAGGACCTGAGCTCAAATTCAGCCTCAGATGCATAACACTTACTAGCTATGTAACCCCTGGGCAAGTCACTTAACCCCATTGCCTAGCAAAAAAAAAAGAAGAAAAAGAAGAAGAAGAAGAAAGAAGAAGAAGAAGAAGAAGAAGAAGAAGAAGAAGAAGATGCCATATATGAGAGAACAATTGGTATAGTTGAGTGCAAAATGTAATTGAATTAAACTTAGTCTAACATGAAACTAAATTAAGGTTTTCTGAGCATGCTTTTGTATAAGACAATTTATTAACCATTCCTCAATCAATGGGCACCCACTTTGTTTTCAATTTGGTTTTGCTGTCACGAAATGTGCTGCTAGAAACATTTTGGTATAAATGAAATGTTTCTTTCTGATTTTGACCTGTTTGGTCAGTTATATAATGGGTCTGCTTGTTAAACACAGCTTATCATCATCATGAAAAGCAGTTTAGAGGGCTTAAATGAGGAAAGCCCTGAGATCAAGTCTCTGTGTCACATACTGTCTGTATGACCTAGGCAAGTCGCTTAACCTCTCAATGCCCTAATTAATTAAGACTAGTCTTCATTAATTTGTTGATGTATAAATGTATACATTAATTAATTAATGCAGGTCTTCATTAATTAATTGACCATTAATGAATTTTCATTCATCTTAATTTCCTAATGAAGGCACGCTAATCTTCATTAGGAAAGGAATGTTCTTTCTAGGGGTCCCCTACACTCATGAAATTATAGGACGAGCTCTTCCCTCCACCTCCAAATCATCATCATCATCATCAATGAAAACAATTGACTTCCCAGGTAGAGAGCCAGCTGGAAGAACTTGTGCTTCTATTTAAGGAAGACTAAAGGTCACAAAAACACATACATTTTTCTTTCTTCACTTATTTCCACAAAAGCATGACAAAGTTACCTACCATGTATTCAGTGAATCATCAAATAGCCATACCAAAACATCTGGCAGATTTATCCCGGTTACTGGCCTAATATGAAAACTCCAATCATGAAGCATATGTTTCCCATTTCTTAGAACAACTTTGGTATAAAGGAAAGATTTAAAAAAAAAAAGGTTGTTCTCTCCTTCCTCTCTCCGAACCCTAGTTCTCTCAAATGTGTGTATGTGTAGAGACTCAATACAAATTACATTTTATATTGAATTTTCTCATTTTCTTCCCTAACCAGTAATAGTGTTGTGATAAGTGGATTTAGTCACCTAGGGTAAATATATCTATGAATTAATGTGTCCCATCCAGGGTCCCTTTTACAGCTTCAGACATTTGCTGCTTGGATTGCTGCTGGCCTTGTGTTCAGGCACATCTGCTGACTTAGCATGCTGTTTTCATTTGTCCACTCCTCCGGGCTCAGTCATTCAGTCACTATACTAGGCACGCACTCCAGTAATGTTGTGACCTACATACAGTGTATATGGTTTACATTTTCAGTAACTGGGCAGCCATTTAATTGTCTGAGTCAATAACAGTCATCAAGATTCAGGTAGCCAACTCCCCAAACACCTCCCTGAAAATGGACCTCTCAAGGTCAAGCCAAATTCCCCAAGGGGGAAGCCAGGTCAGTAGATTAACTACTGAAGAACACATGTTTTAGTCTGTCTTGGGGGAGAATTCTTGTCCCCCCCACACACACACACCCCAACTCTTACCATCCAACTTCAGTTCCCTCAATCTGGTCAAAATCTAGGAGCATTGGTGTAATTGAGTTTGACTCACAGCAGAATGGGAATCCTAATTTGGGTAATTGTTTCTTAGGCCAAGCCAAAGGAAATAGTGCCCAGTAGAAGGAATTGCAATAAAGCTAGGTTTTGATTTGTTTGGAAAAGCATATATTTTCCAAGTAACACTAATATGCAAGGAATTTTACAAAAGTCATCATTTCAAAATGTGAAGGAGGAAGGGTCTCTTAAAGCCCTGGCTCTAGGCTATGCTATTGCATATCCCTTATGGTCAACTGGAAGACTAGGTTCACCAAGTGACTCCTTCTTCATCCTCCTACCAAGCTGTCTTCTGACCAGGGGATGCCTCAGATGCTCAAAAGCATTCTTAGAGGTATGCTGAGTCTGAAAAACTTACCCTGTTAGGAAATGGAGGTGGGGAGATAAGAAATAGAATTCTTAGTGGAGCTATTAGGCCAGAACAACTCATCCACTATCCTAGGAACCTAGAGAACACATCCATATACAAACACACATACATACACACACACACACACACACACACACACACACACACACACACACACACACAACATGGCTCAGATGAAGAGAGAAAAGCAGAAAATGGAGGGATTCTGTAATATTCTTTCAGCACCATCCCTCCCTCCCCCTCCCTGCAACAGAGATTCTTGCAGAATACAAATTAATTGCTTGCCCACTTGCTTATAACTTCTAACTACACATTTTTTTTGCATTTAAAAACATTATTCTAAAAGGGGGTTCATAAGCTTTAATAGATTACCGAAGGAATCCTTGATGAAAAAAAATAGATATATATAGATATATATATATATATATATTTTTAAAGCTAGAGAACTCAAATTCTAAATAGAAATGTTCCTGTTCCCTAAATACTCCTAAATGTTAATCATGAAAGAAATGGTCATGACTTTCTCAGCTCCTATGAGATATGTTCTCTTAGTCACCAGGGACTGAAGAAGTCCCAGAAAGGAGTGCCTCCTTACTGGGAAGGGTGTATGAAAGAATTGTGGCCTAAGGCTGGTAATATTTGTCTATAGGTTGTATGACTTAACAGATAGGAAGGAAAGAGGCCTGTGTAAAGTAATTGTTCTTGGAAAGGTCTAATTACTTTTTTTCCTTCCAGTAATGTCCTACTCCAATGTCTTATCCATAATGGGGAGTATCTTAAGTTTTCCAAGTCAGTGCCCACAGAGCTCACTGAGTATTGCAGTGAACACTCCTCCCAAAGTGAAAACTCTCTTCCTCTACTAGCTCTCTCTAAGCTTTGTATCCTATATTGTTTACCACTTCATAGTTTCTTATCTTCCTATCCTTCCTTTCAGGTATAGTGGCCCCTCTAAAACATTTTCTCAATGAGGATTTACATTTATGGGTTAGCTCCCCAAAGGGCTGCTTCTACCTTAGGGTTTAGGGGTAACCCTAGGGTCCTGAGCTTCATAATCTATGGCTCACAAACTTTCATGAATATGCTCAGTCATTAATAATCTTCTTTTCATCCTCTGCTTCTTTTCTCCTTCTTTTTATCTTCTTGTAACTTCTTGTATTCAAGAAAAACTGAATGTCTCCAGAAGGCACTGAAACCCTAGACCAGGGGTGGGGAATCTACAGCTTGCAGGCCACACATGGCCCTTTGACTCAATACAGACTTCCCAGAACAAATTCCTTTAATAAAAGGATTTATTCTGTAAAACTTGGAGCAGTCAAAAGGCTACACCCAAGGACCTAGAAGACCTTGAGGCTGCAGGTTCCCCACCCCTGCCCTAGACATACTCTTTAGCTTATTCTTCCTTCTCTAATCCCTTCCTTTTTCTCCTCACCTGTTTTCCTGTAGACTCTTTCCTGAAAGGCTGCAGAAGTTAGTTTCCCTTTACTGCCTCATCTTTGACTTTTTTAAGGGTATATCATATATTCCCTTCCATCTTTTTCTTCCCCTTTCTCTCTATTTGCCTTCCCATTCTTCAGTTTAGCTCCTTTCTCCAAAAACCAACATTGATTCACTCCTAGATAGGGTCTTATGAAGTTTAGTCTGTGGTGTTGTAAGCCTGTTAGACCACCATCACTTCTATTTACTTTAACTTTCAGCCTTGTCTCCTTGTATATTTTAGAAAAGAATCTCTTGAGAGGAGGAGCCAAGATGGTGGAGAGAAGCCAGGAAGTTGCCTGAGATCCCCTTAATTTCCCTCAGAAACAAAATTAAATCAAGTCTCTAAATGGACAGAAAGAAAGAAATCTCTTAATGTTTTTTCTTTTTCCTTTTTTTTTTTTTGCTGCTGCTATTTTTTGTTGTTTTATTGTTAACCTCATAAATATTTTTCTCTTTTTAGTTTTCCTAGTGTAATTTATTTCATTACAGGTGCCTTCATTGATTGTTGGAAGTGTGGGCCTTTCATGTACTTCTATTATCCTGGGTATTTACAGAGCAAATTGTTCAGGACTGGTTTTCTTTGGAAGAATGTTTCAAATGCCTCTTCCATTGAATTCTTTTTTCACTGATAGGCTCAGGGTTTATAGGGTATGTCACCTTGGGTTGCATCTTAATCTTCCTTGCTCTTCAGAACACATTAATCCATTTCTTTATGTAGTTTCTGGTAGGTGCAGAATAGTCTAGTATTATTTGAATTTCCTTGTCTTTATAATTAAAGATCTTTCTTCAGGCAATGTTGTTAGTCATTGGAACTATTAAATTTAACTACTACATGTCTTAGAGTTTGCAGTATAGTTTTGTTTTGTTTTAAATTGAGGCAATCTCTGGATTCTTTCAAGTAGCACTTCGTTTTCTGTTATCAGAAGTTCTGGGCAATTTTCTTGCATTATGGTATTCAGATTTTTTGGCTTGTGTTCTTCTGAGAGGCCTATAATCCTTAAGTTGTTTCTATATGTTTTATCTACAAGATAAATATATTTTGCTTGTATAGAGTTCTTGTTTTCTTTTAATGTTATTACTTTCTGTTTCTCTTCTAGGTTGTCATTCACTTCTGTGTATTTCCATTTCTAATCATTTGTTTTCTCATTTGTTTCTTTAGTGACATTTGCCAATGTGGTTTCAAGTTTTTCTACTCTACTAATTGTTTCTGATGTGTATGCCATAAAATTTGCTTCCACAATTCTTATTTGTTTCTTAAACCATTCAGAAATACTTTATTTTGGCTCCATGCTCCCTTGAGAATTTACAAAATCCTCATCTTCCTCATATGTTGATTCACTTTTTCTTTGTCTTGCAATGTTTATTCATAGATATCTGGAGTCATTTAAATGATCTAGAGGACATCTTCCTTTCTGTTAATGATAGTTTCCATGTTGGTTTTTCTGCTTATGCTAAAAGTCTTTAATTGAGTTTTCTTCCTCCTGAAATACATGTAACTTCAGTCTTTTCCCCTTATATTTCTTTATTGGTCACTTTGATTCATTTTCTTTTGATGAATATTTCCCTGGAATCAAATTCACATGCTGGGCAATTCACTTTTCACCAGCCTCAGTCTCTTCCATGAGTGACTTCTTTCAGGGAAAGAACTGACCCCAGATGGATGCTAGTACCCTTTTGCTTCCTGCCTGGTGGATGCACACACAATCCTTAAGGGGATTGGGGATTGCCCTGCCCCAATTTCGTCTGTTCTTGTTTTCTAGCTGAATACTGTTGCAGCAAAGAGCACTGACATGCTGTGGTCCAAACCACAGCAAAATTCTACCTTTTGCTTTTCTGTGGCATGAGGGTAGAGGTGGACAGGAGGGAGTAGAGTTAAGTTCTATTTCAACCTCTGGGTCTACTCTTGCAGTCATGCCAGAGAATTGGTGGAAGGTTCTGGGTGAGCATGTTAAGGACTAGTGATTAGCCTTCTCTGTTGTTAGCTCATTGGATTGTTATTTCATTAGTTTCTTGGTGCACATAATTTTTATTTTGAAAAGGTTTGATAGGTTATGAGGATGAGAAGACGTATCTAGGCCTCCATCTTATTGTAATTTATGTGATCTTGGAAGTCTGTTTGCTGCTTTTCAATGTACCCCTAACACTCTGGACCAGGAGGAAGAGTTGATATTTTCCTTACTTCTCACAGCTATTTCTAGGACACATCCTTAGTACCATCACTCAGCAGTTTCTTCTTTTTGAATTTCACATTATCTACCTAAATAATCCAGTCCAGATCATGATTGCTGTCATCTCCAGCTTTCTAGTCATTCTCCCTCCTTTCTTAAGAAGTATCTCAATCTCACATTTTGGTGTTCCCCCAAACATTTTGGTCTCTGACCTCCGAATTCATCAACCTCCTAAGCTTCCTTAATATACAAAATACACAAAAATATATACAACCAAACTTTAAAAAAATCTATATCTACTGCCTTTCTCTGTATCTCTCTACTTCTGTATATATGTCTCTTCTTTTACAATCTAGTTTCTGACCTTGTCACTCAACTGAAACTGTTCTCTCCAAAGTTTCTCCAAATTAAAAGTGATCTCTTGATTGTCAATCTGATGGGGGGTTTTTTCCCCAGTCTTAATCCTTCTTGACCTATTTGCATCTGACACTACTGATCACCTCTCTTTTGTACACTTTTTCATCTCTGAGTTTTTACGGTACTACTCTCTCCTGATACTTCTCCTCCCTGTCTGCCCCTTCTAGTTCAGTGACTACCTAGGCCCCTACTGCCTATGAATCAGTTCACACTATCTCTAGGGTTGTGAGTATCCTTAAGGGGACTGGGGATTGTCTGGTCTCTCTACCACTGGTTCAGGCTACCATCAATTATGTAATTGTATTCATGCAATGTTAGAAGCTCTCTGCACCCTAGTTCCATTTAACCACTTAATAGTTAGATTAGCTTTTACAAAGAAATATTGATTTCACACGTATGGTAACAATATCTATCTATCTATTTAGCCATCACTGATTCTATCCAATACCTGGTGGGGGGCATACCTCCCTCCCCCCTCCATTGTACCACTTCACTCTCTGGAGATGAAAGGCAGATTAGGTTTACAGCTTAATTTCATTCCTAGGTAGTGTGGTTCCACCAAAATCCAAATCCAGAGTGCCACACCCCCCAGACCCCACTCCAGGCTCAAATCCTAGTATCTTGGTTTCTCATCATTTTCTTGCTTGGCCTAGCAGCAACATATGGCCTGGAATCCGTGGCCCAAGCTCTTGGGTCTGGAGACTCTCTACCACTTACGCCTAGAACTGAAAAGGACAAATGAAACAGACCAAACCCACAAATTCTTAGGACCCATAGGGACTAAAAGAAGGAGGAGGGGAAATAGTAACCTTTCCTCTATCCCCTAGCTTAGTGCATAGAGCCTAAATTTTGGATGAACAGAACATTTATCCCCAGAGACTGTGGGAGTGGGGAAAGAAAAGAGAAAGAGACAGAGAGAGAAACAGAGAGAGACAGATAGATAGACAGAAGACAGAGACAGAGACAGAGGCAGAGAGACAGGAACAGAGAAAGACAGAGACAGAGACAGAGGGGCAGAGAGAGCCAGAGACTAAAGACAGACACAGAGACAGGGACTGTTCCAGACTTGTAGTTTTAAAGATATATCCTGTTCCAGCTATGCAGCCAATAGGAAGAGATTGCTCCCACCCATGGATTAGGAAATAATGAATGTCTTCTCCCAGAAATGGATCCCTGCCATATCCTATGTGGGTGCTTCTATCTTTTGCCATGTACAGCAGAGATCTGTTACTAGAATTTCTTTTGCTGGTGCCTTTTCCACATCATACATCCCAACTATGGGTATTCCCCAAGGTTCTGTCCTAAGTCTTTTTCTCTACTCCTTCAATGTACATACTCACTTGGTAACTTCATCAGTTACCTTGAGTTAACTATCCTCTCTCTGCATATGACTCCCTTATCTATATATCCAGTCCCAGTCTCTTCTCTGAGCCTTAGTCAAGCATTACCATTCGTCTATTGGATACTTCAAAGTGAATATAGGGTGAAGCTCAAGTACTGTTTTCTAGATGAAGCTTTTCCTATTCCCCTCAATTTATTTTGCTCTCCCACCCGATCTATATTGTATTTAACTATTTTGTATATGTTACATTTACTAACTTTACATTTATGCTGTATGTATTTTTGTAGGTACTTCTCATCTCTTCTGTTAGAATGCAAGCTCATTTTGAGTAAGGATTATTTCATTCTTCATGTTTAGACTCCTAGCTTCTAGTACAGGGCCTGTCCCAAAGGAGACACATAATACACATTTGTTGGTTGATCAGTTGACACAATTTCACTCTACCATAGTCACATTCAGGGACATGCATAACGTGGATCTTACCATCACCCACAATAATTCCACCTATATGATTTTGAATTCTGAAATCCTTTCTGATCATAACATCCTTTCTGTCCTTCTCTCCCTATGCATTATCTATTATAAATATATACTTTGTCTTCATCTCAGTTTCTGATCCACCCTTCCCTCCCCATTCTCCCAGTCCATCTCTTGGATAGACTCACTTTCCACTTCCCACTCTTAACTCCATTGTTGGCCAATTCAATAGATTGTCCTCTAATCCTGGCTCCCTCACCCTAGGAATCCTAAATCATATGGTGAGCAGCCTTACCATCTACCTTGTCTGTTCCTTTTTGAGTTCTGTTGAGCACTGTTAGAGAGAACTCTGTAACCCACAGTAAACTTATGCTATATAATCTCAAGTGAGCCTTCACTCCTACAAAACAGTTCTTTTATTCTTCCCTGATTGACTGCCTATCACACTGCACAGAGACTATTCCAAACCTTTTCTTATCCCATTAAGCTCCTAATGACAATACTTTCCTTATGTCTCTTAATAGATGATCTTGCCTCTCCCGTTACTGAAAGAATCCATTATGAGTTGTTTCTTCTTCCTTTCTCCCTACTTCAAAACCTTTCCACATCTTCACCTAGTCTTTCCAACTTTACCTCTGTCTCCGGGGAAACAGAAAACCTTCTTGTGAAGGCCAAACCCTCTACCCATATACCCTCAATCCCATTCTTTCTAGACACCTCCTGGAGCTTACTCGATCAATACCTCTGTCTCATGTTTTGTACCTCCTGCCACCTGGCTGTTTCAATGGGGTTTTTTCCCCCTTAACTCCTTGATTTTCTTACTTATGTAAAAGATATTTTAAATAATGAATAATTATAAAATGGGGTTGTTATGAATGGTCCTTAAGAACTTTGAAAAGAGTTTTCAAAAGTCAATAGGATTATAATTCTACTGCCCTGCATGGAAGTTAGGGATATCTCTCCTCCTCTTTCTTTTTTTGCTCACATTTATCAATACCAGCCATATCCAGACACGTTCCTATCTTCAAAATCATCTTTAACTCTTAATTCTCCAATATCTTCTCCATAGGCAGTCATTGCCAAGTTTTGTCATTTCTATCTCTATAACACTTCATGCCTCCTTTTCTTACAGAGTCACTCCCTTAGTTCAAGCCCTCATCACCTCTTCTCTGGACTATTTTAGCAGACTTTTAACTGGTTTCCTTACTCACAGTCTCTCCGTTCTCTAATTCATCTTCCACAAAGCTGACTAATTGATGTTTCTAGAGCTTAGGTCTAACTATGGCATTCCTCTGCTCAAGAAGTGTAAATGATTCCCTATTGCCTCTTGGATTAAATAGAAACTTGGAGGGGTGGCATTGAAAGCCCTTTATGATATGACTACATGCTATCTTTCCTAAGTGATTTTCCCTTATTTCCCCTTTTGTGCTCTTTGATCTAGCTAGACTGGAGTACTTCCTTCCTCTCGAAGATACCAGAACTTCAATTATCTACCTCTGTGCCTTTCCATAGACAGACTCCAATATCTGGAATGCTCTTTCTCCTCACTTCTACCACTTAGAATTTCTGCCTCCTTTTCAAGGCTCAGTTTAAATGCCACCTTCCTCATGAGCTGATCTTTCTTAATTCAGCTAGACTTGAGAGTACTCCCCCCATACTTTGTATTTATTCTTCAATTGTACTTGATAGATAAAAAATAAGTCATTCTTGTTCACCAAAATAAATCATCAGAAAATCTGGCCTTATACATAAGAAAAATAAGTGAACAACTATGGGTACTTGGAATGACTAAAAGATTCCCCAACTTGGCAGTTGGTACATCAAATTCTGCTTCTAGACTTTTGTTCCTTTGGTTTTGGTCCCTGGCAAAATATAAATACTTAAGGGTCATACTTTAAGATATTATATATCATTTACACACAAAATGCCTGTGTGGGACAGCGACTTCAACCCAAATTAAACTCAGAGACTTCTCAAAGCGGAAAGCAAAGGTTACCTTTATTAAAATCTCGCGAGATGGCTGTCTGCTCCTCCAATACACGTGGAGAGAGAGAGAAAGACACCTAACAGGGGCTGCCTTATAAAAGCAAATCTCGGCCCACCATGAAAACAAGTCTCCACCCACCACTATCCCTTACCCCCTTAACTGGGGGTGGGCTTACATTCTAAGCTTGAAATTTTCTTCATCCCCTTAACCGGGAGGTGGGGCTTACATTCCAGGAGGGAAATTCAAAGCCAAGGAAAAACGGCTCAGGTTCGGGGTGGGGCAGGGCTTATTCTTTCTGTTAAGTGCTTAAAAACAGGGTCTGAGTGGGGGAGGATTTTGAAAGTAGTAATCAAGAATTAGTTGACTCTTTGAGGAACCTTTACTTCTGAGAGTTCATTTCTCACACTGCCTTCTGAACTCATTACCTTAATTACACTGAGAAGTCTTCACTGGGACATCCCATTCATGCCCAATATATATACTACAATATACATTTGAATGACAACTTGTGTAATGGCCCATGAGTGTGTGTGTGTGTGTGTGTGTGTGTGTGTGTGTGTGTGTGTGTGTGTGTGTGAAACACTGCAAAAGGACAGGGAGCTCAGCCCAGAAATCGATGATAAATCAGGGAGCTGAATGATCTTTGGGGAAGAGAGCTTTTAATGACCCCAAACTTCCTGTGAGTCATGGAACACCATAGTCTCCAAAAAATTGAAGTTATGGGTCATTCAAAAGAAAAAGCAGATGTACAAGGTGGTGTGACATTTAAAATGGTTTAAGAGATATAATTTCTGAGTAATTTAACCATTTTATTAATAAGGCCAGAAGGTTATTGATAAAAGGATAGTCATTTGGCTATCATGGTTGGGGGCTCACAGTTTATATACCCTTCAAAACAATGGGTGGTCCATCAAACAATCAAATCTAATTGGTTAACCTGTTTGGAGGGAGGCTATATTAAAATGAAAGGCTGAGTATCTCTTGGATAGGGAAAGTGTCTCTATACCAAACCACCCATAGCTTTAGGCTATCATTTCAAATACAAGTATGCCCCACTCAAGCCTGAGCAAAGGAGGATGGGCTTCCGCACCTTAGATTAAATTCCAAGTAAGTTTGGATGGGGTTTGACTGAGACTGAGAAGAGTTAATGCAATCTCATTAACAGTAATATTCTGCAAGAACACTGAATTTAAAGTCAGGAATTTGGAAGAAGAGAAGGGGAACTCCAAATCTTCCCAAGATATTGGTTATTAATAATCATTTCTTATGTTGGGTATAAGGAGGTGATAATATTAATGAAGAATTATACAAAAGAAGCCACACATAGCATTCAATTAAAGGCATATATGACAAAAAGAAAATTGGTAGGCCATTAGGTAAAAGCATAAGGATCTATAGAGCTAAGACCTCAGCACATTGAGCCTTTGGATGATTTATGACAGAATCTGGAAAATAGGCACATGGGATGAAAAGGCATGGATGAGTTGTGATCTGCACTGGTGGAAGGAATACTCCCTTAGCACAGACCACACAGCCATTGAAGTTTCAAGGATATAAGTAATACATCAGCTCCCAAGAGAAGATTTAGATAGTGGTTATTATGCAGAAAGATTAGGTAAAAGGGGTTTGACAAAAAGGCATAGTGAAGGGCCTTAAAAGGAATGAAACTTTAGGCCCTGGAAATAAAGTTCATAATTTTGCCTAGGCCCTGCCTAATGGAGGAAAGAGAAAATCCCCTTTGTAAACTTCTGTCTGTGTTCAGTCATATCTGCTGTGATCATCACTATGAAGTGCTGTAAGAGGGCAACCTGACCTTGACTTGAGCCCTTACACACCAGACAGAAGGAGGACATGGCCCCCTTTCCTGAAAATTGCCTAGAATTTAAAGTGCATTTGACATCAGGGTCATCGGCAGGTTATTTTTCTTGATAGGGCTCCAGAAATACTCATATGGCATTAAAAATGTTAAGGAGAAAGTAGTAGAGAGAGGTCATGCTTCTCATTGGGATTCAAGTATTGATCCCCAAAAAAGGGGATGAGGCAAGAAACTTTTTATGTAATGATTTTTACATTTTATGGTATTGAGTTTTACAAAACAATCCCAGTTTATGTACACTGATTTTAAAAATTATTTCCAGCTTTTGAGATTTGATTTATTATGATGATTGCTTATCTTTTTTCAGTGGAGTTCAGAGAAAAGTAGTCTGAAGACAAGTTGGATCTCACTATTATTCCCTCATATTTAATCTTCATGTGGATAAAATACTACTTTTTAGTAATGAATGAAAGCATTCTGATATATGCCCACCTTCTATAAACATACTGAAATATTCAAGATAACTCCAGGAGATAGGCATGATATGCACCTTATTGTATTCTTAGGATTTGATTCATCATCCTCACCATCATCATCAGGCATCATCAGCTGCAACAGTAGCAGCAGCAGT
The DNA here is from genome assembly GCF_003287225.1 of Phascolarctos cinereus. NCBI lineage: Eukaryota > Metazoa > Chordata > Mammalia > Diprotodontia > Phascolarctidae > Phascolarctos > Phascolarctos cinereus. The sequence continues at coordinate 193,790,175 of NW_027555958.1, read as the reverse complement.
AGCAACAGCAAAGTTCCATAATGCTTGAGCTGGAGTCAGAAATACTGGAACTCAAATCCAGCCTCAGACCTTACCAGCTGTGCGACCCTATGCAAGTCACTTAACTTCTCTCAGCCTCAATTTCCTCTTCTGTAAAATGGAGATAACAATAATAGCATGTGCCTCACAGAGATGTGAAGGTCAGATGAAACAATATATTCAAAGTGTTTTCCAAACCTTAAAGTGTCATATTAATGTTAGTTATTGTCCTTGTCCTTGATATCAGCTCTTTCACATAATAAATTTCTACCTGTTCTGCCTTTTCTTTTGAAACTCAGCTCACTGGTAGCTATGACCCGATGATTGGCAGCTGATTCTGAAGCCCCCAGGACAGAGGCTATAGAGTAAAAACCAGCTTGACCTCATTGGGTCATTGGGAAACTATTATAGATACACATCAGAGAAAGCCGAAGAAGACCTGAAGAAAAATGACCTTGAAGGTTGAGGAAAATAGTTTTTAAAAAATCCTAGCTTGCCCCAGAGTGCAGAATCCATATGTGCTCTTTTGAGATTTGCCAGGACCTAGTTTGTAAACACTATGAGTTTACAAGGATGTGATAACACATCTGCCTTACAAATCTCATTATACTGTACATTCAGACAGGCTTCTGGCCAGATAGTTCTTTTTTTGTTTGCTGTTGTTGCTGTTGTTTTGTTTGTTTGGGTTTTTTTGGCAGGGAGGAATCAGGAGGGAGAAAGAAGTAGTGTTATAAATGTTGTCTCATAACTTTCAGCCCATTCCCTCTTGGCCAGTCTCTGTTCAGTCACTCAACTAGTTTATAGACTCAGCAGTTAGTTCCATTTATTCCAGCCCTTTTAATTTTAGTGGTCACTCACCATTCTTACTCATCACTTCTCAGCATCATGCAGACAATCAAGGCCTGGGATCTGAGGTTGTTTTCTCAACTTGTAGCTTTTCCACCACAAAGGCTCTAGCAATAGAAGTTAGCACTTGCATGAAAACACATCTGTCCACATCATCTTGAGGCTTTGTTCTTTCAGAATGAGGAACTGATTTACACAAGAGGCATGAAAGATCAAAGTTGTACCAAATGATTTCTGGAAAAAAAATGTTTATGTAAATTGACATTTCCTGATGAATCTGTCTCTTTAAATTACAGAAACTATTCCCACAGAAAATTCCCTTAGATTCCTAAATTTATGTGTTTTTAAATAAATCTGGAACAGGAACTTTGCTTTGTTCAATGAGAAAGAGTGAAATAGCTGCATATTTTCATTCTTTCCTCTACTTCAGTTATTTCAAAAGCTCTGGGATTTTATTGAATCTATTTAGCTAGAATAGCAGTCTATGATGAACAGATAATAACAGTCTAGACCTGTGACTAACAATAACAATAACTCATTCAATAATAATGCTTACTAAAGATCATTCAAAATACTAGGTGTTGAGAAAATAAAGACATTCAAGGAGAGACATACATATAGATATATACACACATATGTGTGTATATATATATATACACACACATACATACATACACATATTATATATATAGGTACACACACACACACACACACACACACACACACACACACACAACCAGATCAGTGATTTGAAACTCTCACTGAGGAAATTGTATTTGCTCTGCAACTGATGGCTTTAGAACAAGGGTTCCCATTCCTCTTCAATCCCCATCATAACCCCTGGGCTTTCATTAAATCTCTCTTCCTCCAATTATCCCTATTCAATACAAAAAGAAATAAATTCTAGAGTTTACTTTGTATAGATCCTGAAAAAGTATCTCTTCACATGAGGACTTATTCCAAGATGTGAGATGGATGTGACTTGGTGAAACTAGAGTATGCGTAGACATTCTATTTCTGGTTCTGGTTTGCTCACCACATAGCCTTTTTCAATTGGCTTTGTAGCCAGAATTGGGGTCATCTTTGAAAGGTCTGAGTCAGTCTTAGCCTAGGCCCTTTCCTCATTCTCTTGGGCTAAGCTCTGGCTTCTTGACTTTGCTTGATCTGTTCCCCTTTTTCTTCCCTGTTGGGTAAAGTGGATTTCTATATTCAACTGATCGTGTATATTATTCCCTCTTTGAGCCAAAACTGATGAAAGTAAGGTTCAAGCAATGCCCAAGGCCACCCCTCTTCCCCCATCTTCCTCTCTGCTGTAATAGGTCTTTTGTGCACCTTCATGTGAGATAATTTATCCCATTCTACCTTTCCCTTTCTTCTGCACCCATTTTACTCCTCTTTCTCATTCCTTATTTTGTTTTGTCATTCCTGAAACACACCTTGTACTCATACCCTTGTCTGTGTTTATTTTTAAGTTGCAAGTATTGTCTTTCTGTGTAAGGATGTAAACAATTTAGCTCCATTGAATTCCTTCTGTTTTCTTTTCCCTTTTTAACCTGTTTATGGATCTTGGTATTGGAGGTCAAATTTTTCGTTTAATTGCGGTCTTCTCCTTATGAAGGTTTGAAATCTTTCTATTTCCTTGAATGACCATTTTTCCTCTAGGTGTATTATGTTTAATTTTGCCAGGCAAGTGATTCTTGGTTATGGTCCTAGCTCCTTTGCCCTCCAGAATATCATGCTCCATGACCTCTAATCCTCTAACATCACAGCTGCCAAGTCATGTGTGATCCTGATTTATTACTCATTGAATTGTTTCTTTCTGGATACTTGTAGCATTTTGTTTCCCTTGACCTGATAGTTCTTAAATTTTTCTGTAAGGGTCTTTGGGGTTTTTATTTTGGAATCTCTTTTCTGAGGTGATTGGTGGATTCTTTCAATGCTGATTTTGCTCTCTGTTTCCAGGACATCAGGGCACTTTTCTTTGATAATTTCTTGAAAGATGGTGTGTAGGTCCTCCTTTTGATTACAGCTTTCAGGTAATCCAATGATTCTGATATTTTCTCTGCTGTATCTATTTTCTAGATCAGTTGTTTTTCCCATGAAGTATTTTGCATTTTCTTTCATTTTTTCATTCATGGATATTTGATTGATTCTTGATGTCTCATAGAATCATTAGCTTCTACTTGCTGAATTTTAACTTTTAAGGTGTTATTTTCCTGAATTAGCTTTTGTACTTTCTTTTCTATTTCACCAATTGTAGTCTTTATGGAGTTGTTTTCTTCAACGGATTTTTGTATTTCCTTTTCCATTCAATCAATTCATGCTCCAGGGGCCAGACCTCCACATGCTTCAATGTAGCCCTGGCGACATGCAGGAAAACCCCACCTGGCCTTAGCACATGCCAAACATTATCGCTAGGACCCCAGCTTAGCACCAAGGAAGCTGTCAGGCCCTACAACCTCCAGCAGCCTGCCATCCCCCCACCCCACTCCCTAAACCCAGCGCCAGGCATAAGGGTCCCTCATAAGCCTCAGGGCAACATCAAGGCAGCACCAGCTGCTAAAGCCTGCAACCAGTGGCACAAGGCCTGAGACAGAGCCCTTTCCATCCTAAGAGCAGAGATCAAATTTATAAAAAAGGAAACACCCCCCACACACACACACAAAGACGAGCAAAAAATCAACAACAAAAAAGAATCTGACCAAAAAATGAGAGTGATGTAAGAGTATTATGAAAAAAAAGTCAACAGCTTGGAAAACTGCTTGAAAAATAGAATTGACTGAATGGAAAAGGAAATACAAAAATCCATTGAAGAAAACAACTCCATAAAGACTATAATGGGGGTATATATACCCAGTTTTGGTAACACCAACTTTAGAGAGTCACAGTGACTTGTCCCGGATCCTACAGACATTAAGTCTCAGAGGCATAATTTGAACCCAGGCCTTTCTGACTCCGAGGCTAGCCCTCTAACCATGTTACACCTGACTTGCCTCTTTTACAATCTAAGAGAACAACAACAACCATGACAACTGCAACAAATAACATTTATACAAGATATGTCCAAATAGCCTAGTATAATTTTAAGCTATTAAATGTTAAAGCTTAAAATTACTACAACTATTGTTTGTACCTTAGTGATAACTATTGGCAATCTCTTTCTCTGACACATGACCTGATCACTTTTTTTCACCAAAGTTCATTACAGGACAGGGGAAAGAGGAGAGTTAGTAGACTCAGGTTTTAAACTCCTGTCTCTGACACTCATGGGATTTTGAGTAAGTCACCTAATTTTCATGGCCCTTAGTTTCCTCATCAGTAAAATGAAAGGAATAGACCAGATGGCCTCCAAGGTCCCTTTCTAGCTCTAACTCTTTCATGTCATCATCCTTCAGATGGCATTTTTTATATGACTTCTCTTGGCGAATTTCTCATACTGGTTGAAAATTTTCTTTGTGAGGCAAAAAAAAAAATCAACCTTCAATCCACAGGACTGAAAGAAACTTGTCATTTCCCAAAACAAGGATGCTATCAGCAAGCCAAATAGACCACATCATTACAGAGACTGACCAAAATAAAAAGCAACATCATCTTTGGTCTTTATAAATGATCACTCCTTCTGAGGTCAGCACTTTCCTAGGCTTGTGAAAGAATTAGGCTGGCTTTTTTTTTTTTGAGGGAGGGACAGGGTAGAATAAGAAATGTTTTATTTATCATTCCTCAATGAAGCAGTTTTCTTGCCCCAGATCCCATGAACCGCAGAGTATCTCTTCTGTCTTTTGGGCCCACTCCAGGGCAGTCTGAGCCTCATGTGTCACTTCCTCTATAGAATTACTCCATAGGGCACATTCTTTTGTAAGACTGTAGAAGGTCTGCTCCTAACTTGTTCCATGTATTTCTCCTCCAGTTGCAGCTATGTCTTAGATCATTTTTGGAAATGATTTTCAGGGGAATAAGTAAGTACTGCAGATAAGTTTAAGTAATGGTAAATTTCCTGAGGCTTAGGGAAGAAAATAGTTAGATGGGATGACAGGAAATGTGATAATATAGTAGCAATAATTATTGCCTTAATGAACAGCCATTCAGAAAGAGTTTTCTTTTTTGAGAGACTCCCTAAATCAAAGAATATAGCTAAAGAGTGCAGTGGATAGAATACAGGGCTTGGAGTCAGGAACACCAGAGTTCAACTCCTGCCTCAGACACCGCTTATGTGACTCTAGGCATGTCACTTAACCTCTGTGTGCCTCAGTTTTCTTATCTCTAATATCTTACATGCTATTGGGCACTTTCCTTTCACATGCCTTATAATTAAATCTTAGTTTTTTAAAAAATCTAAATATAAATGAATAAATGTATCTTTTGCTGTCATATCACCTGTATTTCCAAACACATTCTTCCCACTTCCATCACCAGAGTTATCTCCTAAAACAAATACGAGAGACAGACAGACAAAGTTAGAAAGACAGACAGAGAGGGAGACAGAGACAGAGAGAAAGGACAGAGAGACAGAAACAGAAAGAAGGGAGAGACAGAGAGAAAAACAGAGAGAGAGACAGAGAAAGACAGAGACAGAGATCAATTTAGGAAAAACAATTCCAATGAAGAAAGCAAAACAATTTATAGTCATATAAAAGGCTGCAAATTATTATTGACTAGAGAAATTCAACAACTTTTTTTATTTCTTTTTTTATTTTAAATTTAATTGTTTTTATTTTTTCCATATGCTTTTGAGTTGAAAATTTTTCTCCCTTTTCCTCCCCCCCTACCCTCCCCAAGATTGCGCACAATCTGATATAGGCTTTATTTACATTTACATACCCATTAAGCATAAGAAATTCAACAACTTTGAGATATCATTTTACACAGATCGGCTTAAACAATTGAAGGAGAAAGTGACAAATATTGGAAGAGATGTAGAAAAAAATTGGGACACTAATTCATTGTTAGATTCTTAAATGCTGAAAAGAGCTAAGTCTATCAAAGTTGGTCATTCCACAATGTGGCTGTTACTGTGTACAATGTTCTCCTGGTTCTGCTCACTTCGCTCAGCATTAGTTCGTATAAGCCTTTCCTGATTTTTCTGAAATCCACCTGCTCATCATTTCTTATGCAGCAACAGTATTCCATTGCATGCATATACCACAACTTGTTCAGCCATTCTCAAATTGATGGGCATCCTCTCCATTTCCAATTCTTTACCACCAGAAAAAGAGCTGCTATAAATATTTTGCACATGTGGGTCCTTTTCTCTTTTTATGATCTCTCTGGGATACATACCCACAAGTAGTATTGCTGGACCAAAGGGAATGAAAAATTTTAGAGCCCTTTGGGCATAGTTCCAGATTTTCCCACAACTTCTCCAACATTTATCATTTTCTTGTTTTGTCATGTTAGCCAATCTGATAGGTATGATGTTGTACCTCAGAGTTGTTTTAATTTGTATTTCTCTAACTAACAGTGATTTAAGACTATTTTTATATGACTATAGATAGCTTTAATTCCCTCAACTGAAAATAAATTGTGGAATTACTTTTATTTTTATAAATTTGACTCAGTTCTCTATACATTTTAGAAATCAGGCCTTTATCAGAGACATTGGCTATGAAATTATTTCCCAGTTTTCTGCTTTCCTTCTAATTTTGATAACATTGGCTTTAATTGGACAAAATCTTTTTAATCTGGTTAATCTAATGTAATCAAAATTATCCATTTTGCATTTCATAATGTTCTGTTCTGTATCTCTCATTTGGTTGTAAATTCTTCCTTTATCCATAGATCTTACAGGTAAAATATTCTTTGCTCTCCTAATTTGCTTATAGTATCACCCTTTATGTCTAAATCACATACCCATTTTGACCTTAGCTTGGTATATGGTATAATATGTTGGTCTATGCCTAATTTCTGCCATACTATTTTCCAGTTTTCCCAGGAGTTTTTGTCAAATAGTGAGTTCTTGTCCCAGAAACTGGAGTTCTTTGGGTTTATTATTTGTTTGTTTGTTTGTTTGTTTGTTTGTTTGTTTAGTGAAGCCATTTGGGTTAAGTGACTTGCCTATTGTCACACAGCTAGTAAGTGTCAAGTGTCTGGTCTGAGACCAGATTTGAACTCAGATCTCCGGACTCCAAGGCTGGAGCTCTATCCACTGTGCCACCTAGCTGCCCCCTTTGGGTTTATTAAACAGTAGGTTACTATCGTCATTTACTACTATGTCTTGTGTATCTAACCTATTCCCTGATCCACCAATCTTTTTCTTAGCCAGTATCATGTAGTTTTGATGATTGCTGTTTTGCAATACAGTTTTAGATCTAGAAGGACTAGGCCACCTTCCCTTGCGTTTCTTTTCATTAATTCCCTTGATATTCTGGACTTTTTATTCTTCCAGATGAATTCTGTTATTACTTTTTCTAGCTTTATAAAATATTTTTTGGCAGTTTGATTGGTATGGCATTGAATAAATGAATTAGTTTAGATAGAATTGTTATTTTTATTATATTGGTTTGGCCTACCCATGAGTACTTGACAGTTTTCCGAGTATTTAGATCTGATTTTATTTGTGTTAAAAAGTATTTTGTAATTGTGTTCATATAGTTCCTGGGTTTGTTTTGGCAGGTAGACTGCGAAATATTTTGTAATGTCTACAGTATCTTTAAATGGAATTTCTCTTTCTATCCCTTGCTTTTGGACTTTGTTAGCAATATACAGAAATGCTAATGATTTATATGGGTTTATTTTATATTCTACAACTTTGCTAAAGTTGTTAATTATTTTAGGTAGTTTTTTAGTTGATTCTCTAAGTATACCATTGTATCATATACATAGAGTGATGGCTTTGTTTCTCTATTGCCTATTTTAATTCCTTCAATTTCTTTTTCTTCTCTTATTGTTAAAGCTAATATTTCTAGTACCATGTTGAATGAATAACAGTGGTGATAATGGACATTCTTGTTTCAGCCCTGATCTTCTGGTTTATCCCTATTACATACAATGCTTGCTGATGGTTTTAGATAGATGCTACTATCATTTTAAGGAAGACTCCATTTATTCCTATGCTCTCTAGTCTTTTGAATAGGAATGAGTTTTGTATTTTGACAAAAGCTTTTTCTGCATCTATGGAGATAATCATATGATTTCTTTTAGATATGTTGTTGATATGGTTAATTATTCTGATAGTTTCCCTAATATTGAGCCAGCCCTGCATTCCTAGTATAAATCCTGCCTGGTCATAGCGTATTATCCTCCAGATAAGTTGTTATCATCTCTTTGCTAATATTTTATTTAAATGTTTTGCATCTATATTCATTAGGGAAATTGGTCAATAATTTTCTTTGTTTTGGCTCTTCTTGGTTTAGGTATCAGCATTACATTTTTATCATAAAAATAATTTGGAAGGATTCCTTCTTTGCCTATTTTCTCAAATAGCTTATATAGTATTGGAATAAATTGTTCTTTAAATGTTTGATAGAATTTGCTTGTAAATCCATCTGGCCCTGGAGATTTTTTCTTAGGGAGATCATCAATGGCTTGTTCAATTTCCTTTTCTGAAGTGGGGTTATTTAGGTATTTTATTTCCTCTTCTATTAATCTGGGCAATTTATATTTTTTTGTAAATATTCATCCATTTCACTAATTGTCAAATTTATTTGCATACAGTTGGGCAAAATAGCTCCTAATTATTGTTTTAATTTCCTTTTTATTGGTAGTGAACTCACCCTTTTCATTTTTGATACTGGTAATTTGGTTTTCTTCTTCTTTTCCTTTTTTTCAATCCAATTAACTAAATCTATTTAATTGTTTTTTTCATGAAACCAGCTTAGTTTTATTTATTAATTCAATCGTTTTATTAATTTCAATTTTATTTATCTCTCCTTTGGTTTTCAGAATTTTTAATTTGGTATTTAATTGGGGATTTTTAATTTGTTCTTTTATGGCTTTTTTAGTTGTATGCCCAATCCATTTATTTCCTTTTTGTCTATTTTATCCATGTAAGCACTTAGAGATGTAAAATTCCCCCTAAGAACTGCTTTGACTGTATCCCATAAGTTTTGGTTTGTTGCCTCATTATAGTCATTTTCTTCAATGAAGTTATTGATTGTTTCTATGATTTGTTGTTTGACTCACTCATTCTTTAGGATTAGATTATTTGGTTTCCAATTGTTTTAGTCTATCTTTCCATAGCTCTTTATTACATGTAATTTTTGTTGCATCATGAGTGACAAGGATTCATTTAATATCTCTGTCTTTATGCATTGATTGTGAGGATTTTTTTTTATTACCTAGTACACAGTCAATTTTTGTGTACGTGCTATGTACCACTGAAAAAAAAGCATATTCCTTTCTATCCCCATTCAATTTTCTTCAAAGGTCTGCCATATCTAACATTTCTAAAATTCTATTCAGCTCCTTAACGTCTTTCTTGTTTATTTTGTGGTTAGATTTATCTAGTTCTGAGAGGTGGAAGTTGAGGACCCCTATTAGTATAATTTTGCTGTCTATTTCTTCCTGTAACTCACTTCACTTCTCCTCTAAAAATCTGGATGCTATAGTACTGAGTGCATGTATGTTCAGTATTGATCTTACTTCATTGTCTATGGTACCTTTTTGTAGGCTGTAGTTTCCTTCCTTATCTCTTTTAATTAGGACTATTTTTGCTTTTGCTTTATCTGAGATCAGGACTGCTGCCCCAACTTTTTTTAAACTTCAATTGAAGTGTAAGATATTCTGCTCCAGACTTTTACCTTTACTCTGTGTGTGTAAATCTCTTCTTCAAATGTGTTTCTTGTAAACAACATATTGTAGGATGACGCTTTGTTTGTTTCTTTGTTTTTTTAATCTACTCTATCTGCTTTTGTTTTATCGAATTCATCCCATTCACATTCACAGTTGTGATTATTAACTGTGTCTTTCTCTCCATCCTATCCCCATTTATTCTTTTCTCTCTCCTTTCTCCCTTTCCCTCCTCATCACTGTTTGCTTCTGACCACCAACTCCCTTAATCTACCCTTCCTTCTACTGGCTCCCCTCACTTTTGTCTCCTTTCCCCTACTTCTTCTTTACTACCTTCTATCCACCACCTCCCTTTTCTTTCCTCTCCTACTTCCTACAGGGTAAAATAGATTTCTATACCCAACTAAGTGTGTATGTTATTCCCTCTTTGAGCCAAATCTGATGAGAGTAAGGTTCAAACAATGCTTGCCTCCCTTTTTTTCCCTTCTACTATAATAGGTCTTTGCATCTCTTTATGTGATGTAATTTACCCTTTTCTGCGCCCCTCCTTTCCTCTTCTCCCAGTACCATCCTTTTTTTACTCCTTAATTTTTTTTGTCATCGCATCAATATCAATTTATACCCACACCCTCTATATATACCTATTCTAAGTGCATAATAAAGATACATTTTGCAAGAGTTACAAGTATCATCTTCCCGTATAGAAATGCAAACAGTTTAGCCTTATATAATAACATTGTTTCTCTTCTCTGTTTACCTTTTTACGCTCCTCTTAGTCTTCTATTTAAATATAGAATTTTCTGTTCAGCTCTGTTATCAAGAAAGTTAGGAAGTCCCTTTTTCTTTGAATTTTTATCTCCTCCCCTGAAATAACATGTTCAGTTTTGCTGGGTAGTCGATTTTTGGTTGTAATCCAAGCTCATTTGCCTTCCAGAATATTATATTCCAAGTCCTTCAACCCTTTGATGTAGAAGCTGCTAGGTCCTGTGTAATCCTGACTGTGGCTCTATGATGTTTTTTTTTTCTTTCTGGCTATTTGCAGTATTTTCTCCTTGACCTGATAATTCTCGAATTCTGGAATCTGGTTACAATATTCCTTGGAGTTTTCATTTTGGGATCTCTTTTAGAGGGTGACCAGTAGGTTCTTTTTTTTTTTTTTTTTTGGTGAGGCAATTGGGATTAAGTGACTTGCCCAGAGCCCCCCAGCTAGTGAATGTTATGTGTCTGAGTCTGGATTTGAACTCAGGTCCTCCTGCCTCCAGGGCTGATATTCTATCCACTGCACCACCTAGCTGCCCCAGTGAGTTCTTTTAATGACGATTTTACTCTCTGTTTCTAGGACTTCAGGGAAGTTTTCTTTGATAACGCTGTCCAGGCTCTTTTTTTTTCCTCAGGGCTTTCAGGTAGACTAATTATCTCTCCTGGATCTATTTTCCAGGTCAGTTGTTTTTCTAATGAGTTATTTTACATTGACTTCCTTTTTCATTCTTTGGATTTTGTTTGACTGATTCTTAATGTCTCATAAAGTCATTAGCTTCCACTTGTGCGATTCATTTTTTAAAAATTTTATTAATTTATTTTGATTTAGCAATAATCACTTCCATATGCTTTTGAGTTGAAAATTTTTCTCCCCCTTCCTCCTCCCCACCCTCCCCAAGATGGCACACAATCTGATATAGGCTTTACATTTACATACCCATGAAACATATTTTCACATTAGTGAAGTTGTAAGTAAAAATTAAAACAAATAGGAGGAACCATCAGAAAGATGAAACAAAACTCAACAGAAGGTAAAAATAAATGATAGTGATTCGACTTCCATTTCTTTGGATGTGGACAGCATTTTCCATCCTGAGGCCTCTGGAGATGTCTTGGATCCTTGTAATGCTGAGAAGGGTTCAGTTTAACAATATTAGTCATTGTATAACGTGGCTGTTATTGTGTACAGAGTCCTCTTGGTTCTGCTTACTTCATGCAACATCAGATCGTATAAGTCTTTCCAGGTTTTTCTGAAGTCAGCCTGTTCATCATTTCTTATAGCACAATAGTATTCCATTACATTCATATACCACAACTTGCTCAGCCATTCCCCAATTGATGGGCATCCTCTCAATTTCCAATTCTTTACCACCACAAAAAGAGCTGCTATGAATATTTTTGTACATGTGGGTCCTTTTCCCATTTGTTTGATCTCTTTGGGATATAGCCCTAGAAGTGCTATTGCTGGATCAAAGGGTATGCACATTTTTGTAGCCCTTGCCCAATTCAAATTTTTATGAAATTGTTTTCTTTAGTCAGCTTTTGTGCTTCCTTTTCCATCTGGCCTCTTATATTTTTTAAGGAATTGTTTTCTTCAGTCAATTCTTGTCTTCTTTTTCCAAGCTGTTCACTTTCTCTTACATGCCGCTCATTTCTTCTCTCCATTGTTCTTCTACCTCTCTTATATGACTTTTAAAATCCTTCTTGAGTTCTTCCAAGATGGCTTTTTGGCTTTTTGAGACCAGTTCATATTCTCCTTTGAGGTTTTGGGTGTGAGTGTATTGACAATGTTGTCCTCTTCTGAATTTGTTTTTTGATCTTCCCTGTCCCCATAGAAACTGTCTATAGTCAGCATTTGTTTTTGCTTTTTGCTCTACTTCCTGGCTTTAAAAGTTGACCGCACCTGCTGGAGCATAGGGGTCATTGTCCCAAGCTTTTTGTGCTGGGGACAGGGGTCTGCTCACTGGCTTTGTGTGCTGGATCCTCAGGTGCTGGAAGCTGGTGGCTGTAGGAGTCTGGCAGCTTACCTGGTGTTGAGCTGAGGTCCTAGTGGTGGTGTCTGGCATGCACTGAGGCCAGGTGAAGTTTTTCTGCATTTCCCAGGTCAAATCCAACTGTTAATCATATTGACTATCATATGTAATAAGAGGGGTAATAATACTTGTCACATGTTCATAAAACCATTGATTTAGAGCTATAAAAGTGCACTGAGTCCTAACATTCTTATTTTACAGATGGAGAAACTGAGTAGCAGACTTGCCCCAGTGTGTCTGCAGTGAGATTTTAATCCAGGTCTTATTAACTTCAAGTCCACTGCCCTATTCAATGTGGTATGCTACCTGTCAAGGGGGAGGGAGGAAGGGCTTCTCCCTATAATGTTATTGTTAAGATCAAGTGAGATAATGAATAACTTTGTGAATTGTAAAATACTAAGCAAGCTTCATTTTTTTTTCACTAGAAGTATCTTTATTTCTTTTGTACAAGTCATAGATGATAGATTTAGAACTGGAAGGAACATTGGTAGTCATGTAGTTCAAACCACTCATTTGCCTGATAAGGAAACAGCCAGAGAGCAGTTAAGTGACCATGTCCTACATCACAAAGATCATACGTGGGAGGGTGAGAATTTGAATCCAAATCCTCTGACTCCCATTCCAACAAATGTTTCAACTCTATCATGAAGCTTCCTTTCTGAAAAACAGGGACAAGTATGTAGAATATATACACACTTCTTGAATTTTCATTTGATTCCTCAAAATCATCCATTTCTGAAGCCTAGCAAGCTCTTAGGGGTAGGAATGTTATAAATAGATTGATATAAAATACAATATCTAATGTTTGCTTAGCATCTTTCCCTCTAAGAGAGTAAGTACATAATTGGGATGTGATTGGAGTAGGAAGCCATGGGAGTTTCATGTCCAGATTGGGTAGGAGGATGGGAAACTGTCAGTTGTCCCAGATATGTCTATTTCACATTCATCTTATTTCAATAATTGGCACGTATCCTGGGGTATGTTCTCATTAGGAAGCTACGTAATGAAAACATCTTTAAAGACTAAGAGCTCCATTCCCATTAGTAAAAGGGCTCCAATGCAGTTATCCCACCTGCACACTGGGTCATCTCTCTGCAACGTAGGAAGAATGTTGCTGGCCTATTCAAGATGATTTTCAGAATCTTTGCCTTGATGTATGTTGCATACTTGGCCTTTGAAGTACTTATCTGGCAATTTCCCTAATCAAATATTGCCATCTTCCAAATTCTGACATTTTCCTCAGTCTATTTTTAAGAGATTGGACAAATGACAACTTAATACACTGGCTCCTCAGTCTTGACCAAAAATTCAATTTAGTAGAATAACAAATCATTCTACAAATGCCTTACTCTGTTGCCTTGCTATGGAATAGAGAGGAACCTGGATTTTCAAGGTTATGCCCTAGAACAGGTTGGGCAGATCTGTGCCAGGAGGGAAAGGCTTCAAGTGCTGTGAATACTTTTTATCTAAGGACTTAGCCTGGCTTGGAAAAGATTTTCAGAAGGAGGCCAAACAACAGATGATTAGTTTTCGGCTACAGGAAGCCAGAAAGTGGTCTACAAAAGCCAAAAGTGGTTGTGATCTGCACAAATGGAGGGAGTACCCATACCTGGGAGGTCACAGATCGTAGGATCACACATCTAGAGCTGGAAGGGGCCCAAGAAGCCATCTAATATGACATCATATTAAAGCATCTAAGTGGCACAGTGGATAGAGGACTTAGCCTGGAGTTAGGAAGACCCAAGTTCAAATCTGGTCTCAGACATTTACTAGTTGGGTGACCTTGGGAAACTCACTTAAGTGTTATTTGCCTCATTTTTCTCAACTATAAAATGGAGATAATAATAGCGCCTAGATAACAGGTTTGTGTGAGGATCAAATGAGATAATATTTGTAAAATATTTCACACAGTGCCTGGCACATAATAGGTGCTATATAAAAATGCTTATCATCATCAGAATATGAAGCTCAGGTGGTGGTATGAGCAAATTCAAACAAGTGGAAAACATCAGAGGCAAGATTTGAATCCAAGTTCTCTTACTCTAGAACTCTGACTTATTGTGCTACATAGAAATAATATCTCCATCTGACATCTATAAAATGATTCACCACTAAAGAATCCCAAGAGATAGCATTGTTAACTATAGCATATAGCAATGAATACCATAACTTCCTGAGTTTAGCCATTTTGATTCACTAAATTAAAAGCAACAAGAAGAAAATATCTTCCTACCTAAAGACTTGATTATCCCTGGGATTATTATACAAATTGGGTATACATGTATGCATGCACAGAATATATGTGTGTGTGTGTGTGTGCATGTGCATGTGAGTATATAAGTATAGTACTTTTATATATCCACACCATGCACATGCGTATATATGTATATATTCATGTTTACATACACACATATACACATTCATATATATATATATATATATATATATATATATATATAAAACACATAAATACATATCATTTTAATTACTAAACATGTATTTTCTCCTTTCCACCTTTCCCCAACTCAGTGACAAAAGAAATAAAGAAGGAAGGAAGGAAAGAAGAAAGGAAGAAGAAACCATGTGAAGTAAAACAATTCCCACATTGGCTATATCTAAAAATGTATTTTTTTAATTCTGAATATTAATCCAACATCTCTTTCATACTTTTAAAAACACTGCTCCAAAATAGTTCTTTCAAAGAAAGAAGCCCAACTTTGTCTTATATCCCTATAGCGCATTAATTGTCTGTTTATATGAACATGTATGAGTCCAGAATCCCAGAATCTCAGTTAGAAGGGACCTCAGAAGCCATCTATTCCAACCTAAACATGAATAAGAACCCTCTCTACAATGTGATCAATAAGTGTTCATTCACCCTCTACTCAAAGTCCTCCAGCCCATTCCACTTGCTCTAATTCTCCCTTCCAAGGAAATTTTTCCTTTCTTCCAAGCCTAATTTGTTTCTTTCTAAGTTCTACCCACTGCCATTATGTCTGTGCTTTGGAGCCTGGAAAAATGAGCTTAATCTTACTTCCATTTGATAGCCCTTCAAATATTTGAACACAGTTATCATGATCCCCTGAGTCTACTTAGTCAGATAAATAAATATTTATTAAACATTTCCATGTGCCAGATGTATACTCTGTTGGGGATTTAAAAAGGAAGGTTCTATATTCCTAGTTCCTTCCACTAATTCTCTTATGGCATGATCTCAAAACCCTTCAACATCTTGGTTACCTTTCTCCAGATGCCCGCCAATTTGTCAATGTCCTTCCCTAAATGATGTTCAGAAAAGAATATAATACTCTGTCTGAGTGTAGAGCTCAGGTGGACTTTTTCAAGTCCTAGATACCCTGCCTCTCTTAATGCAGCCTTCTACAGTTATCCCTCCCACATATGGGGATTAGGGGTATGGCACCCCCACATTCTGGAAAATCCACATAAATTTTTTTGGCCCTTTCTTTGTATCAGAGAAAAAGTCTGATTTTTTTCTGTTCTCTTATGTGGTGTTTACAGTACCTTATTGTAAAATTTGAACTACGTATTTGGTCAAAAGCTCTGTGTCATCTGCTGGCCTTCATGTGTGGTCTGTAGCTTCCACAACCCTCCCCCCCAAATTCTCATTTAATTTCTTATGCTAACCCACACTATATCAATGGGGAAAGTCATGATGTGGAAGGGATAACTGTATTATATTAGTGTTGTCTTAGATTGAGTTTAGAATTAACTCCCCCCCACACACACACACACACCTTTATTCTTTTCAAATGAACGGCAGTTGAGTCATACCTTCTATGTTAATTCATGAATTAACAAGGAGAGGAAGGGAACACCCATTTATTAAGCACCTGTTAAGTGATATGGATTGTGCTAAGCACTTTACATTTGATCCCTTTTGATACTATGAGTATTCCTTAAATGCCTAATGTCCCAGTAACTAAGACAGGGCTAGGGATATGAAGAAAAGGCTGAAATAGGATTGGGTTTTTTTCTAACCTAAGGTAAACTTTCATATCTCTCCATTAACTTCTCTCTTTTTAGATTAAGCCCAAAGTTGTAGCCTGTCACAAACTTTCTGATCATTGATTCTATAGTATCCAGTGCCTTAATTATATTTCAGTTTAGTAGCATTGGAAACTTTGACGTATATGCCTTCTATGTCTTTGTCCAAGTGATGGATAAAAATGTTAAGCAGCACAGGGCCTGGGCCACTCCACCATGTAACTCATCCTAAGTTGACACTAAACAGTTAGTGACAATATTTTTGGTATGGCCATTCAAATAGTTCTGAATACACATATTTGTAGTGTCATCTAGCACATATATCTCCATTCCCCACAATAATAGCAAGATAAAGTTTGTCACATATTTGATTAAAATCTTGGTAGACTATATATATACATATACATATAATGTATGTATGCATATGTATATATAACATGTGTATGTCTATATTATGTGTATATGTGTATGTATGTATGTATGTCTATATATATATATATAATTCTGCTTAGCTATCAGTCTATTACTATTATTTTTAAAAGTAATCAATTCAATAAGTGTTTATTAAATACCTGCTTTGTGTCAGGCACTGTGCTAAGCACTGGACTCACAAAGAAAGGGAAAAAAAGCAGTCCTAGCCCTCAAGGATCTTGAAATCTGATGGAAAAACATGCAAACAATTATGTACCTATAATACATATACAGGATAAATTTAACATAATCTCATAGGGAAGACACTAGCTTTAAGGGAGACTGGGTAAGGCTTCTTACAGAAGGTGGGATTTGAAGGAAGCCAGGAGACAGACATGAGAAGGAAGAGCATATGACAATGACTTTTCCCTAATGCCATTTCCCTAGATAAAACTATATTTGTTTCTGATATTGACCCATTTGATGGTGCCAAGGATTTTGGTAATGAAAACTTTCTTATTCAAGTCTTTAGTGTCTATGATTGTTGAGAAGACAGTTACTTATTGAAATGTTATTATTTCGGTTCACAAATATGCAGGAAACTTAAAGAATCATGATTCTACAGACTCAACCCTTTGAAATGGAAAGACAGAATCTCATCATTGATTTGTGGAAAAAATCTACTTTTGGAGACATTTCCATTGAAAAGTGAAAAATCACAGGGCATGAATCAACCTACTGAGAGATATCAAATGTCAGATTTTAGTATTCTGGCCCAAGACTGAGAAATAGCACTTGCTTATGGTCAAGTAGACTATTATAATACAAATAAATGAAATTTTGTTAACCTTTAAGGTAATAGTGATCTGTTATTCCTTTTTTGCTCATAATATACATTCACTTTCTTTCCATGAATTCCTTTTTTTCCATTGTTGTCCCTTACAAAATGTCTTTTCACAATTTCTTCCATAAAGTTAGAATGAAATTCCAATCTCTCCTTTCCTCTGCTTTTCTCCAAAACTCTCTGGCAGCTAGAATAGCTAATAAATAGTGAGCTGTATTAAAGGGGAAGGAGAGAGTGAGGAAACAAACATTTATTAAGCACCTACTATATGCTACTACTGTGTTAAGCACCTTATAAAGGTTAGTTCATTTCATCCTCACAATAATTCTGAGATAAATGTTATTGTCTCTATTTTATAGCTGAAAATGAGGTATTTTTCTTCCTCCTAAATACTCTATGAGGTAGTTATGTGTATAGATACATATACAGGTGTGGATTTATATATATACAAATATATAAATATAAATAAAGATACGCTTATATGTATACATATACACATACAGTATATACATGTACATGCACATACACATACATGAATGTGTATGTGTGTACATATATATATGTATATATATATACATATATATAATGTATACTAAAATTCAAATATGTTAAGTGACTTGCCTATAGTCACACAGCTCATAAGCCTCAAGGCCAAGATTCAAACCTTGATTTCTCCATTATGAAACAAGTGATCTTTCATTTATCTTTCAAATTGTATTAGGTAAATATAATGGAGATTATCAAAGAAGCACAGCACAGTATATACAGGTTTGAAGTTGTAATAGTCAATTTGAATTCCTTACTTGAAACTTTTCTTGACTGTACTCCATCATGACCTTAGGAAACCTCACCATCCTTTGAGATTACATCAGCCTTGGTACTCACACCTCATCAATGCTCTCAATATCATGTAACCCTCAATTGAAAGTCTGGAAGGTGGAGCAAAGTCCCCTCCTAAGAGGGATTCCTAGGCCAGCCTTCTCTTCATTCCTCACCAGCTTCACATTTTGGACTGGAATCTATTGTATACCTTCCTTCAACTTCTCCCATATCCCACTTTCCAGCTTCCTTTTGTATATTGTTTTCATTCAATTGTAAACTCCTTGGGGGCAGCGACTGATTTTCTCCTTTGTAATCCTTGCACTTAGCACAGTGCCTGACATAGTATGTACTTAATAAATGCTTATTAACTGTCTGAAACAACTAGAGAATAGTTCCAAGGCACTTTGCATGATAGGGGTTTTTTTTGACTAGGTAAAAGAGGCCCTTCTTTGCCTCATTTCTTATCTAGCCTTAATCACTAAATGGGCATTCCGTCAGACAAACTAAGATCTGTTAAAAACCTTAGCTTAAAAAGGCAAAGGTCTATCACTGCATCCAGGGCCATCTCCAGTTGTACTGATCTATATCTTGCCATTGGACCCAGGTGGCTCAGAAGGAAAGATCGAGGCTGGGGATCTTGCACAGCCCCGCCTCACTTAAATTCAATTCATTTGCAAGTCATGACATCACCTTCTTGATGTCATTGTTCCCTTCAAGAGCAAAGGACAAACAACAAATCACATATATGTGTACACATACATATGTGCATGCACATATATGCACACATGTATACACATATATTTTACACATATATTTTATATGCACATGTGTATATACACATATGTTTATATGGATGTATATATGTACATATGTATGTACATATAGTTATAGCTTAAGATCTGAGTAATATAATGAGTGGCCTCTCAGGTCCATGTTGTTCCTTTTTTTTTTCTGCTGTATGGTGTTCATAATAAGTGAAAAGTCAGAAGTACAAGCAGGAGTCCCCACTTAAGAAAATTCCAAATATTAAACAGATGATTGACTCCACTTTAATTTGCATTTATACCTATTTCTAGTTAACTACTGGTATTTTTGTGGGCAATGCAAAGTTCAAGTTAATGGAAACCTTTGAGTGTGTAACTTTGCAGAATATATCACATTATCAGTTAATAGGCACCAGAAAGGAAGCTGGGGAAAGAGCAGATCTTTTCTTGGAAATTTTCTTAGCCCTTATAGGTGGGTACAATGGGTAGTATCAGCTCAAGAGTTCTCCAAAATACATGTAGAACAAATAGCCCTTTTCAATTTCTCCCTTCTCTGCCACAATTCTTTCTTACTATCTTTTTTTCCCTTTTGCTAGTGGCCTCTGCACTATCAATTCTTCCTGGCTCAAGCTTTTCATGTGTCCCCTTCTTTCTTACTGCTAGATCCTTGAAATCTATCTCCACCTAAGATATGGCCTCATTTTATACAAAATCATTATTCAGTTCCTACTGGTTGTAGAACAAACTTCCCCTTCCCATGGAGAAATGCACCGCCTTATGTGAGGAAGAGGAAGAGAAGGAAGTTAGATATTTTCTTTTTTTTTAAATTTCAGATGACATAAGAGGAACTGGTAATTAGGCATGGAGGGAGAGTTGGGAGAGTAGTGCTTTTTATGTACTTCCAGGGGTTAAAGGGGTTTTATGTATTTTAAATTATATATATTTTAAAATAAGGTATATATTTATATATCACAATTTGTTCAGCTATTTCTCAACCAATGGGCATCCATTTTATTTCCAGTTTTTTTTTTCTGCAACAAAAAGCATTACTATGAATACTTTGGTATACATTAGCCCATTCCCTCTTTGGATTATATGTTTAGGGTTACTATCATAGGAACAAAATGACTTTTGGGGTATTGTTTCTTATTATTTTCCAGAATGGTTGGGCCAATTTCTAGTTCTACCAACAGGGCATTACTGTGCCTATTCTCCCAGAGTCTCCCCAACATTCATCATTTTCATATTTTGCCATCTTTGTCACTGTGATGAATGTGAAGTGAAATGTCAGAATTGTTTTACTTTTCACTTCTCATTAACCAATTCTTCTTGGTAACTAGGTGATAAGCTCTTTTATTTTTTGTGCTAATAAAAGACTGCAAGTACTTTCAGCAACTTCTATATTTGGCACTATAGGGTTCAGCTCTGATCACCCTGTGCTTGTTATAGATATTAATCTTTGGAGAAATGCCATATGTTTTTAGCCTGTTCCCATCAACCTTGGTCCCAAGAAGAGTTTTCACACAGCTAATAACATTTCAAAAGCCACATGTGGAGTGAGTGGAAAAACTCTCCATATGTGGCTATGAATCCATTGGTCAAATGCCATATGAATGGGACATGTATTTTCATTAATCTGGAATGTTTCTATTTAGTGCTGTGTTGGGACTGCGTGGATAATTGTTATTTTATGCGTTATTTTTATTCTTCTTAAGCCAAACACGAATAACATTTTTCAACAAATTTTGCAGTTTACCATACGCCATCCTTGGAGTCCTGGTAATTGTTTGTGTTCAGGACCTCTCAGTGTTAATGTTGAATGGATTTTCCATTGAAAATTGAAGCTGACATCTGAGGAAATTCTTGTATGAATTTGGTGTCAGACCACATGAATTATTCAGTGGTTTCTCTTGCTTCCATTTATGGTTAAGTCATCATAATATATCACAGTTGCCAAGGAGACTATTACATTTCTAAAATCCAAATTATCATTCCCTTCTCATATCCCTTTTATATATTATATTAGCACATATGTTACATACTAAGACTTATTCTTAGGGTCAGAGGACGACTCATTTAAAAGGGCATTTATGAAATCATAATTTTAAAGGGAACATAAGTTGCTGGTACCCTTACACTTACATTTGAGAGCATTAGTTTAAAAAGGAATATCATTTTTACCATTAAGAGGCAACATGGTATATTTGAAAAGCACAGGGTTTTTAGTCAGAAGACCACAATTTGAGTCAGTACCTAAATGACCTTGGACAAGGTCAATTATGTGGCTTAGCAGATAGAGGGCTGGGCCTGGCATCAAGAAGACTCATCTTCTAGAGTTCAAATCTGCCCTCAGACACTTACTAGCTCTGTGACCCTGGGCAAGTCACTTAGCCCTGTTTTCCTCAGTTTCCTCATCTGTAAAATGAACTGGAGAAGGAAATAGTATCTCTGCCAAGAAAACCCCAAATGGGGGTCACAAAACTTTGGAGACTACCGAAAAATGACTAAACAACAAAGACCTTGGACAAACCAAGGACCTCAGTTTCAATTAAGGGGCTGGAACAGGCTGACCTTTGAGAACTCTTCCATCTCTAAGACTATGTTTCTATGCCCTTTTGTGCTTTTATTTAAAATAAAATTTAGAAATCTCAGATTTTCTTCAAAGTATGTATTTTATGAATTGACACTGAGTTCTGTATTTCGTATTCTCTGACAATAACATTAGGTGGAAACATAAAGAAACCCAACACCCTGAACTTTCTATTCAAATCAATCATTCAATGAATATTTATTAAACACCTATCATGTGCAAGGTACTGTGCTAGGCATGAGGGGAAATAGTCCTTGTTCCCTCATAGAATACATAGTCTTTCAAAGGAATAGGACACATACACAAATAGCTATAATGCAGAATAACATATGATAAGTAATAAATGAGGTACAAATAAAAGGCTATGTAAGGGCCAAGGAGTAAGGGGAACTTTTTGTTTGTTTAAATTAGTGAGTTCTGTAGTACCATTATACTATGTTTTGTTTCTTGGATACTATTTTTAACTTTTAAAATTATTCTTTTGTATGTATTTTAAAATTTTTGTTATTTCTCCTCATCTATTGTCTGTCCACACTCACCCAAACTCCCCACACCTCCTCTCCCCAACCAATGCAATTTTACTCAGGGCTGAGGCAGGTTTCATTTTTGTTTACTTGTTTATATCCCCAGTATTGGGCAGCTAGATGGCACAGTGGATAGAGCACTGGTCTTGGAACTGAGAAGACTCATCTTCATGAGTTCAAATCCAGTCTCGGACACTTAGTATCTGTGTGACCCTGGGCAAATCACTTAACCCTGTTTGCCTCAGTTTCCTCGCCTTTAAAATGAACTGGTGAAGGAAATGACAAACCACTCTAGTATCTTTGCCATGAATCCCTAAATGGGACCACAAAGAGTTGGACAAGACTGAAATGACTAGACAACAACTCCAGCTGCAGATTCAGAGCTAGAATTCCAATAAGGATTCCTTCCTTACAAGCCACTCATGTAAAGGGGGAAGGGAAAGCTCTGCCTTCCAAAATTTGTTTTACCTCAGCAGACCTGACACTTTATTTTATATACTTTTTAGAAATTGCATCAGGCCCACAATCCCTGTTCTCCAGAAGCCCAAACTATTTTGTTAGTACAAATCTGACACAAAATTGGGACCCTGAAGGGAAGACAAGCATTCAAAGTTATTTTCTCCAAAAGGCTCTTAAATGATATTTCCATAGTTTGGTGTAATAGTATTTAAATTCAATAGAAAGAACAGCTGTTCTTCTGTTCACTTCCAGTTTAGGATTCTTCAGTAAAGAGTTCAAAGGCAAACTGGCTTTCTAAGGAAAATGATGGCAGCCTTGAGTTAACATTGGTTAAATGTCAACAGTAGAAGGAAAAATAATTCAGAGACAAGGGAAATCAATTTGCTATTCCTTTCTTCAGCACCTCCACTCCCCACCCTTTGCTCTCAGCTATTCTCATGCCAGCACCATTACTTATCTTCCAGGGACAGGGGATAGAGTGTTAGGCATGGAGTCAGAAAAGACCTTAGTTCAGATGTGGCCTCTGATACTTGCTAATTGTGTGGCCTTGAGCAAGTTACTTAACCTCTATTTTCCTCAGTTCCTTCAATTGTAAAATGAGGATAATAATAGCATCTATCTCCCAGAGCTGTGAGGATCAAATGAAATTATATTTGTACAGTGCTTAACATAGTATCTGGCATGTAGTAATTGCTGTATAAATGCAAGCTGCTGCTGCTACCACTACCACTGCCTCTACCGCTACTACTACAACAACTACTGCTACCACCACCACCACCACAAACACTATTACTCCTCCTACTACTCCTATTACTCCTCCTCCTATTATTACTATTACTACCACCACCACCACAAACACTACTACTATTACCACCATCACCACCACCACCACAAACTTTGCTCCTCCTCCTACTACTACTACTACCGCCACCACCACCACCACCATTACCATCATCATCATCATCTGGCTAGGTCAAGATCAGCATAATCTAGTCAGGATATTAGCATCTTCTTCATCCCTGAGAATCACTGGCAGTAGCAAGGCTGAACAATGCCTCTAGGCACCATAGAGAAGCCTCATGCATCTGCAGAGAAAGAGTGGAAAAATGGTACAGAATAAATATAACTGGAAAAAGAAATGGACCAAAATGAATACTTCAGTGTAGGGGGAAGCACTCCAGATTGCCAGTCTGAGGATGTGGGTTTGAATCCCCATTTTGCCACTTAATATCTGTGTGACCTTGGCAAAGTAACTAATGCTATCTGGGCTTTAGTCTTGTCAAATGTAAAATGAGGAGAGTAACAAGATGATTTCTAAGGTCACTTCCCATGGGAAATCCTGTGAATAGCACCAGTAAGTAGATCACCTCTGAGAGGGAGAAGAAGCAAGAAGCAAGAGAGAAAGACAGAAAAAAATAAAATAAAAGTACAGTAAGTCATCACCTGCCTCTAGGGCTAGCCCTATATGCCCATAACACAAGTAATTTCTCCTTCTCTTACTAATATGACCTCGTGTAAAGATTAGGCTTCTTGTGAATAGGTTTGTTTCATTTATTGCATTTGTTTCCTCAGTACCTGGAATAAGGGCTTATTGATTGCTTGATAATAATGTCTCAAAGGGATGTGTAAAAATTATTTTTATTGCTAACCTTTTTGTTCATAAAGTCCTTTGAATTCCAGTACTTCTAGTACTGGGCTCCTCCAGACCTTTTTACTTCATTTAACTCATCCACCTATTTAGCACAGTGGATAGAAAGGTGAATCTGGAGTCTGGAAGACCTGAGTTCAAATCCTTTTCAGACATGAGCAGTGCGTCCCTGGCAGGTCATTTCATTTCCATCTGCCTCATTTCCTCCACTTTAAAGTGAGGATAAGAATTGCATCTGTCTCCCAAGGTTGTTGTGGGAATCAAATGAGATATTTGTAAATATATTTAGCACAGTTCTTGGCATGTAGTTGGCATTTAATAAATGTCTTTGGAATCTGATATTCCCCAATCCAAGGAACTCTTCCTAGCAAATTACCAAACTGAAGGTTAAGCAGAACACAGAGAACTATTCCCGTGAAGAGCTAGAATTGATCTCTTCCCAGGGAACATTTTCTGGTAAACTAGAAACTTTACAACAGATTCCTCAAACACAGGATCATGGAAAGCTAGGGCTCTGGGACAACACACCAAAGTTAATTAAAACATAGAGACCCAAGCTCTTTCTCTCCAGGAAACATATGTTTTAAGTGTTTTCTACTTTGTTACCATGTGAGCACATCAGAGCATATTTTAATGTTTATGGGTATTCCTAAAAAGACATTATTGTTATTTTATGTCCAATACTAATTGTGTGAAGCCATGAGGTCCTTGTTAGGTAATGTCAGTGATGTTAAATCAGGTTAAATTTTATACCACTGGGATGCCTTCTCTGAATAAAAAAAAAAGCAAAGGTTTTTTTCATGATGAGGAGGTGATGATAGACATTCAAGGAACCAGATCCAAGAACCAGCAAAGAAAGGGGTACTTATATGCATGCAGAAATTTAAAGGCATAGATACATCCACAATTTATATCATAATTTTACATCACTATATTTTGCATCTGCTGTTCTGCCTGGTTTCAACTCTGTGGAACATGATGCCCCTTCACTGGGTACTTCCTGTTGCCCCCACCTTGTTTTCTTTCCTCCTTTTGTGCATTATCTCCCCCTTTAGATTGTGAGCCCTTTGTGGACAAAAGCTGTCTTTCTTTTTATTAAGTCTATGGCCATAATTTAGCACAGTGCCTCACACATAGTAGACGCTTAATAAGTGTTCATTGGACTGGATTGGATTAAATTTCACACACACACACACACACACACACACACACACACACACACACACACACACACACACCCTGCCCTCAGAAACCATGCCCAATGTCTATACATGGGGAGATGTGTATATTGGTAAGGAGAGAGAGCTCTCCACAGTGTCGCCTACTCCAGGGAGGTATGATGTCATAATGATTGCTCCAAAGATTGCATTGGATACAATTTCTCATATGAGTTCATTTTCTATTGTCCTTATAAGAGAAATGACGAGAAGGTAACTAGTTAGGCTGACCCTCTCACCACAGAGTTTCTATTTGGAGACCATATTCTCTTTCCTCATCAGGAAGTTCTAAGTGGTTTAATTTAGTTACATACAAATAACAATCATCTAAAACTTTTCAAAGCTTTGTATATAAACTCAAGAGCAGAGACCAAATCTCCTTTGTTTTTGTAATATCACTCCCAAACACCTAGCAAAGTCAATGTATTGTGTTCGAGCAACCAAGGGGTTAAACAGGCTGGACATCTGGGGTTGAAGGATGTAAAGTAATATACTAATAACAACAACAATAATAACAACACCTACTTTCTAAGATTGTTGTGAGGATCAAATCAGATAACAATTATAAATATGCTTAACATGGTCCCTGACACATAGTAGGCATTTAATAAATACTTCTTCACCCCCCCCTTTGGATTCTGATGTTCCACATTCCATGAACCCTCCCTAGCAAGTTACCAAATGAATATATCAATATTATTATTTTATCATCATTGTCATCATCATCACCCATCATCATTATTATTAATGTATGTCTCCTTGGAGAAACTTTAGTTTAGTCTCCAGATAGCATTTGCATTTCTATTTGTGGGAAAGGGGAGATGGACTGCAGAGAAATGGGCACATGAGATCTTTTCCCTTAACAAGGGAGAAACCCTTTGAATCAGACCTTGAACTGATTACCCTTTAAGGGGAACTGAAGCTACTCATTCCTACATCCCTATTCTGCATACAACTTATATTCATCATCTGCAAAAGGATGGGATCAGAGAGGGGTTCAAGAGCTAAAACAATGCAATAATAACAGAGAGCAAGGAAGAAGAAGCAGGCCTACAGCAGGAAGAGAGAGCAGAGATCTGGTGGTTTCATCAGAGTGTGTACCCTTGGGGAACATGAACATTAATTCAAATGAATTGCACACAATAGTTAAGAGATGCTTGAGCAGTAAGGAGGAAAGAAAGAAAGGCTAGAGGAAGAAAGGGGTATATGAGCACATACTATATGAGCAATTCATTTACCATTTTGCAGAGCCAGGTAATGGAAAGAGGGCTGCTGCTTAT
This sequence comes from Phascolarctos cinereus, assembly GCF_003287225.1. NCBI lineage: Eukaryota > Metazoa > Chordata > Mammalia > Diprotodontia > Phascolarctidae > Phascolarctos > Phascolarctos cinereus. Next base: position 193,763,231 of record NW_027555958.1, on the reverse strand, counting down.
CAAATGGAACCAGCTTATACAATGTATTAAGAAAAGTGATTAAAATTAGTATGGAAGAATGTCCGGTTGAGTCCTGGAGAAACACAACAGTTGTGGTGCCTGTGGGTAGCTGAGAAAACCAAAGCAATTCCATTTTCTCTGCGTTTTGTCTGTCCCTTACCCTGTTTGTATTGAAGCCTCTGTCCCTGTCTGTGACCTTCCTTTCTGCTGAAACAGCAAGGAGAGTTCTGTCTATTAGGATGGAGCAACGAGAGATAGCCAAACTGAAGAAGAGCCTTTCCTGTTACTGGTCCCAGCAACAGGTTCTGTCCAATCAAGGGAGACCACATCCAGTACTCATCATTACAATCTCCCAGCAACAGGTCCTGTACAATCCAGAGGTATCTCATATCTAATTCATCTCCTGCTTAAGTTAAAACCTATTTCAGTTTTGATCTTTCATTCCTTCTTCAGGGGTCTCTTGTTGGCAAACTCAATAACAAACTCAATAAACCCTTATTTGCTCCTAAATTTCTAATTGTGGTTCTGGTTCTGGTTCCAGACCTTTTTACCCACATGCCCCATAGTCTCTGACCCTGGACCTTCTTTCCCCTTGTCCATCCATTGAAGTACACGGAAATAGCCTGACATAGAGTACTTGATGTGATGCCTTAGCTTCCTCATCTGTAAAATGGGTATAAGGGAGATCCCTGCATTGAAGTAGGAGCTCTGATATCAGGATCTATCTACTGCCAGGCAAGGCTAGGTGCAAGCAGCATGTGCTAAATGGAGGCACTGAAAAGGAACAAAGATTCTACCTATAGGCTATGGTAGCTATGATAAGGGTTAACCTTCTTTCCCTACTCTCTATCCCTCCTTCCTGCTTATTGGAGGGTGAACAGGAAGGGAAATGATCATTCAGGTAAAGGTTGTCCCTGGACAGTACTCAAAAGAAAAGCAGGTGAAGGGAAGCTAAAGAGGTAAGGACTGGAGTCCAAAGTGTCTCACTAACAATATAATGGCTATTTCCGCCAATAAGCACTTAACTTTGGTCATTCTGAGTCTTCCTACATCTGCTCAGCAACTCATCCCTCCTCCTTCTTCACCTCTGCTCATAACTAGCAGTTAAGCAAAAGATACTTGTCATTCTTCTAATGACCCAATCAATTGGCTCCCTATCCTGGAAAGCAAAGGAGATCCCAGCAAATATAGAGTAGGCCAATATGGACTCCTGGAATAGAACTCCTTCTCTCTCTTGGCATTCAGTCTTCTCTCTGTAAGGTCCATTTAAGACCATTAGCAACAAGGACTCGAGGGTTTCCTCAAGTTTCTTTGAAATCAATGTTTCAAGTCTACTATCTCAGTGGCAACATTTCTGGAGGAAGAGTTGCATGGGAATGAGTGGCAGAGTTGAGTTGTAGAGTGGATACAGAGCCATTCTCTGGGTTCTTGTGTTCCTGACACATACTGGCTGTGTGTTCCTCCACAAATCACTTACCCTTCATTGTGTCAGGCAAGTCTAAGACTGTAACTTGCAGACTTAGAGGGAAGCTTCTCAAAGACAGTTTCCTATACTGAGGAAATCACATATCCAGACCAAGACAATGGGATGACAAAATCACCTGCTTCATAGGATTGTTATGAGGTATCTAGTGGCTTTGTTGGGTGTTATCAATATTCATGGATCTCATCGTTCCACTGTGAACAAAGGAAAAAGAAGAGTGAGTGATAATGGAAGATATATTCAGATTCTTATTCCAGTGAGAAGGGCAACCTGGATCTCTCAGACCATCAATAAACACTTAAGAGCCAACTAAGTGCTAGGAATTATGCTAAGCATAGGAGATATAAATAGAGATAAAAGACAGCTCCTCCTCCCAAGGAGCTCATTGTCTAGTGGGAGCCATAACATTGAAACAACTGCATGCAAACAAGTTATATACAGGATAAATTAACAATAATCAAGCGAGGAAAGGCACTAGAATTAACAAGGATGGGGAAATAATTTGTGTAGAAGGATGGATTTAACCTAACACTTGAAAAAAAAAGATGAGGAGAGGGAGAAGTCTAGATGTGAGGAAATCAGTGAAAATGCCTGGAGTCCTGAGATGATTGTCATACATAGTCACTGATAATACATCGTGTGTGTGTGTGTGTGTGTGTGTGTGTGTGTGTGTGTGTGTGTGAGGATTGGGAAGTGGGGTATAAAGTGTAAGATGACTGGCCAAGTTATGAAGGGCTTTGAACATCAAACAGAGGATTTGATATCTGACTTTGGAGATGAAAGGGAACCCCTGAAGTTTTTCAGGGTCAGGAAAACACAAACAATACTTAAATAACTCACAAAAATCACTGATCATCACGTAAGGCATGACTTAATCATTTTCACTATAACGAGACTATTTTATAGTGATTGAAAGTCTATAAAGTGGTTTGCTGACCATAACCCTATGAAGTAGGTAAGGCAAATATTTTAAAGATGAGGAAATTGTGGCTCAGAGAGGGAAGTGATTTCCCTCTAGTTCCAGAAGTAGTCATTGTCAGAACTAGAACTCGTGTTCTGACTCTAAAGCTAGTGGTCTTTCTACTACACTAATAATCCTGTCTCTCTTCATCTAGCCCTTAGAAATGACGTACACACAGAACAGTTAACAAATGTACATTTAATTTTTTTCTTCCCTGCTGTAGAATTTAGCCATGATGAATGTTGCTCAGAGGATAATTGAATTATGGACCAATATAATATGTTAATCAAATGAAGAAAATAAATTATCTCTCCAAAGTTAATAAATTCTAATAAGTGCCTAATATGGGCCAGGTGCTGTGCTAAGAATTGTGGTCTCAAAAAAAAATACAAAGAAGAAAAATTACACATATAAACAGATAAGTCCTAAAGTATAATCCCCATAAGTCATAAACACTTGAAACTTTAAAATCCACCAAGTACACTTAGCTTGGCCTAGTACACTTTTAAAAAATCAACTTAGGCCTAATGTGGACATTTTCAAAGTGTTCATTTTGCATGCTGAAGTGCATAATTTTTGCAACAGATATGTTTTCAACATGTATTTTCCCTAAGAGATATTTCACAGTCTTCATTTCTATTTTTCAGGTGCTCACAAAGTTTTGTACCAAAGGAAAGGCAAATTTAAGACAAATATTTTAAGAGGATAACCAGGAGAGGGCCATAGAAGCCAAAAGAAGAAAAAAAATTCATAAAGAAACTTTGGCGTTGTGTCAATTTTTACAGTCTCATCCTTTATCACAGTGCCTGCAAGTGCTTAGTAAATGTTGAATTTAATTGAAACAAATTATTATCTCCAAGTATTTCTAATAATTAACATTTTTGAAGTTAAAGTGATCATCATTTTAAACATCTACTCAATAAGATTTGTCTAATTAGATTTGTTGTAAGGGATCAAATTAAAAATACAGCTTCCAGTAAGCATGTTTTGTCTCTCATTTCTTTTAGCAGATACTAACATTCCATAGGAGGGCCAAGAAAGCCAAGGCTATAAATCTTTAAGTCAATGGAAAAGCAACACAAATAAGGAAAATGTGGCCTAGATGATTTTGTTCTGTTTGTTTCCCAGATGAAAACAGGTTAAGTTTTATTATCAACATTATCTCTTTTCCCCCTCCCTCTCCACCATACTTCAGAATAAGAAGTAACATTGCAAATTCAAATATTTATGTTGATCTTTTATTTTGTTAGACACTGCAAGTGGTGCTGGGAAAATCTGAGTTTGAATACTGAAAGTGCTTAATGGACCATAAATTGCAAAAGATCAATGTCTCAGCTAAACATTATGTCCACTGCTCAATCCAATGCTTTGTACAAAGTACTTGATAAACTTTGCTCACTCGTATTTACTTTTTTATGTTTTTCTTTACTCCTATATGTGTATTTCAAAGGTTGTACTTTCCTCCAAGCAGTTTTCCTCAGGAATGTGTGGAAGTCTCGTTCTTCGTTAAAGGTCCATTATTCTTTTCTCTTCTCTTTTCTTGGCTAGGTAAGTAAGTCTTGGTCATATACCTGTATATTTTGTCTTTGGAAAATATTATATTCTATCATCTCCACTCCTTTTAGGGACAACTGATGAATTTTATGCAAACTCCTTGAGTACAGGAACTGTTTTCTTCTACGACTCTAGCAACAAGCATATGCCTTTCAGTCATTCAGTCAATAGGATGTATTAAACATCTATCATATCCACCTAGTATATACTTAATAAGATCATATATTTTGAGGTTACACAGTTTTTAGAATCCCCAATATCTTCATTTTACATTTAAAGAAATTGAGACCCAAAAAGGTTAAAGGATCATCCATAATCACGTGGATTATAATTGGTAGAACTGGGACATGAACCATGTCTGTTGATCCCAAACCCAGCAGTTTATGTCCATTGAATTAAATTAAACTGAATATTTTTATGAGAGGTTTTATTATTCATCATCAGTTTCTAAGTCCTGTAAATAATAATCTTCTGGATTTTTTTCCTTGAGGGGTATCTAAGTTTGCATATAATCCATGTTGATAGCGGAAAGTCCAGCAATTAGCTGGAAGTCACCAGTTACCAAAATTGCAGTCCAAAAATTTTAGACCATATGTATAAAGTGAAATAAATTATTACATCAGGAGGACTTTGGTTTCTAATGAAGCTCTGGTTTTGGTTTCTTTAAAATCTTCATAATTATTGTATAAGAAAGGCCATAGTTGTGTAAAAAAAAAGTGCTGATTTTCCAAATAGTCTTAATCTAAAATCAGCCCTATTTTGGCTTCCTTGACCACTGTAGAGTCAAGAAATCCATAGAAAGAAAGTTAAATTTGCCTTTATGGATATGGCTCATGATTCTATTCCTTTATTTTAGAGAAAGATAAAATGTGTCTCAATGAAAGAATTATGGATATAAGAATAAGATTAAGGTTACCTTGTGTTCATTTAGAAATAGTTCTAAGGACAAAGGAAATACTTTTCAGAGATAAACTTTTCCAAAAGCAATGGGACATGAAGATTCCTTCAGCCAGTCAATGGGGCTATAATTGATCATTACTAGGTGGTTGATACTTTATAGGTTGTTTGCAAGTTTCTTTCTCTTTTTAATTTTTGTTGTATGACAGCCAGTTTATTCTTCCTTCTTTGAAGCACCTTTCTATGCTCCTCTATTACACAGTTTGAGGCAATAACAGTACAAGAAAAACACCTTAAGTTCTTTGTGACTAGTTAGTTATTTAACTCTAATAACTTCAGTAAGAAGAGGCATCATGGCATATTGGATAGTTAGTTGACCTCAGAGATGAGAAGACCTGGGTTCAAATCTTGCCTGGACACATACTGGCTGTGTAATTCTGGGGGCAATCACTTAATCTCTCGACCTCATAAATTGGAAAAGTTTCTGATATGCATTGGAGTAAGCAGCTTTTTCAGTGAGTTTCCTATGCCAATATATTTTTTAAATCAACCCAAAACACCGAATTAAAAGGTTACCAACAAAAAATAATGCCATAAGCAAGATAGAAGTTTAGAATAATTTAAAATGGAGCTGGACGGAACCTCAGAAGATTATCTGATCTCAGACCTTTCATGTTTCTTCGGCCAAACAAATGTGTGAAATATTTAATGGTTAAATATATTATGCAATTCAACAAGTATTAATAATATGTCTATTATGCACAAGTACTTTCTTCTTTTCTTCCAATTTTTAAACATTTTTATTTAAAAATTTGAGTTCCAAATTCCACCCTTCTCTCCTTCCCTTGTCTTCTCCCTCCCTGAGAAAGTAAGTAATTAGATATAGGTTATACATGTGAAATTAATGCAAATCACTTTCATATTAGTCATTCTGTACAAGAAGACTTAAAAGGAAAAAAATGAAAGAAAATGAAAAGTAGCATGCTTCAGTCCATATTCAATCAATATCAGTTCTTTCTCTGGAGGAGGATAGTATGCTTCATCATTAGTTCTTTGGTTTCTCTTGGATCATCATATTGCTAAGAATAGGTAAGTCATTCACAGTTCTTCATCATACAATATTGTTGTAACTGTGTACAACATTCTTCTGGTTCTATTCACTTCAGTATGCATCAGTTCATGTAAGTCTTTCCAGGTTTTTCCAAAATCATCTTGTTTGTCATTTTTTATAATACAATAATATTCCATTATAATCATATACTACAGCTTACTTAGCTGTTACCCAATTGATTCTTAGCCACCACAAAAATTGTTGCTATAAATATTTTTGTACTAATAGGTCCTTTCACCCTCTTTTATATGTCTCTGGGGTAGCAATGGTATTGCTGGATCAAATGGTATGCACAGTTTTACTTTTTGTAATATTTTTTATTTTAAACTTAAATACAAAATGAGAAAAGAAAAAAATCATTGCTATGTACACAGCAGATCATAAGAAAGGATTTAACATAAAACAATAAATTTCCATTTTAAGAAAACCTATATAATAAATGTCACTCGTTCTTTTCAAAGCTGTCCAGCTTTTCTTTGCTCCCCTGTTAGTTCTCTCCTGCGCACTTTTTACTTTATTTTTCCCCTCTCCTCCCCCTCAACCTAAAGAAGGCTACAATTAAACTTGGATGTATGTGTGTACATGTATGTATGTGTGTATGTATATGTATGTATGTATGCATGTATATGTATCAGTAAAGTATTTTTAATAATTTTATTGGGATGACTTTGAATAAATAGATAAGTTGGGTAAAATTGTCATTTAAAAAATTATATTGGCTTTACCTACCCCATGAAAAATAAATACTACTTCAATTGTTTAGATCTGAGTTTATTTGCATAAAAAGTATTTTATGTTGGCAGGTACACTCTCAGGTATTTTATACTATCTAGGTGTTTTAAATGGTCTAAAACAATATTGAATGTTTCTGACAAAGTGTAGTTTATCTATTTTTTACTTTTGATTAAATATATTTTAACTTTAACTTTGTCTGAAATCATGATTACTATCCTCACTTTTTTACATACTAAATTCTACTCCTACCCTTTATTTTATCCTTGTGTGTATCTCTCATTTTTATGATGTTTCCTGAAAGCAACATATCATTGAATTCAAATTTTAATCTGCTATTCATTTCCATTCATCCCTGTCACATTCTAAGTTACAATTACTTGTTGTGTATTTTTCTCTTTCCTATTTCTCCTCACTATCCTTCTCAACCTATTTATTCTATCTCTCCTCATTCTGCTTTACTTCTGCCTGCTACTTTGCTCTCTTATTTCTTAACCTCCCCTCCCCTCCTTTCTAAAAGTCCCTCCCTTATTCTCTTCCCCCTACTCTATCCCCTTGCCCTCATATTTCTTTCTGAATTTAGAATACCTTTATGCATACATATATACACAAACACATATACACACACATGTGTAAAATTTCCTTCTCTAACCCATTCCTGATGAGAGTAAGGTTCCAGCACTATCCATTCTCTCCCCCACTAGCTTCTTCTGTATCAATTTTTCCTTTTATGCTTCATTTGTATAAGATAATTACTCTTTTTTCTCTCTCCCTATACAGTTTTATTTTTTTTAGAATCACCCCATCATGCTCATGTCAGCCCATGCCTTTCTTTCAAACTACTCTAATAATGATGATAATCATAAGAGTACTGCTAATATTTTCAAATATATAAAAGTAAAAATTTGGCCTTGTTGAGTCCATTATAATTGGTCTTTAATGTTACTTTATATTTCTCCTGGATGTTATAGCTCAGATTTTCCCTTAAGTTCTGAGGGCTTTGTCACAAAAACCTGAAAATTCATTAAATGTCCATTTAAAAAAAATTTTAGGATTATACTTAACTTTGCTGGGTAAGTTTACCTTGGTAATAACACCAGCTTTTTTGCTCTATGGAATATAATATTCCAAGATCTATGGTCCTTCAGTGTAATAGCTGCTAGGTCTCATGTAATCCTTATTGCAACTCCCTGATATTTAAATTGAGTTTTTTCTTGTTGCTTCCAATATTTTCTCTTTAACCTGGGAGCTTTGAAACTTGGCTATGATAGTCCTATAAATTTTCCTCCTGGGCTATCTTTCAGGTGGTGACTGGTGGATTTTTTTCTACTTCTGCTTTGTGTTCTTGTTCTAGAACTTCAAGGCAATTTTCCTTGATAATTTCTTGTAATATTGCATTAAGATTTTTTTATCATAAATTTCAGGTAGTCTGACTATTCTTATATTATTTCTCCTTCATCTGTTCTCCAGTGGGTTTTCTAATGAGATGTTTCACTTTCTCTTCTGTTTTCTCATTCTTTCCATTTTGTTTTATAATTTCTTATTGTCTCAGAATGTCACTGCCCAATTCTAGTTTTCAAGGCATTATTTTCTTGCTTAAGTTCTTGATTCTCTATTTCAAGTTGGTTGACTTTCTTGATTTTCTTGGATTGCTCTTATTTTTTTTTCTAATTTTTCCTCAATCTTTCTTATTTGATTTTTAAAGTTTTTTTAACTTCTTCCAAGAACTGTTTTTGTGCTTAAGACCATTTGACATTTCTCATTGAAAAAGTGTGAATTTTTAAGTTTCATTATCTTCTTCTGAATATGAGCCCTGATCTTGTCTATCTCTATAACATTGTGCAGGCCTGGCCCAGGACGGGTCTGGTCAGCATTGTTGAGCTTGGCATCCCTAGATGGTGGAAGGTCGGTCAATCTTATCCTACTCAGCCATCAGACCCCCACACTGTCTGCAAAATGAAAGTTTCTAAGACAGAGGCTGCCTCTCAACCCATGTGCCCTGAGGCTTTCTTGTTCCTTGATTCTACAAAGTGGGCCTGGAGGTGTTTGCACTTCCCTCAGGCTGGGGTCTTCTCAAATCATCTGCTTTATCCCATGTTTTTTTTTTCTCTGCCCTGCTCTGAGGCAATGATATGCCTTCTTTTTTTTGTGGAGGAAATTCGGAGAGCCAAAAGTTTTCTGACCTACTCTGCCATCTTCCCAGATTCCCCGCATATGCACAGTTTTATAGTCTTTGGGGCATAGTGCACAACTACTTTCTAAGGTGCTGAGGTAGATACAGACAACTAAGGCTTTCTTTTAAGGGCCCTTAAGAATCTTGCATTCAACTAGAGAGAGATGCCAAATGCATAAATAATGATAACAAATGGTAGATAAGTGATTATTCTAGTTTGGATGGAATTTAGAGCTAGAGGAGAAAAAGTAATATGAGATAAGGCTGGAGATACAGGTTGGAATCTGGTTCTGTAGGTCACTGAAAGAAGTGTAAATGATGTCAATAGGAAATTAAGAGACAATGAAGGATTTTGAGTAGTAATATGCTGTGATCAGATCTTTATGAAAATTAATATAACATCTGAGGATAAGATGTGGGGTGTGATTGATAGTATTGGAACATGGAACAGTTGCCTGGCCAGGAGTGGAAATAGAACTATCATCAACTGAAATGATGAGTGTGGCCCCTTTCACGGATGCTTGTTTTGTCTTCCCACAGTTGTGAGGAAATCTATTGCCCACAATGCTACTGCCTTGTATGGAAGCAGCATCTAGCCTATCTCTCATTACTACAACAATGCAACAAACTTCTCTTGTTTCAAAGTGCTCAAGTTGGGACCGGAGGCACAAATGTTCCTGACTCTAGCACATCCTCCTCCCTTTTTTTTAAAATCAGCTTTTCCTTATCAGAGAGTACCACATAGGAGGAGTCACCCCTGGCACCAAACCCAGTCCCTCTTACTCCTTCTCCAACATTTTCTACAACTCACTCAGGTAGTAGAGGTTAGCACTAACACCACAGATTCTGTCCCAATACTCAACCCTTTCTCTTCTCTTTTATTGGACGTGAGAAGGTGGGTTTCCTGCCCTGGCCCTTTCTGGAACTGACTTGAAGGTCGCCTTGTCCCTGAATGATTGACAGTTTTGGAGTCATCACCCATGACACCTTCCATACAAGATAACCAGTGCAACCTCAATCTTCTATAATCTTGAAGCACCCAGCCTTCTAGTGTTTCATTGTTATAACTAAATCTAGGACACATCCTGGAGGATTTCCCAAGAACCATACCCATACTCCACATATATGTTATCTTCTGGTGTATATTGTCCCCTGTCATCCTGTTATGATTCACAGATTTTTGATTCAGTCAGACTTTTGAGGACTCAAAGCTTAGGCATTTATGGCAAGCATGTTGTTGGTTTTTTAAAATTTTTATTTACTTAATTCTGAACTTAAGAAATGAAATTAACATTTCCACAGCAAAGTAGAATAGAAAAAAAAGATGATTATTTATGACATATATACAATATACAAAATATACATGAAAACTTGGTATTCATTTTAAATATTAATAAAGTTATCATTTAACTTTCTTTTTTTCTCCATTTTTTCTTTCCTTCCCCTCACCCTCCACTAAAGATGGCTACCATTAGGCATATATATATATATGCGTGTGTGTGTGTATCTATATATATGATATATGTAAAACCATTCTATGCATCTATTTATCAGTTCTTTCTCTGGATGCAGATAACATCTTCCTTCATATGTCTTTTGTAGTTAATTTGGGTATTTATAATAGTCAAAATGATTTATTCACTCAAAGTGCTTTTCGATATTAAATTTAAAATATAAAGAAAAGGAGTGAAAAAAGTTCCTGTTCTTTTGCATGAAGAAATCTAGGATGAGGCAGGAGAAATGTTTCCAAAGAGCATGATTCAGCAAAATGAAATTTAGAAAATAACTGAAAATCAGAGCATTAAGATCTCAGTGTTGCATTTATCTGAATAATTTATATAACATGTAACATATATAACTATATACTGAATAAGTTATAACAACTTCCTGGTTTGGGTTATTCAAAGACTTTTTTTTTAACCAATGGGGTGGAGGTGTGGAAGGATAGTACAGGGAATCTAGTACTCCTGGCAGCCTGCAGTTGGAAGCCAATTCCTTTAAATATTTATTTGTGTTTCTGTTACTTGGAGCTGCTTTTAAATTTCCTCTCTGAAAAACCTGGAAAGACCTCCATGAACTGATGCAAAGTGAAATGAGTAGAACCAGGAGAACATTGTACACAGTAACAGCAATATTGTGGGATGATTAACTGTGAATAACAGCTATTCTCAACAATATAATGTTCCAAGACAACTCTGAAGGACTTATGATGAAAAATTCAATCTATTCCCAGAGAAAGAACTGATAGAGTCTGAATATAGACTGAAGCATACTTTTAAAATTTATTTGTCTTTCTTTTTTTTTTTTTATTTTGGTCTTTTTTTTTTTACAACATGACTAATGGAAATATGTTTTGCATGATTACACATGTATAATCTATATCAAATTGCTTGCCTTCTCAATGAGAGGGGGTGGGAAAGGAGAGAAAAAAATTTGGGACTCAATTTCAAAAACAAATGTTGAAACTTATTTTTACATGTAGTTAGGGAAAAATAACATACTAAATTAAAAACTGGGGAAAAAAAGAATACATTTCCTCTCTGGGACACACTTTGGGACTTTTTCTACAATGATACAACAATATCCTCACCCTTGAGGTTTACTCCATACCTACAGTTGCTCAGGCCAACCATATATTCATTCCTCTTTAGGCACCACTCTGTTTTTTTGGGAAGGGATTGTTTTGTTTTTATTGGAAGTAATGGGAGTTAAGTGACTTGCCCAGGGTCACACAGCTAGTAAGTGTGTGAGGTCACATATGAACTCAGGTCCTTCTGACTCCAGGGCCAGTGCTTTAACCACCTAGCTGCCCCTTTAGGCACCACTCTTGACTGTCTGGGCTTTCTCCACCATGTGGCTATATGGATACCTCCATCCCCCACCCCCCAACTTCCTTTTATGTATCATCTTCCTCTACTAGAGCGTATATTTGAAAGCAATGTATTTTTTCTGCTTGCATTTTTATTCCTAGTGCTAAGCACATAGTAAGTGCTCAATAAATGTTTGTTGACTTGATTTGATGATGACAACACTGGTTGTGAAAGAATTGATAGCAATTCATCCAATGTAGCCATCATCATGGAGCAAAAGAGGACTGGATATAAGGCCCAGTTAGTTTATTTTTTCAAACTTTGTGCTACATTCAACAGGCGATCAGGCATCGAATCAGTGAGTCAATCATTTTGCCAGACCATAACATAACTCTAACACAGAAGTTGCAACACTAGATTTTTCCTTTTGGCAGGCTTTTCCGCTATTAAGTTGATTTATTTTTCATTTCATATTGCCGCTATGTGTCATAATTAGACATATGACAGCAAGACTCACTTAAAGGGAAGTTCTGAAGGAAATTTTTGCAAAATGGAATCAGGAACTATTATAATTTGAATGAATAATTAGTGTTTATGAAAGGTAACATCACAATAAGCACACTTACTCATTTTTGGTAATTAAACCTGTAAGGTATATTTCCAAACAACATCAGACAAGAACTATTATTGATTTTTCTTTTTTTCCCCTCCAGAAAGTTTTAGTGCAAATTAAAAAAAAAAATTAAAAACACAACATGTATTCCCGGTACATGATTCATAACAAAAATATTTACATTTGTACTATTTTAACTTCTCAACATTTAACAACCACATAAAAGGCAAAGATTACATTACATACCTAAGCCATATGTTTTAGTTATAGTAGTGAACACAACTTTGTTTGGGGAATAGCACTAGTTCTTCCTAAACTTTTAGTTCTCTAAATTCTTGGTTTACTTTAAATAAAAGTAACATATCTAACATATCTAAAATTGGAATCTCTTATTTTGATATAATATTATCACTAAAACAATTTAAAACTTCCCCTAAAAAGTTATATATTATTATCAATAATCCATCATGACAAAGGCTGATAATAAGAATAATAATAAATAGCCAGCATTTATTGTATAACCCCCCCACTTTCCTCTTTAAGAGATAATGACCAGGGAAATGGCTTAAATTTAAGAATGAAATCATTTCCCCTAGACCAACAATATTTGGGAGGGGGCAAATAATTCTAAGTTATGATTAAGTTATACTTCTATAAGGTTTTCAAAGCAGTTTACATATGTTAACTCTTTAGATCTTAGCAACAACCCTAAGAGATAAGTGCTGTTATTATGACTATTTTGCAGATGAAAAGCTGAGGCAGAGGTTATATCATTTGATCAAGGACACACAGTAACGTCAGATTGGAACTCAGACCTCCCTCATTCAATGTCCAATACTGTATCTAGTACACCACCTAAAACTGCCTCCTTCATAGTGGATAGAGAGCTAGCCTCAGGGCCAAAATGAACTGGTTCCCAGACTTGCTGCTCCCACATACTACTGGTGAGATTCTAGGGAGTGGCAACCTCTCAGCACTCCAGGAAACTCTATGATCGTAAATTGCAGAGAAAGTGCTTATTTCCGTTGATATAGGAAGTTCTGTCAAAGAAATCCCTCTCTACTATGGTAGTATTATATTTATCGTCCCTTCATTTAACAGATGAAAATATTTAAAAATGGAGTATAATTTTTATTTTTGCAAAAGAACTAGAACTTTTTTTACCCCTTTCTTAATGTTTTAAATCTTATTTAAAAAACTTGAAAATTAAATTTAGCATTTCATTTTGCTTTCTCATATACCAAACGTATTCCTTTGAGAGACTGCGTGGCAAATACTGGCTCTGGCATGTACCAAATTTGGGACCATGTTCAAGTCACTGACCTGTTCATTGTTCCAGGAAACTCTTTAAGACTCTGTGATAGAATGCTGGTATCGCCATTCCTGCCCCTTAGCACCCAATGCTGATGAAATTATAGGTCGATATCCAAAACAAACCACAAAACAAAATATAAAACAAAATTCAAAACCCCCAACAGTTGGAATTCCATGTAACTTCCCTGAAGTTCTTGGCTTTACTCTCCAAAACCCTGAAACTTGATCTCCACCTCTGACTCTCCTGCCTATAGTATGCCTTATTTTACTTGGAGCTGCTAGGTGGCATTGTCGATATATTTCTGGGCCTGGATTCAGAAAGACTCTTGAGTTCAAATCTAGCCTGATATCTAACTCTGTGATCCTGGGCAAGTCACTTAATCCTGTTTGCCTCAGTTTCCTCATCCACAAAATGAGCCAGGGAAGGAAATGGCAAATCACTCCAGTATTTTTGCCAAGAAACCCTCAAATGTGGTCACAGAGAGTCAGACGTGACTGAACAACAACTGAATAACATCTGCCCAGGTTTCCGTCTAATTTCGAGTAGTGATCCTGCTGTGATGTTGAAATACTAATCCCTTTTCACCACCCTTTTTACCCATCCCACTGTATGTATGTATGCCACTGTGAATGTATGTGTACGTATGCATGGGTATATATGTATATGTGCATATGTGTACGTGCACACTACACAACCCCACATACATGCATGCACATGCATACACATGCACTATATTCATGCATGTGTGCTACATATGTGCATGCACGTATGTACACATATGTGTAGTATGTACATAGTGTAAGATACGTGTGTTTATATATGTATGTAAACACACACATACACATGCGTATATATCATATAAAATTAATTAACCTTTTAGGACTTAAATTTAAGGATTAATTTATTTTAGGAATCTTGTTCATCTTTATGTCATTATCCATGAGTAAAAAGAAATCTCTTATCACACACTATGATATGATAGGAATAATATCTACCAACCTTTCCCTGTAAGCTGACAAAGCCCAGATAAGTTTGTCCAGAGGTGGGGAAAGGTTCAAGCTGTATTTACCTGAGCTAAAAAAATCCTGGTAGCCTCAAGCCTTCCTGGTCCCATAAGAGCATACAAGTCTTACTCATATTGGGCTGGGGCTCTTGAGCCTTCCATATATCCCAAGATCACCCTGATTTTCTATGTGGAAATAAGGGGGGAACCACATCTATCTGAACCACTATACCTTATTGAATGTCTTTACACATTAGGGCTAAGTAAGTGTCTTCTGGTTAACTGTTCAATGACACCCTGAGTGTTTCATTTTTCCCCAAGATAATCCTGAAATAACAGGATGCTGGCCTGAATGAGCCATATATTGCTATCATATATCACACACATATATCATAATTTTCTGGAGCATGAAAAATTGATGATTTTTATGTGTGTAATTAAATATAATGCACTTCTTTTGACATTTCTATTGGGCTTATGGAGGCAGTATTTTAAAGTTTATAGGGTGCTAAGCTTGGAATCAAAAAATAGTTCCAGTGTCATCTTTGATATTTGCTAGCTGTGTGAACATAAGCAAGCCACTTGACCACTGTATAGTTTAGGAAAAGAATTCCCTCCTATAAATATTTTGGTATATATAGGATCTCTGATCGATTTTTCTTGATAAAAATTCAGACTGAAGATGCCTTCTTGAAATAGCTTTTAGCTAATTTAGCTGAATCTACTTGTTTCTTCTTCACACCTTTCTCTCTCTAAATAATACTTAGCTGTTGAGTAATGGACCTGTCCAGATGGAGGGCCATACCAAGACTTCCTCACACTGACAAACAATTACAAATATTTCTAGCATTTCCTGTTGGAAAAACACACACATATATGTATGGATGGATATCCATTTTTGTATTGCTATACACATGTATATATTTGTGTATATATGTATATACACACATACACACATGCACATATATGTAGATATAGATATAGATATATACTTCAAATTAGAATTATAGATTTAGAGATGAAGATGTACTTATAGATAATCTTGTCTGAAAACCTCTTTTCATTTAACATATAAGGAAATAGAGGAACAGAGAGATTAATGTTCAGCATTACACAAGTAACACATAGTAGACAATAATTATGACAATAACAACAATAATAATACATAGCATTTACACAGCACCTATTATGTCCCAAGCACTATACAAATATTTTATTTTATCCCTATAAAAACTCTGGGAGGACAGTGTTATTATTATGCCCATGTTTTAGTTGAGGAAACTCAGGAAAGGCAGAAGTTGAGTGGCTTGTACAAGGTCACACAGGTAGTAAGTGTCTAAGGCAAGATTTGAATTCAGGTCTTCCTGATTTCAAGCCTAACTGCAACTGCTGGAGATTGGAATCCAAGTCCTTTGAGTCTAAATCTAGAAATTTTTCCACTACCCTATGCTGGGTCTCGAAATGGAAATTTAATAATAATCTAATTATATATATAATATACATACATTTTATATATATATATATATATATATATATATATAAAATAACAGTAGACAAAGACAGGCAGAATGATGTCATGGATAGAGAGTCAGCCAGTCTTGCAGGTAGAATAATCTAGGTTCAGCTCCAATCTCTGCCACATAAAAGCTGTATGACCCTGAGAAAATCACTTAACCTTTTGGTACTCTAGGCAATTTTCTAGTTCTATACATTACACAAAATACTCAATTAAGCTAAATTTACATAGCCTAAGCCAAGCCTTTCTTTAGATAATTTCCAATTCTACCCTTCCTTTTATTCTCTTTACATCTATTACTGTTTCAAATTTGTTCACATCATTTGAAATTCTAAATATTTGTTTTTATATGCTCAGTTCTAGGCACATTTTTTTTAGAAATCTATGACTATATTATCTTTTGGATTTCTGATTTTAAATATATTTGGCAATAGAAGTAAATAATTCCACCATTTTCTATTTATCTTTAACATTACCTGTAATAAAAGATCATAGAATTTGTTGTTGTTTTTATTATCTCTTCTATTCAATCAAGAAATTTGGCTTCTGTATTCTGGTTATAGACAACCAAAGTAACTAAAAAACCACATGGCTTTCAATGAATTCCAACAAAAGCTAGTCTGTGTGGAAGATAATTATACTAAATTCATCAAGAAAGGAGCTATGGTCTCAGACTGGTACCACAAATTTACTCTGGCTGTGTTCAGAAAGTATACCAAATATAAAATCTAGTCCTCCCTTGGGAAGAGAGACATGCTTGTGTACACCCCGCTCTTCCCTCACACACTGCTAACATTGAGTGAGTAACAAGTTGCTTCATAGAGAAGGCAACAAATTAGAGTTGGTAAATTTATCTCACCATGCAACTCAGCATGCACACGTGTGCGCACTTACATGCACGCACATGCACACACACACACACACACACACACGCATGAATAAAAAGGAAAATCCTATCCAGAGGTGGATTGTATTTGGTTTTTGAAAAGAACCTAATGCAATCCACTTCTCAATAGGATTTTTTCTTTTATTCCTAGAACATAAACCACTTCTTTAGAAGTTCATATTATTCTAGATTTAAAGTGAGAAGGAAACTTAAAAAAGGCTCCTTCGACCCCTTCATTTTGCAAACGAAGAAATCAAAGCTTAGAGAGATTAAGTGAATTGCCCAGGAGGTCACAGAATGATGAGGCTGAGCTTGAACCTGACCACAAGTTCAGTGCACTATATATGATGCCATTACTTCAGATCATGTGAAAATAGAAAATTATTAAGGGATAATTGGCTAGGACTTGAGTCAAGTCCAGGATCAAGACCAGTGACACCACAACTCACTGAGTGGTATGTGTGTGTTTGTGTGTGTATGTGTGTGCATGCAGATATTGCATTCTCTGCCTTTCCTCATCTCCCAATCTTTTTTATATGATTCATGGAGAAAGCAACTGAGGGGTCCCTTCAGGAATATTTTCCATCAATTTTCTGATGACTTATTTCTCTTTCTCTTCCATGTCTCACCTAAAGAGAAGAAAAGGACTGAATAGTTTAACAGTACTTGGAGATATGACAAACTATATGTAGCATATGTAACGAGAGGTTTTTTTTCCATTTTTTAAAATCTATGAGGATGCAGAATATCTTTCTTTTTGAAGTATTAATGAAACATAAAATTGTTACTAAATAAATCATATTTACTAGCTTGTCAAATGTAGAAGCTGTGAATCATACCTCACTCTGGCTTAGCTAAACTCAAGGTAAATCTTGGCTGGCATTTTGTGGTTTCTCTATATGGAACATCCTTTCAATGGGTATTTCTTTTTTTCTCTAGTAAGCATAAAATAATTGACTTTCCATGTGTGTCCTTTAGCTCAGTTAAGAATTCTCTTTTCATATGGAAAACATTTTAATTGCACAACTGTTGAGATGGTAAAAGAAGCCTTAGCCCTCCAAGTATAGGCACAACCTGCAGAAACATTTGATTAACTACATTATGAAATGATCATTAAATGTAAGAAAGTACTTTATTTCCATTTCATCTCAGCATGTAAGATGAATAATCGACTTTGTACTGGGTAGAAAAAATATTTTGATGTCTCTCACTTTATGGACAATTAAAAATAAGTGTCTATTTAAGCGCTGACATTGCCTTCAGAGGCAGAATGACATAGCCCCTGAGTCAGGAAGAGCTGAGTTCAAGTTCTGCCTTAGGTTATGGCTGTATGACTCTGGACAAATCACTTAAGCTCTCATTTCCCTCCAGGCTACCTTCTATGTTGCAAAAGAGCTACTGATCTGTGTTGATAGGAGTTTGCACAATAGGAGTTATATATTGTAATGAAATCACAGCTCTGGAAGCTTCTCTCCCCCTTCCATACACATAAACTTCTTCCAAGTAATAACCTACATTACTGCTTTCAGTTAGACATTAAGAAGCAAATTATGGATGTTTAATACATCCTGATGATACTCGATTCCAGAATATCTTATTGTCCCTTCTATATTGTTCTGTGGATATTATTCTTCTGTGAAAGCTATTTCAAAATATGTTGTTAGATAATTTAAATCAATGTTTATGTACATACAAACCAGTTCGCTTTTCTGTATCTACTACCCTCTACCACCATATATAGCCCAAATCTATGATCCAGTGAATGAGTTCATGTAAATTGCATTTTTTTTATGCCTATTAGTCATTAGGGAGACAGTTTGGTATATTGGAATATATAATGGCTCTGAAGTCAAATATTTAGTAATAGCAAATAGTAAATCCTGGACTTACTATTTAATATCCATGTGACTTTGGTAAGTCATTTAATGTCTTCTACCTTGGTTTCTCCTCATTTGTAAAAGAGGAGACTAAACTAAATGATTTCAAAGTTACCTTTCAGCAAATAAAAATAGTTAGCATTAATATTATGCTTTAAGATTTGCAAACAACTTTACAAATATTATTTCATCTAATTCTTATAACAACCTTGGTAAGTAAGTGTCATTACTATGTCCATTTTGCAGATGAACAAATTGAAGCAGACAGTAAAGTGACTTGCCATAGGACCACAGAGTAAGCTCATGAGGCTAGACTTAAACTTAAGTCTTTCCGACTCCAGATCTAGTGCTCTATCTACTGCTTCCATCTAGTGAGAGACACTCAGATATAAATCCTATGAACTTGGAATAAAATAGAAACATAGAAATATTTATCCCTGAAAGAGGTTATCTATCAATTAAACCGTTTTTATAGACAAGGATAATAATCAAGTTGTCATTGAGAGGAAGGATGCGTGGAAGGTGTAACTCTAATCCAACATCTGAAACTCATTAGGTCATTCATACACATACAATGCCACTGAATGTGAGCAGTGTGACAGGGCTTCTAGGGCAGAGATGTTAAACATACCTCTGATGATTTGCATGTGGCCCACCACACTTCCAAGTATGGCCTGAACCAGATTAAAATGTAGTTCCTTTCTGATTTTAATATGTTGGTGTATTAATAAAAAAAAGAAATATATAAACATGTGTAGTTTTCCTAAATCAATATGTGGCCTGCAGGGATCCTTATTACAGTCCAGTGCCCCCTACCCCATTTCTATTTGAGTATGACATCATCATTATAGGGCATTTTAAGAAGAGTGAAATGCATTCACTTGATTTGAGTTTCTTTTATTGCTACTGATATTTCTATAGGTAGAACATCTAAAATAGAAAAAATATTCATATCTCAGTACAGCATACTGCTTTACCTCAAATGTAATTTTTGAAATAAAAAAGGAAAGTATCAGCTATTGGTTTCTACACGTCCTTTTATGTTATTGGTTTTTAAATTGTGGGGGTTTTTTTTCTGCTTCCTCATTTTTCTAAACATCAGGAATTGTGTATCCTGCAGCTATGTTCCATTGGAATAAGTAACTTTGAAAAGTTGACTTTTTCTGTTGTTGTTGTTTAATTGTTTCAGTCATTTCCAACTCTTCATGACCCCTTTTGGGGCTTTCTTAGCAAGTATACCAGAGTGGTTTGCCATCTTCTTCTCCAGCTCATTTTACAGAAGAGAAAACTGAGACAAACAGGATTAAGTGACTTGCCCAGGGTCACAGCTAGTAAGAGTGTGAAGCAGGATTTTGACACACATTTCTATAAACAGAAACTGTTTCATACTGTAATATATCATTTGACTCATGATGTTATTGACATGGATATTTCTTCAAATCATGATGAAATGAACCAACCTATGCTTTCTTGTTCTGTGTAATTATTGCCCATGTGTTCCCATGAGTCCTCTGTTCAAAATCTAACTTGCTAGGGACTTTTTTTCTAAATCTTAGAACATTTCCCATGTAACAGTGCATACAGATCTAATCCCTTGCTCTCAATACCCAGTCAAGCCACTACCACCAGCACCAGCACCACTACCACCACTACCACCATGCCTTTTCCAAGTATATTTCCTAGACATTGCTTTTACATCACATCTTGTACACAAGTCATACTTGGTAATTAGCCAAGCCTATTTACAATTGCCATACATGTCTACATTGCCTTTGGGTCATCCACATGTTTAAATCTTCAGAGATCAAAGTATTCCTTGATCTGTAACTGTATTAGGTAAGGAACATTGGTGATACAAAGATGTGTTTTTGTTTCAAGGGACATCTGGAGATAATTGAAAATAGCAAGTAGTTTCCAAGGTACAATCTTGCTCACTCTACCTATTGCATGCACTGGTACCATAGTCACATGCACACATATTCAGAGATATTTATAATTTGTATGACAGACATTATAAGTGAGGAAAGAGCTGGATCCCAAATTGAATAGGTAGAGCTCCAGCCTGCCCACATGAAAGGTAAAAGAAGGGCAACAACTGAATGCAAATATGTGACCACCAAGATATTGCAGACATACTTAGTGTAAATGAGACTGAGGACACTCACAATGATCAATGGAACTGCTTTCAACTTCTTCTAATCTACTCAGAATCTTCCTTACCATAAAAAAAATTCTTATCCTCTCCTAATTCCAGAATCCATGAAACTCTAAAATCAAATCATCTTATTTATTTAAACCTTATTCCTTCAATTTCCACTCACATTCTGCCCATCCCTTCCAATGTGTCCTCTGAATTTCTTGTTCCATAATTAATAAATTTAATTTCATTTTAGATAATTTTCTCTGATATCTCTTCCATCTGCTGAATCTCACTGATATTCTCCAGATGCCAATTCATTACTGGAATGCCTCTCTTGTACTAGTTACACCTTCTCATATAATTTGACACATTCATGGACCTAGAGGCAAAGTCCAAACACTCCTTATCATTTCCAGACTCTCCCTTTGCTACCATTATTCAGCAACATTTCCTCCCTTTAGGTTCAGGCTATCCAAATGCGTCACTCAATTCAGATCCTGGCTATGATTTCCCTCCCAACCAGCCCCAGTTCATTTTCCCTCATTTCTTAAGTAGTTCAATATCTTGTTCATAATCTTCTTTCCCACCCCAATTATACATACATACATACATACATACATACAAATTATAGTATGGTCCTTTAACATATTTTCTCATGTTCCCTCAAATACTCCAATTTCATAGTTCCTCAGCCTGTTAAACTCCCAATGACCTATTCCCTTATTTTATCTCAGCTACACTCAGGGATATTCACATCTTTGATCTTGCCATCACCATCAATTGGTCCACTTCCACAATTAAGAATTTATTTCTTTAAAATCCAACCATAACCAGTAATCATAGCACATCTTCCTTTGTCTTATTCCTTCTAAGCCTATTCTTTGGTCTCACTGTGAGTTCTAATCCTCCCACTCACTCAGGGCTCACACCATTATCCATGTTCTGGCTTCACTTTCCTTTATTCCCAATCACAACTCTTTAATTAACTATTTTACCTACACACTGGCAGCTAGCTGGTGAAGTAGTTAGGGTTGGAACTGGAGTTGGGAAGTCCTAAGCTCAAATTCTACCTTAGACACTTACTTATTAGCTATGTAACCCTAAACAAATAATTTAACCTCTGCCTCAGAATAGCACCTGCCTCCTAAGGTTTCTATGAGGATAAAATAAGGTAATATTTATAAAATGCTTTATGAACCCTAAAGTGCTATATAAATATTACTTATTGTTATTGTTTATGTTGTTACGCTGTCCTTTATTCTCAAATTCTTTACTCTCCTTTCCTATCTCTCCCCATGCTTTTCCGAACTCCATCCTTGTATTTCTCTTACCATCTACTTCTTCTGTTCCTACTCACATTCTGGGAAGCAATGTTGGAGGAAATAATGAACCTTGATAACTGGGTCCAACAAAAATTTTTGTCACATAATCTTGGCATGGTGCTCATCACAGTAAAACAATCCTTTTATGCCTCACTTGATTCTCCATCCCTTTCTTTCTCCTCAAGCTTCTGACTTCATCTCCCCTATCCATGACCTTCACATTTGAGGACCTCACTTCATCCTGGAGAAGAGAATGGTGGATACTTTCTATCTACTTTCTTATCTCCTTCCTTACATCTCACAATCCTTTGATATTATTCCCCTTTATGATCTCTTTTACATCAGTCTCTGATGAGGTGACCTTCCTTTTTAAGGCCAACTTCCTTACATGTGCCCTTAATTTTAATCCATCCCATTTCCTCCAGAAGATCTCTCCTACTTTCATTTATTGCCTCTCTATATAACCTTCAGTCTCTCATTATTCACTGGCTACATGGTAGCCAGGAAATGAAAAGAATGTCTCCTTCCTACTGATTTCAGACATGTATAAATCTCCCCCCACAAAAGCCCATATTTTATTGGACCTCATTATGCTTTTAAACTATCATCCTCTATCACTTCTTCCTCTCTCAGCCAAAGTCCTAAAAAAAAAACTGTCCACAATCACTGCTCCACTTCCTTTCCTGTCACCCATTCCTCATTCCTTTGCAACCTAGCTTACACCCATGTCACTTTTCTCCTTTCCTCTCCTGTTCTCCTCTTCCTTTCCCTTCCCTTCCCTTCTCTTCTCATCTCTTCTCTCCTCTCCTCTTTACCTTGCCTCTCCTCTTTATCTCATCTCTCCTTTTTACTTCTTTTCTTCTACCTTAGTTCAGGGATTCATCATCTATCACCTGGACTGCTGTAATAGCCTCCTAATTTGTTTTCTTGACTTGTTTCCCTTCTCTAATGTATCTTCCAGGTAACTACTAAAGTCATTTTCCTCATGTGCTTATTTGACTTTGTCATTTCCCTATTAACAACAACAACAACAACAACAAAAACTCCAGTGATTTCTTATTACCTGTAGGATAAAATATATACTCTGTCATTTAAATCCTTTCAAAATCTGGCCTCAATCTCTCCCACCTTAACTCACATTATTCCCCTTCACATACACTATGGAACAATCAACTATTTGCTCCTTCTGAATCTGTGAACCATTGCTCCATTTATCTGCAACTTCCATTTTCTTCTAGTTTCATTAACTTAAAAATGTCTGTGGGCAGGATTCAAATCCTCCAACAATATTGCTGTAAGATAAAAATTTGATATTTGGAGTAATAAGAGTTAAGTTAATGTTCATAAACAGTCTAAAATTATGAAAATCTTAAAACCCTCTTTTTTTCCTCTGACTCTGCTTACATGAAAAGAGAAGTAGAAAGGGACCACAAAGGATTGTGTTTTCATCTATTGTATATGTTCCGTGTGACACTATAACTTTTCATAATTTCACCAAGAGTTGCTAGTGATGAGCAACTCTATACTTAGCTAAGCTGGTTTTGGGACCACAGATATTATCTATTACCCATCTACTCCAATGATACACACATTCCTTTACTACTGCCTAAAAGCATGATTCCAAGGTTTTGTGAAAATGAGATCTAGCTCTTCCTCATAAAAAGATTAGAGATCACAGGTTTAACAGATATGGCTAACTTACCTATGAAAATCAGGTTGTGTGAAAGGATTATGCTATGTCTTGAGAAAGATATAATTCATTTGAATCATTCTTTTGACTTAGCTTCTTGGCTAAATATCAACTCTAAGTACAATATGATGTTCAAAAATATATAACAGATTTAGAGATATAAAACGTGTGTTTCATAAATCATTTTAAAATGTATTTAGATTCAAAGAATCTATGATTTCATCATTCTCTACACGTAATTGTCTGTTATTATTGAAAAGAGGACCTCATAAAAAGCAATATGGAGGTGACATTTGACTTGACTTAAAGTGTGGGAAATATAGGAATATACAAAAGATTTGTGATTTCATCAGGTAGGAAATTGTCTGTTTTGGGAGTGACTGAGATACATAAGGATTAAGCAACATGCCCAACACCACACTAGTAAGTGTCAGCAACAGGATTTGAACTCAAATCTCTTTGACTCCAAGCTCAGATCCCAGATAGGCTACATTGCCTTTCTTCTAAGGCATTTATCACGTATTATCATGTATTATAGTTATCTTTATATGTGTCACTTCTCTACTAGACTATGAGATCCATAAGGGCAGTGGTAGTGTTTTAACAAAATTCTTTTCTCTCTCTTCAAAACCTAGCACATTGCTAAGTCTGCAGATGCAGTGTAGGCACACAGTAGACCCTTTAGAGAGTGGGATAGAGAAAATAAATTTAATAGTTTCTGTAGGTGTGTATTTGTGTTGTATAATCATTGCTGATTTAGAATCTCTCTACAATATCAGCATATCATTATGAAAAAACTCCACAAAATGAAAGGCTTAAGTCAATCAGCCATATTTACGCCTCCACAGTCCCGAACAAATGATTCATTTTTCTTGATTTTTGCTTTGATAAGATGAAATGGAAGCCTTTTCAGTCCACATTGGAGGCTCTTAATGACTTTTGAATGAAGGAATGAATTAAGGCAATGAAAGATGATGGTGTACAAGGCAGAGATGCTAAAAACAGCAGTTCCCAAAAAGAAGCACGGTAATTACATATCACTTTGAGACAGATTAAATGGTAAGCATTATCTTTTGTTTTATCTATGGGGAAAAGAAAGACAATTTTTGAGATTTAAGCCACACAAAGGACCCACTATCAAAATTATATAGATAGGCTTAATCAGTTTCTATTGAATAGAATAGAATGACAGACAATAAAGTGCCATTTGTATGTCATTTTGTCTGATTTTTGCTTAAAAAAGAGGGAAAACATTACTTTAATCATCTTTGTGTTATCATAGAACTAGGGTAAAGGAGGGTAGAACCAATTTGTGTTCATACACCATAAGCTGAGAATCAAAGACCATTTCCTTATGTTTATTTGGCTATGTGTTTTATTAGAGCAACTGGAACAAGTTTGGAACTTTGTTCTCTCATGAAATCATTTGTCATGTGTTCTCATTGGGATTTAACAAAACCAGGTTTTAAGTCAAGAAGTTGCTAGTCAGGTAATTTTACTAAGAGCCACATTCCGCAGAGAGCCAAACTCAGACTGCAACTTAATTAGGAAAGGATCAGGCATCCTAATAATTTTGAACACATTTGACAAGGCAGATCACATAGAATTAAGAGTTAAAAGAGATTTTAAGAATCATCTGGTCCAAAGCTATCATTGTACAAATGAAGCAGCTAAGGATAATGGAAATTAAGTGAATGACTTACTTGTGTCACACAGCTACTTAGTGGAAGAGCCAGGACTAAAATCCAAGACTTAATTGCTAGTCTAGTTCTTTTTGTACTGTGCCACAAGAAATAGTGATGCCAGTGGGATACAGTGGAATAAGAGCTAAATTTGGATTCAAAGGCCCTGGGTTTGAATACTGCCTCTGCTACTTAGTATCTGTGTGGTCTTAGACAAATGACTTAATCTTTCTGGGTCCCAGTTTCCTTCTCTGTAAAATGAGTGGGTTGAACTAAGTGACCTGTAATAGTCCCTTTCATGCTGAGATTTGGGGTCCTTTCAAGGGTTAACTTTTGAGGAAAGGGAAGGGAAGGGAATGAAAGGGAATGAAAGGGTGGCTTCAGATCTTATTTGTTCTTCACAAAAGCCCTGTGAGGTAGGTACTATTACTAATCCCCATTTTACAATTAAGGAAACTGAGGCCAAGAGAAGTTAAGTGACTTGCCCAGTATCACACATATTTGTGTCTGAGGCTACATTAGAAGATGGTACTTTCTGAGTATAAGTCCTAGCATTCTATACACCTTGTCACATAACTTCATAAGATGTATACTCATCCAGATCTTAGTGGACTGGTTAATGAATTGTCTTAGGAAAACAAAACAAAGCAAACAAACAAAATTCTAACACACTGGCAATGAGCCTTCCTGAATTTAGCTAGTCCAGTAACACCTTAAAATGTCTGCTGCTAACAGAACCTGCCAGTATGGAAGAATGATTTAAAGTGTAGTTTCATTTAGTCATGTCTAGTTTATGTCAGCCAGACAAGGAACTGACAGGAATAAGGGAGAGAACCAAGTTAAGTAGGATCCTTAGCCCTCCATATTACTGGAAACTATTTCTCCTGGCATACCAATTAAGACAAATGCTTGGGACTGCCAGAAATAATGAAATTTTGGACTTTTGACGAGGAACTAAAAGTTATGCCCCATTTTATTTTTAAAGGTGAAAGATTTACAGTCACTGAGGTTTAAACTAAGGTCTAAAGTGATGTGTCTCGTGCATTCCAGATATGTGGGATGGTTGGAATGCAAGCATGAAGCCAGGAAGTACTGCTGTGTCCAGGTAAAAATGGAGCCATGAAAAGGAAGAGATGAACTGACTTTAAAGCATTTTATACAAAGTGCAGAGAAACTTTAGATACCTTATAGTGTGTGGCATCCATCTCCTTTAGCTAAATCCTACCTTTTTGATTAAATAACAATAATATATGTTATCATAGTGATCATTTTTTCCCCTCTGAGATATACTAAAACCTCAGAGCAAGTTTTTATCCTTTGAAAATCTCAAGAAAATCCTCTGAATGGTCACTACAGTAAAATTGACTTTATATTTTCTTTGATGCTTCATATAAAATGCATCCTGTACTCTCTACCAGCTCTCCATGCTTCTCCTTTTTCACTCCTTTCTTTAGTATGCTCCTATATGGAATAGTTTGACTATCCTATATCCCTATAACCCAACGTCTTCCTTTGGGAAAAGTAAGGCAGCTGCAATAACTATTATTTCATTCTTCTCATTTGTCCCACATATTTCCAACATTTGCTTTTCACTTTCTTTGCATTTAGGTAAATGGATTTAATTTATTTTCCAGTTTCCTGGATAATGATCATGAACTCATTCCTTGCTTTTCCCTGTTTAACAAATGATTGCCTGCTGTGATATCTGAGCCAGTGACTTATCATAGCTACCATATATTTGGGCCCCTGAAGTTCATAAGGACCAAAGTGCCTTATTCCCACTTAACAAGCCAACACAGGATTTCCATAGATTATTCCCCCTACTGCCTTTGTTTTTCTTTTTATATTAATCCAAAAGATGTTATGAACAACTCCTTTATGCCAAATCCAATAAAAGTGAAATTAATTAGGAAATGTTAATAGAATGGCCTTATAACCTCTAAGAACCTTGATTCTTAGACAAAATTTTGACATTAGAATTCTTACTTAAGTCAATGTTTGTAGTTGATCTAAAATTTAAAAAAAAATCTTACAACCCTCTGCCTTTCCCCAAGTCTATTACAGTGAAAGCAGAAGCAAAAAGGACCAGAGAAGACAGGGGATTATCATGTATTTTATATATTCAAGGGGATACTGAAACCCATATGCAGACACAGGATTATCTGCATATAGGCTTGCCTATGCTTACATTAGCCAATAAGACCTTGAAGGGAATTACTTGATTTTTAACTTTAAAAAAATGACAATATCAAAGTGAAAAAAGTGAGAATATAACATTAAGTTAAAGAAAGTCTTATTAGTTAAAAAAAATTAAAGCTGTTTTATATTAACATCCTCATTTTCTGATTAACCCTTCATAATGCAACAGAACTTTCTTGCTGACTTCTTAAGTTGTCTCGGGATGAAAAATTGTTTCACTCCATCATTTTGTGGGTTTTGTCTAAATATTGCTAAAATATTAATCTTACTTCCTATAGTATTTCCCATTACATATTTAGTCTGTAACAGAAGGTAGAAGCTACCATATGTATCATAAGTAGTAGTATCTCCATCACTTACTATCCTATTATTCAATCTAATTCAAAAAGCATTCATTAATTGTCTATAATGTATAATGAACTGTGCTAGACATCAAGAAATAAAAAAGAAAAAAAATAAATAATATTTCCTGTCCACAAGGAGTTTATAATCTAAATACACTATAACTAGAGGAATCAACTCATATATCTTAAAGATATCACTAAATCGTATCATTATTATCAGTTTTTACATTGTTTATAAGAAATAGTTATTATATTCAGTCTCTGCTCTCAAGTTTAAAGGGGAGATGAAATGGAATAAAAGGTATAATACAATTATATATTATAATATAGTGTATGAATATGATAATGTGCACCATCAATAGGGAAATACCAAAAGAGTGCTTATTAAGGCAGTGAATAGATATAGCTACTCTGGTATATTGGATAGAATGTTAGATGTGGATTTAGGAACATCTGGATTAAAAATCTTCCTCTCAGACTTACTGGCTATGTGAGTGTGGTCAATTCCCTTAACCTCTCTGAGTAGAAATAACAACAACAACAACAACAGTAATGACAATAACATTTATACAATGCCTACTGTGTGCCAAAGAATTGTGCTAAGCACTTTACAAATTTTATCTCATTTGATCCTCACAATACTGGGAGGTAGGTGCTATTATTATCTCCATTGAGGATTTTTTTTATTTGAGGAAACTGAAGAAAACAAACAGAGTTTAAATAAGATTACATTTTCATATCTTCATCTGTAAAATGAGAATAATAAAAAAATACAGGGTTCTAATGTGGCTAAAATGAGATAATGTACAAAAATAATGCTTTGTGAACCTTAAAACACTACACATTATCAGTGGTTGTTATTATTTCCAATAGTGGTCATGGACTTTATCTGATCCATCTGTAATCTTTTTTTCTAGTCACTTTCTAGTTGCTTTTCCAGTTAACTTTCATTTGCCAATGTTACCTGCTTTGCACCAACTGAGGGTCTTTTCTGTAGCTATAGAAGGGGCCTAAGTAAGCTAATCTTCACAAGATCTGGTCCCAGTACTTTAACAGCATACCTTAAATTAACCAAATTAATTTCCATTAGACATAGATTAGGGGCAGCTAGGTGGTATGATGGAAAGAGGATTGGGCTTGGAATTAGGAAGACTCATCTTCATAAATTCAAATCTGGCCTCAAACACTTACTAGCTGTATGATCCTGGGTAAGTCACTTAACCCTGTTTGGCTCAAGTCCTTGTCTGAAAAATGAATTAGAGAGGGAAATGTAAACCACTCTAGTATCTCGGCCAAGAAAACCTCAAAAGGGAAAACAAAGAGTTGGACCCAGTGAAAATGACTGAACAACAACATGAACTGTTTACATTCCTGCATGGAAAGATGATGTTTGTAACTTATTGTCCTTTTTCATTATTAGGGTAGTTGAAAGGAATCTATATATAGACAGAGGGCACAGGGTGAGTTGAATATGAAGGGATGATATCTAAAAAATAAAATTAAGGGGTGAGAGAGGATTTTACTGGGAGAAAGAGAAAGGGAGAGATAGAATGGGGTAAATTATCTCACATAAAAGAGGCAAGAAAAGGCTATTATAGTGCAGGATGAGAGGAAGAGGTGAGAGGGAATGAATGAACCTTACTCTTATCAGATTGCACTTCAGGAGAGAAAAACATGCACACTCAGTTGGGTGTAGAAATCTATCTTATCCTACAGGAAAGTGGGAGGGGAAGGGGATAAGAGAAAGGCAGTTGATAGAAGGGACAGCAGATTGAGGGAGGAGGTAATCAGTAGCAAACACTTTTGAGAAGGGACAGGGTTAAAAAGAGAATAGAATAAATTGGCAGTGGGATAGGATGGAGGGAAATGTAGTTAATCTTTCACAACATGACTATTATGGAAGTGTTTTGCATGACGTATAACCTATATTGAACTGCTTGCCTTCTCAATGAGGGTAAATGGGAAAGGAGGAAAGGAGAGAATTTGGAACTGAAAGTTTTAAAAATGAATGTTAAAATTGTTTTTCCATGCGACTGGGAAATAAGATAGACAGGCAGTGGCGTATAGACATCCGTCTTATCCTCCAGGGAATTAGAAGGGGAAGAGGGTAAGAGAAGGAGGGATGATAAAAGGAAGGGCAGACTGGGGGAAGGGGTATTCAGAATGCATGCTGTCATGGGGTGGGGGGGAGGAGAGAGATGGAGAGAAAATTTGGAACTCAAAATCCTTCGGAAGTGAATGTTGAAAACTAAATAAAGAAATTTTTAAAAAAAGAAATGACTTCCTCAAATAGATGAATTTGTAAATTTGTCAGCCATGCTGGAGACCTCCAGATGGATTGAAGAAAAATATATAGATATAGGGAGACACACCCTGAGTGGAAGGGCTGGATGATCATATGTCAGGGATGAAAATTGAATTTACCTTGCTGAAGTATAGGGTAGGGGACCAAGTAAGATAAAATTTAGGATAATTAAATAGGATGGAAAGAAAGAAGGAGAATTTTAAAGGCTCAAAGCATGCATCTGTACTTAATCTAAATACAATACAATAATTGTATTCAATACAATACTGAATTGTATTGAATTTCAATATACTATGAGCTCTTGAGAACAGGAACTATTCCTTTTTTCACCTTTCTTTGGATCCCCAGCACTTAGCATAGTATTGAACTCATAGAAGGAATTTAATAAAGGTGAATTGGATTTTGAGGGACAATGCTATCAAAGTGAGCATCTTTTTTTTCTAAACAGCTTCAGCTCCTTCAGACTATTAAGTGTATCCACAATGCCTTTCCACACAGGTTTTTATTTTATTTTATTTTATTTTTATTTTATTTTTGTTATATTTCAGGGATCTGTTTTCTCAGTTCTACTACTGAAGTGGTCACTGCAATCTAATTTGGCATCAGATCCCAAATCTTATGTATCAGTAATACAGAGAGGTATGATTATTGAATCACATTGTATCTTATTTCCTGTGGACCTAAACTAACTCAAGAAAGGAAGAATAATGGGATTCTTCAAAATCTTTTAAAAAAAGGAAATTGTTTGGATATTTAAGGAAAATTAGGAATTGTCATCTGGTTACTGAACTTCAGTTTGTGAAGTATAGGTAGAAATGAATGCAGAATCAAACCCTATATAGATCCAAATAGACCCAAGGCTTAGAGTTTTCTTAAAGATTAGCATACTGAAGAGAATGACAAAAATACATGAGAAGAAAATGAGAATCAATAGAATTCTAAACTAAAAGTCTTAAGTTACATTTTTTGGGGGGAATATAGTAAAATAAGAAAGAGGTAAAATACTTATCAATGTTTCAAGAATAAGAAAACTGAAAGACATGGGAAGCAAGCGAGATGAAGTAGGAAAACAAAAACCATTGCAAAAGTGAAAAGGCTTCATTTTTTCCACACTATGATACTATGTATATGCTCTATATATACTGTTGTTCAAAGCTAGGATATTTTAATGGTGAACATTTGAATATAACTTTCTCTTTCTAGTTCCCAAAACACCCATGTGGAGAGTTAGACTTATTAAAAGGTCCTCTATGCAAGAATATCTCCTCCTCCAGTCTACCAAAATTCCTGAAATGCCAACCTATGTGTAGGATCTGCTCTAGAGTCACTCAATCAACTGGGAAGACTCACAAGTTAGGTTTCCCAGAAGGATTCTGACTGCTACTCCTTTTAGGACTCTAGGGGGATGGATAAAGCTTGAGGGATTAGTTTCTGTTACTGCAACTCATGAGCTCACCAGCCAGTAGCCTCAATTAGCTTTTACAAATGTTATTTTACTAACATGTCATAGTAAGGACATTAAGTAAAAAAAAAACAGTTCTCCAAAATGGGGATGTTTTCTTCCCTTGTACGCATAAAGCAAATGAGAAGAAAAGGCTCAAATTTAACATGCAAAGATAGTGAGACATACATGTATAGAGTATGTGTGGCCAAAAGGTAAGCTCACAACTTCTGATTGCCAGAAGTCCTTTTTTGAACCTCTTTGCATAATCCTCATGAGGTTCTCCTGAAGTGTAGCTTTCTTCTGGGCTCCAAGGGTTAGTACCTTTCTAGAGTCCTTAGAGTCCCTTCTCTGCCTCATAAGGTATCACACTCCCTGAAGCTCTTTCCTCCTGCTCTCCATTCTGGATTAGTCTGTGTCTGACTGGTTTGTCCTTGGTGTGTCTCTAGCTGTATTATCTGCTACTAGTCAAGGCACTTTATTCTTTAGAAATTGCTTGAGGACTTGTTCTCATCTGATTTACACTTTTGATTGATTCATTTGAGAAGACTTACCCCTTCTGTGATGAATTATGGTAAGGGTGAGCCCCCACCTTTATATGTGTCTAATGGGCAATCAATAAAGATATGTTGATAGATTTACTGAGGCATCGAATGCCCTGTTAGCTTGCAAATACATTATTGGGGAAGAGTATAACATCAAACAATTGTTATCCACCAACACTTTGCCATAGATAAGTTCAGCCAGGAAGGACAAACCAGGGTCCTGAAGAAATGGGGCATCTGATAGTTTGATGAAGGGAAGGTGACATAGAAAGAGTCCAGAATACAGGCCATTGCCCAAAAAAGCAATGTGAGATGTTACATTGGGCATCTGGGAGAATCTGGGAAACAAAATGAGAACACTGGGCAACTTGAGGTAGAGATGCAGAAAGAAGGAAATAAATAAGGGGAAAACTAGTGTGAGTGGCATAGAAATCCACCAGCAACAATCTTAGCCCAAATTACAATTTTGTTAAATCTAGTTCTGGCAAGTATATGGCACATTTTGGTTGAAAGATAATTTTCAGTCCCTCAAAGAATGATGACATCATGCTATTGCATTGTGCTTTAGTCTCACTACACTGTTAAATAAAAACCTCACTCTTCTCATGAATGGGTATTTTCATCTACAGGAAAGAAATAGCAAAAGGAAACTCTGTTTTTCATTAAAGGCTTGTACACAATTCTATTTCAGTGTAGTATGTCATCTAATTATGGAATATTGCAGTAAGAGAAGTGACTATCTAAAATTAGCATCCCACCATTGCATATTTCTTTTTCAATTAATTTCCATTGAAAACTAGTTAAATTTATGAGGGAAATCATAAGTTTTCTAGGCACTAAGACTAAAAGTCTGCTAAGAAATTTGGGGGGGGGAAATCAATAATCTGGAAGAGATTTCAAAAATACTTCCTCTTTCCAATTTACTCTCATAGGAACATAAATATAGTACTAGAAGAGACCTTGGAGACCAGCCACTCCAGTTCCTCATTTTACAGAAGAAACTGCCCAAGGTCATAAAGTAATAAGTAAAAGAGGTGGTATTTGAACTCAGGTCCCCTGACACCAGGGGCAGTGTTTTTCTGACTCTGTCATGCTTTCAAGGGAGTCACTTTCTTTTTCCAAAGGTATCTGTGCTTAAAATGTAGTTAACAAAACATAAGTTGTCTTTTCCAAAAAAACCTTTTCCACTGTGTCCCCCTTCTATTTATAAAAAATGCATCCTTTTAATGAAATCATTTATTGAATCTTTCACAGTTTAATCCAGACCTGTAGTCTTGTCTCTCTCACAAAGTTGTTTTGCATTTAATATTCTTTTAAAAATCATCTTCTCTATCTCTAAGTGATTTTCCTGTCATTACCAACAAGGAAACCATTAGAATCAAAAGCTAGTTGGCAATTATTAAGAATTATATATACACCTTCAGCCATAGAAAGCCAGGAGGTACCATCTGCTGTTAACTCCCCAACTCTGCTCATATTGAATTTTTGTTATTTTCTATGATAAATATTCCATCTTTCCTCTTAAATTAGACATATAGAGTTTGGAAAGCCTGTAAACCAGTAAGGCAACGATAAAAACTGCAATTTTGCTATCTGTTTCTCATATAGTCCCACTGCTTGTTAGACACTTTCAAGTTTAACTGACATGTTTTCATAAATTATAGGTCAAAACAACTGTGTTAATTTCCCTTTAAAATTCTGTAAATGTGGATAACACACATAATCCCCCCCTTTTTCTTTTTAACCACATCCAAAGATTACAGAATAATAAATGATTCATTGTCAACAATAAACATTTCCAAACATGCAAAACAATTCCTAGAATACTTGCCTTGTGATCACCACAGACTCTAAAGTAACCATCATTATAATTCATGATGTTTCTCTTTTGCTTATGTGTAATCATTTCTCCCTTCCTCTCTCTGTCTTCTTGTCTGGTGAATAATACATACCTGGAATGGGACAGATATATTTAACAAGTTAAGAAATGTTGAGAAGATCTGGGGCAAGGTGGATAGAGTCAGGAAGACCTAGATTCAGATTTTGTCTCTGATATATTCTATTCTATTTCCAGTATAGACTTCCTATTATTTTTCTCAGGCTTCTTTCACTTTGTTCTTCTTTACACACTTTACATTTCAGCCAAATGGGCCTACTTGTTACTACTTATGGACAACATTCTGACTCCAGTCTCCATGACTTGATTTGTTGCTTGATTTAATCTTTTAGTAACCAAGGTACCTTACTAAGAAAACGAGTTACAAACAGTTGAGGCAGAATGGCATAGAATATCAAATGAAATAGAAACAAAGGCCACTAAATTGTACATAAGGATCCCTGAAGGACTTAGAAAACCACACATGTTTATATATTTTTATTAATGCATCAACAAATTAAACCAGATAACAAGAACAACTTAATCTGGTCTCGATCCGGCTGAATGTTTGATACCTCTGGTATAACAGATAGAAGACTGAATCTGGGATCAGCAAGATGTAGATTTGAAACCTACCTTAAAAATTTGCTAGTTGTAAGGCAGCTATGTGGCACAGTGGATAGAGCACCAGGCCTAGAGTCAGGAAGACTTCAGTTCGAATCTGGCCTCAGACAATTATTAACTGTGTGACTCTGGGCAAGTCACTTAACCCTATTAGCTTCAGTTCATCATCTGTATAATGAGCTGGAGAAGGAAATGGCAAACCACTCCAATATCTTTGTCAAGAATACTTCAAATAGGGTCATAAAGAGTTAGACACAACTGAATGATAACAAAATGATGCTAGGTGAGTGACTTAATCTCTATGAGTCTCTGTTTCTTCATCTGTAAAATGAGGGAGTTGGAGTAGATGCCTCTAAAACCCCTTCATGATCTTAAGATCTAAACCAGTAGAGGGAATTACTATATAGAGATCTCTCTATATCAGTTAAATCAAAAGTCTGAAACCAAGTCACCACACCAAAATAATCAAATAATATATTATGAATGTTTACATACATTTATGGAGTAGGGAGAAACAGATGACAGAGAGGCAGAGAGAGAGAGAAATACATAACCACACCTATTTGCATTATTCCCAAAACTAAAAATTCATGAAATTCTGAGATTTACATTGGAAAATTTCTGACTAGTTCTCAGTTTGGAGTCTTATTTAATCCCATAACCAGAAACCAAAATTTTCTTTCATTCCCATTTAGATAAGCAATGTGGCATAGTGGTGCTAGAGGTTGTAGGTTCAATCATGGTTCTGATATTTATTGCCCATGTAACTTTGGTCATGCCTTCTTATCTCTGGGTTTCAGTTTCCTCATCTGTACTATAAGGGGGTTGGACTTGATGATTTCTGAAGTCCTTACAACTCTAAATCCTGGTATGTTTAAAAAAATGGCATCCCAGATCAGCTGCATCTTTTCTCCACAGAGAGCAGACATAACATGATAGAAAAATTATCTTAGTTGGAATTAAAAGTAAAAGCAAAAAACCAGAGTAACCAGTGGCCTTTTCCTTTTCCCTTTTTAGATTACATCATGAGGAAGAATTGATCCAACTGAAGATTAGTCAATCTATAATGATTTGGCTAATATAAAATTTCCCATTGTTAGATCTCTGAGAGAAGAAAGACTTTTGCCTGGAAAAGGACATTTTGTAGTCTCTAAGAAGGATCCAGAAAACATGAATGCTGTTTTGTTTTGACATAAAGTCAAAACTAAAGAATCCTTTGTTTTTTTCACTTCACTGTGAATACAATTACTCATATTTTTACTGGGGGCAACAAGTTAATCAAAAGGATGAATCACTAATAGTGAATTTTAGTCATCAGTGAACAAATTGGGACAGGTTATTTTGAGAGTAGAGGGACTTTAATGTCAAATAGACAGCTGTCAGATATTATCCTTTCTATCAAGAATGAAAAATGATGAGTGATATAGGATACTTTAAGTAAAAATAGCTACAATTTAGTATTTTTACCATAGTGAATATTTGCATCAAAAATATTAGGACAGAAAACTAAACTCAAAGGCAAACTATGTTAACATGTTTACTTACTAGAAAGTTTTTTTCATTTTTTTCTTTATTTTATTTTTAATTTATGAAATAAAACAAGCATTTCTATAACACAGTTGAATTTTTCAAAAATGATTGCACATGAAATTTCTAATCTATTATGTACAACTTGCTATTCCTTTTAAATATATATAAAAGTTATCATGTAAATTTCTTTTTCTCCTTTTTTTTCTTCCATCCCCCCTGAAATGGCTACCACTAGGCACACAAATATGTATATATGTAAACTTATTCTGTACATACTCATACTTACCAGTTCTTTCTCTGAATGCATATATCACCTTCCTTCATAGGTCCTTTATAGTTAATTTAGGTATTTATAATAGTCAAAATGACTTAGTCCCTCAAAGTTGTTCATGAAACAATATTGCTGTTACTGTATACAATATTCTTTCAGTTCTGCTGATTTCACTCTTCATCATTTCATGCATGTCTATCCATTGAAACTCTTTTATAATGTGATAACTAGTATATCTTGGCATGACATGGTAGTCAATAAACAAACATTAATTAAGTGCTTATTATGTGCCAGGCACTATGCTAAGCACTGGAGACACAAAGAATGGCAAAAAAGTGCTGAGACAAAAACTGCTGGAAAAACTGGAAAACAGTATGGCAGAAACTAGGCATAGACAAAACTCCTACATCCTACACCAAAATAAAGTCAAAATGGGTACACGATTTAGATATAAAGGTTGATACTACAAAGTGGGAGAGCAAGACTGTCAGACTTATGGAGAATAGAAGAATTTATGAACAAATGAAATAGAGAACATTGTGGAATGCAAAATGGACAATTTTGATTACATTGAATTGAAAAGTTTTTGTACAAACAAAACAAGATTAGGAGGGAAGCAGAAAACTAGGAAAGAATTTTTACAACCAGTGTTTCTGATAAGGGCCTCATTTCTAAAATATATGGAAAATTAAGTCAAATTTATAAGAATACAAGTCATTCCCTAATTGATAAATGGTCAAAGGATATGAACAGGTAGTTTTCAGATGAATAAATTAAAGCCATCTATAGTCATATGAAAAAAATGCTCTAAATCACTATTGATTAGAGAAATACAAATCAAAATAACTTTGAGGTACCACATCACACCTATCAAGTTGGCTAACATGACAAAAAAGGAAAATGATAAATGTTGGAGAAGATGTGGGAAAATTAGAACACTAATGAATTATTGGTGGAGTTGTAAACTGATCCAATCATTTTGAAGAGCAATTTAGCTTAAACTAGAAAGACCTGGGTTCAAATCTCACCTCTGACACCTACTGGCTACGTGACACTGGAGAAGGCTCTTAACCTCTCAGGATACCTAGGTAAATTGCCAACCTGCATTGACAAACTGAATATCCTGACCTGGGAGCTCCCTATCCCAAGGCAAACACAGGTCCAGTTCCTAACTTTATGCCCATTCTGCTAAACAAATAGGTGTCAGAGAATACTTTATTTTTGGAACCTTTATTTACAGTAAACAAAGCTCCATTAAAAGTATAATATTTTGCAGTGCATTTATATGACTTCAAGTCATAAAATATGACAGAAATTAAACAGAGAATCACCATAAGGACAATAGAGAGGGACATGGTGGGAATGAACAGGTGGCAACACATTACCAATGAGAACTGATGCTGGATGAATGGCATGAGGATAAGAAAGAAAAAAGATTAATTTCCATAGAATAAGAATAATGGATAACTGATTGAGAGCCTGTATGATCTATCACAGTTACAGATCAAGAACATGAAGGAAGACCTTCTTTGGATCCAATATAGCGGAGTGATGGGAGGAGTTGGACAAGAGTTGCGCAAATTAGGCAGGCATGAATGGGTTGTAATATTCTTTGTTAGAGGAGCAGCCACATTATTTAGATCACATATCCATTGTCATTACCGAATCACAGGGTTTCACATTTGCCAGGGATTTCAATGACCATCTAGTCTGACCCATTCCTGAAAAAAAAATCTCTACAGCCTACCCAATATAGAATATTGTCATCCAGCAAGGAGGAAACTACTAACTCCTGAGGCAACTCATTCTAGTTGTGGCAACCTACCATATTGTTCTTACCTTTGCCTTCTAGGGGCAATCAGAACACATCTAATCTCTCACATAAGAGTCTGTCAACTACTTGAAGATAGGAATCATGTCCCTCTTTTGTATTTTCTTCAATAAATTAACCATATGATGTTCTTTAAAATCAGTTTCCGTATGACATGAATTCCCTTCACCATGCTGATTGCCTTCCTTTGAAGGCTGTGAAGGCTTAAAATACGACACTCATAAATTTACACAATTACCCAGAGATGGTTTGACTAGAATGGGGTTATCTATTCCTTATTCTTTCACAGTTTGCTTCTCTTAATACAGCCTAAGTCTGTAAGTTTACAGGAACATAAAGTCCAGAACTCACACTACTCTATGCTGCTTTGCTTTAGCAGAAGATAAGGTATTAACAAGTATGACATTTCAGTAGTGCTTTATGGCTTACAAAACACTTTCCCTTGAAATTTTATCAAGAATTTCCTTGAAATACTTTCATTTTTTGACATTGTTTCCATTTCTGACCCATTAATTAAAAGTTAGATAACAATCACA
Organism: Phascolarctos cinereus; assembly: GCF_003287225.1. Lineage (NCBI taxonomy): Eukaryota > Metazoa > Chordata > Mammalia > Diprotodontia > Phascolarctidae > Phascolarctos > Phascolarctos cinereus. The sequence goes on along the minus strand of NW_027555958.1, from coordinate 193,723,964 downwards.
AGCACAGATTTTTTTGGGGCAGAAACTGGTTCAAGTTTCATAGGGATATTTAGCTTTCTTTGATATTTATATTGAGAATATAAATAATTCTTCAATTCATAGCTAGACAAAAAATTCCTAATCTTCATAGTTTTATTTTTATGTGAAGACTGTTTATATAAAGCAAAGTATTTGTGGCAATGTAAAAGAATATTGGATTTAGAGTCAGGAGACCTATGTTCAAATCCTTGGTCCTGTCATTAATTACCAGTATGACCTTGGGCAAACCATTTGCCCTTATTAGGGCTTAAATTTTCTTATCTGAAAAAATGAAGAACTGAATTGAACTGAGATTGGAACAAATGGTCTCTGAGATCCCTTCCAAATCTAAATCTGTGTTCCTATAGACTGAAGCTCAGTATCTGTGATCCAGTGATCTTGATAGAAAATGGAACAATCATGTAGATCTGAAATCTCTATCATAAGGTTTTTTTAACTTACTAACATTTTTGAAGTTTATACCCAACCATCCTGGTCTTTAAAATATACCATATTTGTGAGTGACATAAATCTAGGACCACACAATGATATGATAATTTTAGAGGCAACAAGGTGATCCAGTGGATAGAGTGTTGGGATTCATCAAGAAAACCTGAGGTCAAATATAGCCTGAGATACTTTGGGCAAGCGACTTATTTTCTGTCTACCTTGGTTTCCTCAATTGAAAATGGGGTTAATAACAACAGGTATCTCCCAGAGTTGTTATATGGATGAAATGAAATGATAATTGTAAGGTACTTAGCTCAGTGCCTGGCATGTAGTAGGCTCTTAATAAATATTTATTACTTCTCCTTCCTTTCGTGTAAGTAGATGGCTCTGTTTCATGAACACAGAGTTAATGTCATTTCAGATCATTTATTCCTATTTGAAAGTTCTTGCTAAATATTGTTTTTAATATTCCAATCACAGTGCCCATCTTGTTGGATTTGGGGAATGTTATCTGAATCACATATTGTGGCTCCTTATTGTGGTCACCGTAAAGAATGTGACCAGCAATGCCAAAGAGAATGTTCAATTTTTCTATCGTTCAGACAGCTTTTCTGAGGTGTTTCTAATGAAAAGATTATCTTTGTAGGAATCTTGTTTATGAAACCCTTCTAACTTCCCACAGCGATTTCTTGGACATGGAATGATGTTCATCATTGTTTTCATATGTTCTGGAGTTTTACATTGGAAAAGCCTATTTTGTGGACAATATTCACAAGAAAGTTCAGTTGCTTTAAAAAGTTTATAATTTGTAGAGAACACTCTTTTATATAGCTGATATGAAATGCCATATTTTAGAAGCTGAGTTGACAAGCCTGAGTACATCCAGAGGAGGTTGACCATAGTGATGAGGAAAGTTAAAACCAAGATATATGTGAAATGACTGGCAAAATTGAAGGCATTTAGCTTGTAGAAGACAAGTGTTAGGAGAGACGTAGCATTTACTATCATATGATGAGAGATATAGAGATAGAGGGGAAGTTACAGGTCATCTAGTCCAACCCCTTCTTTTTCAAGATGAACAAACAGGCCCAAAGAGTTTAAGTGAGCTGTCCAATGTCATATAGATTGAAAGAATCAGTGAGGATTTGAACCCGAATCATCTGATTCCAGAGCCAGTGTTTTTTCTCCTGCACCAATGTTGATGTCTTCTGGAATTTCTTATTGTTCTTACAGAATTTTATCCTTCAACTACTCTTGTCATTGGCCATCTGAGGCAAATTAGAGCAGAAAGTTTGGTTTGATACTTTACAATTTATGTTCACTGATGACCTGTTCTCTAGCTGAGGTTTTTAGTAGTTAGTGGCTAGATCTCTGAATGTCCTTCACTTTGTCCAGGAAGATCTCATGAGCATCTGTGTCCACAACGATCTTCCTTAGCCAATAACATATACTCACAGGGCTACTGCTAATCTATTAATCATATTTGGACAGCATTTGTCAGACCACAGCAATGGTTGATGTATGTCCATACTTCGGATTAAGTTCTGTACATATACATATAAAGTCTAGATGTATCAGTAATAACACATTAAATCTCCAAACTGAAATTTTTGAACCTGATACTTCATTTGACTCTCAGAAATCCTTTAAAGTCTTGTTCACATTTATTTTATCAACAAACTCAAAAATGTGCAAAAAACACACATATATCCTTACACATATATCCACATGGAAGATCACTGGAGAGGCTGTGCAATGATGGCCAAGTTCTTCACAAATTTCTGAGAGTAGGCACTAAATCCTTAAAGTCTTATTCTCAGTAGTTCTGGTAAGTAACCTGGTAAGGCTTGCTTCTTTCTTCTTGAAAATGGTATTCATTGTTTACTGAGTAACTATCTGACATTCTTGACAGCCTTGACAGGTTCTATAGAATTGGTACTTGTGGATAGATAGCATTAGAATAGCAGCAGCATCTGACAAATATGAGAGGCCCAATAATCTTTCCTTTTGCTCTTCCAGTGTCTGTTAAATATTATAGAATATTGCACATATTATAATAAATATTCACAGGTTTGAATAAAATTTTCTTTTTATGTTTTTTCTTGTATATTATAATGTTTGTTAATATTATCAATTTTATAATTTAAAAAAACTTTTAAAAAACCAAAATCTATGGGATTATATAGATACTTCAACATTTCCACATAGTTCATGTCATAAATTACATTTTCCATGAGTGACTTTTGTGGCAAGGGCCTTAGAAATCCTTTAGGGCAGGGGTTGTGAACTTTTTTTGGGGGGGGCGGTATGCTTTGGATCTGGAGAGCTGTGTAGTGCAGTAGATAAATTGCTGAGCCTGGAATCAGGAAGACTTCTTTTTTGAGTTCAAATCTGGCCTCAAATATTTACTAACTGTGATCCTGGGCAAGTCATCTAACCCTGTTTGTTTCAATTTCCTCATCTATAAAATAAGCTGGTAAAGGAAATGGCAAATCACTTTACTCTTTTTGCCAAGAAAATTGCAAATAGGGTCAAAAAGTGTCAAACATGATTGAAATGACTGAACAAAAACAGCAATGTTATGAACCACTTTGGCAATCTGAAGAATCCTATCGACCTTTTTTTTTCAGAAGGACATCTTAAAATCAAATATATAGGATTATAAAGAAAACCAATTATGCTGAAAAAACATTATAAAAACTTTTTTGAAGTTTACCAACACAGTTTAGGACCCATTGCCACAGGGCTTGTATTAATGTGTGTGTATTTATATATGTATGTATATGTGTGTGTGCACGTGTGTGTGCACGTGTGTATACACATGCACACATGCGTGCACAGAAGCACACACATATAGTTTCATGAAGCAAATGAAGGCCATCTTTTCTTTATCTTTATTTGCCATGTGGATAGATTCCTATCTACTACATGGGTCTAAAGCCAAAAATCATTTTCTGTTCAGCAAATATTCCAAGATATCTTGTACTCAAGGCATAATGTACCTACCACCTTAACCTTGTTGTTAAAAAAATCCATATGCATCTAAACCTCCCCTTCTTATTGTAGAATGAACCCTACCATAGGTAAGGCACAGCGTCTGAAGAAATAGGTGCTGATACTGTTAATTTGTTGGTCCTTCAGGCCATTGCTCTATCTCTGAGTGGAAAATTTTCCTAAGATTGATCAAGGTCAGCTGTCAATGCTGCAAATGTTATGCACGGTTCTTTGGCATGTCCCTCTGATGCAGTGACAACTCACTAGCCCTTGAGCTGGGTTGCTTCCCCAAATGATCTTCTGTTTAGGCAATGGAGATTCTACAAAGTGAAATTTCTCTAGACCCACATTGGACTTTGAGGATTCGGTGCTTCTTTTGATCTCCTGCAAGTTCTGGGCTCTATCGTCTTGTAAACTTCCATGAAGAAGATGTGGATCAATGGCATGAATTATGTGGCCTTCATTCACAGTCTGTGTTTGGTCCTCTGTAAACATTTGGAATGTAAGCTATAGGGCACAAAGACAAAGGCAACCAAATTATATTGAAATAGTAATCAAAACATTTTTTAAAAAGTTCACAAAATTTAGATTGAGAATCTCTGACGTAGGTGGTTCCCCAAAGGATTTCTCAGGTCACTGCTCTTTCTCCCCCCTCTCAAAGAAGGATTCCCTGCCTTAACTCATAGCTAATTTAGGGCAAATTACTTTGCTTTACTTCTTTTATGCTTTATAGTATATAAGTAGGGGACCTGGAATCAGAAAAATTTGAATTTAAATCTTGCTTAAAATAGATACTAGCTGTGTGATTCTGGGCAAATCATTTAACCTCTTTTAGCTTCATTTTCTTCATCTGTAAAATGGGGGATAATAATAATACCCACTTACTAATAATAAGGGTCAAATGAGATAACATATATAAAGGGCATTGAAAACTTTAAAGTGTTATATACATTTTAGCTATGATGATACTACCTACGGGGACAAACATAGAGTCTTCTTCATAGCCCACACCTCATTCTGATATACTCTTTCTAAAATTTGGAATAAATATATGTAACCTTTTTTGTTGGTCCAGTACATGTTTGTCATTCCTCCCCAGCTGACTCTAATTAAGCATTACATTCCACTCCAATTGTCTTTGAGCTTTGATAATCTTCTAAAAGGTGCCAAAAATGAGAAAGAAGGGGAGTAAGAAGGAATAAAATATGATAGCCCTTTGACATTCCTGCCACCATAGCAAAGTCCTTGTTCCCCATAAATGTAATAGAATAAATTAAGATACAGAGAGATGATGTCACCTGCCCTAAGGTGCACAAGTGTTTTTGACTCTAAGTCGAGTGCTTTTTTTCAAGTACATATTGCGGTCTGTTTCATGGAGCTAGTTCTGCAGTTTATAATGCCTACTTTTTTGTTAAGCACAATTGGCTCAATAATTATTCAACAGATAAATTTATGAGTTCAGGTGATACAGACAGATTTTATGCTATCATAAAATTTCAATTCCTTTACTATAAAGTTGAACAGTTTCCTCACTAAACTGAGATTACAAGGATCACAATGAATTGAAGTTGTACCTTTAGGATCATAAAATCAATGTCTTGATGACCTAAAATAATCAACACTTAGCTGCAATTAATATGGAAAGGACATGCTCTAAATGATTAATTGTCTAATTAAAATAACTCATATTTTACCTCACACCTATCAAAATAACTTTTTGGTGTGCATATACCCACATATACACATTATACATATATATATGCATATATTATATATAATATACGCACACACACACACACACATATAATGACTGCATCAATGTAAATGAAGAGATCACTAAAAAGAAGCTAAACTTCGAGTAAATGAAAAGCCAGTGGATGTTTTGGAAGGTGTATAATAAAACATACTTCCCTCCTTACTGGCAGAGAATGAAGAACTACAGGAATAAGTAAAATATAAATTGCCATATAAGGTTGCTATATTGGATATTTTTACTTGATTGTTTTTCTTTGTCATAAGAGGGGGTTCAGTCTTGTTGGAGAAGTATTTTCTTTCACCAGTGTCTTTGACATAAAGACAAAAGATGGAAATATATATGTACAAAAATATATTTGTACAAATATATATACAACTATATGTAAAATATACATATGTATCTATACATAAATGTTATCTGTATGTATATATGTGTATATATACATCCATCCATACACACACATTATATATATATATATATATATATATACACACACACACATACATACATACATACACATATGCACACACATATATCAGAACATGTATAATGTGGCAGGGCTCAGGATAACTCATAGTACTAAACTTTTAAATTTTATGATACCAAAGAGTCATATTATTTTGTTTCATTGGAATTGTCTGAATATTTCTCAAATTAAGAGTGTTAATGCTTACAAAACTTTTTGTTATACAGAGATTTCCATGGAAATGGAATGTGTTATAAAGAAATTTTGAGATTTAACCTAAAGAGGATTGTAAGGTGAGAGGTGATTATAGTAGACAATGATCAGATGAGAGGACATGAGTTTAAAGTTTTAAAGTATTCTAAATATATGAGGTGTTCTTGTCCATGCCCCCCCAGATCCAACTCCCTGCCTCTCCTACCCCACGTACATAGTTGTAATTCTCATTAAACACAAAAGAGCTTGGGAGGCCTGTTTCCAGTCATGTATGACTCACTTACTGAGAGTTTCTGGATTGGCTGAACCAGAAGAGATGAAACTACATGCCCCATCTGGTATAAAAGGAGACAGCTTATAACTTTAGTCTCTTGAATGCAGGCCACAAGATGTGATCTTAGCAAAGGGAGGAGTAGCATTTACTTGATGCAATTTCTTTCCTTCCATCCAAAAAATAGGGAGGCTTTATCTAAAAGAAGACAAAGCTGACCACAAAACTTGATTGGCCCCAGCTTCTTTCCCTGCCCTTCAGCTTTCTTCTCCACTAACTCTTCCCCAACCAGCCAGTGAGGTAAGACAAAGTTTCCCCTGGGACTTGATTGGTCTGAGCTTCCCTGATTCAAATTCCTAGACATCTAAATGCATACAAAGTCTCAGCCAGAGAAGTCAAGGCCTCTCAGATGTAGTGAGTTCCTAAGACTATGCTAGTCACCATATCTTTATGGTCTGCTGATGGTATTTCCATATGTTGTTGTTGTTGTTGTTGTTGTTGTCGTTGTTGGGTCATTTCAGTTGTGTCCCAACTCTTTCTGACTTATTTTGGGGTTTTCTTGGCAAAAATACTAGAGTGGTTTGCCATTTCCTTCTCCAGCTCATTTTACAGATGAGGAACTGAAGCAAACTGGGTTAAGTGACTTGACCAGGGTCTCACAGCTAGTAAGATTTTGAGACCAGATATGAGCTCAAGAAGATGAGTCTTAGTGATTCTAGGCCCAGCACTCTGTTGACTTCACCATCTAGTTGCCCTTCCATATAGAGCTATGTTTCTAGATGGAGATTCAGGAGGCGAGAGAAGCTAAGTGCCATAGTATGCTTGTTATATATCCTTGCTGTGCTAGGTTTAGCAAACCTCCCCCTTGGCTAAATGTTCAATGAATTTTCAAGTCCTCCATTTTGTTCTAACATCAAACTTCAACAGAAAGAATAATGGTGTTACAGCCACACATTTGACAGGAGGAAAACAATTGCCCTTGTGTGCCCTTTATTTATGGTAATGGAATCACCATAGTGACCCCTGTACCCGCAGAACACTTTGTATAGTGCTGTTTGCCTCTCTTGTGTTTTTCCTTCCTTTAGCCTCCACCTTAACTTAAAACTATCAGTTTGGTCCTCTACGGAAAGCTTAGGATCCTCGATTTAGATCTGGAAGGGGCCTCAGAAGCCACCAAGTCCAAGTCCTTAAATTTCCTTTTGAAGAAATTAAGACCCAGGGAGTTCAAAAGTTAAAAGTTACACAGGTAGTAGCATAGGAGGCAAAACTGGAACTCAGATGCTCTGACTCTAAAGCCAGGGCCCCAAACTCCTTTCCCTAATGGAGGGAGATTAGGCACGGATTTACATCTTCTTGTATCAAATCCCTGTCTAGTAGACACCACTTTCACTTTTATTAAAAGGTTCAATTCTCATTACAGAGGAAAAGAAACTGTCTTACTTTAAGGATACCTGGGCCTGCCTTGTCCTGCCTCCCAGAACCTGAGAAGTTATCCAGGGTTTCTTAGAATTCCTGGTGAAGGCTTTCCACCAGTTGGTAAAGGGAGAGGCCTGGGTCCTCTTAGCTTATAGTTCCAAGACTGTTGAAAGAGTCCTGAATTACCTTCCTGCCTTTTTTTTGTCCAATCATTTTTTCAGTTGTCTCCAACTTTTTGTGACCTCATTTGTGGTTTTCTTGGCAAAGATACTGTCATAGTTTGCCATTTCCTTCTGCAGTTCATTTTTACAAATGAGGAACTGAGGTAAAACAGGGTTAAGTGACTTGCACACAGCTAATAAGTGGCTAAGATCAGATTTGAGCTTAAGAAGATAAGTCTTCCTAACTCCAGGCCTGGTACTCCATCCATTGTGTCACCTAGTACAGCTGACCAAGACTAACAATTATTACAATAATTCCTTTGAATCATTGTCAATCATTGTTTATCATTCAGAATCATTGAATTGTTTAGCATCACTCTATGAGATGTATGGGAAACATGGCTAGTGAATATATAACCGGACTTGAAGGCTTGAACACCTGTGTTGAGGTGCTACTTCTAACTTGCCAGCTGTGTGATTTAACCTCTATGTGCCTTAGGCAACTTCCTACGACATTGAGTTAAGATCTCTATTTATGGAGGAAATTCTCATATGGGGAGTTCTCTGCTGTATTGTCATAGAATTACATATGAAGTACTAGAAAGCATGCCAGAGTGCATCTAATTCAATTAACCGCATTTTTTTTTTGAAAAGGAACCTGAGGACCAGAGAAATAAAACTGACATTCATATTTGGGTAGATATGAAATGGTAGATATCTTTTTAACCAAAGTCTCCAAACACCAAATCTGGTGCTCATTCCAAGCCACCATACTGACTTAATGGAGGATCCTATGGGCACAATTTTTCTTTATCCTTTTCAGCCCTGACTTATGACATCAGTCTGAATCATTCAACATTAGTTAAATCAGGTCGAATAATCATTTAATGCTATGGCCCTTGACTCATGACTGATTCCTCAGAGAATCCTTGGTCCTGGAACTTACTGCTTCTTTGAGGCCAATGAAACATGAGTTTGTTGGCATTCAGGACCCAATTCCAAAGCCAACTGTTTACAAAAACGTTTGTCTGAGGGCTTGAGAGCCTGGTTCCAGATGATAGATGATATTCAAGATCTATTTGCCACGTACATATCCCTAGAAGATGAGTAATAAGAACATTTCAAAAATACACCATCATCATCATAATTAAGCACATTGTTATAGTCTTTAAAATCAAAAGGAGGGCAGTTACATGTTCTGAAGGTAAACACTTCCATGTCCCCAATATCTATAGAAGAACGAGTTTAGGTATAAAGAGCCAGTTGTCAAAACAAAGGAGCAGACCTAATAGCCATAACTCAAGCCAACTTTGACAGCACAGAAGCCCAAGACAATTTTTAGACTTGCTCTCTCAGAGCTTCCATGACCTTTGGGAGCCCTCTACTAAACCAGAATTGAGGACATTTACTTTAAGTAGCTCCAGGCTTCAACAATAAGTAAAATAATAATCTCTAAAAGTTTACCAACTTCATGGATTTTTGAAAAATTCTTTTCCTGAGGCCCAAAGTTTTGACCTGGTTTTTTTTCATTAGTCTTGGGGAAGGATTCCTCTCCCCAAATATGTTTGAACTGGGAAGAAGAGACAGATCTACCAAGAGTAAGAGAAATGGGTAGGGTCAGATGTGAAAGGTGAAATATGACTTAATGAGGATGACTTCTTCACTTTAATCAACTTTGGTCTTTAAGTTGTGCTTACTACATGGAAGACTGTAGAAATGAATTCTCATCTAAAAACACAGGAATATTAACTGTAATAATTAGCCATGATGATCAAGTGAAATAATGTATGTAAATTACATTACAAATCTTGAAATACTATATAAATATTAGCTGTTCTCTTATTCTGATTATTACTAGCAAGTTGTCCATTTAATCCTTGTCCCCCATCTTGAAGAATGCATAGCTGGCATTCCAGTTAGGTACAGGGAGTGCACCCAGTCTTCAATCACTTCAGAACAGGACAAAGAGATCCCTTGACTGCTTCCTGTCAACCATGATGACTCAGGGATTCATACTGTGTGGTAAGGAAAAGTCTTTTGTTTTTTATTAGCTGCTGTGCCATAAACCTATGGATGTACTAAAAGGTCAAACCCCATCCTGAGAAGTTAAGATTTCCAGAGGGTTAGAGAACACAGTCCCCCACTCAGTGGCAGGCTCTCACCTGGAAAGATTGGGAAGGACCCCTTCATCATTCATGCCTGGAAATAGATCCACCCTGTGCTTCCACAAGGGACTAGGGGAGGGATGGTATATATATATATATGTTTAAAGAAATGCTATACGTTCATTACTTAAAGACAGAAACTCTCATATTTTATCTTTCTATCTTTTTTACCTCCAAGATTTCCTTGCATGGAATAGGCATCTAAAGCTTTTTTTTTTGCCTTTGTTGAATGTATGGAATAATATAAGTTCTTCGCAAATATTGTTATAAATAGTGAAGGATAATTACTAATAAAAGAGAAAATAAAACCTGCTTTAGGTTGATTATTCATTAAGCTATAAGTATGGAGGCCTAGACAGTGTAAGCTCACTCAAAATAAACTCTTCATATGTTTCTGTGGGGTGGTTTGAAAAACTTCTATTAGATAGAATCAGTTGAGGTCAGAATTTTTTTTCTTTTTCAATGCCTCATGCTCCAAAATATTTGTTCTCCATTCTCTCTAATTCCCTCAGTGCCTGTCAGCTAGATATTTGTAAAAATACTAAGGTGTGAATGATTGGAAGTCCAATATGAACACCATAAAACCCTACCCTTGCCCCATCCCAATCATGTTGGAAGGAGTTTCTTGGACTAGAAAAATTAAACTCACTTCTCCCTCATCAACACTGACTTTTGAACAAGTGTGATGCTATATCTCTGATTGATCACTTCCTATAAACACCTTTTAAACAGAATGTTCATTCATTTAAATGGCCTTATCAAGATCATCAAATGTTTAACTTCAGCTCTCTACATATTCTTAGATGATATCATACAAACTCAGAACAGGTTAATTCATTATTGGTGTCCAATATCGGTTGCACAATGTTTCAGTAGTTATTATACAGTGAGGAAAATTGAGTGTGTAGCCTAAATCTTACTGGTTAGTTGAAACAATACAACTGATAGTCCACATTCTGTAATAAAGATCTCACAGTTTCATAATGCAACTCATTCTATTTGGGGCAGTTCTAAGTATTATAGTTTCTCTAATTTTATTTACTCTCTCTTTTAGAATCCTAAGCCATGAAATAAAGACTAATATGACTATTGAAAATTTGGAAATCTGTTTCACCAAATTCTAGAATAAACACCTGGTTATGCCCACAGTTTCCCACATGACCATAAGGAAATGTAGAATAGCATGATCATTTTCTCCAAAGACTGCTATCTCTTCCAATTCAGCAACCAATCAGTCTCTCTCAAGTAGGATTTATTGATTGTCCACTAGGTGCCAGACATTTTGCTAAGTGTTGCGGATGCAAAGAAAGGCATGAGATAATCCTCACTTTCAAGGGAACTCATGGTCTAGTGGGAGAAAGAACTATGTACAAAAAACAATATGCATGGGAAATTGAGCTAATCAGCAGAGGGAAAGCAATAAAATTAAGAGAGATAGGGAAAGGTTTCTTGCAATTAAGATTGTATACCTGGACACCAGGGAAGCTAGGAGGTATATATAAGTAGGGAGAATGTTCCAAGCATGGGAGACAGTCAGTGAAAATGCTGTCCTCACTGTTCAGCAGAATTAGTTTCAGAGTAACTACTCTTACTTTGTTAGTCCTGTCTTTTGAGAAATAAAATAGTTTGCATGATAAGTCAAGGATTTATCTGCTTTTCTTGAAGTGAAACTTGCACCAAACATCCGAAGAGTTGAAAATCTCATTACTATAGCATCTTTCTTCTGTTCCAGTTTTGTGTCCTTCATGAGAACTGTGCTATCATATTCACTCTATCTGTGTAAGAAGCCTATATTAATAGCAATAAACATGTTTCTCACTCATTTTATCTTTACCTAAATTCATATACATATTCCTGAGAAATGATGTGGATCGGAGGTAGGGGGCAAGACTTAAAGCAAGATTTGTTAATGAAAGGCCTTACCTTGTTCAAAATAAAGTCTGATATAAAGGGCAACAGAGCAACACCATATATCAAGAAGTTTGAGACACTCACAAGCATATTTTCTGTTTCATCCTATGGAAATAAAATTAGAGAATATTAAAGCTGGAAGGGACCTAAAAGATCTTCTCCAACCTTCTTACATTGTAGGTGAGGAAGACAGCAGAACTGAGACTCTCTGCCATGTGTTCTGAAGAAAATATACATTTCAGATTTCATGTCTCATTTCACTGAAAACTTACCTTCTCACTCCTGATAACCACCATAACTTACTTTCTCCACTGTGTATTAATCCTGCTTCTTCTTTTAACACAATTATGTCTTCCCCACCCCCAGCTTTAGAAGATTAAAGTAACTTCTCTTCAGGGAAACTTACTACTCATTTCCAGGCCTCTTTCATTATCCTATCACCTCCTTACACCATTTATGGCACTTTCCTATTGAGATTCCTGTGGTTTAGTTGTTCTTTGTCTTCATTTTCAAAGAGGACCAATGACATTACAGGATGATGTCTTGATTACAGCATGAATTAAATTTAAGAGAAGCAGAGTCAAACAAAGGTGTCAACCTCATTCTCTCTTCCCAAATCATAGAAGTCCAGTGGCAAGAGAAAAGTCAGGATGACTAGCAATTCCTGGGATTCAGGGGATGACCCTTGTGTCTTTGATGTCTGATCAAGCTTTAAGTGCTCCACAGAGCCTGCTTCAGCTGTCTTTGTGACCTTTGGAACACATTGTTTTCATCTGCTCATTCCACTAGAGGAAGTCTTCACATGCTTGGGGTAGACACTTCCCTAACTCACCAATGGGTTTCAGGTCTGTCTCTTACCCTGGTTAGCCCATCTGCTGAGATGGTTTACTGGGTGTGGCCACTGCACATGCTACCACTTCTTGGAGCCACAAGTGAGAGAGTTGGGTGACAGTTGGACACCAAAGATGGATGAGCAGCCCTGAAAAAGGTCCAGCAATCTCTCACACCAGAAGTGCTAGGTTTTCCTGAACACCTCAGAAGTACAGTCCTGAAGTGAGTGTCAGGAGACCCAGGTGCAACTCTCAGCTCTGATATTACCTTAATGTATGACTTTGAACAAGTCACTCAACTATTTTTGAGACTTAGTTTCCTCATCTGTAAAATGAAGGGTTAAGACTAGATGATTTCTAAAATCCCTTCCAGCTCTGAAATGCCCTAATCTATGCATGATTAAATGAGCCAAAAGCCTCTACAGACAAGGATCCAGACATGTCCATGCCTGCAAAATGGCAGGTATGACTTTCCCATAAATAATTAGGTTGCAATCAGGATCAAGTATGGTGATGTTGAAAGGAACATATTTTCCTAACTGCATCAGTTTCTGTGTAAAAGCAATAAACAATTCTTAAAAAAAAAAACCCTTATGAGCAACTACTTTGGTTGTCCAGAGCAGGGAGGAGTTGCCCACCCCAGTGTTTTAAAGCTAGCATGATGACTTTCTCTTTCCAGATGTGGTGTGCTGTCTCTAAGCAAATCTATTAGCCTGGTAGTTGATTTTCCCCAACTCTCATTCTTGAACCTTCATTTTCATCATGAATGCCTATTACTACATCAATCAAAAAGGGGAGAACATTACTGCTTCACATCAGTACTGCTCTCTCCCACATTTCTTGCTTTAAATCCATGACTTCCAAAGTCCCAAAAGTACAGAGGATCTTAGTTTTCATTGTGCTGAGATTCCAATGTTTGTGTCTTTTCAGCCAGTTTTCATACATAAGTCAGGTTGTTTGGCCTGGTTTCAAAGGCTGTGTTTAAACTCAAACAGATTTTTCCATGTTAGATTTCAATTCAAGAAGCCTTATTTACCACAAGTTTTTATTTCCTAGTGTCTCACACGATCAGCCTGCTCTTATTTTTAAAATAATGCATTTTTGTTTACAATATATTGATTCATATAAGTCTTCCCTCCTTAAGCATCATTTCACTGTTTTGCAAAAGTACCAACTTCAGAATAATACATAATCTCAAGAATTTTATTTAAATGGGATAGTAATACCTTTGCTGCTGTGTAGTATATTACAATTATTGCAAATGTCTTCCACTAAAGTTCTGTTCCCCTTGGAGCATGTAGTTCAATCTAGATTCTCAAAACCTAAGCCAGAAGATAGGGTAGGAACTACCAATCAAGTAAGGCCCAGATATTGACTATACATCCAAGAGTCAAAGCAACTAAGCCAGGAAGGTTCATTGCCAGGTGTTTGGTCACTGAATCCTGAATTTTTCTAGCCACGGTAACTCACAAAGACTCTCTGATGAGGCATAAAGTGGTTTTGACTTTTGTTAATAAAGAGAGTTCCTTCAGTAATGAAATCATGTTATCTTTCTAACTCACTCTTCACTCCTCCTGCAATCACTAGTTCTCCATCTCACACATAAGACTCTGGAAAAACTACCATGGCTTTGAAGTGCTCTGTCAGTCAGCACCCACACAAAACCGTAGTCCCTGAGGCCCTGCAGATATGTATACTTCTACAAACCAAAGGACACATTAATGTTTGGTTTTTGTTAAGTATTAACTTAAATAATTATAGTTCATAGATAGCAAGTCCCACAGTTAGAAAGACCTAGGTCCAATTTCTGCTTTTGGCACACACTGGTTGTGTGACATTGGACATATCATTTGAGCTTTCATTTTCCCAGTTAGCTTTCAGATGCTATAAATTTCAGAGCACCTGTTCATCTGCATTGATAGAAAGAGTTTTCATACTAGGAGTGCCCTATAGGGATGAAATTGCAAGTGAAAAAAATGTAGTAAATAAATGAAGAAATTATCCTTCCAAGGACATATGGGATATACCCTCCCACAGTTATTATGCCACCAGAGGGAGTGGGCACACACATGTAAACGCTCACCTATATACATAGAACATGTGATCAGAGAACGTACTGGCAAGGTATATGCATGTGATAAGGAAACACATGAACCCATGTGTTCTGGGCCCACATACGAAGGAAAATTGGCATAAGGACATAAATGGCTAGGGCACACACATGAAGAATCATGGACCTTAATTTTCTGAGAAAAATAGAGGCTACTCATCTCACTTATTTCTCCCAGCATACCCTAGGAGACACAGCAGACAGAGTGCTAGCTGGGTCTGGAGTCAAGAAGACCTGAATTCAAATCTAGATTCAGATACTTACTAGTTGTGTGACCCTGGACAAGTTATCTCAGTTTCCTCATCTGTAAAATGTGGATAATAATAGCATTTATCATCCATGGTTATCATGATTTGTAAAGTTATCACAGTTCTTAGCTCAGTTCCTGGCTTTTAATAAATGCTTCCTCCCTTCTTCTCTTTCTTCCCCCTCCCTTTTTCTCTCCCTCCCTTTCTTCTTCCCTCTTTCTTTCCTTCTTCCTTGCCTACCTTCTCCATTCCATATCTAAAACTGCTCTTAACAATCCTCTATTATTTCTTCCTTTGCTCCAGTTTCTGATGAAGAGGGGAGCCTTTCCCTTATTAACACCAACACTTTCATTTCTTCTTTGAATACCAAACCCTCCTGTCTTTTCTAGGAGCTTACCCTTTTGGTTATTCCCTCTCATTCTGTCATCTTTAGTCTCTTCTTATTCACTGACTTCTTTCCTGTTACCTCTAAACAAGCCCAGGTTTCCTCCTAGAAGGATCAAAATTTAAGAATACCTCAAAGGATCAAATTGTGTCAACTAACATAATGCATTTTTTTTAATTCATAAAGCAAAGAAAATAAAGATAGAATGAATATTTTATATTTCAAAGTAAAATTACAATAGTTGCTTATAATTATTCATATTTGAAGGGTATTAGCAGGTAAGAGAAATTATAGTAAATGATAGTAAAAAAAATTTAGCATCACTTAACGTGTCTGATCCCCCAAGTTATAAATCTACCACACGCCTTTGACAGAAAAACTTCCAGAAAAAGATATTTGTCCTTGTTATGACTATTTCTTTATCTCCCATTCTCTTCTCCATTCTTTTCAAACTGTTTTCAAATCCCACAACTTGACCAAAACTATTTCCTTCTGTTTCATTTTTATCTTTATATCCCTAGCCCTAGCACAGTGCCTCACACATATTATAAATTTAATAAATGCTTGTTGTAGGGTAAGCTTGCTTCCAGTGCTCTCAGTTGTGAAATCCAATGGCTGTTTCTCAGTCCTCATTCCATTGAGTTCTCTCCAACTTTTGACACTGGTGACTGCCCTTTCCTCTAAAACACTGTCTCTTTCTTTGGCTTCTTTTGTGTTCCTCTATTTGGGTTCTCCTATATGTGTGATCACTCTTCAGTCTCTTTTGTTAGATATCATCTTCCTACCACTAAATATGTGTGTCCACCAAAGATCTGCCCAGGTCCCCTTCTTTCTATATACTGTGTCCCATGGTTTTTTCATCAGCTTCTATGGAAGATGTTTTTCCAAATCCCATATCCATACCTAATATCTCCTCTGAACTTCATTTCTATAGGAACAGATCTGCTTTCCATCTCCACCTGATTGCTCTATAGGGATCTCAAATACATGATTCTACAATCAAATTAGAGCTCATTGTATTAAAAAAAAACTTCCTCCACTTTTGTTGATGTCATTATCATCTTTCTCTTCACCCACATTACGAACATGAGTTAACCTTGATTTTTGTCAATCAGTATATGTTTACTAAGTGCCTACTATGTACAGGGTACTATAAGTGTTGGAGATGCAAAGAATGGCAAATGACAGTCCTTGTTACAAAGGAACTCATAGTCCAATGGGGAGACAACACGCAAACAACTATGTTCAATTAAGCTATATAAAGTACAGGATAAATTGGAGATAATCAATAGAAGGAAGGCATTGTCATTAAGAACGGTTGGGAAACGCTTCCTGTAAAAGATGGAGTTTTAGCTTAGACTTGAAGGGAACCAGGGAACACACAAGGTATAGACAAAGAGAGAAAGAGCTCTCTATGGGAAATAGTCAGTAAAAATGTCCAGAACCAGGATATGGAATGTCTTGTGGGCGAAAGAGTAAAAAAAAAAGGTATTGTTACTACCTTGCAGAGTATATGTGGGTAAGGTATAAAAAGACTAGAAAAGTAGAGGAAGGATTAATAAAGGTTTAATTAATTAATTTTAAAAAGGTCTTGAACATCAGAAGATTTTTATTTTTGATCCTGGAGATAAAAGGGAGAGAGCAAAGTTTATTGAGTAGAGAAAGAAAGATGACATGGTCAAACTTTCCCTTTAGATAAGGCTAAGTGGAGGATGAACTGTAGAAGGGAGAGCATTGTGGCAAGGAGACCAGCCAGAAGACTATTACAATTGTCTAGGAATAACATAATGAAGTCTTGCACTAGGGTGATGGAAGTATCACAGTGGAAAAAGGGGCATATACAAGACATGTTACAAAGGTAGAAATGACAAGAGTTGGAGACTGAGTAGATATGGTTGGGGGGTGAGGAGGTAAGGGTGACATCTAAGTTGCAAGACTGGGTGGGTGTGAAGATGGTAGTACCTAAGACAGTGATAAGGAAGTTAGGAAGAGGAGAAGATTTGAAGAAAGATAATGAGTTCAGTTTTTTGACATGTTGAATTTTAAATGATAAGACATCCAGTTTGAAGTGTGTAATAGGCAGTTAGAGATGGAAGACTTGAAGGTCAAGAGACAGGTTAGGACTAGACAAATACATCTGAGAATCATCTGCAGAGAGATGATAGATCAAGAAGTGAAACAGTATAGAGAGAAAAGAGAAGAGGGCCCAAGACAGAGTCTTGGGGGACATTCAGATTTAATAGTCATTATCTAGATGAAGATCCAGAAAAGGAAACTGAGAAGGAATGGGCAGATAGGTAGGAGGAAAATCAGGGAAAAGTGTCACAAAACCTAGAGAGAAATTAGTATCAATAAAATGATAGTGATGGTGTAAAAGAATGCAGAGAGGTTGAGGATTCCAAAAAAAGTCACTAAATTTGACAATTAAGAGATCATTAGTAACTTCAAAGAGAAAAAAATTAATTGAAGGATGAGATCAGAAGCCAGACTGCAGAAAGTAAAGAAAGGAGTAAAAGGAACGGAAATGGAGGGAAGCTTTCTTAAAGAGTTTAATCAGAAAAGGGAGAATAGATACAAGCAGGTTTCTTTCAGGTAAGGATAGATTAAATGGATGTTCTTTGAGGATGAGGAAAGATATGGGCATGTTTCTAGGAAGCAGTGAAATAGTGGATAAGGAGAGTTTGAAGATAAGTGAGAGAGTGGTGAGGGTAAAGAAGACCATCTGTTGGAAAAGATAGGGTGGAATGGCATCAACTGTGTATGTAGAGGGGTTTTCTTTGGCAAAGGGCAAGCAACCTCTTCATATGAAAGAGGATCAAAAGAGAAGAAATAGCAAAAGGCATCACATTGATGTGAGATGACGGAAAGGGGAAAGAGAGAACTCAGCAAATGGTCTCAATTTTTCAGTAAAATATGAAGCAAAGTTCATAGCTGAGAAGATGGGGGGGGTCTACAGTAGCCATAGGAAACTTAAGGAGGGGTGAAATGTTTTGAAAAAGATACTGTGGTGAGAATGGGATAGTTAGTCAATTACGGAAGTGTAAAATGATTGTATTGCCACTACAAGGGTCCAGTTGTGATCTATGTAACATGAATTAGTAGTGGGCCCAGTCAGCATAATTTCATGATTTTCTCAAGCTGCATTCAGCAATGTGCAAGTGGGAATTAAGGCCAAGGATGGTTGAAATAATCTAGTGCTGAGGTTTTGAAGAGCAAAGGTGAAGGGGAAATTCAATTGAGGGAAGAAGGGAGTATAGAGTTGAATTGGTTCACTAATGGGTCAGGATGGGGAAGGGACACTAGCGTAGCCAGCATGGGATTGATGGGAGGTCACAAGTTGCAAGGCAGGGAAGAAATGGAATGATAACAGATTGTAATTGGATGAAAGAATTGCAAAATTTATTAACATGAAGTTGGTATATTTGTAGAGAATGTCAATATCAAGAGTATGACCATCTTTGTGTATGGCTGAGGTGGGGTTGAGGAGTTGGTCATGGAAAATTATTAAGTTGAGGAATGAGGAAGCTGCATGAACTACTTTGATGACAAAAGGTATACTATAGTTCAAAAATTAGACATATTTTTCATACTACTTAAGTATCCTTGAGCAAATCATACAGACTCTGTAGATCTCAGTTTCCTTTTCTGTGGATAAGGATACTGACTAGATGACCTTAAAGGTCCATTCCAGTTCCAAATCTAGAATCTTATAATCACTGGTGGCTTTTCTGTGGCAATGGAGTAAGTTAAAAGGTGAGAGAATGAAGGTTCCATAGTAAGAGGTCAAGAGGTGGAGAGGTAAATGGAATTTATGGGAAACTACATGAGCTAAGGTTTCAATTCTGAAAGTTTTGTGTTTTGTCTTTGCATCTCTAGCACACAGCACTCCACTGTAGAGAGTGTTGTATATGATAGGGCCCTAAAAATCATCAAACAAATGACAAAGAGAATATCTGACACCAATTTTCTTTGGAAATAAATTACACACCAAATGGTTAATTAACGCAAATAACTTAATTTTTTTTTTGTTTAATCCTGAAGTATCCAGAAAGGGAGAGAATATATTAGGGTAATGAAATCTCCCCCAATTCTTTTGCTTGGCAAGTACCATATAGATACGTGTCTCAAAAGCAGTGTATCTAACCATGACTTGTGTCTTCTTGTCTGAGAGGGTTACTCAATAAATCCAAGTCCTTTCCAACAGCTCTTACGAAGTCCCCACTCCTACTCCTCTCACTAAAACCCAGTCTTATTTGGCTCTGCATTCAGTACTGTGCCATATATTTTAAGCATCATAAAAGATGGCTGAGGAAAATGAGGTTGTCTGCCAATAACACTAAAGTGAAATTTACAGTTTTTCCCTAAGTGATTCTGTTGACCTGACCTTGGCAGCCCATATATCTCCTTTGCCTTCAAAATAACTGACTTCAGTGTTGGGCTTCATTTTACATCCTTTCCTTTCAAATCTCTTCTCCATCATCCCACTGGAAAAACAAATTAATGATTTCCTTTTGCATGAGCTGACCCATGGAAATTAATGTCTAATGGTGATTTTAAAAACACTATTTAATTGCATACATTGCCAGGGACTAGATTTACTATATTTTCTATGAAAACTAGCACTTTTGTGTACTCTGCTGACTCAATCAGTGTAACTACTGGGAACTTTCCAATTTGATTCTCAGACTGATACCTGTGGAATGGGATTATATTTCCTTTACTCTGGGAAGAGGAAAAAAACCTCTCACTTCATTTACACAGGAACTGGGTGCTTTGGGATTGATCAAATAATGTTTTGATGAAGTAAATTAAAAGCCACATAGATTGTGATTGATTTTTACATAAATATGTACTTCACTAAAATTTTGATAATCATAATCAAAGCAATATTCTTTACTTATGTTTTCATTTGTTCTGAAACTCAGAGATTACAATAAATTGTCATCAGCTAAAAAAACTAAGCTCAAACTTTTGGTCTCATTCAGTTAGTAGACAAAAAAAAAAACAAGCTAATGCAAAGTTGGTCTGCACTGAGAGTTTAACTGGAACAGTTCCACTGGCTCTGTCCTGGGCAGACAATATCTGGAGTATTATTTTCAGTTCTAGATACCACAGTTTAAGATGGATGTTGATAAATGGGAATCTTTAAAGGAGAGCAATCTAAATGGTGAAGAGCCCTGAACCTATTGCGTGAGGATTAGATGACAGAATTGGCAATGGTAAGCCTGAATAAGAAAAATCTCAAAAGGGAGATTATAGCTATCTTTAAGTCTTTGAAGAGCTGTCACATAGTCCCACAGGGCACAACTAGGCCTGGGAATAGCTGAAGCTATAACCTTAGTATCCTCATGTTCAATTCAATGTTCATTCCATTATACTCCAACTTCCTCAGATTTGGAAACAAAAGTCATTAATACCTTGGGAGGAACCATTTGTCAAGTTTTAAAAGACATTCTAGGTCAGAAAAATGCAACCATAGCAGGGGAAAAGAAACATTTTGTTGGTTGGTATTACTCTTATCTTACTGTAAAAAATAAATGTAGGAAATGACATAAACTATTTTAGCAGAAACATTCAACTTTGCCTTTTAATTTTTCTCTAATGTTATTTCTGATTTTATGTTGCCCAGTATAATAGTTACCATTTATAAGTCTAGTTTAATGTTCTCATTACAAGATTGTAATTCCTGAATTTGACTCAACTCTGAAATTGAATGCTCCTCTTCTGTGGCCTTCAGTCCTTTAACATTTCTGCCATTCTTACTCCATCTATAATGTTGGAATAATATTGTCTAGCAGTATTTTTTAAAATTAATCAGCTAATGTTTTCAAGAACAGTGATTTGAAATAATTACTTTAAGATTCATTTGAATTAATATAACACTTTTTTAAAAAAATGGTAACACAATTTGTCCATTATAATGACAAATAGTATTAAAATTTCCATACAATATTAATGTCTCTGAATAAGATTGTCTTAAAAATAACGACAATCACAAAACTAAACAAAATTACATCATAGCTGAAAACAGAGCAAAGTAAAAGGAAATTTGTCCCCCATGCTGCAACTTAGAGTGCCTCAAAATAGTAAGACCAACAAGGGAATTGTTTTTCTGATTCCTAAGACACTTAAATGTCACTGTTCTTCAACTTGACCCTACCTCAGTTTGCTCCAAATGCTTTTAAGATTATTCCTTAAGATTGTAAAGAATCATATTTTTTCTAAAAAAAGTTGCCACAACTCTCACAAAGGAGACAAAGTCTCTGCAAACACATGTTACAAAGGGACAAATACTTCAAAGATTACCAATCCCATTCAGTCAGCCATAATATCTAGGTTAACATCTAAGGCTACAAAACCTTTATCATTATGGAACACTCTACCTTAGCTCCTAGTAGGCACTAGACAGGTCAAAGGATTCTGTTGAGAAATTCTTTCCTTCCACTTCCAGATAGTAGAGGTAAAGTTATAAGATAGCTTCAAAACTTCATTATCATGGAATCTCTTTAAGAGATGTTTACTTCCAGTGAATCTGGAAGTCTTTCCCTATTAAGAGAGAGGTGAATTCTGATAAATATATTGATATACCAAAAAGCAGAATTCTTCCATTAAAAACAGAAATCTTCAAATGGATATAGAATTTTGCACCATGGTCTTGAACTATGCCACATGTCACAAAAGCTTAAGGAATTTATCAATATACGAAGATAGATATATTTCCATAGCCTGAGGACTCACATGATTTTAAATCTCATTTGAAACTTTACATTATAATCAAGGCTAGAATTGGAAAACAGGGCTGTTTGTCAAAAATAAGCATAATATACAAGGTGATGTGTAACTCGATAAAGAATTAAAGAATGGGGCAGCTAGGTAGTGCAGTGGATAGAGCACCGGCCCTGAATTCAGGAGGACCTGTGTTCAAATCTGGCCTCAGCACATAACACTTAACTAGCTGTGTGACCCTTGGCAAGTCACTTAACCCCACTGCCTAGCCAAAAAAAAAAAAAGAATTATAGAATATGAGTCAAAATCTTATGGATCCAATACCAAACTATGTAAAATGAGGGGTTGCAGCAAAAGGAAGATATGTTACATTTAAAATATTTTAATGTAAAAAAAAGACATAAGAAATGACAAGGAATGGGAGACACTGCACCAATGAGAGGGAATGGGAGTAGGGGTGGTAGTTAACATAGCAATCTAGAGAGAGAGTTAATGGAGTTTGGAGAATATGAAAAGGGAACTGACCAGGCTATGGTGTTGAGGTAATAAATGAAAGAATAAACCACAACTGTCCTTGCTCTTGTGCAGGTCTGGACACTTCTACTAGACACAGTAACCCACTATAAATCTTAACTGGTGCACATTCTAATGCATCCTAGAACCAAGGGGCATGACTGTCACAGCTTCTCCTCTCTCTGACACCTTAATTAGAAAGGGAGCTTGAGGGCATTTATGCCTTGAGACATAGGTCAGACTCTTTAGGGATGATTGTGCCCGATCATGAGTGGCTCACAAGAAAGCCACTCACAGAGCAGTGAAGAAAACATTTAGAATCCAAAGAATTGGGCCTGAGACCCTTTTATAGCCCAAGTGATTCTCTTCAGGCCTGCTCCATCCTGATTCTTTTCTGCAGTTGGTTTGTGGGATCTCCTCTGGTGCCCCCACTCTCAACCTCTCTTAACCCAGGCACCAGAATTACTTTTTATGGTCCTAGATACATGTAAAATATTTCTTTTGTGTTTTTAAGAATAATCTTGTATAATCAAGCAAATTTTCTTCCTTGGGAAGAAAGGAATAGAGTATGATTAGTCAGTTTTATTTTCCTTCTGCTTGATTAATTTTACATGCTCCATATAGAATTTTTCCTAAATTTCAGTGGTCATACTGTTACTATCTTAGTATTTTCAAAAATCACATTTGGAAAATTAATAACAATTTTACTTGGAATTAATTTTCCCTTATTAAAATACTAACAATTTTAGGGAGGGAATGATTAAGTATAACTTGAGTGCACTTTACATTTTTTTCAAACAAAAATATTTTCTTCACCCTGACATTCCTTCTGCTCATGCAAATTGGATTTAAATTAAATCCATTTCTAGGAAGTCGTACTTGAAAGGCTGAAGTCATGACCAAGTGAAATAGTAACATGTAAGATGGAAAAATAAGAGAAAGTAGCTATTTTATTTTATAGCATATAATAGTATCATTAGACTGAAGGCAAGGGATGTAGATGAGGGAAATTAATTTGAGAAGTGAATAGCTGCTTAAGAAGCTGGTGTCAGAGAATGAGATTTGGATTTTGGTACTAGAACTTAAAATACAGGAATGACATATTCTGGGACTATGGTAGAGTATATCCAACAAAGGTTGGTAAAAATGTATTTGCCCCATGTCTTGCAGATCTAATCCATGTAGTTTTAAACTAAAAGGACGCAGGCAGGGAAAAATTGCTATGCATGCTTCCCAAGCTATACATCATGGAGAGTAGCTACAATGAAGGCACATTAATATTGGTTGAGACACCCAGTATTCCACAGGAGACAGAATATAAGAAAGTAGACAGTAGTCAAAGCCACAACCTCAGATGTCTATACACAAATGCCAAAAATTTAGAAAATAAGCAAGAGAAATCAACAGTACTAATTGAAGGGGGCAACTTTGGTCTCAACAGTATCATTGAGATTTGATGGCATGAAACTCAGGACTAGAAGGAAGCATGAAGCCAGTACAAGGTTTATGAACTGACCTGAAGATAACAGGATCTCATCCCATTGCCATTAGAGCAATAATAGAGATCAAAGCCAGATAGTCCTTAATAGGTTAGTACTTAGAGATACAAGACCAGGAGGCATTTACCTCAAAGCACTCAGAGTTAACAGTAGGGACAAGATCAGTTAAATGGCTAGGTGTGTACAGGAAGTGGTCTTACAGGAGGCCTATGACATGAGGCCTCTGATATACAGTTAGGGACTTTCAGGACAGTGGATGGAACCAGCTCCCAACTAGGGACTTTGCAATGTAAAAGAAACAGAAATAGACCTAGGCAAGCAACCACATTGGGCTATGATGAGATGGAGTCATGAGTACAGAATTAAGGCAGAGAGGTTAGGTCTTAATCTGAGAAAATCTACCTAGAAGTACAATGGCAATGATATCTATTCTACAGAGGGGACATGACTAAATAAGAACTGCCCAGACTACATAAGAATGGGGGAGATGGGAGAGCCTGGCCCTGGCCTGAGTCAACAGAAAAAAGCTCCTAAAATAACAAATAAAGTCCATGTTTTGAGAAGCCTTAGAGATAAACTCTAAATAAGAGAGCAACTCCACAAGTGCAAAAAGAGCTTCAGGAAGAAAAAAAAATGACTTGGTCACAAAGATTGTGAATGTAACTTGAAAAATGAAATTAAAACTCTTAAAGAAAAAATAATGGATGAAGAATAAGTAGCTTAAAATAGAAGGCAGGAAACTTTTCAACATAGTGGACTCTAAAAATAGAGAATACATCTAACAGAACTGATTCCATGAGATAAGAAATACTACAGCAATCAAAAGACTAAAAAAAAAAATAAAGAATGGGTAAAGTATTCAAAATTTCAAAAAAACTTATGGAAAGGAAAGAAGATTAAGGTGAAATAATTCAAGAATTATAAGATTCCCAAAAAATTATGACCCCCCAAACCCCCAAATTTTAAAAAAAAATCTATCTTATTTAAAGGAATTTTAAAATAAAACTATTAAGATCTTTCAGAACACGTTGGAGGGGAAGAATTCACCTCCTGGAAGAAATCTCAAATAGAAAACATCCAGAAACATAAAATTAAAATCCAGAGCTTCCAGATCAAAGAAAAAACACTGCAAGCAGTTATACACAAAGGCTTAAATACAAAAAGAAAATCATATAAGACTACATTGTTACAACTGTACAAAAGAGAAAATCTTGGACTATTGAAGTAGCTAAGTGGTGAAGTAGAGAGAATGTTAGAGTCACACTCAAGAAGACCTCGATTTAAATGTGGACTCAGACACTAGTTGTTTGATTACAGACAAGCCACTCTCTCTAAGTCTCATTTTTGTCATATGTAACATAGTTATAATAATAATACCTACCTCATAAGATTGTATCAAATGCAGTCACACATACATATGTGCATACCTTCACATATATATATGTGTGTGTGTGTGTGTGTGTGTGTGTATATGTATATATATGTATATATATACATATATATATATATATATGTATGTATGTATTACCTTTCATGAAAAGTGCTTTATAAATCCTAGGAGATTACATTTTAAAAGGAGAAAGAAATAAAGGAAGAGAAAGGAAGTGAAAGAGGTGGAAGGAAGGGGAAAAAACAGAAAGAAAAGAGGCCTAAAGCAATTAATAACTTACCCTGCAAAACTGAATGCAATCCTTCGAAGAAAAATTACATCAAATGGACTACAGGTTTTTCAAGTATTCCTTAAAAAATTCTTAGTAGAATTTTTAATACATAAACACAGGATATAAGGGAAATTTAGAAATTTAAATACATTTGCATAACTACAAGGGGACAAATGATGATATGTTGCTTATGTTGTAATAAACGGCAAGAGGTAAGTGTTCATTCAGAATCCCATGGTCTTCAGGGATCACAGAGGGAGCAAAGAAAAATATGAAGTGAAGTGATTTTTCCCCATTTTCTTGATTTTAAGGGGGAAAAGAAAAGCAAGAAAAAACAGAACACACTAGGGCAGAAATGAGGAAGAAGAGAAAAGAACTTACTATTTATCATAATTGGGCTATGTAAGAAGATTGTACAAACATGGAGGAATGGACAGAGAAAGAGATATGCCATGAGGTTCACTTTTAGTTAATCATGTGAAGGAAGACAGATCACAGAGAGAGAGACAGAGACAGAGAGAGAGAGAGAGAGAGAGAGAGAGAGAGAGAGAGAGTGAAAAATGCATTAAATTCAATAGGGAAATGTGCAGAAAGGGAAGAAAACCAGGCATTTGAAAGAGAAGGGAGATTTAGAGACAATAGTCACAAGCACATCAAAATTCACCTTTAGAGGTTAGACCACAAAAGAGAGTTAAAAGGGGAGTCAGAAAGTATAATTTGCGTGGTTGAAAACTGCAAAACGTATGGCAAAGATGGGGTCAAATTATTTTGACTATAGATTAATCATGTAAATCACAAGTCTTCTTTATAATCTTTTGCATTGTAAATAAGAAAGATCAGAGCAAAATGGGGCATAAATGTATATAAGGGGGTATGATGGAAGTAAAATACAATTAACAGTTAACAAGTGGAACAAATTTGCCCATAAAATGGAAAAGGGTAATGGAATTAATTAGAAAGTAAAATCCAGCAGTTTATTGTTTGCAAGAAAAAAAAAAAACTTAAAACTGACAGATTTACATGAAGCTAGAATAACAAGTTGAAGCAGAAACTCACGCCTCAGTTAAGTGTAAAAAAGCAGGGAAAACAATTATGAGGGTACAAAAGACAACATTAAAACTAGACACATTCACAACAGATTAGCAAGGAAACTTCAAGATGCTCAAAAGTCTGGATAGATGAGATGTTATAAATATATATATATATATATATGCACATATGCATATGCATACATATATGTATGCATGTATATGGGGGGGAGTACACACACACACACCAAAGGTCATATCATTTATGTACTTTTTTTTAAAGAAATACAATGAGAAATAGAGAACAAAACTTTGTTTGGGGCCTCTATGTGTCCCCTTCAGTCCTAGAAAACTCAAACATAAAGGTAAGAATAAAACTTAGTGACTCAACAGAACTTTTGAAAACTCAAATGTTATATCTCTGTAGATTGCCAAAAGATAAATAAATTAAATATATTTATATATCAACTTAGCCTGATACATTTACAAAAATTGACCATTTTCTATGACAATTTCAAAAACAAGTTCAGAAAAGCAAAGATATTAAACATGTCCTTTAGTGATCACAACACAATGAAATTATAATTAATAAAGAGCTTTTGAAGAAATAGTTAAAACTTAAATGAAAATTAAATAATACAATCCTGATGAAGAGGTATATCAAGAAATAAATCATAGAAATAATAGCTAATCTCCGCAAAATAAAGGACAATGAGGAGACTATATACAAAAATTCTTGTTATAGAGCCAAAGCAGCTCTTCTTGGATTCTTTAAAAATCTGAACATTTCATTAATAGAACAAATAAGAAGAAGATCACTGAATTGGGCATGCTACTTTTTTAAAAAAAATTTTATTTATTTTTAATTTATGAAATTGAGCAAGCATTTATATAACATAGCATAATAAAAAATAAAATGATTGCTCATGAAACTGCAGATTGATTATGTATAACTCATTATCCCTTTTAAATATACACTAAAATTATTATGTAAATTTCTTTTTTCCCTCTTCCCCACACTAAAGATGGCTACCATTAGAAACAAATATGTATGTGTGTGTACACAAATATACATATATATATATATATATATATATATCATGTGTATGTGTGTGTATAAAATCATTCTATGCATGCTTCTGTTTATGAGTTATTTCTCTGTATGCAGAGACTATTTTCCTTCATATGTCCTTCATAGTTAATTTGGGTACTTATAGTAGTCAAAATGACTCATTTACAAAAAGTTGTTCCTAAGACAATATTGCTGCTATGTATACAATATTTCCTTTGTTCTGCTTATTTTCTTCTTCATTATTTCATGCAAGTCTATCCATGTTTTTCTAAGATCATTGAATTCATCATTTCTTATACCACAGTAGTATTCCATCACAATCACATACCATAACTTGTTCACTCATTTCCCAATTGATGAACATCCCTGCAATTTCCACTTCTTTGTCACCACAAAGAGGGCTGCTATAAATATTTTAGAACATGTAAATTTGTTTTCTTTTTTCCTTAATCATCTTTGGAAATAGACCTAGTAGTGGTATTGCTGGAACAAAGGGTATAGACAGTTTAATAACTCTTTGAGCATAATTCCAGATTGCTCTCCAAAATCAGTTCACAATTCCACTAACAATGAATTAGTGTCCCAATTTTTCCACATTCCCTCCAACGTTTGTCACTTTCCTCTTCAATCACTTCAGCCAATCTAATGGGAGTAAAATGACATAAAAACATGAAAAGAAACAAATGAAAAACTTAAACTTAAAAAAGGAAACTATGAAAATAAAAGTTTTAAAAGTTGAGAAATCTTATTGATTGATTTAAAAAATAAACCCATAAGCTGTTTTAAAAATCTAATAAAATATACAAATTGCTAGCTTATTGAATTAAAAATGAGGGAAATGCCATGAGACCTTTGCAACAAGATTATAGGTAAAGTAAAGAATACACATTCCATCACTTTTTAAACATTTTTTTCTAGAAATACTAGCTATGTCAATAAAACAATAAAAAGAAATTGAAGGAATAAGCTTAGTCAAAAAAGAACAATCATCACTTTTTTCAAATGATATGATAAACACTTTGCATAGTGAACCCTAGAGATTCAACTAAAATTAATTGAAATAATCAATAACTTTAGTATAGTAGCAGATAGAAAATAAATGTACAAAATATTCATTCTTTCTATGCATTACCAACAATACCTAGCCAAGAGAGATAGCAATGTGGATTGCATGCCAAATAACTACAGAATATATAATGTATGTGAGGGTCCACTTAGTAAATAACATACATGAAGTATATAAATACAAAAAAAAACATTTTTTACTAAAAAAAGGGAAGATTTAAATAATTAGAGAAAATAATTGCATGTGGCTATCAATGACAAATATGATACAATGATGCTACTACCTAAATCAATCTACAGATTTGATTCCATACCAATCTGATTACGAAAATGTTACTTTATAAAAATAAGTAAAATATTAAAACTCACCTTAAATAACAAAGGCAATTAGGTTCAAGGGAAATAATGGAGGGAGGACTGCGAAGAAAGATTACTTAGCAGTATCAAATTTCAAGTTATAATATAAAGCAGTAATCATCAAAGTTTAAAATAGAAAAATTGGTCAGTAGAACAAATTAGTTACATTAGACCTAGAAACAATGGAACATAATACCATAGTGTTCAATAAGATCAAAGACACCAGATACTGAGATAAGGACTCCCTTTTTATTCAAGAAAAAATTACTGGGGAAAAATATGAAAGCAATCTAGGACAAATTAGGATTAGACCAATATGTATGACACTATATGCTATAATAAGTTCCAAATGAATATGCTTTAGATAGAAAAAGATCATATTATTAACAATTTAAAGAAGAGAATCAGACTTTTACAGCTATGGAGACAATTTTGTCAAACAAGAAATAGAAGTGATCATAAAGAGAAAATAAACAATTTTGATTAAATAAAAATGAACAGGTTTTACACAAATAAAACCAATGTGGTTAAGATTAGGAGGGAAACAGTTAAATGGAGAAAATATCTTTGCAATAATTTCCTCTGATAAAGGTTTGAGGCATAAAGAGAAGACATACAGGAAATTGATATAAATGTGAATCGACATGTGAAAACAGGAGTTGTTATTTGTCAAGTGATAAATAATGTGCAAGAACAGGCTTTTTCCAAAAACAAAGATATCCAAGCTATTATCAACCATATGGGAAAATCTTTCAACTCAGTAATAATAAGAGAAATATCAATTAAAACAACTTTGAGGTTCAACTTTACACCAACAGACTAGTACCTACAATAAAACAGAAAAATGACAATTGTTGGAGTGGCTGTGGGAATATTAATGCATGGATGATGGAGCTCTGAGTTGATCCAACTCTTCTGGAGAGCAATTTGGAACTATGCCCACTAAGTCATGAAACTGTAAACATACAGTGACTCTGTGATAACATTGCTAAGGATATAACTCCAAAGAGATCAAAGGTAAAGTACCAATATATGCAATATTTATGCTAGCACTTTTTATTATAGCAAAAAAACAGTACCCGTCAATTGGGGAATGTTTGAACAAATTATAGTATATGGAAATTGAGTCTTTGTAAAGCTTTGGAGGTCTTCAATCCAACTACCACTCACACTGATGAGTCAAGTCTCCTAGGACAAGGTTAGCTCTCCCACATACACACCCCAGAAACACTTACAGTTCTAGAAGTATCTGCAAGGAGCAGTGGGGATATCTTTCTCAAATGCTACTGGCTCAACTCTCTATTCCAGTGTGTCACCCTCCCCCACCTATATTTGACTATCAGTGACTAATGTCCCAGTAGGATTTAAAAATTAACGCTTAAAAGGGATGTTTGCTGAGAAGATGTAGAAAAAAACAGATGTATACACATTTTCCTCCCAACATGCCAGAACACTAGGAAAATCAGTTTAACTGCATATAGCAACTCTAGTAGTTTCTACAAAGCATTTATTCCATTAAGTTGACTTCCAAATGTGGTGTGGTCACTGTATGAGTCTACATCTCAACTACCACTGGGTTGAGTTAAACAACTCATTCTTCAAGGTCTCTTCTACTGTGCTACCTATCGTTATCTTCTATTAAATTCAGACATAGACTTCAGTGTCTAGATTTTTGCCTTTCACTATGCCAACCTTTTTAAACTCATAAGGTCATATCCATTTCTAATATTCCATCTAAAACTGAAGAAAAAATACAAAGAGACAAAGGACAGAGGCCACATGATATGTCATGGGATACATCTTGGCTTTAGAGAGAAAATAGGTAGCTGGCAGCAGTGCCCCTGCTAATGCTGCTACTATCAGCTCTGCCAATAGAAGCAGAGCCATGTACTTAGCTCCATGCCAGCTCCCAGTAAGAGAAGATCCTTTCCCTCACCCTCTAAAGGGCATGAAAGTAATGGATTCAGGGGAAAAAAAGGAAGACTTATATAGAACTGATATAGAATGAAGTGAGCAGAACCAGTATTATTTATACAATAATGACAGTGATATAAAAAGGACAGCTAAAAGACTCAAAACCTCATCAATTCAATGCTGAATTATAACACAGATCCCTGAGGTACTTCACTGGAAGCCTTTTGCTCTTTTGGCATTGTACTATTAACAACTGGAGCAGCAACAATAACAACACTTATAAATGTTCTATCTATTTGAAAGCACTTACTATTATTTTATTTCAAGGTGATACAGAATGATTAACTGAACCTTATACACACACACACACACACACACACACACACACACATAAATGCATACACATACATTTTAATATCCATTAGGTCACCAAAAGTTGTCCAAATAAATCAACTACTTTAGAAGTCATATGCTATAGAAATACAACAAAAATTTAGATTAGCTAGGTGAAACATAGCCCTTATTTTATTAACAAATGACAAAATATATCTCCCTTATGCTTGGAAAGTCATGGTCTCTTCCCCTTTTGAGGTTGAGGTGGGAAAAGCTGAAGAAGAAAATGAGGAAACATCACATTAATTTCCCATTCGTTACTTAGTGTTCCCAACATATCTTAGCAAAAACTACTGAATCCTTGATTTAAATGGTTATGAAGCCTGTACATTTGATATTGTTTGACTCTTAAAAGCTTTTGTGTCTTTTAGTGTGGAGGGGGAAGAACAGCTATACATTGTTGCTTGTTAATATGTGCATTGATATATAATTTGTGCTTGTACTGTCAGTACAGAAAATTAGTGACACACTGTTTAATACACTATTTAGATTTTTTAAAATAAAGACAATGTCCATTGTCTCAGTTTATACTTCTCATGTTTATACACTTATGGGAACAGAACATAGGTGGGAATTCCATGGGAATTCAATACTTTCTTTAAATCGTTTAGGCTTCCCAAGAGTTTCTCCACTTTTATATTTATTCATCCCAGAGAGATTTCAATCTCCTGCTACCACCAGAGCATGTTCTCTGTGTGAAGACAGCTTCACAGATTTTTAAGGACAAAGAATAACACTTTTTCAGTGAACACATATCCCTTCAAGTTCTCCAGTTATCCAATCTAAATCCCTTAGGTAATACCAGAACTACCTGAGGTCTTCTCAGCATTCTCATGGTGCTATAAGGAGGTGCCTTGAAATAGTTAAATTCTTAGTTTCTTTTTGTTTACATTAATTTTCTTATACATTTGTTTTTAGGCAATTGGAGTTAAGTGACTTGCCCAGGGTCACACATCTAGTAAGTGGCAAGTGTTTGGTCTGAGGCTGGATTTGAACTCATGTCCTCTGGACTTCAGGGCCAGTGCTCTATCCACTGCTCCACCTAGCTGCCCCCTTAGTTTCTTTTTGGATAGAAGAACTCATTGTGTTCATAATGGTCAAAAGTCACCACAAACGTCCATGATTAAACCGTTTTAACTATCTGTTCTTAAAACCTTTTATTTTCATCAAAAGTGTTTTTTTTAATGATTTGTCTAGGTAGCATATTATGTAACCTAGAAATTAGAGCTGAAAAATTTCTCTTTAAGCAATTTATTCCTGATGCTGCTGATGCATCTAAGAACCATGCTTAGGGAACTAAGGGAGAGCTCTCTAAACTGTTACCATGATTATATTTCAATTTAAATTTATATATATATATATTATATATATATATATATTATATATATATATTAGCTACAGTTATAATTAGAAAAATGAATGATTGGAATCTCAACCCTTCCAACTCCAAAACTTCTGCCCCAGGGTTCCCAAAGATTGGTAAATCTAATTGGTAAATAACTCAAATGACCCATCATATCTAGTCTGACCTCAGTTATGTCTCACTGTACTCCCCAGTCATGTTCTCACCAGCCGCTTTGCCACACAGAATAGAGACTATGCCCTAGAAGACCTTTGTCCCTTCCCTTGTTTTTCAGTTCTGGAATCATAATCAAAGCAATATTACCATTACTAATGGAAAAGGTATGTCAAGCCACTCCCTGAAGGCCCCATTCAACATCCCTATAACTTATCAATCCAAAATACCAGTCACTCATAAATTTTTTTTCCTCTATTAGATTATTAGAATATAAGCTCCTTGAGGGGTAAGACCTATCTTCGCCTTTTAATTTGCATCCCTAGTGCTTATCTTTCTTTTGACATATAGTAAGTAAATGATCTTTTGGTCATGAGACCCTTTACCCAAACTACTACAGGTTCTGCCCTGTCACTGTAGCTTCCAGTCAGATCCCATTTTGTTCCCTGTAGAGCTTGGAGGGACTCGTGTTCAGAGTTTAGAAGAATTCAGACCTCACCGAGGATCAGTTCAGCTGCATTATGGAGTCATAGTCCTTGTAGCAGATCTGGAAACCCAAATATATTTGCAATGTTTCATTTGTGAGGAAACATATTCTCTCATCCAAATGATTTGCAAAAGAACTTCTGGAATACATGTTCAAAAGTTCAAGACTAAGTGAACTTTCCTGTATAATGCCCAGGTTTTCATTAAAAAGTTTTATTATACTAAAAATAGGAAAAGTATACTAAGGGATTTGGTATTAAGAAAGCATTTGGTAAACCATAATAAAGTGCCATATAAATGTGAGCTATTATAATTACTGTGTGTGCCCTGCAGCTGTGCAGGAACTGGAGATTCAGCCAGGGCCTCAAAAGCCATGGGCAAAAAGAACAAAAAACAGTGAGGTTAGCTAGGAATTCTTGCAGATTTTACAGTGTCAGGTGCTTAGCCATTGACGCATCTCCATGCATTGACATCTGGACTTGTCAATGGTAATGACATGCAACCTCTTTCTATCACACCCATCTCATAGTTTGTAAAAGATCTGGTTTATTTTTCAAACCTTTTTCTTCAGGAAATTAGTAGTCTTGATTAAAACCCAAGTGGTGGGTAATATTTCTAAACTGTTGAATTAGACAGTTATTCAAATTTCTTGGGAGAAATGATTATTTCTCTCCTATATTAATAGCCAATTATTGATTTAGGACTAAGGATTTTTCTCTTCCTTTTCCTCACTAAAAAAATCAGCCCCTGTAGGTTATTCAGTCAGTCTTTGAAGGACAGGTCTGATAAAGAGATGAAATCTTGGGCAGATGCACTCCACTAGGAAAACTCAGATTTGTTCAAAAGGTAAATAAATTTTAATTTAGCTGAATTGATGGATTACAGCCAATTGCATTTTACTTAGACAGATCTGGGTAGAAGCAGATTCCCCCTTTTGTCTATATTACCCTAGATAGGGTGATATGGGTATAGAGAAGTCTCTTTGACCAATACTAAGTGGTCAAAACCATGTCCCCCAGACCTTGTTTGGCATAAGCTCACCTCTCATTGTAGTATTCTTTCTCTCATTAATTCTTAACCAGTCATGGTTGATATCTATCCACTGGAACATTCATTCTTCCAAGGATGTAAAAGCACTAAGTGGGTTCCATGAAGGATCTTTGGCATTTGAGAGTGGCACCGACCTCTTTTATTGTATGCTATTAATTACCCAGAAACTATGTTTCTCTGACTTTTTATACATCACATTCTCTGTCTCAGGTGAGATAGTGCTCCTTTAAGATACAGACACAGTTTTACTGAAAAGAAGGGGCAGAAACAAGGACAGGTCTGAGAAGGCCTAAAAGAAAGAATCTCTCAGAGAAAAAAGTACTTACGAAATGAAGATGACTGAAGTGTTTTTTTTTCTCAGCAGTTAAGTTACATGTGACTATTATGAGAACTTTAAGGTGATAGTTGGGAAATACTTAAAAAAAATAAAACTTTTTTGGTAACTATGGGACAATTGTATATTGCCTATTAATGGCACATCCAACAGAAGTGTGATTTTTTTGTGTGTGTGTCTATTCCTAAGAGAGAGGTTGCTCACTTTATATGAGGACAATGTTTTGAAATAAAAGCCAATCAAAAACCAAAGAAACAAAATAGAAACAGAAGCATAAAAGACAGAAGCCAAGAAAGGAGAGGAAGGAGAAAGAGAAGAGAAAGGAGAAAAGCAAGTTCATGTGAGCCCCGCTGATTAGAGGGCTGAGAACAAAGATGACTGCTTACTGCTTAAAAAGAGATGAGCTCAGCTGGGTACAGATGACCATATGACTCATAGAGAAACAGTTAAATTGTCATTTGAAAGGAGAGTTTAGACCCTCTGCTACCCCCTTGGAGAATTTCTTGAATGAAGACAGGCTTTTATTCTACTAGGAGTTGAGCTAATTGGAGGAAAAGATTAGGTACTCAGAGTAGTTTGGCGGAAGAAGAATCCTCTGATGCTTAACAGAGCTACTGTGGAAAGAGGAAGCTTATCTATTTTGCCCTTTACTACCACCTATGGCTTGAGAAGGGAAACTCCTTAGAGCCCAGACAAGAGAGAAGAATAGCTCTATGGATCCAAGCTTCAGAGAAACTGCTTTTGCTAAAAGAATGTAATACTGTCTTAAAGTCCAGTCAAAGATCAGTTCAAATGGAGCAGCCAAAAGAGAAGCATCTTGATCCAGCAGGTGACTTTTGCTGTAGACCATTCCAAAGGAGACCAAGCACATCCAAGGCCTTCAGTCCAGAGTTATCCTAGGCACATCTCATGTGCCTCCCTACTAGATTTCTGTGAGTTTGTACCCACTCTTCCCCATAAATAATGGGTAGGATGGAAGAATATTACCTTGGTTTATGGCTAGAATTGTTCTGTTATTATTTTGACTTTGAATTCTGTTTAGAAAATGTTTCATTATTAAAAACTAATGGTACCATTTTTGCTGATTTAAGTGAGAACCTCCTTCACTGGGCCTCAAGGGCTACAGTTGTAAGCAGTGGACATTTAGTTTAGGTTTACATTCTGTACTCTAAGAGTGCATTTGTAGCAGTGAAGACATCCTTGTGTGGGAACTTTCTGACCTGCCAGTAGTTTGTAGTTTGAAGTAAATAATGCAGTTTGTAGTTTGAGGTAAGTAAGCCAGCCTAGTGGGAAAAAAGATTTGGGAGGTTGGGTGCCCAAGTATCATGTTCATTCTTCATATTCTTCACAGATGAAGAAACTGAGGTCTATGGAAGTTAAATGACTTGCTCAAAGTCATATAAGTAGCAAGTATTGGAGGTGAGATTTCAATGGATGTCCTCTGACTCAAGAGCCAGGCATCCTTGCATTATCCAATGGTATTAAATTAAATTAATTAAATTAAATTAATTAAAATAAAGGCAATCTAGTGCCTTATTGTGGAGGGCTTTAAATGCCAATCTAAGGACTTTATGCAATAAGCAGTAGCCTACAATTTAAGACCATTGCTTCATAGACTAGGTTTTTTCCAAGGCACTAACATCAACATTATTTCAATCTAATTCAGTCAGTCAATAAATAACCAACAAACATGTATTAAGTGCTTATTGTGTGCTAGGCACTTAACTAAGCACTAAGGATACAAAAGCAAAAAAAAAAGGCAGTGCCTACTCTCAAGGAGCTCACAGTCTAATAGCAGATATAACTTATGTACCCACAAACTATACACATGATAAATTGGAAATAATCAGTGGAAGGAAGGTCCTAGAATTAAGGAGGGTTGGTAAAGCCTTCCTGAAAGATATGGAATTTTAGCTGGGACTTCAAGGAATCTGGAAAAGCCAGGAGGCAGAGATGAGGAGGAAGAACATTCCAGGTATAGAGGGGCCACCAGTGAAAATGCCCAGAGTCAGGATATGGAGTTTCAACAGCAAGGAGAACAGTGTCACTGGGCCTCAGAGTACTTATTGGAATATAAAGTGCTAGAAGACTAGAAGGGGATGGGGAGAGGTCATGAAGGGCAAGTGTTTATTAAGATCTTAATTAAGAAGAATTAAGAAGAGGTGGCAAGAATACACAAAAGAACCATAAAAGAAAGACCTTAACATCACCAATAACCATGATGGTGTGCTTATTGATCTAGAGCCAGAAATCCTGGAGAATGAAGTCAAGTGGGCCTTAGGAAACATTGCTAACAATAAGGCTAGTGGAGGTAATGGAATTCCAGTTGAGCTATTCAAAATCCTAAAAGATGATGCTAAAGTGTTGCACTCAATATGCCAGCAAATTTGGAAAATACAACTGTGGCCTTTGGATTGGAAAAGATCAGTTTATGTCCCAGTCCTAAAGAAGAGCAATAGCAAATAATATTCAAATTACCAATTTCTCTCATTTTATATGCCAGCAAGATTATGCTTAAGATTCTCTAAGGTAGGCTTCAGCAATAAGTGAATGGAGAATTACCAAAAGAGCAGGCTGGTTTTCAAAGAATCAGAGGAACTAGAGACCAAATTGTCAGCATTCACTGGATTATGGAGAAAGCAAGGGAATTCCAGAAGGGAAAAAAACATATACTTCTGCTTCATTGACTACAGTAAAGCCTTTGTGGCAAGCCTTCAAAGAGATGAAAGTACCAAAGTACCTTATTTGTCTCCTAAGGAACTTGTATGTGGGTCAAAAAGCAACAGAACTGAACGTGGAACAGATGATTCCTTTAAGATTGGAAAAAGAATATGACAAGACTATATATTGTCCCTTTCTTTCTTTAACCTACATGCAGAGCACATCGTGCAAAATGCCAGTCTGGATGTATCAAAAGCCAGAGTTAAGGTTGTCAGGAGAATATAAAAAATCTTACATATGTAGACAACACCACTCTGATGACAGAAAGCGAAGAGGAATTAAGAAGCCTCTTGGTGAGGGTGAAAGAGGAGAGTATAAAACCTTGCTTTAAGCTAAAAAAAATCTTGGCAACTAATCTTATTGCTTTATGGCAAATAGAGGTAGAAGAAATGGAAGCTGTGTCACATTTTATATTCTTGAGCTTAAAGATCACTGGATACAGCAACTGCAGCAGTAAAATTAAAAGACACACCTTGGAAGGAAAGCTGCATATGATAAATCTGAACAGTATACTAAAAAGCAGAGACATCACCTTGCCAACAAAGGTCCCTATATTGAAAGCTATAATTTTTCCAATAGTCATGTATGGCTGTGAGAGTTGGTCTATAGGGAAAGCTGACTGCTAGAAAATTGACACTTTCAAATCGTGGTGCTTTTGAAGACTTTTGAGAGCCCCTTGGAAAGTAAGGGTATCAAATCAGTCAGTACTTAAAGAAATTAATTAAGGTTATTCACTGAAAGATCAAATACTGAAGCTTAAATACTTTGGCCACATAATGAGAAGATGGGACTCACTGAAAATGACTTTGATATTGGGAAAGATTGAAAGCAAAAGGAAAGGAGGAAGGCAGAAGATGAGATAGAAATGATGAATATGAACTTGGACAGACTTCAAGCGATAATGGATGATAGGAGGCTCTGGCATGCTATGGCCCATGGTGTCATGAAGAGTCAGACATACTGAATGACTTAACAACAACAATAATTATAATTGTACAAACTACTGTGTAGTGTCGTGTTCAAATAAAATAATGTGTAGGAAGAGAATTATAACATCAAAATCACTGTATAATTGTAAGCTACTATTATATGATTTCTATAATTTAGAAGAAAAAATGAACTATTGAAATTTTTGAAATTTGAAACCTAGAAGCCCATCCTTCCTTCAGGAAAAAAAAATAATGAAAAGAATGCATTTGGTACTCTTTATCTTTCTTCTTTCTTTCTCTTCTGGCTCCTCATTCTAAGAATTTACTTGCCAAATATTAAAGCTATCTTAATCCATTAAATAAGATTCTAGGA
Source organism: Phascolarctos cinereus (assembly GCF_003287225.1). NCBI lineage: Eukaryota > Metazoa > Chordata > Mammalia > Diprotodontia > Phascolarctidae > Phascolarctos > Phascolarctos cinereus. The sequence continues at coordinate 193,684,933 of NW_027555958.1, read as the reverse complement.
ACCCAATGCCCATAGACTATGTGTCAAAACAAATGTTCTGCTATACTTTATGGGTAGCAAATGTACATCTAATAAGAAATGACAGTGCTGTAACTGTAAGCAGTTGAATTAAAAGGGGGAACTAGCATACACAAAAAAATGGCATACTCAATAATATTTATTTCATTCTATATACACAGCATATGGATGGTAATGAGGACACCACAGCCTACCTACAATGAGTCACTGCCTTGAAGGCATCCCTTTGAAGGCATGGCCTTTTGAAGCTCACAGGGTCACCAAGAGTCATTTAAATGTCCACCATGGAATGAGCATTTCCTTAAGATAAGGAAAGAATAAATACAAAGAGAGGGAAATAGACTCATAACCAAATGAAAGTTGGATGGGAGATAGGACAGGCATTCCCTCCTCTATTTTACCCTCAGACATATCCCTAAGTAATCCTCATGCTTCATAGACAGCAGGGAAAAGAACTTCAAAAGTCCAGGGGTTTTTTTAGCTGTATAATTACAATTTTGGAGTTATTAACAGAAAGGAGAATAAAGATTTTGACACCATTATGAAAAATGAGAAAGGCAATGTGACATAGTTGATAAATGTCTGGGTTTAGAGTCAAAGAAGACCTGGGTTGAGTCTTGCTTCTGACACTATTTAAGGATAATGCCTTCTTAGCACCTTCAAGCATCTTCTCAGTGCCCCAGGAATGTCCTCAAGACTAAAAGTTGTAGAGGATCAGTGAAATAGAGGGAGTTTCCCAAATCAATGACATCACCATTCTGGATTCTCTAGCCCTACAGCCCCTGTAAAAAGGCAATTAAAGAAAATTTCAGACAGTCTTGACCTTCTACCTCTGATATTAGTAATAAATGACAGAAACATAAGAAGTTAACTACAAACTGTATGATTTGATTTTATTTGAGGTCCTTTGTTTATTCCTTGCTCCTGCTACTAAGATTATTCCATCACCTCTTTAAAATTCCAAGAGCATCGCAGTGCATGTTTACAGTGAGTTACTGCATGATTTCATTTGCCTAATCTGACTCTTCTCTTCATCACCTCATATTCCAAGGTTGTTAGCACACAAGAGAATAACTCCAATTCAACTGTGATAATCAAAACCTTTTTTCCACTTGCCTCACTTCAATTTCTGCCCAATTGTCTAACTAATTATCTTGGTATATCAATCAAGATGAACAATCTAAGACCTAGTCCTTTAATTAATAATAAAAATGTTACTATATGTTAGACTGAAAGGAGGAAGAAAGGAAAAGAATTAAAAAAGTACCCAAAATTCATACCACATTAACAAAATATAGTACCCATCACCCCACAGCAGATAGAGAAAGAAACTCATCTTTCAACAAAATGAAGAAAGAATACTGATAGCTGTTCTGACTGTATCACGAATGGGATAAATGGGAGCAACTAGGTGGCACAGTGCATAGAATTTGAGATAAAAGTAAGCAAGACCTGAATTTAAGTTTTGCTTGAGATACTGGTCCTGTGATTCTAAGCAACTCATTTAGCTTTTCTCAGCCTCAGTTTCCACAACTCTAACCTCATTTGTAGAGTTGCTGTGAGGATCAAGAGATAACATGTTTAAAATGCTTTACAAACCTCAAAGAGCTGTTATCATTATTATTTAGTTGTGGTAGCAGTAACAGTAGTAGTAGTAGTAGTAGTAGTAGCAGCAACAGTAGTAGTAATAGAAGAAATATTTCCTGGACAGATAGAACCTTACAGAGCAATATTTAAAGCTGATAATAGATAAATAACATTGAACCTATTGAATATAACAGTTTATCCTTGGGTGTAGTATATGAAACATTTAAAATATAATCATGGAATAAGAAGACTCTCCATGGATGATATACATGAACTCATATGACAATATGACTACAAACAAGTGTTGATAAAATAGCTGATTTGCTTACAAAGTACAAAGGCCCATAAAAATAATGCAAAATGCAGTCATTGCTACCAGAAATTCCAGAAAGTTTATTTTCAAGGATCCTAGACTTATCACTCCAAGCAGCCTTTACAAAGAAAACACATCTCTGAATATTGTGCAAATTTAGCACAAATTTAGCAGCTACCTAGAAAGCTACAATGAAATAGTCAGAATTATGCACTAGAAACTAGGTATTTTTCATATAATAACATAAAAATATGAAGTCCCAGAAATCCTTGGGAATGCAACAAAAGATCTATTAGAATCAGAGTATCATTACTGATAAAAGCTACTTTCAATAAGCCAGATATAACATTGACCAACAAAATTTAAGAAGTTTTTAATAATGCTATCCCAAGAAATATAAAATATAAATGATATGGAATGAAAAGGTCTCAGAATATAAAGCCTGATCAGAAGGAGTAAAAGCAGTGTGGGGTTGGGAAAATGTATATATCGTCTATATCATTTTGTCTACCATTGAATTTGGGTTGATCAGAATTTGCTTTCATTGAGTCTACAAAAGATGAAATAAGCTTGCATACCTACACTTTCCTTTAATTACCTCCCCAAAAGGGGAAGTAGAGCCAAGATGGCAGAGTAAAAGTAGTAACTTGCTTGAGCTCTCCCCTCAAGCCTCTCCAAACACTTGTAAACAAATGGCTCTAAAAGAATTCTAGAGCAGCAGAACCCACAAAAAGATACAGTGAAACAAATTTTGCAGTCCAAAACACCCTGGATGGTTGATGGGAAAGGTCGTTGTACCAGGATAGGAGAGGAATGCAGTTCAGCATGGGCCATGTAGGCAAAGACTGGGCCTCAGTGAACCTGAAGCAGGCCTCAGTGCGCTGAATCACTGGCAGTTGTAGTGGTTTCCAGACTTCTCAACCCAAAAATACCAAAGACAACTTAGAGGGTCAGTAGGAAAAGTCTGTTGAACCTGGATGACAGAGGAGCATGGTTCAGCCCCAGTCACTGCAGTTGCTTCCAGAGCTCTTGGCCCACAGATGGTGAGGGATCAAGCAGCTAATCAGAGGGGAATGAATGAATCTTACTCTCATCAGATACGGCTTAAGGAATTGGGTATGGAAATCTATCTTACCCTACAGCAAAATAGGAGTGAAGGGGATAAGAGAAGAGGGGATGATAGAAGAAAGGGCAGATTGGGGGAGGGGGTAATCAGAAGCAAACACTTCTGAGAAGGGACAGAGTAGAAGGAGAGAATAGAATAAATGGGGGGTGGGATAGCATGAAGAGAAATATAGTTAGTTTTTGCACAACATGACTATTGTGCAAGTGTTTTGCATAACTACACATGTATAGTCTGCATTGAGTTGCTTGCCTTCTAATTGAGGGTGGGTAGGAAGGGAGAAAGGGAGAAAATTTGGAACCCAAAGTTTTAAAAATGAATATTAAAAATTTTTTTTACATGTAACTGGGAAATAAGATATATAGGCAATGGGGCATAGAAATCTATCCTGCCCTACAGGAAACTAGAACAAGAAGGGCATAAGAGAAGGATGAGGACTGATAGAAGGGAAGGCAGATCAGGGGAAGGGGAATTCAGAATGTAAGCCATCTTGGGGTGGGGGGAGGGGAGAGATGGGGAGAAAAATTGGCACTCAAAATCTTGTGGAAATGAACGTTGAAAATAAAAAATAAATTAATTAATTACCCCCCAAAAAATAAATTATCTTGTATACCTTCACAATAGTGCACCAAGCAGTATATATAAAATAATAATTGTTGCATAGTGTTTATTGTATCTAAATGCCATCAAACACAAAAATTAAAATCAAATCATACTCATAATAAACAAATGAGATACACTGTTGCTGATAAGAATAATGATAACAATAATAATGATTGAAGGATCTGTATGGGTACTTCATCTGCTAATGAAGATCACAAGTGCTGTGGAAATTATAAGTTGCTTTTTGGGAGTTGCTACAGACAAAAAAGAGAGCAGGCACACTGCAGCCAACCAATCTGGTGTTGAGCTTCAGTGAAATTAACTGGAACAACAGATGTATAGTCTGTCAATGAGCATGTATTAAAACCTTTCTAGCTTGGTAGGATATTACAGTACTTAAACTACACTACCATGAATTTAGGATCATTCTCATGCCATAATGATTCATCTAGATAGGGCATTAGTCGGGGAATCATCATCATCATCATCATCATAATGGATAAGTAGTGAATGTAGAATTCTGGACCTAGAGTCAGGGAGATCTGAGCCAAATCTCAGATGCTTATTAGTTATGTGACCTGCTCTCTGCCTCAGTTTCCTTATCTGTAAAGTGGGGGTATAAATAGCACAGGTATTGTGAACATAAAAATACAGTGATGTTTGTAAAGTGCTTTGCAATTCTGGAAGCACTATATAAATGCTAGCTATTATTATAACAATGTCCCATATTTATGTAGCACTTTACAAAGAAATAATCATGAATTATTTATTTGATCCTTCCAAAAGTCCTGTGAGGTAAACAGTATAATTATTAATATATGAAATTTACAGGTGAAGAAATTGAACATCAGACAGATTAGAAAAGTTACCAAAAGATACATATTATGCAAGTGACTAGGGTCGCAATCCAGGTATTGTGACTCTAAGTAGAGTGCCCTTTCCACTACTGTTTTTTTTTTGTTAAATGAACAAGGAATTATAAGAGGATAGCACATGTGATATCAAATTTAAAGGAGATATAATTAATCATCTAATCAAACATCCTTTTTTTAAGCATAAAGGGGACACTGAGGTTCAGAGTAGTTAAGTGGATTCCCTGCAGTACTGCACTAGAGCTAGTGATTTTCACTCATTTGTAGAACATATATCATGCTGCCTAAGATAACAACCTCCTAGAAGAAAAGGAAATAAGTATCTTGCAAGAGCTAGTGTCTCCTAATCACGGTGCTTACTTCTGGAGATTAAACAGTCTCTGCCAGGAAGGAGTTCATGTTCCATTGTAAGTACACAGAAAAATGTGTATAGAGAATGGCTTTGTTTTTTGTTTGTTTGTTTTGCTTTTTGGTACAGGCCTTTGATTCTTTAATGTTTCCCAGTAGGGAAACACCCTTAACCAGTACAATTTATAAATTATAATCTCAGAGAGTTGCCTGAAGCATTGAGAGCTTGAATGTTTTGCAGAGGGTACAGACCTGAAATGTGTCAGAGTCAGACTTGCACCTGTCTATTCTTGACTCCAATACTGACAACACATGACACCACACTCTTCTCACAGAGAAGTTTAATGAAAGATAATTTGAGATGGAGAGAGAACACGTATCTGAAGGTATTTATGGAAGAGCAATGACTGACCTGGCTATATGGTAAGAAGATATGGATCTTTAAGATCAGGTTCAAGGAGCAACTATATTCCTGGAAAAGGAGACAGATTGTGCTTGTGCAAGAAGGTGGGAGAGGGAATGCTTAGTCCAGGAAATCTCTGGTAGTCCAAATTGGCTATAAAATAAGATGCAAGAAGAAGAAGAATATGAATTAAAGGAGGAGAGCTATGTTAAAGGCAGATTAGGCAGGACCTTAAATGAAATAATAATAATACCTCCCTCTCAGGATTATTCTGAGGATCAAATGAGATAATAATTGTAAAGTGCTTAACACTGTTCCTGGCTCATGGTAGGTACTAGATAAAGCTTAGCTATTACTATTGCTGCAATAATACAGGCAAATTTTCATCATGAGGCTTGAGCTGGGGTGGTGAAAAATCATGGTTATATAGATTATGCAAAGGTCACATACAACCTCAGATTTTACCGATTTATTTAATTACTTTTGTTTTCATTCTAAACTTAAGAAATATTTAATAAAATGGGTATTTTCAAACAGTAGAACAGGAAAAGAGGCAACTGTAGATCTCCACAATTTCCGGATAAACTCAGATTTTAAAAAAATGTAGAAAATTATAAACAAGGATATGTAAGGAAGAACAAATAAAAAGGTGACATGTCACTGTAAAGAACAGTATCAGAAATATTAATATGCAGAAAGAGGCAAAGTTTCCAAAAATAATCATCAAGACCAAGAGAGTATTTTTTAAAAATCTGTGTTGAAAGGAAGAGATCTTACAAGAAGGACATAGGTTATATAAGAGTTGCTATCTGGGATGAAAGAGTTGCTTGAAGAGGTATTAACAGCTCTAGAAATATAGTTAGATAGATAATAGATAGATAGAACATTTATTTGTTTGGTTTTTTTTTTTAGGCAATTGAGGTTAAGTGACTTGCCCAGGGTCACACAGCTAGCAAGTGTCAAGTGTTTGGTCTGAGGCCAGATTTGAACTCAGATCTTCCTGACTTCAGGGCCAGTGCTCTATCCACTGCACCACCTAGCTGCCCCTAGAACGTTTATTAAGGTCTTGTTGCATACTAGGGACTGTACTAAGTTCTATAAATACAAGGTAGCAAGATTGTCCTGTTTAAAGAGTTTGCATTCAGATGGGCAAAGACAATATAAACAAGAGAGGAAGAGGGTATATTCCCTGTATGGAAATGGTCACAAAGTGGCCTGTAGGGCCTTGGACCCCAGAAAAATAAAGCAAAATTCACCTATAAGAATCAGGGTACTCAGGAGTAGAATTCAGGTTCTAGAGGGAAAGAGTTGAGGATGATGACTGGAGAGAATTGAGAACTGCTTAACTCTTATTTTGCTGTTGTTTTCCCTACTAGGGAGAATGACTGTTCAACCAGAGAAGGATACTAAGCCATTTAATAAGCTCAGACTATGTGCCAGGAACCATGCTAAGTACTGGAGATATAAAGAAAGACAAAAACAGTTCCTGCCCTTACAGTCTAATGGGGGAAACAACGCACAAAGCACTAGGTACAAATAACATAAATACAGAATAAATTGGGGGTAAACAGAAGGAAGGCATTAAGATAAGGGAAGACTGGAAAGGCTTTTGCAGAAGGTTGAACTTTAGCTGAGACTTAAAGTAAGCAGAGAAACCAGGAGGTACAGATGATGGAAAAGAAAATTATAGGCAAGGGGTACAGTCAGTAAAAATGCTTAAAGCCAAGAGATGGAGGGTCATGTGAAAGGAACAGCAAGGATTAATTTGAAACATCGACATCTCAGTCCTGACTTTCCATAAACTTAAATTTCAGGAAAAAGAAAATTGATAAAATTATGAGTGAACCCAAATTATAATAAAGAAGAGGCAATGTAGTGTAGTGGGTAAAGAATCTATGTAGAAACAAGAAAAACCTGAATTTAAGCCCTTCTCCTCCCCATAATGGTTGCATGACCCTGGCAAAGTCATTTAACCTTCAGTGTCCCAGGCAGAATAGTTGCTGATCAGCAGTGATGGAGAGAGCTCCCCCACTAATGAAATCAGAGGTTTAAAATTTTATTTAAAAATAGTACCAAATAGCTATATACAGGATAAATTGTAAATAATCAGTGGAAGGAAGGCACTAGCATTAAGGGATTTCAAGAAAAGTGTACTGTAAAAGATAGGATTTTAACTGAGACTTGAATGAAACCAAGGAAGCCAAGAGGTAAAAATAAGTAGAAAATCCAAGCATGAGGAACAGCTAGTGAAAATGCCCAGAGTTGGAAATGCACTATCTTGTTTGAGAAGCAGCAAGAAGCCCAGTGTCATTGGATCAAAGAGTGCACACAGGTAGGAGAAATAAGATGCAAGGATAGAATAAAAGCTATTAAAATAAACTTGAAAGTCAAGATAAGGAAATTAGAGAGTACCCAGATGTCATCAATTAATTCATCTGCCTTTCACTACCTAAATCACAGGGTACCTAAGAATTTTCTATTTGTATTCTGAGAAATTATCATGGACGGAATAGGTGCCACAGATGGAGAAATCTGCTCCAGATTCTAAAAAGTTAAAGCAAGATTCTTCACACTATATAGACTGGTGAAGTTGATGTTACTCCCTAAGGAAATTTTAAAACATATTATTAAAGGGATATTTTGTGATTATTTAGTCAATGAAGTGTTGGACACTATAAGCCAGCATGATTCATTAAGAATCCATCTTTCCAGAGTAAGCTCATTTTCTTTTTTGATAGGGCTCCCACTGATAGTTCAGAAGACTCATAGATCTATCATGCCTGGTTGTGAGCAGGAGATATTGACAACTTTTATCATATACTTGTGGACATCATAAATGGAGTTTGAATCATAGAACAAATCGATAGATTTGGAATTAGATAAAAAAAAAACAGATCTGAATCATGGTGATTAATATATCTATATCTCTAGACAAAATTAAGGTCTCTGGCACCAACCTATTCTGTTCAATATTTTTATATTGATTTAGGAAGGGGGAAGGAACAAGAAGTCATCAAATGCTTACTATGTGCTAGCCATTATGCTAATCACCATGGAAACATTATCTAATTTGGTCTTCACAACAACCCTGGGAGAGAAATGCTATTATTATCCCTATTTTACAATTTAGGAAACTGAGACAGAAAAACATTTAGTGACCTGCCTAGAGTAACACAGAAGAATTTAAGGCCAGATTGGAGCTTAAGTCTTCCTGACTACAGGCCCAATGCTCTATCCACTATGTCACCTCCTTGTCTCCTCTATTTAGAAGAAGTTATAGGTGGGGCAGCGGATAGAGCACCTGCCTTGAAGTCAGAAGGGCCTGAGTTCAAATCCAGCCTCACACCAAACACTTGACACTTACAAGCTGTGTGACCCTGGGCAAGTCAATTAACCCCAATTGCCAAAAAAAAAAAATTATAAGAAACATGTGGATGGGAGTAAGCTGAAAGAAACAGCTAAATAATATATGAGAGAAAGGGGATCTGAACAGATCTTGAAAGATTGGAATGATAGGTTGAGTCTAATCACTTGAAAATTACTAAGGATAAATGGAAAATCCTACAGAGAGGTTAAAAAATTCAGCTAATCTAGGGTGACAGAGATCTGAGAGTTGTATTGAATCACAAACCTGAATTGAGTAAACAGTGTGACACACCAGCCACTAAAATTAATGAAATTTTGGGTTGTATTAATAGAAATATTGTGTTCAGATTGAGAAAAATGATACTGCACTTTGATTTGGTCATATAATAATCTGAAATGTTGAGTTTAGTTCTGTAGGATACATTTTAGGTAGGATATTTAAAGCCTGGAGCATTTCAAGTAGGATTGTTGTTGTTTCTGTTGTTTGTACTTTGTTCTTGAACAGGAACAATGACATCAGGGAGTTGATGTCTTGACTTACAAGTGAGTTGGATTTAAGTGAGGCAGGGCTGTGCAAAGTCACCAGCCTCACTCTCTCCTCCACAGTAGTGTCCAGTGGCAAGATATAGATCAGGAACACTGGAGATGTCTTTCTCAGGAATGAAGGGGAAAAAAGGAAGGCAGGGGAAGAAAGAAAAAAAAGAAGGAAGGAAGGAAGGAAGGAAGGAAGGAAGGAAGGAAGGAAGGAAGGAAGGAAGGAAGGAAGGAAGGAAGGAAGGAAGGAAGGAGGGAAGGAAGGAAGGAAGGAGGAAGGAAGGAAGAAGGAGGAAGGAAGGAAGGAAGGAAGGAAGGAAGGAAGGAAGGAAGGAAGGAAGAAGAAGGAAAGAAGAAAGCAGGGAGGGAGGGAGGGAAAGAAGGGAGAAAGGAAAGAAAGAATGAAAGTAGAAAGGAAGGAAGGAAGCCTTTCAGAAGGGCTCAAAAAAATCAATTAATCTAGGATGGGCGGGATCTGAGAGTTGTAGTGAATTACAAACATGAATTGAGGAAGGAAGAAAAAAGGAATAAAAGAAGGAAGGAAGAAGAAAAGGAAGGAAGGCATGCTGTGAAATTGCAATGACCTCTCTTGACTTCAGAGAGTAGATGAAGATATGCACCTCTTTCCTTTTAACCTAAGAAATGGAAGACTCAGAGTATGGAATATTGTATATGCTCTTGAATGTGGGTGATATGTTATTTGTTTTTTTCTTATTTTTTCCCTACTTTATTACAAGTGAAGAGAAGAAATGGATTTATTTGGAAATGATTGTAATGTAAAAACAAAAGGTATCAATAAAAGCTTTCTCTTTAAAAAAAGGAAATGGATAATGAGTAGATGTAACAGAAGTTCATGGGTAATAGATCTAGAGCTGGAAGGACCTCTGAGGTCATCTATTCCAAAACCTTCATTTTATAGATGAGACCCAGAAAAATAAGTGACTTTCCCAAGGCCACAGAAGTAGAAAGGGCTGACTCAAAATCTAGCTTTCTTTCTATTGTTCCTCAAGTAAAAAGTAAGTGGGGGCAGAAAAAGTTGGGGAGACTTCATGGATGAGTGCAACTCAGCTTGCATCTTAAAAGAGGAGGGTGAAAAGAATGTCATTCCAGAAGGGGAGAATCAATGCAGGCAAAGGGAAACCTACTTATTTCATGTCAAGAAGTCATCTGAAGAACTATTTTGCTTGCTAAAGCTGTTTTAGACTTGCTCCGTAAAACAGGAAATTCAATAACTTTCCAGACTTTTACTTCTGTTTCTGATTCAGGCAGCTGATATTTTTTAAGGTTTTCAAACAGAGAAATGATGTGTTAGGGGACCTATCTGGAGGTCAAAGCACTTGAATGAAAAGGAGAAATTCTGGGTTCTTGTACTGATTCAAAGGCAGAAGTCCAGTGTGTTTTTTTTTTGGGGGGGGAGGTTGTTTTCTTTTTTTGCCTACATTCTTTCAGTGTAAGAATAAAATGCACTAAGTGAATGAAAGGTTTGCTTATGGAAAATATTATCTAATGTGTCAGAATATAAGGCAGCAGCTGTACTGCTTAGTGATCATTCAGCTGGGTGAAGAGAACAACTCCAGTCCTCTTCCATAACAATAATTTTGAAGGAGAACAAAATAACCCCTTTCCTCTAAAGTGACTAGACAGCCAAAGATTAATGAAGATAATAAGCAGCTGAAAGACGGCTCGAACGACTTAGCACATTAACCCATCCAAATCAAGACTGGAGAATCTTTTTTCTTAGACTACATAGAAATATTTTTTAAGTTTTTTAATAAAAATATATCTTTCTTTACATGTAGTTTCTAAATCTAGAATACTCATGTTGGGCTTCAATTCCTCTTTAACTCTCATCTCCCTACTACCAATCATTTCATCATAGTAGAGCTAGAAGAGACCTTAGAGGTCATCTAGTTAAACCCCATAATTTTATAGAAAAGGAAACAGGACTACAGAGTTTGAGTGACTTGATCAAGATTACACAGATATAAAAAAATATTCAAACATTATATTCACAAGGTTTTTTCCCCACCATGAACTTATTTGACTACTGTGTTTATTCTGCAAGAAAGACTTCCATCATTATATTCATCAAGTTTTTTCTGTATTGTACATTTTCTGATGTTGAGCAAGATGCAACCACTGGCCAGGAAAGGCAAAATTTGAATTCATGGCCTCTGTCTCCCAATGAGGCACTTTTTCACTGGATTGTGGGTTTATTTTTTTTTCACTCTGACCCCATATAATGGTGACCTTTCCTACTTCCATCTACTTCATGTCTGTCACTCTCACATCATCCTGAAATAGTATGACTTGGTCTTCCTAACTCCCTATATAAAAGCTTCCACAGTAGCAACACAGTCTTCATGCATGTCTGTACTGATAGATGCTTAGGATTCATGGAATTGTTGCCTGCCGTCTAAATGAGACTTTGTACTGGTGTTAATGTTTTATAATAAAGTCTAACATACCACTGCTGCCTCTTATCCTTTGCAGCAAACTCTATCTTTTCTCACCAATGTTTTCTGCTGGCTTTCATATGAGTGTGGCATACACAATTCCAACAACTTGCCATGTTACCATCTGACCTTCTTTACCAAACACACACACACACGATCTCATGATAGCAGACTCCAAAACACTTAGAATCAGATTCATCATGTCAGAAATGATACCTGGGGCAGGGCATGCATAATTCAGTAATTTTATGGTATGAGTTACAGGAAGAAAATGGTGTAGGAAAGGTTAAGTTAAAAAATGTTAGAATAGCAGATAATGGTAGTCCTGTCCTTTCTTTCCCATCTTCCTTCATTTTCATATTCTGTTTCAAAATTCATTTTTGCTACCCACTAGTTTATCAACATTATCCACATCTTAGTATCCCAGCCAGCTTTTCACCTTAAAGGTAAACCCCTGGTATTTGGCTCCCAAGCCTTCTATTAGTGTATCTGGCATATTCATATCTTCATTTTCTGTACTACACACACACACACACACACACACACACACACACACACACACACACACACACTTTTCCTATTTATTTCATCTATAGTAAATCAATCTTCATTGTCCAACTTTACATCAATTCTCTTCCATATCTGTTCCCTTCCAACCACCTACCTCTTTTCATCCAAAAAAGTTCTTTTCTTCTAAGATATCATAAACATCTATATTTTCCACAGAGATACCTTATTTAAATGGCTATATACTATGGAAACCACTTCACTTTCGCCTAAACAATGTACCAGAAACCTTCTGCAAATTTAAAAAAGAATAATTCATGCCTTTAAATTTTCACCAATCTTTTCAACACGGAGAAGAGATGTAACTAAATTGGACAAAGAGAGCTTTGCCCAAGAAAGCTGACATCTAGAATGTAATGACCCCTCCTTTTAAGGAAGTAGAGATTCTATGATTGCTACAATTGTCAAAGGAATAGGGCAAAACCACCCAACCATCCAAAGTTGACATCTGCAGGATACAATTACCATAGTATTCCTTTCCAAGAGCCCACCTATTCCCCAGGCAATCTCTACCTGACTAAAGTAAAGTTAAAATAAGCCTATGTTCTGAGCTTCCTGCTGCTCACTGAATTTGTCTTAGATGCAGTTTAGGCTCTTCATACCTCTGCTTGCCAATAATATAACAATGATACATGTAAGCATGAGGAGCAGGAAAAACTACCAGTATTGCCATTGTTTCTTTATTTTTATTTTTCCCATAATGTAGATCTTTATTGTTTATTTTTGAGGAGCTGAATTTCTCACAGATGACAAAATTGTCCTAGGGTGCACAATTGGGCAAATAAACCAAAACAGAAAATAATAATTACATATTTTAAGTACTTAAAAGTGTCCAATTGCATGGTCTCTTAGATTATAAATTCCAAAATGAAAAAAGAGTTAAAGTAGCCCAGCAATATGTGCCTGGGAGTTGGTGATAAATATTATATGTTAAAGCTGATTTTAAGTCACTGCTCAGTGATTTAAACTTCTTTCTGATTTAGGATTAAGACCCAAACTAAAACTGCCCAAGAAACTTTTCTTGAATTTTGGCAACATGGAAATCAGGTTGGAGGGGAAAGTATTTATAAAAATATATTATGCTTTACAAGTTGTTACTTAAAATGGGTTTTTTAATACATCTTTAGCTTCATTCATCTCTCTAGAGCCAGGTCATATCATCATAGATGCCATCGATGTAGAGCTGGTAGAAACCTTAAAGGCCTTCTGGTACAACTCATGCTTTTACAACTGAGTTGCTGAGACAAAGTAATTCACCCAAAGTCATATTATTGCTAAGTGACAGAACTGGTATTCAAATTCTTCTACTCCAAGGCCAATCTTCTGCATTTGAAAATTTTAATTTTTAATGAATATAGAACTAATTAAGATGCCAATGGCATTTACCATATAAGCTTAGGTTCTGATACAGAAATTATATTTTCTCTTTCTTTAAGAGAGACATTAAAATATCACTGAAACAATGCTGGACTGGGAATTAACCAACCTTGATTCTAGTTACTTACCTTGCTTTATATTTATTTTTTATTCCTTGTCAAGTTATCTGACCTCATTGAGCTGTAATTTTTTTGGCCATAACGTGAGGAGGCAGCACAATATACATAAAAGAAACCTGGATTTGGAATGAGAAGACCTGGGATCAATTCCCATTTCTTGTAAATGTTAGTATTGTGATCCTGGTGACTTAACCAATTCCCTCCATGCCTAAGTTTCCTATCTATAAAATAGGGACAATAATATTTCACTACCTCACACACAGGACTGTTGTCAGGGAAGCGCTCAATTTACCTCAAAGTGCTGCATAAATGTGAACTATTACTCTTTAGGTTGCTTTCTGGATCAAGCATTTTCTAATTCAAAATTTCTCTTGACTGTTCTCAGTTTGCCCCTACCATGTAAAATTGAGGCAAGTAGGAAGAGCAGTATGATGTATCCATTTTTCTACCCATTTGGTAGATAAGAAAATGGAAAGGAAGTGAGGTTAAGTGGATTTCCAAAGATTGTGCAGTCTCAAAGGTGAAGCTAAGGTTGGGAAGCTTTCCTCTTCACTTTGATCTGTCACCCAGCACACTAGACCTTGCTGTTCTTTTCCAATTTGGATTCAGTACCCACCTGATCCTTAAAGCCATGTGCTCTCTCTGGACTTATGCAGCTAATACATGTGTTTTAGGTTTGTACTTGGATGTTATTTCACATTTTACTGGAACATTTTGTCTACTGTTATACAATCAAACTGGAGGAAAATCCCCATGGTGTGTGGAATAGCAATATGACCCAAAGAGATCCAAAGCCACCGTCAGTCACTTAATGATGCTGGATACTATGTTAATTATAAAAATAAAGATTTTCCTGATTTGCTTCTTTTAAACCTAAGCTGGTATCAGGCATGCATTTTTGCCTCAAGCTGTGGAATTTTCTGTTTTGTCTACAACATACCAATGCTTAACCAGACTGTATACAAAACATTTTTGAATAACAAGGACAGTACTTGGATAACTACATCTTATGAACCAAAAGAGGGCAATTTGTGGTCTTTTGTTTGTTTTTTTCTATTTTTTTTTTATGATCATGGTGCTGGGAAAATTATCTTTTTCTGTATATAAGAATTTTTTTTAAAAAAATAATTGAACATTCATCTATGTCTAATTAAATGTCAGTAACATTTATCTAATTCATGAAGTGAGCTAAGTTTAAGTGAGATGGTGTTACCTGGAAAATATCCCGTCTTTAATTTTAAAAATATGTCAAAATATTCTCTGTTTTATTTTGTACAGTCATGAAATTCCTCTAAACCACTCTTCCCTCAATAGTTCACCAATGGAGAGAAAATTGGAAAACTTGAGTTAGCAAAGGAAGATATTTAACTCTTTTTCTTAGCATATTTCTATCAAGTTGCTGGTTTAACTAAACTTGGATCCTTTTTTTGTTTTCAGTAAAAAAAAACACTTTCATGATTAATATGATTAAAATTATGCTAATAGTCAACAAAACATAATTCAGAGTTTCAAACAAATTTAGACAAATGTTCAATCACCAAAAGCAACAGATTCAAGATATACTTTTATTTACTATTCCTTTATATATATACCTAAGCTACCCTACAGCATTCACTATGCCCCACTAGAGGAGAAAATACCACAAATTTAATGTTGGTTAGGAATACAGATAAAAGAATTCATGGGAAATAGTACTTTATTGTTCCAGTATTATATTCTTTGCTGTTAGGAAAAAAAATTTTCCCTTAAATTTATTATAAAGAAAGCTTACCTTACACTTAAAATCAAATAAAATTATTGTTTTCAAAAAATCTATGAAATTCATGACAATTTCTCTTCTTTCTTTCTCATAAAGAAGTGTGACTTATACTTGCCTCCTGGTCTTACTGACCTTGATATTTCAAAGGGTTTGTGATCTTACCAATGTGGCCATTCACTCCACAGTACAGATCACAGATTTTCTGTAGATAAAGCTATAAAAGCAACTAGCATTATTAAGTAACTACTAGGGGTCGAGCACTGCAATAGAATTTGAGGATACAAAAAAGTTCCATTTTTCAAGAAATTTAAAACTTATTGCTTCCTGAATTCCTGTGTCCAAGAAAGAGAAGAAAAGAAAAGAAAAAGAAAGAAAGAAAGAAAGAAAGAAAGAAAGAAAGAAAGAAAGAAAGAAAGAAAGAAAGAAGAAAGAAGAAAGAAGGAAGGAGGAAGGAAGGAAGGGGAAGGAAGGAAGGAAGGAAGGAAGGAAGGAAGGAAGGAAGGAAGGAGAGAAAGAGAAAGAGAAGAGAAAGAGAAGAGAGAAAGAGAGAGAAAGAGGAAAGAGAAAGAGAAAGAGAAAGAGAAAGAGAAAGAGAGAGGAAGGAGAGGAAGGAAGAAGGAAGGAAGAAGGAACAAAAAATAAGGAAAAGAAGGAAGGAAGGAAGGAAGGAAGGAAGGAAGGAAGGAAGGAAGGAAGGAAGGAAGGAAAGAAGGAAGAGTGGAATGAGGAGGAAAGAAAAAGGAAGAAAAGAAAGCAATTACCATGTACTAATTGAGAAGTCTATACTTGAAGCCTTTTTAGCTTGGAAGCACTTGACAAAGGGTGGGTTCTCCTTCCAATGTTTTGGAACCCGGAGTCATCATGTCATGGGTTTTGTGGTCACTAAGTGGAATTGAACCTTTCTGGGATTCTCTTTTCTGGTCTGTGTTCTATTGTGATAATGTGACCACACAATGTCAGATAGTAAAATGGAAAAAAAAATCCTTTTCAATCTCCAGCTTCTTACCTTGATTTCCAGGCATCCAGGGATTTCACGCTTCTGGGTTCTTCTTTTCAGTATCTTCAATTAATTTATATTAAGTTGTTAATGACATGGTATTACTCCTTGTAATGGTACTTGTAGTTCAATAGAGAAGACTGCATGTAAAAGTGTGAACTTTTGAGGCAGAGCCAAGGTGGTGGAGTAAAAGCAGGGACTTGCTTGAGTTCTCCCCCAAACCCCTCCAAATACTTATAAAATGACTCTAGGGGAGCCAAGATGGCAGAGTGAAAAGGTAGTCACTCTCACTCTCCCCTATCAACATCTGAAAACCCAGAAAATATCACCCCAGAAAAAAAAAACCATGGAACACCTGAACTAGAAGAAAGACAAGGAGCAGCAGTGCAGTAGCCCAGCAAATGGGTCTCCCAGTGCCTCAGCAAAAACAAGGGGCCCCAGGCAGATAAGAACCCTGCTAAAGGAGGTGAAGAAAACAACCTAAAGGCTTCCTAAAGCCCTGGCCTTGCTGATTCCAACCCAACACCAGGTGAGCTGTAGGAGCCCTGAAGCCCCAATTGTGAAGAATCCTGAAGCCCAGGTGGTAGAGCAGGCAAACACCAACACCTGGACCTCCGAGTGCCTCAGTGAGGGTGGGGAACCGGTGGAAACCAGCTCAGAAAACCACCAGGAGCTCGCAATCCACTGCAAAGGAATCTCCCTGCATTAGCAGAAAGAGGGAGACAACACTGCAGGGGCCCCAGGCAGATAAACATCCTGCAGCAGCCATCTAAAAGGAGCTGAAGAAAGCTAAAGGAAAGGAAAAGCAGGCAGCCTAGCATTGCCTGAAAGTTCCAGCCAGCCCAACAGAAGGTAAGCTGCCAGAAACCTACAGCCTCCAATTCCCAGCATAAGAGGCCCCAGAACAAAGCCAGTGACCAAGACCTAGGCTCCCAACACAAGAAGCTTGGGTCAGTACCCTCTGTTCCCCAGCAGGAGAGCTCAATCTCTTTAAAGGCCAGGGAATAAAGAAACACCATGAGTAAAAAGAAATACCATAGATTCATATTATGAGAAGAGTGAAGATCAAGACAGAAATTCTGAAGAGGACAACATTGTCAACAAACCCACATCTGCAACAACAAAAGGGAATATGAACTGGTCTGAAGCCCAAAAAGCCTTCTTAGAAGAGCTCAAGAAGGATTTTAATAGTCAAATGAGAGAGGTAAAAGAGTCCTTCAAAAATACAATTGGCCAGTTGGAAAAAAAATACACTGAAGAAAACAAGTCCCTAAAAAACACAATTGGCCAATTGAAGAAGGAAGGACAAAAACTAACAGAAGAGTACACTGAAGAAAACAAGTCCCTAAAAAACAAATTGGCCAGTTGAAGAAGGAAGTACAAAATCTAACAGAAGAGTATGCTGAAGGAAACAAGTCCCTAAAAAACACAATTGGCCAGTTGAAGAAGGAAGTACAAAAACTAACAGAAGAAAACAATCTGTTAAAAACTAGAATTGGACAAATGGAAACTAATGTCTCTATGAGAGAGCAAGAATCAGTCAAACAGAAACAAAAAAATGAAAAAATCAATGAAAATGTAAAATACCTCATCAGTAAAACAACCGACCTGGAAAATCGACTCAGGAGAGACAATTTAAAAATTATTGGACTACCTGAAAATCATGATGAAAAAAAGAGCCTGGACAGTATCTTTCAGGAAATCATAAAGGAAAACTGCCCAGAAGTCCTAGAACCAGAAGGGAAAATAACCATAGAAAGAATCCACCAATCACCACCTGAAAGAGATCCCAAATTGACAACTGCCAAGAAATATAATAGCAAAATTCCAAAATTACCAGATGAAAGAGAAGGTGCTGCAAGCAGCCAGAAAGAAATTTAAATATCATGGAACCACAGTCAGGATTACACAGGACCTTGCAGCTTCTACATTAAAAGACGCAGGGCATGGAACATGATATTCCGAAAGGCAAAGGAGCTTGGAATGCAGCCAAGGATCAATTACCCAGCAAAAATGAGCATCATTTTTCAAGGGAGGAGGTGGATATTCAACAAAATAGGAGACTTCCAAACTTTCCTGATAAAAAGACCAGAGCTCAACAAAAAATTTGATCTTCAAGTACAGGACTCAAGAAGGACTTAAAAAGGTAAATGGGACAGAAGGATACAATATGTTGTTAATGGGGGGGGTGTTTAAACCCCTACAAGGGAATATGAGACTTGCAACCCTTGAGAACTGTATTGTTATTACACCTTGTTAAAGGAGTATACATAAAGAGGTGGATATTAGTTGACTTTGATGTAATGATAAAAAAAAATCTAATCAAGTGGGTTAAATGGATCCAAATAAGTGGATCAATCTAATCTTAGAAAAGGTACTGAGAAAGGAGGAGGCAGACAAGGGTAAATTACATTACAGGAAAAGACACAAAATCCTATTACAGCAGAGGGAAAGAAGGGGGGGAGCATTGTTTGAACCTTACTCTCATCAGATTAGGCTCAAGAAGGGCATAATATAATCAGTTAGGTATAGAAATCTAACTTGCCCTATAGGCAGTAGGAGGGAAAAGGGGAAAGAAAAGGGAGGGGGAAAGAAAAGGGAGGGGGAAAGAAGGGAGGGAAGCAGCAGTAAGACTAAAGGGGAAGAAAAGGGAAAGGGATAATAAAAGGGGGAAGGGACTGAAGGAGGCGGTGGTCAAAAGCAAAACACTAGTGAAGGGGGAAAGGAAAAAGGAGAAAGAAAAGCATAAATGGGGGAAAGGATGGAGAAAAAGACACAGATAGTAATCATAACTGTGAATGTGAATGGGATGAACTCTCCCATAAAACGGAAATGGATTGCAGAATGGATTAAAAACCATAATCCTACAATATGTTGTTTACAGGAAACACATTTGAAAAAGAGTGACACATACAGGGTAAAGGTAAAAGGCTGGAGCAGAATATATTATGCATCAGCTGAAGTAAAAAAAGCAGGGGTAGCAATCCTGATCTCTGATAAAGCAAAAGCAAAAATAGATCTAATCAAAAGAGATAAGGAAGGAAACTACATCCTGCTAAAAGGCACCATAGACAATGAAATAATATTACATTAAATTGAAAAGTTTTTGCACAAACAAAGCCAATGCAACTAAGATTAGAAGGAAGGTAGAAAATTGGGAAAGAATTTTTACAACCAGTCTTTCTGATAAAGGCCTCATTTCTAAAATATATAGAGAATTAAGACAAATTTATAAGAACACAAGCCATTCCCCAATTGATAAATGGTCAAAGGATATGAACAGACAGCTCTCAGATGAAGAAATGAAAGCCATCTATAGTCATATGAAAAAATGCTCTAAATCATTATTGATTAGAGAAATGCAAATCAAAACAACTCTGAGGTACCACATCACACCTATCAGATTGGCCAACATGACAAAACAGGAAAATGATAAATGTTGGAGAGGATGTGGGAAAATTGGAACGCTAATACATTGTTGGTGGAGTTGTGAAATGATCCAACCATTTTGGAGAACAATTTGGAACTATGCCCAAAGGGCTACAAAAATGTGCATACCCTTTGATCCAGCAATAGCACTTCTAGGGCTATATCCCAAAGAGATCAAACAAATGGGAAAAGGACCCACATGTACAAAATATACATAGCAGCTCTTTTTGTGGTGGCAAAGAATTGGAAATTGAGAGAATGCCCATCAATTGGGGAATGGCTGAGCAAGTTGTGGTATATGAATGTAATGGAATACTATTGTGCTATAAGAAATGATGAACAGGCTGACTTCAGAAAAACCTAGGAAGACTTATATGGTCTGATGCTGAGTGAAGTGAGCAGAACCAAGAGGACTTTGTACACAATAGCTGCCACGTTATGCAATGACTAAGAATGTTAAACTGAACCCTTCTCAGCATTACAAGGATCTAAGACATTTCCAGAGGCCTCAGAAAGGAAAATGCTGTCCACATCCAAAGAAAGAACTATGGAAGTCGAATCACTCTCACTTATTTTTACCTTCTGTTGAGTTTTGTTTCATCTTTCTGATGGTTCCTCTTGTAGTTTTAATTTTTACTTACAACTTCACTAATGTGAAAATATGTTTAATGGGTATGTAAATGTAAAGTCTATGTCAGATTGTGCACCATCTTGGGGAGGGTGGGGGGGGAGAAAAAGGGAGAAAAATTTTCAACTCAAAAGCATATGGAAAAAAATTTTTTTAAATAAAAAAAATGACTCTAAACAAATTCTAGAACAGCAGAACCCACAGAAAGACAGAGTGAAATAAATTTCCAGTCCAAGACAACCTGGATGGTCAATGGGAAGGGTCTGTTGCCCCATGATGGGAGACAAACACAGTTCAGCATGGGCCACACTGCCAGCAAAGACTGGGGCCCAGCAAACCTGGAGCTGGCCTCAGGGGACTGAGTCAAGGGGAGCTGTGGTGTGGTGGTTTCCAGACTTCTCAGCCACCAAATGTCAATGACAACTTAGAAGGTCAGTAGGAAAGGTCTGTCAAACCTCAGTGAGAGAAGAGCATGATCTAGTCCCAGTCCTAGCACAGACCTGGGGCAATGGCTGCTTCCAGAGCTCTCGGTCCACAAATAGTGGGGGGATTCAGAGACTGATCAGAGGGAGATTGCAGGGATCTCTTTTCTGCTGCTGAGGTAGGATTCTTTTGCTTTTCCCATGTGACAGCAGTGAAGAGAGAACCATCTTCTCACTTTCAAGGCAGAAAAGAGTGCTTGTGGTCACTCACAAATCAGAGCACAGGCCAAGAGAGGAGTAAACACCTTTCCTTAGATCATGCCACCTTGGAAGAACTGAAAACTTATAGGTCCCTAGAAGTATCTCTGACAACAGATGCACAAAACCCCTGAAGCTTGAGACAGTGCACCCTCCACACTGGAAGTGGAGCCTACCTTAACAAAGAGTTAAAAAGTCAGCTAACTGGCTGGGAAGATGTACAAACAGAGGAAAAAAGCTCTGACTACAGAATCTTACATTGGTGACAAGGAAGATCAAGCCATACAACCAAAAGACAACAAAGTTGGGGCTACTACGTCCAAAAACCCCAAGAAAAATATGAATTGGTCTCAGGCCATTGAATAGCTCACAAAGGATTTTCAAAACCAAGTAAGAGAAGTAGAGGAAAAATTTGGAAGAGAAATGAAAGTAATGAAAGAAAATTGTGAAAAACAAGTTAACGGCTTGCTGAAGGAGACCCAAAAAAAATACTGAAGAAGATAATACCTGAAAAAATAGACTAGAACAAATGCAAAAAAGAGGTCCAAAAATCAATGAAGAGAAGAATGCCTTAAAAAGCAAAATTGACCAAATGGAAAACAAAGTCCAAAAGCTCACCGAGGAAAATAATTCCTTAAAAAATAAAATGGAATGAATGGAAGCTAATGACTCTATTAAAAATCTAGAAATTATCAAACAAAGCCAAAAGGATGAAAAAATAGAGGACAATGTAAAATACCTCATCAGAAAAATAACTGACCTGGAAAATAGATACAGGAGAGATAATAGAAATTTTTGGAACACCTGAAAGCTATGATAAAAAAAAACACAGAGCTTAGATATCTTCTTTCAAGAAATTATCAAGGAAAACTGCCCTGATGTTCTAGAGCCAGAGGGTAAAATAGAAATGGAAAGAATCCACAGATCACCTCCTGAAAGACATCCCCAAAGGAAAACTCCCAGGAATATTATAGCTAAATTCCAGAGTTCCCAGGTCAAAGAGAAAATATTGCAAGCAGCCAGAAAGAAACAATTCAAGTATTGTGGAAACAATCAGGATAACACAAGATTTGGCAGCTTCTACATTAAGGGATGAGAAGGCTTGGAATATGATATTCTGGAGGTCAAAGGAGATAGGATCAAAATCAAGAATCACCTATCTAGCAAAGCTGAGGGTAATCAATGAGGAGAAAAAATTGACGTTCAATGACATAGAGGAATTTAATGCATTCTTGAGAAGCCAGAGCTAAATAGAAAAATGACTTTCAAATACAAGACTCAAAAGAAGTTTGAAAAGGTAAACAAGAAGGAGAAATCATAAGGGACTTATTAAAGTTGAACTGTTCACATTCCTACATGGAAAGATGATACTTGTAACTCATGAGACCTTTCTCATTATTAGGGTAGTTGGAGGGAATATATATAGACATAGGGCACAGAGAGAACTAAATATGAAGGAATGATATCTAAAAAAAGAAATTAAGGGGTGAGAGAGAAATGTACTGGGAGAAGGAGAAAGGGAGAGGTAGAAAGGGACACATCATCTCACATAAAAGAGGCAAGAAAAAGCTTTTACAGTAGAGGGGAAGAGGGATTAGGTGAGAAGGAATGAGTGAATTTTACTCTCATTGGATTTAGCTTAAGGAGGGAATAACATACACACCCAATTGGATATGGAAATCTATCTTACCCTACAGGAAAGCAGGGGATAAGAGAGGGAGGGGTGATAGAAGAGAGGGCAGATTGAGGGAAGGGGTAATCTGAAGCAAACACTTTTGGGGAGTGACAGGGATAAAGGAGAGAATAGAATAAATGGGGACCAGGATAGGATGGAGGGAAATGTAGTTAGTCTCTCACAACATGACTATTATTAAAGTGTTTTGCATGACCACACATGTATAGCCTATGTTGAATTGCTTGCCTTCTCAATGGGTGGGGAGGGAGGAGGGTAGAAAATTTGGAACTCAAAGTTTTAGAAACTAATATTAGAAATTGTTTTTACATGCACCTGGGAAATAAGATACACAGGAAAAGGGGTATAGAAATCTATCTTACCCTACAGGAAAATAGAAAGGGAAGGGGATAAGAGAAGGGGGGGGTTAATAGAAGGGAGAATAGATTGGGTGAAGGGGAAATCAGAATGCAGGCAGGCATGGGGTAGAGGGAGGTGAGGGATGGGGAGAAATTTTAAAACTCAAAATCCTGTAGAAGTCAATATGGAAAACTAAAAATAAATAAATATTTTTTTTTTAAAAAAGAAAGAAAAAGAAAAGAAAATGTGAACTTTTGTACAGCATTTTCAGGTGTATGTTAGATTTAATTTCATAGTACCATCACAAAACGTTGCTGTTTTTCTTTGTTCTGAACTTTATACTACATGTATCTGTACATATTTTAATGATCTATTGGTGTTTTTCTCTTTATTTTTACTCTTTTTTTACATCTATAACTCTACTCATTAACCATCTCTTACCCCTATAGAAGCCATCCATTATAACAAATAGATATAATCAAGTAAAACCAATCAATACATTAGCTATATCTAAAAATACATCTCATTCTGCACTTAGTTGATCACTACCCTCACATCTTGTGGATGTATGCTTTATCACCAGCCTTCTCACATCACTTCTAAAAACCTCCATATGTCTTTTTGTTGCATTATTCTGATCATTTGTAAACTCCATTCACCCTTCATGAATTCATCTTCCCAGCTTTCTCTGACACAATGTTATCACTGCTTACAGCAAAACAGTAATACATTACATTCATATGATAAAATGTTTTCCACCACTTTTCCAATTGGTGGAAACACACTTCATTTCCACTTTTTACCAATTCTTTTAAAAAAGCCCTGCTATAAATATTGTTGTTCATATGGGTTCCTTTTGTTCTCAGTAATGCCAAAATTGTGGTATCACTGAGTTAGTCACATTATTTAATGACTTATTGAATATGATTCCAAATTTCTTTCCAGAACTGTGGGACCAGCTTGCAGCCCTACCAACAAATGCATTGGTAGACCTATTCTCCTTTTTCCTCTTTTGTCTTTTTCCTCTTCTGTCATTTTTGTTGATTAGATGTGAGATGGAATCTCAGAGTTGTTTTAATTTTCATTTTTTTATTATTAGTAATGTAGAGAGTTTTTCATATAGTTGTAGATAGCTTGTATTTATTTATTCTCTTTCGAAAACTATCCTTTCATATTCTTTGATCATCTATCTATTGGTGAATGGATCATAGATATTACATCTTCATCAGAGAAAACTTTTATGAAAATTATATTTATTTACCCTCTAATTCTAAGTGTATTGACTTTGCTTGTATAAAGGCTTTTCAATTTTAGGTAATATAAATTGTGTGTTTTTTATGGTTATGTCTGTCACTTGCTTAGTTAAGAATTCTGATCTTGTACGTTATTGTTAAAGATATCCTTTTCCTTCCTCCTTAAATTTGTTTATGATATGACCTTTATATTCATGTACCTATTGCAGATTTGGTGAAATAGGGACTTGTTACCATAGTAGTTGGTATCTTCAGGCTTATCAAAGAACATGTTGCTGCTTCTGGGTCTTATATAACTGATCAGTTCCATTAATCAGCTTTTCTATCTTTTAACCCATACTAAACAGTTCAGATGACTGCAGCTTCATAGTATAGATGTAGTACTGTTAACTCCCCTTAATTCCTGCTTCTTTCATTATCTCTTTTCACGTTCTTGATCTTTTGCTCTTTCTAATGAGTTCTATTATTTGTTTTATCTAGTAATTCCTTGGCAATTTATCTTCTCATCTTAAATCTCTAAATTCAGTTTCATAGCATCATTGTTGCTAATTTAGCATGGTCCAATGATGAACAGCTAATAAAATCTATAGTTATTTTACTTATTTCTGTAAAGAGTATTTTATAGTTTTATTTATATAATGAATAAGCCTGATAAATGTATTCCCTTATACTTAACACACATTGTTATTTTGAATGGAATTTATTTTTCTAGCTCATCCTTTTAAGGTTTATCAGTAATGAATTGAAAGAAAGATGATATTGTTTATTTTATATCCTTCTACTTTACTAGTTGTTAAAAGTTAGAATTATTATTAGGTGAATTTCTAATATTTCCTAATTAACTTCATATCCTTTGCAATGCATGATAATTTACTTTTCCCCTCATATTTATTCCCACAATTTTTGTATTTTTTTGAAAGAATTTATAGTGCTATATGAAGCAATGGTGGTGATAAAAGATATTCCTGCTTCATCCTTGGTCTTATTGGAATGGTTTATAAAATTTCTGCCTTAAATTTAATCCTACCTCTTGGTTTTAGATAGTGACTATTTAGAAATTTAAGTAAAATTACATTTTTCTCCATTTTTTAAAAGTGTTTTTCGACATAAGCAAATGTTAGGTTTAGTCAGAAGCCCTTTCTGCATTTATTGATATGCATTATTAAAATGATCTATTATGTTTATAGTTTTCCTAAAGTTAATTGATCCTATATTCCTGATATGAATCCAACTTCTTCATGTTGTATAATCATTTTAATAATATTTGAAGGTTGTTTCTTTGTTAATATTTTATTCAATTAGTTATCAATTTTCTTTTTCTGCTTTATCTCTGCCTGCCTTAGGTATTGAGACCATATTTGCCTAAATCTTGGCTGAATCTCTTTCTCTTTTTTCAAAAATCAATTTATATAATTTTGGAATTAATTGTCCTTTGGGTAGTTCACAGAATTCACTTATAAATCTCTCTGGGCTTGTGTTTTTATTTAAAATTTTTTGTTACAATAAACTGTTACAATGTTCAAATGGTTTGTTCAATTTCTTTGACATATTATTTAAATTTTGGGTTTTTTCTTTCATTTGGGATATTTTGTATTCTTAAGTGTTTATGTGAAGAAAATGTTTTTTTAATCTTTCATGTTCAGTCCTCCATAGTAATTGGTTAACTCTTTTTATTTCACTTTGCTGACTTATTCTAATAAATCTAAGAAGGTTTTTTTAAATTATTTCTTGAATATGTAACAAGGATTCCATTTACTTTCTTTTTTATTTATCAAGCTCAGTGATTTTTAAATTCTCTTTCCTCATGTTTTGCAGGTGCTTTGTTTTTAATGGGAAATTCTTCACTTATTCTTCTAATTCAGTTTTTAGAACTTTGTTCTAATATTTTTTGTTATTTCACTGAAGTATTTAGTTCTATTTGTTCCATTTTATTTTTCAGAGTTTCTACTATTTATGCAAGCTTTTGTCCTAAGGTTTTTGGTATTCTAATTATTCTCCTCAAGGACTTTAATTTCACTGTTTATATCTTGCTTCAATTCTTCTAGCCATTCTTAGAGTCCTTGTGATCAATCCATTGTTGTTGTTGTTGTTTTCCCCCTGAAAATCTACTTATACTTACTGTGGAATTATTCTCATCCATACTAATTACTATTATTCTTATTTACCTCATGGACTTTTCTTAACCCATAGTGTTTCTTCATTGCTTTATGGGTTGTCTTTTGTTGATTCATATCACTGGCCTCAATTGCTAGATCAGCACTTTGTGTTCCACCCCTTCCCACACTCTTGGATGTGGTAGCTAAGCACTGGATTTCTTCCTGCTTTGGCCTAATATTATTGCCACTGAAATACTACACATCTTAATGGGCTGGCTATTATCTTATCCCTTCCTTGCCTTCTTCCTCAAGCCTAGCTTGTAAGAGAATGCTGAAACCTGCAGTGGGAGCAGGTCCCACACCTTCATTTAATCTCTACTTCTGACTCTTTCTCCTGGCATCTAGGATGTAGGTTGGCCTCAGCCCCATCTGTCTCTTTCTCCTTATTCAGTCACCTACCAGTAGTTGGTTTTGTGTCTTTGTGTAGCTTTGACTATTCCTAACTGATATCAGAAATTACCTGGAGAGCCCCATGTCACTAATTATTAATTTGTCTTAGCCCCTCTGTCTTATGAAATCACTGTCTGGGAACTAGTTTTGCCCTCTAGGATAGACCCCAACCTGAAATTGTAGTGTTGGTTTTTTTCTCCATGTTTCTACTTGAGATCTTGTTGACTTCAGATGTCCTACAAAGTCCTTAGGCATTCACTGAATGGGCATCTCAGCCCACCATCCCCAATCTCTCACATACTTGGAGTTGGGCTTGCCCCTTACTGAGACTCTGAGAGGTTAAAACATGCATTGACTTCAAGGCCTTCAAAGGGCACCTGCTCTCTTTTTATGTGGTTCTAGATTCAATGAAGAAGGTTACTGGTGCTTCTCTTTGATTTTGTTGAATATTTACTTCATCTGACTCTGTAGTTCATCCTTGTTGGACTTGATCTCAGGGTGTTTGGGCTTGCCTAGAAACTTCCACATTGCCATATTTGCCAGAAGCCAATTAATCCCATTTTAAGATACCTTTTTACTGAGCCATGAAAAACTCAAAGGAA
The DNA here is from genome assembly GCF_003287225.1 of Phascolarctos cinereus. Lineage (NCBI taxonomy): Eukaryota > Metazoa > Chordata > Mammalia > Diprotodontia > Phascolarctidae > Phascolarctos > Phascolarctos cinereus. Next base: position 193,657,321 of record NW_027555958.1, on the reverse strand, counting down.
TGTGGCTTTCATAATGGAAGTTTGATCACAGTGGTCTTTAATTAAAGAAGATATTTCGGAACAGAGAGTTCTTACTGGTTCCTCTCAAATAAGACTATGTAGATTAAGACAGTTCTCCAAATATACTACACATTTTATCCCCAACTTTTTTCCTTGTGCTTTGTAATTTTCACACTCCCACAACACTTCTCTGAAAGATCTCAAAACACATCTTTAACATTTTTCCTTTTACATCAAAAAAATGAGGAAAAGACCTATTCGTACAATAATATCTATAGCAACTCTTTTTGTGCTGGCTAAGAATTGGAACTCAAAGGCATACCCATCAATTGGAAAATGGATAAACAAGCTGTGGTATATGATTGTGATGTAATATGATTGTGTTATAAGAAATGACAAATAGGATGATTTCAGAAAAACACGGAAAGACTTACATGAACTGCTGCAAAATGAAGTGAGCAGAACCAGGAAAACATTATGCACAGTAAGAACAATATTGTTTCAATGAAGAACTGTGAATGGCTTAGCTATTCTCAGCAATACAATGATCTAAGACAATCCCAAATGATTAATGATGAAGCATACTATCCCCCTCCAGAGAAAGAAGTGATATTGTTTGAATACATACTATATTTTACTTTCATTCTTTTTCCTTTAAAAATTAAAGTCTTCTTGTACAAATTTACTAATATGAAAATGTTTTACATGATTGCAGATGTGTAATCTAAATCTTATTGCTTACTGTTTCAAGGAGGAAGGAAGAGAGGGGTAGAATTTGGAACTCAAAACTTTAAAGAAAAACACAAATGTTAAAAAATTTAATATGTAATTAGAGAAAAAATTATATACATATATGTATATACAACATTTTTCCTCTTGCTGTCCAAGGAATATGATTGTCTTCCATTTGTGTTTTCTTCTTGCAAGCAGGGTATTCTGGATTTGAATTTACAAAATAAAATCAGAATCCTGTGGAGAAATTGGAATCCTTCATCATGTGACAAATATAGCTTCTTCCAGGAGACCTATTAACATAAAGTGAGTGAAGATTTACCCACAGGGAACCAACATGGTGGGGGGAAAGGGTAGAAGATTTATTTCTTCCTTCTAATAGTGACTGACTTCCTGAGATTCGTTTCATTCTCCGAGAGTAGGGTGTGAATGATGAAGGGGTTACAACTGTCTTTGGATGCCACCTCAAGGTCTTGTTCCCATGTCATCCCTCTCTAAGGCCCCACCTTGCTCTTCAGACCCAGTGGAAGAAAAGGCTGAAACTCTCTGTGTGGTGGCAAGGAGGGAGATAAGCCACCTCTTCCTAGTATGACAACACCCATAATAGGTTGGGTGTAGGGCTATCCTCTACATCACTACTGCATTCATCCTGACCCCAAATGAATTTGCCTGAGGTATGATTTTGCCTGATTACAGGGATATCTTTACCTCCTTTTATTCATCCCCCTATATTTTCTCTTTTTTTCAGAGGTTTAACATAGACAGTTTGGCCTTTAACATTTCTGTGTGCTTCAGGAAATCTAGGTGGCCTTTCCTTCAAAGGAAAGTGTTGCTTTACCCTTTCCAACAGTTTGACATTTGAAGTGTTGAATTTCCTCTGCAGAAACAAACATCACAGGGGAATGGCTTATGGACATTGCCATTACTTCCTACTTTCATGTTGGCTTCTGAACCTATAGTAATCAGAAGTGGAAGGAAGGAATGTTTATGGCTCTCAGGAACCACTTAGATTTCTTGGATTATATTCTGGCTATATGACCCTGCTCCAAGAGGGTTTCATGTTCTGCCAGACTCCATGACCTACCATATTTTCTGAAATTCATACTTCATGGTCACTCCATCTGAAGAAAAATTTAGAATGTTTTTTTTTAGTCTAAAAATGAAGATTAAGTGTCCTTTTACAAATTAATCAGTAAGCATTTATTGAGAACCTACTATGTCCCAGGCATGGTATGGGCAACTAGGTGGCACACTGGATAGAATTCCAGGCCTGAAGGCAGGAAGACTCACTTTCCTGAGTTCAAATCTGGCTTCTGACACTTACAAGCTGTGTGATTCAGGGCAAGTCAGTTAATTCTATCTGCCTCAGTTTCCTCATCTATAAACTAATCTGAAGAAGCACCAAACAAGTCCAGTATCCTTGCCAAGAAAATCCAAAATGAGGTCATGAAGAGTTGGACACAATGGACACAACTGAACAATAATAACAAGAAATGTGCCAGATTTTGAGCTAAGCAATGGACATACAAAAAGAGGCAAAAGACAGTCTCTGCCGTTAAGGAGCTTACAATCCAACGAGGGAGAAAACATGTAAGCAAATATATACAAGGCAAGCTATGTACAGGATACATAGGAATTGTTTAGCAGATGAATAGCACTGGAACTAAGGGAGGTTAGGGGAGCCTTTCTGTAAAAGGTGGGATTTTAGTTGGGATTAAAAGAAGCCAGGGAAGTCAGTAGGTGGAGCTGAAGGAGGAGAGCATTCCAGGTGTGAAGGACAGCCTGAGAGAATTCCTGGAGCCAGGAGATGGAGTGCCTTGTTCTTAGAGCAACCAACAGTCTGGTGTCACTGGATCAAACAGGACCTATAGGGGAGTACTTCTAGCCTTTTCGTTTTATTTTTTCTTGGAGGGAAAAGATCCAGCTTACAAAAATAGTATTTCCTTATATAAAATGGAAATTACACAATTTCTCTCACACTCAATTTTTCCATAGCCAACCCAGAACCACTGAAGGAAAGTGTTTTTTTACATTTACTAGTAAAACCAAGACTAATGGAAACACTTTTGGAGGGGGGAGGGATTCCTATTAACTTTATTTGATGGTTAAATGAGGATTAATAAAAACCTCCTTTTAAAAATTGTTTGTTTCAAGCCTAATTACAGAAAACTTTCTAGGTTGGAATATTTGCTCTTATTTGGGGGGAGATTTTTTTTACTTTAATGCAGAGTGATAAATATATCTATATAATCTATTATTCAAGATTCTGCAGAACCTTTAGGTTATAATTCTGAATGACAATGGTCACTGAGCTGTAGAATGAGAAAGTGTAGGAGATTAGACTGAATCTATATAAGGGGTTATTAACCTGGGGTCCATGGATCTCTAGGGGGTTCCTGGATAGATTTTCATGAACTTGAATGAAAAAGAAATTACAACTTCATTTTCACTAACCTTTGGTTTCCTTTGTAATCTTAAGTGTTTTATTTTATAAATTTAAAATCATTATCCTCAGAAGGAATCCACAGAAAGCATTGTTGTCATGTTCAGTTGGTTTTGACTCTTCATGAACCCATTTGGGGTTTTCTTGGCAAGAATGCTGGAACGGCTTGTTATTTCCTTCTCTAGCTCATTTTACAGATGAGGGCACTGGGACAAACAGGGCTAAATGACTTATCCAAGATCACACAGCTAGTCAGTGTCTGAGGACAGATTTGAACTCAGGAAGATGAGTCTTCCTGACTCCAGGCCCTATCTACTATGCCACCTAGCTGCCTCTTGTAAAAAGGGTACATGACACAGAAAAGGTTAAGAAATTCTGGTGCATACTGATTCCACTATATATTCAGGAAGTTGCTTAAAATAATAATAATTCTTGGCCTGGTATTGTTTTATTAGGCTTTAATTCTTGTTCCTCAAAGGAAAAGGAAAACAACTCTGGATAATTTGGGTTATGGCTAATTAGATTCTAGTTAATCACTTTTACATTTTATTTCTTTTCCCAAATACCTGCATCTGTAGTGCATTACAGGTAACAATGTCAATATTATCGCCAGTTATATGTCAATAATAATATATCTCTATAGTGAAGTACAGAAATAATTAGTAACTTAAAAGCTCTTAAAACTCAGGTTTAAAATCATGTTACTCAGAACTAGCATAACAAATAGGGCTGGTAAACCAAAAGAATGAACTATCTATCTATCTATCTATCTATCTATCTATCTATCTATCTACCTACAAGATAGATAGATAAATAGATAGATAGATAGATAGATAGATAGAGCAGCTACCATAACATAAATGAATAACTAAGAGAAATCCACAAATCTGAGTAAAAGAAAAATAAAGATCTCAGAAAATAGATGAGGAAACATATCTTCCTCCTCATGGCAGGCAGGGAAGGTAGAAAGTACATAGAGAAAAATATTGTATTTATTGACACATTTTGTCAATTTCTTAGTAGTTATACTTGTTTTTATTTGTCACAAAGTCAGTTTGGAAGTAGGGATTTTGTATTTTTTTCTTTTCCTCCAGAAATGACAGTGATGTAAATACAAAAAGAATATCAATAAAACCTTTTACATAGGGCTAGTTACAAATAAGTAGAGCATTTTTGCAATTATATTTTGAAAATATGGCTATCTGGAATATCATATATGCCATCAAAATAAAACGTATGGAGATTGGATAGTTATCTCCTATCCAAAAACATTTATATCATTCTAAGGTAGGCAAAGGCATGAATTATTTCTTATTCTCTTTGGTGTCCCCTGAAGTGACTAGTAACTGCCACAGAGGTGGCACTAAAAAAGAAATAAAAAGAACTTGTTGAATCAATGATGGATGATAAATAAAGAGATTAAGGATTTAACTGTATTATTTTTATATAGCTCTTAAAATAAGTATTAAATGAGTTCATATGGAGGGTCATCCACCAGTCACCTCTCAAGTTTCATTATGATATGAGGGTGACTGAGTTTCTAAACCTTATGTCAGTGGATTAAAATGTTTAATAATTTCTACCAAACCAGGAAATTGTTGCACATGGGGACTAGCATCAAACTGACTCTCCCTAATGTCTGAGGACCAGCCTAGCAAAAAAAAAAAATGTTCATCACCATGAGGCTGGCTACCATGAGGATGATTGTTTTGATCAACCATGTGACTCTTAAAGTACGTAAAATATCAAACACCCCTGCTTCTGTATGGCTCCCTTCACTTCTTCTGTGGTAGTAATGGAAGACTGGAGAAGGAGGAAGAGGATACCAAGAATAACTTAGTTCTTAGAACATGTACAAAAATGTATTTAATGGTGGGTATTTTAATGTGATATTTCCAACAACCAAGTTAATATGCTCTTCTAAGTATGAAACCATATTCACACCAGCATTTTGCTTTAAATAAAACCAGAATGCATAAATAATCTTCAGCTAGATACAAGTATGGAACACAGGTTCCCCATGGAGGCAAATGAAGGAACTAACAGAGTTCAATTCATCATGTGCCCAAAGCCAATCAGAAAATTTTCGTAGATATTTGATGATCTTGCTTTGCAATGTTCATGATGAGAGCATAAGCAAAGGGACCACCACAAATATAATTACAGTTTTGTACCAATTTCTCTTTCAAAGGATGAAAAAGAGAATTTCTATGAAGAATTTTATACCTAACAACATATATCATTAACATCCATGATTTTAATGTAATTGTGACCTTAGGAGAGAGTAGCAAAAAAAAAAAATAGAAAACATGATTCAGCATTAATAAATGAAAGAGAACAAAGCCTTGTAGTCTACTTAATTTTTTTCAAATGAAATTACATTTTTTCAAATAAGAAAAATTATTTTCTCCCTCTCATATCTTCCACCTTAAAAAAATAACAAATAATGAATATACATAATCAAGAAAACAAATTCCTACACTGGCCATGTTCAAAAGAAATGTGTATCACTGTGCAACCTCAGTCTACCACTTCTTTGTCAGAAACTGGGTAGCATGTCTCATCACTGGTCCTCTAGAATTATAGTTAGTCACTGCATTGATGGGAGTTCTTAAGTCTTTCAGAGCTATTTGTTTTGCAGTTCTATTGTAAAAGTATAAATTGTTCTACTTGTTCTTCTCCCTTCAAGGTGGTTAAATTTCAACAACCTCAGTGAGAGAGTGAGGCAGCTAGTTGTGTGCAGTGGATGGAGTGCTGGTCCTGCAGATGGGAAAATATGATTTCAAATCCAGGCTCAGACACTAGCTCATGCTGTATCATCCATTTCATCTGTCTTTGCCTCAGTTTCCTTAACTATAATGGGGATAATAATAGTACCTATCTCTCAGGGTTGTTGTGAAAATCAAATGAAAAAATAATTGTAAGGTGCTCAGCACAGTTCCAGGCACATGTATTGTGCGTACTATATAAATTTTAGTTATTATTAATATTAATCAAGAGTCAGGAGACCTGGGTACTATCTCTGCTCTGATAAAATTATAGTAACTTTATATATATGTATATATATATATATATGTATATATGTATGTGTGTATGCATATATATGTGTGTATATATATACACACATATATATGCATACACACATACATATATACACATATATACATATATGTATGTATGCATGCGTGTGTGTGTGTGTGTGTGTGTGTGTGTGTGTGTGTGTGTGTGTGTGTCTCATCCTATACCCTGAGATCATCAACCTGCTTGTTAGGAGATAGATAAGCATGCTTCATCATTGGTCTGGAAAATTGCTTAGATTTGGTCACTTTGTTGATCAGAGTTCCTAGATACACACGGAAAGCATTCTTGATGAAAATACAGAAAGAAAGAGGCAGGCATTCACAGGTAATTTTTGATAACAGAAGATATCTTAATAATTATAAGACTGCCTGAGAGTTAAAGGAATCTGTAGTTTGCTATATCAACTACTTATAAATTACAAAAAAAAGATTTGATAAAATACAATTTAACTTTAAAGCTTCTCCTTAAACATAATTTCTCTCACTCAAATACTCGAATGGATCTGTGAGCTCATATGATCTCATCTATTTGGGTGTTCCTTCAAATGATGAAGATCACAATCTGCCCATCCTGTGACATTTGTCCATGTCTTTTAATTCGCCATAAGTGTGATTATCCAATATTCTGGAGGTCTTCCTAGTTTTTTTCCTGTCATTACAGATATATCAGTGTAACACCCAAATTTTCCACCTGTCATGCCTTGGCATCCCATCTTCCTGATTACATCATTTACTGCTACTTTTTCCCCCAAAGTTCCTCTTTGTACATCATTGCTCCTAGATCATTTAAATACATACATTTACACATAAATATACACAAAGATGCCCACTAAAGCTGTTTTGCAGTGCCTCAACAAACTGTAAATGGGCAGTCTCTTCCAACAGAGTTTCAGACTCTGTCAAGTCAGAACATTAGAAACGTTTCTAAAATACAAACCTGGTAATGAATTTGTTTCTGAGCATCAATATCATTAGTGTCAAAGAAGTTTGCCACCAAAGATTATTATTATTATTGACCACAGCAACTCATAAAATTATCTTTTAATGTATGGAGGTGTGATGATTATCTATAGATGTCATATCACATCTCCCCCTCCTTTGGGTACTCCTAAAATACAAGTCTGACCATGGCATAACCCTCTCCATCAATTCAATAAACTCTAGTGGCTTCCCTATCACTTCCAAGATAAAATATAAAATCCTCTATTTGGTGTTCAGAGCTCTTCACAATGTGCCCCCCTACATACGTTTCTAGGCTTATTATACCTGTTCCTCAAATATTCTGCCAGTGACACTGATTTCCTTGATGTTTCTCAAATAAGACACTCTATCTCCTGACTCTGAGCACGTCCACTAACTGTCCTCCATGCTTGAAATTCTCTCCTTCCTAATCTCCACCTCCTGGATTCCTTGGCTTCCTTCAAGTCACTGTTAAAATTTTATCTTCTATAGGAAGTCTTTCCTAATTCCTCTTAATCTAGTGCTTTCCTTTTTTTTTATTATTTCCAAATTAGTCTGTATATAGTTTGTCCATGGTTGTTTACATAATATCTCAATCATTAGATGATGAGCTCCTTGAAAGTAGAGTCTTTTGACTTTTTTGTATGTCAAGCAAAGAGTAGGTGCTTAGTAAATGCTTGTTGACTGACTGACAAAGGTACAGCCATGAAGTACTGAAGTAATTGTAGCCATAGATGCACATATGTTAAGATTATATGCAACAAAGGGCTATAAAAGCATCCAAACCCTTAGACTCAGCAATGTCACTACTAGATCTGTATCCCAAAGAGTTCAAAGAAAATGGAAAATGACCTAGTGTACAAAAAATTTATGGTAGATCTTTTTGTGGTGGCAAAAAATTAGAGATTTAGGGGATGCCCATTAATTGGGGAATGGCTGAACAAGTTTTGGTGTATGATTGTGATGGATTACTAATGTGCTATTAGAAATTACAAGCATGATGGTTTCAGAAAATCCCTGGAAAATGTATGTGAACTAACACAAAGTGAAGTGAGCAGAACATTGTATAATAACTAATATTATAAGGATGATCAGCTGTGAAAGACTTAGCTACTCTGATTAAGACTATGACTGAAGACAATTCCAAAAGACACATGATGAAAAATGCTATCCACCTCCAGAGAGAGAACTGATGAATTCTGAATAGAGATTGAAGTATCCCTTTTTTTCACTTTTTAAAAAATTTTTTCTTCATTTTTGTTTGTTTCCTTTTGCAACATGGCTAATATGCAAATATGTTTTGCATGACTTCATATGTAAAATTTATATTAAATTATCAAGGAGGAGGGGTGGGAGGGAGAGAATTTGGAAAAATTTTTAAATGAATGTTAATATTTTACTTTTAATTGGGAAATATTTAGAGAAAATATATATTTTAAAAATTATTCTAGGTAAAACAAAAAATACTATAGGATTCAACTAACTTGAACTATATACATTACCAAATATATTCTTTATTTAAAACATAGTTATTGCCTTTGGATTTTATTGAAAACTTCAATAATTCAGTGGAACCAATATTTTATTTCAATACTTTCTATGTGCCAGGCAGCAGTACTATCAAAAAAAAAAAAGATATTACCTGCTCTGGAGGACTTTACATTCAATAGGCATAAAACAATTCAAATAATTGTATATGAAACATGTAATTCCTTCTAAATCTTCTTTTATGGAAAATATCCCCATTAATGCTTTTAAGGTAGAAAGGTAGCATAGCAGATACAGTGCTTGGCCTGGACTCAAGAAGAACTGAGTTCAAGTCTGGCTTCATACATTTACTAAGTGCCCCTGGACAAGTCATTTAACTTTGTGCCTCATTTTCCTCAATGGCAAAATGAGAATAATAATAATAGTAATACTTACCTCCTTGGATTGTTGTGAGGATAAAATGAAATAAGATTTCTAAAGTACTTAGTAAAGGGCTTGGAACATACTAGGCACTTAATAAATATTTATTCCCTTTTCCCTTTTCACAGAGATTTAAAGAAATTAACCACAAGCAAAATTTGAAGGGTTCTGGAAAATTTAACCACATTAAGAAATTATGAGTTAAATATGTATGGGTAAAGATTCAAACCTAATCCCAGTGCCTGGCAAAAAAGTAGGTACCCAATAAATTTATATTGACTGATTGAATCCAAAGAAAAGAACCTTTATTTGTAGAATTTCCAAATTTGTAGTTGTGGGAAATATTTGGTTGAAAGGAAAGTTTTTGCCCCGCAAATCCCTATCACAAATACTGCCACTATTGAATAATTCAATAATGGAAGTCATTATGGTTTTATCAACAGAAATAACATTAAAGAAGATGAATCAACATTTGCTTTACTACATACAAAGGACCATGGAGTTTTTCTATCTGATTTATAGCTAGTACTTCTTATATGTGTGGTTTTCCTTATTAGGATGTAAGTTCCTTGAAAGCAAAATCTGGCTTACTTTTCTTGTATCCCCAGTGTTTTGAACATAGTATATACTTAATAAATATTATTTTTCATTCATTCAATCATTCATTCACCCTTCTCAATGTTTAAGGCTGGATCTCAATAAATGATTACTAACTCTACAGAGGAAAAATAAAGTTTTATGTAAGCCAAAACTATTTTTTAATAAAATAATCACCTGAAAGCAACATCATGGGAAGGCACGAGCATCTAGTATTTACTAGTCAAGTAAGAAAGAAAGAAATTAAAAGGAGAAAAAATGCAGAGTAATTAAAAAACAAAACTATGAAAGTAATAGTCACAACTGTAAACATTTAAGAATAGATCATGCCAATATACACTTTTTTTAGTATTGCTTGAGTTTTAATAATAAGGGGAAAGTAAGCAAAGACAACCCCCCAGGGCTTGATCTGCCAAGATTTGGCCTCTGCTCCCTGCCAAAACAAGTGGTATTAGTTCTTTCACTTGGGTCACTAATATCAAAAGTAGTCCAAATCCTGGAAGACATGAGCTATATAGGGAATAATCCTGACTTGGAAGGGAGGTAGACAAGATGGCCCAAATGCTACTTTCAGGGTCTAGCACCTCTGGATATCTGTGCCAGGAGGCAAAAGAAATGGTGTAATGCATCATGGGAATTACATATTATACATTAGGTAAAAGAAACCAAAAAGATGGGCCCAGTGTCTGGGGATTACATGAGTTACTACAATAGTGCCAAGGCATCTCTACTGCCATCAAAAGTAGCCATTACATTCTGGAGAAGGCCTAGAGGACAGTCTGCTTTAAGCAAGTAGCTAGAGAACAGAAAACTTTTTGAAAGCTAGTAAGGTCTCCAGAGTTTCTTAGAAGAAGATCTGCCAGTGTTTAAAGCAGCTTACCTAAATCTGGCCTAGCCATGAATTTGGGAGGTTTTGGGGGGGGGGGGTTGGTATGAAGTGAACTGAATTTATATGAATTGTCCAAGCTTCTATTTAGAGGTCTGTGACTCAAAAGAAAAAAAATGCTAATTTAGATAAGGAGCAAGGGAAAGATCCTCAGTTCCTAACATAACCATAAATATTAATGAGGCTCTCAATCTATAAACAGAGAAATTACTGCTGTAACCATTGTTCTGTCTACACAAAAAAAGAACAACATTGGGTCTTCCACTACCATTTGTGTGTAGGGTGGGGTGACAGCTCAGTAGAAGCTGGGCTGGCCCTTTTCAGATATGTGTTGTCCTGTACCAAAGGATGAAAAGGTAATTAAAGGTTTAAAAAAATTAGCTCTGTGTTCATATTTTACATTTAAATGCCTGACTCAAATATTTGGGTGTGTGAAAATATGTGTATAGAGTGATGTACAGATTATGTCTAGGAAATTATATTGGTAAGCTAGTTATTTTCGAAGTCTACTGTCGATTCATAGTTTAGGGTTGTTTTCATGCATTTTACATGTATGAGACAACATTGTCTTTATTTCCATTTATAAACTCATGTGCATCTTGTTCAAATGTGTTTTAAATTGTTCATAAAGGATAAAAATAATGGCCCATTTAAAATTTAAAAACAGGACTGTTGTGGGGAGTCAGATCACGAAGAGTCAGACATGACTGAAAAATGACTCAACAACAACAACTCACAGGTATAAAATGACAAAGCTTTGTAAAGAAATTAGTTCAATGGAGATTGGAGATTGGCAATTCATTATGAAGGACAATAACGGTGATTTGACCATCATTGCCAGGAAAATCTTTTCCTGATTGGAAAGAGACCATCACAAGTTTTACATGTAGACTCCTGGCTTGTGGGTAAGGGACGTGGAAAACTTGCTTCTTCCAGCTTATAATAAGCCATGTGAAGTATCAAGTTTACATTCTCCAAGGAAGGACTGGATAGATCAAAAGAATACTTGGAAAGAAATGGTCATACTAAGAGTCATTTAATGTCTTCTTTCTAATAAATTATGAGCAGGTTGTTGATATCTAGGGTAGAACCACATGTAAAGGACTGCAGAACAAACAAAGCAACAATTTTCTGAAGTACTGAAGTATATATCTGATAGTTGTCAACAGTTCATATTTTCCAAATGCTTCTGACCCAAGAAAAGACTAAGGATAAATTGAAAATTGTTTCCTGTTAAGTTCTGTTGGGAAAATTTAGTTAGATTAAACAGTCATTAAAAATAATTGAGCTTTCATCAGTAAAGTTCCACATTGTTCCTAATTGTTTGTATTTCTTTAAATCTTGTTCTAAATTGTGTATTACTTTCTTATACATAATAACTAATGATTAGCTAAACATTTATTCTGGTTAGTCTAGGAAAAATTTATATATTTTAATAGAAAAGCATAAATAATTACCTACCTACCCTCACTTAAAGAGCCATATATTTGAGGAAATCCTAGGCAACAGATCCACCCAAACAAAAAACAAGGAACAGCATTCATTAGGCACAGCTATTTGGCTTTCAGTCATGGCACCTATGTGATAAAGACTTTGTGAAATGATAGCCTTACAAACCTAAACCTATGATGTCATGAAAAATTTTGCATGCATGTAAGTATAGTGAAAGGTATGCATGTGTGTTTGAAGGGGATTGTGTGTGTCTACACGGTTTGGAATATGTCTGTTGGAATGTGTGTCTCATTAGAGAGGAGAAGAGTGGAGAGAAGGGAAAGGAAAGGAAGAGGGAAGGTATAGGAAGGGAAAGGAAGTGAAGGGAAGGGAAGGAAAGGGAAAGAAAGGGAAGGATCTCTTGCCATCAGGAACCTATGTTCTAGTAAGGAAAATGAAATGTGCAAAAACATTTGATACATGCAGAGAAGGTGCTAGGTAACCTTAAAAGGAAGAGCACTACAGCTGAGAGGATCGAGAAGGCTTCTTGCAGAAGGTGGCATTTGAGGTACATCTTGAAGAAAGTCAAGAATTCTGAAAGGTGGAGGTGAAGAGAGAGAGAGAATTCCAGGCATGAAAGACAGCCAATGCAAGAGCACAAAGAGGAGGAGTGAAGTATCATCTGTGAAGAATGGCTGAATTATAGAGTGTGTCAAGGGGAATATTGTTCAAAGAGCCTAGAAAGATAAGAAGAGGCCAGTATCTGAAGAGCTTTAAATGCATGTTATGCTTCTAAAGTTAAACTCCTTGTGTCTTGTACACTTCAGTTTTTTCTTTTTTTTTTTATTTGCATTCCAAATGTTAAGAAATAAGTCAAACACTCCCATGCCAGAACTGAGCTAGAAGTTTGTGGACTACCTCAATGTAAGCCCTTTGGACAGTGATATTTTTTTTTTCCACGATGAGTAGTATTTCTGTTAAAAATATTCAATATTTATTTTGAGGGTTGGTCAGCTAATGTCACCATTCTTTTATTTCATGCACATGATGCTCCTGTTCCAGTGGAGTTGAATCATGCACTTTCAAGGTGGCAAGATTTTCTGTAGAATGTAATGAGACAGCGGGCCTTCATAAGAGGCTCCACTAAGGCTCACTTGTGGAGTTCCACTGAGAATAAATTAGATTAACCATGGCCTCCAGGAACACAGTCAGGCTGGAATTTCTCTCTCTAACTTGGCAAAGAAAAAAAAAAATCTCTGAATCAAATGAGTGGATTGTAGGAATTCTGAATTCCAACAGCTTTTTGTTGAATACTTTCAAACTGTCTAGAAACTCAGACAGGTTTGATAGCATCCAAGGCTTGGCCTCATTTCTTACTTGGTTCAACAGGTATAAGACAATCTTTTCTTGGCACTCATCACTTAAAATTTATCCAGAAACTATTTCTATATAGGAATCAATCTTCCCTTTTATTTCTCTCATATGTCCTGACTTGTGGTAAGCACTGGAGATATAAATGAAAGTATGACAGATAACCTCTTCCCTCAAAAAGCTTCTGTTCTTATTGGGGGAAACTACATATAAAGGAGTGGAAAAGGGAGTGGTCTGATCCCTAGGGATATTTAGAAAGTGCTTATTAAGGCCTGGAGTCAAGCAAGATAAGGCCCAAACTGGCCTATCAAAGTCCAGGGGTGGTTCTAGGAGCAAAGTCCAATTTTCCTATGGTGAGGAAGTGGAGATGATGTACTGACTAAAGACAGCATGGCTGGAGATGTCCAGGATGTGATTAATAGTTAAGATTGTTCTATATATATATGAGCTAATCTTTGTACGGACTCTGTTCTGGGTCCTCTAGGCTATATCCTAACCCATTATTTCTTCTCTCACTACCTTCTTCCTTTAGAGATCTTATCAGTATCCATGGATTTGAACTCCAGTTCTTTATTATTAACTTCTTTATTGTTTAGTTGTTTTCAGTCCACGTGACCACATTTGGAGTTTTCAAAGCAAAACTGCTGGAGTAGTTTTCCATCTCCTTCTCCAGTTCATTTTACAGAGAAGAACTGGGGCAAACAGGATTCAGTGACTTGTCCAAGGTCATAGAGCTAGGAAGTGCCTGAGGCCAGATTTGAACTAAAGAAAATAAGCCTTGTTGACTTCAGGCCTAGTACTCTATCCACTGTGCCACTCAGCTGCCCCATATTACTAACTATGTATTGCACCTTTCCACTCATTTATCCTGTAGGCATCTCAAAATGCACATATTAAAATATTTCATTATGTTTCTCTCAAAATCTATCTTGTCCAGGATATCACCATTCTTCCAGTCATCCAAGTCTGAATCCTAAGAACCCTCCCTGCCATACTTACCCTTTAGCCTAATTCAAGCCCTTATCATCTCTCACATCCTCCACACAACTGTCAAATTGAAATTCCAAAAATGAAGATCTCCCTGTGTCACTATCCCTACTCAAAAAAACTTCAGTGGCACTCTATTACTTCTAAGATAAACTAATACAAAAACAACAACAAAAACAACCCCACAGTTTTAATTTAAGAACTGTCAACTTTCCCAGCCTTATTTCACATAATTCCTCTTCATATATTTATTCTGGTCAACTTGATAGTTAACTATTCTTTATTCATGGAATTCCATTCCCCCACCTCTTGCCATTTTGATTAGGCAATCACCCATTCAAGCAGGGCAATCCTTCCTTGGCCCTGCCTCCTAGAATTCAAAGTACAGCTAATTCAAATATCATATATGAAGTCTTTTGCAAGCCTTCCCTTCCCCAAATTAATATACTTTATCCCTCATGAAGGAGCTTTAGATAATGCTTTATATTTACCTATTAGTGTACAGTTTGCTTCCTAAGGTTCTCTGATTCTGTGCATGCCCATCTTTGCAATGAAATGACTTTTTGTGCTTTATTTATTTTATAATTAAATCTTCCACTAAAATTTCTATTTGAATTGAAAAATGGAACAAATTTAATGATCTAAACCCACATTGTTTTTCAAAGTTGAAAGCAGTCCTATCCCAAAATTTCAGTTATATCTTATAAGATATTGTTACTTCCCTTAAAAAACATAGGCTTGCTTTCAAAATCCTATGTTATAAATACACTTTAACTTTTGTTTTAATTTTGGCATGATCCTAATGATATTACCATATTGTTTTATTTATTGGCTTAAGTAGGAAGGCTTGGGAGGTTTATTGCTGGCCACATTTGCATATAAAAATCAAGAATTTGGAATAAATTATTTAAGGAGCATGATTATAGGCTCCCAGCAATTTAGCCTTTTTTTTTTAACTTTTTACTGTTTGATTTGGATAACAAGATCCAAAGAGTCTTAGGGAACTGAGGAAAACCACTTTGCCTCAGACCCTCAACCCTTTGCAGTTTCTTTTGCCATACTTCTTGAAATGCTTTGAAGGAGAATGCAGGTTTGGAATCCAGAAATAGTGGAAGTTAAAAGGAACTTTCTAGCCCCAAATCAGAGAAAGGTTTGGAATAATGCTTTAGATCCTTATATTAGGAGTGAGTAAAAAGAATGTATTTAATCTTAGTTTGGGGCACTTTACTCGACTACTGTTCTAAGACCCTTGACTAGATATAATCATTCATAGCTGTCAGAGCTATGATTAAAAATGTAACCACCTGCTCTTATCAGAGAAAGGCTTTCTAGTTACTATACTTCAGCAAATGAGAGAAAAAAGAGAGAAAGACACTATGAAACTTGCAAAAATACTCAATGCTTTGTCTAAGTAGGAGTATCAGCGATTCTGTATCCAATGATTAGCAGCTTCAGGAAAGAGTAAAACCCAGCTAGAATAGACAGAACCACAGTTACATTACCAGAAGACCTGGGCAGCATCCAAAGCATGTCTTACTCCTTCCTGTATATTCTTTGGCCATACAGGCTCTCTACATATGTACTCCTCTATATTTTACTCTGACCAATATGACACTCCATATATGGTATTACGCATGTTCCCTATTCCCACTGATGCTATATACATATAGATAGATAGATAGATAGATAGATAGATAGATAGATAGATAGATAGATAGATAGATATAGATATATAGATGGTAGAGTACGCCAAGATTATTCATTGAAATGTTCTGTTTCTACTTTTCTTACCATTTTATCTTGTTAACTTACTTTTAACTAATTTTGTTCTCTGGTCAACTAGAAAAAGTAAATTTGTCGATGGAGGCTCATATGCTAAAGTTTTAAGTGGATATGGTGGTTCAGATATACTTTGAACACTGAGTATCTTTTTTGGGGGGGGTGTCCATATGTGAGATGAGAGTGCCTCAAGTGCTACAAAATTATTACAAAGTTATTCAGTCTATTAAACCTTGCAAAATTTGTTTAAAATGATACAAGTGCATTTCCAGAGAGTTAATTTTATTCTGTACTTATAAAACCATCCAATTAAAAATAATTACTCATTGATTGCATGATTCTATGTCTTCAAAGCCTAGGCAAAAAGACAAAAATTAAAAAGTCCCTGCCTTCAAGGAGATTAGACTCTATCAAAGAGAAAATACGAATATGTGTAATCTTATACTGAGTGTTACGTGTCTGTGTATGTATGTATGTATGCATATATATATATATGTATATATATATGTATATATATATATATGTATATATATATATATATATATATATATATATATATATACATATATATATATATGGTAATTTGGTGGGGTAGGGTAGAGAGAGGTACCAGAAAACTGGGGAGAGGGAAGTTTCATGTAGAAGTTGATGCTTAAACTGAGGATGAATGGAAAGTTGGGATACTTAACAAGTAGAAGTGAGGAGGCAAATTGAAATAGAGAAGGGAATGATTGTAGGGGTTCTTGCAGAGAAGACAGAAAGGGATAGAATGAGAAGAGGGACGCATCTTGATTAGGAAAAGGCCACTTTTTCATCAGAAACTAGAGTAAAGGAAAAAATAGGGGATGATGTTGAGGGGTTTCAAAAAATTGAAAGGAGGAAAAGAATGAGCTCACTGATTGGCCTCTATTGTCTAAGTAAACTATAAGATGAGGAGATAGGTGGGAAGGGAAGGAAATGGTATAAAATGCTTAAAGATTTAAGAAAAGGTCTAGAACTACTATTTTGAGGAATGCAAAAGAGTATCTATCAGAGAAGAGTTTAAGAATTTGCTTGCTGTGGTGGACTGAGATTTAAAAACATGAATTGGTAATGGATCCAGTCAGCATTATTAGGGATTTCTAGCTTTCTGCTAGTTTGGAAGCATAGGTGAGTAGGAGTAGAGAAGGCAAATGGTGGGAGTCAAGCAGTCTGGCTTTAGCAAAGCTTGAGAGCCTATAGGACAAGGGACCAAAGAATGGGGCAATAAATAATAGCAGAATGTTGAACTACAGGATGAAGATTAGTCAGGGAAGAAAGGGAATCCAGGGCAAGGGTGATAGGCTGGTACAGTATTGGGTATTAGAGAAATTGGGGAGGGTGAGGATGAAAAATGGATTTAGGAGGAATTAGATATAGGGAAAAATGTGAAAATGAGAGGTTTGGGAAGTTATATAAAGCAATAACATCAGATACAAAAGAAAACCAACAACCACATGTACAAAGAGCAGGAAGTAGACCAGTTTGGCTACCACACATGCTATGTGAGGGGATGCAATCTAGAGTCACTCTTTAAAATGAGAATTGAGCCAAATTGTAAAGGTTTCCACTGACATACTTTTCCTCTAAATGTTTGATTTTATTTCATTCTTTCCATTTAATAGGTTTATTTACAAAGACATATACTATGGTAAATAGTTTCCTTACTCCATTATTCAAAACTGCTTTTATAAGTGGTGCTTGTTCTTCAAGTCTGATTTCTGTATAGGAGAATCTTATTTCTTAAGCAGCTGATGTCTTACTATAAGGAAAGGAGCAGCAAATCCAGATCCAAAGAACACAGTCATCATTGCTAGCAACTGCCATTTGTTTTCCACTGAAAAGGGCAGGTTCTTCCTGGCCCTCCTCATAGTGGTTCTTGTGAACCAAGGTGGTGCTGCTGAGGCTCTGTGATGACCGCAGAGGAGGCAGCAACAGAGGAGGAAGAGATGGCTGCCGAGTCGCCTTCTCCCTACCGACCTTACTCCTTCCTGGGCAGGCAACCACCTAAATGTGTGATTTTAAAAGACCTGCTAATATGATTTTAGTATATCACAGGATCATTTTTTTTCCAATAAAAAAACCTGCATTTAAAAAAAAAGTCAGTGGTAAAGCACATTATTAATCAGCTATTTAGATCTGGAAATATAGTGTAATAAAGTGGAAAGAACATTGATCTTAGAGTTAGGAGATCTGGGTTTGCATCAAACATTTTTTGGCTGTGTGGCAGTTTTCTTATCTGTAAAATGGAGATAATGATATAGGTACCCCATGTCTTCTAGGGGTGTTGTAAGGGAAACATTTTGTGCATCTGAAAATGCTTTTTAAATATTAGTTATTATATTTTAACAACTATTTTTTGAGTCAGTCATTTATTTTGTTAAGCAAACTATGTCCATACCTTAAAACTAATTTTCAAAAAGATTGTCTTTTCTGTTGAAAGACTGGTCACTCAAACAAGACAGGACTAAAGCAATGAAATTACAAACATTTTTTCAACATTTTGTTAACATATTTTATATATTTTTTTAACATCACCATCACTTCTTGATATTTCCCTCTACCTCCCCCCCAAAAAAGTGGAGCCTCCCTAAATAGAAAAACATTTTAACAAAACTATCTGGAAAAAATGGCTGTGCCTGACAATAAATGCAAGATATAAGGCTAAACTGATGGTTTCAGTGAAGATGCAGATTTGTTCAACAAATCCTAAAAGATTCAATTAAGAATGACCTAATTTGAAAATTTGGACTAATAAAAATTCAGAATAAGCAAAAGGAAGTAAGACATGATACAGTAAAATATGAGATCTTATTACCTTCAAAAGAATACTAAATAAAAGAACCCCAGAGTTGAAAAGGACCTCAGAGGTCATAAGGACAAATCCATACCCAAGCAGGAGTACTGCCTATAATATCTGTCACAAGTGATCACTCAGCATTTTCCTAAATCTCTACAGCTATAGACACTTGGTTGAACAAGTACTCATTGTGTAGTCAATTCCAATTGCATCTGTACATAGTTCTAATTGTTATATAATGTTGTTTTAAAATGTTGGCAGCTAGGTTTCTTAGTGGTGCAGTGGTTAAAGTACCAGACCTGGAGTCAGGAAAACTCATCTTCCTGAGTTCAAATCTGGCCTCAGACACTTCTTAGCTTTGTGACCCTGGGCAAGTCACTTAACCTTGTTTGCCTCAACTTCCTCACTTGCAAAAAGGAGCTGGAGAAAGAAATGGCAAACCATTCTAGTATCTTTTCCAAGAAAATTCCAAATGGGGCCACAAAGATTTGGAAGTGATTAAACAATAACAACAAAAGGATTCTCTGGTGCAGATTAGTAATCACCATCACCAATTTATAGCATTATCCCAGCTCTACAATGTATACCCTCATTATTTCCAAGGAATCACGAATTTGTGCACTGACAACATAGCAAAGAAGTTATTTGCATCTGAGTAAGGAATGCACGCTCAACAGCTTCATGACCTGGGGGAGACAGATGCCTGTTCAAATAAAAGTCTGGATCATGACAGGCAAATAAACAGAAATGCAACCAGTAGCTCAATGCCTAGGACAATGAACTCTAAAGGTATACACACCACTGCACCAAGAGCTTCTAAGTTGCCCTGGTGATAGCACTTCTATCACCACCCACACTTCCCTAGCACCTGCCCATATGAGACAGCCTGATAGCTTCTGAAACAATGAAGCACAGAAAAAATGTCAAGAAGAGCCAGAATTAATTTAGATCACATGCTGACCACCACAACCAACTGAGTGGTAACAGAATCAAAGTGACTGGAGGCTGAAAAATACAATAATAGATAAAATGGTCATTTTGCGGTATCAGATTAGGAATAGTTTAGGGAACAAAGCTCTATGTTGACTTATTTAATTGTATAGAAGTATTTGATTCCACTACAGTCATATTCCAATGCCTCATCTTGGCAGGAAAGTGACTCTAGATTTTCAAGGCTCTGCCAGTAGAGCATGAGCTTTGGCGGATCCTACTAAATTGGAAAGGCTTTTACAATTGAACTCTGTAACCAAGTTAAATAATATCAGGTTAAAGAATAGGTAATGATCAAACAAGATTATGAATGAAAGAAAAGTGTTTTGCAAACTTTAAGGTGATAGATAGATACATAGATAGATAGGTAGAGAGATATATGTAATACATATACACATACACATGTTAGTCTTTTGTTTTATCCTTATCATAATGATCATCATTGTTTCAGACCTTTAATTTTTTGGGTGTAAGGAACCCAGGATATGACTACTTACAGTCTTAAAGAACTGTCAGGCATATTGAGATGACATGTGACTTGTCTGTGGTCACATATTCAATATATGTCATAGCCAAGGTCTTCCTGATGTCAAAGCAGGCTCCAATGCCATACTACCTCTTCTAGCATATTCACACACACACACACACACACACACACACACACACACACACACACACAATATTTAATAGCTATTTTTTAATATCATCACAACTGCTATTACTGTCCTAAGACAAGCATAGTTTGGTAGTTCAAAGAGAGTGATCAAAATAAGATGGACTGTCAGGTACTGATTTTATTTATTCATTTGGCCAAAATAACTCATAAAACTATCTACTAAGGTATAGATCTGTCGAGGTGGCCATTGTCAGAGGGAACTTCTACAACAATATTATGGATCTTTGAATTTATTGAAGTCAACACTATTAGGAGACTTCAGCTCTGGAAACTCATAAGCAACTAAGATTGCTGTGAGAAATTTGTCAATATCCTAAAGCAATTACATGACATCAGGTTTGATGGTCCCTTGCCTATCCCAATACTGAACCCTGATGGAGTGAAATAGAGCTTTAAAACAGGCTAAATCAAATTCAGTGACCTCTCTGGTTCCGTGATTGAGAAGCTTAAAAAGGGATCTAAAAGCAGATGTCAGATTTGGAGGGTGGGAGCTGGGAGAGGGGTGGTTTAACTGGGAAGCTCTTACACCTAAATAGGCTTATGTCTCAACAAATTTTTGAAAAAAAAATCCATGAATCTCTGTGAAAGTCTTGCAGAAAAGTAGAAATTCTAACATGTCTTCTTATCTCCAACCCAGCTAAGCCTTTTTTTTCCACGATGAACAATAGCCAAATTGCTAGTTAGGTTGATCATTGTCAATAATAGCTAATAAATGGTTTAAGATTTGCAACCAGGAGTTACTGTGATTGTAAGGACACAGTATACTTCTGACTTGGTTGGTTGAGAGTGCTACTGCCTGGGGGGAACTAAATTCTGGTAACAGGTCAGTTTCTCTATCTGCCACACTCCACCCACTTGTATCTGTGGAATCAGTAAGACGGGCAGTGTATTTCAAAGAATTATTTCTTTTGCTCCTTTCCTTATTCCTGAGCAGCAAGTGGAACATAATTGCCAAAGATCTTATCAGATGCTAAACCCATTGTACCTGATAGTTAAAGAAATAGTGCACAATAGGAAAAAATGGAGGTAGGGTAAGGAAGAGTATTCTCTCTAGGTAGATCATTAGCAGGTTAAATTCTTCCAGAATTGAGGAACCTTCCCAGGTATATATTCAGGCACACTAAACAATGTGAGAACACCAGAAGATAGTAAATACTATGAATTACAAAATATTAGTAAATTCAATGAAGGCTTTAGAGTTGGGAAACTATCTTTATATTATGTAGCACATATAGTATGTAGTATAGCATGTAATATATAGTGTCTTGGGCATAGCGGCAAAATATTTTTTGACTTAAATTAGGTTGTGAGAGACTCTGTGCTGTAGGGGATAGCAGACTGGTCTTGGGGACAGGAAAACAGAAGTGTCTCTCATACATGCTGACCATGTGGCTATGGGCCTCAGTTTTAGAGCCCGTGTCCTTAAGACTGTAAATTGCAGACAAGTTTCCAATTTGCATCTGTCTATTCCTGGAGCTCCCCATAAGGATAAAATCACAGATCAGGACACCTCAAAATTAGATTGGAAATTCTATAGTGTCTTAGACTTATATGTATATTCAGGGAGCTAGAATAGTGTTATGTTCACCCTACTGATACTTCTCCAATTCTAGTGACCCAACTGACTGACTGGAAAAAAAATAGAAAAAGAAAAAAATAATGACAGGTCTTTGTGGGAAAGGACTACTTCATTTTTGTCTTTCTATCTTCAGAACCTAGCAAATTGCCTAATACTTTGTTGGCACTTAATAAATGCTTGTCAATTGCCTGATTGCAAAATTCCTTAAAAGATATATGTAAAAAAAGATTAAAGTAATCCATTATCTGTTTTGGAATTAACTACACAGATATGGATAACAATCCATATGCATTGGGTATGCAGATATCCAATGGGAAGTGGAAACAAATTTAAAATGAATAAAATATTTGGGATTTTAATACCAAAGCAGAGAACAGTAGGTAGATTTCAAAATTAATTTGGGTACCCCTAGAATTCCCAAAGATCTCTATAATATTAGAAGTTTATGGGGCAGCTAGGTGGTGCAATGGATAGAGCACTGGCCCTGAAGTCAGGAGGACCTGAGTTCAAATCAGGCCTCAGACCAAACACTTGACACTTACTGTGTGACCCTGGGCAAGTCACTTAACCTCAATTGCCTAAAAAAACCATTTTATTAAAATAAGATAGTTCTCTGTTAATACAGAAGAGAACCAAGCACTGAAGAAACATTTATAAAATGCTGGAGTACCAAAATGGCATTACTCATAAATATTGAAAAGAGATTTTTATCGAAGACAAACCTGTTTTAGTTATTCATGGATATGATAAGTATATTCATATAGACATAGATCCTTATATTCTTTAAACCTTAGGTGGGAATTCAAATAATTTACTAGGATATGACACAATATCACTTTCTTATTCACTAAAAATGGTTGAAATTGGGCAGCTAGGTGATGCCACGAATAGAGCTCTGGCCTTTGGAGTCAGGAGGACCTGAGTTCAAATGCAGCCTCAGACACTTAACACTTACTAGCTGTGTGATCCTGGGCAAGTCACTTAACGCCAATGCCTAGCCAAAAAGCAAAAAACTAAAAATAAAAACATGGTTGAAATTCTAGAACTGGCCAAATCTAATCATTCAGAATAATTACTTTCAACTTAGTATGTTTGAACATATGTAGCCAATGTGAGATATTAGAATATACCCCAAGGCCTAAAATGAACATGAGAAAGCTAACAAATAAGTATAGAAGACAGCTGAGTCAATAAAATACTGGTATAAATGTTAATAGATCAGAGGTCTTTTCTCAGTACATTGTATGTGAAGGTAGAAGACATATTCATAAGATCATAGATTTAGAATTGGAAAGGACATTTATTGTTGTTCAATTATTTCAGTAATGTTCTATTTTTCATGACCCCTTTTTTTTGTTTTTGTTTTTATTTTTTGGTAGAGATACTGGAGTAGTTTGTCATATCCTTCTCCAGCTCATTTTTTTAACAGATGCAGAAACTAAGCCAAACAAGATTAAGTGACTTTCCCAGAGTCACACTGTTAGTAAGTGTCTGAGGCCAAATTTGAACTGAGGATGAGTCTTCCCGACTTCAGTCCCGGCACTCTATCTACACCACCACCTACCTGCCCCATTTAGAGATCATCATTTTGTGGTTTAGAAAATTAAGATTCAGAGTGGGTAAGTTACTCAGAAAGCTTGTAGTAAAGGCAGAAGTTGAACCCAGGCCTTCTGATTACAAATTCATTACCCTTGTCCTCTTTTATGTCTTTAGCCAAAAGAAAAATACACAAATTAGTGGCATGTCTATTTAATTTAGGAAGACATATCTGTGTATGTACATATATACATATATGTATATATGCATGTATATACTGGAACAATAATAAATTTTGCTATATAAGTTAAATTTATTATGTCTAATGAGGAGCAATATGTCATAATGCCCTGAAACATAGCTCTTCGACCTTGGGCAAATCATTTAACCCCTTTCTGGCTCAGTTTCCTGATTAATCAAATAGGAAGAAGAATAATAATTTCACTGTCTACTTCAGAAGATTACCTGTTGGAAATAACTATAAAATATAAAGGTCAATGAATTAAAGTGCTTATTAAAGCACCTACTTTGTGCCATGTACTAAGTTAAGCCTGGAAATACAAATACAAGAAAGCAAGGCAGCAACTGTCCCCAGAGAGGACATAGCATGTCTTAAGAAGGCAGCACCTAAAAGGAAAAGCTTTGGAAATGGCCAAGAGACATGGAGGCTTGGCTCAGAGTGAGTAAAGTCAAAGCTTACCTATCCAAACCCAGGGTGGTTCCAGGAAGAGAGGCCAAGGTTCTTGTGGGAGAGAGGTGAAGATGGTGAGGACAATGAAGATGATGGCCAGAGTATAGGCAATATGGTTTGGAAATGACACTAGAAGCAGTGTGGCATAGTGTGATAGGCTCAGAGTCAGGAAAACGTGTTCAAATTGCTTTTCTGCTACATATTATCTGTGCAATGTTGGGCAAGTTGCTCTCTGGAAAATAATGATCTCTAATTTCCTTCCAGGTTCAAATTATGATCCTGTTCTTAAATCATACACCTATAGAACTTCAAATCTTGCAGAGACCTTAGAGGTGCTACAGTGCACCTACTTTGCTTTATAACTAGGGAAATTGAAGCTCAGAGAACTGAATTGATTTTCCAAAGTCACCAATTAATTGACCGTGTCTGGGCCTCAGTTTCCCATCTCTTAAATGAAGGGAGTGCACTAGATCATATCAAGATGAATAAATTTGTCCAACATTACCAAATAATTGTATCTATTAAGTAATGAGGATGTGTATGGAAAACAAGTCAAGGAAATAATGTAAAACAGAAAATATTCAGGAACTTATGAGTCAGGACCATTTTGCCTGCCAAAACTTGATTCTCTTGAGTCATTGCAAATGTCCTAATGCTTTCAGCCACCTTCATATATACTATGAGACTTAAATTTGCTGCTTCATAACAAGCAACATTTTGTGTTTCAAAGAAAGAAATTTCAATTTTATTTTACACCGCCCAACTATTTCAACAATTAAATTAAATCAACAACATTGAATCCAACATTATCACCTGTCTTACATTTACCTACCTCACATGAATGATGATATTTCTCAATCCTGGAACAAAAGAAAAGAAACAATGACTTATTCTAATAGTTTTATGAAACAAGCAATACCTTGGAGTGCACAGGCATACCTCATTTTATTGCACTTCACTTTATTGAACTTTGTAGATATTGCATTTTTTTATGAATTAAATGTTTGTGGCAATGCTGTATCAAGAAAGTCTATTGGTGTCATTTTTCCAACAGGATGTGGTCCCATCATGTCTCTGTGTGACATTTTGGTAATTCTTAAATATTTCAACCATTTTCATTATAATTATATCTGTTGTGTTGATCTGTGATCAGCAATCTTTAATGTCAGTATTATAATAGTATGGCAGGGCTATAGACCACATTCCTATACAATGACAAACCTAATCGATAAATGTTGTGTGTGCTATGCTCCACTGACCAGCCATTTTGGCCTCTTCCCCTCTCAGACCTCCTTATTCCCCGATTGAAATGAGGTCAATTAATAAGCCTACAATGACCTCTAAGTGTTCAAGTGACGAGTAAATCGATGGAGCAAACTTCATTGTTGTCTTACTTTAAGGAATTACCACATTTACCCCAGTCTTCAGTAACCACCACCTGATCAGTCAGCAACTATCAACATGAAGGCAAGACCCTCTGCCAGCAAAAAGATTGTAACTCACTGAAAGCTTAAATGTTGGTTAGCAATTTTTAGCAATAAAGTATTTTTTTAATTACAGCATGTACATTTTTTAAGACATAGTACTACTATACACTTAATGGACTACATTATAGTATAAACATAACTTTTATATGCACTTTGAAACCAAAAAATTCTCATGACTCACTTTATTGTGATGTTTGCTTTATTTCAGTGTCCTGGAACCAAATCCCCAATATCTCCAAGGTATGCCTGTATATATTGTGTATGTTACATTAATCTTAAGTACTACATACTAGAGTCAATATGATATAGTGAATAAAAAGCTGGCCACAGAACCTGGAATATCTGAATTCAAGTGTGACAGATACTGGCTGTAAGACCTTGGCTCAGTCACTTAACTTCTTAGTGCTCTAGATAACTCATTTACATCCTCTACATTTTTCATGAACCTCCCACAATTTTTTGGTGGGCCAAATGTTGTTCACGCATGGTCTAAGATTATAATTTGTAGAGGAGCTATTAACCTGTATTAGTAGAGAGAGTTTCTTTGTCTAAAAGTTGCATATATCCATGAAATCATAGGTCCAATCTCAATCTCTATTTCTTCACATATTTATTCAATCAATAAATCACAAAATATTCACCATGCCCCTACTATGAATGTATGAGGCACTGTAAAATTTACAATGTCAAGTTCTTTGCTTTAAAGAGCTGAAAACAATATATTAAAAGTGTCAAAAGAATGGTTCATATAATAATTATTAAAGAAATGATATAGAATTAGAGATTTTTAATTAGTCAGAGATGATTTCATGAAGGAGATGGGGCTTGAGATAAGCCATAAAGCCATAGACTGTGTGTAGGCAGAGGCAGAAAGTAAGAAGAACACTCCGGTGAGGTGAAAGATGTGGGCAATAGTGAAACTCAGTAAAGCTAGCTTCCAGTTATGTTTGAGGGACAATGACATTGGAATGGGGTGCTGTTTTCTCTATGTAGGCTATATCTCTCCACATGGGTCTGTCTAGTTGTGAATATCCAAAATTTCCTCCAGCCACTGCTCTTCAAGACAGATTTTGATTCCTTTCATGAGAAGAAGCAGGAGTTTGGGACTGGAAGCTGGCCACTCTGTCCGACTCAGAGAAAGGATACCAGGTTAGAAATATATCCTCTCCCCTCCTAAAATATTTTTAGTTTAGGGGAAATTATTTTTAGGACTAAGCTGTACTCTTAATTACTATGTCTTGATGAGGAAAGAGTATTCCAAGCTATTTAAACAAGGTTTGACTCACTTCTCATCAAATACCAGTGCCACAAAAACCACATGTAACAAGAGAAAAACAGATGAACCCATTTATACAAACCAACAGCAAATAAAAATTAGATAAGGTACAGAGATGACATTACATCAAACAATGCACAATTCTGAGGAGCCATAGTCAGACTCACACAAGATTTAGCAGCTACTTCCTTAAAAGAGTAGCAGTAATATATTCCAGAAAGCAATGGAACTGGGATTAGAACCAAGAATAACCTACCCAGAAAAACTAAGTATAATCTTTTTTTAATAATTAATTTATATATTATTAGTTTCAACATTCACTTCCATAAGATTTTGAGTTTTTAATTTTCTCCTCCTCCTTCTCCAGCCCCCCAAGGTGGCGTGCAATCTGCTATAGGCTCTACTTGTACATTCATATTGAGTATATTTTCCTATTAGTCATGATACAAAGAAGAATTAGAACTGATGGGAAGAACGACAAGAATGAAGCAATAAAACAACAACAACAACAAAAAGAAACAAAAGAAAAGGAGAGCAAATAGTATGCTTCCATCTGCATCCAAAGACTTCATAGTTATTTTTCTGGAGGTTGATAGCATTTTCTATCATGAGTCTTTTGGAATTGTGCAAGATCCTTGCATAGCTGAAAAGAGCCTAATCTACCAAAGTCACTCACTGAGTTGTGGCTATTGCTGTATACAACGTCCTCCTGGTTCTGCTTATTTCACTCAGCATCAGGTCATATAAGCCTTTCCAGGTTTTTCTGAAGTCTGCCTCCTCATTATTTCTTATAGCACAATACCATTCCATTGCATTCATATATCATTTTTTCAACCATTCCCCAATTGATGGGCATCTCCTCAATTTCCAATTCTTGGCCACAACAAAAAGAGCTGCCATAAATATTTCTGTATGTATAGGTTATTTTCCCATTTTAATAATCTCTTTGGGATACAGGCCTAGAAGTAGTATTGCTGGGTCAAAAGGTATGCATATTTTTATAGCTCTTTGGGCACAGCTCTAAATTGCTCCCTGTAATGGTTGGATCAGTTACCAACTCCACAACAATGCATTAGTGTTCCAATTTTCCCACATCTTCTCCAACATTTATCATTTTCCTGTTTTGTCATGTTAGCCAATCTGATAGGTGTGATGTGGTACCTCAGAGTCATTTTTATTTGCATTTCTCTAATCAATAGTGATTTAGAGTACTTTTTCACATGACTATAGATAGCTTTAATTTCTTCCTCTGAAAACTGCCTTGTTCATATCTTTTAACCACTTATCAATAGGGGAATGACTTGTATCTTACAAATTTGACTCAGTTTTCTACATATTTTAGAAATGTGCCTTTATCAGAGACACTGGTTGTAAAAATTCTTTCCCTGTTTTCTGCTTCCCTCCTAATCTTGGTTGCCTTGGCTTTGTTTGTGCAAAAACTTTTCAATTTAATGTAATTCAAAATTATCCATTTTGCATTTCATATATTCTCTGTCTCTTGTTTGGTCATAAATTCTTCCCTTTTCTATAGATCTGATAGGTAAACTATTTCTTGCTCTCCTAGTTTGCTTACAGTATCAGTTTTTGTATCTAAATCATGTACCCCTTTTAACTTGATCTTGGTATACAGTATAAGATGTTGGACTATGCCAAGTTTCCACCATAATATTTTCCAGTTTTCCCACCAGTTTTTGTTAAATAGTGATTTCTTATCCCAGAAGCTGGAGTTTTTGGATTCATCAAATAGTAGATTACTGTAATCATTGACTGTTGTGTCTTGCATACCTAACCTATTCCTTTGATCCACCACTCTATTTCTTAAGCAGTACAAAGTAGTTTTGATGATTGCTGCTTTATAATACAATTTAAAATCTGGTACAGCTAGGCTACCTTCCTTTGCATTTCTTTTCATTAATTCCCTTGATATTCTGGACCTCTTGTTCTTCCAGATGAATTTTGTTATTGTTTTTTCTAGTTCTATAAAATAATTTTGAATAAGCAAATTAATTTAGATAGAATTGTCATTTTTGCTATATTAGTTTGGCCTACCCATGAGCAACTGGTATTTTTCCAATTATTTAGATCTGACTTTATTTGTGTGAAAAGTGTTCTGTAATTGTGTTCACATAGTTCCTGAGGCTGTTTTGCAGGTAGACTCCTAAATATTTTATAATGTCTACAGTAACTTTAAATGGAATTTCCCTTTCTATGTCTTGCTGTGGGGCTTTGTTAGTGATATACAGAAATGCTAATGATTTGTGTGGGTTTATTTTATATCCTGCAACTTTGCTGAATTTATTACTTTAAGTAATTTTTACCTGATTCTCTAGATTATACCATCATATCATCTGCAAAAAACTTTGTTTCTTTGCTTGTTTTAATTCCTTCAAGTTCTTTTTCTACTCTAATTGTTAAACCTAACATTTCTAATATAATATTGAATAATAGTGGTGATAATGGACAGCCTAGTTTCACCCCTGATGTTATTGGAAATGCTTCTAGCTTATCCCCACTACATATAATGCTTGCCGATGGTTTTAAATCGACGCTACCTATCATTTTAAGGAAGACTCCATTTATTCCTATGCTCTCTAGTGTTTTCAAAAGGAATGGGTGTTGTATTTTGTCAAATGCTTTTTGTGCATCTATTGAGATAATCATATGATTCCTGTTAGTTTTGTTGTTGTTATGGTTAATTATGCTAATAGTTTTCCTAATATTGAACCAGCCCTGCATTCCTGGTAGAAATCCTACCTGGTCATATATATTATCCTAAAGATAAGTTGCTGTAATCTCTTTGCTAATATTTTATTTAATATTTGTACATCTATATTCATTAGGGAAATTGGTCTATACTTTTCTTTCTCTATTTTGGCTCTTCCAAGTGTAAATATCAGCACCATATTTGTATCATAAAAAGAGTTTGGTGGGACTCTTTCTTCACCTATTTCCTCAAATAGTTTATATAGTACTGGAATTAGTTATTTTTTAAATGTTCTTTAAATTGTAAATCCATCTGGCCCTGGAGATTTTTCTTAGGGAGTTCATTGATGGCTTGTTCAATTTCTTTTTCTGAAATGGGGTTAAGTATTTTATTTCCTCTTCTGTTAATCTGGGAAATTTATATTTTTGTAAATATTCAGCTATTTTACTTATATTTTCAGATTTATTGGCATACAGTTAGGCAAAATAGCTCCTAATTATTGTTTTGATTTCATCTTTACTGGTGAATTCACCATTTTCATTTTTCATGCTCATAATTTGGTTTTCTTCTTTTTTAAAATCAAATTAATCAAAGGTTTATCTATGTTATTAGTTGGTTTTTTTCATAAAACCAGTTCTTAGTTTTATTTATTAGTTCAATAATTTTCTTAATTTCAATTTTATTAATCTCTTCTTTGGTTTTCAGAATTTCTAATTTGGTATTTAATTGGGGATTTTTAATTTGCTCTTTTTCTAGATTTTTTAGTTCCATGCCCAATTCATTCCCCTCTATCTCTATGTGATTCATTTAAGCACATAAAACTTCCCCTAAGGACTACTTTCACTGTATCCTGTAAGTTTTGGTATGTTGTCTCATTATTGTCATTCTCTTGAATGAAGTTATTGATTGTTTCTGTGATTTGTCCTTTGACCTACTCATTCTTTAGAATTAGATTATTTAGTTTCCAACTAATTTTAGTCTATCTTTCCATGGTCTTTTATTATATGTAATTTTTATTGCATCATGATTTGAAAAGGATACATGTAATATTTCTTCCTTTCTGCATTGGATTGTGAGGTTTTTATGCCCTAGCACATGGTTAATTTTTGTGTAGGTGCCATGTACTACTGAGAAAAAGGTAGATTCCTTTCTGTCTCCTTTCATTTTCCTCCAGAGATCAACCACATCTAACTTTTCTAAAACACCATTCATTTCCTTAACTTCTTTCTTATTTGTTTTGTAGTTAGATTTATGTAGTTCTGAAAGAGGAAGGTTGAGGTCCCCTACTAGTATAGTTTTGTTGTCTATTTCTTTCTGTAGCTCCCTTAACTTCACCTTTAGGAATCTGAATGCTATACCACTTGGTGCATATATGTTTAGTAATGCTATTAACTTCGTTTTCTAAGGTGCCTTTTAGCAGTATGTATCTTCCTTCCTTATCTCTTTTAATTAGATCTATTTTTGCTTTTGCTTTGTCTGAGATCAGGATTGTTACCCCATAATATATTCTGCTCCAGCCTTTTACCTTTACTCTGTGTGTATCCCTTTGCTTCAAATGTGTTTCTTGTAAACAATATATTGTAGAATTATCATTCTTAATCCACCCCCCCCATTTTATGGGAGAGTCCATCCCATTCACATTCACAGTTATAATTACTATCTGTGTCTTTTTCTCTATCTTATTTCCTCCCCAACCCTGTTTATGCTTTTCTCTCTCCTTTCTCCCTTTCCCTCCTCACTAGAGTTTTGCTTTCAACCACCATGTCCCTCAGCCTGCTTTCTCTTCTATTAGGGCCCTCACTTTACTTCCCCTTTACCTTTTTTACTTCTTCCCTCCCTTCTGTTCACCCCTCTCTTTTCTTTTCCCTTTCCCTTCCTACTTCTTATAGGATAAGTTAGATTTCCATACATAAATTGATTATGTCATTCCCTCTTTGAACCAAATCTGAGGACAGTAAAGTTCAAACAATGCTCATCTCCCCCTCCCTCTTCTTTCCCTATACTGTATTAGGTTTGTGTGTCTTTTCACGTGATGCAATTTACCCTACTTTTCCTCCTCCTTTCCTCTTCTCCCATTACAATCGCTTTTCACCACTTAATTAGATTTTTTTAATTATCACATCAAAGTCAACTTACACCCACACTCTTTAAGTACACACTTTTTAAATGTCATAATAACAATACCTTTCTCAATAGTAACAAGTGTAATCTTACCTTGTAGGGAGGTAAACAGTTTGTTCTGATTAATAACATTGTTGTTGCTGTTTTTTTTCTTTCCTATTTACATTTTTATGCCTCTCTTGAGTCTTGTATTTGAAAGTCAAGTTCTCTGTTGAGCTCTGGTCTTTTCATCAGGAAGGTTCAGAAGTCCTTTATTTGCTTGAATATCCATCTCCTCCCCTGAAATATTATGCTCAATTTTGCTGGATAGTTGATCCTTGGTTGTAATCCAAGCTCCTTTGCCTTACAGAATATTATATTCCATACCCTCCAATCTTTTAATGTAGAAGCTGCAAGGTCCTGTGTAATGTTGACTGTGGTTCCATGATATTTAAATTGTTTCCTTCTGGCAGCTTGCAGTATTTTTTCTTTGATCTGGTAATTTTGGAATTTGGCAACAATATTCCCTGGCATTTTCAATTTGGGATCTCTTTCAAGAGGTGATCTGTGGGTTCTTTTAATGACTATCTTGCCCTCTAGTTCTAGGACCTCAGGGCAGTTTTGTTTGGTGATTCCCTGAAGAATGCTTGTTGTCCAGGCTCTTTTTCATCATGGTTTTCAGTTGGACCAATAACTTTTTAAATTGTCACTCCTGGATCTATTTTCCAAGTCAGTTGTTTTATCAATGTTTTACATTTTCATTTTCATTTACATTTTACATTTTCTTCTATTTTTTAATTCTTTTGTTACTGTTTGACTGATTCTTGATATATCATAGAGTCATTAGCTTCCATTTGCCCAATTCTAATTTTAAACAAATTGTTTTCTTCTATTAGATTTTGTACCTCCTTTTCCGTTTTGCCTATTTTTACTTTTTAAGGAATTTTTCTCTTCAGTGATTTTTTTGTGTCGCCTTTTCCATTTGGCCAATTTTACTTTTTAAGGAGTTGTTTTCTTCTGCATACTTTCTTTCCATTTGGCCAATCATATTTTTCAAGGACTTGTTTTCTACAGTTAATTTTTGTCCTTCCTTTTCCAAGCTACTGATTCTCTCTTGTATACCTCTCATTTCTTTTCCCAATTTTTCTTCTACCTCTCTTATTTGACTTTTAAAATCCTTCTTGAGCTCTCCCAAGAAGGTTTTTTTAGGCTTCAGACTAGTTCATATTCCCCTTTGAGGTTTCGAATGTGCATATATTGACAATGTTGTCCTCTTCTGAATTTGTGCCTTGATCTTCTCTGTTCCCATAATAAGAATCTACGGTCATTGTACATTTCTGCTTTTTGCTCATGGTGTTTGCTTATTTCTTGATTCTTTTTTTAAGTTGATCTCCCTTGCTGGAGTGCAAAGGGCATTTACCCAAGCTTCTTGTCCTGGGAGCCTGGGACCTAATCACTGGCTTTATGTGCTTGGGCTTCAGATGCTGGCAGTTGGAAGCTGTAGGATTTTGGTAACTTACCTGGTACTGCTCTGGGGTGAGCAACACTGAAACTCTTGGGGTGTAGGTGGGTAGTCTGGCCCCTAGGCATGCCTGTTCAACGAGGCCTTGCATTCAAATGTTTGGCTCCTGCTTACCTGGACCTTGCACAGGGATGTTTTGCTGCAGGAGTATGTCTGTCAACCTGGAGCTTTGCCTCCTGTAATTGTGCTTCCCAGAGTTGTGCTGAGGCACTGGTGATTTGGCTGATGGAGAACACTATCACACGTGGTAGTTTTCTGAGCTGATGTCTCCCAATTCACTTGACTGTACTGAGGCACTCTGAGGGTCCTGGTGTTGGGGCTTGCCTGCTCCACCACCCCGGGTCTCAAGATCTTTCCCTGATATGTTGAGATAGAGCTTGCCATTGGCTTGCTGGGATACCTCCCATCCTGCTCCCCCAGTGCAAGAGGGGCCTTTGCTCTTAATCCCCCAAGGTTCCTGTACTATAAGACTGCTGTACCCCATCTTTCTGCTGGCTCAGCTGTTCCAGAGTTCTTCCTGGGTTGATATTTTTTGGGCTTTCAGAAGTCAATAAGGGAGGGTAAGAATGGTTTACTTCTTACTTGGCCATCTTGGCTCCTAGAAGCAGAAATTCTGACTATAATCTTTTAAGGGGAAACTGGATATTTAATAAAATGAAAGATCAATCATTCCTGATAGAAAGACCATGAATAGAAATTTCGATTTTCAAATTGAAGACTCAAAAGAAACATTGAAAGGTAAATATGATGTAGCAACTAGGTGGCTCAGTGGGTAGAGAACTGGCCCTGAAGTCAGGAGGACCTGAGGTCAAACCAGATACTTGACAGTTACTAGCTGTGTGACCCTGGGTAAGTCACTTAACCCCAATTGCCTTGCAAAAAGAAATAAAAAGGTAAATATGAAAGAGAAAGAATAAGGGACTCAGTAAGTTTAAACTGCTTACCTTTTTAAATGGGAAGATGACACATGTAACTTCTAAGAACTTTATCTTTATTAGGGAAGTTAGAAAGATTCTATATAAAAAAAGGGTACAAAAATGGTCTAATTATATTGGAATGATGTAATAAAAGTGAATATGTGAGAAAAAAGGATGCCCTGGGAGAAAGAGAAAGGGAGAGGAAGAATGGGAGAAATTATCTTACATAAAAGAGCTTTTACTATGGAGGAAGGAATGGGGTGAATGGCAATGCTTGAACTTCACTCACATATGAATTGATTCAAAAAGGAATATGTATGTATGTATGTATATACACACATGCACACGTTATAAAAAATGTACAGATGCATATAATATATACGCAAGATATATATACTGTATATTCAAACATATTTAATTGTTAATAGAATTCTATCTTATCCAACAAGGGAAGAAGGAGGAAAAGAAGATAATAGAAAGAGAAGGTAACCAAAAGGAGGGCAGATAAAATAAGGCAGTGGTCAGAAGCAAAAAAAAAAGACTTCAGAGAAGGGACAAGAGAAAGAGAGAGAAAGAGAGAGAGAAGGATAAACAGAAGAAAAGAGTACGGAGGGAAATGAAAAATTATTCATCATAACTGTAAATGTGAATAGGATGAACAAAAAAAAAAAGGAAAAAGCAGGATACATTAGAAACCAAAATCAAACCATGTATTGTTTCAAGAAACACAGTTGAAACAGACAGACACACACAGTTAAAATAAGGGGCTGGAGCAGAGTGCTTCAGTCAAAATAAAAAAAGACAAGGGTAGCAATCATGAGCTCAGACACAGCAAAACAAAAAAGAAAGACCTAATTAAAAGAGGTTAACAGGAAAATTAAATCTTGCTAAAAAAGGAACTAAGGAACCATAGACAATGAAGAAATATAAATGCTAAACACAAATGTACTGAGTGGCAGAGCATCCAATTTTTTAAAATTTTTATTTATATTATTTTCGATTTTTGTAACGAAACAAGCATTTCTATAACACGGCATAATAAAAAAAATTGATTGCACATGAAATTTCAAATCTATTATGTACAACTTTCTATTCCCTTTAAATACATAACAAAATTATCATGTACATTCTTAAAAGAAAAGTTAAATGAATTATAGGAGGCAATGTACAATAAAACTGTACTAATGGGTAGCCTCATCCTTCCCCTCTCAGATAAATCAAAACAAAATAAATAAGACAGAAGAGTTAGGTATGATAGACCTCTAGAGAAAATGTAATGAGAAAAGAGAGGAAAATATAATCGCAATTATATTTTATATAATTTATATAAATAATATTATATATAAATTATATTTTATATAATTTATATAAATAATATTATATAATTACATATATTATACTATAGCATTATATTATAATATCATAAATTTATAGCAGATATTTATTTTATTCATTATTAATATTATTATATAATTATATATTACATATTTGTAAATGTATTATAATTATAGATATTTTAATTACTCATTATTAATTATTAAATAAAATTAAATAATTAATAAGATAATTATATATAACAATTGTATAATAATAAAAATCTTAAAATTACAAGACCCCTTTTCTCAAATTGTACATGACACCTTCACAAAAACTGAGCATATATTAGGGCACAAAAAAACTCACAATGAAATATAGAAAAGCAGAAATATTAAATGCACCCTTTTCAAACCATAATGCCAAAAAATTACATTTGATAAAGAGCTGTGAAAAAAACAGATTAAAAGTTAATTGGAATATAAATAATCTAATCCTAAAGAATAAGTGGCTCAAAGAATAAATAATAGAAAGAATCAATAATTTCATTAAAGAGAATGACAACATTGAGACAGCATTCCAAAATTTGTGAGATGCGGCCAAAGCAGTAATTAGGGGACATTTTAAAGTCTAAATGCATATATTAATAAAAGAAAGAAAGAGTATATCAATGAATTAAGCATAGTCAAAAGTTCTCAATTAAGCACCAAGATGAAAATCCTGAAAATCAAAGCAGAGATTAATAAAATTGAA
Source organism: Phascolarctos cinereus (assembly GCF_003287225.1). NCBI lineage: Eukaryota > Metazoa > Chordata > Mammalia > Diprotodontia > Phascolarctidae > Phascolarctos > Phascolarctos cinereus. Next base: position 193,620,784 of record NW_027555958.1, on the reverse strand, counting down.
ATTAAATAACACTATTGGACTAATAAAGAAAACTGGGAGCTGGTTTTATGGAAAAAAACTATAAAATGAATAAATCATTAATTAATCTGATTTTTAAAAAAAATAAGAAAAATATTATTATCAAATATGAAAAGAGTACATGCATCCCTGAAGATAAAACTAAGGCAATTATTAGGACTTATTTTGCTCAATTATATGCCAGTGAAACTGATTACCTAAATGAAGAGGATGAATAATTACAAAAATATAAGCTGCCCAGATTAACAGAAGAGGAAATAAAATACTTAAATAAACCTATTTTAGAAAAAGAAAGTAAACAAGCCATCAATGAGCTCTCTAAGGAAAAATCCTTAGAATCAGATGGATTTATTTACAAGCGAATTCTACCAAACATTGAATGAACAATTAACTCTAATACTATATAAACCATTTGAAAAACTAGATAAAGAAGGAGTCATATCAAATTTCTTTTATTACACAAATATGGTGCTGATATCTAAATCAGGGGGAGCAAAAGCAGAGAAAGAAAATATGGACCGATTTCCATAATGAATATCAATGGAAATTTTTTAATGGAATACTACCAAGGAGATTATAGCAATTTATCACAAAAATCATACATTATAATCAGGTGAGATTTATACAGGGCTGGTCTAATATCAAGAAAACTATAAGCATAATTGATCATATTAATAATAAAAACAACAAAAATCATATGATTATATCAATAGATTCAGAAAAAAGCCTTTGACAAGATATAACACCCATTCCTATTAAAAACAATAGAAAGCAAATAAATCAATGAAGCCTGTCTTAAAATGATAAACAGTTATGTATCTAAAACCAAGAACAAGCATTATCTATAACAGGAATAAATTGAAGTCTTCCTGATTTGTCCAGGAATAAAGCAAGGATGTCTATTACTATTATTATTATTATTATTATTATTATTATTATTATTATTATTATTATTATTATTAATCAATATTGTATTAGAAATGCTAGCTATAGGGGCAGCTAGGTGGTGCAGTGGATAGAGCACCAGCCCTGGAGTCAGGAAGACATGAGTTCAAATCTGGCCTCAGACACTTGATACTTACTAGCTGTGTGACCCTGGGTGAGTCACTTAACTCCATTGCCAAGGAAAGAAAGAAAGAAAGAAAGAAAGAAAGAAAGAAAGAAAGAAAGAAAGAAAGAAAGAAAGAAAGAAAGAAAGAAAGAAAGAAAGAAAGAAGAAAGAAAGAAAGAAAAGAAAGAAAGAAAGAAAGAAAGAAAAAGAAAGAAGAAAGAAAGAAAAAAAGAAAGAAAGAAAGAAAGGAAAGGAAGAAGAAAGAAGAAGGAAGAAAGAAGAAGAAAGAAGGAAGGAAAGGAAGAAGGAAGGAAGGAAGGAAGGAAAGGAAGAAGAAAGGAAGGAAGGAAGGAAGGAAGGAAGGAGGAAGAGAGAGAGAAGAGGGAGAGAGAGAGAGAGAGAGAGAGAGAGAGAGAGAGAGAGAGAGAGAGAGAGAGGGAGGGAGAGAGAGAGAGAGAAATGGTACCTGTAGCAATAAGACAAGAAAAAGAAAATGAAAGAATAAGAATAGGCAATGATGAAACAAAACTGTCACTCTTTGCAGATGATATGGTGGCATACTTAGAGAATCAACTAAAAAATTAGTTGAAACAATGAATACCTTCAACAAATTTGCAGGATATGAAATGAAACTACACAAACTATCAGCATTTCAATATACTGCAAACAAAACCCTACAGGGAGAGGTAGAAAGAGAAATTCCATTTAAAACAATATAAAATACTAAGCAGTCTACCTGCCAAGAAAAACCCAGAGATTATATGGACACAATTACAAAGCACTTTCCACACAAATAAAGACAGACATAAACAATGAGAGATATTAATTACTCACAAGTAAGCCAATATAATAAAAATCTGGTATAATAAAAATGGCAATTCTAACTAGGTAAATTTACTTATTCAGTGCCATATCAATCAAAATACCAAAGAACTCTTTTAGAAAGCTAGAGAAAAAATTCATCTGAATGAACAAAATATCAAGAGTATCAAGGGAATCAATAAAAATAAAAGTAAAGGAAGGCGGCCTTACACTTCTACATTTCAAACTACATTACAAAGCAACAAAAATCAAAACAGGCTGGTATTGTATAAGGAATTTAGTGATGTATCAGCGGAATAGATTAGAATCATTAGGTATATAATACAAGGTAGTAAATGACCATAATAATCTAATGTTTGATAAACACAAAGATCTACTTTTGGGGGGTATAGAACTCATCATTTGACAAAAATTGCTGGGAAAACTAGAAAGTAGTTTGACAGAAACTAGGCAGAAACCAACATCTCACACCATCTACCAAGATAAAGCAAAAATGGATAAATTATTTGGACACAAAAAGTGATATCATAAATAATTTAAGAGAGCATGGAAAACTGTATCTGTCAGATCTATGGAAACAGGAAGAGTTTATGACCAAATAAGAGATAGAGAGGATCATGGGAAATAAAATAGATAATTTTGATTACATGAAATTAAAAGGCTTTTGAATAAACAAAACTAATGCAGACAAAATTAAAAGGAAAATGGGAAACTGGGGGGGGGGGTTTTACAGCAAGTTTCTCTGATAAAGGCCTTATTTCTCAATTAATTAGGGAACTGAGCCAAAAAGATAAAAAGCCATTCTCCAATAGATAAATGGTCAAATGATATAAAAGGCAGTTTTCAGAAGAAATCCAAACTATGATAAAGTCATGATAGAATGCTCTAAGTTACTGCTGATTAGAGAAATATAAATTAAAACAATTCAGATACTACTTCATACCTATCCTATTAGATAACACAAGAGAAAAGGAAAATGACAAATATTGCAGAGGATACGGAAAAATTAAGAAATTAATGTACTGTGGGTGGAGTTATGAACTAGTCCAACCATTCTGGGGAATAATTTGGAACTACACTCAAAAGGCTATAAAACTTTGCATACCCTTTAACCCAGTAATAGCACTACTAGGGGTACCCTATGGTATGATGGAAAGTAAAGTAGATTTGGAATCTGAGGACCTGGGTTCAAAACTTAATATAGACACTTACTACTGTTTAACCTGGGGAAAGTAGATCAACATCTCTCAGCTTCATTTTCTTCATTTGTAATATAAAGGGTTTATACAAGATGACCAATAAGGTCAATCTATGGCCATATGATTTTTTTCTTTGTAGTTACAGGAATAATGAGGAATAAGTCCTGGATTTGTAGTCACAGTATATGAGTTCAAATACCAGCTCTCCCATTTATTTCCTCTTTCACCTTGAACAACTAAGTATGCCCTATGGGCTTCGGTACTCTTGTCTGTAAAAGGAAGGGGTTACTGAAATAACTTAGAAAGACCTCTCCAGTTCATAAAAATACCATCCTATGATAAGCCTGTGTATTATATGAAGACAGAGAAGCATGAAGTGAAAAGGGGAAAATAAATGAGGAAATTTTTCACTATAGTAGACACTGAATTCACTTGAAAAAAAAAGTTCATTGAACTGGAGGCTTAGGTAGAGAGTAAGGGATTCATAACTGCTTTTCCCATTTGCTGTGTATGTCTGGAAGCCTAAATTAAAGTCAAATGGACAGGCACTATTTAAATTGTAAAAGTTCCTCTCAAGTAGACTGAGAAAGACACACAGCTTCCAGCTTCCTCTCCTGTACCCAAAACAAAGCAAAGAATTCCTTCAAGTCATTTCTACATTTGTCTTTTTTTTTATTCTATTATTAAAGTATTCAGATAAAATGTGTCCATTGTAAAAGGGATGAAGCTCTAGATACAGGAAGTTACATTTTGGGAAAGCATCCAATCTGTGCATTTTTGCTCATTCTTCGTTGGTGCCAACCTATGATAGAAGCTGAGTGAATGACAGAGGATATGAGAATAACTTCTTGAAAACAATAAAGAAAAACAGACACTAAGCAGGCAGACAAGATTAATTTCTAGGAGACCAGCAAGTTGCAACTCCAAACTGTTAGAAAGAATAACTAAACATAGATAAGCAATGGCTTTCAGTATGCGGCACTTTTTTTTTTTAAAGTACAAAACCCTAATGAATCAAATTAACTAAACAAAACTTTGAAATATACTTTCTGACTACCATTTATTCCAGAGGGCCACTTCCCAATAAAATCCCATAATTCTTTACTTGTGAAACATTAAGGTTCTACTTTTAAAAGAAACAGAAGAGAAAACATGCATTTTTTACCCCCTTAAGTTGTTTCTGTTTAGCAAAAAGCAAACTTAAAAATAGGGCACCTACAGAAAATGGTCAGAAGGGCAAAGTTTCTCAGAAATTGTAGGGGAAAGGGCAAGCTTACCTTGCTGGGCTTCAGTTAATTCCTATGTATGATATAATATAATATATACTTATACACATATGTATGTGTGCAGGTATATACATACATAGTTCAGCAACTCCTCTATAACAAAGTTTTACTTGCTCAAGGAGCAAGAGGTTAGCAACACATTAGAAGGATAAGTTGAACCTAAGTTTTCTGCCTAAACAGCTGGCCATCTCTTCAGTACATTTTACTTTCTCTATATTATTGCAGATAAGAAAATTCAAATTTGGGAAGGTCAACTTGTTTCAAGGTCACATAGCTATTAAGTGGAAAAGCTCTGACTCATTATTTCATTCTCTAGAGCAATTGTGTTAAACCTCCATAATTATTTGGAAAGCCTTAAATTAACATTATCTGTATTGAATTATATTTTTATTTCTTTTGTTAAACATTCCCCAATTACATTTTAAATGGAGTTAAGTGACTTGCCAGGGTCAAACAGCTAGCAAGTGTCTGAGGTCACATTTGAACTCAGGTCCTTCTGATTTCAGGCCCCACTGTAAGCTAACTGCTCCAAAGAGACGGTTAGGTGAGCCCAAGGCCTGTATTCTGCATATGGCTAGCATCATCTGGAGAACTGAAGCTTTAGGAGATATATTGGGGGGTAGAAGGAGACTCTAATCCTTACCTTGAATACCCTATGATGCTATACTTTATGGAGATTGGCCCTGCTTTGAGGAAACCAATAATTAAAAATGTTAACTTTTAAAAAGAGCCAAACCATTCCCTGGAATGCTATATTCAATTCTGACTACTATATTTTAATAATAACTAGGATCATCTGTATCATGGCTAGAGGAAAGTGGACAAGATAGCAATAGGATTCAAAATTGTGTCATATAAGAAATCAATGAAAGAAGTAGGAATGTTTGGCTTGAAGAAGTATGACATGGTCATAATCTTCAAATAGCTAAAGGGTCATTGTATGGAAGAGAAATTTTCTGTTAATTTTGTTACTTGCTCTGCTGTCATTGGTCAAGCCCACAAAACTAGTTGATATTGGCTCAATTAGTTGTCTGTATTGGGGATAGCAATGGCCATAAATAATCAATAGCAAACTGAACAAATACCATCTCCCAACTCCCACTTCATCGCACATTTATGTCTGCTAGACAACACTAGTAATGGCCTTGAGAAGAAAGCAGCTAGGGTGATCTATAAAAGGGAGAGAAGAAAAAAAGAAGGTATAACTAAAATTGAGTCTACATATCCTCAAATATATGGATTTAAAATTCGGCATTCATGCACACATATTTTGAATACACGCATTTCTGGCATCTTATAGGTAAATATTCTGATAATTTATAATTTCTGATAATTTCACCTTTTACATTGATGTTTCAGAATAATAAGTTGACCACACTGAAAAGGAAAGAGTATCAAGAAAAATTTTTTTAAAATAGGTACAATATTTATTGCATTGTTTGCACACTCTAAGGAAGAGGTCTCAGATTCTCAGCCACACGTTCCAATGCAAGTGCTTAATTTTCCATTTAGTTAATTTGTTGTTTATTTTTGACATTCATTTTTAGACAAATTGAATTCCAAATTCTCTCCTTTATTCTTCCCCTCCCCCACCTATTGAGAAGGCAAGCAATATAATATTAATTATACATCAGAAATCATTCAAAACATATTTCTATATTTTCCATGTTGCCCAAAAAAAGCAAGAAAAATAAAATTATAAAATTATGCTTCAATTTGCACTCAACTCAAAGTTCAATTTTCTCTCTTGAGGAGAATGGCATTTTTTTTTTATCATGAATCCTTTGGAATCATCTTGGATTATCATCTTGATCAGAGTAGCCAAGTCTTTCACAGTTGATCACCTTTACAATTTTGTTGTTAATATTCTCCTGGTTCTGTTCACTTTACTTTGCATGAGTTCAGAAAAGTCTTTCCAGGTTTTTCTGAAATCATCCTGGTCATCCTTTCTTATATTATTATGATATACCACAATTTGTTCAACCATTCCCTAAATGATGGTCAGTCCTTCAATTTCCAATTCTTTGCCCCACAAAAGAGCTGTTTACAGACCAAGTACTGCTGTTGCTGGCGCCATTATGCACAGTTTTATAGACCTTTAGCAATAGCTCCAAATTGTTCTCCAGAATGGTTGGACTAGCTCACAGGGTCCACCAATAGTGCACTAGTGTTGTGATTTTTCCATATCCCTTTCAATATTTGTCATTTTCCTTTTCTCTCATGTTAACTAATCTGATAAATGTGAGGTGGTACCTCAAAGTTGTTTTCATTTTAATTTCTCTGATCAATAATGATTTTAATAATTTTTTTTCATATGATTATAGATAGCTTTAGAGCAGTTAGGTGGTGCAATGCATAGATTGCAGGACATGGAGTCAGGAAGACTCATATTAATAAGTTCAAATCTGTCCTCAATCACTTACTAGCTGTGTGACCTTGGGCAAGTCATTTAACCCATTTGCCTCAGTTTACTCATCTGTAAAATGAGCTAGAGAAGGAAATGGTAAACCACTTCAGTATCTTTGCCAAGTCACAGAAAGTTAGGCAAGACTGAAAAACAACTGAACAACAAAATAGATAGTTTTGATTTTTTCCTTCTGAAAACTGCCTGTAAAGGAAGAAAATCTTAAGCCAAAGATACAATCCTTAAGACTGATGCTATTTGGGGGTAAATGTTATCTCCTTCCCAAGTCAGCACTTCTGTCCACATCTTGTATTATTTAAACCCCAAGAATTTTGCTTTTTTTATTAGTATTGTTAGGTTTTCTCTTTTTCCTTTAAATAAGCACATATGGTGCCACAAAGAAACATAAGAATAGTCAATTGAAAATTCATCAAGAATCTGCTGTGTCATCACAGTCTAATCCTATGAAAGCCTAATTATCTAGTTCTTATTTTGTTCTGATTACTTTAGTATTACGAAATGGAGCCATTAAACAGGAGATCCATATTAGCACTTTGCTACATTACTATGAGATTCTGTAGATGTGATCATTTACATATTATGCTTCATATTTTCTCCTTTTTTGGATCAGCTTTGTTAAAATGTAGCTATTAGATATGTATATTGGCATAACTAAAAACAAAAGTGGAAATGGTTGGAGGCAGAACCCTTTATAAAATTTATTTTAATTTTTAAATTTAATGCCCAGTGCTATGCACGGAAAGCCCAGGGGGAAATACGGTAAAGGGAAAGCAAAGACATCTGCAGAAACCTGACAAAACTTTATTCAGATTATAGAAATATTACAATGAGCATTGGCTAATTAAAACCATGTTTCTAAGCACCTTAATGATATATTAACATATTCAGAAATAAGTACTATAAGGGTTTTTGTTTTCAACAGAATGCAGATTTCATTCATTATTATACAATAGAGGATAGGATTTGTTAGAGCTATGATTTCATTGGAATAGAGACTACCCACAGAGGAATCACCTTCTATTAATGCAAGTTGGCATCCCTTTACATTATGCATCTTAAAAAATCACTTAGAATGCTGAGTTGTGATTTAAACACAGGATTTCATGACTTCCAGGCTAACTCTCTGACTATGACATGTTGCCTCTACTGCCGTTAGCCTTTAATTAAGCTTTGATAGAGCACCTAGGTGACCCAGTAGATAGAGTGCTGGGACTGGAGTCAGGAAAACTCATCTTCCTGAGTTCAAATTTGGCCTCAAACACTTAGTAGCTGTGTGACAGTGAACAAGTCGCTTAACACTGTTTGTCTCACTTTCCTTATCTGTAAAATGAGCTGGAGAGCAAAATGGTAAACAACTCTAGTATCTTTGCCAAGAAAACCCCAAATAGGGCCACAAAAATTCGAAGACTGAAAAATTGTTGAACAACAAAAAGCCTAATTTAAATAAGCTTTAGTAGATTAAAACTTCACTAAAGTTTTCAGAACGCCCATTATTTTGCAAAATATAAGAAGCAAGCTTTGTAAGTTTTCTCCTACATGAGGAACACAATTCATCTTTCCATGGTCTCTTGTGAAAATGTATGTCCACCATGAGAATGGAAATATAATGATTCATTGTAGCTGATGCATAAGGCTGCTTTAGAATGGAAATCAGATGAGAGAAAAGAAACTAAGTTGAAAAATAATGGATTTTCTAAGAAATATGCATTTTAATTAGAGTGATCCAAACATGTAAAAGTTTTCAAAAATCCATTTAATCACATCATTGTAAGGATGTAATAAATGAGCACTGAGAAATTTTTTGGTTCATGTCCTTTCTCTCCAATATGAGAGTCCAGTGACCATATGATTTAAAATCTAAATGCTAAACAGTAATCAATGTCCTGTGTGTCCATAGAATTTTTTTTTATTTTTATACCCTGGAAGCTAGATATAAAAGGACATTATCCCAATGCAAGTCTTCAGGAACATTAAGAATATTTTGTAGGAAGGCCTTATGGAAAGACAAGATCAAGAACTATGTAGGATGAGAATGTGTAGTTAGGTTGTGATTTTAACCAACGGAAGGAATTGCTACACCATTGAAATCACATTGTTCCATAATTCATTCAACAAGTATTTATGAGTTGCTAGTACTTCTCTCCCATCCACCCCCTTAAAAAATTTTCTTGTTTACTACACTTATATGTTTTGTTTATTTACACATATATATTATGTTTCTGGAGCCACTAGGTGGCACAATGCATAGAGTGCAGGGCCTGGATTCAGGAAAACTCACCTTTATGAATTCAAATCTGGCTTCAGACACGTACTCTCACTGTCTGACCTTGGGAAAGCCACTTAACTCTCAGTTTCCTCATCTGTAAAAATGAGTTGGAGAAGGAAATGGCAAACCATTCCATTGTCTTTGCCAAGAAAACCTCAAATGGAATCATGAAAAGTCAGACACAGCTGAAAGACTGAACGACATCATGTTTCCACTAATAGAATGAAAGCTCCTTGAGATTAGAGATGGGGGGTTTTCTTTTGTTTTCTTTTTATTTCCATGCCTAGCACAGTACCTAAAAGACAGTAGATGCTTGCTGGATGGTTACTACATGCAAAGCATTTGTGCTAGGTATAAGAAATGCAAAGAAAATAATAAAATAATCTGCCATTGAGGAGCTTAGTTTTTATTAGAGGAATATAAAAAGTACCCAAACCACTAAATATGAAACATACACAATATAATACAAGTAGAGAGATAGTATATAGTATAGCAGACACAGAGCTGACTTCAATATGTGTGGCATGTGAGTTCATTGTCCTGCCTTTGACAGGTAGAGACTGTATGACCATGAGTAATTCCCTTTAATCTCTCAGGGCATTAGATAGGTCCTAAGATAACACAAGATCCTGATATGCATTTGTAGAAGGTTTTTCTCATTAAGGAGCTAACTCTACCAGTAAAATTATAGGTTTGGACCTTAAATATAAAGAATTTGGGGGCAAGGGGAGAGCTCTAACAACTAGAGGGATGAGGAAAGTCCATATGTATGAGGGGGCAATTAAGCCTAGCCTTGAAGGGAGCTGCAAATCCCCAGGAGATATGTGAAAAGAGAACATTCCAAGCAAGGGGACACAGCCTAAGCAAAAACATGGAGGTAGGGGTGAAATGTCATGGATGAGGCTAGTGCAATTGGAACACAGAGTACATGAAAAGGCATAATGTGAAATAATACTAAAAATGTTTTCTGGAACCAGACAAGTGGCTCCAGACAGTTGGAGTCTGGAGTTTTTAACTGGAGACTAAAAAATTCACAATGTAGATTGTGGGAGCTTTAAATGTCAAATAGAAGGATATAATTCACTGCAGTCCCTATATTTAACAGACAAAGAAACTGAGTCCCAAAGAGTTAAAGCAATTGGCCTGATATTAAACATAAAGTGAAAGAGCTAGGATTTCAACATATATTTACTGGTTTTAAACCCGATGTCATTTTTTTCAAACCTGGCAACAATATAATTGCATTTAAACCTCTGTGAAATAGGGAACACCAAACCTCCTTCTTGAGTAGGGTAGTAACATGGTCACACCTGGGCTTCAGGTATATTCATTTGGTCACCATATGGAAGAGGGATTAGAGATGGGAGAAACTGAAGGCAGGGAGGATAATTAGGAGATTTTCAGGGCAAGCCTGACACAGAGGTCATATTAGTTCAGGTTCTGTTTGAGTCAAAATGAGGCACTTTTAAGTCATTGAACAGTTAACAAATAAAAAGGTAAAATGAGTCCAAAAATAGTAATTATATGCTACAAATATACAGTGGCACTTAATTCTTAAAAATATGTCTGACTCTCCTTCATCTCCCTATGGAAACAGTTTGTTTAGCAAGCCAGTGGGCTGACTCTCTATAGACATCCACCAAGTCAGAGCAGCACAGAGATGGGCAAGTAGGCCAGTTTGGCAGAAATATAGAGCATATGAAGGGTCATCATGTGCAATCAGTCTGGAAAGATAAGCTGGAAGCAGATTGTAACGGATTTTAAATACCAGTACTAAAGGAAATGAGGGATCACTGAACCTTCCTGAACTTCCTGACGTACTGAGATATGCTTTTGGAATATAAATTTGTCAGTCATGTGGTATACTAGAAGAATTTATAGATTTTAGAGTATTTAGACAGAGAGAGACTTGAGGCAGGGAGATCAGTAAGGAAGTCATTGCACGAATCTATGCAAGAGGTGATGAGAACCTGATCTAAAATGATAATGATATGAATTGAGAGAAGATAATGAAAGTTATAGAGGTAGAATTATTAAAGAATTTGACAACTGATTGGATATTGGGAAGTGAGAGAGAATGCTGAGTCAAAGATGACTTCAGGATTACAAACGTAGATAACAGGTGATGCTCTTGATAGAAATAGAGAAACTTTTCTTTTTGTTGTTGTTTTGAAAGCAATATGGGTCGAACCAAAGATGAATCTGTTTTCAAATGATAAGCAAAAGTGAACAAAAGCATTTCAGTTCTTGGATTATTCTTCATCTTGTGCCCATCCAGTTGCATGGATTCTCATTTTCATACCATGTGCTGCCAGTACATTCAATTCTACATAGCAGAGGCATTCATTAAGGCACACTATACTCTTGCCAATTCTATCCCAAATATTCTGTATTATCCTTAGTGTTTGATGAAGAATACACAAGGGTTGTGGGGGTCCCTTCATCAAGGTACATCACTACTTCTGCTCTCCGTGACTAAGTAGATCAAGTAGTATCAGATGTGACATTTGAATGAAAGTCTTCCTGATTCTGAGACCAGCACTTTCCTCACTATACAATAATCTTACTCTCTTTTGAAGTTTAAAGAGACATTGGAGATCACATAATCCAAAACCCTCACTTTAAATATTAGGAATCAGAGGTGCAACAAAATCCAATTATTTACTCATGGTCACCCGTGTTGTGAATGGTACACAACAAATGTATTCCAACATGAACTGAGAGCAATTTTCCAAATTACATGTCACTGAGAAAAACTGGACAATGAACAAGAAATTTATTCTCTGTTAATACTTAAGACGTTTTCACCCACCCTTGAGCACTTTTTGACACTTTCTCTTTTCATGTAAAAAACATGCTTCTTGAGCTTTCTAAATTGTGTGCTCTAGTTGCAACATTCTACCAGATTAGTAAAGGAATTTGACATTGATTTCATCTCTGAAAACTTTTCAATTTTTTCCAAGGGTCTCCTTATTTTAAAAATTGTGGCTCTCTTACTTGGTTTACTATAATTATTGCTGCTGCACAGATGCTCGAAAGGGCCAACAATGTATTTGAACCCCACATGAACTGCAGTGTGGAATAGTTTAATTTTTGTTTTATTTTATTGTTCACAAAGAAAGTTGCATGAGGGAATATTGGAGGCCAAAGTTGCCTTTATAAGGAAATAGAATGTTAAAGAAAAACAGATTTAACTAAGAGCTACACATTCATAGATGAAACTTGGCAATCTCTCCCATGAACATTAAAATAAAGCCAAAATCAAACAAGCATAGATGCCTCTTAACTGAAGAAGATCCAGTAATATCCCTAGACACCAGGTGAGTGACATAAAATCTATTACATTTTTTTTGCAATACACATAAACCTTAATTATTGATAAAATATAAATTTGCTGCTCTTGTTCTAGAGACAGAATGCTCTAAAGGGAATAATATTGAAATTAGAAGCAAAAGACCAGGATTCAAATCCCATTTTTTATACTTAATATCCATATAACCACGGATAAGTCAATTAATCTCACTAAGCCTCAATTGTCTCATCTATAAAATGGGGACAAGAGTAACTGTGTATTATTTCCCTCACAGGATTGTTGTGAGGGTTCAGTGAGATAATGTAAACTTCAAAGTATTTTGGGGTACATTATTATTATTAATTTGTGCTACTTGCTTAACCTTGGGCATATTATTTTAATTCTTTAGGTTTCAGTTTCCACATATGTAAAATGATGAGGTTGGTCTAGATAATTTCTAAGTTTTCTTCCAGCTTTAAAATAGCAAGCATGCATATTTATAGAAATATCTTTCCTCTTCAAGGAAAATATGCTCACTTATCTTAAACCAGAAAGGATCCCACAACTTAATTGAGAACATCAGTACTATAGGCATCCCCAAAAATAATTTTTATTCCCTAGTTTATATATTTGGCTTAGAAAAAGAAAACCAATACTTTCCTTATGTGTACTCAAACATTGAACTCATTCCTATTATCAAAATTTTGTTCTTAGTTAATAACAGAAGTTTAAGGCAAAAAGGCCAAGATATAAATAGGTGATAAATAAATGAGTTCTTTATTGATTGATTGAAATAGTTGGAAATTAACTCTTTAAGAAAGTCATTACCATTACTTTCTTCAGTGAGGCAAATACCCTGATCCCAATGTATCTCCTTTCAGCCTCATTGTACATTACTACCACCACCACCCCATCCTCTATAATCTGGCCTAACTGACTTTCTTTCTATATCTCATACACAGCACCCCATCCCTCCTCTCTGTGCATTTGCACTGCTTATACCCCATGTCTGAGATAGAGGTACTTCCTGTTTGTTTCCTGTTTCCTTTGGTATAGGGCCTTGTGAGATCTTGAAAGGCAGATGGCATTTTCCCCTCTTCCTGGGTACATAAGCATTTGTATATCAGCTCCTGGAGAATTTGAAGTGCTAATAGCAATAGTGGAACAGGCAACACCAAAGTGCATGGAGAGAAAAAGCCATCCATGGAGGGAAAAACCACTAGAAAAAAAGCCATTTGACCTTCATCCAGCTGTATTCAGTGGAGGTTAAAACGGCTATGAACAGCACTGTTACAAGTATCCCAAAGAGGCTTAAATATTGGCCTCTCAATGTAATATGATCATTTTACGATTTTTTAATTCCCTAATATTCCCTTTTCTGTGTGTGGGAACAAAATGGCTTGTCCCATATATAATTCATGTTTACATTCTGGGTACATTTTTTACCTCCTCCTATACTCTAGCCAAAAATAGAATTGTTCCTCAGGAATGTGAGGTAAGGTGGTTAATTTATTAGTTTAATGGATTAATATTAACAGTTAATATTAATTAAAGAATTAAAGTCATGGGGTACCCTAGCTCTTTTTGGGAGACCAAGAAACCTAGGGCAAACCACAAAGGGAGATAAAGGACAGGTATTGGCAAAGTTCCTGTGACCTCAGCCTAATCATGCCTGGCTGAAGACTGTGCTAGAATATTTTTAATTTGCTAGGCATAAAGCTAGGGTGCTCCCTTGCTACTATAGCAATGAGTGATAAAGTGCCGGAGATGGATTCTAATGCTGCAGCTAGAGACTCTGTCCCACTCCTCCAAGAAGTTTCCAAGAAGCCTGGAGACCCTGATGAAATCCAGAACCTCCATTGATTAAGAGATCATTTGAGGCTTAGAAACTGTTATATAATAGAGGTGAGGGTGGGGAAAGTATCCTTCCAGAGTTCTTTCAGTGGCAGGTACACTAAAGGGTGTATTTCATGACAGCTTCTGGGATTCCAGTGCCTGTAATTTATTTATTTGTTTGTTTTTGTTTGTTTGTTTGCTTATTTATTTGTTTGTTTGGTTTTGGTGAGAGCAATTGGGGTTAAGTGACTTCCCCAGAGTCACACAGCTAGTAAGTGTTATATATCTAAGGCCAGATTTGAACTCAGGTCCTCCTGACTCCAGCACTAGTGCTCTATCCACTGCACCACCTTGCTGCCTCCTAGTGCCTATAATTTCAACATGTCTTTGAGTCATGATGACAACGATTAATTTCTCTCCCAAATAATTTTCTTCCTTCCTTCCTTGCTTTTCTTTTACTTTTCCTTTCTTTCTTTTCTTTCTTTCTTCTTTCTTTCCTTGCTTTCTAACAAACTCACAGAGCTACAAGAGTCCCTTGTCCTTGCATCCCTGGATAAGAAACACATGCCTTCTTCAAGACATCTTCTCTTCTTTGGACTTCAAGGTCTAAGAAGCTTATAATTTCCCCTCTCATCTCATGGGAGATCTCAGGACTGAAGCTTCCTGAAAACTCTGGCCTCAGGCCTATATGCTCTCTTTGGTCCTGTTCCAGCAATAAGTATTTTCTCCACCCATCCCCTAGTGAAGTTTCTCTTCTTGTTCTAGTCCCAAATCTTCTGGTATCTCTCAAACCAAATTCTTATTTCTGGGTCTCTTTTGCTCATTGATAGGGCCTAGAAAGAAACACACTGTGGGTCTAATAAACAAAGAAATATTTCTTTTGGTCTTGCCATTTGTTTCACTAACTTCAAGCACATAGGTTAGTGAGTAATGTCTTAGACCCATTACCCAGGAAGGTGAGGGAAGGTAGCTAGTTTTCTTCCCATGTAAATAAACATAAATAGTTGTGCTTTAGTCCTTTCAGATGATTTTTATTCCCTTCTTTGTAAGAGAATGATGTGATAAATAAAACCACAGTTCAGTGGCCACCACAGATATGTCTGAGTAGCATCTCTCTGGTGCAGTAAATAAATAAACCAAACGTGATCTGACAGTCAAGCCCTGAGAAGCCAGGGGGGCTGGGACTTCAGCCTTGGAACTATGACTGTACTACACAGGAGGTGAATTAAATTATAAATCTAATCCTCTCCATAAAGAATGAGGTGGTGTAAGCAGGGAGAGGAATTGTCTCCCACATGCTGGGGGAGTAAATTGTATATTTGTTGAAATAAATTATTATTCTTTCATAAAAACTAATACAACTATTGCTGGCTAAACAGAACTAGGCTACAGGGGATACCTCCAAAACATGGGGTAACATCATCAGTGGGCATTAGAGCCATTGATGGAGAACTATAGATACCCCCAATCCCTTTAAGGGTACCAGAGAACTCTGGAGAAGAGGGAAAAAGTGACATACCTAACCTTCAGGTAATAGGGGACAAAGTGGCTAGTTACAGATGATAATGAATGACATGTGATTTTAACAGGGTGGCTACAAATCTGTTATAATGAGGACTTCATTTTTGGTTACTTGGCTTTTCTGGAACTAGAAGAATATGTCTATATATAAATTAAAAATTCATATAAATTTCTTTCTAGGTCAAACCAAGAACAGAGTTCCAATTTTATTTGGATTGTAAATTTTTATACTTCCAAATTTACAAGGAGATAACATGGCAAAAAAAAAAAAAGTTTACTTTAAAATGCTACAGGCAATCCCCAGTTTCCAAATGGGTCTCATTCCAAAAATTCATTGCTAAACCCATTGCTTGGAACTCAGGCCCCATAAAAGCCTTTTCAATCTCTGTTATAGCTGAACTATAACACTAACATTGCTAGCCTGAGTTTGGGGACACCTAGGAATGAGAGTGTCAAAGTGTCACTTAATGGAGAGTGTTTCTCTCTCTTGTCTGCCTTCTCTCCCAAGCAATCTCAAGCATACTGTGAATCTGATAGATATAAACTCTGGAGTAGAGTATTAATTTTCCAGAAGAATAAGTAATTCACATATGTTACAGACTATATATTTCATGAGGTGGTTCTTCTGACATGCTATTCCCTTGCCTCCTCCCGTTCAATCCCACTTGGGGCTGTATTTAATAGCCCCCAACGTCCTGTCTTGATTTGATGCATGAAAACACATCAACAGACTCTGAAGAGGTATATACTACCAAGTCGAGCCTGGCTTCAGAAGCAAATCTTAAGGTAATTGTAATAGACATAGATCTCTTGCCTTCACTCTATAATCCACAGATAGATGAAAGTATGCTCCCTGAAATCCTCTTATTTTGACTAGGGATATTTACAGACAGCCTAGTTTTATCCTAATTCAGCTATCTCCAATTTAAAAGCTGGAAAAGGGATGACAGAAACTTCCACAGGTAGACCCATATATAAGAAAAAAAGAAACAAATTATCTTTATGAGACTCGGTTCTTCTATCTGTAAAATGAGGTTGATCATACTTGGTGAACCTACCTTACAGGGTTGTTAGAAGAGTTTTGTAAACATATTGAGCTAAAGAAGTGTTAGCTGTTAGTGTTATTGCCATTATTATTGTCCTGGTCCTATGATTCCATTGGTGTAGGAAACTTCTGATCTTGAAACTCTCTACATTAATGTACATCAGCAACTCCTTTGTAACACAGTCTTAGAATAGGGGTTATTAACACTTTTTGTGTAGTGAACCCCTTTGGTAGATCAAATGAGTTCACATATATAAAAGTACTCTGCAAACCTTAAAGCATTCTGGAAATGTTCTCTATTAAATCCCATGGACATCTCAGAATGTCTTTAATTCATAAAATAAAATGTGTAGGGAAGGGTACAAGCACTTTATATGTGCTAGGCTATTGACAGATATTATCTCACCTGATCTTCATAATAACTCTATAATGTAGGTGCTATTATTAACCCCATTTCAAAGCTTAAGAAACTGAGGCAGAGACTAAGTGACTTGCCCAGGGTCACACAGCTGATAAGTGTCAAAGGTCAAATTTGAACTCAGGTCTTTCTGACTCTAATTCCAGCACTCTATCCACTGTGCCAACTAGCTGCCTCTAAGGCTCAAAAATAAGTTAGATGAACACTCACTAGAATTATAATGAAAACCAAAAGTTCATGAAAATAATGAATTTATTTTCCTACCCAAGGTCATGGAACCACTGAAATCTGTCTATGAACTTGGGATCAGTGGTTAAGATCCAGGTTAAGAAAATTGTTTTAGAAAGTTGCTTGGAGTACTGAGCAATTCCATGACCTGTCTCATGGTCACAAAGCCAGTATAAGATAATATTTGTTTAAAAAATAAGTGCGCATGATAGGTGCTATATAAATGTTTATTACCTTCTCCCTTCTCTTCTCTCCATGTCAGGAGAGATTTAAATCCTAATCTTTGTGAAAGTAAAACCAGCCCTTTATCCACTATGCCATACTGTCTCTTTAATCTGTTATTATTATTGTTATTATTATTATTTTAAATTAAAGTAGCTCTTCCAAGCCTTTTCATACCTTCTCATACCTTCCATGTCTCCACCTTCCCCCATCTTCTCAGCTGAAATCCTTGCCTCATTTGATAGAAAAAAATGAGATAATTTACTGTGAACTCCCTCTTCTCTCCTCTTCCTTGTCTCATAAAGATGCCATCTACCACTATCTCCCCCTTCATCCTTGTATCACATGAAGAGGTGGCATTACTCTTTACCAAGGCCAGTCCCCACATATACAAGAAATCCCATTCCCACATATCTACTCCAACAGATTGCTCCATCCATTATCCTCACTCTATCACTTATCTTCAATCTCTCACTATATACTGGCTCTTTCCCAACCACCAATAAAAATGGACGTATCTCCTTCCATCTCAAACAAAAAAATTCTTGCTTGATCCTTCCATCCCCATTAACAATCTATATCTATAACTCTTCTGCCCTTTGTGACCAAACTCCTTGAAAACATCATCTTCAATAGATGTTATCATTTTCTCTCTTCTCATTCTCTTCTTAACTCCTTACAATTTGGTTTTTGAACTCATCATTCCTTTACAACTGCTATCTCCAAAGTTACCAGTGATTTCTTAATTGCCAAATCAAATGGACTTTTCTTATTTGAAAAGTATTCTTTTCAAGCTTTCTTTAGACTTTGACACTGCTGATCATCTTATTCTCCCTGATATTCTCTTCTCTACATTTTCAAAATATCATTCTCCCTTAGTTCTCTTCCTACCTATCAGACCACTGCTCAGTCTCCTTTGCTGGATTTTCATCCAGATGATGCCCTCTAACTATGGATGTCAAACAGGGTTCTGTACCGGACCCTTTTGTCTTATCTCATCATATTACTTCACTTGGACTATTGCAATAGTTTGTTGGTTGGTCTGCTGCCTCAAGTCTCTCTCCAGTCCAATACATCCTCCATTCAGCCACTAAAGTTATTTTCCTAAAGCATGGCTCTGACCATAGCACCTTCCCTGCCCTATGCAACAAACTCCTGTGGCTCCCTATTGCTTCCAGGATCAAATATAAAATCTTCTGTTTGATGTTCAACACCCTTCATAACCTAACCTTCCTCTGCTTTTCTAGTCTTATTACCCCTAACCACAAACTCTTCAAAACACTGATATTGGCCTCCTTGTTGTTCCTCAAACAATACACTCCAGGGATTTTCTCTGGCTATCCCCCTTGCCTGGAATGCTCCTCTTCCTCATCTCCACCTACTGGTGGAGTATCAACTAAAACCACATCTTCTGCAGGAATCATTTCCCTTTCCCCTCTTAATTCAAGTCCCTTCCTTCTTTTAATTATTACCTTTTCTTCCCTATACAGTTTGTTTTTATACATTTGTTGGCATGTTGCCTCTCCCATTAGATTGTGAGCTCCTTGAGGGCAGGGACTTTCTTTTCCCTCTTTTTGTATCCGAAGAATACAAATTCTTAGAATTTGTATTAGAATAGTGCCTGGCATAAAATAGTTATTTATCAACTAAGAGATGGAAATGAAGAGGAAATACACTGTAGGTATAGGGAATGTCATGCAAATGAAAGAAAATAGTAGATGGAATATTAAGTTCCTGTAAAATAAAGTGGTGGATGGAAAGGTAGGTCATAGGTAGATTTTGGTAGATTTCAAATGGCAGCCTGAGTACTTTGTATGTTATCTTGGAGCCAATGAAGACCTTGAAGAAGGAGATTGGCCTGTTCATGCTTGTGCTTTAAAAAGATTCTTTCAGCATCTATCTAGAAAATGGATTAGAAGGAGGAAGAAAACCAATTAGGAAAGTAGACTGGTAGATCACATGTGCTCTGGACCTTTTCTTTTTAAAGGCTGTATGGAGCAGTGACTCTTCTTGGCTCACTTATCACTTCTCTTTGACACAGTTCTACTATCACAAAGGCCAAGGGACCAATTAGTGATATAGTCTCCTTCCAATGGAAAAGAAAGTGATATGAATACACACATACATCCACAAAACATGAGAGTCCAGAAACCAAACAGAAGCCACTGGCCACTCATGCTCATTACTAAGAGGCCAAAACACATATGGCTCTCCAGGAAAGGCAAAGGAACAGTCCCATCCTCATGTATGTTCCATAGTATGATCTTTAATACATTTACAACACCCTCATTTCCGAAGTATCAGAAGTGCCACAGTGGAAGACTTTAAAACAAATAAAGGAGAGTACATGGGTACTGGGCATTTGTATTATGGGGAAGGAAAGAGGGGATATATAACAGAAGATGATGAGATCCCAAAAACAGAGATTGCAATTTTGCTTTGGAGCACTGAAATCATCATGCATGCCACCTTTGACCCATGTCTGAATAACTGAATTTTCTTAATTGACTGACAACTAGGATTGCATTTTAATATAAATAAAGTTCACTCAATCTTGAAAACAAATTAAATGCAGACATCATTGTTTATAAAAGAAATGGCAGTGAGGAGTAAAATGAAAATAATTGCAACCTTAAAGCACAAAGAGTAATTAAAGACTGGAAAATATCTCATCTAGGACTCAGATTGTAAAAACAGCTTTTGCAAATGTAAGAGTAGAACTGTTAATAAAACTGTTAACAATAAGCATTCTGACCACAGGAATTTGAAATATTACTGGAAATTATGTAAATACTTTCCCATAAATTGCAATTTTTTGATTAAAAGTTGGGCTTACACATGTCATCCACATTTTTTTCCCCAAGGAAACACTTATTGACAAACTTGGTGGAATTGAATCAACTATTTCTACAGTATTAGTTTTTTAAAGGAGATTTTATTTTACAGCTGTACTACTCACTATTGCCTCAGTTTCCAGACTGATCAAAAGAGTAGAAATGTTATGTTGTACTGCCTGAAATCAGTGTTCCATGGTTTCATGAGCTGGTTGCATGCAATTTCTGGATTCAACATTCAGTTTCAAAATTTATTGTTAGAAATGTCCAAAAAGAAGGGTGGGTGCAAAACTAATCAAATGATTTTTAAATGGATTATAACCAGATGCAATCTATCAAATTATAACTAGAGTAAGTCCATCCAATGATAAATTTGGTCAATGCCCTTCTACTGATTAATATCAAGCAATGTATAAAACAGGAGAGAATGTTTGCCACCATCATATAGGTTATCCAGGAAAGGTAACAATGCAAGAAGGATGCCTGATGAATGGCAAAATTTTATAAATGCTCCTGTTGCAGGCAGTCTTACAAGGAATTACAGTCCTAGACTACTGCAGATCCTTCTAATCAATTTACATAATCAATCAAAATAATTCCACAAAACTTTTTTCATGGCAATAACCAAGTAGGTGATGAATGGCTATAGTCCAAACTGATAAATATTAAACATACAACCCATAGAGTTAGCTCATCAGTACAACTATCTTGGACAGACTTTGCAAATAGCTAGGCCCATAATCAACAGGAGGAAGAAATGAGAATGCCTTAGGCTCTGAAGAATTAAAATTTAGGCACAATATGGAAGAACATGATAAGCACGAGTATGTTGCCACACACTAGCAACCAATAATTATAGAAAAGAAATGCATGTATGATGTTATCAGAGAACCAGAAAAGAGTATGAATCAAACTTGTGGGGACAGTAAAGAAAAAGTAATAGTTAGATTATGTGTTCCAATGGAATCTATGCAACATGAAGAGAATTAAAGAAAGGTACCTAGCACATTCAGCAGATGTCCTGAGAAAGATTTCTAGGAGCAAGAAAAACATAGGATTAGTTGTGATAGGTATAATTGGAGGAAGTATCCACTCAAAGACTCATGAAAGTATTGAAATAAATCTATAATTCATGAAAGGGAAGACCAAGTAAATCCTTATATAAGTTACGGCTAATGATGTAACTAATGTTCATAGTTAGAGAAGAATTATCCACAAATTCAAGAAATAAGATTTTGTTTAAATGTCCATTCACAAGTCTAAAAGCCTGCTTTTTTCAATTAAGAGCTTTTTTGCCTTTATAATAACTTTTCACAAATGAAATTGTTTAGAGACTTCACAAATGTTACATTCTGGAACAGGGAATCTGCTTAATCAAAATTTTTATGTAGTAATTATTTTAACTAAAGTAAAATCCCTAGTCATTTAATTTCAGCAATAAACTATTAACTTTGCCAATTAAAGTCCAAACAAAAGCACAATTTGGAAAATTTGCTAACTTTTCTTCCCTCATAGTTGGCATCATCTAGTATCTAAACTTCTGAAAATTTTTCATAGCTTCATAAACATTTCCCTCAATCATTTAAGCATATACCTTCATGATCTAAGAGAATTAGTGGAATATGCTGCCGTGGATGTTTTAAGTATAAAATAATGCTAGGAATGGTACTATAACTATTTGGTCTGAATTTTTTGTAATAAATATGAAATCTAAAGAATTCAATTTGAGTGTCACCCAAAGGGCAATGCAGTCCCTGGTGGGCATAAGGAGGCTATAATATATTACAAAGAATTGATCAAAAGAAGCTGCAGTAAGGAGATAGAGAGATAAATGACTGGGGGGAAAAGGTGGTCAGGTGACATAGAGTAAGTTGTGTGTCCTATGCTCCTTTAGCAATCATTTAAATTCAAGAGATATAAAGAAATATTCCCCTCCCCAGCATGTTGGGTCATCCTGCTGTGGTGACTTTATTTAAGGATACAGATAAAAGTTTTAAATAATAAGGAAATATTGATGGATAATAATCAGCATTATTAGAGGAGGTATTCACATTAATAAAATCTAACCCAATTTAACCCAACACGAATTTATTAAACACTTACTACATTTAAAGTACTGTACTAAGAACTAAGAACATCAAGAAAAAAGAAACATTAAATCATAATAAGCAAGAGTATTATTGAAATACTATTGATATATTAGAATCTCAATTAAAATATCACTCCAATGCCTGATCCTGACATGTAAGTGACTCTGGGTTCTAAAAAGTTGTACCAACCCAGTAAATGCTCTCACCATCCCTACCAAGAGAAAAAAAGATTTGAAGTATACATCTGGTAACAAATATTCCTGCTCTTCTATCTAAAAGGGGAGATGTTCACCACCAGAAGATGGACCACTTTGTGATGGTCACAGCAACTCATGTTGGCAGCCTAAGGCACAAAGAAATTATAATTTCTATTAGTGGGAGAAGTATTTATGCCATTGAAATCATGGTCACCAAAGGATCCCATTCTCTCCAATCACTGCACCAAACTTTCTTTTCTCTTCTCATTATCAACAACAATTTCAACCCCTTCCCAATACCCATATTTGCAGTAGAATACCTAGGCTTTATATCACTGAGAATAGTGAGTCCCTCTTTTATGAATTCTCTCAATTCTATGCCTACAAACCTGCTTGGAATCACCAACTACTAACTCTTCCTTTTGTTCCAGAAGAAGAGATAACCCTACATATCATTCATATTAACACTTCTACTCATATCTCAGTACTCTTCCCACATACTTACAGTAGTTAAAGACCTTTCTCTAGCAGTCATCCCTTAATCCCCAAATATCTTCAGTTTCCTTCATCAGGAGACGCATAAGACACAAAGGATATAAAAGCATATATGAATAAATACAGAAAACATAAGACAGTCAGATTTCCATTATAGACATGCTCTGCCCCAGAAAATAGATGTGTGGGATGGCAGGACAAATATTTCATATTCACTTAGGATCTGTTTGCCTGAAAATTTCACAGTAATTATGATGGAGAATTGGCAAAGTCCGGATCTCCTACATAGCCAGTTACAATACGGCTTTTTTTAGTCCTTCAGATCCTGGTCTTGAAGGTTTTCAATTCAGTTCTTTTTAGTCATATCCAACTCCTCATAACTGTGGCATTTAAAAAGTTTGAGAGGCATAATTTCTGGGTAATTATTCATATTATCAATAATATTAGCATTTTAATAAAATGTCAATGGCACTCTCAAATTCCAAAGACAATCATGGCTCATCTTATATGCCCTTGGAAGAAGTGTGTCCTGAAGGTGGCAATCAATTCTGCTTGGTTAACAATTAATGAAAAAATGAATGTTACAATGAGGGTCTGGACCTATTCTAAAGAACTTTGATTACATCATTTACTTGTAAATTACCCACAGCATTGGATAACCTAGTCAAAGAATGGGTTTGATTCTAAGAGGTTCAAGTTTCTCCTTCTGGATGTACCTTTATTCTGGAAAAAAAAATTCCAGATAACTCCAAATACATGTACAATCATAGATACAGGGCTAGAAAGACTTCCAGAGGTCAGGGGAGAATTTCAAGCTCAAGAAAGCTCTGTACATTTCCCAAGATTGCACAGGTACTTAAGGTTAGAAGTGAGATGTGAACCAGTGCCTTCAAAGTTCAGGTCTGGTGCTTTTTCACTGTCCATTGCTACGTAGAATTTTCCCCAAAACAAGTGACAGGATTCCCTCCCACAAAAAAATATTCAACATACCATATGGGTATCAGGCATGAGCCATCATCTATTTCACCAAAAAAAATATATAAGACACAAAGGATATAAACACATGCATGAATAAATACAGAAAACATGAGACAGTCAAATTTCCCTTTACAGACATGCTCTGCCCCAGAAAATAAAGACCTGTGGGATGACAGGACAGATATTTCATATTCGCTTAAATCTGTTTTGTCTGAAAATTTCACAGTAATTATCATGGAGAATTGGTAAAGTCCAGATCTCCTACATAGCCATATAGAGCATGGCTTTTTTTAGTCCTTGAGATCCTGATCCTGAAATTGTTCCCCTCTATAAAACATGCTTCTATGGAAATCTCCCTCTGGTTAATAGACCTTCACTCTTGCATACAAGAACTTTCAACTAGGTAACAACCAAGACTGGAAATGTCCCTTCCTTAGTACTGCTGGCCACTGTTCTGTGCTCAGAAAAGAGCCAATCTACTAGCCTATGACCCCACTCGACATCCCTGTAAGTTTCTGGGTCAAAGTTTCTTCTCTGACCACTGCATCTCTTTGTGTATTATTCCCCTATACTCATTTGAATGAATTATATTTGCCTTTGTGTCTGTATTCCCAGGGCCTGCTAAGTAGTTTGCACTTAATAAATTATTTTTCATTTAATTTATTCAAATAAAAAGATGAGGAGACAGTCAAGGAATGTATGACCCAGTCTCAGTCTGCCTACACAAGTACATACTTCCATTTCCTTCTGTTGCAAGATGTAATTGTCAGTCATGGTGGAAAAAAGAAAGGAAGGAAGGAAAGAAATTAATCTACTCTTCCCCCAAAAGTCCAAAGGAAATAAAATACTGGAAAAGAATTCCAAGATTTGAGGGTCCAAAAAGAGTGCAGCCTTAATCTTTAAAAAATAAAACAGAAAATAAAAACTATTTATTTACATACATTTGTAATCTATCTTTCTCACTACTCTTCACCTATTGAACAAAAAGAGGAAAAAAGGGAAGAAAAAACTTCATCATAGACAGATATATTTCAGCAAAATAACTTCCCACATTGGCCATGCCTGAAAATGAATCTCTGTGATTTAAGTTTATCACCACTCTGGCAGGAGTTGATGGTTATTTTTTTAATTAGGTACCAGAGTAGATAGAACATTATAAAATGAGGATAATAATACTTATTTCCCAGGGTTGTTGTGAGGATTAAATGAGATAATAAGTGTAAAGCACTTAGTGCTAATGCCTGGCTAAATGCTGTATACAAATAGCTTACTAGCTGTTATCTTCAGTTTTCTGGATTCACAGTTTATTGATTCAGTCAGATTACTGATTGACAAAAGTTCTAAAGCCTTTCAATGTCATTTTTCTCTTGAATGTTGTTGTTATTGTATCAATTGTTCTCCTTATAGGGTACAGAGTAGGGAGATTCTTTCAAGAGTTAGTCTTCTTTCTATTACTCCCCACCCTGCCATGTTCAAGTCATCAATCACCAGCCATTAGGGGTGAATCAAGAGTTCTCTAGGTCATCCCAGCAATGAGTTAGGTCACACGGGCTTGGTCAACTCAATGGAAGCTCCTTTGTTTGGACAAAGGTCCATACTCTGTAATGTCATGATCTGAATGATAGCAGAAGTGTGGAGAGGAAGGTGAGAACTCATTTATCAGAACCTCTCCTGATCAACCTTCCATTATATAAAGTTAGTCTTGGGGGAACAAATTTTCAAAGGGTGGTGTCTATAATACATGGGAATCCATCAAAAACTGCCAATTGAACCTGTAAAATGTTATCTCACAAAATATTAACAGCAAGAAGTCCCCATTCTGAAGTCTCTTTAATTTATAAAATTAAATATGATAGCACTTCTGTGCAGGATGCTATGGATTGCAATAATGTCTTAACTATTTTATGACCTGGTGGTCAAAGGTACTTGTCAAACCTTTAAACTTATTTGAACATTATAGTCTTTTGTAAGTTTGACAGTGATACAAAGATAAAAGGTCAATGGCTTTGGCATATCTTAAGTCAAATGTAATCACCATATTTTGGTTTTCAAAGTGTTCAACATTATTCATGTATGTATAGCATTATGTGGTCAGTTGAGTTGTGTCCACATTCAGACATGGACTCAACATTTGTAAATTATGACTTCTCCTATAACAGAGAAAAGAAAATTTATAAGAAAAAATATTCATTGCTGCTTCAAACTCAATATGTCCAATACCAAAATTATGTAACATTTGAGCTACAAGGCACCATAAAGTTCACCCCCTTGATTTTATACTCATATAGGAGTGGAGCAAGTTGTCCAGAGTCACACAGTAAGTTAGTGGCAAAGCTAGAAATAAATCTAGATTTCTTGGTCCCTCAACCAGTGATGTGTGTGCTATACTATACTGCCTCTTGTCTTCCATTCCAAACTAACCCCTTGTCCCCACTTCTCTCACTTGGCTAATGGCATTAACATTATTCTAGTTATCCTGACACAAAATTCTGGAGCAACCTTTGACTCTTACCTCTCCTCCATCCAGTTGAAATCCTTTCAATAAATAGCCCAAACCTTATAAAGATGATAAGTGTAATAAAGAATTTAAAAGTTAAATAAGTTTTTGTATGCATAGTAAAAATCCACCTAAGTGAGAAATCCTAGAAATGTCATCACTATGTAAAGAATTTGACAGAAAGCTCATCTTACTAATCATCACAGGATTCACACAAGGGGGACACTTGGTCAATGTAGTTAGTATGTCAAAGATTTCATTCAGAGAACAATCCTGAGCATTCATAAGCATCCATTCCGGGGAAAAAACCCTGTACGTGTGGCAAGTATGGGAGAGAATTCAGCCAGCTCTCGTATTTTTAGAGACATCAGAAAACACATTCAATTCTTCCTTCAATACACCTAATCCACTCCAAAAACCTTCTTAGTAACCAATTAGATTTACCTCATCAAGTCTAAATTTCTTTGCTTAAATTTCAAGGCTCCTCGTTATCTGGCCCCACCAAATCTATCCAACTGTATTCCTCACTGAGATGCCTTTGCTCTGGCCAGATAGGGCTCACCATCCTTACACATATCATGTGCTCTAACCAAACCGAATTCCTTGTGTTCCCTAAATTTACCATGTGCGTTCTTGCTTTTAGTTACTGTTCCTTCAACTTAAATTCTACTTTTCCTTCAATGATCAGCTCAGTTTCCATCTTCTACAAGAAGACTTTACCATCTGCTGTAGTCCTTGGTAATCACTCCTTTTTTCTTGAACTTCCATACCATGTATTCTTTCTGCTACTATTTTGTACATATCTTTGAATCTGTAATACTTGCCCTGGTTCTGTCCTAAATATTCCACACTGTAAATATCTCCTACAGCTGTAGTTAGACCTTAACCCCATGGAAAAATCTAGCTATTAACCAATGGAATTATAAGGAACCATCCTCTTGTATGGCATTAATAGCTTATATAGCTTAACTGTAAGTCGTTCTTAGTGCTAGTCCCAATCTGCCCTTGCACTCTCGCCCACTTGAACACTAGCTCCTAATTCTAGGAACTGATTACTACTTTATCACTATTTTGTTCTTCTATGTTTAAGACTTCATTTTGCTACCTTACTTCATATCCAGTTCTTTTGGGGGCTCTGCATAGTCCTCCCAGAGAATGGAGCTCTGTTTCACTCCTCTGTACCATGGTTGAGTTGCTGGCAAATATGTTCATGATGTGGAGGACCAGCCTAGACTTCCACAAATATTTTTCAAATATTTTCTGACCATCCACCCTGAAAGGGCCTTCTGAGTCACTAAATATTCAAGATGAAAAGGACTTATGTTTACTTCACTTGCTTCCAGGATATCCCTGATGCTACATACTGCTTACTCTATTTTAGTTCAGAAATTTTGTTGATATAGACCTGGAGGTTAAATTAAAACTCACATAATAGTAAACCTTGGCTTCAGTTTCCCTTGGTAACTTATTGTATCTCTCTCAAAATCAATATTTACAATATTATAGCAATTTTTATTAATTCTAGAAATTATGATGGGTATATAGAAGTGTAGCCAGCTCCTCATTCATGTAAGTAAATCTATTAAATAACAGCATATTTTAACTTTATACTAAATCGATTTTATTTTGCTGAGTTTAGAAAGTTCCTACTACTACTAATGTAGCATTTTCCATTATACTTCAGCTTCTTCCCTTGTGTCATTAATAAAATATCACATAAGGTCAAAACCCTGAGGTAAGGAAAATTTCTTTTATATACCTATTTATCTGAACCAAAAGAAAAAGGGCAAGTTAAATATATATATAGAGAGAGAGTGTAAAGTCAATATATATAAAGATATACACAGAGTTTTATTTATATATATATATATATGTATATATATATATATATATATATATATATATATATATATATATACATATGGGGGGTAAAGAAATTTTCCTTTATATACCTATTTATCTGAACCAAAAGAAAAAGGGTGAGATTTAGAGAGAGACAGAGACAGAGACAGAGAGACAGAGAGAGAAAGACAGAGACATAGAGATAGAGAGAGGCAGAGAGACAGAGAGAGAGAGTGAGAAAGAAACAGAGAGAATACATTGTGTTCTAATCTCAAATTGGCTAATTCTTCCTCAGTAAATCTATAATCATTATTAACTCTCTCTCCCTCAAACAACACAGATCCATTTTCTTCCCTATTCGATTTTGGCCCAGTTTATCATTCATCTATAATATATGCCCAAAAATATAAGCATTGATGAATTTACTTGATGAGTTCTGCCAACTTCATATCATAATCTACATAACAGGCATTCCATTTTTTTTTTACTATAGCCACTTGTAAAATTATTTAGGTTAGTGATACTCAAAAATTGCCTGGTCTTGTTCCTCATGGTAAAGTACTTAAAATTTACAGTTCCTACAATTCATCAAGTATTGCTTTTCATAGCAACATTGTATTGAGAAAATACAATGGAAACTCTTAACTAAAACTAACTTTTCCATACATCTTTGGGACAGTAAAATAAACATTTGACAATGATAATAACTTAAGAAAAACATTTAAATACTAAAATACTCATCACCATACCAATATTCATTATCTTCAAGGTATCTGAGATGGAGAGTTTTCAGAATATAGATATCCACCAATTAATAAGCTCGTGTCCTGGTAATTTTATTGTTCTATAATTCATAGAATATTAAATATAATGAATGAGTTTTTAGAAGCATTTATTAAGCCTTTACAATGTACCAAGCACTGTGCTGAACACCAGAGACATAAGTGCAAAAGCAAAGACATCCCTTGCCCTCAAAGAGTTTATATTCTAATTAAGGAGGTGACACAGTTAGAGGAGTAGTGGTCAGACTCTGGCCCTGAAACCTACACTAGTGCTTAGTCGTCCCATAGGAGAATTCATTGACGCTGCCTTTCCAAGAAAAAGCCAGAAGTGATTTGATGGCTTATGGTTCACAGCTTCAGAACTGATGTGAGTTTGAGGTGAATGGAAGGAAGGAATGGAAAGTGTGGAGTTTAGAAAGGCTGTAGAAGAAATGATTTAAAAGTATGTAATGATGAAACATGGCTAAGAGTTTCCTGAAATAGAAATCCAAAAGACGCAGTCATCAAAACAGGGCAATGCAGTCCCAGAGTGGAAGTTCCTTAAGGGAATGGTCTCTGGCTCAGATAGCCAGAATTGGTAAAGCTGGTGAGGAGATGGTCAAAAATGCAAGAATAATCGTAGGATAGCAACTTGTCTTCAAACGATCTCTATCTAAATCCATCCAAAATATGAGAATAAGATCATAACAGTAGAGTAACAATAATAATGATGTCTCAAAGCCCAATTCTTCTTCCCTGTGCAGCAGAGACTCTATGCCCTGTTAATGCTTCCGTGCGAATGCCTAGCTGGAACAATGAGGCATTAAATTCTGAAAATGTCATTGATTGGGTTAGTATTCTGGTCAGAGCAGTGAAGCTACCTTTATGAATTTAAGTGCATAGTAGTAGTTTGCAGTCCGGTCCTTTTCAAAACCATTGTGATTAGTTTGCAGCTGGACATGAATTAATGAATGATTGAATGAAAAAGAAGGAAAACAGAAACTGGGTGAGTGGAATTTCTTTTTGGCCAAGTATCACAAAAAGGAAAGTAAGATGGAACAATTCAGAAATACCTATACCCTACTATCTAGAAATGATTAATTCCAAATGATACTGACCACTAAAATAAGCAAACTACAACTGTGAATGAAACACATTGAAGACATAAATACTTCCTTTATACACTAATACTATCTCATAATAATAATGGAAACTCACCAGTTGTAGGCAAGGGTTTCATATTTTTTTTGTCAATGGTACTCTCACTCCTTAAGTCATACAACAAAGTATTGACAACCAATGAAGGAAGATCCTTTCAAAAAAAATCCTCCCTAAGCTTAGACTGGACAAAAAAAAAAAAAGATGAAACTGAGAAGCTAGTGTTGATCAATCAATAATTACTTATTAAGCACCTACTAAAATCTGAAGAGGAAAAAAGATGAAGAGGTCATTGAAAATGCTCTTGTGATTCCAATTGAATAAATTAATAATAACAGTGATGATAATAAATTGCTATTATCATTATTATATAATGCTTTAAAGTTTGCAAAGCTTTTTACACATATTATCTACATATATATATATGTGTATATATATATATATATATATATATATATATATATATATATATATATATATCTATATCTGTAGGGTAAGTGCGATTATAATTATACATGCAAGGAAACCAAGACAGAATGAAATTAAAGGGGGGAGGGTCACACATTTTGTAAGTGCCTGAAGTAGGTTTTGAACTTAATATATCCTGATTTCAAGTTCAATACTCTATTCATTGTGCCATCTAATTGCCTTAAAATTAAACCTCATAACAAAATGGATGAAAAATTGGATGAACGCCACTATCAGAAATAATTTTTAGAAGAGATAGGCATGCTTAATCTAAACAAGGGAAGGACTTGAGACAGACCAGTTAGAAAGTTAGTGCAATAGCCTGAATAAAAGCTAATGAAATCTTGAACTTGAATGATGGCAGTGTGAGTGTAAAGTAGGGAAAGGATGCATCATATATTGTGGAAGTAGAATCAGCAAGACTTAGCAACTAATCAAATGTCAGGTAGGAGAGGGAAAGGTCAAGGATGACTCCAAGATTGTGAACCTCAAAGATGGGAAAGATTCTGGCACCCTCTGAGAGTCTATGATTCTTCTCAATAACTGTTTCCTCACTATAGAGCTTACTTGAGGACTGAGAACTATGATTTCCAATATATAAAAAGGAATTAACTAGACAAGTGATGTCTATGTTGTCAAAAATTCAACACTGGGAATATAAAATACATGTGGATTCAAGTTGTCGAGCAAGGGTAGGAAGAATCTTTAGACACTATGATTCCTAACTAGGCCCACTTTTAATGATTCTGTTCATTGTTCATAAAAACCATATAAGCAAAACTTATCTAGTATTATTAAAACATTCTCCTTTGTTTCTCACACATATGGCTTACACATTTCCAAGACTGCCTTGACTAATAAGTGGAAAGTCCTTGATTCAGACAACTTAAAGAATCAACTTCTCATCCAACTGGCACTTGTGTAAGTAGTTAGCACTCCTGATGACTTCAACAGGAAATACACACAGATGTCACTGAAGACTTATTTGTCTTTAGAATATATGTTTGTGAGTCTTTAAATAAAAAAACATAGATGGTTCTCTTTTCATCTACACTATCAAAATATTAAGATATAATTCATGTGGGGAAATGCACAAAAGAGAGTAAGCCACTTGCTCCCCACTCCAAGTTATTGCCTATCTAAAATAAAGGAAAGAAGATAAATTAGACAATTTCCAATATTCCTTTCAGCTCTGACAGGCTATAATCCTGTTCTAGAGTGAGGCAACATCCTTGGCTCAGTTGAGAGTTCTTGTGGTGGGACAAAATTTAAAGAAAAGTTAATGGAAATATTTTCCTATTGGTTTACATCACTGAAAATGTGGCCATATCCATATGTACAGCTGCCAAGAGGAGAAGCTAATTAATAGCATATCAAATTTGTCTTGCTTGAGAGGATGTTCACAAATGTCGTAATGGTTAAAAGAAAACCAAAGTGTCTGAGAAAAATTAAATAGTTGGCAAAATTTCAAATGATACTTTCAAATGCTAACACAAAATAAATTTTTCCTTCAGTCATGTTTAACGAAAATATCCCTGTGACCAGGAACCTAAAATAATTCCATGAATTCCGTGCATCAATAAAGACTGAGAGTTATTTTTCGAAGATTCATGTTGATTTAGAAAAGAACTATAAAATACAGACAAACATTCTGAACAAATTTTTCAACAAAACCTTTCAGACTTGTAGTAGTGCCTATATAGAGTTCAAATACCCAAGCATAATACACTATCCTCTTCCCTAGGGAAGAAGCACAGGAAATGTCTCTGCTTCATATTAACCACAAAATCTTATTCATAATCTGAGGTTTGTTGTTGTTGTTTTCTGTTACTAGCAATGAGAAACATGGGATACCAAAGTCAGCATAGCTTTAAGTACCAAAGCTTTCTTTTTTTTTTTTGCAGTTAGGAATAGGATTTTTTCTTAATTCTATCATTTTCTTTGCCCTTGAATGTTTTTTTAATTTATTATTTTATTTTCCCCAAATTACATGTAAAAAATTATTAATATCTATTTTTAAAGCTTGGAGTTCCAAATTCTCTCCCTTCCTCCCTCTCCACCCCCACCCCTCCCCATTGAGAAGGCAAGCAGTTCAATATAGCTTATATATGTGAAGTTATTCAAAACATATCCATAATAGTTATGTTGTGAAAGAAAACAAACCAAAAAAAACCCAAGAAAAATGAAGTTAAAAAAGTATGCTTCAATCTGTATTCAGACACCGTTAGTTCTTTCTCTGTGGATGGATAGCATTGTTCATCATAAGTCCTTCAGAGTTGTCTTGAATCATTATATTGCTAAGAATAGCTAAGTCATTCAGAGTTGATCATCTTACAATATTGCTGTTACTTTGTACACAGTACGTTTCACTTTGCGTCAGCCCATGCAAGGCTTCCCAGGTATTTTGGAGAGCATCTGATGCTCATTATTTCGTATAGTACTATAGTATTCCATTATAATCACATACCACAATTTGTTCAGCCATTCCCAAAGGGCATCCCCTCAGTTTCCAATTCTTTGCCATGAGAAAAGAGCTGCTACAAATATTTTTGTAGATAAAGATCATTTTCCTTTTTGTTTTTTATCTCCTTTGGGATACAGACCTAGTACTGGTATTGATAGGTCAAAGGGTACTCATGGATTTATAGCCCTTTGGGCATAGTTCCAAATTGCTCTACGGAATGGTTGAATCAGTTCACAACTCCACCAACAATGCGTTTATGTCTCACTTCTTCCACATCCCCTCTGACATTTATTATTTTTCTTTTCTGTCATATTAGCCAATCTAATAGGCATAAGGTACTACCTCAGAATTATTTTAATTTGCATTTCTCCAATCAATAGTGAGTGACAGAATTTTTTCATGTGGCTTTAGACAGCTTTGATTACTTCATAGGAAAACTTCATATCTTTTGATCATTTATGAATTGGGAAATGGTTCTTATTTTTATAAATTTGACTCAGTTCTCTGTATGTTTGAGAAAAGAGGTGTTTATCAGAGAAACTTGCTTCAAAATTTTTTCACAGTTACTATTGCTAACTCTATTTCTCTCCCTCCTATTCCCCCATTTGTTCTTTCTCTCTCTCCTGTTACCCTGGCCTTCCTCAAAAATGTTTTGCTTCTGACTACCACCTCCCCAATCTTCCCTCCCTTTTATCACCCCCTTTTTCTCTTGTACCCTTCCCTTCCTACTTTCCTGTGCAGTAAGATAGATTTCTATACCCAATTGAGTATCTATATTATTCCCTCTTTGAGCCAATTCTCTTGAAAATAATGTTTCACTCACTCCCCCTCACATCCTTCTCTTCTTCTTCACTGTAAAAACATTTTATTACCTCTTTTATGTGAGATAATTTGCCTCATTCTACCTCTCCCTTTCCCTTTCTTCCAGTACATTCCTCTCTCTCACTCCTTAATTTTATTTTTTAGATATCATCCCTTCATATTGAACTCATACCTGTGCCTTCTTTCTATATATACTCCTTCTAACTGCCTTAATGATGAGAAGGTTCTTATGAGTTCCAAGTATCATCTTCCCATGTAGGAATGTGAACAGCCCAACCTTATTAAGTTCCTTATGATTTCTCTTTCATGTTTACCTTTTTATGCTTCTCTTCAGCTTTATATTTGAAAATCAAATTTTCTATTCAGCTCTTGTCTTTTCATCAAGAATCTTGACAGTTCTTTATTTCATTGAATTTCCATTTTTTTCCCCTGAAGGATTACAGTCAGTTTTGCTGGGTAAGTGATTCTTGGTTGTAATCCTTCCTCCTTTGCCCTCAGGAATATTATATTCCAAACCCACTCAATCCTTCAATGTAGAAGCTGCTAAATCCATAATACTCAAATTGTTTCTTTCTGGCAGCTTGCAATATATTCCCTTTCACCTGGGAGCTCTGGAATTTGGCTCTAATATTCTTGGGAATTTTCATTTTGGGATCTCTTTCGGGAGGTGAATGATGGATTCTTTCAATTTCTATTTTACTTTCTAGTTCTAGAATATCAGGGCAGTTTTCCTTAAGAATTTCTTGAAAGATGATGTCTAGGCTCTTTTTTTTTTATAATGGCTTTCAGGTAGTCCAGTAATTTTTAAATGTTCTTCTCTCAATTTATTTTCCAGGTCAGTTGTTTTTCCAATGAGATATTTGACATTGTCTTCTTTATTTTTATTCTTTTGGTTTCGTTTTACTGTTTCTGTTTTCTCATAAAGTTATTAGCTTCCATTTGCTCAATTCTAATTTTTAAGGAGTTTTTTTCTCCAGTGAATTTTTGTGCCTTTTTTTCCATTTTGCCAATCCTGCCTTTTAAGGAACTTTTCTCCTCATTGGCTTTTTGTGTATCTTTTACCATTTGTCCTAGTATGTTTTTTAAGGTATTATCTTCTTCAGTATTTTTTTTATCCTCTTTACCAAGTTGTTGACTTGTTTTTCATGATTTTCTTGAATCACTCTCATTTCTTTTCCCAATTTTTCCTCTACCTCTCTTACTTGATTTTCAAAATCCTTTTGGAGCTCTTCTATAGCCTGAGACCAATTCATATTTTTCTTGGAGGCTTTGGATGTATATAATACATAATTACACATAATATATTGAATCTTTGAGAGAAGAAAAGATTTTCTGATTCATCCTTCTATTTTTTAAAAGAAATATGACTTTTTAAGGATAGACATAATCTTTTTGATTGTCCTGATCCAAGGATACTCTTCTATATTTTGTATTGCAATAGCCATTGCATTGGCATTCTTAAAATATTAGGAGAACCAGAGAGTGGCCGTGGTCTTGTATAGAGGACTTAGGGAAAGATATTACCAACATTTTTTAGATTGAAATGGTATGAATGGGTTATAATCTGCAGCAGTGAAGGGAATGTCCATGCCAGTGAAAACCCATAAATGTTGAGGTGCAACAGACATTTCCTGCTGACCTTCTAAGTTGTCTTTGGCTAGAAAATTATTTTACCTTGTCCTTTTGTGTGTTCTGTTGTTCCTGGAATTGTTTTATGCCATTATTTAAAGGTGTTCAGAGGGATTTGGAGAAGAGTCAGGCAAGTCACTGCCTTTTCTCTGCCATCTTGGCTCCACCCCATATGTATAGGTTTTTTTGAGTGTCAAAGCTTTAATGGCTTTCAAAATGCACTTAGACTTGTGTAACACCCTTTACTTTGTATACAAAGTAAAATGAAATGAAAACACTGTAATAAGTAAATACTTGTTGATTCTTTATTGTGTACATCACTGTGCTAGGTGCTGTGGAGAAACCAATAAGCTAATATTTCCATTTCTCTTGATGAGGATTCAGAGTGATAATTCAATACAATACAAAAATGTTTGTTAATTATCTTCTTTGGGGCAATAATTCTGTTAAGTACTGGTGGAGATAAACCATTAGATAAAATGGAAAATGGACAAAAGTAAATACTGCTATTTTTTAGAAGACTGATCAATTCAAGGCAGTTACCACTATGGAGAACGTGCACACGCACACACACATATAGAAACCACCTTCTCAACAAATGTTTGACCTCCTCACCAAGTGAATAGGTATGATGACTGAAGGCATCATGAATAAAGAGTAAAAGCTAATTTACAAAACCTTACAGCAGAGGAGAATAAAAGATTTTGAGTAGTTTAGACCTAGAAAATAACCCCAAAAAATTGCTAGGAAGAACAGTTTACCTTAAGGGAGCTTGGGATGAGATACAGTTATGTCAGATCATCAGTGTGGAATAATAATAACAATAATAACAAAAACAATGATAAATAGCTTTTACATAGAACTTTAAGGTTTGCAAAGTGCTTTACATATTATCTCATTTGTTATATGAGGAAGTGACATTGGACCTTAAGATAATTAAACCTATAGAAGGGCCTAGATCTGACTCAATAAATACAGAAGAAATCTATACTGGATGTAAAAGACTTTTAAAGCTAAATTTACCACATATCTCAAAAAGAAGAAAATTTTAGAAGAATGAAAAAAAATTGTGAATAACATTCAAAATATTCATAGGCCTTTCCAATTGTATGTCCTTCAAAAATAATACCAAATGAAAAGGTTATTAATAGCACCTATGGATTCATGTGCCTATTTTAACGTTTTTGTCAAAACTTCACCAATGAAAGAATCAAAGGTATTCTTCATAAAAATATGAGAAGGGAATAGCCAGTCTTCAAGTTTTCTAGAGCTACCTTTGCCTTTATAGTCATGAAAATGATCAACAAGTGTAAACAATACAAAATCCTGCAATGCCTATTTGTTGATATATTCAAAGTCTAGGATTTGGGTAGAACAAAAAAAATGCAGTTTTAAATGATCTTTTTAAGCAAGTTGTCTCCCATGTATCTAGGACTAATGTGAAATTTTTATGATGGATATAATTATGGAGATAAACTTTGCTCAATTAAAATTGATTATTAATATTCAGCAATGTGTAAAACAGGAAAATATATACAAATCTAAAGTGTTTGCACAATAACAGAACATACCTTGTATAGGATGCAAAGAAAAGAATGATTCCCTGTTAATAGAAGCATTCTTCAAATATTAATATTCACAGATGACATCATACTAATTTCATTAATTTCTGGGATATAATAAAGTCAACTGAGTGAAATCTATAATGATTTGAAAGAGATCCACTTGGGTAATTCATGCAAAAAAATGTAAGTGAAAAGCTCAGATTCCCTAGATAAAGACATGTAACTGAAAAGATAATCTATTGACATATTTTGATAGGTACTGCAGGTAGGCAGTGATCTTGGCCCAAAATTGCATAGGAAAAGAGATGATGATAGAAATTGTTTGAGAAATTTGTCCTTCTAAAGATCTTTTAAAAATTACTCTTGCAAAAGTCTTTTGTTAATACCTATACTTTCCTCAAGATGTAATATGATTGCAAATTGTGGAACACCATGATTTAGGGAGAATAAAATGTCAGCAGTCTCAAAGGTATATTACAAAAATACATGCTAGTTATAAGCAGAATATCTGCTATTAGTAAAGATGATTTCTGTGCAAGAAGGCCTCTAGGTGACATTGCTGATGCAAATACCAATGAATACTTAAATAACTACTTGCAAAACCAACAAAAGAAACATCATTGAGCTGCATTTGATTAGTAGCTAAATGAGGGGTACAGCAAATTCCTGAGAGAGAGAGACCTCACTTCAGGCTGGGGTAGTCAGAGATGGCTTTATAGAGCATGAAGGTTTTGGCTTTTCTTAGGAAAAATATGTCTATGAGGTAGAGAGGCAAAAAGTAGAGTGGAAGAAAAGGCATTTTGGGGAGGGTAGAGATTCATGGAAAGGAAAGGTGAGAATAATGTACTCCAAAATGCAAAGTCACAGTATTTTACTAACAGTGAGCCACTTTATACCTAAATCACTCTGGCTCTCACTGATTAGCAAATAATAGGTCCCAGCCCAAGCCTCACCTGCTCATTGTTTGGGTTTTGATGGCTCAGAGTGAATTAAATAGCACTTGTTTCTGTTCTGGTCAAAGACTCTGAGGGCCTTCCCCTCCTAGATCTATTGTCTTTAACTACTGAACAGATACTGCCTGAGACAAACTGAGCCCTGGGAAATACCTTAGCTTAAAAGGTCCAAGAACTCCCACTGAATCCTGGGCCATGTCCAGTCATCCTGACCTAGGTCTTGTCACTGGACTGCGATGACTGTGGAGGAAAGAGTGAGGCTGATGACTATACACAGCCCTGACTCATTTAAATCCAATTCACTTGCAAGTCAAGATATCACTTTCCTGATATCATTGGTCCTCTTTAAGGATGAAGGACAAACAAGGAACAGGCCACTTTCATTTGAACAGAAGGCTTATGAGTAATTTTGGAGAGCCTAGTGTGGCAGACTAAGGAATTTGACATTGGAGTAAACAAACAAGAACCAATGAAAGCTTTGGAGCATGGGAACTCATCTGGTATCCACGTATAGGAGGATTATAAGTGGGACCAGTTTGAGGTAGGAAAACAAGTCAAGATGATATTACAATATCTAGGCATAACCTGATAGGAGCCTGAGCTAGGATGCAAGAGATCAAGTAAAGAAAAAGAAATGAAAGAATTTTGGTGCCTGGTTGGATATAAGGGATGAGAAAAAGGAAGAGAAAATATGTTTCTAAACTTTTCACACTGGATAATTGAGAGATGGTAGCAAAACCATGAACAGAAATGTGGAACTGAAGAAAAGAAGCTAATTGAAAGGAAGATGAATTACTGTTTTAAGTATCAAGTTTTGTATGACAACAGTATACTCAAGCAGAAACATACTGTATGGAGTCACAAATTCTTTTCTATAGTTTAGATCAGTGGTGTGAAACTCACATAGAAAGAGGGCTGCTGAACTATACGTAAGCATCTGTATGGCTGCATATTGACTTAAGCAGCCACATATTAATGTTATCTATGTACTATTGTATCTTTACTTATTTTGTTAAATATTTCCCAATTATTGTCATCTGGTTCCAGTAAAACTGACAACAATGTGGCAGGCATCCCATTTCTGATTTATATAATAGAGTACTAGAAGTGAAATTTAAGAGTCATACTCATACAGGTGATTGTAGAAGCTGAAACCC
Organism: Phascolarctos cinereus; assembly: GCF_003287225.1. Classification (NCBI taxonomy): domain Eukaryota; kingdom Metazoa; phylum Chordata; class Mammalia; order Diprotodontia; family Phascolarctidae; genus Phascolarctos; species Phascolarctos cinereus. The sequence continues at coordinate 193,581,245 of NW_027555958.1, read as the reverse complement.
TAGATGAGATATTCCTAGCAGAGAGCACAAAGAAGGAAGAACAGAGGAAAATGACAGGAATTTGGGAGGAAGGCAGGGAGACTCAGGAAATGCTAACAATTAGAAGATAGAATGAAGGGGAAGATTTATAATAGGAGAAAAATAAATGGAGATTAGAGATACAGAAGGAAAACCGGTATAACATAATAGTCTTTTTTATAATACTGTAGAAGCCAAGGAAGGAGATTTTCTGAAGACAGAAAATAGTCAGCACCATCCAAAGTTGAGGGGAGGTTCAGGAAGATAAAAACTGTAAAACAAAAAAAAAAATCAGTTTTTGTATTGGGGTTTGATAAGTCATTTATCACTTTTGAGATGGACATCAAAATCATATTGTTGAAATACTAGGGGAAGGAAGAAGGTAATTGAATGATTTCACCATGAATTATATATATATATATGTGTGTGTGTGTGTATATATATATATATATATATATATATACACATATATCTCAAAATCTATATTTCCAATTCTTATACAATTTACCCTAATTCCCCCATGTGCATGCTTCACTATCATAAAATATCTGTTTCAGGGACTGAGACTTTAATCATCCATAAAATCAAATTTTCTGGATAACCCAAAGAAAAGGGAGGTTTTAACAGAAAAGTTAAGACTGTTACCCTCCCCAGAACTGGGTAAAAAGTAAAAAAAATATAATCAATTAGTTGTTTTTTCTATACAGCAACAAACAACTGGTTTGACTATTTTTAAAAAATTAAAATGATTAAATAATCTTGTGGTTTTAGTGTTCTGCAAATGCATATATTAAAAAAAATAAAATAAAAATCTCACTTTGGCTTCCCCAAATAACCAACATATGGACATATGAAGAAATACTATCTTTTTAGTATGAGGGGCCCAGAGATTTCATGGATTTTCCATTTGGCCAATACCAATAGAACAAATTTTTATATAATCAATCAATCAATAAAGAGTCAGATGGGATTCCACAGTTTTTAGACTGGGTAATTGGCTAGGATGATCACAGGACAATTAACATTAAGCACCTACTGACATGGTAGAGCCAGGACACAAAATGCATTTCATTCCACATCTCCTTCTTAGGCAGATGATGTGGATGGAAAGTGAGTCAGTACATGGATACATACATATATACATACATGCAAAAATACAGAAAGAAAAAGAGAGAGAGAGAGAGAGAGAGTTTCTAACATATACTATCTGTGTAACACTCAATAACTACTTAGCTTGTCAGTGTTCTAGGCAGCCCTTTAAGATTATAAATTTCAGAGAAGGCATGCATAGAGACAGTTTCCTCATTCAGGAGTCCTTAAACAAATACATCTTATGTCCAATCAATCTCTATGTATCTGTTTCTCTCTTTTTCTTTCTGTCTTTCTCCCTGTCTGTCTCCATCTCTCTAAATCTCTCTTTCTCTCTCTCTCTCTCTGTCTCTCTCTGTCTCTCTCTCAATCTCTCTCTCTCTCTCCCTCTCTCTCTCTCTCTCTCTCTCTCTCTCTCTCTCTCTCTCTCTGTGTGTGTGTGTGTGTGTGTGTGTGTGTGTGTGTGTGTCTGTCTGTCTGTCTGTCTGTCTATCTGATGAGATCTGAGAGGTTGAGACCCCTCAAAGTCCAAAGTACAAGACTGGTCATCTGGAATAAATTCACAAACTCAAGCAATCTTTAAGTCAAGTTGCAAAAAGTTCATTGTTACGCTTTTCAGCAGGCAAGGATTCTCAAGGAACCTGCGATCTTAAAGGAGTATAGTTAAAGTTTATATAGTATAAAATATAATAAAACATGTCAAATATGCTAACTAGGTGATTCAGGGTGGGATTAGGGAGTGGTTAAGGAGTGGTCAGTTCTTAAAGGAATATGTACTTCTTGTATCTACTGCACAGATGTTTTACCCACAGTTCACTGGGAAAAGCCCACAAGGGGGCCACATGGAGGTGTAGTTTTAGGCCCGCTACATCACTAAGTTAACTAGAGTTCAGGGGTAACTGAGAGTTGTCCAGTCTGTCACCAGTCAACGTCTTGTTTAACAAGATAGATGTAGGGAATATACATATGCCTTAGGTCTAGAATACAGATAATGAGGAGTCCAGGATGCAGATAATGAGGTAGGGCGGTAGTATAGATAGTCCAGTGGGTAAGATATCTTTATGATCCAGTGCAAAGCCAGTTAAAACTAATAATTCCTTCAGGTGCTGTTTGTTACTCCACCAAGGAGAGAGATAAGGGGCTTGCTGGGGCCCACTCATGCGTAATTGCTAGGTACAGTGTCCTTGGCTGGGGAGAAATTGTCAGAGACAGTATTTCTGAGGCTAGGGAGAAATTGAGGTCCAAGTACAAGCACCCAAACATAAGCACCCAAGCACCCCATCATATCTATCTTTCTACCTACCTACCTACCTATCTATCTAATCCTGAATCTTCTCTTCCTCTAGGGGTTCTAGCAATGTACTCTGTTTTACTATATATTTCTTGATATTGCCAATCAGTAAAGCATTATTGGTTACCCCTATCTCTCACTACAAACCAAGCAACTTTATTTTTTAATCATTCATCTCTTCAATGACAGCTTTACATTATTTCTTTGAAGGTTTTTTAAATATTTTGTGGACTGTTCATACCCATAATACATCTCTCCATTGCCTTTAAGGTAATCTTCAACTTCAATTTTTTGATGACTCTGATATTCCACAACTCATGGCCATATAGAATACTGAAGGACTATTGTCATACAGTATGGGAAGGGTTGCAATCTGTGTTGATGGAAAGAGAGCAAACATTAATGAGATCACAGAGCCATCAAAACATTGAAATATGTATGAAGTTACTCAAGCACTCAGAGTAAGGCAGTAGAAGAAGTGAGTACTAAAATCTCCTGATACCCAACTTCATTCTCTGTACATTGAACACATTTCCTGAGTTAGCTATTTTGCCATATCCACACTTTTTGTGAAATATTTTATAACTAAATTTATTACAAAACCTAATCCTTATTGGAATTTCCTAATCCTGGCCTCAATGTTTCAAATTATAATATCATATCCTAATAGGAGTAAACAACATGTGATTTGCTAAAGAGCCACCTCTGAAATGGAAGACTTGTTCTCACACTATAAACTTTCTGTATTCCGTGTGTGTGTGTGTGTCTCTGTGTGTGTGTGTGTGTGTGTTTATTTTTTTTAAGTAATTTCTGGATAAAATATGTGGCTAAACTGTGTTGTTGTGTATGTTTAAGGAAACTGTTGCTATGCTCTGGTTTGCATGTTTGAATATGTTATGATTAAAATTACTCCCAAGAGAAACAATCCTTCATAAATAGGCTAGGTTAAGAAGAAGTTTCTGTCAGCAGAAAGTTAACAGAATGGCTACTGCTGCCTTGGCCTTTTAAATGCAAATTGGAATCATAGACCATGAAACAGGAAGCTAAATCATCTGGTAGAAGTCTGCAAGGGAAAAAAAAAAACCTGAAAGCCTCAGTCTCCCAGCATTATAAATTGGATTCTTAACATTGGGCTCCCTTTGGCAATCTGGTGAAGCCAATAGACCATGTTTCAGAACAAGGTGTTAAATGCACAAATTAAAATGGATAAGATTACAAAGTCAACAAATCATAATGAAATGCAGTTATCAAAACTTTTTTTAAAAGTTCATGTACACCAGGTTAAGAACCCTCGTTACAAATATATTGCAACTCCCCTTCAAATGGCATCAAAGGTAGTCCCATTAATGGGGGAGCTGAGTAGCATCTCCTTTTTGGTAGTTGAGTTTGACATTTGGGAATTGGATCATGTGGGGATCAGATGCAGAGAAGTTCTCAAACTAGCAGAACCTGCCTCAGCCTGTCACTTTTAGGGAAAGAATCTGTTTAGTTCGTTGAAGCTTAATTCCGTCTGGCTTCATAATAAACCTTGGCAGTTCCACAATTGAAATCAGAGTTGTAATGAAGATTTCCCACACATTAAGCAGGAGGCAAGTGAGAAACTTTAATTGGGGGTGGGGAGAGATAGATATTCCACAATACTCATATGAGGGATGGGCAGGTGAAAGACATTCAACCCTGGGTTCATCTGGTAGCTTCCAGTCCAATCTTTCCCTCAAAAAGCTTACATTCTACTTGGATATTTTTATTATTTTTCTTCAGTCATTTCAGTCATGTTTGATTCTTCATGACCCCATTTGAAGTTTTCTTGGCAAAGATATTGGAGAGATTTGTCATTTCTTTCTCCAGCTCATTTTATAAATGTGGAAACTGAGGCAAACAGTTAAGGGACTTTCCCACAAGCTCAAATAACTATTAAGTGTCACAGGCCAGATTTAACTCATGAAGATGAGTCTTCCTGATTCCACGCCTAGTGCTCTGTCCACTGTACCACCTAGCTGCTCTCTTACTTGGGGATACAGAATTTAATTATGACATAATTTGAGGAGAGAGAGAGAGTGTTAGCAAATAGGGGATCACTTCTATCATTCTAGACCCCTGCTTGTAAAAATGCAGCCAAAAGTCTTATTAGTTTTTTTGGATGCTATATCTATCAAAATGATTACTTTGACTGATCTTGTGATCCATACAATTTCGTGAATCTTTGTCACATGAGCTATTGTCTAGCCATGTGTCACTTATCTTTGTATTTGTGTAGTTCATGTTTAAATACTTATTAAATTTAACTTTGTTAGATTTTATGTTGATTATGTCATTTTTCATATTAGCTATTCTTCCCAGCTTTATATCATTCATAAATTTAATAAGTACTCCATTTATTCCTTTTACCAAGTCATTGATGAAAATGTTCAACAGAAGGGTGCCAATAATAGATTCCTGGGGCTCTCTACTAGTCTAATCTTTTCAAGTGGACATCAATATTTATATGCTTGCTATTTGGGTTCAGTAATTCAAACAATTCCAAACTCATATATATAATATGAGAGACAGTAGCATAGTGAATAAGGCATTAGACTTGGAGTCAGGAAGACTTCCATTCGAAACCTACTTTGGATAATTACTGGCTGAGTGACTCTGGACAAGTCACTTAACTCAAGACTCCTCACCAATAAAATAAGGAGGTTGAACTAGGTGACTTTCAAGGCCTCCTCTGGCTATAGATCTTTCATGTTGTGATCTTGCTGGTATCTCTATCTGTAGCATTTTTCTTAGCACCTTTGTCCAAAAACAAAACAAAGTCAGTCTAGTATGACTAGGCCTTGATGAACTTCATTGGCTAAGTGCTCACAAACCATGCCTTTGATAATGTACTCTACATTTTTCTCTCAAAAATCAAAGTCAACACCAGATGAGTATGCCTAACTATTTCATCATCACAAAATATAAATAAAAAAAACCATACACATGGCAAAGTAAGAGACATACAGGTTATAATTTTTTTTTCACGAAGTTAACAAAGTTCTATGAACACAAGTTTCCCACCAAACCAAATAAGAAGATGAAGAAGAAGATTAGGAAAAGACATCATTTGTAATGATATAATCCATAGATAAGAGAGAAAAGTATAAAGTATACTGTCACAATACATGCCATCTGTCTGGAATCTGTAATTTCTATGGTTTTTAGGCAGATGGTTTCAATAATGAAAGAAGCATCTATATTCTGGTTTCAATAAAGATATATTGGTTTTGTACTAAAACAATCTAAAAATAACAAAAAAATTGGTCAAACTAAACTTGGAAAGACAGATGAATACATCTCGACCAAAAACTTTGTTTAAATAATATGCACAAATAAGTAGCTGAAAGAGCAAAGGGACCCATGGAAATGAATCAAGGTTCCCTGAGTTGTTAACTTTTTCTCCTCATATGTCATGCACAAAACAAAAAAAAATCAGTGTTTATTATCCTGATTTTATAGATAAGGAAACTGAGCCTTAGGAAAGGGAAGTGACTTAATTGCTGAAGGTCACATAGTTTCTGAGCTGACAGAACCAGCTAGGTGGAGTAGCGATAGAATGAACTTTTATACAATCAATCAATCAATAAGAAGTCAAATGTGACTCCACAATTTTCAGACTGGGTAACTGGATAGGATACTAACAAAACAATCAGTATTAATCACCTACTAATGTGATAGAACCAGGACATAAAGTACATTTCATTCTATATCTCCTTCTTAGGTGGATGGCAGACTGGTCTAGTGGATGAAGAGCCAATCAGCACATGGAAGACCTGATTTCCACTGGGCCTGGACTCAGAAAGATTTGAGCTCAAATCTGGCCTCACACATTTACTAGCTGTGGAACTCCATGCAAGTCATTAAACTCTGTTGTCTTAGTTTCCTTAACTGTAAAATGGGGATAATAATAGCATTTACCTCCCAGGGCTGCTGTGAGGATCAATAGATCCTATTAGCGAATAAGATGGATAGCTAATATGATGATATTAATCAGCATAAAATACTAATAAATTTAAATTTAATAAGTATTCAGACATGAACTACACAAGTGCAGGATGAGTGACAAATGGCTAGATAGTGGTTCACGTGAAAAAGATGTAGAAGATTTTATGGATCACAAATACAATAATTTTGTAAATATAAGAAAGCATGTACCTCTATTACCTTGATCACCTTATGGAGAATATTAAGATTATCCATGATTTTTTCAATTTTTTTAGTCTTCTTTCATACTTCCAGGTCCAGACAGGAAAGGGATTCTTTACAAATGGTGAGGACCCCTAGATACTACTGTTGGTAAATGATACCATACTATTTGTGTCAAGCCCTAGAGTGAGATACATGATTACTCAAAAGAGATTAGGTTATATATCTTAATAGAAAATTCAGTTTTGTATTAAAAATATAGAGTACATTATCAAAGGCATGGTTTGTGAGCATTTAGCCAACAAGTTTCATCAAGGCACAGTCATACTAGATTGACTTTGTTTTCTTTTTGGGTGCTGAGAAGAAGGCTACAGATAGAGATACCAGCAAGATCACAGCATGAAAGATCTATAGCCTGAGGGGGCCTTGGAAGCCACCTAGTCCAACCTCCTCATTTTATTGATGAGGAGACTTGAGTTAAGTGACTTATCCAGGGTCATTCAGCCAGTAATTATCCAAAGCAGGCTTTGAACCCAAGTCTTCCTGACTGCAAGTCCAGTGCCTTATTCACTATGCCACTCTTTCATAATATATATGTATGTGTGTGTGTGTGTGTGTGTGTGTACGCGCGCGCATGTGTGTGTGGGTGTGTGTGTGGGTGTGTATAGAATATATATGGGTTTGGAATTGTTTGAATTACTGAACCCAAATAACAAGAATATAAAGATTGATGTCCTTTGAGTGAGTACACCACTACATATGCCTGTAACAAGGACTGCAGGAGAAATATAAATTGGACCCAAAATTGGGTGAGAGGGAAATTGTGTGATGTTACATTTGGGAAATTGCATAGTGCTTTTAATGATCCTGTGCTGGGGGAGAAGGGAAGACTCTGTCTTTTTAACACAAATATTCTCCAGAAGATTCTGTATGGTTGCAAATCATGTGAGATCCTTTTGGGATCTAACCTTCCCTGAGATATAAAGCTACTATTCAATCATTTTAAGATTATATCAACTCCAGCATAAATTACTTTGGTACAAAGGTTGCCTCATCTAGCCTTTCTTCATGACAATATCTTTTAAAAAGCTATTTCAACTTCTTCATATCATACATCAGGTACTAATATGTTAGAGCCTAAATGTGGTCCTCTTCTTTCAGTGATGATGAAAAGAGATCATTATAGAAATATTGATAGATTTGCTCTATTTTCCTTCTGTTTGTTGTTCTCTTGCAAGTTTCATGGCAAATACTTTTGGAACTATTTGGCTCAGTTGGGTCTCACTACAAGTGTTCTATAGAAATTTTAGTATTCTCTGTTTTTTTACTGTTTTGTGAAACATACTATTTGTAATCATTCTCCATCCTCCATCAAAGTGTTTTACGAATGAGTTTATATTCTAAACTGTTGCTGTCTTTAGTTGACATATCTCTGCTTGGCAAGGAAATCAAATATTTGCTGCTAAAGTGGTTTATGTGACCTTTTGGCACTCTAGTTATGGTGACTGCTTTGTATCAGTTGAGTTATAACTTATAGTGATAATTGAGGTCAATATATTAGCATTTTTCCATTTCCCATTTTGGGGAATGGAAATGCCTGTCAACATTTCCTTTGAATAAGATGAATTAAAGCTTGTAGTCATTCACAGTGACTTCATCTCTTCTTAATCCTTTCTTCTAATTAATTAATGATTGTAACCTTTTTCTAAATTAATTGATAGACTGATTAAGTGTTCATCCTACTGAGGTTGTAGCACATGGACCTTTTTTTGAAGACAATTGAGGGAAAACCTGGAACTCCTAGAAATTGACTATCTGAAGTCCAGGGACCCCTGCATATGTCCTATAAAAGCAATATGCCAACACTCTCTAGTGTACTCGAACCTTGATGACTCACTCTTCAAAAGTACAGCAGTAAAGAAAAGAGAAGGAAGAAGATTACCATCACTCCCAAAGGTAGAAATAATAGCACATGCTAATGGAAGACACTCAGCCTAGAAGGGAAGTTCAGAGACAATTTCTGAATCTCGAAAAGATATTTTGCATTCACCAGGTAGTATGATCTCATTAGAATATAAATTCCTTGTAAAGAAGGATTATTTCATTCTTTATACCTGTGTTCCCCAGCACTTAGTGTAGTACCTGACACATAATAGGTACTTAATAAATGCTTGTTGATCAAATGAGCAATCTCAGTCAAAGAAAGGATAGTTCCTCAGCAGTGCCATCTTTGAGAGTTGCCTTATTGGCACAAGTTCAAAAGTTCTTGAATTTGAGGATTCAGGCACTGGAACTTCTAAGGGAAAAAAAGATTTTCTGCTTCATCCTGCTATTTTTAAAAAGAAAAACAATTCACATGATCCCCTTACTGTCCAAATAGAAGACCAAAAACAGTTTTATACTTGGACAGTGCAGGTCCTATGGAAAGTGGGGGAAAGGGGTTGTTTGTTCAATAAACTCCAAAGTATACCTACCTTTCAGGCAAGGGCAACTAAACAACAGGGTGGTGTTTCAAGTCTTGAGAATAATTTATAGGACCCTTTGGGGAAAAGAGTCCTATTAGAACAATAGAAAATTGGATTAGCAACCCTAATCTGGGTTCTTTTGGGAGACAGGGGCAGGTAGCAGTTGAAATATTGAATGTTTTACTCTATGTATTCATGGATTCCTGTGACTCCTTAGCACCTTAGGCATTTCTGTGGGGTGAAATAAAGGCTATTCCATACCTAATAAACATATTGTATGTTGAGTGAATGTGTAGGATTTGGGGCTCTGCCACCCACATTTGAAGACATTCTACATACAAGTTATTGACAGTACAATCTTAGAGACTTTGCTGGGTTACCCTAAGTAACCCAGTCAATAAGCACTTATTAAGCACCAACTATGTGCCAGACACTATGCTGAGCACTGGAAACAGAAAAATAAACAGTGAAAGGTAAATTGACCCAGGGGTCAAGCCCCTATGATGAGACTCAATATTCTGTGAAATTGAAATTCATGTGAAATTGGATTGCTTTGGTGAATTTCCTTGGGGCTTATAATGCTATATAGATGTAGCCCCTTATCAATAAGTGTGATGGTGGGAAGTATAGTTTTACCCATCTTGATGGAGGGGAAAAAGGACCATGTGAGGTAGAAGGCAAATAAAAGGGGAAGTCCTTGAACTATTTTCAGAACTAAACAGTCATCTTAATATTACTTAATTTTTAAACCTCAACATTTCTGGGTTTTCACTGGCATGGACATTCCCTTCACTGCTGCAGATTATAACCCATTCATACCATTTCAATCTAAAAAATGTTGGCAATATCTTTCCCTAAGTCCTCTATACAAGACCAAGGCCACTCTCTGGTTCTCCTAATATTTTAAGAATACCAATGCAATGGCTATTGCAATATAAAATATAGAAGAGTGTCCTTGGATCAGGACAATCAAAAAGATTATGTCTATCCTTAAAAAGTCATATTTCTTTTAAAAAATAGAAGGATGAATCAGAAAATCTTTTTCTGTCTAGAAGGTTCAATATATTATGTGTAATTGTGTATTGTATACATAAAATGTGTAGTTATAGTTTGGCATATATAATTTACTTATGTGTATTTGATATGTGTGTGTGTCTCAACATACAAAGACCTGTGATTGCATTGGTACAGGAAATTCTGTTGAGGAAACTATTTATTAATGTAGGTTGGCACCTTCTTTGAAGCTTATAGTTATAAAGGGTTGACAAGAAATAAAAAGTTAAATAATTTGCCCAGGGTCTTATAGACAGGAAGTATCAAAGGCAGGAATTGAATTCAGTTCTTTCTAGCTTTGAGGTAGACTCTCTATTTATATCACCATAATGTCATGTGTAAGGATATGGGTCAGCAAGTGGGTGGGAGTATGTGTGTGTGTGTGTGTGTGTGTGTGTGTGTGTGTGTGTGTGTGTGTTATGAATTGAAAGACCATCTTGGTATTAAGAGGAAGAGGGAAGAGAGAAATAGCTAAGTGGCACAATGGATAGAACCCCAGCCCTGGAGTTAGGAAGATTCAGCTTCCTGAGTTCAAATCTGGCCTCAGACATTTTCTAGCTGTGTGATCCTGGGCAAGTCACTTAACCCTGTTTGCCTCATTCTAGTATTTTCGCCACAAAAAAAAAAAAACAAATGTAGTCACATGACTGAAAATCTAGGTATTGAAATCACCAACATGACCTCTCACAAAATACAAACTGTGATATTTATAGGCATTTTAAATGACTCTCTCTCTATATATATATATATAAAACTCTAACTCTAAAAGGCTGTTCATTCATATTCTAGATATTATGTCTATAATTTAGATGACTATTACCAAAGGTATCTAGCTTATCCATATGGGTAATTGGCTTCAGGCATGTATACTGGAGCCAGAGTGAATGTCTCTTGGGAGCTTGATTGTTAAATTTTCAGTATGACCATTCATATCTCAGAAATTGACAAATGCCACAAGTACAGGCTTGATTTATTGTTTCGTTGATTTCTAACTTAATAAAGTAATAGGTGATGTTAATAATGCAAGTTAAACTTAAAAGTGTCATAGGTACATTTTTTTCAATGACATGATTGTTAAATATTTACCATCATACCCGTGGATTAGATATTCCTTAATCATGAATAACTGAGAATATAGATCATAGTGAGGCTTATGTTGTTTTCTCTAAAATTCTATTAAAATAATAATCACAATTGTTAACTAATCTCTATTTGCTAACATCTGCATAAAATATGAAGAATGATATAATATAGATCAAGTTAAAGAAATACATGTATTTTGGTCATTTCCTCATTACATTACAGTTTCTGATAATGACTGTCTCATTCTGCCATGGTTCTCTAAAAGTGAGATCCTTGTCCAGTCATCAAAGATTGGATGTTATACTGAAAGAACTGAATTGTATCAATGTTGACACTCTCACTATAAACAAAACCAAGATGACGGAAGAAAGTTGTATCAAATTAGAGAGATGGTTCACAAGCTCTCCTTGTTAGAACAAATAAAGGATTTGGAAAACTGGGTTTTAAAGTACAATCAAAGACAACCCAAAAAATTATTTTACATGGCATTTGATCTTTCTTATTATAGTGCTCTTCATAAGTATTTGCAAAAAGACTGCCATGAAAATACTTGTAGTTTATATGCCAACATCTGTTGTAATGGGTGAAGAGGTAGAGAAAATTCAAACACTTGATAAAATATACTCCAAAATAATTCAACATATACTTTGATACTCAGTGACATCAACTCAAAGATAAGATAGATGGGATGGCAAAAAAAAAAGACATTAAAAACTATGAATGAAGAATAAAGACTGAGAGAGGCCAAAGACTTGTAGGCTAAACAGAAGCGTCATACCATTACATCATTAATATATTCTTTCAGGAATGAATTGAAGCTCTCTGCTATGGTGAACACCAAATACCATCACAAAAGAAAAATGAAATGGATCAGATTTTTACAGACAGGAAATGACTCATTATGAATGTGAGTCACTGACTTGTTAGAGCAAAAAGCAAAATTAATTAAAAGCTAGAAGAATATCCACTTGAAAAATGTCAGAACTAATACAGCTTTATCCTATTTGAAGAAATTCAATCATAAAAAATGAGAAATAGATGAAGAAAAAAATATCACCAATTATTTTATATGGAAGTTTGTGTGAATCAATTGCCATAAAAAGGAGGCCAAAAGAGCCTTAAGACCAAGTAAGTGGCAAACATTTAATTTACTTTTCAATTAAAGAAATACAGTCATCAAGGAAAACATTTATTTAGAATATTTAGGATTAGGTAACATAAATTCATATATAAATAATTACAGATGAGGACTGTAGAATATTATGAGCAGCAGCACCTCTTAAAACAATGAGAAGCAGTGGATGGAAAAACCAGTTTAAAGAAAGTTTAAGGAGAGAACCAACTAAACAAAATTAACCTAAGAATATTTGAGGGTGACACTGGAAGAAGCATAAACAAAAAGTTGGAAAAGCTCTTCAAAGGATTAAAAAAAAACTGATTTACAATACCAATAGTAAAGATACCATATGTAGATGCTAATGTTTCAATACCAGATGTGCTTTTAGAAATCAAAATGGCACTAAAAAAACATAGATAGAAAAATTAGCTGGATTAGGATAAGTATACACAAAGGAAATCCAAGCTGGAGGAAAGTAATTTTTAGGACATTAGGGATTGATTCTAAATATATCTATGGAATAAGAAGCTACTGAGGATGTGGAAGAAATTTCAGACTTTATTCTTATCCTCCTCCCCCCACCCAAAAAAAGGACTTTGAAAAAACATCAATAATTACTGACCTATAATTCTACCCAATCTTTCCCAGCTATCTACATTTTTATGATAATTATCTAATTTTATGAGAATTCACTACATATGCCTTGAGGGCATTCCTGAAAAGAATACTAAGAAAACCTGGGCAAATTTTTACAAGGGTTTCACAGGTTACCCTTTATTATCAGAGATTGATTGAAACCATAAATTGAAAATTGAAACTGTAAAGGCTCCCTTCCAATAATGTATCTTCCAGGCATTCATAAAAATTATTAAACTTCCTTGAAAGATAAAATAACAGGGAAAAAACTCTACTTGATGGTCCTCTAAGTATAAAGTAGGGAGGCATACTCATGAAAAAGTTTCTACTCTCATGGAAGAGATCCAGCGTAGAATTCAAGTCAGAGACAGATTCCCTATATGTGGTGAGGTTCTCCAGATGCTCCTGTTTTCAGATGATGTTGTGATGATTACATCAAGCCCTGGGACATTGAAAAGATTACCAAATGAGATCCACAATCATTTAAAAGTATTTGGCCTAATTATTCACATAGGAAAAACCAAGTGCATAGCGAATGGTTATTATCCAGTGTATAGTTGAATTGCAATCTGAAGAAATCCAAAACTCCCCCAAAATTCCCATTTAATTCCCTATGCCAACCTGCCATATATAGAAACAGCCATGGGTAAAGTCACAATGTGGAAGGGATAACTGTATATTCATATATATAGAACTGGCACGCTTTTCATTTTACTACTCTGTTGCTCTGAAAAACTTGTCTGTAGTCACAGATAACAACCACATAGGATGGACAGGGATGAGTAGGTTCAATCTGCATTGATTTCCATTTGTGATGCAGTATTTGAGTTGTCTAACTGGTTCTGTCCCTGAGTTTGAGTAAATAATTTCCTTAAACTATCTCTTTGAGTCAAAAGCCCACTAAGAAGTTCAGAAGCACTTTTTGGTTCTTGTACTTCTGGACTTCAGTGCATTTTTGGTACAGCTTTTGATCAACCTTTAACTGTCTGTTTATAGCATACAGGAAAAGTATTAATGTCATGCCCAGCACTGCCATATAATTCTTGGATTATCCTCTATATTTAGCTGTCCTTTCCTAATAAAAAACTAACTTTCTTCTCTATGTGACCTTCTTATTCATATGGTTTGCTTAAACTAAAGGAAAGGTAGGTTTCTTCTTTCCTTGTCTACGCATTTTTTTTAAATGAGAAATCTTGACTGCCCTATAGACTCTTGTGATTATATTTTTCTAATCAGAAGAAAATGGATTTCTTACCTGACTCCTCTTCTTCCTAATTCCCTGCCTCTTAAATCCAGAACTACTATGAAAAGTTAACTTCCCTCTCATTGCTTAAAATTAGCCTTCAAATATTCTTACAGGCTGCCTTGATGTTTTATAACCAGAAACTTCTTGAATGAACCAGACTTACTGCTCTTCTGAATATCTTAATGCTCTTTTAAATAGAATAAGAATGGTTTCTTCAACAAAAGAATAGAGTGGTTTCCTTATAGGGGCAAATGAAGAAATAAAGACATTTCAAAAGGAGGTCAACTTCATCACAGTTGATTCTCATGATACCTTCCAAAGTGTTCCTCTAATGTTCCAAATAGAATGCATGTTTCCACAAGTGAGAGGGCATGTGACTCATATGGTAACACATCCTAGCCAAACAACTTCCTGTCACTGCCGCTGCTGCCTTCAGTGTAAAGTCACTCATTGGCCTATGTCACTTGCAAAATTAACCAAGCCTTTTAGTCATTGTTTGTCCTTCATTCATGGAAGAGGACCATGACATCAGGAAGGTGATGCCATGATTTGCAAGTAAATTGAATTTAAGTGAGAGAAGGCTGTGCAAAGTCACCAGCCTCACTCTCTCCTCCTGAGCCATTCCGATCAAGTAGCAAGATATAGATCAGGAGACCTTTGGGAATGAGGTGGTAGAAATGAGTTAAAATATACTACGGGGTCTCTGTTCCCTGTCACAGTGGTGGGAATGGGGACACTCAATGTCTAGTCAGCAAGAAAAGGGGGAAATTTCTGGGAAGATCAGAGGAGTACACCCTATGACATTTATTCCTCCAGATTCTCTCAGGCCAGAGTGGGTTCTGAGCAGCCTAGGGTAGGGTAGAGGGGCAGAAGGAGGAAGAGGTTCACCAATGACAGATCATTCAGTGGCAAAAAGTCAAAAAAAATATAAAAATAAAATAATATAAAAATGCTACATTTAGATTAACTTATTTTCATATATTATGAAAATGTTATATAGCTCTATCACTTAGCATTGAGAAATTTAAGTAACATTTTTGCAGTTACAACTCATCCATGAGACCACAAATCCATAAAAACTGTCAAAGTGTGTTACATAATTAAGGAGTTGATGTATAGGAAAAGGATAGGTGCTTTAAGAGCTCTCCATACTTTCAAATATTCCTCCTCAAATCAAAATAATTTTATATAATTTGAGTAAAATGTTACCTTGACAACCACTTTTCAAATATAAGGGCAATCACACCCAGATTGTCATGAAAGGAACTGAGACAATTTCTTTAACCATTGTATGACTAATAATAAAATAAAACTGAAAGCTATGGAATTATAATGACCAAACTTGACCCTGAAGGAAAGTTAATACTATTATATATTTTTAATCAATAAAAACTTATTTTAAAAACCATAATAAAAAAAGGTAATGCATCTTCCTTCCTTCATTCCAGAGGTAGAGAACTATGGGTATTGTCAGACATGATCAATATGTTGCATAATTTTGTTGAGTTGTTTTTTTATTATTTTTTTTTAAATCTTTGTTACAAGGGTTGGCTTGGTAAATATGAGGGAGAAAGGACATGCTTGGAAACAAATATTCTATACCAACGAAAGCCATTAATAACTTTAAAAGAAAATTTAAATTAACTAAAAATAATAAACTGAATTCTAAACATATATACGTACACACTGTACATATATGTGTATGTGTTTAAAGCAAATGTAGAGACCATAAATGCAGGCACAGAATAATTTAAACTATATGTTGCTCTTAAATATTTTTTCAAGGACCATGATACTGAATTTGTTTCTTTCTGAAATTTTCTTAGGTGACATGTAAGATCATATAATTATGAAATATTACAGCAAGAAAGGACCTTTGAGATCCTGTAGTTCAATGCCTTCCTTTAACTAATGTGGAAATGAGGGTTTTAGAGAGGTTGGGAGATTTGCCTAAGCAAATATTGATTAATCACTAGAGCTATCCTTTCTATGATGTTTCCTAGTTAAAGTACATAAAGAGATACTTATAACCTTAAATTTATTATCTTTAAAATTACCTTGCTTCAATCTACCCTTAACCACTAAAAGCAATAACTATAACCAACTAGACTTACAAAAATTCTTCCCACAAACACCACCCCAGAGCCCTCCAGCAAAGTGGCCCCTGCTGTTAATTAGAAGGAAAGTTAGATCTCACTTCAAGCCTCTATAACTGGCTAGGTTTCAGCCTGAGCTTTAATTCATTCAGCCATTCCACTAGATCACTATGTCCTAGCCAGGGTGGTCTTCTTGCCACTGGTATAACTACTTTTGTTCCTTTTCCCTCTCTTTCCTTCCAACTTCTTCCTCAGGAAATAATAAATTGAGTTTCCATTGGTAATGTGAAGAATATGACAATATAATGATCTTTGGTTCCCCCACAATTCCTTCATCACCAGCTTCAAAGAAGAAACTTTCTTCCTTGGCCATTACTACCCATCACTTTGTACTGATCAGAACTGTCATTACCTGGACCATATACATACATAGAACTGTACCCTTGCCTTCCATTGTTCCCTGTGGAACTCTCATTTTTTAATGACTTTTGCATCATGTTCGTTTCTGAATACATCCCTTGCTCTATCAGATTCAAGGAAAACCTTATTACATGACAAAATTTAAAAAAAAAAAGGATTTAAAAGTCAGTTCAGGAAAATCAATGACACCGGCAATCTAATATGCAATATTCTACACCTACAAGTCCCCATCCACTGCAGTGATGGGATTTTCTCATCCTTCTCTTGAGAAGAGGCTTGTTTATTATAATCATAACATTGTGCTTATATAATTTGCTTTCTTATTCTTTTTGTTTAAACTGTTGTTACTATTGCGTCTATTGCTTTCCATGTTCTGCTTTATTTCAATATGTCTTCATATCATAGGGTCTTAGATCTAGAGCTGGAAGGTCCTTAAAGGTCATCTGGTAGATTTTTCAATGGAAGAAATTGGAATCCAGGAAGGTTAAGTGATTTGTCCAAAGTCACACAGATGGCAAGTAATAGAACTGGTATTCAGACTCAAATGTTTTATCTTCATATCTTATCCTCTTTCCACTGAATCAGACATGATTCTCTGAATTCTTCTTATTTAGCATTCTAAGTTCACAGTGATATTCTAGTTAATTCATATACCACAGTTTATTTAGCCATTCCCAAGTGGATAGGGAAAAGGATAAGCATTTATTAAATACTTGTTGTCATTTAGTGATTTTCAGTTGTGTCCAACTCTTCATGACCCCTTTTGGGGGTTTTCTTGGCAAAGACACTGGAGTGGTTTGCCACTTCTTTCTCCAGCCCATTTTACAGATGAAGAAATGAAGGCAAACAGGGCTAAGTGCCTTGCCCAAAGTCACAGAGCTAATAAATGCCTGAGGTTGGATTTGAACCCAGTGCTCTATCCACTGTGCCACTTAGCTGACTTATTAAACACTTACTATATTCCAAACACTTTCATCTCATTTTGATCCTTATAACAACCCTGGGAGGGTATCCCCATTTCACAGTTGAGGAAACTGAGAGGAGGAAAGAGGTTAAGTGACTTGCCCAGGGTCACATGGATAGCAAATATCTGAAGATGGACTTGAACTCAGGTCTTCCTGACCCCAGGCCCACATCCGCTGTGCCACCTAGCTGATAGGTACCTACCTTATTTTCAGTTCCTCATCACGACAAAAAATGCAGCCGTAAATATATTTTGGTACCTATGGTACTTTCCTTCAGTTTTCAACCCCTTCAACACTTTGAGTTATATATAGTAGTAGGATTTCTGTGTCAATGGATATGATCATTGTACTCATTTATTTATGATAATTCTAAATTGATTTCCAGAATAATTGGACTAATTCACTGCTCCACCAACAGTGTATTATTACGACTATCTTCTTGTAGATCCTCTTTCATTTACTATACCCACATTTTGTTTTGGCAATTTGGTGGGTATGGGGCAAAAGCTAACTGTTTTTATTTGAATTTCTCATATTTTTAGTGGTTTGGAGCAATATACTTGCTAGTTTGTGGGGGGGGGAAGGAATATAGTTGGCACTGGATCTTTGATTTCATTGACATAGGGAATTCCTGATAAAGAAGCTTCCTCTACCGATACATATCAACACCTTCTCAGCAAATTATATAATAGCAAGTTGCCTGAAGTTTGGTCCATAGTGACCATTGGCTATTATGTGTTAGAGATACTCAAGAGATAAGAGCTATCCAAATGGGTTAGTGGGCAGGAAATCTGAAATGTCAACACATTTAAATTTTTGGTGCAATGCATCTTGCAACCCATCCAATCACATTAAAGGCAGATAACAGCACAGCTATAAAAAGCAGAAAACTTTCACAGAAGCTTCAGAAATGACAGCTCAGAACACTAACAGGATCTTCAAAGCCACAGAATGGTTGATGAAAACAGCAAACCAACCAGGCATTGGACTTGTATTCAAAACCAAGGACTGCAACATTAATAGGCAAGACATAACATGGAAAAACTGCAACAAAAAAAGCAAACACAAAGACATTGCTGACATTGCTGAGAGTCACATCAGAGCTATTGAATGTATAGACAACCTTCAAACAGCGACCGAAGAACAACTAATCATGAGTAACTTACTTGCCACATCACAAAAATGCTTATCAACTGCAGCCTCATGATGTCATTATGTTTTTACAGGGGGAGGTTAGTGAGTATGTGGGTGGTCACATATGCGTACTACTACACATAGATGGTAATAATAATTAAAATGCTAAATGGATTCAAAAAAGGCTAGCAACTGAATGGGGAAAGTACTTACTAACTATACTGAATAAAAACTTGACTGTTGAAGACAGTGTCACTTTCAGGAAGTTAGCTGAAGGAAATGAGTGGGTTGACTTGATGTGCTATAAAAACCAACAAACCAGAAAAATGTATGTCAAGGAGGTTAATATGAAAAAATTTGTTGCTAATTACTTTCTCAACAAAGACCCTCAATATATAAACGAAGGAAATTTTTATACCAGAAGCATAGACACTGACAACGCATTTGACTTCCTAGATTACTCAAGCAGACTCAAAGTAAGGCAAGAAATCTTAAAAACACTTAGCAGCAACCAAACCAACTCCAACACAGAAATTATAGAACCACAAAACAAAAGGATGAAAATAGAGAAAATGAAAAAAGAGCAGTCTATGACATCAACCATTTGTAAGTGATACAATGAAAGAATAATCTCCATTGAAAACTGGATGGTTGATGAGCCAGAAAGTTACATATAACACATAGCAAACCCAGGTGGAGAAATCATAATAAAAACAATATGGAGATGGTGCTTCTAAGAATGGCAAAATACATGACAGCACATGAACTAGTCTCAGAAAAAGGCTGCATAACAAGTCAGAACCTAGCCAATACAAGACTATTCAAAATCTTTGAATTGAATGGATAAAACCCAATAAAAGTAACACATGTAATCATGCGTGTACTTAACAAACAATTAGGAAAGTGCAACACCATATTACTTCAAGGACCAGCTAGCACAGGAAAGAGTCTAATAGCACAAAAAAATGTGTGAGTTAGTTGGTAATGTGGGCTGTTACAACCCATCTAATGTAAATTTCCCATTCAATGATTGCTGCAACAAAAATATAATATGGATAGAAGAGGCAGGCAATCTAGGACAATAAGTAAACCAATTCAAAGCAATAATGTCATCTCAAAGTATCAGACTAGACCAAAAAGGAAAGGGAAGCAAGTCAATAGAACCTACTCCTGTCACAATGACATCAAATGAGGACATACCATTAGTAAGGATCAGCTGTGAAATAAGACCTGAACACACCAAACCAATTAAGCATCATTATGTCAATATAAGGCTCACAAAAACTTTAGATGGTGGGTTTGGAATAATCGACAACCATGAAATACCAAACATCTTCAAGACACTTGAAGATAAAGGATATTATCCAACTATGTCTTCATACATTGAACACTGGGGTGACGTACCAATGTGGGTGGAGAATTAGGCTCAAAAACCAAATAAAAGCATTCAACCCAACAGTCCACAAGCCATTCTAGAAGAAGAAGGTCTATGGGAACTAATAAGCAACACCAGCAGTACTGATGCATGGAACAGAAAATCTCCAGCAGAAAAGACGAATAGAGTGGATTCAGCTACAGAGAATTCCTTTACCTCTGAAGGAAGCTCCTCTTCAACCAACCAATCAAACCAAAAGCAAGACTGTGCACTGCCTCAACAGACACAAGACTTTGCTTGGGACTTTGACGATTGGTGGCTCAATGAAGAAATAGAGCATGCCTCCTTATAAATGCCAAACACCAACAGACCAAGAAAAGGTAAGTCAGGTAGCTGCATTTGTATCACAGCACTGTCTACTTTTCAATGACTAACCAAATGTAACTTTCTGGCTCACAAGCTATACCTTACCAGGATACAATTACCTCAGACCAGGGAATAGTGTTAATGGACAAAAACCAACCATCCAAGTGATTCAGCTGCCAAGAAATACAACGAACACTATCATCTTATTCAACAATCTGGCAATAACCCTTACTTCTACTTCAATGAAGCTGACAGTAATTTTATCAAAGAAACTGAAGAAGCAAAAGACTGGGGAGGATGGATCGGCAATAAATTCTTCAAGGCAAAAAGACCAATAGCACCAACTCTGGCCCCAGCGCCAAAAAAAGCAAAAGACAGAACAGACTGTGAGTAAAAAAAGACCTGCACCAAAACACATTTTTGTAAACTTAGCAAAAAAGAAAAGACTATTAGGCCATCAAAAGAATGGACTATTCAAATGGGGAGGGGGCAATGGAGGGCATCACTATGGCTCTAACCGGGGATCCAACTAAACCATCTGCAGCAGGAGGGGGTGGAGGAGCAGGTAAATCCACAGGAAACTTTAACAACACAACTGAAAGGAAATTTGATGGCAAATGGGTATATATAACATGTAATGCATCCAGGCACATTATACTTAGAGAGGCAGAATCTGATGAATACACACTCCAAATTACAAAACCAAGAACCACTGCAACACAAAACAAATTTGATTCATGGAGAGACAACTAACACGCACAAATACTAACACCATGGTTTCTGCTAGACTCAAATGCCTGGGGAGTTTGGATGAGCCCAGCTGACTTTGCACATGGTTTGGATATGCAAACATATAGAATTAGTGGATTTAGAGCAAGAAATATTCAACATAAGCCTTAAAACAGTCACAGAAACAGCAACACAGCCACCACAAACACAATACATGAATGACCTAACAGCCACCATGTTAATATCTGAGGATTCAAACAACATTTTTCCATGATCTTGTGAAGGAACACTACTAACACTAGGATACAAGCCATGGCAAACCAACACACTAGAGCAATTTGGCTACTACTGCAATAGCTTTGAGGACTTCACCCAAGCAACATCAACACAAGGGCACACAAGTAAGATAGAGATTCCAGCTCATGGAAACATGTTTCTTACACTTGAAAACACAATACCAACAGAAATGCTCAGAACAGGGGACAGTTGGTACTCAGGAAAATACAAATTCGAAGCAAACACATGCAACCTTAAAAGAAATATACAAGACAGTAGAAAAATTGAAGCACCTAGAATCAAACCATCCTACAATGCTGAAGCAGAAGTAGAGGTCATAGAAGGTCAAAAAAATTGGGGAGTAAAGTGTGAGAGACCAGACAAAGTATACTCCGAAGCAGTTAGGAAAAGACAACATCAAGTAGGTCACCTTTTCCCAGAATATGTGTTTAAAACAGGAAAAGGTGGTCCCAGCATAGCAGCTGGACCAAGGGGTGCACAAAGAGTATGGGTAAACAACAAAGAAGGTACAGATAAAAGGTGGTTAGGAGATGATAATGAAACTTACAGAATAATTTATGACTATGCACATAGAGCCAAAGAACCAGGCACTGAAGTCAACGCATCGTGAAAAAAAATGGAAGATGGGTAGTGGATGCAGTGACAAGCATCAGACACCAGAAATTCATGGTGGCAGAGGGTTGTGGGAGGGAAACCTGACACAGGACCCAGTGATGGTGATCCAGATAGATTGGCTGGAAATATAATGGCAAACATTGTGCAATGTAACACTTATGCAGATTTTACTGCAGTAGACACCTGAGAACCTGTTTATCCACATGGAGCAATATATGACAAAAGAGGTCAGTATGATATAGGTCCAAGACAAAAAACTACAGCTCCATTCATTTGTGAGGATAATCCACCTGGGCAAATATTTCTTAGAATAGATCTGCAACACACAAATTTTTTCAACCAGGATCTTGATCAAAACAATAAGATTAACACTTTTGCAACCTTCTGTCATAGGGGCAAACACAATAAAAGGTAGATTCAGAGTGCCTAGTATGTTCAATCCATCTGCGCCTGTATATGACTACTTAGACTTTAAGGGATGGACACCAGATTTCAAAGGGAGAATTGACTTCCCTACATTACCAGGAAAACAAATTACATTCTTTGCATATTAACATGTGTGTGTATGTGTGTGTGTATGTGTACATGAAATAAAATGAAGAAAAATTCCAAAAAAATAAAGTGTGTTAATTGTAAGCAACCACCCATGTGTGAGATTTCTTGACTGATAAGGGTATAAGCACTGTCTATTGCAGAACCAACCAACGTATGTGCTGCATTGGATATGGGCGGGTGGGTGGGAAATTCCAATGTAAAGGCTATGGAGTCCTCACCTAACCATCAACTGACCAACCAACTAGTTGAACCCAATTTGAACCCAAGTCTTTCCGAATATTGGGTCTATGATCTACTCTACCAAGCCATCTCTCATGCACTAGGAGTACGACTAAATATAAATTTATAGCTAAAAGAGATCTTAAATATCACCTTGTCTGGTACCTAATTTTACAGAGTAGGAAACTGAGGCTGTAGATAATGAAACATTTATTGTAGACATAAATAGCAGAACTTGGGCTTGAACACTAATCCTCTCATACCAAAGCCAATATTCTTTCTACCACACCATATATCTTTCCATGCTTTTTTCCCCCAACTAGATTATAAGGTCCTTGAGAAATATGGTTTCTGTGCCATATTTATCTGTAGCTCTAACCCTTAACATAATCCCTTGAACCTAGTATATACTTAATAAGTGCTTACTGGATTGAACTTCTTTAAAACATGACCACCAAATATGATCCAAAATATACATAGATGAAAAAATATCTATTTCTCAATCATAGTATTTAGGGTCATAGAATCATAGATTTAAAGCTAAAAGCAACTTCAGCAGTGAACTAGGTTGATCCCTTTTTAACAGATGAGGAAATTCAGGATGAGGGAAGGTAAGAGGTCAACTTATCTATGTGCCAACATCACATCTGGCAAACTTAATATATGCTTGTTTATTGATCAGTAAGCATCAAAGGCAAGGCTGTCTTTAACATATTTTAGCACCAATAATTTCTGATTATCCATTTTGGTCTAGCAGAAAAAAAGTGCTTTCCTACATCATACTGCTCACCTTGTTCAGTCTCAAACTTGAATAAAAAAGAGAATACCTGAATGGAATGGGAAATGTTTCAACCTGGCATTCCTAGACCAGCATACAGAAAGCTTTTCCAAATGAGTCTGGAGGGGCCTGTAAAGGTTGGACCTGGCATTCAGTTCATACAAAATTAAAATATTTGTATCCTCTTGCTTTAAAATCTAACTGAGAAAATGTCTAACTCTCATGATTATCATTTAATGGATAATTTATGTTTGGTTAACCATTTCAATTTGCCTTCCCTTTATCACTTGAAGGAAACTAATCTACTCTACTGGTATTCTGAATTCACAACAATTCAGGTCTCATAACGTTTTCTTTTTACAAAAGAACTTACAGTCTGTGCATTTTTTCTATAAAACTTGGATTAAGTTCATCTCTCCATCTCCATAGACCTCATTTCCTCTCTTCTCCCAATACTGCATTGTGGAAAAAGGGGAAAAAACTGATGCAACACTTACAATCTTAACCTCAGCTGTGTCTGCAAGGGGAGAGTGACTTTTTTTCCCCCTGAATAGATACTTATTCATGGCTCAGCCTTGTCCAGACATATGCCTAAATACCTCTTCTCTATTCTCCACCTTATAGGTACCACAGCGTCTAAGAATGTGACAGAGGAGCCCTTCAATGTCTGGGAATGTGACAGGGAACATGTTATACCTATTTTTAAATCTCCAAAATTCTTGTAATATCTAAAGCCTGGAAACCACACTTGGATTATTTCATTGTTGGACCTCACCTAACATCTAGTTATTCCTACCCTCACTCTACATACTTAGAATGGCCTCCTTTCATTTGCCTCCTTCTCCATACCACAATCATTCCCATGGCAAGTTTCTCTGGTTGTTCCACAATTACATTGCCAGAAATTAATGACTAAATGATAACCTAGTGGATGGAAAAAATTCATGCACCTCCCTACATGCCAAACTTAATTCTAATCAAAGCATTAAATGCTCTCTATGTTTTTGTCCATCAATGTCCATTTACTGTCAAGAGGTAACTTCAAAACTGGGTCTAACAGAACCCATTAGGGTGAGATTTGTGGCAGAGGGGAGAAAGTAAACTCAGTATAACAAAATAGGTTGCATACTTTCTCTTTATATAAATATAATTCCTTGCTGTTGCCTCCCACTCCCATATATATAGAAAGTTGTGCATATGGACTATTTGCTGTGAGATATAAACTTTAGGGAAAACAAATGATGATCTCATTACGATATAGATTATTGAATAGCAAAAGTATACCAATATTAAAGGTATAGATTTAAAAGATCAATTAATAGTAGTGACTATTAATCTCTCTCATAATTTCTTATGGGGGAAAAATATTCCATTAAATCAATATGCAATTGTTTATTCAGCCATTCCTCAATAGATGGGCACCCCTTTTTGTTTCTAGCTCTTTGCTACAAGAAAAAATATTTTGGTACATATGGGTTCTTTTCCTCTGTGCAGTATAGTCATAGTAGTGGCATCACTGGATTAAGAGGTAGGCACAATTTAGTGTATTTTTGAGTCTAGTTCCAAATTGCTTTCCAGAATTATTGGACAAATTCACAACTCTATTAAGTTCAATAGTAACCTTTTCTTCTCCCAGTTCCTCCAGCAACAGTCATTTTCATTTTTTAAAACATTTGCCAATCTGATTGGTGTTGGGCATAATAGCTTTAGCATTGATCTAATTGGTACTTCTATAATTTTTAGTTATTTGGAACATATTTTCCATTTGACTATTAATAGGTTGAATTTCTTCTTTTAAAATTGCCTATTTATAGCCTTTCACCATTTATCTAATAATGAATGTCTCTAGACTTTTTAATGTATTCAAATCAGGTCCTTGTGAAGTGTAGCCACTAGATATTTTACAGAGAAATTTATTGCCAAGATTTTTCTTTCCATTTAGCTTTCTTTCTAATTTTAACCAATAACTTCATGTAAAAACTGCTCAATTTTATGTAATAAAAATTTTATCTTTCATCTTCTGTGATTTTCTCAATACTTTATCTAGTCTCGAACTCTTCTTCAATCCATAGTTACAAAAGATATTTCCTTCCTTGCTACTCTTATTTGTTTTTTTCTGCTTTTAATGTTTTCCCTGTTAGTTTATCTGCTTACCCTCAAGGTCTTTGAGTTTTATTCAGCCTGAAATCTTTGGTAATTTCAGTCTTTCTTTATCCTTATTTTCACATATTGCTTACTTTCTGACTCCCTACCCTCTGATGGTAGCTGGATCAGCCTCTTTCCACACTGGACAATTCACATTTCACTAGTCTAGGTCTCTTTCCCAAGTGACTTCTAGGGAGACATAATGGCTTCAGATTAATGCTGGGCTCATTCCCTTAGGCTTAGTGAAGAGCCTCATAGTCCCCTACACATGAGGCTCTGTCTTATTCCCACTGTTTCTCAGTTTTCTGATCCAGCATTTCAGAATGATGCCTTGTTGCAACTATTGCAGCCTGATTTCTCTGATTTGGGTTTTGCATTTGTGAGGCACTGGGAGGAAGGGGAAGGTCAGAGTATGGGGATGAACTCTGTTTCAAGCCTAGACACATTTTTTACTCCTTTCTTTTTGTTCTTCCCTCCCTTTCTAGTTATTTTTTGCAGCACAAAATGATGCCAAGTAGCTATCTATTAAGGCCTCAGCAAATTTCTACAGTTTGGAGCTTTGATCTCCACAGGACTAGAAACAGGGAGGTGGCATAAGGATATGGGAATGCATTTTGCTGCGAGCTTATGGTTGGATGATTAATTTAGCCTTCCTTCTAGTAGTGTGTTAAGTGGCTGCTGATTGAGCTCAGTCTCTCAAATTAGGCAATAGTTCATGGAGTTTTTGTTTTCTAACTTTCTTTTGGATTCCTAATGTCCTAAACCATGGAGAGGGCTGAAGTTACTTCCTCTTCAAAGCATGATTTCCATTTGGAGATAAGAGAAAATATCTACTCCTGCACCTTGTTTATCATGTGACCCAAAACCACTCTAACTTGTTTATGAAATCACTTTTTATATCTAGTCCATGTATCCATTTGGAGATTATCTTGGCATATGGTGTAATAAGGTGGACTAAACTTAATTTCTGTCAGATGGCTTTTCAATTTTCCAAATGGTATTTGTCAAATAATGAGTCTTTATCCCAATACTTGGGTCTTTGGATTTATCAAGCACTAAGTTATTGTGTTTAATTTTTTTGGGGGGAAGGGAGAGCGTCTAAATGATATGCATGTTAAAAATGGAAAGATAAATAGATTTAAGTGTTATCCTTGCTCATGATCTTTACCATATAATTCCAGATTTTAACATATATGCCACAAAATGGCATTCACATTAACTCTTTCTACTCTAGTCTCAGGATAGATATTTACCCCTACCTAGTGTCACATTTTTTTTTTAAAAGGAAAAACCATTGGGTTTATGCCTTCTACTCTTCAAATAAGCTTAATGTTATACTTTTTCCCTTTAATCATCACCACATAATTTAACATTTATGGAATAAATGATGAGTGTATCTCCTCATACTTGATTAAAATCATACCAAAAGCACAGAACTTTTCATCTAAGAATCATATTAAAATACAAATATCTAAGATGATGAGAATAGCAAGAGATAATGCATCTTCATGAATGTAGCTCTATTGTCTTGTATTCTTATTTAATCCAATGCAAAAACATTTATTAATCACCTACCACATATAATTCATTGTGCTAGAGAATAGAGATACCAAAAGAAAAGTGAAAACTACTCTGTCCTCAAGGATTTTACATTCTAGTTGGGCGGAGGTGGTGGATAAATATAGACACAATTCTTTAAGAAAGGAAAAAGGAGAAAAATCTAAGATGATCAAGAAAGTCTTCTGATTTGAGCCTTGAAGGAAACCAAGGATTCCAAGTTATGGAAGAAAGAAGGGAGGGCATTCCAGGTATGGGTGAATATATCTTTTTTAAAACCATAGATGTGGAAAATGGAATGCCAAGTTTAGGAAA
Organism: Phascolarctos cinereus; assembly: GCF_003287225.1. Classification (NCBI taxonomy): domain Eukaryota; kingdom Metazoa; phylum Chordata; class Mammalia; order Diprotodontia; family Phascolarctidae; genus Phascolarctos; species Phascolarctos cinereus. Next base: position 193,553,514 of record NW_027555958.1, on the reverse strand, counting down.
TTGCTAGTAAGCCAATTTGGTCTACTTGTCAGATGTTTATGGTGACAAATAATATGAAAAAATATAAAAAGCAGGCTGGGACCAAGTTATGATTAGTAAAATTTATTTCTTATGCATTTAACTGTGGCTGGTGCTTAGGGAAGAGAACCATATAGTCTCAGTCATGTGATCATATATTTAGACCTGGAAATAGAAGTGTGCTGGAGCCAAAGCAAATTAGATGGCAGGAATTAATTGCTAAATTTTCAGTGAACATTTATACCCCAGAAACAGGCAAATGTTGACAATCAAGGCTTACTTATTGTTTCATTGATTGTCTAGACTTTAAAAGGTGATAGAAAATGTTAATAATGTAAATTAAACTTAAAAGTATATTATGTATACATTTTAAGAGAGCCTATTGTTAAAATTTACCAGCACATCTCTGGCTGGAAGGGATATTACAAGGTCATGTCCAACCTTTTACTTTATAGATGAGGAAACTGAGGCACAAAGAGGTTAAGTAACTTGCCCAAGGACATACACAGGTAGTAAGTTACAAAATTGTGGTTCAAACTAGATTTTCTGACTCCAAATTCAACATTCTTTCCACTGCAATAAGTTGTGGAGTTATGGTGGCTCCAGGTTTAATCATCCACAAAAAATGGTGACCCAGAATGGAAAACCAGAAATAGAGATTTCTTTGCAGTGGATGAAGCACTGGACTTGGAGTCAGGATGACTTAAGTTTAAACTCAGCCTCAAACATAAGCAGTGAGATTCTAGGCAAGTCTCTCAATTTTTGTCTGCCTTTGCTCCCTAAACTTTAAAATGGAGGTGATAATAATAGCACTCACATACCAGGGTTCTTATGAAGATAAAATGAGATAATGTTGTAAAATAATTATGAAAATGTCATCATCATCATTTTCATTTAACAACGAAGCAAAAGAAAACTGCAGAATGACCTCTATCTCTTAAAATCCTCCTCTTCCCTTACAACACAGCTTTAGTATCACCTTCTGCATGAAGATATTCCCAGTCCACTCCACCTGCTAATACTCTCTCTTCTTAACTACTTTCTATTTATTTTGTATTTATTCTACTTATACTTATTCTGAATATATTTAAATATATACCGTTTGTCTCCCCTGATAGAATGCAAGGTGCATATAAGTAGGTGTTGGGTTATTCATTGTATCCCCATTACTTAACATAGTGGCTGGTACACTGAAGGAATTTAATAAATGCTTGTTGATGAACCTATCAATTGCTTTCTTAGTTGATACACTTTATAATCTATTTATAGAGGAGATTATTGCTTTAAGTAGAAGCTGTATTAGATGATCTTAAAAAGCCATTCAACTATCAGATTCTATTATATTTTACTTTCTTTCTACTAATCCTAAACAGAGCAAGGTGTTGATCAGAAAATTTCTGATCATTTAAACTTTCCTCCCCCAAAAACAAATAAATAAACAAACAAATAAATTGATACATGTATGAATGAATAAATGAACAAATAAATAAATGAATGAAATTATCTCAGCAAATCATAGGGTGAAAAAGGCAGGTAACAAAGACAACTATGTGTAAAGTTTTCACTTTCCAGATTTTTTTTTACTTTTTTCACTTCTCATTCAGGGAAGCTAATAACCTCAATGAGATGGAAAGGTTTACCCTTTTCAGACTTTGAAGTGGCCCATTTGCCCTTTGTAAAGTATGTAAAGTATTTCAGAGTTTTGCCAGTGTAAAAAAAAAGTGTGAAGAAGTGTAAACACATCTTTATTCTTTCAGAAGATATAAAGCTCCTCAGTCAACTTATATAACATCTAAACATTGGCTGCCTGAAGGATCAGCCATGATTCTGGTGCCTTTATAAAGGAAAAAAAGCTCTGAAGAGTCAGTTATCCCTGGCAGTTGAAAGAGGACCTCTTTCAGCTGAAAAGAGAGATAGATCTTAGGAAAAAGCTGAGTTGTTGAGGATTCACTTTTCACCTTTTCCCTTGTGCATATTAGTTGAGGCAAGGAGGTAGGAGATTGTTTCTCTCCTTTCCTCAGAAATGGAACGTTTGAATAGCGTTTCAGAGCCATAGGAAATTCACCCAGCAAGAAGTCCTAGGCAGTTGAGCAATAGAAGAGAGGAATCCCAGAGACCCAGAGATTTAACTTACCCAGTAAATATTGTGTAGCCAAGGGGAACAGTGTGTGGACATCACAAGAAAAGAAGAGGCATCAATATTTACAGAAGTGTGAGTTGCCTTGGCCATATGTATTCCCTACACGTATTTTTCTACTAGGATACTATGTGTAGACAATCTTCCAACTGACATTGAATGTATATGTGGGAGAAAGGGCCTCAGATTTATGGATGAAATGTTTTACACCTCTTCTCATGCTATAGTATTTGGTAAATATCTTTGTTTTGAGGCAATTGTTTAGACTGGCTGATAATTAAAGGTCAAAACAATGGTGAGGACTCATGAGCTATAGTTTTAAGATTATAAAACCATAGAGAACCTCAAACCTGGAAAAGTCAACCCCCAGGGGAGCCCAATCTGCAAACAAAAGTTGGAGGGTAGTATTGAGAGGGATTATGTATAGAAATAATGTGATACATATAGTGGACATTTGCATTTATAGATATAAGTATAGCAAAAATAGAAACAAAAAGGAATGCATTGCAATAGCTCTAAGAGCCTCCAGGACCTACATGACCTGAAAATCACTTAACAAAATGCAAATGTGCTCAGGAAGATAGCCAGATTCCCAGAATACATAATTTCTATCATCTCAGATTTTTAACAGGTAGGAGCTGAAGAATCATGTTGTCTTTTAATAGAAACATTACTGTGTAAAAGTTTTGTAGAAATTCTAAATGACCTTCAAAAAAAAGCTACAGAAGCCCCTTTGCATTTTAATTACCTTATTTAGGCATTAAATAGTAAATGTTTTGTTTAGAAAAGTGATTAATCATTTTTGCAAGGCTTATAAAATACTTATGAGAGGAAACCGACCTTCTGGTTGGAAAATTCCTCTCAAAGGAATTCTAAATGTCACAAAGAACAAATTGAGCCAGATTTTTTAAAAATTCTCTTTGCATCATCATTTTTAATTCACATATGGGCTGAAACGGAGATGCTGAGCCTCTGTTTATGGGTCATCTTTATCAGAGAGAGAAAAAATGTAATTGTAGTAAAATAGGGCCCAGTGTAACAGAAATCACAAGCAGATCTCCCTCAATGAGGTCCCTGAATCTGGCTTCACTCTAAAGCCAAAGAAATGGAGCCAAATCATGAAAGCATTTTTGTGTGGATGTAGAGCTGTTTCCCGCAGTGTTCTGACTGTAGGAATGCAGGCACTTTCCATCTGATACTTCTTCCTCTCTGTACTGTTTTTCAGTAACAGATTCAGAACTAGCCTAATATGATTGTGGAAGCTATTGTTTTTCTGCTCACATATCTCTGAACAGGAGAAATTTTGTTCAAGCATTTAATTAATTGAAATTGAGGGTCCCACAAGGCAGGAAAGTTTAAATTCTGGGCTCCTAGGAAAAATTTTCAGGAAAAAATACTTCTATTCATCTAGGATGATAAATTTAGAACTCAAAGAGGTCTCAGAGATTATATCATTGAACCCTCTTATTTTGAAGATGAGAACACTGAGACTTAGAGAGATTGGGTGACCTGGCTAAGGCCACATCTATACTGTTGGCAGGGGTAGGGAACAGGACCCAAGTGTTCTGATTCCAGAGCCAGCATTTCTACATTTACTGCTTCTTACCAAAGGCAGCATTGTGTTGTGAAGAAAATGATGGATTTTGAGTCAAAGAGACCTGATTTCATGGGATATATCTTGTTTCAAACATTTACTAGATGTGTGACCCCAAATCACTTAACTTCTCTGTTTCTCAATCTTCTCATCTATAAAATGAATGGGATGCATTTGATGGTTTCAAGGTCCCTTCTAGCTTTAAATCTATGATAGATGAGAGAGAGAGAGAGAGAGAAAGAGAGAGAGAGAGAGAGAGAGAGAGAGAGAGAGAGAGAGAGAGAGAGAGAATCAGATTTTTAAATGTTTACTACGAGCTAGTACTGTACTAATAACAAGGAATGCAAATACAAACAAGAGAAAACTTACCCTCAGAAGGCTTACATTCTAGTGGAAGAAGATAACACAAAAGGAGGGTTGGAAAAGGAGAAGGGAGAGCAAGAGTATCAACACCAAGATAAAAGCTATTGGCAAAAAAGTAGAGAAGTTCATAGAATGAGTCTTGCCAGGAGTGAAATGAGCATGGCTGAAGCCCCTCATGAAATGGCCATCTGGACTTGAGACTCACCAACTTTGAGTACAAGCCTTGTGACAGAAGCATTTTCAAGATGGGAATGATTCTATGAATCTGTGATTCTACTCCCTTCTCTATCAAGTAATAAACTTCTCCATAACAAATATACAGAGAGAAGATCTGGCTTGTTGATAGGAAAAGTATACAAGAGACATTTGTTGAAACCCTATAAACTCAGGCCAGTAAGATCAGTCCCCTTCACTTAGAGGAGGTAGAACATCAAAATAGAGATGGAATGACTGATAGAATCAGTCTAAGAGTACAGACCTCTGAGTTTCAGGAAGGTTACAACTCCTTAAGTTTAATCTTATCTGAACTGCTCATAACTGACGTATCTAAAGGTACCTGAGTGCTTACTCTAGATTGCCTCATCCATCACCATTCATCTACTTCAATGTAAAACTACTCAGCCCCTAGAATCTGTAGGTCATCCAATAGTTGGACTGTTTGGCTATAACCAAATTTCTGGGGGTGTTTATCCATGCAGTTTCATTGATGTATGCTAGACAAGGGGAAATAGAGGAGCAGAGAAGCGGACATGCATATATCTTCTTGTATTCTTTATATATAAATGAATATGTCCACATGACATTTATTATTCAATAAATCTTGCACTTAATTTAAGGTGAGTATGGCTCTATCTTTTCCTTGACATCCTGGTCTTGACTGATGTACCATAATAATTATGTACCATAATAATTAGGGATTAGAAAGGTGAAAATAGAAAATTAAGAACAAAGAATCTGGAAGAAAAGGGGAGGGGAGAGGATGTTCAATGTACCTGAAGATCCCATAATCAAAAGCCTCTCTTTCTCCTTCATATGACCAAGCAGGCATCCTCTGTCCCATCCCTGGGCTATAAACAATAATTGCTGTATATTTATGGGTTTTTTTCTTCCCTTTTCTCTCCATTGACCAGAGAAATAAAAATGAGGCATCAGAGTAATGGTTTCATAATTTTTCCATTTAAAAATTATTTAGATCTTATTAGTTATTGATTTCAAAATTAACCAAAATCTAGAATCTTTCTAAGAAACCCATGCCTGGAGGTGTATCATTTGACAGGAGGTTAAGTGAATAAAATAGACAGGACCTTAGCTGAAAGTCCTCCCTCCTTCTGTGAACTCTTCAAGTAACTACCTGGGTATATTTATACTTATGATTCTTACATTTTGTGGATAACAGCATATAGCAGGTAACTTTACCAAGAATAACTTCCAACAAAGGCTCAGAAAGTCCATTTCCTGGATGAGAACAAAATCAAAAATCCCAACTGGCTTGTTACGTAATATTTGAAGATTCTCTTAGACAACTGATCAGCAGTTGCTAAGTGAAATTTCACGTGGTTTGTCAACATGTAAACTATCTCAAAATGTTTTTTCAGAGTCAAATGAACATACTAACAGAGCCCAAATTACTGTTCTGTGAAATTACATATTTATGTTCACCTGTAATTTTTAAGTGTTACTTTTGGAAGTATTGCTTAGATTGTAATTATTTTTCTTTTTAGTTTTTGTTAAATTTCCCTAGAGTAGAACTTTACCCATCCCCCTAGAACCTCACTCTTTCTTTTCCTCCTCTCATACCAACTGTTCCATTGCCTCCTTACCAACTGCCTCATTACCTTCACCAGAAACAATGCCCTGGAGGGATTTCCAACATGGTGCCTCATTTTACTGATTGATAACTGACTATACAGAAACTATTTAAACAAAGCCCAGACATTCTTTATTTTTATTCCCTCCTCTTTGGCCCTCTCGCTACCACATCCCCCTTATCAGTCACCTTTTATTTTTATTCCTCCCCAAAACCCATATCACTCTCTAGTTCTGGAACCAAGAATCATGATCAAATTAATGCTGCCATTATTCCTGGATAGGGGTACATCAGTATACTTCCTTTTGGTTCCTCTCGCTATTCCCATAGACAGAGGGTGTGAATATAAGGTGACTTTGGTGGGATGATACCTTAAAAAAGAGATGAGAAAAAAATTTGCTGTCATGTCTGACTCTTCATGAGCCCATTTGGAGTTTTCTTGGCAAAGATACTAGGAGGATTTGCCATTTCCTTCTCCAGCTCATTTTACAGATGAGGAAATTGAGGCAAATAGGGTTAAGTGACATGCCCATACTTGCACAACTAGTAAGTATCTGAGGCCAGATTTGAACTCATGGAGATGAATCTTCCTGACTCTAGGCTCAGTAGTCTATCTACTGTACCACCTAGATGCCCTTGTTGAAAAACTTACCAACAGTTAAAGCTCTCCCAAAGTGGAATGGACTGCCTTAGCCAGTACTGGTATCTTCTCCCTAGATTTTTGAGTGGATAATGAATTCTCACTTGTCATAGATGTTGTAGAGGAAAATCCCTGCTCAGGCTGAGATCAAAGTAGCTAGTCTTTGAGATCTTTTCCAACTCTGAGATAGTACGATTTTGTCATGAAAATGATCTGGCTTAAAGTGATCACTTCTTCAAAATCCATTCCAGAATTTTATCAATATCAAGGTCGTGAGCTTATAATTTGAATTGCCCAACCTTTTTGAAAAGTGGAACAAGGTTTGATTTTCTCCAACCTCATAACATCTTCCTTTTTTCATCACATTTCTTCAACAATCACTGACAACATTTTGACAATATCTGCAAATTCTTCCAAATTCTACTGGGAAGTAGTTTATCCAGGACATGTGACTTGACGTTTTTAAGGAAAGTGTAATACTCTCATAACTATTTAGCTTATCAATATCCTGCTAACAACATAACTGGTTCTTGATAAAGCCATGATTGGTTCTTCATAATCACTGTTTCACTTTCTGGATGCTTACCACCCATATCTTTGTTAACATCTTCTAAAAAATTTCCCAGGAAATGAGATTGAGCTAACTGAAGACCCTGTTGCCTTTCTCTAATTTTGCGGCACCTTTCCTATTTTCCACAATCTTTCAAATGTTACTGATAACAACTCAAAAATTATATCTCACAATATGTTCAGTAAATTCAGTGATGCAGTTTGTCTGAGACAGCTGAGTTAAATTCATTAAGGGAAACCAACTGACCTCTTATCATTTTATCTTGGGTATCAACTCCCTGCTAGTCATTTTTGTTCTTTCATTTCTACTATAAAGATTATTCACCTCTGTAGCAAAAATAGAAGCAAAGAAATTATAATTAAGCAACTTTGCCTTCTCTTTGTTGTCAATTATTAGCATCCTATCCACCATAAAGAAAATTCCTAACATCTATGATCATCCTTTTTTCTCCCAATATAGCCTTAAAAAACTTTTATTGTTCCTACCTTATTTCACCAGCTTCAACACCAGCTAATCAATAAACATTTATTGAATACTTAATATGTGCCAGCACTGGGTTACAAAGAAAGGCAAGAGATAGTCTCAGCTCTTGAGGAGCTCACAATCTAATAGGGGAGACAATATGCAAAAAACTATACAAACTATACACAAGATATAGTCGAAATGACCAGCAAAGAGAAAGCACATTCTGAGCCTTAGAATCTCTTTCAATATTTTTACAGGTTGATGTCACACTCATGTTTATTTTTCATTATCTGGTTTTGCTTTCACTTGCTTGTACGTTACTTTTGTTTCTGTTTTTTTTTTAAGGTAATCAGAGTTAATTGACTTGCCCAGGATCATAGAGATAGCAAAGTGTCTAAGGCTGGATTTGAACTCAGGTCCTCCTGACTTCAGGACCAGTACTCTATCCTCTGTCCCACCTAGCTGCCCCTTTGTACATTACTTTCAAAAATCTTAGTTGATAAGTTCCCTGTACATCCACATTGATCCCTTCAGGAAAAAAAAATCCATTTTTCCTCTTAATTGGAATTGTTTCCCTTTGTATCTTAAGAATTTCATTCTTGAGCATCTCTCAACCTTATTGGACAGATATCCTTTGAAGCATTTTTGCCTTTCCTCTGAACCTTTTGAAATCTAATTTCTCAAGTTCTAAGTTGCACAGAGAAAAAAAAAGCAATCAGCCTAAAGAGAAATTAGTCAAAGGCTAGAGGTGATTTCTAAGGACCTGAGTCACTTAGATCTCCTTCTAGTTGAAGAAGATAACTGTCAGGCCAGGGTGCATTGGCAGATAATATTAATGCTTTACATCTAAAACACTTTGTCTACATTATCCTATTTAATCATAATAGCCACATGAAACTCTTTTTATTATCCCCATTTTACTGATAAACTCATTAAAATTCAGGGCCATAAAGGTTTTTTTGCTGTTTTTCCTTTGGTTTTTGTTTTTTGGTTTGGTTTGGTTTGGTTTGGTTTTGCCTAAGGCCACACAGCCTTTAAGTGGTACTATGGAGATACAAACCCACATATTCTGACTTAAGATCCTCCCCTTTTTCTACTACAACACACTGGGCCTTTCTTATTCAGGAATCTAGAGCAAGGGGAAATTTTCAAGAAGACTTCAAACCACTGCACCTATCTATAAGGCAACGGCACGTCTCATCTAATGTAAGACTCATGCAAGTGACTTTGGAGAATCATTTTGATAACAAGTGTCATCTGCCAGGCAAAGAGTTAACAAACTATAGATAATACTTCGAATGGATATGTGATCTACGTTAAAAGATCACATTTAAAAAAAAATTAGAGAAACATAGGGAAAAAACTCACCACTAAGATCTATAGATAGAAGAAAAATCCAAGACCAAACAAAAGATAAAAAGATTCACAGAAGATGAAATGGATAATTTTCATTGCATAAAACTTAAAAGTTTTTGCACAAAGAAATCTAAGTAAAGTAAGATTAAAAAGGAAAAAAGAGGGTAAAATATTTGCAGCATGTTCCTTGGATAAAAGCCTCATTTCTAAGATGTATAAAAAATTGATTCAGATTAATTTTTTTAAAGAGTATTTCACCAACTAATAATTCATCTAAAGATATGAACAAACAGTTCTTAAAAGAAGAAACCAAGACTATCTATAGCCTTGTGAAAAAATGCTCCAAATCACTGCTAATTAGAGAAAATTAAATTAAACCAATTCTATCTCCTACTGCTTGGAATGGCAAAGATGACAAAGATGATGAATGTTAGAGGGGCTGTGGGAAAACAGGTACATTTCACTGTTGGTGGACCTGTGAATGAGTACAACCAATCTGGAAAGTAATTTGAAATTATACCCAAAATGTTATTAACTAGCATATTCTCTTTGGCTTCTATACCACCCCTAGGTCCAAACCCTAAAGACATCAAAGAAAGAAGAGAAAGTTCTAAATGTATAAAAATACTTACAGTATCTCTTCTTGTGGTAGAAAAAAAGCTGGAAACTAAAGGGATGTTCACCAATTGAAGACTGACTAGATAAGTTATGATAAGTTATGAAATTAAGCACTATTGTGCTATGAGAAATGAAGAATTGATGATTTCCAAAAAGTATGGAAATACATGAAATGCAGAGCAAAGTGAGGAGAAACAGATAATATGGATATTATCCAATGAATAGTTTTGAAGATTTTTAGAAAACTGGGGAAGAATGAAATTAGCACAACCAAGAAAAAAATTTATACAGTAACAACAAACTTTGAAAGGCATATGTGCCATGATCATTACAATGACCATTCATAATTCCAAAGGACTGATGATAACACATACTATTTACTTCCTGACACAGAGGTGGCGATGAATTTCAAGTGCAGAATTAGAGACAGAAAGAGAGTAAGAGAGAGAGAGACAGAGACAGATAGAGAGACAGAGAGAGAGAGAGAGAGAGAGAGAGAGAGAGATACAGAGACAGGGATCATAGCTCTTAACAGCTTTCTAAGCCTTTCCTCCAAAAACTCTCATTTTTTTCACTTCTCACCTCTACCTTTTCTCATTTTCTTTATAAAATGATATTTAACTTTTTTTATTCTTGCTTTATGCTTTATTTCTTTCAAGAATTCTCAATGTATTTGTGTCCAAGCCATGTTTTCTTTGAAATTTTCCTTATAGATGTTTGTGGGTTAGTCTCTTCTTCTGGGCTTGTATACTGGATGTCCCTGTCATGCTGATAGATTTGTATTCTGGAAATATTTTTCTCAGTCTTAGTTCTCAAAATGGAACTTTGTATTAAAACCAGCCTCTGTGCACTTTGGGAGTAGGGGATGTCTTGAATTTATTTGTTCTTGATTTGTATTGGGGGGGAGGTTTCCTACTACTTTCTTACAATATTGAGTGCTATGATCTTCAAAGATCTCAGCAGTGGTGCAGGTGAGGGAACTGTAAGTTGTCATTGTGCCCAAAGTGGTCTAATTAGGACAAAGTCTGATTGATGCCCTCCTGGTTTAAGCTTTTCAGGATCTGGACCCTGATTTCAGTATGGGTTACACAACTCTAGACTTACCCTTGGTTGGAGCTCCAATAAGCTGATGTTGACTCTAGCATTTTTTAGCTAGATGGAAAGTTCTACTTGCTCAAAGCAACAGAACTTCAAACTTCACTCACCTACAAGGATAGGGACTGAATCCAAAACTATACTCCATGATTAGAATCACACAACCACCAATTTCTCTTCCAGCTCATTGCCTACCCAGTAGTACACAGACTTGGCCCAGACCACTCCTTGCTACAGTGTAGCTCCAAGTCAGTTCCCCTCCTCATTCCATACTGGATCTATGATCCAGTTCAGGGGGAGAGTGACTGTCCCTGTCATTTAGCTCCTGTGCCTGTCATCTGCACATCTTCAGACCCCTATTAGATCTTCCCACCATACACAGCTGCAGACCCTAGTTCAATCTCCAAGCTGATAAGTTCTGTGTGGTTCTTTCCTGGCTGGCCCCCATCCCCACTGCTTGAAGACTTCTGCCGAAATGGGATGGAAATGTGACTCTAGGATTTATTCCTTGGATTTTCTGATGACAACTTGGCCTGGCAATCTTTCTACATCTTTTTTGGACTAGTTGTAAGGGAAAGCTGGACTGTACTGCTTCCTCCTGCTAGATCATTTTTGCTGATCCACAGATTTTCTCTGGGAGAAATGATCAGTGAAGAAATTTACTCACAAATTATATGATGCTTTATGGATATTATCTAGATGTGTATTATATAAATGTCTGTATAAATCTGTATATGAATATATATGTGTGTGTGTGTGTATGTATACCCATGTGAAGTCTACTCTTACAAATACTTTCAGTAGGCCTTCACTAGTTCTTCATACAGTCAATAAAGTAATACCATTATATTTGAAAATATTTTATATGAACTGAATATAAGATCCTTAAGTGTGGCAGGGCATTGGTGCTAGAGTGGGGGTAGGGAAGAAAAAGAAAGGAAGGAGTCCCAATAGAGCTTACATACTACTTTGAATTAAAATGAAAGTTCACCTGTTTTTATAAAAAGATTCAACAACATGGAACTTCTGATCTAGGGCAGGGGCATAAATGAATTATTTTTATTCATCCCACAAGGCAAAAAGTAGCCTGGATTAGCATGTTCATTTCAGAATATCCATGTGGTGGACTCATGTGGACTGCCAGCTTAATGTCTTTGGTGTTATAATCCTTTAAAGAAGGAGGGAAGCCCACAGATACTTATGAGCATTCTGCTACTGGTGTCGCAACATCAAAAGGAAGAGAAGCCAAGTGGTAGAATCAGAATCAGAAGAGAAACCACTGGAGTTTGTTTATAGCAGCACAGATGGCTGAAAAGGAAAACAGCATTCACAGAAAAGGCTTTGCCAGGACAAACAGTGACAGGACACGTTGCTAGCATGGATTTCATGTCAGAAAGAGGTATCCTAATTTAACTGCAGAACAATTACATTTGACACTCTGTTCATGCATAACTTGTACACAGATTGCAGTTATAGAAAAGTAAACTGAAAAACGTCTGCATGAAGCAAAAATGACAAAAATGTTCATCTAACAAGGAATCACGACACTCCATGACCTTTTGGAGACCCTAAAGAATGGCAGAACCTTACAGATAGGCTTAACACAGAATGGAATGCCAAGTATGACACAAGCATAATTTTAAAAGCATAATCAGATTCTTCCATAATAGTTAAATTGGAGAATATATGATGACAGTTCCTTAAAAAGAAACTTAAAAATCACAATGCAATATGGTTCAATTAAATTCAAAAATACATTTTAAGGTCATAATGATTACTAATTAAACAGAAATTTAAATAAATCAATATTTACTTTTATTTTAGTTTCATTTACATCAAACTAGAAACAGCAGATATAATAAAGACTATCATTACTCAATACTCCTTGTCGTGGGGAAGAACTAAGTTACACAACATGATCTAGTCTGTGATTATTTACTTAATGGGAATAGTTGCTGTTTTTCTATTTTATTATAATTATCTATACTTTCCTTTTTTTTTTTTTTTGGTATGGTTAAAGGCAACCAGTTGGCACAATGAATAGAGTACTGGACCTAGAGTCAAGAAGAACTGAGTCTGAATATGGCTCCAGACACTTACTAGCTATGTGACCATGGGCAAGTCATTTAATCTCTCTCTCTCAGTTTCTTCAACTAAACAATTGGTATAATAATAGCATTTATCTCCCAGGATTGTTGTGAGAATAAAATGAGCTAATTGTAAAGAGTTTTACAAACCTTAATGCACTACGTAAATGTTAGTTATTATTATTGTTAATTTCAAAATGATATCCATATATTGTCTTTTACATCCAATTCATTCACATAGATGTGTAAATACTGTTACTCTTTATTATATATGTATATATACAAATGCATATATATGTATGTTTGTTTGTTTTCTTCTTAAATATAGTGTTGGGTGGCAACTAGGTGGCGCAGTGGATACAGCATCCACCCTGAAGTCAGGAGGACCTGAGTTCAAATGCAGCCTTGTACCAAACACTTGACACTTACTAATTGTGTGACCCTGGGCAAGTCACTTAACCCCAATTGCCTAAAAAACAAACAAACAAATATAGTGTTGGGAAACTGGATCACATGACCAGCAAAATAAGAGAGTAGTTGCTTTCCTCCAACCACAGCAATCCAGAAACCTCAGATAAAGGAATTATATACCAGATAAAGCTGAGTCTATAAGATAAGAATATATAGATCCATACAAGATTACATTTTTAAAAATATGAAATAATGTTGAACACTCCCACTTGTCATCTCCACTCCCAAAATACTCCACAAATGGTACCTGCACATTGAGCACAAGCAAATTTACAATAGCCTTGTGACATATTCCAGCTATAAGAGTCATTCCTTATCCTCTCTAGATGGGGTAGACATTAATTCTTCCCAGTCACACAAGGGAAAAGGGAGAATTACTGGAGGAAATTAGGAATGGGGGGTGGAATACAGGCTGTGCTAAGATTCACAGGACAGAAAGAAAAGAACATGAAGCCTAATGGAAAGAGTACTTGAAGCCAAGCTGGGACCAGTCTTCTTTCCACAGGGTTTGCTCAGAAAAGGGCGTCGGCTGGCTGATTCGTATGTTACCCAGTATAATGATGCCAAGAAATCAAGCTGCCCATCTTTGGATGTCTATCAAATAGCAGAAAGGAAAGGAGCCAAAAGTGAGAAAGGAAACCAGAGGCAAATCATGAAAAATATGAAAAAAAGCTTGCTCAAGAAGAGACAAAACAACAGAGGCCAGGGGAGAAAGGGGTAAATGAGTAAAATCTCAAAGAGAAACTGAATAACATCAAATTATTATCCTAATAGGAAGGAAAATATGCCAAGAGGGAAAAATGTGAAAAGCAAAAATTATAACAAAAACAAATCTCAAATTGACTACATCCAGAAATGTGTGTCCCATTCTGCATGTTAGTTTATAACTTCTCTGTCAGGAGATGAAAAGCACTGTTCAACATTAGTCCCCTTGAATCAGAGTTGATCATGATGGCAATTAGTTCTTAAGTCTTTCAAAACTGTTTATTTTTAGAATGGTATTATTATTGTACAAATTGTTCTACTGGTTGTGCTCACTTCACTCTGCATCATTTCTTGCAAATCTTTCCAAGTTTCTCTGAAATCTCTTTCATAATTTCTTAGTAACACAATTATATTCCCTTACATTCATATACCACAATGTGTTCAACATTTCCCAACTGATTAGCACCCCTTGGTTTCTAGTCCTTTGCTATTACAAAAAGGATAGCTGTAAATGTGATTTGCTTTGTTTTGCTACATAAAAAACATTTTCCTCTTTTTTTAAATCTCCTTGAGATGTAGGCCTACTAGTTGTATAATTGGGTCAAATTAGGATCATAGTTCTACATTGCTTTCCAGAATAGCTGGAGCAATTCACATTTCCAGCAACAATACACAGGTGTGCCTATTTTCTTACAGTCCCATCAACTTTTTCCATTTTCCTTTTTTATCAGTTTGGCCAATCAAATGAGTATGAAGAGGAACATTAGAGTTCCTTTAAATTTATAAATCTCAAATTATCAGTGGTTTGGATACTCTTTTCATATGGCTTTAGATAATATATCTCTTACCTTATTTGTACCCCTCCCCTAATATCCCTTCCCAATAGCACCTGGAACAGTACCAGACATAAAAGAAATGCATGGAATAGCAGACAAAGTACTGATCTTAAAATTAGAAATGCCTAGGATAAGATTCCATCCCTAATATTTCTACTTTTGTAACCATGGACAAGTGATTTTGTCTTTCTGTTTGTCAATTTCCTCACATTCAAAATGAAGATAACAATACCTTTGGTATCTACCTCAAAGGGCCATTGTAAGGCTAAAATTTGATTGATATACACACACACACATACATATACATACATATATATAATACATATGTGTATACATATATAACACATATATGTACACATATATGTGCGTACGTGTGTGTATACATATATGTATATATATATATATATATATATATATATATATATATGAAGTGCTTTGAAGGTGGAAAAGTAAAACAGCTATTAAAAGTCAGCTATTATTGTTAGTGTTAATCTATTGTTAGGTGCTAAAATGTTTTGATTCCCTTATGGGAATCCTCTTTCTCAGATTTTTGCAGAAATACTGCAAAATATATACCACGTTATAAATGGAGAGGGTCCTATCTTAATATTTTTGAAGATTTTCTAGATGTCCTAATCTATCTTCTTCTACCCCCAAATTCTGCAAAGTTGAAACTAAGCAGGTTCTTTTTGCTGATTTACATGGACAACAAATTCAACTCAAGCTAGGCACAAATAAAAATGAATAAAGATAAAATGAAACTGTCTCTACTTTCAATGAGCTTATATTCTGCTGGGGAGACACAAAACATATACAAAATGCATGAAAAAATACATGCAAAATCATTTTGAGGGGAGGAGGAAAAGAACTAACCACTGGGAAAAATCATGAAAGTACTCATAAGAGGGTTTTACTTGAGCTGAAGGGGCTAGGAATTCTAAGAAGAGACAGAGACAGATTGAAAAAAGGAGGAAGAGAAGAAAGACAGGAGGGGGAGAGGGAGGAAAGGAAAGAAGAGAATGGGATGAAAAGAAAAGAGAATCAAATTATTTTGAAAATGTGGGGTCATTAAAAACTCAAACTAAATCATGCTGGAGAAAAATGATCCCAACACTGCCACAAACAAATTAATCAGCTTTATTTTCTTTGCTTTCCAGTAATAGGATTGATCATTTTTAGGCCATGTCTACATAATGCAAAATACCAAAATCAAAACCAACAAGTGTATTCAACTGGCCAGATATCTCAAAATATCTGTACAGTGCACATTATGTAAGGGCCAGTTTAAGAATTACATACCAACAAGTTGAGTAAATGGAAACAAATAAGATTGCTTTGTGTGCTTAAAAAAGAGAGAGTGCCTTGAAAGAGGTGGGGGGCAGTTTTAACATCAAAAGAATTGTGCTCCTGCTTTTGTTTTATTTTGTTTTATTTTTAAGTTAATTTCTATTTGAAGCAATTTCTGGATATCTCTCCTTGAATGTTCTATAGGTTGCTCAAACTCATCATACCCTAAACAGAACAACTTATATTTTTGCCAAAACCAAATCCTCCTTCAAACCTCTCCCTTTCTGTTGTGAAGATAACTACCCTTCCACCAAGCCAGATTTGCAAACTTGAAGTCATTTTTGATTCTTCTTTTTCCCAAGTGCCTCCACCCTACATCCAATCAGTTAGCAAGTTTCATTGATTCTACTTCCATATGATTTGAATCTGTCCCCTTCTTTCTATTCACATGACCATCACTATACTTCAGTTCCTTATCTCTTACCTCTACCATTGTAATAGCTTCTTAATTGATCTCCCTGCTTCCAGCCTCTCTTCTCTTAAATGCATTCTCCATATAGTCGCAAAATTAATGGTTCTAAAGCATCTTTCAGACTCTGTTACCCCCTACCGAAAAATATTCAGTGGTTTCCAATTGCCCATAAGAAAAAATACAAAATTTTTATCCAAGCATTTAAGGCCCTCCACAATCTGGTTTCAACTTAACATCTCAGTCTTATTCATATTACACCACTTTATGAATTTTCTGCTCTAGTCAGATTGGCCTAATAGATAGTTAATATATACAATAGTCCATCTCTCTCTATAATGCACCAACTAATCACCTCTGATTTTTAGAATCTCCAAATTGCTTCAAAACACAGATCAACTTATTCACTAGTATTTCCCACTTTTAGCAAACCCTGCCTCTTGAAATTATTTTATACTTTTTAATTGTGTGTTTACTTTTGGCTGTGTATTCTACCCCACTCAATATAATATAAACCCTTTCATATTTCAGTTTTGTCTTTGTAGCCCCAGAAGATAGTTTTATACTTTGAACATAGTAGCAGCTTAATAAATATAAGTTGAGTTGAGTTTAATTGAATTGAATTAGCTCCTAGCTTGGGATAATAAATGCTTAATAAATGCATATTGACTTATTGGTGGATAGAATATAGGCATACATCACATTATTAAAGATCGTTTGGAAAACTAGTATTTGATTTTCCATTGCCTTCACAGTTAGAGTACAGCAGACTCATGATCTGAATATGGTGTCAGGCCTTTTAGAACCATGACCATGATCTTTTCAGATGCGTTTAGAGCTCTTGTACTCTGATAGAAGGACTTAAATGAAAATTAGCTATAACAAGGTAGAAGGAAGAACCTTTTATTAAGTGGTTGCTATGTACCAGCCAATGTGTTAGCTGTTTTACAAATATTATCTCCTGTGCTCCTCACGATAACTCTGGGAGGTAGGTTCCATTATCATTCTCATTTTACGGTAGAAAAAAATGAGGCAGATGGGTTAAGTGACTTGCCCAGGGTCACACAGCTACAAAGTATCAGAGGCCAGATTTTACCTCAAATATTCCTGATCCCAGGTCCAGCACTGTATTGACTGCATCGTTTAGCTCCCAAGGTGGTTGATAAGCAGCAGGAGGTGATGGAAAGGTAGGAGAAACTATGAGCAGTACAATGTACTCTTGGAAGAACCAGAGAAGGGAGAGGAATGGAAGGAAGTATACTGCTTAATTTATAGAAATTACAGATTAGGAAATATCTCTCATATTTCATTTATGGAAACACAATTTCTGGAGGACACAGCACAACTTATACTCATCAGTATACAAAAGAAAATGAAAGATAATAACAATAATAAAATATTTTAAAGATTTCATAAGAATAAGATCGACTGTAGATTTTCTTTGATTTCTGATTTTTAAAAAGTAAGAGAACTTACAAAGCAGATGTCATACATGCTTCAATAACAAACTTAGAGTACTGGGCATACAGAGTAACTATGCCAAGGCTTCACTCAAAATTGTTATTAAGCTTCTACTTTCCCAATTCTAGATGTATTTGATAATTATTCAATCTGGAAAAAGTTAAAATATATTACACTATATCATAGCTAAATAAAATCAGTCTGTTATGTAAAGCATACAGTTATAGAAACATTCATTGGGCAAAGCTACCACACCACAATTCATCATATTTCTCAGCTGCATCTTTTGACTGAGTTCAAATTTAGAAGGTCCCATCAGAATCCTTAAGAGGGAATATTTCAATTTGGCTTTCATGTGCATATGATCCTCAAATCATCTCTAAAGAATTAAAAACAGCTACTTCAGTCTCAATCATTTGTGGCACAAACATTTGAATATATACTATTTCCCAGGCAGTGTGGAAAATATAAATATAAATTTAGCTATTGACCCCACTCTCCAGGAGTTTACTTCTTTTCAGGGACATATATACTAAAATAAATATAAAACAGAGTAGAGTGTATTAAGTACATGACAGAGGTAAAAAAAAAATGTGGTGATCATCCAAAGAAAGGAGAGATGAATTCTCTGTAACCTAACATAAGAGACTGGTAATAATAAATTTAAAAAGTTTGTCTTGAGGTTATGAGCAAGTGATTACATAATATTAGCAAGAGCATCATTGAAAATGGCTGCAATTGACATTAGGAAAGGGGAAGTGGGAGAGTGGCATTTATTTTCACCTTGTAAAAATTATTTTTAATGTAAAATAATAATTGATTCTTATAAGAGGTTTTCTTATATATTCACTAAAAATGTTTCCTTGTACCTCAGATAAATAATTGAATCTTGTGCGTTCCATTTTCCTTTTGGAGAAGATACCTAGGATTCCCCACAGTAGCATACACTATAAAAATGATGAGTTCTTAAACTTACTACATACCAACAGGTGGTCAAATTTCAAGTCATATTCTAAATGAAAAACTCTTTGGTATACCTAAGATGAACTATTTTACATTTTAAATATGTTCAGAAGCTGACTTGATGACTTATGACATTCTAACTTTTGTTTTCTGGTTTCTCTGCCACACAAAACTATTGCACTAGAAAGAATGGAACAAAAATGTGTAACAAGGAGATGGTACCCGAAATAGTTAGGGTGTATAGGCAGAGAAAAAGAAAGTACCTTGCTAGACTGCCCCTGGGGTGGAATCAAGATGGCAGAGTAAAAGCAGTGACTTGCTTGTGCTGTCTCCCAAACCTCTCCAAATACCTATAAAAAATAGCTCTAAACAGATTGTAAAGCAGTAGAACCCCCAAAAAGACAGAAGGAAACACATTTCCAGCCCAAGACAACCTGGATGGTTGATCGGGAAGGTCTATCATGCAGGGCATGGAGAGGAATACAGTTCAGCATGGGTACACAAGCAAAACAGTCCTCAGTGAACCTGAAGCATGCCTCAGAGGACTGTATCACAGACAGCTGAGGTGGTTTCCAGACTTCTCAACCCATGAATGCCTAAGAAAACTTAGAAGGTCAGTAAGAAAATTCTGACCTCAGTGAGAGAGGATCTAGGTCCTAGCTCCAGTACCTGCACATGGCCCCAGGGCAGCAGCTGCTTCCAGAGATTCTGGCCCACAGACTGAGGTAGAATCAAGTGGCTGATGAAAGGAAGATTACAGAAACCTCTTTCCTGGTGCTGAGGCAGGATTCTCTTGCTTTGCCCGTGGTTGGATGTGGGTCACAGTTCTGGGTGGCAGTCTTTTCAGAAGGAGGAGTGCTGGCATGGCAGAGCTTGGAGTGGTGGAGAAGAGAAAATCCTCCTCACAGTTCTGAGGCAGAAAACAGTGCTTGTGAACACTCATAGACGAGAGCACAGGCCAGGAAAGGCACCCCTTATCATACCACCTTGGAAGAACTGAAAATTTACAGGTCTCCAGTGAAAACAGCTACACAAAACCCCCAAAGCTTGGGACAGTACATTCTCCACACTGGAAGCAGACACCTACCTTAACAAAGAGTTTATAACCCAAGTAATTGGCTGGGATCATGAGTAACTGCACACAAAAAGTCAGAACACAGATTCTTATTTTGGTGATGAAGAAGATCAAAACCTACAACCAGAAGAAGACAACAAAGTCAAAGTTCCTACATCCAAAGCCTCCAAGAAATATGAATCGGTCCCAGGCCATGGAAGAGCTCAAAAAGGAGCTTGAGAAACAAGTAAGAGAAGTAGAGGAAAAACTGGGAAGAGAAATGAGAGTGATGCAAGAAAATCATGAAACACAAGTTAATAACTTGCTAAAGGAGACCCAAAAAATACTGAAGAAAATTACACCTTAAAAAATAGCCTCAAACAAATGGCAAAAGACATCCAAAAGCCAATGAGGAGAATAATGCCCTAAAAATCAAAATTGGCCAAATAGAAAAGGAAGTGCAAAAGCTTACTGAAGAAAATACTTCCTTAAAAATTAGAATGGAGCACTGGAAGCTAGTGACTTTATGAGAAATCAAGACACTGTAAAACAAATCCAAAAGAATGAAAAAATAGAAAACAATGTGAAATATCTCACTGGAAAAACAATTGACCTGGAAAATAGTTCCAGGAGAGAGAATTTTAAAATTATTGGACTATCTGAAAGCCATGATCAAAAAAGATCCTAGAATCATCTTTCAAGAAATTATCAAGAAAACTGTCCTGATATTTTAGAACCAGAGGGCAAAATAGAAATGGAAGAATCCATTGATCACCTCCTGAAAGAGATCCCCAAAGGAAAACTCCTAGGAATATTGTAGCCAAATTCCAGAGTCTCCAGGTCAAGGAAAAAATCTTGCAAGCAGCCAGAAAGAAACAATTCAAGTGCTGTGGAAACACAATCAGGATAACACAAGATTTAGCAGCTTCTACATTAAGGGACCAGAGGGCACAAAATATGATATTCCAGAGGTCAAAGGAGCTAGAATTGAAACCAAGAATCATCTACCCAGCAAAACTGAATGTAATCAAAGGGGGGAAAAATGATATTCAGTGAAACAGAGGACTTTCAAGCATTCTTGATGAGAAGACCAGAGCTAAATAGAAAATTTGACTTTCAAATACAAGACTCAAGAGAAACATGAAGAGGTAAACAGGAAAGAGAAATCATATGGGACTTATTAAGGTTGAAATGTTTGCATTCCTGCATGGAAAGATGATATTTGTAACTCATGAGACATTCGTCAGTATTAGGGTAGTTGGAGGGAAAAAATTATATGTTTGTATGTATGTATTTAGATAGATAGATAGAGAGCACAGGATGAGTCGAAGATGAAGGGGTGATATGTTGAGAATAAAATTAAGGGATGAGAGAGGATTATCCTGGGAGAAGGAAAAGGGAGAGGTAGAATGGGGTAAATTATCTCACATAAAACAGAAAAGAAAAGGCTTTTACAGTGGAAGGGGAAATGTAGGAAGGTAAGAGGGAATGAGTGAATCTTATTCTCATAGGATTTGGCTTAAGGAGAGAATAACAAACACACTCAATTGGGTATGGAAATCTATCTTACCCTACAGGAAAATGGGGGGGGGGAGAAGGGGATAAGAGAGCAGAGGGATGATAGAGGGGAGGGCAGATTTCGGGGAGGAGTAATCAGAAGTAAACACTTCTGCAGAGGTACAGGGTCAAAAGAGAGAATAGAATAAATGGGGCAGGCAGGATAGGATTAAGGGAAATATACTTAGTTTTTCACAACATGACTACTATGGAAGTGTTTTGCATGACTACACATATATAACCTGTTTCAAGTTACTTGCCTTCTCAATTGGGGGGGGAAGAAGGGAGAAAATTTGGAACACAAACTTTTAAAAACGAATTTTTAAAAAATTATTTTCACGTGCAACTAGGAAATAAGATATACAGGAAATGGAGTATAGAAATCTATCCTGCCCTACAGGAAAATTGAAGGGGAAGGGAATAAGAGAAAGGAGGAGATAGAAGGAAGGCAGATTGGGGGAAGAAGTATTCAGAATATGCGCCATCTTGGGGTTGGGGGAAGGATGAAGATGGGGAGAAAATTTGGAACTCAAAATCTTGCAGAAGTGAATGTTGAAAACTAAAAATAAAAAAAGAATAATATTTTAAAAATTAAAAAAGGAAGTCCCTTGATGCCTTTAATAACTTCAAATCACTAGACTCAATCAATCACACTCCAGAATACAAAAACAATGGGCAATTATGATAGATGACCAATACTTAGTCACTTTTGAAAAATGTGGCAAAAGAGAGAAAGGCTACAAGATAATAAGGCAAATATTCTGACATTCGAAAAAGAGAGAAACTTACAAACTCTACAAATCAGTTCCATTCATGATGAAATTCTAGAACACATATTCAAGGGATGGCTGGTGAAGACCTAGAAAAAGAAATCAGTGATGAGAGAGTTGGCATGACTTCAATAATTATATGTCATGCCAGTCTAATCTTACTTCATTTTTGACCAGACGACTATGATTTGTTTATGTAGATTTTAGGAAAGCATTTAACAAAGTGCCCGCTGCTATACTTGTCAGTGAGGTGGAAATATTTGGATTACAGTAGTTACATGAATTTCAAAGTGGCCAGACCCAAATGGAGTCATTGCAGAGTTATATGACTAGTTCCATGTAAAATTAGAGGGAAATCTTTAGTAAAATGACCTAGGGATCTTTTCTTCACTCCATGATATTTAATATTTTTATCAGTGACTTGGACAAAAACACAAATGGCATACTTATCAAATTTTCAGATGTCAGTAAGTTAAATTGGATAGCTACCACGCTGTACAATCATCTGAATTTGAAAAGATATTGACAGGCTTGAATGTTGGGACAAATTTAACAAGATAAAATTTAATAAGAACAAATATAAAAGTTCAAAACTTTAATTTTCCAAGTACATCGTGGGAGAACATATGACTACATAGTAATTCATCTGAGAGCAGTTTTGAAATTTTAGTGGAATGCAAGTTCAATATCCATTAGATGGTGTAGTAGATAGAATGCTGGAGCTAGAGTCAGAAGACTTAAGTTCAAATTCAGTCTCAGGCTGAATTATGAGCTGTGTGATCCTAAACAAGTCACTTAACCTTGACTTTAAACAGTTTCTTCATCTATAAAATAGGGATAATAATAGCATCTGCTTCCCAGGATTGTTGTGAGTATGAAATGAAATATTTGTTAAGTATGTTTTAAACTTTAATTTTGTTGTTGCTCAGTCATTTCAGTCATGTTCAATTCCTAATAACTCCATTTGTGGTTTTGTTGGCAAAGATACTGGATTTTCCATTTCCTTCTGCATCTCATTTGACATATGAGGAAACTGGGGTAAACATGGTTAAGTGACTTGCCCAGGGTCACATAGCTATGAAGTGTCTGAGACCAAATCTGAACTTAGGAACATGGGTCTATGGGAATATTTATTCAAAATGCCTTCTCTACCTTTGCCTCCACTCACAGTTTTTTTTAGTAACATTAGAATTTAGCTAATCCCTAGGTGTGACAAAAAAAAGTAGAATATCTGCTCAGTTCCTATGCAAGCACTCAGGCTAACACTACATTACTACAGAGGAGTCTTTATTTTGACATAGGAGTCTTGTACTGAAGTTGATGAACAGTCAGGACAATACATCTTCCTTTGTGTGAAGCCTTCATTTCCCCTTGTTAGACAGCCCTCCAGATTAAAAGTCCTACTTTATGCTCCTAAAAGGGAAAGAATTCAGCTTTAATAGAGTCCACTCTCCTTCCTGTAAATCAATATATAGTTCAAACAACGATACTAAAAAAAACTCAAGGTATATTCCCACAAATTAGGCATTTGTTCCTATCCCACGTGCTCCCCCCACCCCTTGTTTGTTCCATGAACATAGCATTAACAAAAAAACTCCTAATTTTCTCTGGCTTAGTCTAGAATTCTTTCACTTGTCTGAGAAACTCTCTGTTATTTTGTCACTGCTACTCCATTTCTGCTGGCTCTTATTTGTATAACTTCCATTCTGGCCATAGACCTCCTTAACACCTCTCTGTTTCTATATACTGACATCTCTGGACCCAAGAAGTCCCTGAGAGATAACCCACACGTGTACATGCTAGTCACTCCAGGAAGTTGAAGCCCCTCTCTTCTCTGTGTCTCACAGCACTGATTCTCTCCACATTTCTGGGTCTGGTCTATCTTTTAAAGGTCAAATCCAAGGTATATGAGTAGTCATGATTCAATTATTTATCCCTAGTGCGGTGTAAATGGATTAATAAGCAATCAAAGCAAGGCAAATTCATACTTCATTGGGAAGATGCCAACAATGCTAGAATAAAGAGGCCTCATTCATAAATATAACACATAATAATTAGCACAGTAATAATTATCATAGGTGATAGTGCTTGGAGGGTTACAAAATGCTTTATATACAAGTTGATACAATAATTCTACAAAAGAAGTATCATTAAAAATGAAGAAAATGATGTACAAAGGCATTAAAAGACTTGCCTATGGTCACACGTCTGACAAATATTACAGGGGATATTTGAATCCATGTCACTTTTGATTCCAAATTCAGTGGGATTTTTTTTCCCCACCACATCACTGCTAAGACCACTTCTAGCTTTAAAGCAATAATCAACATTATCATGTAGGCTGATTGAAAACTGTAATTGGTGTGTAATTTTCATGTTCAACTCTAATGCTTTTGACAAGAAATGTGGTATTGGGGGGAAAAGAAAGAAGCCATAATTTGGTGCTAAAATGTTTTTAGAACCACAAAACAAGAAGTTTATGAATATTGCCTCAAAAAGAAATACAGCTATAAAAATTGTGTTTTCTATGTTTCCTTCTCTTAATGCATTGTTATGTATTTTTTAAAAAAAATAAAAACTAGGGAACATTCCTGACAGCTACAAATAACATCTAAGAGATTTTTTAAAAAAAAAAATAGTCTTCACAGTTGGTTTTAAAATAAAATAAATAAAGAGGGGGCAGAGCCAAGATAGTGGAGTAAAAGCAGTGACTTGCTTGAGCTGTCCCCCAAACCTCTCTAAATACCTATAAAAAATAGCTCTAAACAAATTCTAAAGCAGCAGAACCCACAAAAACACAGTGAAACACATTTCCAGCCCAAGACAACCTGTATGGTTGATCGGGAAGGTCTATCACACAGGGCAGGGAGAGGAATGAAGTTCAGTGTGGGCACTCAGGCAAAACAGTCCTCAGCGAACCTGGAGCAGGCCTCAGAGGACTGTATCACAGGCAGCTGAGGTGGGTTCCAGACTTCTCAACCCACAAATGCCTAAGACAACTTAGAAGGTCAGTAGGAAAAGTCTGTGACCTCAGTGAGAGAGAAGCTAGGTTTCAGGCCCAGTACTTGCACATGGCCCAGGGGCAGCAGCTGCTTCCAGAGATTCTGGCCCATAGACTAAGGGGGAAATCAAGTGTCTGATCAGAAAAGGATTGCAGGGATCTCTTTGCTGGTGGAGGATTCTCTGGCTTTGCCTGTGCTTGAATCTGGGTCACAATTCTGGGTGGCAGTCCTGGGGCAAGGAGTGTTGGCATGGTGGAGCTTGGAGTGGCGGTACAGAGAGAATCCTCCTCACAGTTCCAAAGTAGAAAAGAGTGCTTGTGGTCACTCATAGACAAGAGCACAGACCAGGAAAGGAGTAAACACCTTGCCCCTTCTCATACCACGTTGGAAGAACTGAAAATTTATAGGTCCCTTGAAGTATCTCTGAAAACAGCTGCACAAATTTCCCAAAGCTTGGGGCAGTATATTCTCCACACTGGAAGCAGACACCTACCTTAACAAAGAGTTTATAACCCAAGTAATTGGCTGGGATCATGAATAAACAAAGGTCGGAAAAAAGTCAGACCATAGAATCTTTCTTTGGTAACAAAGAAGATCAAAACATGCAACCAGAAGAAGAAACAAAGTCAAAGCTCCTACAGCCAAAGCCTCCAAGAAATATATGAATTGGTCCCAGACCATGGTAGAGCTCAAAAAGGAGCTTGAGAAACAAGTAAGAGAAGTAGAGGAAAAACTGGGAAGAGAAATGAGAGTGATTCAAAAAAATCATGAAAAACAAATTAATAGCTTGCTAAAGGAGACCCAAAAAATACTGAAGAAAATAACACCTTAAAAAATAGCCTAACTCAAATGGCGAAAGAGGTCCAAAAGCCAATGAGGAGAATAATGCCCCAAAAAATCAAAATTGGCCAAATGGAAAAGGAAGTCCAAAAGCTTACTGAAGAAAATGATTCCTTAAAAATTAAAATGGAGGGGGCAGCTACATGGCCCAATGGAAAGAGTAGCCCTGAAGTCATGAGTACCTGAGTTCAAATCCAGCCTCAGACCAAACACTTGACACTTATTAGCTGTGTGACCCTGGGCAAGTCACTTAAACCCCATTGCCTAAAAATAAATAAATAAATGAATGAATGAATGAATGAATGAATGAATAAATGAATGAATGAATGAATGAATAAAAATTGAAAAAATTAAGATGGAGAATTGGAAGCTAGTAACTTTGTGTGAGAAATCAAGACACTGTAAAACAAATCCAAAAGAATGAAAAAATAGAAAACAATGTGAAATATCTCACTGGAAAAACAATTGACCTGGAAAATAGTTCCAGGAGAGAGAATTTTAAAATTATTGGACTATCTGAAAGCTATGATCAAAAACAGATCCTAGAAATCGTCTTTCAAGAAATTATCAAGAAAAACTGTCCTGATATTTTAGAACCAGAGGGCAAAATAGAAATGGATAGAATCCATTGATCACCTCCTGAAAGAGATCCCCAAAGGAAAACTCCTAGGAATATTGTAGCCAAATTCCAGAGTCTCCAGGTCAAGGAAAAAATCTTGCAAGCAGCCAGAAAGAAACAATTCAAGTGCTGTGGAAACACAATCAGGATAACACAAGATTTAGCAGCTTCTACATTAAGGGACCAGAGGGCACAAAATATGATATTCCAGAGGTCAAAGGAGCTAGAATTGAAACCAAGAATCATCTACCCAGCAAAACTGAATGTAATCAATGAGGGGGGAAAAATTGATATTCAGTGAAACAGAGGACTTTCAAGCATTCTTGATGAGAAGACCAGAGCTAAATAGAAAATTTGACTTTCAAATACAAGACTCAAGAGAAACATGAAGAGGTAAACAGGAAAGAGAAATCATAAAGGACTTATTAAGGTTAAAATGTTTGCATTCCTGCATGGAAAGATGATATTTGTAACTCATGAGACATTCGTCAGTATTAGGGTAGTTGGAGGGAAAAAATTATATGTATGTATGTATGTATTTAGATAGATAGATAGATAGAGAGCACAGGATGAGTCGAAGATGAAGGGGTGGTATCTGGAGAATAAAATTAAGGGGTGAAAGGATTATACTGGGAGAAGGAGAGAGAGGTAGAATGGGGTAAATTATCTCACATAAAACAGACAAGAAAAGGCTTTTACAATGGAGGAGAAATGTGGGAAAGTGAGAGGGAATGAGTGAATCTTATTCTCCTAGGATTTGGTTTAAGGAGGGAATAATATATACCCTCAATTGGGTATGGAAATCTATCTTACTCTACAGGAAAATAGGGCAGAAGGGGACAACAGAGCAGAGGGATGATAGAAGGGAAGACAGATTGGGGGAAGGGATAATCAGAAGCAAACACTTCTGCGGATGGACAGGGTTAAAACAGAATAGAATAAATGGGGGTGGAACAGGATGAAGAGAAATATGCTTAGTTTTTGACAACATGACAATTATTGAACTGTTTTTCATGAGTATACATGTATAACCTGCATCGAGTTGCTTGCCTTTTCAGTGGGGGGGGGGAGGGAGGAAGACAGAAAATTTGGAACACAAACTTTTTAAAACCAATTTTAAAAAAATTTTTTCACATGCAACTGGGAAATAATATACAGGAAATAGGGTATAGAAATCTATCCTGCCCTACAGGAAAATAGAAGGGTATGGGGATAAGAGAAGGGAGGAGAGATAGAAAGGAGGGCAGATTAGGGGAAGGGGTATACATAATGCATGTCATCTTGGAGTGGGGGGAAGGATGAGGTGGGGAGAAAATTTGGAACTCAAAATCTTGTGGAAGTGAATGTTGAAATCTAAAAATTAATAAATTTTTAAAAATAAAATAAATAAATAAATATCATGGGTTATATCCAATCAGCAAAAACATTCTGAGAGCTTATAATATGAAAGCCCTATTCTAGAAGCCATGGAGAATATGAGGAAGACTAAGACAATATTCTTACCTCCCAAGAGCTTACAATCTAGCACTAAGATTCTAAACTATGGTCTATGGACCCATGATACATTTCAGGAAGTCCATGAAATAAGATGCAGAACATTACATCTTTATTTTCATTCATCTCTAATTAAAATTTGACATTTCCTTCAATTATTTAAAAACTTTATTCTGAGAGAGTCCATAGGTTTCACCTGACAACCAAAGGGTTCCATGACACAATACAGTTTGTTATTGTTATCCAGTTGTTCAATGATGTCTGACTCTTCATGATCCTATGGACCATGGCATGCCAGGCCCTTCTATCCTCCATTATCTGCTGAAGTTTGTCCAAGCTCATGTTTGTTGTTTCCATGACACTATCTATCCATGTCATCTTCTGCTATGTCCTTTTGCTTTTTGCCTTAAATCTTTCCCAACATCAGGGTCTTTTCCAATGAATCCTATCTTCTTATAGAGTGGTCAAAGTATTTCAGTTTCAGTATTTGACCTTTTACTGAATAGTCTGAATAAATTTTTTTAAGTATCAACTATTTGATCTTCTTGCTGTCCAACAGACTCTCAAAAGGATTCTCTAGCACCACAATTCAAAAGTGTCAATTTTGTGGTGCTCAGATTATAAGGATATAGTCCAGCTCTCACAACTACATGTTGCTAATGGAAAAAATAATAGCTTTGACTATATGGCCCTTTGTCTACAAGATGATGTCTCTGTTTTTTTAGTAGGCTGTCCAGATTTGCCATAGCTTTCCTTCCAAGGAGCCAGTACCTTTTAATTTCATGGCTACAGTCACCATATACAGTGATCTTTGACCCCAAGAACATAAAATCTGATAATGCTTCCATTCCTTCTCCCTCTATTTGCCAGGAAGTGATGGGATCAGTTGCCAAGATCTTAGTTTTTTGGCATTTTTTTTTCTATATTAAGCTTCAAACCAGCTTTTGCACTCTTCTCTTTTACCTGCATCAGGAGGCATAACTCTTCAATTCATGCCATTAGAATGATATCATCTGCTTATCTAAGATTGTTGATATTTCTCCAGCAATCTTAGTTTTAGTTCATTGACACCCAAGATGTCAATGTTTAATCTTTCCATTTTCTGTTTGACCATAGTCCAGGGGTGGGCAACCTGTGGCCTGGAGGCTACATGTGGCCCTCTAAGTCTTCAAGGGCAGCCCTTTGACTGAATCCAAACTTCACAGAACAAATCCCCTTAATAAAAGGATTTGTTCTGTAAAACTTGAACTCAATCAAAGGCCACACCCAAAGAACTAGAAGGCCATATGTGGCCTCCGGGCCACAGGTTCCCCATCCCTAAACCATACCCAGTTGACTTTGGTTGATCTTACATTCCATGTTCCCATACAATGTTGATCTTAATAGCATTGGACTATCCTTTTGTCACTAGATACATCCATAGCTGAACTTGGCTTTGGCCAAGCTACTTCATTAGTACTAGAGCTACTTGTAGTTGTCCTCCACTGTCTCCAGTAGTATGTTGGACACTTTCTGACCTGAGGAGCTCATTTTCTGATGTCATATCTTTCATCATTTTAATACCTCATGGAGTTCTCTTGGCAAAGATATTGAAGTGGTTTGTCATTTCCTTCTCCAGTGAATCACCTTTTATCAGAATTCTCTACAAAGACCTGCTAATCTTGGCTAACCCTGCACAGCATAGCTCATAATTTCATTGTGCTAAACAAGTCTCTCTGCCATGACAAGGCTGTAATCTGGGGGGAAACAATTGGTTAAGATCCTTTAATGTAGTTGAAAGAATGAGGTATGAATACATAAAGAGTTAAATAAGCAGGGGAAAAAATGTCTTTTTTATACTAATTTAGAACAACAAAAAACAAGTTGCCACAGCACAGTCTATAAATGAGTTATAGGCAACAAGTACATTAGGAGTTCAAAGGAAGGAAAGCTATTTCAGCCTGGGCACATCCAGTCTATCTGCCTCAGCCATGAAAGTGCTAAAGACTGACCACAAGCATTTGGGCTCAAGCTGTTCTATACACAGGAAAGGGTCCTGAGTGGTTAGTATAACAATAAACAAGACACTATTTCATGGAGGATGATGTCATTTATATACAGGGTCATAGAGGGGGGAGTTGACATAGTAATAGAAACCAAAGAAACAGAAGTCAAAGAGTTTAGACTGGGTTAAATCCACATATTAAAGTAAGTGAGAACAGAATCTAGAATGAGGACAGAGCATTGGGATGGAGAAAAGCAAGACAAATAAATACAATAGTTTAGAACTACCAACTAAATAAAATGATAATTAACTCTGCTCAGTCCTTCCTTATAATATAGTTCTTTCATAGCCAGTTGGTCTGTGCTTCCTTTGTGTTTCTTAAAAAAAATCCATTGAAACTCAGGATGTGCATGAGGTTTAAATAGTAATGGAATACTCTTTAAAGAGGTATAGGAAGTGAGCTGGTGCCATGAAATATGAGTAACAGAACTATAACTAGGAGAGTCTTGGCCCCAGGGAGCTGAAATTTAGAGGCACTGAGAGAACTCGCAGTTCTTTCAGTACTTATAGTTCTGAGTTTAGCACCTACTTAATTAGAATAATTATTTAAAATCAGAAGCTACTATATGATGTATTTCCCTACTACCATTGACTACTACTAAGAGATTTTCTCTCAGGCCCACCAACGACCTCCATAGCAGTGATGGAAGACTCATTTTGGGCTGCTTACCCTAGCACTTTATTATCATTTACAGCTATGACTAGTAGGACTTGAATACATAAAAAGAAACAGAAAACATTTCTAGGTGAATGAAACAAGAGCAAAAACAAAACATGGATTTGAGAAAACAAAAGAAAAAGGATCAAAAATATCATAGATTGTAGAGACCATCGAGCTCAATTCTCTCCTTTGATAGATGAGGAAATTAAGATGGAAAGGTTCAGTGATTTGCCCAGGATCACATAGCTAGTAAGTGTCTGACATAGGATTTAAACCCAGGTCTTTATGTCTTATTCATGGAATAGTGGATAAAGCAATGTGTCTGACACACATGCAAAAAAAATCTTTAAAGGAATATTAGGAGATTAAAGTATTTTGAAGTCATTTTGAAGAATGTTGTGGATCAGGCTAAGGGCCGGTTGGGTTCTATCCCATGTGTAATGAAAAGCCATTGAACAAGGATGTGACAATGCTGTACAAGATAGAGGAGAGGAAAACTTGAAACCAGTTCAGAGACTTTTACAACAATGGAAGAGTAAGTAATCATGGACTGAATTGGGCTTGTGGCAATAAAAAAAAAAGAAAGAAAGAATGGGTGGGAGAAATATTGAAAAGAAAGTGTTGATAAAACTTGTACAATATTGGATTTAGATTAAGAAGGAATAGAAACTAGGAGAGAGATCTGGGAGGGTGACAAACAACTACATTTTATACCCATTGCATTTAAGGTATCTGTTGGACATTGAAACAGAAGTAAATAGCAGGCAGTGTTGTATAATGGAAAGAACACTAGACCAGGAATTAAGAGTATCTAGGCTCAAATCCTGATTCTGCTTCTCACTCTTTAGAAAACCTTACACAAGTTATTTTACCTCTCTGGGTCTTGGTTTCCTCTCTTATCTGTTAAATGAAAGAGTAGAATTAGATAAAATCTACAAGGTCTCTTCTTCTCCAAATCCTGGGACTTTCTATTTGGAACAGGAGACCAAAGAAAGACTTGGGATGGAAATGTAAATTGCTTTGCTTGACTGGAAATGGGTAGCACAGCCAAAACGTTGTGATATAGGAAGAGAATGTCTGCGACATTCCTGCCTTAAGCTGGAATGGAAAGATTCAGAATATCCGTTCTTCCCACCAAAGTCACTAAAGAGCTCGGTTCAACAGAAGAGGTATTTGTGCTGGCTAGCCAAGACTTGCATGCTTCCTGATGCCAACTTATTTTCAAGCCCTTTTTCTACAACTTAAAATATAGAAACATATGCTTTCCTCTTCCCCTCCCTGTCCATAGCACATCCTGTAAAAATTCCATCCCTCTTCAGTTAATGTGCAGCTTTAACAGAACACGAGTCTTAAAATAAAAGTTTGGGGGCTCAAATAGGCAATGAGTTCCTACTGGAAATATGCTATTAAGTTAAAATTGACCAAAAACGTTCAAGTTCCTTAACCTGTGCCTCTCCAAGGAAGATTAAAAAGAATACACTCTTTTTTCCAGAATTGATTTTCTTTTCTTTTTTTATTTTTTTTCATTAAATTCCTACATTTTAAAACATCAGTGTTACCTGAGGTGGCATGTATAGTCAGGTTCTACTTGATTTTCCAAGAAAGATACACAGAATTTGAGCTATTCACAGCAAAACAAATTGCCAATCCTATTTTAAGGACTTCTTTACTTTCATAAAAGCTGGGGATAATTTTTTACACAATCCTTCTTATGTAAAATCCAATTTAGAAATAAGTCTGATAATAGGAGCCAATAATTAAGTATTAGAGTTTAAATGTAGGTTATACCAAATCATTTCTCCCTGTTCTTTCTGAGTTTAGAAACTTACCCAATCCTTAATGCCCACTGATGGAAGTGACTAATGCCCACTATTAAATACCACACAGTCAATCAAAAGTCTGAAATGATGAATCAGGGAGGGAAGAAATGACATTTGGAACTTTTCCCCAGATGGATCAAATTTTTTTTAAATCAATATTTCCAGTGGCTATGATCCCAGAAACAGCAAAATTATGCCAGGTTTCTAATAACCTTCTGAGAGGAATGGTAGTAGATAGATTAATTGAGAATCAAAGCAATATTTTAATTTGACTACAGCTTGACCACATGTTCGACTAGAAAGACGGACATGAGAAAAACACATAAATATGCAAGTATTATTATCACCATTTTAAAACTATGGATACTGACATACAAAGAGATTAAGTCCAAATATTTCATTATTTAGTGATTGGCTGCTTCTGTCTGACTCCCAAAGGAATATCCAGCTTATAAGATTGGTTTCTGCTATTCATAATTGGTTTTCAGCTGTTCATAATTAACAAATAATGCATCATGTCTGGAATGTCCTCCTTCCTTGCTTTATCTTAGAATTTTTAACATCCCTCTAGACCTACCTCAACTGTCTCTTCCTACCAGACTTTTCTTATGTTCATACTGTTAGTTTTCTACTCTTGCCCCAAATGTCCCAAATTTACTCAACATCTATAGACTAGCCTTGAAGAAACTCACTCTACTAATGCAGTTAGTCTTCTACTCTGAAACTTAAGAGTCTTTAAAAGTTGGCTCCAGCACTGAAGTTAGGTGATTTGTCCAGGGTCATATAGCCTATGTGTGTAAGAAAGAGGGACTTGAACTCAGGCCTTTCTGGCTCCAAGAATAGCTCTTTATCCAACATACCACATCATCTCTCTGTGGAATTTTTTAGACTGTATCTGTATTTTTATTGCTTTAGCTCTTAAGACGTTCTTTCAGATGATGGTGGATTATGAGAACTGAAAACCTGTTAGAGATGCTGCCAATGAGTCAGAAAAGGAAGCCCAGAACTAAAGATCTATAAGTACACCAATGCACCCCCCTTTAATACAGGAGATAGTAAGATTTGTAGTGTTAAATTGGCAAGCCAAGAGGGATTAGGGAAAAGGCACTTTATGCCAGGGAATACAAGTACCGGATGCTGAAAAAGAACTGCCAATTATTTGCATTGCAGAAGGCATGACTGAATCTGTAGTTCAACCTTTACTATCCCACCTTATCTTTCAGCACTCCCTAGTATGAATCTTCTATTCCAATCTCTTTATTGCTTCACCCACCCCTTTCACTTTATTCATACATACCATATTCATCCTTCCTCCACACCTTTACTCCATCTGCATCCTTCACATGAAAAACCTTATTCTGCTCTATTCCAAATCCTCTCTGCCCTTTGAAATGTATGTTCCAACCCATTTGAAGCTTCTCCTGACAACGTTAACATAAAATGATCTCTTCCTTTGCCAACTCATTTGTATTTCAAAGGATCAAAGATCTAGATCTAGATGGAACCTTAGAGGTTAGGAAACAGAGAGGAAACTTCTCCTGTAGAGAAGTCAAATTACTTATCCAAGGTCATAGAAGTGGTATATGGCAAAAAATAAATAAATAAAGATTTGAACTCAGTTCCTGTAACTCCAAGTTCAGCTTTCTTTCCACCACACTACCCTGTTTGTTACCTAGAAAATTATAAAGATTGTCCCTTTCCTAAAGTACTGCCACTAAGGCTTCATCATGGCTTAGAAATGACTGTTCCTGCTGGCTATACTTGCAGAACACAATTTGTAGGTTCTACTAAGGTACAAATGTTCTGAATATGGGTCTAGTAATGGAACATGTGTCTCTTGACTCTGAACTCATGAGATAATGAGACTAGGATTCAGCTCAAATGTCACCTTCTATATTAGTCATTTCCTGGTCTCTTCAGGTTCTAATGCTTTCTTTATCCCCCTCCAAAGATTACTTTGTATTTGCAGTGTACATGTATTTTTTATGTAACTGTCTAGGTATATGTTATCTATTATGTTGGATTGTAAGCTCCTTGAAGGCAGGGATTGTTTCATTTTTGTCTGTGAGTCCCAGTATCTATCAAAATGTCTGGAATATAGCAGATGCTTGATGTGTTTGTTTACTTTGTTGATTAATTTATTGATGAGACTAGTTAGCTAGATGCTCATCATCAACCACTAGGTGATGATTCTGGAGGAATGAGTATCTACACTGATTAAAGAATTTTCAAGCATTGAAATGTATATATTATCTTTCTCATTAATTATTTCCTGGCATTTTCCCAACTAGCTCACAAATTCAATGTGAATCAGAAGAATATGTTTTGGTTGTTTTTTTTTACTAGGCCCTCAGTGCCTAACTCATTGCTTTAGAAGTAGCAAGTACTCTATATATACCCATTAAGTGATTTTATAGCCACTGGCAGTACTTTGGCAGGCACCAAAATATTTGACATATGTCAGGCAATATTTCCATAAGATAGTTATGATAAGTAAAAGAATAATAATTCAAGATTGGCACACATTGAAGACAGGAAATTCCCCAACACTGCTGAGATGTTCTGCCAGTTAAATTACATTTTTGACAAGTACTAAGAGTGCCACACTTTTCA
Organism: Phascolarctos cinereus; assembly: GCF_003287225.1. NCBI lineage: Eukaryota > Metazoa > Chordata > Mammalia > Diprotodontia > Phascolarctidae > Phascolarctos > Phascolarctos cinereus. Next base: position 193,518,097 of record NW_027555958.1, on the reverse strand, counting down.
AAGATTCTCTTTTATTTCCAGGATCTCCCATTCAGGTACCTATACTGTTTTCTAACTAGAGCAATGGTATTGGTTTAATAGATAAGGTACAATACACCAAAAAGAAAAAAATACAATGGCCTAGAGGTTAGTAACCCCAAGCAACTTAGCTAAAAAATACTGAGAAAATTGGACCACAGTCAGGCAGAAACTAGGTATAGGCTAACAATTCATACTATATTCCAAAACAAGTTTCAAATGGGTGACTTAGACAATAAGCATAACATTATAAACAAATTAGAAGAGCAAGGAAGGAATTACCATATATTCTGGTTTATGCCAAGATGGTTGAGTGAAAGCAGTGACTTGCTTGAGCTCTCCCCCAAATCCCTCCAAATACTTTTAAAAAATGGCTCTAAACAAATTCTAAACCACAAAAAAGACAGATTGAAACAAATTTCCAGCCCAAGACAGCCTGGATGGTTGATCAGAAAAGTATATCAAACCAGGGAGAGGAGAACAGTTTGGTGTGGGCCCACAGGCAAAATAGGTCTCAGCAAACCTGGAGCAGGCCTCAGGGGACTGAATCACAGGCAGCTGAGACAGTTTCCAAACTTCTCAAAACATGAATGCCAAAGAAAACTTGGAAGATCAGTGGGAAAAGTCTGTGACTGCAGTGAAAGAGAGAAGATCCCTCTCAGCCACAGTCCCTGACCGTGGCCCCAGGTTGGTGGCTGTCTCCTGAGCTTTTGGCCGACAGACAGAGGAAGAATCAGGTGGCTGACCAGAGGTGGATTGCAGGGATCTCTTTGGCAGTACTGAGGCATGAATCTCTTGCTTTACCCATGCTTGGATCTGGGTCACAGTTCTGGGTGGCAGTCCTGGGGCAAGGACGAGTGCTGGCATGGTGGAGCTTGAAGTGGTGGTGAAGAAGAAATCCTCCTCACAGTTCCAAGGCAGGAAAGAGTGTTTGTGGTCACTCATACACCAGAGCACAGGCCAGAAAAGGAGTAAACACCTTGCTCCTTATCATACCACCTTAGAAGAACTGAAAAATTACAGGTCCCTAGAAGTATCTCTGAAAACAGCTGCACAAAACCCCTGAAGCTTGGGGTAGTACATTCTACACCCTGGAAGCAGACTCCTACCTTAACAAAGAGTTTATAACCCAAGTAATTGGCTGGGATCATGAATAAACAAAGGTCCAAAAAAGTTAGACCATAGAATCTTACTTTGGTAACAAAGAAGATCAAAACATACAATCAGAAGAAGACAACAAAGTCAAAGCTCCTATATCCAAAGCCTCCAAGAAAAATAAGAATTGGTCCCAGGCCATGGAAGAGCTCAAAAAGGAGTTTGAGAAACAAGTAAGAGAAGAAGAGGGAAACTGGAAAGAGAAATGAGAGTGATGCAAGAAAATCATGAAAAACAAGTCAACAGCTTACTAAAGGAGACCCCCCCAAAAAAAACTGAAGAAAATAACACCTTAAAAAACAGCCTAACCCAAATGGCAAAAAAGGTCCAAAAAGCCAACATGGAGAACAATGCCCTAAAAAGCAAAATTGGCCAAATGGAAAAGGAAGTGCAAAAGCTTACTGAAGAAAATACTTCCTTAAAAATTAGAATGGAGCAATTGGAAGCTAGTGACTTTATGAGAAATCAAGACACCGTAAAACAAATCCAAAAGAATGAAAAAATAGAAAACAATGTGAAATATCTCACTGGAAAAACAACTGACCTGGAAAATAGATCCAGGAGAGAGAATTTTAAAATTATTGGACTCTCTAAAAGCCATGATCAAAAAAAGGGCCTAGACATCATCTTTCAAGAAATTATCAAGGAAAAATGCCCTGATATTTTAGAACCAGAGGGCAAAATAGAAATGGAAAGAGTCCATCAATCACCTCCTAAAATAGATCCCCAAAGGAAAACTCCTAGGAATATTATAGCCAAATTCCTGAGTTCCCACCTAGGTCAAGGAGAAAATCTTGCAAGCAGCCAGAGAGAAACAACTCAAGCATTGTGGAAATACAATCAGGATAACACAAGATTTAGCAGCTTCTACGTTAAGGGACTGCAAGGCATGGAATATAATATTCTGGGGGGCAAAGGAGATAGGATTACAACCAAGAATCACCTGCCCAGCAAAACTGAGCAATGAGGGGGAAAAAATTTATATTCAGTGAAATAGAGGACTTTCAAGCATTCTTGATGAGAAGACCAGAGCTGAATAGAACATTTGACTTTCAAATGCAAGACTCAAGAGAAACATGAAGAAGTAAACAGAAAAGAGAAATCATAATGGACTAACTCATGAGACCTTTGTTAGTATTAGGGTAGTTGGAGGAAAACAACTATATGTATGGAGAGAGAGAGAGAAAGAGAGAGGGGGTGGCACAGGGTGAGTTGAACATGAAGGAGTGATATCTGGAGAATAAAATTAAGGGGTGAAAGAGGATTATACTGTGAGAAGGAGAAAGAGATAGGTAGAATGGGGTAAATTATCTCACATAAAACAGAGAAGAAAAGGCTTTTACAGTGGTGGGGAAGCAGGGGAAGGTAAGAGAGAATGTGTGAATCTTATTCTCATCAGATTTGGCTTAAGGAGAGAGTAACGTACACACTCAACTGGGTATGGAAATCTATCTTACCCTACAGAAAATGGGGGCAAAAGGGACAAGCAAGCAGGAGGATGATAGAAGGGAGGGCAGATTGGGGGAGGGCATAATCAGAAGCAAACACTTCTAAAGAAGGACAGGCTCAAAAGAGAGAGTAGAATAAATGGGGCGGGCAGGATAGGATGACGGGAAATACACTTAGTTTTTCACATAATGACTGCCATGGAAGTGTTTTGCATGACTACACACATATATCTTGTATCCAGTTGCATGCCTTCCCAATGAGGGTGAGTGGAGAGGGAGGAAAGGACAAAATTTGGAACCCAAAATTTTAAAAATAAAAGTGAAAAAAAAAATTTGTTTTCACATGCTACTGGGAAATAAGCTATACAGGAAATGGGGTATAGAAATCTATCCTACCCTACAGGAAAATTGAAGAGGAAGGGCATAAGAGAAGAGGGGAGAGAGATAGAAGGGAGGGCAGATTAGGGGTATTCAGAGTGCATGCCATTTTGAGGGTGGGGGAGGGATGAGATGGGCAGAAAATTTGGAACTCAAAATCCTGTGGAGGTGAATGTTGAAAATTAAAAATAAATTAATTTAAAAAAAAATAAAAAAGAAACAAAGAAAAAGAAACCGTTTATAAATGAACTAAGAATAGAGAGAACCACAGAAAATTAAGTGCACAATATTGATTACATAAAATTATAGTTTTTCCTCAAGCAAAATCAATCAATGAAGCTAAAATTAGGAAAGATATAGGCAACTGGGAAAGAATGTTTGCAATAAATTTCTCTGACAAATATGTCATTTCCAAGAAATATAAGGAACTTATTCAAATTTATAAGAAAATGATACATTTTTTAATTGATAAGTGTTCTAAAGATATGAACAGAGAGTTTTGAAGGGAAGAAACACAGCCTCTCTATAGACATTTTTTTAATGTTCAAATTGCTACTAACTAGCAAAATGAAAATTAAAGTAATCCTGAGGTTTCACTTCATACCTATCAACCTGCCAAAAAAAATAATAAGAAAATGATAAATGCATCATCGGTGGAACTCTGAATTGGTCTAGCTATTCTGGAAGACAATTTGGAACTATTGCCCCCCAAAGTTATTAAAATGTGAATATTCTTCCACCAAAAAAAAAATCTACTAAGCTCATAATCCAAAGATATCAAAGAAATAGGAAAAGCATCCATATATCCAAAAATATTTATAGCTACTCCATGTATAGACAAAGAATTGTAAACTAAGAGGGTATGCTTCAATTGGGGAATAGTTTAAAAAATATGACATATGAAAGTAATGGAATACTTATAAAAATGATAAAAAGTACAATTTCAGAGAAATCTGGAAAGACAGTTATGACTTAATGTAGAATGAAGTGAGCAGACACCAATAGAACAATGTATACAATAATAGCATTGTAAAGACAAACAGGGCACCTAGGTAGCAAAGTATATAGAGTGCCAGGCTTGGAGTCAGGAAGACTCATCTTTCTGAGTTCAAACCTGGTCTCAGAAACTTACTAACTTTTTGACTTTGAGCAAATCACTCGACTCTGTTTACCTCAGTTTCCTCATCTGTAAAATGAGCTAGAGAAGGAAATGGCAAACCACTCCAGTATTTTTGCCAAGAAAAGCCCAAATGGGGTCATGAAAAGTCAGACATAACTGAAGTTGACTGAACAATAATAAACACAAATAACTTTGAAATATTTAAGAACTCTGATTAACACAATGAGCAACTATGATTTTAAAGGACTAATGATGAAGTAGTTACCCACTTCCTAATAGAGGTAATGGACTCAGGATGCAGAATGAGAAACTAATATACATAATATTATATATAGTGAATGCAGGAATTTTTTTTCTTTACCAATCATTTTTATAAGGGTTTTATTTTCCTTTTTTTTTAATAGTGGAAGCTAGAAAGGATAGAAAAAAGATTTTTGTCAACTGAAAAAATAAAATCACTTACAAAATAAGTGTAATTGAATTATCTAAGGCTTGAAAGTAAAATAGAGAACTATACATGTCATTGGGCTAAAAATTGTTCTAGAAAAAATAGTAGTAATACACCCTTTGTTTCTGAAGGACAAAACAGCTCAGATTTTAGAAAGGAATGCAGTTCTTTATATGAACATTCTATTTATGCCTTATGTGTAGGCAGTGTTGTAGAGCATATAGAAGATAGCCTGTTAGTGTGTTATGGCATCAAATCCTCCTCCTGACATATAATGACCGACCCTAGACGTGTCACTTAACCTCTTACACTCTCAGGAAATAACTGATGACTAAAAAAGTTGCAAAACAATTGCTAAATTATTTGGCAGAGGAAGTTTTGGGAGTTCCAAGAAATGATGATAATACAAGCTTGAACAAAAAAAAGTGCTTGAGTTAAGAATTTGACATATTATTAAATAACTACATGTTGCAGAATATTGTGCTATACCTTTTAGGTTGCTCTATATGTATGTATGTATACCTATGATGGATTATATGTTTTTTGAGGACAAAAACTCTTTTATACTAATCTTTAAATCCCCAGAACCTAGGGGCACATAATAAGTGCTTAATAAGTGTTTGTTGATTGGTTGACATAAAGTTTAGGTAAGACCCTTACCCTTATCAAGAATATAATCTTGTAGTGGGAAAGTATGTGTGTATATGTATATATAACACATATGTGTATATACGTATATATGAATATGGCAAAAAAAAAAATTCCCTAATATGAAATAATACAGCTCCCACCCACTGGAACCTTGACTTTCCTCCTGGAAACTAAAACACTGATAAGTGAGTTTTTACCTTTTCTTGCCCTCAATTAGACATTAGAATCACTTCATTGCCATTTACAAAAGTGCATACTCTCTCCCCATCTTCTTTATGCGTTGTGTTCTCCCATTAGTTTGCTTGCTTATATTTTATTCCCATCACTTAGCACAGTGCATAGCACCAGTAAGCATTAAATAAATGCTTTTTTCTTATTCATTCATTCATTCATTCAAGTACATAAGAGAGCTACAGATAAAGTGCTCTGGGAGGAAATGACATTACCAACTGGGATGCTGCACAATGGATGAAAGAAAGCATTTGTGCTGAGGTAAGGTTAGTCATTGACAAGGGATGATTATATTATGATGGTAGCAGTAGGGATAGAGAAAAATAGATGAGAGAAAACAGGAAGGTCAAATGGACAGATCTTTGATAACTGATTAGATACAAAAAGGAAGAGTCAAAGACAATAAGTAACACCATTTCCATTGTGAGAAACTTGGCTGCACTACTAACCAAAACAAAATATCAAACCACTAGGCTCTATATATCTTTTATTCCAATGACTCTAAATGGATGGCTTCTGTTTACAGGTAAAAAAGTAAGACAATATTAATTAACTACATGCAAGTTGGGAAGTGATGATTAAAAAATGTGTATTATATTTTGGGCCATCTTTTGGACCAGTAAATATATTGAGGGGCAACTAGGTGGTACAGTGGAGAGAGCCCCAGCCCTGGAGTCAGGAAGACCTGAGTTTAAATTTAGCCTCAAACACTTAATTGTGTGACCCTTAGAAAGTCACAACCTCATTTGCTTCTTTTTCTTCATCTGTAAAATGAGCTGGAGAAGAAATAGCAAGCCTCTTTAGTATCCATGTCAAGAAAGCCCCAAATGGGATCACAGAGTGTCAGACACAACTGAAACAACTCAATAATAACAACAAAAATTTATTGAAAGTGACAAAGTTAAAACAATTTAGCAAATATGTATACATATATATATATATATATATATATATATATATATAAAAGCTTCTACTATTCCAGAAAAAAAGTGTCGAATCTTGCTGCTGAAAAAGCCCACAAATCAAATTAATTCTCAGTTTCATTCTCTCCAGTACAACACTAATATGTGCAAGACCAGTGTTTTGAGAGGTAACTCTATACTTTTCTGTTGTTCTAGCTTAAAAAACTCCATAAACTAAAAATAAAAAATCAAGACTCACCTGTCCCAAAATAAGCATATTGTTCATCAATAGAGCCCAAGATCCAACTAGTCTGTACAAGAACTGTTTCATTTTTGTCTTTGAATTCCCTGGCAATATAGTTGGCAATATATTTGACACACAACAAATGTCTGTTGGTTTGAGTGTTTATATTTCTGAATATCATATTTCATGTCTTATTTACCACACCAGATGTTCTGTATAAGGGACCAAGATATGCATGTATGTATAGGATGTGTACAAAATGAATCAAATGGTTTTTATAGAACACTATTTTCCTTATCACCATCGTTATAATGATCTGCTATCTTCACCATTAACTAGCATTAATTGAGCCCACACTACATGTGTAACATTGAACTACACATACACTGGGGCTACAGAGGAGTTGTCAGGAGGATAACAGATGGCTTCCTGGCTACCTGGGGAGATAGGACCTCCAACATTAAAAAAAAAAAAAAAGAACAAACCTGAGTGGCCAATGTGTGATTTAGACAGTTAAGTAGAGGCTGCATAAGTTATTATTGAATAAATGAATGAATAAACATCCTGACACTGATGAAATGTCATATAAAATAGTAATTTATTCCTTTCTCCTACTATACTGGTGGTAATTCATCTAGCCTACAGTAGAAGGAATCTCTACATATATTTTTACTTCTTTGTAATGTGGCTCAGTAGAAAGAGCATTGGCTTTAGGGCTGAGGAACCTGGGTTCAAATCTTACCCCTTACATTTACAAGCATTTTAACTTTGGGCAAGTCATTTCATCTCCATGGGCTTCAGTTTACTCAACTGTAAAATGAGGGATTTGGACTAAATGTTGTCAAAGATACCTCCCAGCTCTAGATCTATGACACCATAATCTATAGTGGCTACAGAAACCATTCATTCTGTGTTTGGGGGGGGGGAGATGTTAAAAGGCAAAAAGAAAAAAAATAAGAAATTGTGGTAGTACTAAGGGTTGAAAATTAATATGCACCATGTTTTAATGTTTTGTCATGATGCATAACAACATAATTTTCACTTTAACTCATTTTTATGGTGTCTCAATGGGTTAAATTATTTAATCTGCTAAACTCTTTCAGATGAAGAATTTTAATTCCTATTTCATAGAATGTTTTATATGGGATCATTTCTTTTTCCCATTTGAGTACTCCTTGAATCCAACAGGCAAATTTACTTTCCTGAATCTTCTTTTACGTATTAGACTTATTCACATAAATACGTCAAAAACAAATAGATCACTACATAAAACTAATCCTCAGTTTAAAAAGTAATTATTAATGAAGCAAGAAATTCCTCCTTTGGGTAGGAATTATGACTTTTTGTCAGTCCCAGTAAAGAATCATATTATAAAATTAAAGGCAAATAACTTGTGAGTTCATTGAAAAAACTCACCTTCATAAAATCCAAGTCCATTTGAAAACAAAGATCCAGCACATTCAGCCCAGAATAACACAAATTATTGCCATTTGAGAGTTCTATACTTCCCCTTAAAGTAGTGGTTTATACCACCCACTGTATAACTTTCAACATTTAGCCTTACCTACCCTCTATCAAAGAAAAGGAAAGCAAATATTTTTAAAAGGAAAGAAAATGCATATTTCATTAAAAACTGGGAGGTTTGTGGCCCTTTCCACATAAAAGAATCAGACTTTCAAGTGCATATAATTTAATAAAATATAATAAAAATATGATATCATATTAAAAGAATAGTATACAAATAATGTGAGATTTTAACAGCATGGAGAACTCCCTCTACCAATGCAGAGCAAGCAGTCCCTGACTTAAGAGACAGCTGTAACAGAGTTTGTATACAGATTGAAAGACTTTCAAATAGTTACACAACTATTAAGTGCCAGAAGCAGGATTTGAACCAATGTCTTCCTGATACTAAGCCCAGTACTCAACCCACTCCATCATGCTGCTTCAACAGCACAAACTTCCACAGACATGATGAAGCAAAAAATTTACAACAAACACGCTCCTTTTAGCTCACCAAGGACACTAGTCAATCAATCAATCAACAAGGATTTAAAAGAGTTCCTGTCCCCAAGGACATAGGAGACTACAAAGGAAAGATTGCTGACTGTGAAGTCAAGGACTTGGGTTCAAACTGCACTTTTGTAACTCACTACCTGCGTAACTTTGGGTAAGTTCCTGAGGACTGGATGTCCTCCGAAGTCCCTTCTAGAACAATGAGATTGCTAGATTGATGAACTATCAGATGAAACAACATATGTGTATATAGGTATACACAAATGAAATTCAAATTAAGTTGTAGAGAGCATGATCAAGAAAAAGCTTGGGTAGGAGTCATGACTTTAGGTGAATTTTGAAGGAAACTAGGAATTCTAAGAGGTGGAAGTGAGAAGTGCATGCATGTGAAGCATGAGAGACAACTTATGCAAAAGCAGAGAGAAGGAAGATGGTGAGACAGACTCCTTTTAATATTCCCTTTTATAAAGCACACACCAATGTAAAATGTAAATATTGTAGAATCATCCTCCTCATGGAGAGCTAGGGATTGGATATAAAACTAACATATGCTTAATAATACATTTGGTTATTGCTGTTGTTCAGTCATTTTTCAGTGGCATCTTATTCTTTGTGACTCCATTTGGGATTTTCTTGCCAAGGATAATGGAGTGGTTTGTCATTTCCTTCTCTAGTTCATTTTACAGATAAGAAAACTGAGGTAAAGAGAGTTAAGAGACTTGCCCAGGGTCACATAACTAGGAAGTGTCTGAGCCCAGATTTGAACTCAGGAAGATGAGTCTTCCTGAATCTAGGCCTGTCACTCTATCTACTGAACCACCTACCTGCCACTATTTTTAGTGTATGCCACTAATTGTAGGAATAAGGACTGGACTTGTGATTTCACTAGAACAGAGAAGTCCCAGATGAGGAAACTTCCTCTACCATGTGCCTACTGGTTATCTAGAGTGCCGAGGGCATAAATGACTTGACCAAGATCACACATCCAGTGAAGCAAGACTTCAAACTAGGTCTGCCTGGCCATTTCCTACTCTACACTGCCTTTCATTACAAAATTATTTTACCTCAAGTACGAGCATGGCTTTGCATAGATATTTTAGTCATCTTTGATTCTCTCTTTCCCTCACCCTTTATGTCCAATTTTTCTATCACATGTAGATTTTTTAAGTTAAATTATATTTTTAATTAAAAAATCTATATTATTTCCTTTCCACATCCCTTTACCCAATAAAAGAAAAAGAAAAGCTCATTACAAAAATGCATGGTCAAGCAATATAAATTCCCATATTGAACATGTCCAAAGATAAGTATGTCTCATTCTGTATCTCACGTACATAACCTTTCTATTAAGAGTAGATAGTATCCTTCATTATTGGTCCTCAGGGGTCATGACTGACCATGGCATTTATCAGAGTTCTTAATTTTTTCAAACATTCATTTTTCATGGTACTATCATATTATCACTTTTCTCTTAGTTCTTATTTTACTCTACATCAGTTCATGTACATCTACCCAGATTTCTCTGAAACCATCCCCTTCATCATTTGTTATGATGCAGTAGTATTTCATTACCTTCATACACCATAATTTGTTCAATCTCTATTGTATGCTTATATTCTTAGTTTCCAGTTCTTTGCCATTACAAAAAGAGCTGCTATGGATACTTTTGTACCACTAAATATATCATTTTCCTCTTGCTTTGCTCTGTTTAGAGTTATAAACCTAGTGGTAGGACTGCTGGTAACTCTGGAGAGTTCCAAATTGTTTTCTAGAATTCCTAAACCAATTCATAACTCCACTAATAGTGAACCAGTGTGTCTATCTCCCCCTCCATCCATCCAATATTTGTCATTTACCTTTTTTGTCCAGTTTGAAAATCTGATAAGTGTGAGGTGGAACCTCAGAGTTGCTTTTAATTTCATTTCTGTACTGATTGGTGATTTTGAGCATTTTTATATGACCATTTATAGCTTAAATCTCTCCCTTAGAAAATTGCTGTTGAGGGTAGAGTCACGATGGTGGATTAGGGGCAGAAAACTAGGTAAATTCTCCAAACATTCCCCTTCAGACAACTTTAAAATAACTTTTCAAATGATATTTTGGAGCAGTAGAGCCAACACATGATTATGGTGAGACATTTTTCTAGCCTAAGGTAACTTAGAAGGTAGGCAGAAGAGGTCTGTGACACTAGGGCTGGGGCTGGCCCAAAGTGCATGCAAGGGTGGCACCAACTGAGGACCTTGGAGGGAGCTGTGAGAGCTTCAGCAGCAATAGCTTCAGGAGCTCTCAGTGTAGAAATGATATAAGTCAGAAAGAGATTAAAGGGAAACATTTGCAGACACTGGGTGTAGCTGGCACTGATCAGCAAATCTATTGCCCATGCACAATTCTGGGTCACAGTTCCAGGGTTTAGAGGACTGTTTGTAGTTGTTCACAAGGGAACAAGAGCCCTGGTCACAGTTCCAGAGCCAAAATGAGCACTAGTGTTTGCAGCTATAAGAGAGTATGGGCCCTTCCTGGATAAAGAAGTGAGAGCAGTGACCACACCTCTCCCTAGATCACACCATCTTGCAAACACCAAAAACTTACAGATCCCTAAAACCAGTTCAGAAAACAGCAGCAGTGCTTTCCATCCACAGATGAGCAGAGCCCAATTTTAACAGAAAGTTCAAAGTCAAGTAATAGGCTGAAAAATAAGCAAACAAAACATGACCATAAAAAGCTACTACTGTGGCAGGGAAGACCAATATATAAATTCAGAAAACAGTACTGTGGGAAAATAGATGCAAGCAAAGCTTCAAAGAAAATGTTACTTGGAAACAAGCCCAACAAGAATTCCTGGAAGAGTTAAAGAAATAGATAGGAGTAGTAGAGAAGAGTTGGGGGAATAAATGAGAGTGATGCAAGAAAATTATGAAAAAAGAATTAAAAGCTTGGTAAAATGATGAAAATAACACTTAAAAACAGATTTAGTAAAATGATAAGTAACACTTTAAAAACAGAATTGGCTAACTGGTAAAAAAAAAAAGAGGCACAAAAATTCACAGAAGAAAAGAACTCTTCAAAACACAGAAAAGGCCAAATGGAAAAGGAACTACAGACCTTGACTGAAGAAAATAATTCCTTAAAAATTATAAGTGGACAAATAGAAGATAATAACTTTGTGAGACATCAAGAAACAACAAAACAAAGTCAAAAGAATGAAAAAATAGAAGAAAATGTGAAGTAGCTAATCAGAAAAACAACTGATCTAGAAAATGGATTGAAGAGAAATAATTTAAGAATTATTGGACTCCCTGATCAAAAAAAAAAGAGCCTAGATATCATATTTCAAGATATTATATAAAAAAAACTGCTCCAATATCTTACATCATGGAGGTTAAATAGAAATTGAAAGAAAACACTGACCACCTCCTGAAAGAGACCCCAGCATGAAAACTCTCAAGAATATTATAGTCAAACTTTAGAGCTCTGAGGTCAAGGAGAAAATCTTACAAGCATTGAAAAAGAAACAATTCCAATATCATGAAGCAACAGTCAAGATCACACAAGATTTAGCGCTTCTATGTCACAGAAATGGAGGGGTTAGAATATCATATTCCAGAAGGCAAAAGTGATAAGATCACAACCAAGAATAACCTACCCAGAAAAGTGTAAGTATGAGTGTAATCCCTTAGGGGGGGAAATTAAATATTTACTGAAATAAAGGACTTTCAAACTTTGCTGATGAAAAGATAAGAGCTGAATAGAAAATTTCACATTCAAACACAACTCAAGAGAAGCATAAAAAGGTAAACGTGAAAGAGAAATCTTAAGAGATTCAATAAACTGTTTACATTTTTATACAGGAAGATGATACATGTAAGTTCTAAGAATTTTATCATTATTTGAACAGTTAGAAGCAGTCTACATAGAGGGCATGGGTATGAGTCAAGTATGTTGGGATGACCTGAAAGAATATTATGAAGGGATGAGAAAGAGTGGTGCCCTAAGAGAAGGGAGAAGAAGTAGAATTTTCTTACATAAAAGAGGCATGTAAGGGAGAACTTTTACAATTGGTGGGTAAGGAAGAAGCAGATAACAGTTGAACTTCACTCTCATCATCTATACCTTCAATTGGGTATAGAAATCTATCTTACCCAACAAGGAAGTAGGAGGAGAAAGGATATGAGAAAGGTGGAGGGGGATGAGATAAAAGGGAGGAATGATGAAGGCAGGCAATTGTCAGAAGCAAGACTGATTTCTGAGGACGGATAGGAGAGATTGAGAGACAGAAGAAAATAGGATGGAAGGAAATAAACAGTCATCATAACTGAATAGGAATGGTATGAGCTCACCCATAAAATGGAAGTGGACAGCAGAATGGATTAGAAACCAGAATCCAACAATATGTTGAGCACACCTTAAACAGAAAGACACATAAACAGTGTCAAAATAAGGAATTGAAGTAGAATCTATTACATTTCATCTAAAGGGAAAAAAGGAAGGGTTAGCAATTATGATCTCAGACAAAACAAAAGCAAAAACAGACCTAATTAAAAGAGATAATAGAGGAACTACATTTTGCTAAAAGCTGCCATAGACAATAAAGTAATATCAAAATTTTTACAAGTTTCTCTTATAAAGCTTCTTTTCTGAAATATATAGGGAACTGAGTCAGATTTATAAAAATGACAAATGCTGGAAGGGATGAAGAGAAATTGCTACACTGAGGAATTGTTGATGGAGTTGTGAACTGGTCCAACCATTCTTTATAACAATTTGTAACTATGCCCAAAAGGCTACAAAACCATACACACGATCTGATCCAGCAGTACCAATACTAGATCTGTATCCCAAAGAGAGCAAAGGAAAAGGAGAAGGACTTATATGTACAAAAATATTTGTAGCAACTCTTTTTGTGGTGGCAAAGAACCGGAAATTGAGGGGAGGCCCAGCAACTGGAGAATGGCTGAAAATAAAGAGAGAAACAAGCTACAGCCTAAGCAAAAGAGCCGAGTCACAGCTTTTTAAATTATCTTTGTGCTCTCAAAGGAACTCTGCACTATACTATGACAGGAGATATATTTGTTTTGTTTCAGCGAGGGTAGAAGGACATGCTGTAATTTCTGAAGAGTATTTGTTTGAGCTCCCCAAATGTAGAGCTCCACCAGGATATATATTGATTGGTCTTTTCCATTCTGGCTTCTTACATTCCACATCAATATGCCCATGAAACCCTACACAGTGGAAGCCAAACTTATACCTCGGTTAAAGCAATAGGAGAATTCGTAGGAAGAACAGTTGGTCTCCTCTTTCTGTGGAGATGTGCACACTCTCTGCTGGTAGGTATGGGAGTAGCACATATACCAATTAGCTATTGTTTCAGTTCTGAATGTTAGGCCTCCTGAAAACAATTTTGAATTTGATGTTGCAATGCTCTCATTGCAGCCTTCTCTTCATTAGCTCTGTCAGTTCTTCAAGCTTTTGAAAATGTTCTGACTTTGAACTGCAGACTAAAACAAATGACAATCATGCTTTAATAACTGACCCAACCTGGCTAGGAAACGAATTTCATATTCAACCAAGAAATGTGTCCAAATAGTGTGGCTTTCCATCAGTAATTTGGTGACTATTATCTAAAACATATATCTCAGGCTGCTGAATCATTCCATAATGTAAAAGTTGTTAGAAATTTTATGAGAGCAGCAAGCTGAGCACCAGGCGTCAAGATCTCCGATTTGAGCTATGATGATCATAGGCCCTCACTGAACATGTATGTGTGTGCATGAGTTTAAGAACAAAACAGATTCTACCCTTCACAGTTGACCATGTGTTTTTTCTGGTACATGGGCAAAGCAGCTAATTAAGAAGTTGCAAGTAGCATTGTAAATCGAAGAGTTACGCAGACACGGGGAACAATGAACCTGGGGCAAGAAGCAATGTGGCGTACATGTTCATGAAGACTAAGTCGCTTGCCCTGACAGTTATCTTATCAACTGTATCCCTACAACATTTATTTCCCTCTCTCTACTTCTCTTCGCTCATGTGACCACACCCTCAGTTCAAGAAGTAACCATTACTTACCTTGAATATGGTAAGAACTTTATCATTGGTTTTTCTTCTCTCTCCTTTCCAATCCATCTTTCATATAGCTACCAAAATAATCTTCCTGAGGCTCAAACCTAGCCATTGTACTGCACAAATAAAGACCCTCTCATTACTTCTAGGATAATATACAAACTTATTGACCTAGGATTAAAGGTCTTCCACAATCTGGATCCATCCTACCTCTCCAGCTTTGTCTCATGCCCTTCTTACAATCAATCTTCTTTATACATAAGTGGTTAGCCAAATCAGATTGTTAATTTTTCCCCAAATGTATTTCCTACAACATTGCATTTTCTTTTTTTTTTAAAAGTTTATTGTTTATTTTTAACATTGCTGGAAGAAGTTTTTTGTTTGTTTGTTTGTTTTGTTTTGTTTTCCAGGAGTTCTCTACATTATTGAAATCACAAATCTGAACAAAATGTATCTATAGTTTTTGAAGCTTTTTCTTTTCATCGGTGCACAAGTTCAAAGTCTTGCCATAGCTGACAATGCTATGATTCACTTCAGCCAGCCCTATCTATGGCTTATGTCTAGAATGGGAAAGCTGAGAGATCCTTGGAGATCATGTGCTTAAACCTTCTCATTTCACAAATGGGGAAACTGAGACCCAGAGAATTTGTGGCTTGCCTGAGATGAGACAGTTGGTGGCACAATGGATAGAGTGCTAAGCCTACAGTCAGGAAGACCCAAGATGAAATTTGGCTTTTAATACTTATTAACTGGGCAAACCTGGACAAGTCACTTAACCTCTATTTGCTTCAATTTCCTCAACTATAAAATGAGATCATAACAGCATCTTCCTTGCAGGATTGTTGCAAAGGTCAAATGAGATAATATTTGTAAAAAGTGGTAAGCATAGTGCCTGGCATATAGTAGATACTTTATAAATGATCATTCCCTTCTCCTTCCATTCTCTTTCCATTCAACTACTTAGCGGCAAAGAAGGAACTAGAACTCTAGGATTCTGAGTCTTGGTCCAGTGCTCTTCCCACCATATGTGCTAAATACTAATTTGGCTTGATTTTACTTTTAGCTCCTACAAAAATGAGATTCTTGCCCCACATGATTTTTTTCACTTCTTTTATCATACAGATAAAACATTTTGTATTTCAGGGAAATCATGGACCAAATAATAAGCAAACCAATAAAATAAATTAACTCCTGGTTCAAGTTATTTTTTTACCAAAAAAAATGCACACTGGTATAGGCAGGTCCCAGGATAAGAGCACCTGGTTCTTTATGTGGGAATGTCTACTCTGCTAGAAGTCTGCTCTGCCACCCACTCTATTCTCAGTCAAGGTCATGACCACTAGAGTGGGGAGGGAGGCATAGTAAGAAGGGAAGTCAAGAAGAATCTCTTGCTTTCACTACCAGAGCAACCTAAAGAAAAAATTTTTAAAGAGAGAGATTCTTCCCTGGAGTCTAGAGCTGAAGCATGATAAGATGAGTTCCCAGTGCCTCGTGTTGATGCATGCACCACAAAACAATGTGAAACTATGTAATGCTGAAGGAAGACAATGGGGAAGAGCATAAAGGGCTCTCACTGGGGAGTCAGAGAATCTGCACGCAAGCTTGACCT
The DNA here is from genome assembly GCF_003287225.1 of Phascolarctos cinereus. Taxonomy (NCBI): domain Eukaryota; kingdom Metazoa; phylum Chordata; class Mammalia; order Diprotodontia; family Phascolarctidae; genus Phascolarctos; species Phascolarctos cinereus. Next base: position 193,501,817 of record NW_027555958.1, on the reverse strand, counting down.
TGGATAGTTACTATTTCTGTACTGTGGATGAGTCACTAATGCTCCCTATTATTGAGTTTTTTCAATCAGTTAAAAAGCAGTTGTTAAGCACAAACCACATGCCAGGCCCTGTGCTAACCAAAGAATGAAACAATTCCTACTTACAAAAAGCTTCTGACATTCTAATGGGGAAGACAATAAGTAATTTAATACATAAACATAGTATAAATGAAAAACAAGTAAATGAAAACAAGGACAAAGTAATTAAGTACTCAGTAGTTCAGGAAGGAAAGCATGAGCAGTTGACAGAGTCAAGAAAAGCTTCATGTATAATGTGGTGTTTGAGCTGACTCTTCAAGGAAGAGAGGAGATCATGAGGCAGAGTTGAGGAGGAAGTACATTCCAGGCATGAAGGATGGCCAGTACGTCGAAGTAGTGCTTGTCACAGTGTCTGCCACATAGTAAGAACTTAGTACATGCTTGTTAACTAACTAAAATAGTGTCATGTGTGAGGAGCAAGATATAGCCAGTTTGGCTGGATTTCAGAGTGCCAGAGTCCAATGCAACTAGAAAGGATTTGAGGCTAGGCTGTTTAGGCTTCAAAAGCTCATCAGAGTTTATATTTTATACTAAAGGCAATAGAGAATGACTGTAGTTGGTTGAATAGGGGGTGACATGGATAGATCTGTGCTTAAGGAAAATCAGCAGTGTGTAGGATGGGCTGGAGTGGGAAGAGAACTAGGGAGAACCATCAGAAGATTGCAATAATCTAAGTGAGAGATTATAAAGTCCTGAATAAGATGGTGCCTGTAAGAGTAGAAAGAAGTTTGGGGCTCAGATTCCTAAGATCTGACTCTTTTGCATTAATGATACAAATGCTTACATGCCTTAAGAGTCTAGTCAATATGGTGGATTCTTTAAATCTCACCCATCCCTAATCAATGTTTTAATAAACCTTGTCTTTGGCTAGAAGAAGGCTTGGGTCCAATTCGTTTGGGCAGACCTACATGTCATGATTTTGGGGTCCCAGCATCCCTAAAACCTCTAAACCTCAACATTTGTACATGGAAGCTGCCTAACCCCAAGCTCTTCTCTAGCCAAAACTGGAAGGTATGTAAGCTTCCCCCCTTTTCTTGCCCTTCAGTTGGGATTGCTCTCCAAGCACCTAGGAAGGCTTGGAGGTGCTTTTCAGGCAGACAGTTATGAGACTGTCTTACACTCGGTCTGAAGCTCGCAGACTCTTGGTCCACTGGTTTGGTTCAAGGCCATAAACCTGGATACACCTTCCACAGCATAGAGGACAAGGACAGATGCCCCATTCAGAAGCATATGCCCAATTCTGTCAATTCTGTTGGTGCTAGGGAATTGGGAAAACTGCAGGTGCTTTTTGTTTCCTTGAGGCTTACTTATTCCCTTCCCTCTACACCCCTGGATCCTCCTTTAAAGATGGTGTCTGGAGGAAACAATTGACAACTTTGAAAATCAAAAAATAAAAGACATAAAGAATGTATTTTCAGAATTTATAACAATTGAAATGCTATTCCATGGCAAAGTTTTAGAAGTCTACACTGTTGCCTACCAAAATATACAGAAGATTGATGAAGAAGATATAGAGATTTTTCAGAGCTCTCTTTATCCTCCTGACTATTCAACACGTTTAGATATTGTTCGAGCAAACTCAAAATCTCCTCTTCAGAGATCTATTTCTGCCAAGTGTGTATCTGGAATGGGACAGCAGATTCCCACCAGTTGGATAACAAAAGATTGACAAGATGATGATGAAGATGACAATAATGAATTAGAAGTTACAGAGGAAGAAATTAATTTTACATGTGCTTTTTAATAATTTCCCTCAAAATCACCAAAACTTCAATTTAGATCATCAATTGTTAAAATTTTAAAATTAGGCAACAAGAAACTAACATATATGTACACACACACACACACACACACACATACACAATTAACAAATATTTCAAAGAACCTAAAGTTTTAAAAAGCAAATGATTTTTGAGGAATTATCCTCAGAATGGGACGTAATTAAAGAAAATTTCTGTAGCCCCAAAATTAAGTAGCTAAAATAAAACTTTAAATATACAAAAAAAAATCTTCAGTTTGGTTTGGAGAGGAAATTTTAAGTAAAAGCCAGTCTCTTAGCAAATTCATTTGTCTAACTATTGAACCCGGGTGGAAAACTTCTACCTGCTAAAGTGTTACTTAAACAAAAAGTAATAAGATTAGATAATCCTGCAGGTCAAATGTAAATTATTTTAATGGGGCTCTTATAGTTTTACTTCTTCCTATATCTGGGCCCTGCAGTCTTTTTTTGTCAGATTTCTGTCTTCCAGACTACAGGCCATTCACCTACAGTTGGTAGCAAACAGCAGGTACCAGTCAATGTCACCCCATCTTTCCCTGGATGCCGCCTATGCTAGATTCTAATCAACCTCCTCTTTGGCACCCCCTTGAGGCTGGGACAGCTCTATGCCCCTTGCCAGCAGGAAGCAGTTTCAGAAGCCAAGACCTTTGCCCCTTATCCCAAAATAATTTGGTTCCCATTTGTTTAAGGAGAGAATGATGGGGATGGGATCTGAGCTCCTGAGAGGAAAAGACCATGTCTTTGGGATCTGGACCCCAAAAAGGAAAAGCCCTGGACTTTCCTACCTGACCAAATCTTGTTTGCCTGAGGCTATAATCCTATCAACTGGCCTTTCATTATATAATACCTACACCCAATCTCCCAATTGTCTGCTGCCCTTAACCTAGCCTAGCCCTCTATTGTTTTATCTACCTATGGCCCCTGGCCACTTCCCACCCTTAATCCTATCTGGGCTCCATTCTCCCTTGGTCAAGTGGTCCAGGTCCCTGGTGTCCTGTTACTTCACAGCCATCCCAGCTTACTGGCCACTACCATCCAGATCCTCCTCAGACCTCTCCTCCAGTCACCCCAGACTACTTGGCCACTCCTAGATCCCTTCCACAGTCTTTCTGAATATAAGGTCCATCTGGCCTCCATTAAGGTGCTCAGATTCTTAAGATCTAACCCACTTGTATTAGTGAAACAAATGCTTAGATTCCTTAAGAGTCTGGCCAATATGGCAGATTCTTTAAATCTCACCCACCCCAATCAATGTTCTAATAAGCCTTGTCTTTGGCGAAAGAAAGAAAGAAAGAGAGAGAGAGAGAGAGAGAGAGAGAGAGAGAGAGAGAGAGAGAGAGAGAAGGAAGGAAGAAGGAAGGAAGGGAAGGAAGGAAGGAAGAAGGAAGGAAGGAAGAAGGAAGGAAGAAGGAAGGAAGGAAGAAGGAAGGAAGAAGAAGAAGAAAGAAAGAAAGAAAGAAAGAAAGAAAGAAAGAAAGAAAGAAAGAAAGAAAGAAAGAAAGAAAGAAAGAAAGAAAGAAAAAAAGAAAGAAAGAAAGAAGGAATGAAAGAGAGAAAGGAAGGAAAGAAGGAAGAAAAAGAAGGAAGGAAGGAAGGAAGAAAAAGAAAGAAAGGATTGAATGTGAAAGGTGTTTTAAAGGTAGAAATGGCAAGATTTGGCAACTAATGCAATGTGAGGAATGAGAGTGAAGAGTCCAGAAGAATACCAAGATTTTGAATCTGAGATACTCAAAAGATGGTAGTACCTTTGGTAGAAATAGGAAAACTCAGAAGAGGGGAGGATTAAGAGTTCTATTTTAGAAGTGTTGAGTTTAGGATATCTCCAAGACATCCAGTTTTAACCGGTAGAAATTGGTGTGGCACAACTGAAGCTCAGAAGAAAGAGTAGGTTTGGATATATACTTGTCTGTGTTTTTATGTGTCTGCACAGAGATGATAATTAAGCCCAGAAGAGTTGATGAGAAAAAGTGTAGAGAGAGAAGAGAAGGCCTAGAAAAGAACCTTTACACACAGAGAGTATTATTTGTAAAGTAAACCAGGAAGAAGATGGAGAAGGAGTGATCAGACATGTAGGAGGAGAATCAAGAGAGTAATATTATGAAAGCCCAAACAGGAGAGAATATCTAATGGTCAACAGTATCAAATAGACCAGATAGGTTGAAAAAATAAGAAGTAAGAAAATGCCATCAGATTTGGCAATTAAGAGATCATTGGAAAGGACAGTTTCAGTTGAGTCTAAAATCAGGTTTTAAAGGATTGTAGGATAAGTCAAGTCAAGTCAAGAAGCATTTATTAATATCATGTTATATTCCAGAGAGTGCAAGATAACATCAAGGGGGTTTGAAATTAAGTAAATGATAAAAGAGGGAGCTCAAATTACATGGCCTCAATTTCATTTTTCAGTAAAAGCCAAGGTCCTCAGCTAAGAAGGAGAAGGGAAGAAGAAGTAGGAGGATCCAGAAATGAAGAAAAGATTTGGAATAGTTTCTGTCAAGAGTGAGATAGGGAATCAATGATGGAGGAATGAAGCAAAGGCTACCTTGCTGCAATGAGGGCCCAGTTGAGATCGAATAATGCAAAATTGAAATGAAATAAAATATTGAGCACAGTTGGTAATTTTGTCCAAGAGTGGAAAAGAAGAAGTTGAATATTCAAGAGAGAAAGAAGATGAGTTAGGTGGCAGTCTGTTGGAGAAAACAGGAGGGGATGGTATCCAGCGTGCCTGTAAAGTAGTTGGCTTTGGCAAGGAGAAGGACCACTTCATTGTCAGAAACTAGGGGAAAAGAAAAGAGAGTGGAAAATGATGTCAAGGAGTTTTGAAATGAAGAGAATGGGAGAAGAGAGAACTCACCTCCAATGGCCTTCACTTTCTAAATAAATGATCAGGTTGGACTATCTGATTTCTGAGGCTCTTGCCAGCTCTAGGTTTATGAGTCTATGAAGTCTATTTCAGCTTCAAGAGGGGTTAACAAGGTTCCCATGGGATAACTGGATCCTGGACACTGTGCTCAGCATTGTTTGAATGGAAAGTGTGTTTTGAGTTGAAGTTAGCCAACTTACTCATAAAATTTTGGAATGTAACCTATTCTTAAATTATTGGATACTCTGTGCATGTTTTATAATTTATTGTTTTTTTGTCCAGACCTGTGATTTCATTATGTAGGAATTCTTGATGAAAAAAACTCCCTCTACCAATGCAAATCTGCAGTTGTTCTTTTTAAAGAGTTGCCTGAAGCACTAAAAGATTAAGCAACTTTCTAACTTGCCCCTAGTCACAAAGCAGTATGAATGAGATGCAAAACTTGAACCCACTTCTTCCCAATTCCAAGTCTGACTCTATCTATGGTTGTCATTCATGTGAGTTTCTATAGATTTGAAATTATAAAAGTATAATACATGAAAAATTTCTAACTGTCTAAATTAAATGAATGTATTTTGACTTTTCAACAAAATGTTAAAAGTTCATTAACAGTCCTCTTCCTTGCTGTGCCTTTCTGGGTCATCCAGAAGCTCAATCTTGTCACTCAAAGGCAGCAGCTGCTGGAAAGTAGATTGCGCAATCTGAAAGCATCAGGGTCACATCAGGATTTAATCCCAGATACAGGCCATTGGAGACCCAACAGATTTGCAACTTCCCCTTAAAAAAATAATAAAGAATATTCCAACTTCATGCTTCCATCCATTCCAAGGGAAGGAATCCACTAAGCACACCCAGAGGCCAAGCTGACCAAATTAATTACAGAGGGATTTCTTTATAAATCTAGCCTCAGCCATTCACTAATTTAGACACATTTCAAAGAACATTATTTGTTGAGTGAAAGGCATTGCTTACCCAGATATATATATGTGTATATGTATATAAATGCTTATCTCTTTACTAAACTTTAAATCTTTAGAGGTAAAGGATTCTATCTTGTTTCATCTTTACATTTCAATCAATCAAAAAGTATTTAAGAGTTTACAAAGTGCCAGTCGCTATGCTGAACAAGAACTAGGTATATAAAGAAAAAAGCAAAAATAGTCTGTGTCCTTGAAGAACTTCCATTCTAAAGGAAGAGAGAGTATGTATATAAAAAAAGCACATACAAGATACATATAACAGATGGAAGGCAACCAGATACTGCAAAGGACAGGAAAACACTACTGCAGATGGTGGACTTTGAACTAAATCTTTAAGGAAACCAATGACCCTAAGAGGTGAAGGTGAGGACAAAGCACTCCAGTGTTTGAGAGGATAACCAGTGCAAAGGTACAGAGATGGGGGATGAAGTATATTGTGTGAGAAATAGCAATCAGGTCAGTATGATTGGACCATAGAATGCATGGAAGCAATACTTAAGAAGACTAAAAAGATGGAACCATATTGTAAAGACCTATAAATACCAAACAAAAGGGCTAATATCTGAGCCAAAAGCTAATAGGACACCATTGGAGTTTATTGAATGGGGGGTGACATTGTCAGACTTGCACTTTAGGAAAATTCCTTTGGCAGCTGTGTGGAAGATAGATTAGAGTGGGGAATCAGAGAGCAAAGCACATAGCAGAATAAAAAACACAGTAAAAATGCAAAGTATCTGTTGAATTCAATTAAAGTGAACATTTACTTTTTCTAGTTCACCAAGTAATCAACCAAATGAACTACTTATTGGCACAAAGACTCCATGACGGATAAGATGTTGTTCAATGATGCATTTAGCATTAATACAAAGTGAAATATTAAATAAAGTGATATATGTTCCCCTGTGGTGTTCAATTATATCATGGAAGATATTCTTCACAAAATCTAAACAAGAACCGAATTTCCTACAGATGACAAGGTCCTCTAAAAGGGCAAGTTCTTTACAGATCATACCATTCTAATTTCACTGAGCCCTCAGAATACCAGAATTGTAGGATCAAAGATTGAGAGCTGGAAGATACAGTAAAGGTGATCTAGTCTAATCTTTTCATTTTACAGATGATGAAACTGAGGCCCAAGAAAGGCAAACTACAGTACTTGCCCAAGGATACCCAGCTAGCAAATATCAAAGGTGAAATTTGAACCTAGGTCCTCTAATTTCAGAGCCAGTACTCCTTCCGCTATACCACACATTATCTCAACTTCAATGAAATCTATAACAAGATTAAAGAATTTTGTCCAACTATCTATGGTAGAAGAGGGGCAGGAGGTAATAGTTAGGAAACATGTATTTCCAGGATTATTATATGCCACTAGAAAAACAGCTTGTTGAATGTGTATATGGATATAGATATAGATGTATAGATGTATTTATATATTTTATTTACATATAGTATTGTATGTATAGTATATATGCATGTGTGTATACACACACACACACACACATACATACATACATACATACATACCTCAGAAGAGGAAAGTTCCATACAATGAGAGCTATCCAAAAATGGAATGGGTGGAATGGGTTATCTCAGGAGGTAATAGGTTCCTTTTTTTTTTTTTGCAGGTTTCCAGGTAATAGTTTGATGATAAGTTGTCAAATGTGCTAAAGAAGAAATTCTATTTTGTATAAGGATTGGACCAGATGACTACTGCCTCTGGTATTCTGTGATTTTGTGATCTTGGACAAGTTGTATAGTTAGATAGCAAATGGAGCCTAGAATTGAATAAGAGGAAGACAAGATAGAAAATGACTCATCAGTACAAAAGGCCTTCTTTTTGATGATAATATTCTGCTGATGAAGCCATATGATAACAAATGACAAGTTAGCCTCAAATTAAAATTGCAAATACCACAAATGTGGATGAAAAAAGTATGTGGAAGATCTAATCAATCACTAAAATGTTATCTCATATATTATCAGTGACAATTTATGTGTAATTTGTTGTTGTTACGTCATTTTCAGTCACGTCCAACTCTTTGTGACCCCATTTGGGGTTTTTTTGGCAAAGTTACTGGAGCGAATTGCCATGTCCTTCTCCAGGTCTTTTGACAGATGGGGAAACTGAGGCAAACAGAGATTAAGTGACTTGCTCAGGATTACACAATTAGTAAGTATCTGAGGCTAGATTTGAACTCAAGAAGATGAATCTTCCTGACTTCAAGCCCAGAATTCTTATCTACTGCCTTTTTATATGAAATATGTATTGCAAAAGATATTAGCATTGACACAAAGAGATGAGAGTGAGAGTGTAGTGAGAGTAAAAGACAAGAGATGGAAAGCCTGAGTGGCATATTGGTAGTCCCAGGAGACTAAAAATAAACTATATTAGCATTTATATAGTGCTTCAAGGTTTGCGAAATACTTTACAAATATATCTCATTTGATTCTCAGAACAACCCTGGAAACTGGGTGCTATTATTATGATTCTTTCCTCAGATGGGGCAACTAAAGGAGACAAGAGGTTTAATGACTTGCCCGGGGTCACACAGTTATTTAGGGTCAACAGCTACAAGCCATAGATAGCAACATCCATATGGAGTACAGGAGGAAGAAAACATTAGAGAGGAGATTTCTGAGTCATACAAAAAGTATATAAATAGAATATAGCTCCTACCCTGGATGTACACACATACATATGCTCAATACACATACACAGACACACAAAGCCAGATCTTGGTATAGTTATAAAGTAGGTGAACTTTCTCTTCAGTCCCCACCCACTTCCTGTTTCATTACTTTCTCCGGTCTTCATGATATAGCGGAAAGAGGAATGGCTCTGGTGTTGGAGGACCTATGCTCAAATATTGCTTCTGATACTCAATCTTTTTATGATCTCAGACAATGAATGGATGGTTACATGGATGCATGGATGGATGGATGATTGGGTGCATGATTGGATGGATGGATGGATGGATGGATGGATGGATGGATGGATGGAAAAGCATTTATTAAGCACATACCATGTACCAAGCACGATACTAAGCACTGAGGAAATGCAAAAAGCACTGGGAGACAACACATACACACAAGAGGTCAGCTGCAGAGCAGATGGAAAGGTCTGTAAGTCTTAAGAGTCAGAGTGAGTGGCAAGGCAGGGGGATGACATGGGAGGAGGGCAGGATCTATAAGGTGTAGAGGTAGCACAGATACTTAGTTGTATAGGACCTTAGGATGAAGTGGCAAGGCAGTCACTTTATTTCCCTGAGCCTCTCATTTATAAAGTGAACATGTGGGAATCAGGGTCCTACAAGGTTACTTCCAGCTCTAGCTCTATGATCCTATTATCTTGAGGCACCGACTCACCCCTTAATAGGTGGCTAGGATCCTTATTTTGACCTCTTGCTGCCAAAGCTCCTCTCTGTGGTAATCTATTCAAGTCTGTTCTTCTCAAGCCCAAAAAGTCTTCAGTTCCATTGACTTCAAATCCCTCTTCCTCTCTGCCAAAGCCTGTTTTCAGCCATTATAATGGAAAGGATCTGATAAACTAATACAAACTAAGGTGTTTATGATTGATAATATCTGAGTTTTAGTAGTCTAAGATGAAGAGATAAGTTATTTGGACTCTTATTGACAACTTCCCATCACAAGCGTGAACTTGATATCTGGAGTAATTCCAAGCCACACAGGAAAGCCCATCTATGTAGTAAAACAGATCCATTGATTAATCCAAGATAAGTATTAGGATTTCTTGCTTCGTAGAGTAATTTGGATATTCAGTTCCAGCAAACAGATTGTTTATTTTTATCCTAACCACCACCTAATTCATTTGACTGATTGTGTGTATATGCAGCCTACATGACCAAATAGCATTGTCATAAAAGTATTTTTGTTCCCTTTCAAGTTAATTATGCATTTATGTGGGTTTTACTACACTTCAACATGTATTTCAGGGTTCATTTTTATTGTATAAAATCCATCACGGAGAAGCCAACTAAATGTGCTTCTAATGAAAAGCTGGAAAGTGATACTATCAAGTAGCCGAAACTTCCCGTCAGCCTGAGCTTCTTTTTCCAAGGAGAATGAAACACAAATGGCTGGAATGTGTCTCAGGATGAGGAATATGGGTGGCATGCTTGTACAAACAGAAGAGCTGAATTTTCCAGTGTGCTAATATACTGATTCCTTGAGGGATTTCTCCCATCACTGGTTCAGATGGCATCCTTGTAGTCACTGAAGAAAGAATAGAAGAAAATTCTATACCCTGAATTAGAATCTCTATGACCGCTTCTTGATTAGTCAGTATTCCATAGAATCCCCATTTGACAACAATTTCACAACTAACAGATCGGGAAACTGTAACAGCATTTATGTAATGTTTTAAGGTTTGCAAAGCACTTTACAGATATATATCTCATTTGATCCTAACAACAATCCTGAGAAGTGGGAACTATTATTATGCCTGTTTTCTAGATGTGAAAACTAAAAGAGACTAGAGGTTTAATCACTTGTCCAGGGTCACAGCTGTTTGGGGTCAGCAGCTACAAACCACAGATAGCAACATCCATGTAGAGTACAAGAGGAAGAAAACTCTAGATCAGAGGAGCAGATTTCTCTGAGTCAATTCAAAGGAGAGAAGTTGAAGTTTAGTGGAAAGAGTTTAGGGTTTGAATTCAGATGACCTGGGTTTGAATCCTGGCTCTGTGACAAGACCTGTGTGAACTTGGATGAGTCATTTAACCTCTCTGTTTCTCAGTTTCCTTATCTGTAAAATGAGGTCCCTGTTCTAAATGACTCTAAGATCCCTTCCAACTCTAACCCTATCATATGAAGGACCAGATTTTCTGGGAGGCTAAGATTCAATAAGCCTCAGAGAATTCAATACATATTTGGAGTTAAATAAATCATATTGTATTTGGGATACTAAGATTTTTGTCTTACTGAGCTTGTAGTCTCATTTCTCAAATATCCTCAGTATTAGGTTATTTCAATAATTAATGAGTCCTCAACCAAAATGGACAGATGAATGAAAGAAAAAGGAAAGAAAGAAGGCAATTTAGAGAAAATGAAGATGATGGAAAGCAAGGGGGACAGTGAAAGCTGTGCAAATGGAGCCTCAGACTGTTTACTCAATGTCTTCACCTTTGCCACTGAGGCTAGTAATCTTGAACTCTTCTCTCCCCAGCTCCTCTTTGATTCCTGGATATGGACTTTGGCATGGAAATTAGAACATCTTCTTTCAAATATGGTAAACCAGAATTCAGTGGTCTACACCTTGGCAACATCAAAACTTGAGGACTTGTGTTGGCAGAATAACTATGAAGAAATAAAAAGGTAACATGGTGAATACAGCAACAGTCTCCCTGGTAGCAGTCATAAATCTCATTTGTTCATTTACATTGGTTTTTTTGGTATGTTTCAGTATATACTCTGTTTTGGAATGTTGGTTGTCCATTAGCTTTTCTGGGAAACTCTAGGTGATGACCTTAGTGGACCTTTCTTTTGGTCTTAACCACTAGTTATACCCGTTCCCCTTGCTTCCCATTGACTACTGGCACTGTTCATGGGATCACAAAATCTCTGAGTTGGAAGGGGCTCCAGAATCCATATAGTCCAATTCATAATTGAATGAGAATACCATATTCAACATCTTGGACAAGTGGTCTACCAGCCCATGGCTGTTGTAAAGAAAGCACTTTTTAAACCAAGATTTACAATAGGGCCTACCTTATTAAATATTAGCAGAATTCTTGGGGATCACTTAAAAAAATAAAATTATCTACTTGGCCTGGAACATCATAGTTAGAATGTGACTTTCAGATGAATTTGCTCAAAAGTGCTATATCCAATTTCCAGCAAATTAATGGTTGACCTATTACAAACCCTCTTCCATGTTGTTGATGTATAATTCAGATTTCTTATGTGAACATTGTAGTTAATATTTATTATCAAAACCCCTAAAGAAATGTTCCCTGCTCAGAGACTTATAACATTAACATCCTTTTAAAATATAGAAAGCTAGAGATATAGATATATGTATGTATATATATATATATATACACATATCAGTAGCTAGAGCTACATATCTATGTATCTATACATATTTGCACACATATTTATATACATATATATAGCTATATATCTCATGTTAGAATATAATCTCCTAGCAAGTAAATATTCTTTCATTCTTTGTACTTGTATCCCCACCACCCTAGCACAATGCTTGATGCATAGTAGGTGGTTAATAAATGCTTTTTGATTGTTGGATTAGTTGCATATAAATATATGATAGGTCCTCTGAGCAAAAGCAGAACTGAAAAAAATCATATTATTTAAAAATTGATCCTCATAATACCTTAAAGTTCAACCAGTGAATAAAGCCCTCATTAAAGTCCTTATTAGGCCCTTTATAAGCTGGCCCCTTCCTAAGTCCCAGTCTTTTTACAATTTAACCCCCTCCAATATATTCTAAAAATCCAGTGACACCAGCCTGTTTCTTGTTTCTCACACAAAACACTCCATTTCCCAATTCTAAGCATTTTCACTGGCTGTCGCATGTACCTGGAGTGCTCTCTTTCCTCATCTATATCTTTTGGTTTCCTTAACTTCTTTCAGGTAATGTTCCACCTTTTTCAAGAAGTCTTTCCTAGTCCTTAATCTTAATGCTTTTCCTCTGAGATTATCTTCAAGTTACAGTGTATATATCTTATTTGTACATAGTTTTTACATGTTATCTTCCCCATTAAACTGTGATCTCTTTAAGAACAGGGAGTAGATTTTTTTGGTTTTATTTTGGGGGTTTTTTGCCTCTCTTTATACCTCCAGAGCTTAGCAAAGTATCTAGATCATTGAAGTACTTAATAAATGCTTGTTAACTGAATAAATGTATGAAGTTAGATTTCATAAAATGACCAATGAAACATCAAGTTAAAATGAGTGCTGACAGATAAGAAAAGAGTGCAGAAGTCAACATTAGAAGCCTCAGCATTATGATCTCATAAAAGGGGGTTGTTTCAAAACTTGGCAGCCTTATAGAACCAGGTCATGCTTTTTAACTATAACAAGCATCTCCAAGATTTTTGCACATTGATTTTTTTTTTACTTTTTACTCTTTGCTGATCACCTCTATTGTTTAGATATTACTTTATTTCAAACCCACTCTGTGGATGTTCAAATGAAATGAAATTTGATTTATAGATGGAGATTCTTACAATTCATTGAGCCCATAACTTGAATGTAACAATAGAAAGAAAGTGTTTGGCACCATTTCTAGCAGGATTTAACAAGCCTCTGTAACCTCCTTTTCCATAATTCAGTGGAGTGAGGTAAAGGGTAGAGAAAAATCATCAGCACTGTGCCTTGGTCCCAGTCCTATACATAAAGTTTCTGCTTTTGGGCATGACCGCCAAACTTTAGCTACTTAGAAATAAAAAATAAATAAATGAAAAAGCTAAGAGACTGGAGCAGAAATAACGTAGAAAGTAGCTGGATGGACAATTCATGAGTGAAAGACTAGATAGAAGAAAGGGTAGAAACAGGAAAAATTCTTTCTCTGTGTTCCTGGCCCTGCCCTTGAGTCCATTCTACCACTTTTCTAATGAAAATCAAGCCACAACAAGTGATCATTATACCATTCAGACCATCTGATGAGCCAGTTGTACTAGAAAACAGTCAGAAGACAACAAGGTACCAGTCAACAATGTAGTAGTTCTTTAAATATATTTAATATTACCTTTATTTCTTTAATGAGTAAAGAATTGTAGACAGTAAAGCTATATTTATGTGGGCAACTCAAATGACTGAGGCCCATAGAAATAGGGGTAGCTAGGTGGCATGGTGGATAGATAGAGTGCCAAGTCTTGAGTAGGAAGACCCATTTTCCTGAATTCAAATCTGGCTTCAAACACTCACTAGCTGTGTAATGCTGGGCAAGTCACTTAACCCCATTTGCCTCAGTTTCCTCATCTATAAAACGAACTGGAGAAGGAAATGGCAAACCACTCCGTTATTTTGAGAACAAAATCCCAAATGCAGTCATGAAGAGTCAGGCACAACTGAAATGACTGAACGACAGCAAAAATTGAAATAGACCAGAAAAGGAGCGAAAGGAGATCATGCAGTGGATGAGAGCTCAGCCAGAAACTAAATGGATCAATCCAAACAGACCATACCTTAGTCCATAAGGACAAGCAGAGCCACCCAAAAAGGAACAGAGGTCATTTTTTGATCATGGTTTCCACCTCTCTGAGACCTCCAAAGTGTCCTCTGGTATTAAGGGCAGAGCTTTACAAGAGCAAGTATGGAATTGTCAGTTCCAGTAATTCCATCATGCAAGGGAATCAGACAAGTTACCAGTAATGTATGTGTGGTTAAACACATATGGTGAGTGGATTTTGAGTCTTCTAACCAAAAAAGAGCTATTTATAAGTATACACTCACACATACATAAATACATGGACACAAATGCACAGCAAATTAAAGAAACTATGTGCAAACCTACATTTGCTGCCAAAGCAGATTATTTTTTTAAGGGTATCTTGTGGGTAATGACTTTTTTCATCAAAGTCAAAAACTATCAAGACAAAAAAAATCATGGCAGAGAGAAGCAAATATTTACATGCTGAAAGTTTTCCAGGAAACATGCTGCAATTGTACAAGTTCCCTCTTATAATTCTCTTAATAGACTTGAGAGAAAAGGAACTAGCTACACCAATTTTGGATGTGAGGTGAGGTTTTACATAAAAAGCTACAGTAACATAGCTCTAAATTTAAAGAAAAGACCATCAGATCACACATACATCAGATCAATGATGATTCCAGTTGTACCATCATGATGACTCAAAGAAAGTCATGCTTTATTTCAGAATAGAGGAAAAAGTTGCAAATTGAAAAGTGTAAGTACAAGATGTGTAATAACAATATAGGAAATGAATAGGATTACACATTTAGAACTAAAAGGTATTCTAAAGACCATATAATCCAACTCCTTCATTATGAATATTGAGGAAACAGACACCCCAGGAGGTCATGATTTGTTCAAGGCCACACAGATTTTAAATAGCAGAACTGGGATTTGCACCCAGGTCTTCTGATTCCTATTTATCTTGATTTCCCTGGTACCATGCTTCTTTTCCAAGTTTTTTTTTTAGATTTTTATTGAGGAGGAGGGAGTGATTAACAAAAATTATACTTTTATACTAATATAAACAAACAGGAACATTCACAAGGAAAGATATCTAACATAAATTCTCGAAGAATTGAGAAGTGAATAAGTGCTTATTATATGCCAGGACTATGATATGCATATTACAAAGATTATATCATTTAATCTATCGCAAGTGTGAGCTGATAAAATGGACTGGATTTGTATCTAATTTAATAGATACATTTGAGAGCTGGTAATCTTGGACAGTAGGTAACATTCAAAAGACTTGTTCAAAGGCAGCTCCAACATATGAATCAGTTCATCGTGTTTCATGCTTTTTAGAATCAAAGATTGAACAAATGAATTTTAAAAAACTTTGTTCAGTAACTTTTCAAGTTGCTTCCATATTAGTAATTATATTTGCATGGTCTTGCAGGAAGCAAAGAGTCCAGAGCTGAGTAGCTCATTACCTTGATATCTATCTTTCTTTGTGCAAACTTCAGGTCAGCAAATCTTAAATCCAAGATTTAAAAACTTGAGGATGCAAACTAAAGCATTAGCAGGCAGAGGATTGACTAGGTTGGGGATACTGGAGATTTTCACCAGGATGCTGAATTTGGGGAACACTTTGTAGTTTTTTAGCAGTATAGAAACAATAAAACTTAGTATCTAGTCCAAAAAGATAATTAATAAATAGGAAGGTACCAGATGGCCATCTGAAAGTTCCTCCCTTGCCCTTCTCTGATTTTAGTGCCACCTTCATGCTGGTGTCTCAGATTCTCTCTGCTCCATGTCCCTATGAAATGGTATCCCATCCCACTCTCATGCACCCTTCAACACAGGTCATATTTCCTTTCAAACCATTTACAATATTCATTTAGGATGCAAAAAGACATAGTTTCAGTTCTGCTAGAAATGGGATAGGAAGTAGGAATTAGGAAAATTAAAAAAGTAGAGATGGATCCTTGATCATCCTCCTTCAATGAATAAATACCTCTCTTACTGACCTTTCCCAATATTAATATTTAGGGATCCATTTTCCTATTCTCAATACCTTCATTGCCATTCCATCAAGTCTCCTCTTCTCTCCTGTCATGTGCATTTTTTTCCTGCAAAAGCAACTAAGTTTAGGATTTTGATCCCAGAATTCTAGTAATTATGTCCTAAATATTTGCCTTTCTTTTCTTCTTCTTTTTCTATTTTATGCCTGATTACTAGTACTTATGATAGCCAAATCAGTGTCACAAAATAGTCAGTCAATAACAGCAAATATCTTCTCTAAAGATGGCATCAGAGAATGGGAGATTGGAGAGCTCTAATCTTTCCCTTGAACCCATCGGATTTTGATGGTGTGAATATCTTTTTTTTTTCCTTTTTGGCAATAGACTAACTTCTCCAAAGTCAATCCCAGTTAATATTTCATATATGCTTTGCTTTGTTTAATTCTAGTTATTCAATGATGCCATGTACATGTTATGAATATAATAAATTGCACAACTCTTAGAATAAAATCATAAAACTTTACATCTAAACATAAAAAATATTGCTTTCTAATGATACAAATGAGCATCCTAAGGATTTGGGTTGCCAGTGAAGAAGGAACTTAAAGCATAAAACTTGTATGCATTGTCAAGTGTCCCTTTACATGTGGCAATTATAAACTCTCTGAAAGTAGGTAACATTTTCAGCGTTAGATCAGTCAATCAAGAGGCATTTATATAGCACCTACTGTGTGCCAGGTATTGTACTAAGATCTGGGGATGCAAAAACAAAAGTGAAACAGTCCCTGCCCCTTAAAAGATCTTCTGTTCAAATTGGGAAGACAACATACACACTTACTAGATTGTGACCCTGGGCATGTCAGTTAACTTCTATGTGACTCAGTTTCTTCAACTATGATAATAGCTAATAATAGAACTTACCTCCCAGGGTTTGTTGTGAGAATCAAATCAGGTAATATTTGTAAAGCACTTAGCACAGTACCTGGCACATACTGGGCTCTTAATAAATACTTACTCCCTTCCCTGTATACCTATATACTTACATATATTTTTGTTTGTTGTTCAGTTGTTTTCAGTTGTGTCTGACTCTTTGTGACCCCATTTGGTGGGGGTTTTTTGGCAAAGATACTGAACTGGTTTGTCATTTCCTTTTCCAGCTCATTTTACAGATGAGAAAACTGAGGCAAACAGGGTTACATGACTTGCCCAGGGTCACACAGCTAGTAAGTGTATAGGTCAGATTTGAACTCACCAAGATGAGTCCTCCTGACCCCAGGCCAGGCATTCTATCCATTGCACCACTTAGCTGATCTATTATATATATAATAAATATAAAATATACTCTAATCAGTGCTGTCACACTAATAGAAATAAAAATGTATCCTTGCAGCAGCATATTGACTTAAGAAGCAAATCAATATTGGGTTGTATTGCATTTTTATTTATCCTGTTAAATATTGCCCAGTTACATTTTAATCAGAAGTTTACAGAATACATGAAGCCAGCAGCCAGTGAGCTTGACACCTGTTCTAAATCACTATTTTATTCAGTTTGGGCCTCGTAATATTAGAGGAGAGGTGACCTAGCATTTTGGAGAGCAAAGCTGGCCTTGAATTAAGGAAGTCTTGAATTTAGGTCCTCCCCCTTCCTAGTGTTCTGTCATCTTGCACAAATCATTTAACCTTTCAGACCTCCAAAGAAACTCTAGGGATGTAAGTTACTGAAGAGTTGCCGATCTGTATAAATGAAGGGCGTTTCCATACAAAGTGTATCTTACAATGATAAAATCACAGGTATAGATAGTAAAAAAAAAGTCAGAGTCTGAGTCTGACAACAGCCAGTGACCATCAGAAGATAGCAGCATCAATCCTGAAGTCCCCACAGCATCACTGAGTTGAGACAAGATAGATTAGATTTGAAGAAGTCAAACAGAGGTGCAGCTAGCTGACACAGTGGATAGAGGACTGGCCCTGAAGTCAGGAGGACCTGAGTTCAAATTCGGCCTCAGACAAAACACTTGACCCTTACTAGCTGTGTGACCCTGGGCAAGTCACTTAACCCCAATTGCCTAAAGAGAGAGAGAGAGAGAGAGGGAGAGGGAGAGAGAGAGAGAGAGAGAGAGAGAGAGAGAGAGAGAGAGAGGGAGAGAGGGAGGGAGAGGGAGAGGAGAGAGAGAGAGAGAAGAGAAGAGAAGAGAAGAGAAGAGAAAAAAAGAAGTCAAACAGAACAGTGCAATGGAAAAGAACAGCATTGGGGGGTGGAAGTTGGGAGTGAGGGATGTCAGAAGACTTTGGTTCAAATTCAAACCATGCAACTACAGGCAGTTTCATGGCACACATGGATCAAAAGTTAGATCTGGAGGCAGGAAGACCTCAGATCAAATATGGTTTCAAATACTTAATAGTGGTATGACCCTAGGCAAATCACTTAACCTCTTTCTGCCTCAATTTCCTCAATAGTAAAATGGAGACAGTAATAGCATCAACCTCCCAGGGCTACTGTGAGGATCAAGTGAGATAATCTTTGTGAAGTGTTTAGCACAGTGCCTGATACATAGTAGGTGCTTAATAAATACTTATTTCTTTCCTTTCTGGGATATATAGGTGCTCAGGGAGGACTAGTTCCCTGATATGAGGACTTGCCAATCCATTTTCAGGGCTACTTATACACCTTCAGTGTCCACCTTCACCCAACTCTCCCCTTGTGACTCCAAGAAGCTATAACATGTGAATGGCCACACCCTGATAAAACCATCTCAGTAGTCATGCTAAAATCAGGTTGAAGGTAATCAACAGGCCTTAAACCCATTTGGTGAGCTTGTCTACCCCAAACATGTGAAAACTTCTTCTAGCAGAATGAGCAATTGAGATCAATTTGTTCTGATGACCATGAAGGCCAAAGAAGCAGGAGCTGTGGAGCACTTAGAGCTTAGTCAGACATCAAAGATGCTAAGGTCATTGTCCAGTACATCTTGAGCCATCACCAGTCATCCTGACTTTTGACTTTTGTCTTACCACTGGATTTCAAAGACTCTGAAAGAGAGAGTGAGGCTGAGGACTTTGTGCACCTCTGCCCCATTTAAATCCAATTCTTGCTCAAGTCAAGACATCACCTCATGTCATTAGTCCTCTTTGAAAAAAGGATGATCAACAATGACAATGACAACATTTCCTTCCTACTTCTAGCTATGTGACCTTGGTAAAGACATTCACCTTTTCTAAATCTCAATTTCCTCATTGAAGGTAATGATACTTTAGCACTCTATCTCTTATAGGATAGTTATGGAAAGCAATTTTTAAACTACAAATTACACAAATGTGAGCTATCCTGGAATTTCAGTCCTATAAGCAAGGTAAGTAACTAAAGTCAGGCATCGCATGCCTGAAAAGTATTACTGCATTGAAAATTAATGAGAGTACCAGGTACCAAGATCTAACCGGAAGGTACAATATTTTGTATTCTTCACATATTTCCATGCCATCCCCACCCCTAATTTTTGAGTTGGAAAAAAGTGGCTCTTTTTTTTTCCTTCACATAGTTTACCTTCTGGTTAGGTGCCATGTTGCTGTCAACAGTTTTGGGGCCTCTAGGTAAGCATAATTGAGAAGGTGTTTTCTGAAAGTTAAACAAAGAGTACTTAAGCACTGTTCACACCTCTTCAGCTGCTCTTACTCAGCCTTCAAAGGGAAGGAAATTATGCTCTCAGCAGCTTGCCATTCTCTGTGGCCCTTTGGTTTACTGATGTTCAAAGTAGCAGCTGTGAGCAATTTACTGGAATAATCCCTGACCCCTATGATTTCACAATAAAATGTCTGCTAATAAGGGAGTGAGGGAGAATTTGTATATATGCTAGGGCTGAAAGAAACTAGAGTAAGCATCTAGTGCTACCCACCCATTTTATAAATGATGAAACTATGACCCAAAGACTTTAATTTATTGGTCTAAAATCACACAGTTGGGTAATGGGAAAGCTAGGACCCAGTTTTCCTGAATGCCAGACCATTTACATAATATTTATTCAGTCCTCAGTAGTGTCGCTTATGCAATATGCTTACACATCAGGTCTACAACGTATCTCATACTAAATAAGAAGCCAGACATGATTTCCTGCAGCTACATTCTCCCAAGAAAACATCTTTACTATTCGAGTGATAATGCAGAGATTTTTAGCTTGGTTCCAATCTCCAAGACGACTGATCATCTGAAAACAAAGCTGACATCAAAATGCCAGATGTGCCATATAGTTGACTCCTGAAGAGCAGTGAAACAGGGATGGAATGTAAAGAACACAGGGCTTGACGTCAGAGCAGTTTGAGTCCCAGATCTGACATCTATCTCTTGTGCAACTATAGGCAAATAGTTTAACTTCTTTCAGTCTCAGCTTCCAGGACTATAAAATAAAGCTGTTTCATTACCTTCATAACAGTATTGTTGCAAGAAAAGCCATCCTAAAACTGGGAGATGATTTTATACAGTGTGATAACAACAAACATAAATAATGGCATTAATGATCGCATGTGTAGCTATTAGCTACAAATTAGCTAGCATCTAAAGTTTGCAAAGTACTTTACAAGTATCAACCCGTGGGAGGAAGTTGCTATTGTTGCCACGGGAGGAAGGCGCTATTGTTGTCCCCATTTTATGTTTGAGGAAACTGAAACAAAAAGGTTAAGTGACTTGCCCCTGGTTATTTAGCTACTAACTATTTGAAGTCAGATTTGAACTGGTCTCTTCCTGATTCAACATTCAGCCCTCAGCACACTGTGTGCCACCAAGCTGCCTACATTAGAAAAATTGAATTTGAACTGCTGCTCTTCTTAATGCTGTCCCATAACTAGTTCCTTTTTTATTACACTACAATACTCTGTACTGTTTGTTTAACCTCTTCAAAGCTAATCTAACTCAGGTCTTCCTGACTCCAAGTCTAACGCACTATCTACTTTGTTACCTAGCTGCAACACATACATGCACACACACACATACACAGACATATAATACATACATGTAATAGTGGTGGCAGAGTTCTTACTCTTCTATTTGAATTGAGAGAAGCAATATTGACCATCCTTTTTACCTAAGTGTAAAAGGGGTAAGACATGACAACAAATATTAACATATCTTGCATCTTTTCAAATATTAATGAACTCAATGCATCATTACAGGATGCAAAAACAAACATATTCAATATTCAAAACAAAGTAAAGAATATAAATCAATTATATACAAATCATTTCCAATTGTATCCAACTCTTCTTGACCCCATTTGGAGATTTCTTGGCAAAGATATTGGAGTGGTTTGTCATGTCCTTCTCCAGCTCATTTTACAGATGAGGCAAACAGGATTGAATGACTTGTCCGGGGTCACATAGCTAATATCTAAGGCTGAATTTGAACTCATGTTCTCAGGACTCTAGGGCTAGCTATCTAGGAATACGATTATGACACTAAAATTTTGGAACCATAAAATAGAGAATACTGTTGAGATCTTTGTGACATTGCATAATTTCACGTTAGAAAATGAACTTTGGATCAAGCTGTCAAGAAAGACATTAATGATCATCTGAAATTTTGAGAAGTGACTTTCGATGAATATTTTCCTGAAATTTCCAGTGAATTAGATTCACAACATATTTGATATGTCATTTATGTCTCTAGCTGATGAACTGACAATAAATCAAGAAAAAAGAAAATTTAATTGACACATCAATGGATGGGAAACTATAAACGGCATTCAAATATAATAGCTTTATAAGTTTCTGGCTACATATAAGAAAATTAATTTCTGCTTCATAGCAAAAGAACTTATAAAACTCTCCTACTGTTTCCACTACATATTTGTGTGAGTGAATATTTTCATTTTATTCTTGTTTTAGATAAAAAGACAGAAATTAGAGGAAAGATTAGAGACTTTCCAAGTTGGGGGGGGCATAATGAACGGATGCAATTCCCGGAATTCAAAATAAAAGGCATCCCACTGCCCCCAGGTGTCTAGATTCAATCAAAGGAACATGGAAACAATAACTGATTGACTAGTACAGGGCCAGTTTTTAGATAAGACATATGGGCTTCTTGAGATGTATAATTGTGAGAAAACTCCTTGTATCAACCTTCAGATATGACCCAGTTTCTCATCAGCATAACGTAGGTCCTTAGTTAAGGGTTTCTAAGCAACAGGTACAGGTGGCCCAGCTTCCCAGCCATACAGGGCTATGTTCAAACAAGGCAATAAGGTTTTCTCACAACTCTCACAATTGAATAAAGTTTTCTCACAAGCTAGAAATTGGATTAGACTCACAATCGAATAGAAACGGAATTGATCTGGCTCCAGAATTGAGTCATAAGATGGAATGAGTGTAGTTTATTCAATTCCCACTACCATTTGCTGTCCTAATCCCCTCAGTTCTCTCATAATAGTAAGGATATAAAGTCTTTCTAGATTACATTTAATTCTTACTGAATGTGCCACATGACTATTTTATAATTCAAGTTTTATAACTTACATTTAGTTATCATAATCACAGATAAAATAAATTTTTAATTTCATAAGTATTTACATATAATTTAAATTTAATTTTTGAGTTTTGGGGGAGTATATGTGCCAATGAGATAAAAGATTCATTTAGATATAAAATATTATTATAATCACAAAGCCCTCAGATTGAAAGAAGCCTAATTATTCTCTGAAGAAAAAAATATACCAAAGTTCTATCAAAGCCCTGAATTGGGAAGAAAAGTAGCTAAAATAATTCCGTAACTACCACCATTCTTCCCCATCCAGAATATGCCTCCCTGTTCTTTGGCACTTTGATGGGAAGGAAGAGACAAAAAATAAAATAAGAAGAAATGCCTCGAAGTAGTTTGTATACACTTAGAAGGGAGGAGATAGAAGACAAAAATATGTCATGTTGGGTTGCAAGCATGAGTTCTTTTGCCTTTTGGACTATATTATTCTATTATCTTCAGTTTCTTAAGGGTGCAAAATAATCTTCTGTCATTTGAGTTTCCTTCTTTTATATTTGAAGTTCTCTCTTCTGACCTCTTACAGAATTTGCTGGTTATGAGTGAAATTATTAAATTTAATTACCATGTATCTTAGAGTTTGAAACACAAACTGTTTTGGTTTTCTTTTTTCTAGAAGGAATCTGTGTATTCTTGCAATTGATGTTTTGTTTCCTGTATTCAGAAGTTCTGGGCAGTTTTCTTGTATTTTTCCTGTATCCTGGTGTTAAGATTTATTTGTTGTATTCTGAAATATATACAGTCCTTAAATTGTATCTGTACACCCTGTCTTCAAGGCTTTGGCTTGTAAAGTTCATGAGTCCTTTTAATATTGTTTCTTTTGCTTCTATTCTACAAAATGTTCCTCTACTTCAGTATTTTTTATTCCCTATCTGTTGATTTTTCTTTTATTTGTTCACAGAAACTCTCCTTTTAGATACATTTTTTTCAATTGTTAATTAAATTTTCCAATTCTGAATAAGTCTGATTTTTTTGTTGTTTTACCTGCTTCATTTCTTTTTTTAGCTATTCTGAGGTGTCTTGTTATTCTATGTTCTCCAGAATCTCCAATTTCTACATTCCACCAGGTATTTGTTCATTTCTTTTTGTCTCATAATATTTGTCAAGGAAGCTTTGTGTTCTTTTTGAGGATTTGATACCCTTCATTCCTCTTGGTTTTAGAATATTGTCAGTTAATTTGTTTGCTCCTTCTCTGAACTTTTATTGAGGGGCCTTCCCTTCCTAGTCACTCACTTTCTGACTCCTATGTTTGATATTGAGAGAGATAAACAAAAGCTCTTAGGGAAAATGGGTTTCTCTGGATTATTAAATAGGTATGCTGGAGACAAAGAGAAAGTTGATTAGAGAGCTTGTGCATTTCTATTAATATATGAGGAATATCAGAGCATATTTCTTTACTGCCTTAGAACTCCAACCTAAAATTACGTTTCCTCCCAAGAGGGGATTAGGGGCTTGTTGTGGTTTTTGCCTAGTGTTATGCACCACTTAGCCTGCCGAGGTTGTACCTAGGCAATCAATCATGGGGTCATGCCCTTAAACCTTATTTTATATATGCATGTATATGATACATACACATGCATGCATATTTATATTTGTATATGTTGTGTATATATTAAATATGTGTATATTAAATATATAAATGTAAAGATTCTCTAAGGGAGTGAAAAATCCCTCAAGCACCAGCAATACTCCATCTGACATATGGAATGCCACAATGTGGCCCCAAGACTTGAAAAGAATCATTTCTACCTAGCAAGGAAGGTGTAATGGCAAAACCTGGGTGTTCTGTAATGACAAAGTTTCACTGAAGTATTTGTGAATGGCCCTGTAGCTAGAAATAATTAATAATGGGATCTGTGCACATAGTAGGCATTCAATATTCATTGAATAAATGGATAAATTGAACAACTGACAGCTCAGGCAATACCAAAGATTAGGCAAAAAGTGAAAAATTCAGGAAATCTCCCTGATGTTTCCAAAGAGACAGATGTTTGGGATTATTCAGACTATCTGGATGACTGACTGAATCTTTCACTTTTCATCTAGGCATTTGATGTTGTGTTGACAAAATGAGGGAACAAAGAAGCAGAACTCAAAATGCTTTATCCATTTTCTTTAATCCTCATTACATTCCTCCGAAATGGCAGAGGACCAAGTTGTTTTATCTTCATTTTAGAAATGAGAAACCAAGTACTAAGTGTAACTGGTCATGTCTAGCTGGCCATGAATTCACAGGATATAAAAATTTGATTCCTACTTTTTAAATTTAGGATATATTTTGTTGCTAGAATAAAGTCAAGGACCTAAAAAATGAGTTGGCTTCTCATATAGTGCCACGGAGTTGGTTGGAAAGATGGCAGATCTGGAATCTTTTGGCTTTACCCTTAAGGACCACTATGATAGTAGTCAGAGAATTTTAGGTGGTAATAACAGAGTTATAAAGAAACTACATGCCTCTACACTCTCATTTCAGTGTACTTTTTGATAGAATAATAAAAGGTATTCCCCCATGCTCAGCTTAGAGTTCATTTTTGGCTTGTGAAAATAACAATTTCTGGCTTTAAATTTTAAACTAAAAATCAAGATTTTTCTTTACAGTGGGCCTGACCCAATGATGAGAAAATGTTCATCTCTTCTCTCTTCTCTCCCATTCTTCCTCATTACAGTGAGTGAGTGAAATGTCATGTCAAATTGGAGGTAGGGAAGGGGGGAAGGGTATGTATGGTAGGGCCATTCCAGTTTCCTTTTAAAGAAGTGTGGGATTTTGAGCGAGAAAGAACCTAAAAGATAAATCAATTAAGCAATAAGCATTTATTAATTGCTTACAACATGCCTGGTGCTGCGCTAAGCATAGAAGATCCAAAGACAATGGTGAAACAGCCCTTGTTCTCAAGAAGCTGAAATTCTAACAGGAAAAAACACATATGTTATGTATAACATAAACACAGAAGATGCCAAGTAATCTTAGATGGGAAGGCAAATTTAAACTAAACATATCATTTTATAGTTAAGGAAATATAGGCCAGGAGAGACTAAATAAGGTCACATATGTAGAGAATAGCAGATCTAAGATTCTAGCCAAACTCCTTTGACTTCAAATACCATGCTCTTTCCTCTTTAAAACACCAAGCTGTCTCTATCTTACCTGTACTTCGTATTCTTGGTATATGAGAGGTTCCTAGCACTTAAAGCTATACTCCTTAGCTTAACATTTTCCAAACTGTCCTTGAGATCCCAGTATCCTAGATACCGCCCACCTCAGAAATTATCATGGCCTTTATCTAATCATAGCAAATGCTCATTCATTCATCCAATAAACATTTATTAAACACCTGATAAGTTCCAAACACTGGATTAGGCGATGGAAGTACAAAGAAAAAAGAAGAAAGAGTATTTTCCCTGGAGGAGCTTTCATACTATTGGGGAGAAATAGCATGTACAGAGTGAAGGAGACATAACATATAGAGATAGATAGATTGGATACTTTCAGTTCTTGTTTGTTGTTCAGTCATTTTTTCAGTTGTGTCCAACTCTTTGTAACCCCATTTGGGGTTTTCTTGGCAAAGATACTAGAGCAGTTTGCCATTTCCTTCTTAGCTCATTTTATAGATGGAGAAACTGAGGAAAACAGGATTAAGTGACTTGCCCAGAGTCACACAGCTAGTAAATGTCTTAGGCTAGATTTGAACTCAGGAAGACTCATCTTCCTGATTCTAAGCCCAACATTCCAACATTCCAAACCCACTGCTCCACCTAGTGGCCAGTACATAGTAAGTCCCATACAAATATTAGCTATTGTTTCTTCCTTGGCACTCGTGTAGTATTTATTGCTTGTGTGCTTCTGCCACCTGTTACATGCTACCTTGTAGTGATATTTATATGCTTTGCTGTATTTTCTATCTCCATCACTAAACCACAAGTTCCTTGAAGATGAGGGCCATATTTGTGATGATGATACTTCCATTTCGTTGGAAATATCCCTCAGGAACTGGAAGCATAGGTTCCCTTTGAAGGATGAAGAAGGTAGAAGGAGATTGCTTAATGACTGTTGATGAGCGGGAGCATTTCAGAGTGTTGTACCTTGCCTGAACTCAACTTATTTCCTGGCCCTTCCTTATTACTCTGACTCCTTTAGACCAGATTAAAAATCCTCTCAGTTGTCTCATAGCAGTCCTATAAGTTGACCCTGCCTAGGAGAGCTAAGTGTTTGGTTTGAATTTTCCTTTTAGATAATTTTCCTCATCCCAGTTGTCTGTTCTCTTATTCCAGCTATGGCTCAACTGGGCTTAGATTCAGCTTTGGCTATCATGACTACTCCTAAGATATGATACTTGAATTCTCCCTGCCTTTCAGGCACTTGGCAAGACTTCCAAATCACAACAGCTAGTAAACTTGCTTCTTCAGCAGTTTCAGCATTGACTCCAGCAGTCCATACTGCTTTCTTCATTGGCAGTTCACAATGGATGGAGTTCAACCTTCTGCTGGCTTCCACAATGGCTTCCAGCTAGCTAAATTACCATTTGTGTTCTGAAATTATCCATAGGGTAACATAAAAATTAATAATATCAGTGATCAGCAGCCTAGATCCCCATTAGCAAAGGAGTTTCAGTATGGTTATCAATTTGATTCAATTCTGTTTCCAAGATTCATGTATTTGGTCAGAAATTTCTCAATGGGAACATTTTTCTCAATTCCCAAATAAATAGTATCCAAGTTAGAAACATTATAACTTTACACAACTGCCGTTAATGTTTTCTAAGTATTACGTTTGGAGAAAACCATTACTGAAATAAAAGCAATGAAGTCTTTTTTAAAAATAGTCAACTAAGTCTATTCAGTATTTTTGCAAAACTTTCAGTAAGTGATAGAAGTGTTAACTAGCCCCATACAATAGTTGGTTGACCACTTTCCACCCAAGAGATAAAGCAAACTTTTTTTTTACCTTGCTTATTTGAAAGTATTATATAATATTCAGGGATGAAATGGTTACAGATGCATTTAAGTAAACACATAATTCATGGGACCCACATTTTAGCCCCTGATGACATGGTAGAGAGGGAGTTGGAGACTCCTTTCTGCCTTATTTAATATTCTTCACCTGATTTATTTTTAATCAATACAACATGTGGCCTCTCACTTATATCTGCACTGTGACAAGGGTAGAGCTTGATCTGCCTTTGTTCTTCTCCATAAATATTTAAACCAAACCACACTCCAACATCTCAAGAAGCTTTCCCCTAGGAATGCAATTATGTACACACAATGTCTCTCAAAACGTGATACAGCCATATGTGGAAAAAAACAAAGGCATTCTTCCAGCTCTGGAAACAAAGCTAGTGAGTGGAGAGAGGAGATTGAATGTAAAAGTTGATGATGAGGCTGGGAATGATCACAACTGAATTTCCCTTTCTAACGGCCACCCTTGATGAGGAAAATTGAGAATTGATGAAGGTGAAGAGTTGATTTCAGATGTAATCCCCCTCATATTTTCATTTAAAGCACTTTAAGGAAAAATTTGAATGTCTCACACTTTTCAGAATCCCTATCTTTACTCCTTTTTCTCTCAGAAATGTATTTGTTTTCTGAACCCAGTCCAAAATAGTTTGTGTTTGTCAGATCTGCAGAGCTGTGAAGTGACCCAAGCCTGATTCAGCACTGCCAGTTTTGTAGTCCCAGTTCAACTCAGCAAAATTATGAAGAAATAAATACACTGGCCCTCAGAGTCAGGGATAAATCAGTCAACTCATCAAAAGACTCCCCAGTTCAAAGGTATTCATTCAGCATAGTTGCTTGTAGACCCACTAGATGGCACTGTGCATGTAGGTAGTGCTGGCACCCCAAAGTAAGGACCAGCTTACTGCCAAATCCAGCCGTTTGAGAGACTAAGTTCCTGTACCACGAAAGCTCCCCAATTTGGGAACAGCCTGTAAACATTCTGCCTGCTCAGCAATGTCTAACCTTCCTTTCTCAGTATGAATTACTGATAAATGCTCTTTTCAACAGCTCCTACTAATTCTTCCCAAGAAGCTCCAGTTACTTTTTCCACCTCCTGGCCCACTCCAAAGAGTTCCAGAGGTTTAGGAAATGTTTGGAAAACCAAAGGTTTCTTTTTTCAAAAGGAAAAAAGAATGCTCTCATCCTAAACCTCTCTCCCAGAATGACCTTAGAAGGATTTGAAATTATGGGTTCTTATGGGTAAATAAAGTTCTCATGTTTAAAAGTGTTTAGGGTTTTATTTTTTCTATGTGTGAAAGGCTTTGGTGGCACTGGGGATAAGGGTTCTTCTTTTGGTTGGGATCCAACTGCAATCTTATAGAACCATACTGGGAAGTCAAAGTAGATCTAGAATGATTCCAAGTTGCAGCATTCCAATTACATAGTTCCTGATCCCTGAATCATTAGAGATAGTCTACCTTTTGCTTCATTCCTCCCTGCCCAATAAAGAGTGACAGGGAATTCCAACACCCAGGAAAGCTGTGTTGGCTTCCACATAACATAATAAGTTGGAATTATAAGAGTGGTATACAAGACATTTTAAACATTTGGGTGAACGTCTGATACAGAGGGATGAGGGATGCTGATCTGTCCACACTGAACAAATATCAAGTAGGTTTGGGATAGGAAATTAGGACTTGTTTTTACAGTAATCCCTTCTTTCTTGGAAGTGTATTTAATATTGCTGGTATTGTAATGTTAATTTCTGATCACCAGTACTTCCAGCTCTCACCCTATTTGCCTCACCAAGAAGTGGAATTCACTTAATTCAGTTTAGGAAGATAGTCGTGGCAACCTCCAACTAGGGCCATAACATTTAGAGCTGGACCTTAGTGATCATTTAGTCCAAATTTCTCATTTTGTATGTGTGGCAACTTAGTTACTTCACCAATCAGGTGAATCCTGAAAACCCAGAAATGACAGGATGACAGAGTATCTAGGAGGAAAAGCTGATGAACAATGTAAAATGCTGCAGAGAGTTTAGATTTGGCAATTAATAGATCACTGGTAATTTTGAAAAGAGCCATTTCAATTGAATAAGTGACTGAGAAACAAGATTACAGAGGGTTTGGAAGGGAATGAGAGGACAGAAAGAGAAGGCACCAATTATAAGCAACTCTTTCAAGGAGTTGAAGAGAGGAGATAAACAATGACAGCTGGTGGGGAAGTTAGAGTTTGAGTGTTGGGGGGGCTTTGTTTGTTTTTTTGTTTGGAGTAGGGTTTGTAGGCTGGGATGAATAGAGGAGACTTAGGGAAGTTTGTAGGTTGCAGGGAAGAAGCCAGTAGATAGGGAGAGATTGGATATTAGATAGTGGGGATGATGAAGGCAATCAGCTGAATAAAAGAGGAGAAAATGGAATCAGCAGAACATGTAGAGGAGTTAGCCTTGAAAAGTGGAAGGGCCAATTCATTATTAGTGACTGGAGTGAAAGAGAAGATAGTGGGAGGTCGATGTCAGAGGAATTTAAGATAAAGAGGAAAGAAAAAGAGGGGGCTCTCAGCCAATGGCCTCAGTAAAAAAGTTTATTTAAATATGAAAAATTAAAGTGTGTACTAAGGCCTTCATAGTTCCTCTTAAACGAGGATCCATCCTTAGATTAAAGCAGTACAAACTTTATCAGAACTTGTCACATAACAGTAGCTCTTTATTATTCATAAGCACATAAAAATAAAGTTGTACAACATTATTTAAGCAGCTAGTCTTGGCATTTCATCATACAATAAACTCAAGTCCCCTTAATTGAGTTTGGGTATATAGTTGG
The DNA here is from genome assembly GCF_003287225.1 of Phascolarctos cinereus. NCBI lineage: Eukaryota > Metazoa > Chordata > Mammalia > Diprotodontia > Phascolarctidae > Phascolarctos > Phascolarctos cinereus. Next base: position 193,471,694 of record NW_027555958.1, on the reverse strand, counting down.
TTTATTTATTAAGCTTTTGAGAATGAAGGTATTTTAAAATACTAAGTACCATGAAAACAATAAACCTTTCCAGAAAACTCTTCACAGATGTGTATAATGTGAGACTAGTTTGATTTCAGAATGAAATTTCTGTCTTTAATGATTTCATGAGAAACTAAGAAACTTGTAGTGGGTACCCATCATGTAATTAAAACAATGACTAAGGTTACTTACTTTGTTGTCCTGAACTTTCTCATATCACAATGTACTAAAATAAGTTGAAGACAGCTTTTGTATTATATCGTTTCATGTTTCTTAGTCACATGTGAAAGTCATATTAATAATCCTTTTAGCAACAGGGCAAGATAACTTCCTTTCCATTATATGGTAACAATTGTCTAGTTCCTGAGTTATCAGTTTTAGGAGCCATAAAAATTCCAGTGTACACATGAGACAGAGCTGATACATGCTTTATTTGTAGGGGATATTGGAAAAGAGTTCAATTATCTTGAGAATGAGAAAAATCTCACAACTAAACGATTTCTGGTCTGCTGCTATTATTTAGGGTCATAAATCAAGGGTTGAAAGGGACCTCAGAACCCAGCCACTCATGGTACAGATGAATAAACAGGCCCAGTATTAAGGCCAGCTTAAGTGATTTGCTCAATATCACATAAGAAATAAGTATAAGAACTGGGATTTGAGCTCAGGTCCTCTGACTCTGGAATCAGTGTTGCCTCCACTGTTCATAGATGTTTCCTATTTAAACTAGCTAAAAGGATAAGCAACTAGAACTGTACCTATAATCCCATGTGTACCTCTTAAAAGGGGACCAAGTCAGAGAATGGAGGTGACTCAGAACAATGTTATAATCACTGTTAGAAAAATTATTTACAGAACATGTTTTCTTGACAATCACATCAAGTCAAGCCAACAAGCAAGGAGAGAATAATATGTCTCTGAGAGATGTTGCAAAGGTCAAATTGAGAGACCTTGGTAATTGATCGGGTATTGGGTGGGAGGTAAGAGAGGAAGGAGTCAAGGATGACACCTGCATTGTGAGTCTGGGTTACTAGGAGGATGACGGTGGTATGTGCAAAAGTAATAAAGAAGTTAGGAAGAGGGGAGGGTTTGGGAGGAAAGATGAGTACAGTTTTGAACATGTTAGGATTAAGATATGTATAAGACATTCAGTTTGACCTGTCCAATAATGAGTTGAAGATGAAAGATTGGAGGGCAAGAGAGAGATTAGGACTGCAGAAATGGATGTAAGAATCATCTGTGTAAAGATGATAAATGAATCTGTGGCACCTGATGAGATCCACTAAGTGAAACACTGTAGAGGGAGAAAAGGATCCAGGATGGAGCTTTCATGAACATCCATGATTAGGGAGCAAGACCTGGATAAAGACCCAGCAAAAAAAAAAATACTGAGTAGTGATCAGGTGGGTAGGAAGAAAACCAGAAGAAATCAATATTACAAAAATTTAGAGAGAAGAGAGTGTAAAGAGAAGAGGGTTCTGAACAGTGACAAAGACTGCAGAAAGGTCTAGAAGGATAAAAATTGAGCAAAGGCCATTAGATTTGGCAATTGGATCATCAGGAACTTTGGAGAAAGTAGTTCCAGTGAAATGAAGTCAGAAACCCCACTGAAGAGAGTTAAGAAGTGGGTAAGAGGAAAGGAAATAAAAGCATCATTTGTAGATGGTCTTCTCAAGGAATTCAGTCATGAAAGGGATGTGAAATACAGGATCATAGCTAGAGAGGATGGATCAAATGAGGTTTGGGGTTTTTTTGAGGATGAGGGAGACTTGTACATATCTGTACGCAGGGCAGTAGACAAGGAGAAATTTAAGATAAGTGAGAGGGAGAGATAATAGAGGTAGGCAATATGCTAGAGAGTATGGGATGGAATGGGATCACTTGTGCATTTAATAGACTCATCTTCAAGGAGAAAGATGGCCTCTTCTTATGAGATAGATGAAGGAGGAGATAGTGACAGAAGGCATCTAACTGATGTGAGATGAGGAGGAAGGGAAAAGAGGGAGCTCTTAGAGAATGGCCTCAATTATTTCAGTGGAATATGAGGCAAGGTTCTGAGAGGATGAAGGGAGAGAGAACCAGGAGAGGTTTGAGGAGGGATGAAAAGATTTGGAAGAGCTGCTATAGAGAGTGGGATAGGGAATCAATTAGAAAGGTGCAAAAAGATTCTTTTGCTGCAGTGAAGGCCCAGTTGAGATTATTTCCTATAAATTTATATTGGACCCAATCAGCATGGTTTTGTCATTTTTCTCCAACTATGTTGAGCAGTGTATCAGTACAAGGAATCCAAGCATGAGGTTAGCAAGGCAAGATTCGTGACAATATAAGGGGGCAAGGGACTTGAGAGAACAGTGTAGAGTTGAACTGGTTCACCAAGGGGTCAAGATGGAGAAGGAAGGAGGGTGTTGACAGTTTAGGGGTAAGAGTTTGCCGGAGAACTGAAGGGTAGAGTGCTTACAGATCACAGTGAAGGTGAAAAGCAAGGGGAGAGGTAGAACAACAATGGATTGTGATCAGATAAAACAATTTCGTGCATTTATAAGTTACAAGTGACTCAGCAGCACCTCTTCACATCTGAAGATATGAAGAATATTTCCAAGGAGGTAGCTAGAACATTGTTCTTTCAAGCAACCATAAACATGCTGAATAGGTAGAAAAATCATGGAAGCCCTACTGTGTCAAATCTCATAGTTGAATGTTTACAAATTAACTCAGCTGCTTAAAGTAATAAGAACTAGTTTCAAGTCCCCACCACTGCTTCTTACTAGCTATATAATATTGGACAAGTCACTCTATTTCTCTAAACCTCATTTTCTTCTTCTATTAAATGGGCATAATACTTGTACTACCTCCCTCACAAAATTGTGTTTTTAAATCAGACCTGTTATTTCATTGATATACAGAACTCCATAAAAAGAAACTCTCCACCAGTACATATAGACACTTGCTTTATAGAAAGTTACCAAGGATATTGAATGGTTAAATGATTGTCTTGGGGCCAAAGAGCCAGATTATGTTAATTTCTTTGAACTTACCTTCTTCACATTTTACAAAAGTGCTGTTGATTGTGACCATTATCTGTCTGGATAGTATGAGATGGAAAAGGTCAGAATCTAATCAGTAGCATCAAGAGATCATCATTTACCAAAGCTGTTTGTAGCCAAATCAACTTCAGAAAATATGAAGATATCTTCCACAAATGCATAGTATAGATGATGCCTCTGGCTTGCAAATAATGGCAGGGCTTGGCTTGGGGTTTGGTTTCCTCCTTTTTAGGTCTCTTGAGAACATTTCCAAGAAGGTGGCTGGGACACTGTTCTTTCAAGCAACCACAGACTTGCTGAATAGATAGAAAAATCATGGAAGTCCTATATGTGGTTTTCTGTAGGCTGCCATGTATGGAAGGAATGTGCAAAATTTCTCTTCAGCAATGGTCACAGTGGTTACCTACACAATTATTTTTATTAAAGTATATTCTTAAAGTATTATATATGGAGGGGAGACCATAGGATGTGGGCTAGGCTTGTTGCAAATATAAATATTTAGTATAATGTTTAGGTTTTCATCTTAAATGGTAACTGTCAAAATGTGATAGACATCAAGTTACTTTATTTAAGAAGAGAAATTGAGCCAAATCTCATAGTTGAATGTTTACAAATTAATTCAACTGCCAACATGGTAATTTTGAACAATCTTAACGTGTCCCAGTAATTTATTTTCATGGTCTGTATGAATAATCACTCACAAATAAACCTGCTTTCCACGTAGGCCACAGGTTATATTCATGAACTATTTCATGGCTCTCTTTGGATTATTATGGCTTTACTCTGAACTAAAGCCATGTTTTAAGATTAGGGGTCATAGGCACAATGTTGGGATTTAATGTAACTTCCTTAAGGGAAAAAACTCTTTCATTTTTACTTTTCAGCCCTACAGCTTGGCTCATAGTGGGTGCTTAATAAATGCTTGTTAATTGATGGATTGATTGATTTGCAGAACATTAGGAAGGTTCTCCTCACCAAAATGATCCCCTACCCCACACCTGCCACAGTATATGAAATTCAATACTTAAAGCTTAAGGTCATTCGAGTTAAGGTATTGCCTCTCCAAGGATCTGCTTTTAAAAAGGAAAGGACCCCACTAAACTTTTCTCAATTATTAATACCTTACTATAGCTTCATTTATTGGACTGTTTTTTTCTCTGTTAATAAAAGAATTTGCATTTTAATTGGGGAGAGGGAAGAGGAGTTAGTGACACATGGGGTAGTGGACCATGAAGTAAGGATTGGGCAGGTGGGCTAATGGGAACTGAAATGTAGGGAGGAGTTGTGAAAGGAGCACAAAAAGGGAAGGTGGGAGAATGACAAAGAGGAATAGTCATCTGCATTTGTATCACAGATGTATTTATTCATTCATTCATTCATTCATTTAGTATATGCTTAGATACAGACTTGTTTCCCCATTAGAACATAAGATCCTTGAAAGAAGGAATTGTTTCATTCATTGTACCTGTAATCCCAGTACCTAGAACAGTGGCTAGCAATCAGTAGGCACTTGGCAAATGTTTTTTGATTGTTTGATGGATTAAGCACTTTACCAATTTAAAAAAGGATTTTCATGTGTTCCATCTCAATGTATAAATACTGCAACCCTACGAAGGAGAAAGGGCAGGTGTTTTTTATCCCAACTTTAAGTATGCTTTGAGGCATAGAGGAGCTAACTGTTGCACGCGTGCACACACACACACACACACACACACACACACACACATTCAAGATTGGTGGTAGCAAACTTAAATAGAAGCAGGGTCACTGATTGCATATCAGTTTTAAAAAATCACAGATTAACGTTATCTATATTCTGTTGTATTTTTATTTAGTTTGTTAAATATTTCTCAATCATATTTTAATTTGGTCCTGGCCATACTCAGGAGTATTATGGGTAGCAATGTGGCAGCATGTTTGACACCTCCACTCAAGATGATCATTGAGACTTTTCTAATGCTGAGATTTTGCAATTCTAAGAATGAATTACATCTATTTGTAGAGCAGATTGAATAATAAACTTATTAATCCACCAAAAATATTTATTTAGAGCTTTTCATTAGGGAGGTAAGGTAGAATTTGGAGTAAGAAGACCTGGGTTGGAATCCTGATGCTGCCATGTGCCTATGTTACTTCGGACAAACTAGTTCTATTTGCTTTGTGTTCATAAAAATGGTACAATTGCATGACAACTTTTGCTTTACCCTAGTTAAAGAACCACCCCTCTAACTTATCAAAATTATTTCTTAACTGCTAAACACTTACTCTTTGATCATAGAGTAGGGCACATCTGTACCCTTTATGAGAACTTATTTGAAAAGATAAACTGAAATTTGAAGAGGTAAACACTAAGAAGAATGAAGGAAGAAGAATCTAACCTAAGGAAGAGAGACAGAGACAGAGTAACAAAGAGAGAGAGACAGCCAGAGACACAGAGACACAGAGGGAAGGTGACAGACAGAAACAGAGAGACTGAGGGAGAAACAGAGAGAGACAGACACAAAGAGAGACAGAGAGACAGAGACAGATAGAGAGAGCAAGAGGATTCTTTCTTCCGCCTAGATAAGATGGCAAACGCTCCTCAACAAACTAGGTCCTACACAGAGATTTCTCTAGCATCTTGTTAAGTGCAAATAAAAGCAATATATAGAACTGAAATAGCCAAGATAGTAAGCTACATAGTGTAGAGAGAGCTATGAAGTTATCAACCAAAAGAGACTTGATTTTCTAAAAATATGTGAGCCTATTCTACCTGCAGACCTCTTCTCTGATTGGTGAGTCTCTGGCCCCTATCACCAATTTTGTGTTATCCTTCCTTCCCCACTCCCTACCTGCAGTCTAGCTCCCTTTTATGTATCTTTTTTCATTCAAATGTAAGCTCCATGAGGGTAAAGACTATCTTTTTTGTTTATAGTTACATTCCCAGCATTTAACACAGTGCTTGACTCACAGTTAGAACTTAATAAATGTTTTATCTATCATCTTTATCCATCCATCTATTTATCTTCATCTACCTATCTATCTATATCTTTAATTTGGACCATGGCTTCTCGTAAATGTAATAGTATTCTGGACGGCTGAAATATGCCCAACACTTTTAAAAGTCTTATGGAAATGAATGTATGCAACATGAAGTTTAAATTGCAAGTCAGTATCAGTGGTGCTTTTTTTTTTCCATTTGGCCTTTGAAGTTTATTTTTTCAGCCGAAATTCAAAAAAGTTCTCATGCTAACTCTGTTAGCATCACACCGGTCTTTGTTAAACTTGGATAGCAGATTGTTGTTCTCTCTCATCTCATCCTCCTGCCAAGGCAGAATTTTCCCTAAAGTGAATTTGGTTTTGATTAGTTCCGTGATTACCTCCCATTTTGACCAATTGTATCTTTGGCTTAATAAATCAATTTAGATTTTTTTTTTCCATTTCCCAACAAGACCAAAAATCTATTTGTAAAATGAAAAGAAAAAGTCTTCCTTCCACTTTAAATCTGTTTGGTTATTTCTACTTGATCTTTGTTTCTTCCAGAAAGCTCACCAAGAGATGATTCTCTAACTCTTATGCCATTAATAATTCATCAGAGAGAATCATAGAGTTAGAACTGGAAAATAACTTAGAAGTCACACAATCATAAGATCACGGATTTAGAATTGGAAAGGACTTTTAAAATCATCTGGTCCAATTCTCTCACTTCTAAAACCCAAAAAGATAAAGCTATTTGCCTAAAGTCACATGGGGAAGAAACAGCAGAAGGTGGCTCTTAATATAAGTCTCCTGACTTAAAGTCCAGCAGTCTTCTCAAGGGGCTGTGTTATTAGAATATTCTCTTATCTATTTATTGAAATGACTGACAACAACAACAACAACAAATTTGTAGCCCCAGTGTTGCATAGTGCCTGGCACAGAACAAGTGCACAAAAAATACTTGTAGATAAATTGATCACTGTACATTTAGTGCCTGGATACTCGTTTGACTGAATGCCTGATGGACAGATTGCCTTATTTCTTGCTCATACCTCATTCCAAATACTAGCCCCTGCCTTGCATAATACCTAACAAAGTTTGCAGTACATAATTCTGTCTGCCCAGAAGCCACACTAGACTAAAGGCCCATTGAACTGGAATTGGTGTGTATGGTGTGATTAAAAGCATGATTTAGGCAGTAGAATCTCCAGCAAACAGCTCTGGCCACACCACAGTGACGTACATGTCAACCATATGCCTCTTCTCAGTTGCCTACAAGGACCACATTTATAGATTTACTGCTTTGGAATATCCTTGACTTCTCTGTGCTAATGACCCCAGCCTGTCTGGGGTAAGTCTTTTGGATACTCCAAAAGATTCATGTCTTCATGTCATTCAAAGGGATCGATGCATGTCTTTTTAATTACATATGTAACCCTAGGCTGCAACAGTAGATCAAATATTTAAAGTGTGAAGGAATCTCAGAGGTCACCTAGGCCAACCCCCTTTCTTTCTTAAAGATGAGAAAATTGGTGTTCAAGGTTGAGTAACTTGTCCATAGTCACATAGATTGTATATGACAGCTTCAGGATTCCAGCCCCGGTCCTCTTACTCCAAATCCAGTATGCTTTCTATTATACCACCCTGCCTCCCTAATGAAAAGCTCTGAACAAATACATTTTGATACATTAATAACTGTATTATTCAATCTGCTCTACAAATAGATGTTATTCATTCACAGAATTGCAAAATCTCAGCATTGGAAGGGCCTCAAAGGTCATCTTTAGCAGAGGTGTCAAACATGCTACCGCACTGCTGACCACAATATTCTTGAGTGTGACCAGAATCAGATTAAAATGTAGTTGAAGAATATTCAACAAACTAAATAAAAATACAAGAGAATGTAGATAATGTTCATATGTGATTTTTTAAAGCCAATATGGAACCAGTAGCCCCTGTGCCTATCTGTTTGACACCACAGATCTTGAATGTGTATGTCTGTGTGTGTGCGTGTGTGTGTGTGTGTGTGTGTGTGTGTGTGTGTGTGTGTGTGTGTGTGTCCGCACGTGCATGCACTCATTGCCTTCTGGAGATAACAGCTAGGAATGATACCATTTTGCAACAAGTTCAGTTTGAATATCAAATAATTTTGAGAGAATTTCAAGTATTGACTAAATACAATTGTGCTTCTTTCTTTTCAGGCTGCATGAAAAGATAACTGTCCTGTTAACGAGAATAAGATTAAAAGAATACTAGTGGAAACAGTATTGCCTTTGGCAGGACCAGTGCTAGCCAGAAAAGCAGGATCTCCATACATATTCCATCAAAATGTAACATCAATAGCTATGGAATCGGCAGTAAGACCACCATCATTACTGCTGCTGCTGTGGACTTAGCAATTAAATTTTTGTTTAATGCAATACTTTCCAAAGGGCCAAATATGCTGTTTGAACCCATGTCCTTCAAGGTGCTGTTGAGCTAGAAGGAAGATCTAGCAGATTAATCTCTGTCCATGTTGTCATGTCAAAGCAAGTCCATGGTTGATAAAAACCAGGTCTTTTGAGAGGTAGGTTTCATCAGACAAATCAGGCCTTTTATCTGATCATCATTCCCAGTGATGGGGCTTGCTATTGCACATACCTGAGAGGATTGATATCTCCATTCTATTCTCTACCTTTCGTGCTTCTCTCAGCTCCTATGTAGCTCTGAGAAATTCTAGTTGCTGAACTGACCCACACTTTGTCCTACACTGGCTTAGATCTTTTTGTTGAACTGCCACTTCTTTCAAAAGAAGAGGGCGTTTTTCTCAGTTCCACGGATTATCTTACCATTGGGATGCATCAATCCCCCTATAGGCAGTGCAGTACATGCAGCTCTTCTGTAATTCGTGTACTCACTATTAATATAGAATTTAACATGATCACTGAACAATTTCTTATCTGCCATCATTTTTTAAATTTTATCTGATAATATAGTTTACTCCCCCTCAAAAAACTGGAAGGAGGATAATCATCTGATTTGCCCATTTCAAAATCTATGGAAGTAACCTGAGAGATTGTGTGCGCAAATGAATGCTACAAAGACCCACAACATCAAAAATAACCTTTTGGTAAATGGAATCCTTTCAAAGAGTGACTCAAAGATCACAATGAGTACTCACATTGCAAATAAACAAATTATGTTACAGATTTTAATCACTGCCATGTGTTCATTATCAACAAGTTAGATAGGATTTTCCCTATTTTTTTTTCTTTTTACTGATGCAATATAGCAAGAATAAGAGAGTTCCCTGACAAAACAAATATGAAAACTGCTTCAGGGGAATGGGGAGGGTGGGGAGAGGAAAAGATGTTATTAGCCACAATTTCCACTCTCTGCTTGGTGGCAATATGTTCTTTTGGATGAAAACTTGGGTGCTATTCCTTGTAAAGTATTTACCCTGTGCTTTCCATGACATTTTTTTTTCAAATAAAAAGGTATCCAAGTAATATGAATAAACTCTCAGCAATGTAGCGTAGAAAGTTCCCTGGCCTAGTAATGATGCTCAAGTAAGATGCTCAATTTAATGAGCTTACCAGGAGGGGAACCTTTGATTGTCCAGACTTCTGCTTCGTAGCAGATGTGGTTGTAGTCATGGCTATATTGTCAAGAAGACAAAAGGCAACTCCAGATTAAGTCCTGGTGACTAAAACTGCCCCAAGATGAAGCAGTTGGTTCAGAGCCACCTTTCAGCCTCCATAAGGATGGTTTTAAATAGCTGGAGCAATGACTCAAGAGAAAGATTGGCATTTGAAGGCCCACACTCTGAGATTAGACATACTCCATGTAAGTCCAAAGCCTGGGGGAACCTAGACCATAGGTTACACTCATAAAATGTCCATTTAAAGGTCAAGAATCTCAAGTGGAATAATGAAAAGAAATGGGAATATGGGTTTAGGTCCATAACATATGAAGCAAATGTATCTAATATTCTAGTATTCTACAAATGCAAAGACCATAATCATTGGGCTAAGTACTTACTATCTGGCAAAAACTGCTAGGAAAATTGGACAGCAGTATGAAAAAAATAGATTTAGAGAAACACTTCACACCTTTACAAAGATAAGCTTCAAGGCATATGACTTAGATATAAAGGGTCGCATTAAGAACGAATTAGAGAAATGTGAGAAAAGTTACCTATCATATTTATGGATGGGAGAAAAGTTTATGACCAAACAAATATTGGAGAGGATCACAGAAGATAAATGCATCGTTTTGATTATATAACATTCCACGCAAACAAATCCAATAAAACTAAGATTCAAATGGAAATAATTAACTGGGGGAAAATAATATTTGCAGTGTTTCTCTGATGAAAGTCTCATTTCCAAATATCTAAGAACTGATTCAAATTGTTAAGAAAAAAGAGATGTTTCCAAATTGAGAAATCATCTAAAAATATGAACAGACTTCTTAAGGGAAGAAAAAAAGGCAATCTATAGTCTCCAAATCATTACTAATTGGAGAAATGCAATTTTATGTTGAGATTCCATCTCACACTCATAAGAGTATAAGAATTATGAAAAAGAAAAATAGTAAAGGATTATGCATATAACCCCATGGAGTTAGAGGACATAGCCCAGATCAGAGTACAGCTCAGGGGGTTTCCTGTTACCCCATTACAAAATGAGTTTTGGAGACCTGTTAGCTCTTACATACTTCTCCTACATGCCTCATAACTATCACAGGGTGAATGGTGCTTTACCCTGGAGTCCATGTGGTATGGGAGATGGGGGGAGGAGGTATGGAAAAGGAAAGGAACAAAGGGAAAGAAAAAATAAAGAGGGTCTTAGGAAAAATAGTTACATTTATGTACTTTTGGTAGACCTATGAAAGGCTACAACCAGTCTGGAAAGTAATTTGGAATTGAGTTACTAAATAGTGAGTGTCGTTTCACCCAGCTATACCACTGTTAGACCTATATCCAAAAGAGATCAAATAAAAAGGAAAAAGTCCTTTATGTACAAAAATATTTATAGCAGCTTTTTGTATGGTGGCAAAAAAAAACCTGGAAACTAAGAGAATGTCCAAGAACTAAGAAAAGTCTTAATAAGTTTCAGTATATGAATGTGATGAAATATTATACTGGAAGAAATTATGAAATAGGTGATTTCAGAAAAGCATAGAAAGGCTCATAGAATGGGAGCAATGAACTGAGAAGAAACAGAACAACTTATGCTGTGACATCAATATTATAAAAATGAACCATTTGAGACTTTTATAAACTAAGGAAGAATTAAATGAGCAGAACCAAAAGAACAATTTATACAATAATATCACTGTAAAAACAAATTACTTTGAAAGCTGTTAAAAATTATGATCAATACAATGTCCATTCATGATTCCAGAGGACCAATGATGAAACAGGTTACGCATTACAAATATGGGACAGAATAAGGGTACAGAATAAAATGTGTTTTTATAGATAGCTACTCAGGGAGTTTGTTCTGTTTGACTATAGATATTTGTTACAAGAAATATGTTTTTCTTTTCTTTTTTAATAAGGTGGATTGGTGGAAAGGATAGGAAAATAGATTCATTTAAAAAACAAAGGTGATGGGGTGCTACAGTTGTGAAATATTGCTTTCAGATGAGATCATTCCATTATTAGTTTCACTTGACTGTTTAATTTTGTTATAAGAAACCTCTTATGAGGTCATAACATTAATCTACAAATGTTTGTAATGTAAAAACAAAATATATCACAAAACTTTAAAAAAAATAAAGAACATAAAAAATACACAGGGATAGTCTTCAATCATACTGTCAAAGGACACATGAATGGCAAAAAAATAGGGGTTTTTTTCTGATAATTACCTACTTATGGGAATAAATGCTAATACAATGATGCAGGCCCTGGAGTCAAATATAACCTAAAAGACCTTATGTGGTTGTCAAGAAACTGGCTGCTGCTGGCCTTAAAGACACCATCTGCAAGCATGTCAGTGGTACATCTTGATGTTTATATTCCTAAACTGCCTCTCTTCCAGTTTTGAAAAAGGCATTTATGTTTCCTTTTTTCTCTTTCCTCAAACACAGATGATTCTCCTGGCATTTTTGAATTGCTGCATGAATTTTTTCCCTTTCTTAGATACTTTTCTGAATAAAAATGACAACACATAGAAAACTCATGAGTTCCATAGGAAGACAAAAAACATGTATTGAATCACATTTCAACCCAAGTTAAATATGTTGAGTGACCAAACAGCATAAATAAACTCTCAAGGGGCAGCATATACGGTAAGAGATGAACTAATGTTATTTTCTTAGGGACTAAGTTTGGCAATGGAATTAATTGCCTTTAAAAATAAAATCTCTGGGGAAGAGAGAGGACATTGATTTGCACTTATAAGGGAGTAATCAGGAAAACCCCTGATCACTGGCCTAAGGAACCTCTCTCTGAGCTAGATATGCACATTCAGGCTCTGTGGGGATGGCTATATACTTTGGCCCCTTGCTAAAGGACATGTGTGACCACTTCTTGCTCTTTGGATCCTGCATGATTTGCAGTCCAGGTTTTGCTTGGACTTCCAGGGAGAGGTCAGAGCATGAATATAACCCCATGGAGTTAGAGGGCACAGCCCAGATCAGAGTACAGCTTAGGGGGTTTCCTGTTACCCCCATTACAAAGTGAGTTTTGGAGACCTGTCAGCTCTTACACACTTCTCCTACGTGCCTCATAATTATCACAGGGTGAATGGTGCTTTGCCCTGGAGTCCATGTGATATGGGGGGGGGGAGGTGTGGAAAGGGAAAGGACCAAGCATTTATAAAGCACCTACTATGTGCAGGCATTGTTCTAAAAACTTTATTAATATTACCTCATTTAATCTTAATCACAAGCCTGCAAACTAGATGCTGTTCTTATCTCTATTTTATAGTTGAGGAAACTAAGGCATACAAAGATTAAATGATTTGTCCAGGAACACACAGCTGGTTAGTCTTTGAGGTTGGATTTGAATTCAGGTCTTTAATTCCAGGATCAGCAATCTATCCACAGTATCACCTAGCAACCTAGAACAGTGCATTTTCAGCCCCTTTGCAACCATTACCCAAAAGCAGCTAACTAGTATGGTGGATGGAATGTATGACCTGGAGTCAGGAAGACTTGAGTTCAAATTTTACCTCAGACACATAAGTTATGTGACCCTGGGCAAGTTACCTGGCTGCTGTCTGCCTCAGTTTCCTCAGCTGTAAAATGGGTACAACAATAATACATCCCAGGGTTCTTGTGAGGATAAAATGAAATAATATTTATAAAGCTCTTTGTAATCTTAAAGTCCTGTATAAGTATTGATATTATGTCTGTACAAATGCTCCCACCTATGACTCCCAGGGTTTGTTTTTTTTTTAATAATGATGACTCTCTTCTGGGACCCAAATCCCCTCCCAGCCCTTCTGATATGACAGGCTGCACAATTATTGACCTCTTGATGAGACTACCCTGTGGTTTTGTTGATTGTTATATGTATAAGCCCTATCTTCCCATTAGGCTAAATGCCTGAGACTTTTTACTTCTTTTTTTAAAACCTCTCTTCACATACCAGTCCACTTCCTGCACAGAACCTAATATAGTTGAGGCACATAATGCTGTCTGCCTAGATACTTCTAGACACTAGACCAGTGGTGGGGAACCTGTAGCCTCGAGGCCACACGTGGCCCTCTAGGTCCTTGGGTGTAGCCCTTCGACTGAATCCAAACTTCACAGAATTGTGAACACAAACACAAATTGTTCTGTTGGATTTAGTCAAAGGGCTGACTTCAAGGACCTAGAGGGTCACATGTGGCCTCGAGGCCACAGGTTCCCCACACCAGCTGCTAGGCTAAAGATCTACTGGACTGGAATTGGTATGGACAATGAGGTTAAAAACATGAGTTGGGCAGTAGAATCTCAACCACACAACTCTAGCTACAGTGACATAAATGTTGCCAACCTTTTGCACCTTCTTGGTTGCCTACAACAATCATATTCATGGATTTGCTGCTTTGGGAGATCCTTGACATCTCTGGGTTAACAAACTCAATCTCTCTGAAGTGAATCTTCTGGATATAATCCTTTATGTCAAGAAAGGAACTAAGATTGATGTGCACCTTTAGAGATACATATTCTGCCCTGGTTACAACAAAAAGATCATATGGCCATAGATTTATAGATGAAAGGGACCTCAGAGACCATTTAACCAAACAACCTATTTTACAGATGAGGAAAGTAGATCAAGAGAGGTTAAATTATTTACTCAATGTGGTAATTGTTTTTTTCCAGATATACTTACAATTAGTTAGAGCTCTATCTGTCAGCAAGCACTGATTTTGTAACCCGAACTAATCATTCTTATTTTAACTCTTCTGTTTCTATTAGGAGCCTGAGAGAAAAGGGGATATTCCCTATTTTGTTTCTCATCTCTGCATTTGCAATGGCTATCCCCCATTCCTGGAATGCTCTCACTCTTCTGTTCTACCTCATAGAATACCTCCTTTCCTTCAAGACTCAGCTCAAGCATTACCTTCCCCACAACCTTTCTGAATCCCTGACCCCAGACACCAGTTCTCTCCCTCCCTGATCTACTACACATTTCATTTATTTTTCATCTATTCTGGATCCACAGGTACATGTTTCTTTTGATAGAATGTAAACTCCTTGAGGGCACGCACTGTTACATTTTTGTCTTTGTTTCCCCAGTACTTAACATAGTACCTGGCACTCTGTAGATGCTCAATTAATTCTTATTGATGAACTGATTAATTGCATGAAAATCAGTATAAAGTTAAAATTGCATGCAATTTCTTCCAGTTCTTATTTGATGCTGAATGCTAGAGGCAAAGAAAATATCAAAAAGACATTGACAGATCAGAGGCAGGGTGGAGAGGTGGAACCTGGTAGATTCAACTGAATTTCTTTTCAGGTAGCCTATGGGTGCTCACTATGTATGTCTCTGGTAGAGCTATTGGTGAGTCAACAAATGGGAGTGCTGACAAATTGGCAACCCCCACAGAAAGAAACCTGAGCCATTCAGTAAGCATTGAAGTTAACATGGAAACAGGAAAAGAAACAGGGTTATCAATTCAAAACAATCACCATTATTAGAACCAAGAAGAAAGGTTTTGTGATCTCATACGTGCCTGCCTATACATATGCCTTCTCACATTCTAAATGATAGATTTTTGTCCAAATTAAACTATTCCTAGTGACAAAACCCTATCATTTATGAGTTGGTATTACTTTGAATCTGGAAAAATCACCTAGTCTTCCATGTCTTATACCATAAATCAGTTACATTTCCCTAAATTTTCACAGGAACAGGTAGAATCCAAAGAAAAGTATAATGTACACCTGTGTGGATTGTAGACAGAAGCAAGAACAATAGTACTATTTGATAAATTGGAAGGAATATGGCCCAGAGAAACAGTAGAAGAGGTTCACACTCCCTCTCAGACTAAGCAATTTTGTCAGAAATCCTTCCATTGGAGGAGAGCCTTAAGAAGGCAAATTACTATTAACTTTGTAATCAGGTTAATCTAGTGAGTCCATGGAGGTGAGGGAAACCACTGAAATTCACCACAACCAGTTGTGCCATCATCAGAGCATGCAGTGCTATCATTTATTGAGAGTACTGAAGAAGAAGAGCGAATAGTAACTATCTAGAGTATAGAAGAGATGTCCTAAATAGACATGGGGAGTGTGCAGCTGAGGGGGTAACCCAGAGTCTTTCTAAGGGCCAGCTCCAACCAGTACTTGAGAAATAATTGTTAAATTTTCATTGTGAGCATTTAGACCTCAGAAATCAGTTAAGCTACAAAGCAGGGCCTGAGTTATTGTTTTGTTTGTCTAAACTTAAGAAAGGAATAGAAAAAATGTTAATAATGCTGGTTAAATGTTAAAGTTTGTCATCGGTACATTGTTTTTTTCAAAAAGAGTTATTAAACATTTACCACCATAGTGTTATATGTGTTATATGTGTTCTGACAGTTTTCTGATACATTGGGAAAACAGCCAGGAGGATAAAAGGGGGCAACAATGGTAATTACAATGGCATTTATTACAAATATTATTTTACCCTCACACAACCCATGGAGATAGGTGCTATTATTACTTCTATTTTATTTTCTATTTTAATGGTATTTCATTTTTAAATTTTTTCCCCAGTTACATGAGAAGAAAAATTTCAGCATTAATTTTTACCTGATAGTTCTGAAAGTTGGCTGTAATGTCCTTTGGAGTTTTTATTCTGGCATCTCTTTCCTGAGGTGATCAGTGGATTCTTTCAATGCCTATTTTGCCCTCTGGTTCCAGGACATCAGGGTACTTTTCTTAAAACATGCTGTCCAGGTACTCCTTCTGATTATGCCTTTCAGGTAGTCCGATGATTCTGGTATTGTCTCTCCTGGATCTATTTTCCAGGTCAGTTGTTTTTCCCATGAAATATTTTACAATTTATTACATTTTTTCATTCTTTTGAATTTGTTTGATTGATTATTGATGTCTCATAGAGTCATTAGCATCCACCTGCCCAATTCTCACACTTAAGATGTTTTCCTCAGTTAGCTTTTGTACCTTCTTTTCCATTTGGCCTATTATACTCTTTAAGGAGTTGTTTTCTTCGGTGGATTTTTGTATCTCCTTTTCCATTTTGCCAATTCTACTTTTTAAACAGTTTTGCAAGCTATTGACTCTTTTTGCATAAGTCCTTTGCATCACTCTCATTTCTTTTCCCATTTTTACTTCTACCTCTCTTATATGGTTTGTAAGTTCCTTTTGAGCTCTTCCATGAATTCTTTCTAGGCTTGAGACCACTTCCCATTTTTCTTTGGGGTTTTGCCCATAGGTGTTTTGACAGTGTTGTCCTCTTCTGAGTTTGTGTCTTGGTCTTTCCTTTCACCATAATAGCTTTCTACAGTCAGATTCTTTTTGTTGTTTTTTGCTCACCTTTTTTGGGGGGAAGAGGGTGCTTTCCCCCTTCTTTTGAATTTGATATCTGCAGTTGGGTAGAAGGGGCACTGTCTCAGGCTTCTTGTGCCAGTGGCTGCAGGCCTAGTCTGTTTACCTGGTGCTGCACTGATATTGCAGCACTGGGGAACATAGCATCTGGTCCTGTGATTAAGGGTTGAGGTGGGTGGTGCCTGGTGCTGCTAGAGTCCAGGGGTTTGGCAGCTTACCTGGTGCTGAACTGGGCT
Source organism: Phascolarctos cinereus (assembly GCF_003287225.1). Lineage (NCBI taxonomy): Eukaryota > Metazoa > Chordata > Mammalia > Diprotodontia > Phascolarctidae > Phascolarctos > Phascolarctos cinereus. Next base: position 193,454,461 of record NW_027555958.1, on the reverse strand, counting down.
TCTAGTGGTGGTACTTGACATGTGCTAAAGCCAGGTGGGGTGTTTCTGCATTTCTCCAGGACTACACTGAAGCATGTGGAGATTCTAGGAACCAGAATCTGCTGGTTCCCCTGGCTATGATAAAGCATGTGGGGGGTCCTGGAGTTGGTGTTCGCCTGCTCCACCACACTGGGGCTCAGGATCTCCCCATTAATTCCATTTTATAGATGAGGAAACTGAGGCAGGTGGAGGTTAAATGACTTGCCCAGGGCCACACAGATAGTACATATCTGAGGCTGAATTTGAATTCAAGTCTTCCTGATTCCAGGCTCAGTACTCTGTTCACTTTGCAATCTCATAATAATAGATAGCATTTATATTATGCTTTAAGAATTGTGAAGCACTTTATAAATATTTTCTCATTTTAGTGTGTAATATGACAGCATTTTCTCCCCAAGCATTATAAATATTCTGGCTGTGCTAAAGTCCTGCCATATAGGACAAGCTGCCAGAAGAGAGAGCCTGTGCCATAGTAAATCACATTTATCCTAGACTGAAAATCATGGAAGTAATCTGAGGCACTTCCCTCTCTGTCTTGAGCAGGAGATTTTAATTTGGTGTCCATGAATTTAAACTAAAAAAAAATTGTTGTTATATTTCAATATAATTGGTTTCCTATGTAATTCTCTGTATTTTATTTTATTCATTTATAAATATTCTGAGAAAAGATTCACAAGCTTTGTCAGACTGTCAAAAGGTTATGTAAAACAAAAAATGTTAAGAATCCCTAATATGGAGTTATGCTTGAAAGATTAATATATCACATCTGTCCTATTTATCTCATTAGCAGCAAAGTTCAAGTGTAATAATGGAAGTGATAGTGCTTTGAAAACTAGATGTATATATAGAAAACTTTGTAATCTGTCTGATTTGCTAATCCAAAAATATTTTTTAAATGTAGTCTTCATTCAACTAATTGAATATATGTGTGTGTATATAACATATAACATATATTTTTGCTAGACTATGCAGCTAGATATCAAGAGGTTAATTTTTTAGTGTTTAAGTGTTCAGTACAGGAAGGGCATAGTAGAAGAAACAGATTAATTTTTTTAAAAAACAAGTTAGAAAAAGTGAAAAAACATCAAGTGTTTATTAATATCTTCCATATTTGTATGTATAGAGACATATACACATATATGTATGTGTGTATGTATATGTGTGTGTGTATGTGTGTGTGTATACAAACACACATATGGAAGACATTAATCAACACTTGAGGTAAGTATTTTTAATTTTTTTTCAATTTTTTTATTTTTTAAGACTATATATGTATATAGGTTACATACATGTACAGTATACCTAGTCTTGATTCAATTAATTGAATATGTAATATACATATGTAGATTCTATATATGTATTGCATGTATATATGTACATATATCTAGGGAATCTATATCCACATATACATATATGTGAGTGTGTGTGTGTGTGTGTGTGTGTGTGTGTGTGTGTGTGTGGACAAAGCCTAGGACACAGTGGAAGACATTAATCGACACTCTCTTTAGGTAAATTTTTTTTCCATTCTTTTCCAACTTGCTTTTTATTTTCTTTAATTAATCCCCCTTCCTCTACCTCCCCATATTGAAAACTTTAATAATCAATAGATGAAAAGTAAAGCCCCCAATATGTAGCTGCATTGTCCAATAAAAAGACTTTCCACATTAGCCATGTCTGAAAATACATCTCTTTGGGGGCGGAACCAAGATGGTGGAGTGAAAGCAGTGACTTGCTTGAGCTCTCCCCCAAACCCCACCAAATACCTATAAAAAATGGCTCTAAACAAATTCTAAAGCAGCAGAACCCACAAAAAGACAGAGTGAAGCAAATTTCCAGCCCAAGACAACCTAGATGGTTGATCAGAGAGGTGTACTGCAGTGCAGCACGGGTGTGCAGGCCGCAGTGAACCTGGAGCAGGCCTCAGAGGACTGAATTGCGGGCAGCTGTGGCGGTTTCCAGACTTCTCAATCCATGAATGCCAAAGACAACTCAGAAGGTCAGTGGGAAAAGTCTGTTTCTGTGGTGCTGAGAAAGAAGTGAGGTGGTCTCAGCTCCATTCCCTGAGCGAAGGCTGGGGTGGAGGCTGCCTCCTGAGCTTCCAGCCCACAGTCTGAGGGGGAATTCAGTGGCTGGTCAGAGGAAATCGCAGGGATCTCTTTGCCAGTGCTGAGGTATGAATCTCTGCTTTGCCCATGCTCGGATCTGGGTCACAGTTCTGGTTGGCGGTCCTGGGGCAAGGAAGAGCACTAGGATGGTGGAGCTTGTGGTGGTGGTTGGGAAGAGTCCTCCACACAGTTCCAAGGCAGAAAAGAGTGATTGTGGTCACTCATAGACCAGAGCACAGGCCATTGCCCTTGATCATACCACCTTGGAAGAACTGAAAATGTACAGGTACCAACAAATATCTCTGAAAACAGCTGTACAAACCCACGAAGCTTGGGACAGTACATTCTCCACATCAGAAGTAGACTCCTTAACAAAGTGTTTAAAATTCAATTAATTGGTTGGGATCATGAGCAAGCAGTGCAAAAAGAGTCAGACTATATTATCTTACTTTGGTGACAAAGAAGATCAAAATATACAACCAGAAGACAACAAAGTCAAAGCTCCTACATCCAAAGCCTCCAAGAATAACATGGCTCAGTCACAGGCCTTGGAAGAGCTCAAAAGGGATTTTGAGAAGCAAGTAAGAGAAGGAGAGGAAAAACTGGGAAGAGCAATGAGAGTGATACAAGAAAATCATGAAAAACAAATCAACAGCTTGCTAAAGGAGGCCCAAAAAAATGCTGAAGAAAATAACACCTTAAAACATAGCCTAACCCAAATGGCTAAAGAGGTCCAAAAAGCCAATGAGGAGAAAATGCCCTAAAAGAAAATTGGCCAAATGGAAAAGGAAGTCCAAAAGATACTGAAGAAAATACTTCCTTAAAAATTAGAATAGAGCAATTGGAAGCTAGTGACTTTATGAGAAATCAAGACACTGTAAAACAAATCCAAAAGAATGAAAAATAGAAACAATGTGAAATATCTCATTGGAAAAACAACTGACCTGGAAAATAGATCCAGGAGAGAGAATTTAAAAATTATTGGACTATCTGAAAGCCATGATCAAAAAAAGAGCCTAGACATCATCTTTCAAGAAATTATCAAGGAAAACTGCCCTGATATTTAGAACCAGAGGGCAAAATAGAAATTGAAAGAATCCACGATCTCCTGAAAGAGATCCCCAAAGGAAAACTCCTAGGAATATTGTAGCCAAATTCCAGAGTTCCCAGGTCAAGGAGAAAATATTACAAGCTGCCAGAAAGAAACAATTCAAGTTGTGGAAACACAATCAGGATAACACAAGATTTAGCAGCTTCTACATTAAAGGACCACAGGGCATGGAATATAATATTCTGGAGGGCAAAGGAGATAGGATTACAACCAAGAATCACCTACCCAGCAAAACTGAGTATAATCCTTCAGGGGAAAAAATGGTCATTCAGTGAAATAGAGGACTTTCAAGCATTCTTGATGAAAAGACCAGAGCTGAATAGAAAATTTGACTTTCAAATACAAGACTCAAGTGGAACATGAAGAGGTAAACAAAGAGAAATCATAAGAGACTTATTAAGGTTGAACTGTTTACATTCCTGCATGGAAAGATGATATTTATAACTCATGAGACCTTTGTCAGTATTAGGGTAGTTGGAGAAAAATTATATGTATGTAGTATAGATAGATGATAGATAGATAGATAGATAGATAGATAGATAGATAGATAGATAGATAGATAGATAGATAGAGGGCACAGGGTGAGTTGAAGATTAAGGGTCATATCTGGAGAATAAAATTAAGGATGAGAGAGGATTTACTAGGAGAAGAAGAAAGGGAGAGGTAGAATGGGTAAATTATCTCAAAAAAAAAAGAAAAGAAAAGGCTCTTACAGTGGAGGGAAATGGGGAAGGTGAGAGGGAATGAGTGAATCTTATTCTCATAGGATTTGGCTTAAGAGGAATAACATACACATTCAATTGGGTATGGAAATCTGTCTTACCCTACAGGAAAATAGGAAGGGGAGAGCAGGGGGATGATAGAGAGGAGGGCAGATTGGGAAAGGGGTAATCAGAAGCAAATACTTCTGAGAGGACAGGGTCAAAAGAAAGAATAGAATAAATGGGAGGGCAGGATAGGATTAAGGAAATAGAGTTAGTTTTTCACAACATGTCTACTATGGAAGTGTTTTGCATAACTGCATGTGTATAACCTATATTGAGTTGCTTGCCTTTTCAATGAGGGTCGGTGGGGAGGGAGGAAGGGAGAAAATTTGGAACCCAAAACTTTAAAAACATGTGTTTTAAAAAAATGTTTTCACATGCAACTGGGAAATAAGAAATACAGGAAATGGGGTACAGAAGTCTACCCTGCCCTACAGGAAAATAGAAGGGGAAAGGGATAAGAGAAGAGGGTGAGAGATAGAAGAGAAGGCTGACTAGGGGAAGGAGTATTCAGAATGCATGCCATCTTGGGGTGGGGGGAGGGACAAGATGGGGTGAAATTTTGAAACTCAAAATTTTGTGGAAGTAAATGTTGAAAACTAAATATAAATAAATTTATATTAAAAAAGGAAATATATCTCTTCATTTGAAGCTAGGATGTGAGGAGTTAGAAAGTTAGGTGGGATGTGAGTGCTATGTTTCATCATCATTCTTTTGGATTTATGATTTATCATTGTGTTGATAAAAGATCTAAAATCTTTCGAAGTTGTTTTTGTCTATAATGTTATCACAGTTTAAATTGTTCTCTTAGTTCTACTTACTGCACTCCATCATATCATAGAGGTCTTCTCAGTTTATTCAGAAATGTTCATTTAATTATTTTTATGGCACATTACTTATATTGAATATGGTATGTTCCATTGTATTCATATACAACAATTTATTTAGCCATTCTCCAGTAAGATACCCATTAGTTTCCAATATTTGATTTTCACAGAAAGAGTTTCTATAAATGTTTTGGTATACATAGGTCCTTTTTCTCTTTCCCTGATGTTTTTGGAGTATAGGCCTAGTAGTGATACAACTCTTTTGAGTAAGATTTAAGGATACACTATAAATACATAACTGTACCATAATATTGTCTAGACACATTTTGTGAGTATTTCATGGATTACTTCCAATTTGATTCAATTGAGTGGATGAAAGAATGAAAGCTTATTAAGTTGCTGTTATATGCAAGGCATGCTTTGCTAAAATTGATATGTTATTTTCACGGCATTATCTTATTTTCTTGAGCAACCCTTTTGGCAACTAAATTCATAGTCCTTTTGAAGGATGTTTTTGATGAATTTTTGTGTATCTTGCATCTATTTCTTGCTTTACTTTTCTTCTTGGTTTCTAACTGATCATACTATTCCTATATTGTCAAGTCCTTATAATTCTATCCATTCACATAGTATTCATCTTTGTTCTTAAAGAATGTGATGTCTCTTGAAGTTCATTGTTAGACTTCCATGTAATCCTTCCTATTACATATATCCTCTTTTTGAAGTCAGTTTTCCAGAGGATTTTTTTTTGTTTCATGTACACTTCTACTTCACAATAGATAAATCTTCTGAAATATTTGCTTACTAACTGAGGTAGATGATATTTGGAGAACTAATCCTCTTTTGTACCTTCTTGCTTATGAAAAGGAAAATCAAGTCAATATGACTTAGTGTATAAAAACTTTGACTTTCAGAACTTGTCATTCATTAGGTCGTGTTCCTCAGAAAAAAAAAAATTTACTGTTCCACCAATGCTAACCCTGCTGAGAACATTCAGGGTTTGAGAGAAAACATTCATTACTTGATGAAATGTTCATCTATTCTCTAATAAAAGCTGAAAATCTCATTTTTGAAAAAGCATAACTAATTCCAGGATTTTAATCATCTTTACTCAAATGTATTACGATCATTGCTGAGATCTCAGTTAAAGTCCAGTGGTTTCTCCATTGGCTTAAGGTGTCCACAATTCATTTATGACTAGCTTTCAATTAATTTCTTCATAAAACATCAGCTAGACAGGAGAGAGTGCTGTAGCAACAAACACAAGATTAACCTAATATATATTAACCCAACATAGCTTTGTACAAGCATAAGCAAGCCTGAGTTTCCATACCTGTAAAACTGAGATGATAATATCTATAATACCTGCTTTATAGTGTTGGTGGGAAGAAAATACTCTGTAAACTATAAAAAAAATGTTTATATATATGAGCTATTATTATCTTTGTATTCAACTGATAAATATTTCACTGCCTTGTTCGGATATTTTTTTCCAGGCATTTGCAGATAGAACAAACATGTTCAATGAGTGTATGGATGGTAATTAGGGTCCTGAAAATATTTTTCAAAATACAGGTCTGAACAAACATAAGCTCAGAGCATCTTCAGAAGGACTATGTGAAACAAAGCCAATGCAATTGAGATTAGAAGGGAATCAGAAAGCTGGGAAACAATTTTTATATCAGTATCTCTGATAAAGGCTTCATTTTTAAAATATATAGAGAACTGAGTCAAATTTCTAAGAATATAAGACATTCCCCAACTAATAAATGGTCAAAGGATATGAACAGGTAGTTTTCAAATGAAGAAATTAAAGCTATCTATAATCATGTGAAGAAGTGCTCTAAATCAGTTCTGATTAGAGAAATGCAAATTAAAACAACTCTGAGGTACTACATTATACGTATCAGATTGACCAACATGACAAAACATGATGAATGTTGGAGAAGATGTGGAAAAACTGGAACACCAATACATTGTTGGTAGAGTTGTGAACTGATCCAACCATTCTGGAGACCTGTTTGGAACTATGCCCAAAGGCTATAAAACTGTGTATATGCTTTGATCCTATAATACCACTTCTAGGTCTGTATCCCAAAGAGATCATAAACATGGAGAAAGGATCCACATGTACAAAAATATTTATAGCAGCTCTTTTGTGGTAGAAAAGTATTGGAAATTGAGGGGATGCCCATCAATTGGGGAACAGTTGAACAAGTTGTGGTATATGAGTGTAATGGAATATTATTGTTTCATAAGAACTGATGAGCTACGGGATCTCAGAAAAACCTGGAAAAAGACATGAACTGATGCTGAGTGAAGTGAGCAGAACCAGGAGATCATTGTACACAGTAGCAACCACAATGTGCAAAGACCAACTTTGATAGACTTAGCTCTTCTCAGACAATGCAATGATCTAAGATAATTCCAAGACTCCTGATGGAAAATACTATCCATATCCAGAGAAAGAACTATGGAGTCCGAATGCAGATCAAAGCATAACATTTTATCTTTTTGTTTTTTCTTTCTCATTGTTTTTTCCCTTTGGTTCTGATTCTTCTTTACAACATGACTAATGTTGGAAATATATTTAATATGATTGTACATATACAGGTAGCATCAGATTGCGTGCCATCTTAGAGAAGAGGGAGGGGGAGAAAATTTAAAACTCAAAATCTTGTAAAAGTGAATGTTGAAAACTAAAAATAAACAGATAAATCTTTTTTTAAAAAAAAAGGATTATGTAGGGAGTGAGGTAGAATGAAAGATGTTCCACTAAAAACTGAGGATGAGACAGAAGGTATAAGCATTGCAAGAGCTGGGTTTCGTTCTTGCTGTTGTTGTCATTGTTTGGTTTTTTGTTTGTTTGTTTGTTTTTTCACATGGTGGTACTTATAAGTATTGCCTTCACAGACAGTATCTTACAAAGAGGTAGGTCTCTTCCAGCAAAGAGGTTTCATGAAAAATAAATATGGGGGGGCAGAGCCAAGATGGCAGAGTAAAAGCAGTGACTTGCTTGAGCTCTTCCCAAACCCCTCCAAATACTTGCAAAAATGGCTCTAAACAAATTCTAGAAAAGCAGAACATACAAAAAGACAGAGTGAAACAAATTTTCAGCCCAAGACAACCTGGATGGTGGATTGAAAGGGTCTATCACACCAGGCTGGGAGAGGAACACAGTTCAGCATGGCCACATAGGCAAAGACCAGGCCTCAGCAAACCTGGAGCAGGCCTCAGGGAACTGAATCATGGGCAGCTATGGCAGTTTCCAGATTTCTCAACCCGCAAATGCCAAAGACATCTTAGAAGGTCAATAGGAAAGGTCTGTTGGACTGCAGTAAGAGAGAAGTTTGGTCCCAGCCCCAGTCCTGGTAAGCTACTTCTGGAGCTCTCAGCCCACAGATGGAAGGGGAATTGAGTGGATGACCAGAGGGGGATTGCAGGGATCTCTTTGCTGGCACTATAGCAGTATTCTCTTGCTTTGCCCAGGCTTGGATCTGGGTCACAGTTCTGGGTGGCGATCCTGGGCAAGGAAGAGCACTAGGATGGTGGAGCTTGTGGTGGTGGTTGGGAAGAATCCTCCACACAGTTCCAAGGCAGAAAAGAGTGATTGTGGTCACTCATAGACCAGAGCACAGGCCATTGCCCTTGATCATACCTTGGAAGAACTGAAAATGTACAGGTACCTACAAGTATCTCTGAAAACAGCTGTACAAACCCTCCAAAGCTTGGGACAATATATTCTCTACACTGGAAGCAGACCCCTACTTTAAGAAAAAAATTTAAAACTCAAGTATTTGACTAAGAACATGAGTAAATAGTGCAAAAAAAAAGTCAGACCACAGAATCTTTCTTTGGTGAGGAAGAAGATCAAGACATACAACCAGAAGAAGATAGCAAAGTCAAAGCTCCTACATCCAAAGCCTCCAAGAAAAATATGACTCAGTCTCAGGCCATGGAAGAACTCAAAAAGGTTTTTGAGAAGCAAGTAAAGGAAGTAGAGGAAAAATTGGGAAGAGGAATGAGAGTGATACAAGAAAATCATGAAAAACAAATCATCAGCTTGCTAAAAGAGACTCAAAAAAATGCTGAAGAAAATAACACCTTAAAAAATAGCCTAACCCAAATGGCTAAAGAGGTCCAAAAAGCCAATGAGGAGAGCAATGCCTTAAAAAGCAGAATTAGCCAAATGGAAAAGGAAGTCCAAAAGCTCACTGAAGAAAATGCTCCTTAAAAATTAGAAAGGAGCAATTGGAAGCTAGTGAGTTTATAAGAAATCAAGACACTGTAAAACAAATTCAAAAGAATGAAAAAAATAGAAGACAATGTAAAATATCTCATTGGAAAAACAACTGACCTGGAAAATAGATCCAGGAGAGAGAATTTAAAAATTATTGGACTATCTGAAAGCCATGATCAAAAAAAGAGCCTAGACATCATCTTTCAAGACATTATCAAGGAAAAAACTGCCCTGATATTTTAGAACCAGAGGGCAAAATAGCAATGGAAAGAATCCACCAATCACCCCCTGAAAGAGATCCCCAAAGGAAAGCTCCTAGGAATATTATAGCCAAATTCCAGAGTTCCCATGTCAAGGAGAAAATATTGCAAGCAGCCAGAAAGACACAATTCAAGTGTTGTGGAAACACAATCAGGATAACACAAGATTTAGCAGCTTCTATATTAAGGAACCAGAGGGCTTGGAATATGATATTCAGGGGGGCAAAGGAGATAGGACTACAACCAAGAATCACCTACCCAGCAAACCTGAGTATAATCCTTCATGGGAAAAAGTGGACATTCAGTGCAATAGAGGATTTTCAAGCATTCTTGATGAAAATACGAGAGCTGAATAGAAAATTTGACTTTCAAATACAAGACTCAAGTGAAACATGAAGACATAAACAGGAAAGAGAAATCATAAGGGACTTATTAAGGTTGAACTGTTTGCATTCCTACATGGAAAGATGATATTTGTCATTTATGAGACCTTTGTCAGTATTAGGGTAGTTGGAGGAAAAAAATTAGATAGATGGATAGATAGATAGATAGATAGATAGATAGATAGATAGATAGATAGATAGCACAGGGTGAGTTGAAGATGAATAGGTGATATATCTGGAGAATAAAATTAAGGGGTGAGAGAGGATTATACTGGGAGAAAAAGAAAGGGAGAGGTAGAATGGGGTAAATTATCCCACATTAAACAGACAAGAAAAGGCTTTTACAGTGGAGGGGAGTGGGAGAAAGTGAGACAGAATAAGTAAATCTTATTCTCATCAGATTTGACTTAAGGAAGGAATAACATACACACTCGATTGGGTATGGAAAGATATCTTACCCTACAGGAAAATAGGGGAGAAGAGGATAAGACAGCAGGGTGATGACAGAGGGGAGGTCAGATGGGGGGAGAGGGTAATCAGAATCAAACACTTCTGAGGAGGGACAGTGTCAAAAGAGAGAATAGAATAAATAGGGGGCAGGATAGGATTAAGGGAAATATAGTTAGTTTTCTACAACATGACTACTATGGAAGTGTTTTGCGTGACTACACATGTATAACCTGTATCAAGTTGCTTGCCTTCTCAATAAGGGTGGGTCAGGAGGGAGGAAGGGAAAAAATTTGAAACCCAGAGTTTTAAAAACAAATTTTAAAAATTGTTTTCACATACAACTGGGAAATAAGATATACAGGCAATGGGGTATAGAAATCTATCCTGCCCTACAGGAAAATAGAAGGGGAAGGGGATAAGAGAAGGGGGGAGATAAAAGAAAGGGCAGATTAGGGGAAGGGCTATTCAGAATGCACACTGTCTTGGAGTGGGGAAGGGACAAGATGGGGGGGAATTTGGAACTCAAAATCATGTGGAAGTGAATGTTGAAAACTAAAATAAATAAATTAATGAAGAAAAATGAATTTAAGAAAGCTGCAAATGGCACTCATATCAGCATAGGGCTTTTCCAAGGGCCTCCTGGCCCAGCAAAAGTTAGCACAGTGTGGTGCCAGCAGCCACATGACTCAGACTTAGTAAAAGTGTTCTGGAGAAATCTTTCAAGGTTACTACTAGGGGTGGGGGAGGAAGCCAGGGAGGGATCTATACAGCCAGGCATAACAATGGTCTCTGGATAAGACATGCAGGAGTTAAAATGAAAAGCAAAAATAAGTTTCACCTGAAGCAAAACCTAATTGATCAAGAGCCTGTAACCTCAAGGCAGCCCTGCCCACAATAATCATCATCAATACCATTTCACATGGCTTGGTTCAATCAAAGGGGCACCATAGTAAGTCCAGCTACTAATTGTATTTTACAAGGCTGCTGAAATTTCAGTTTAAATTGGAGAACCTGATAGCCCAGCTCAGCAAATTTTACCATTCACTTTTTTTATGTGTTCCGCTCCCCATCCATATTTCCTAGTACTGTGTATTGATGTCATTTTAATTGCTTCAGTAGATGTATTCTTCAAGACTAACTGAATGATATAACAGGTAAAAATCTTGAAGTCAGAAGGACAAAGACCAGCTATGTGACCCAAGGCAAATACAAGTGATTTTAAACTATGAGTACTCCAGGTAATTCTCTAAAACTATAAAACTATAGAAAAAGGTACTGATCTCACTGGAAGGAATTCCTCACTGAGAGCTCCCTAAACCAGTGAAATCACAGGTCCAGTTCTACCCCTCCCCAAAAATGTATTCTTCAAAAAAAATTAAGATTTTTATCATTTATTAGTACCTGGCACATAGTAGGTGCTTAATAAATGCTGAATGACTATTTTCTATATGTTTTGTTCAGTTGCATCTAACTCTCTGTAATACCTTCCAGGGATTTTCGTGGCAAAGATACTGGAATGATTTGCCATTTCCTTCTCTAGTTCATTTTTTTACAGATGAGGAAACAGACAAACAGGGTTGAGTGACTTGCTCAGGGTCACACAACTAGTAAGTATCTGAGGCCAGATTTGAACTCATGAAGATGAGTCTTCCTGATTCCAAGCCCAGTGCTCCATCCACTGTGCCACCTATAGCAATTTGGCCTACAGTATGCGAATGGATGAATTTTTGAAAAAGTATTCCTTAAGCTCTAACTACGTGCCAGGTACCTGGCTAAGCACTGGGGGATACAACACAAAAACAAGGATAGGCATTGTTCTTAAGGACAATTCTAATAGGAGCTGACTGTTGTTGTCCTTCATTTTGGAAGAGGACTAAAATGACATCACCATGCCAGAGTCAAGTTTTACTGTGTCTGACTGTGGCTGATCAGACCAATACAAGCTTGGAATGTTCTACCACAAGTGGGGTACAAATAGTCTGTGTGAACCTCCAGGGTGGGTTCTCTAAGTCTGCATATCTTGTGTTTCTCTTGAGCTATTTCAATTCTGCTTGGCTCATAGAGCACAGCACCTTCTCTGATGTGGGCACACCACGCTGAGTGGTCCTGTGCCAATGTCTCCCATGTCATATAATCAATTCCAAACTTCTTAAGAAATACCTTGAGAGTGTCCTTGTATTGCTTCTTCTGACTACCATGTAAACGCTTGCCCTGTGTGAATTCTCCATAAAATAGTCTTTTTGGCAAGCATACATTCAAACAATGTGGCCAGCTCAATGGAGTTTCACTCTCTACAGCAGAGTTTGAACGCTTGGTAGTTTAGTTCAAGAGAGGACCCCAGTGTCTGGTATCTTATCCTGCCAGGTGGTCTTCAGAATCTTCCTAAGACAATTCAAATGGAAGCGATTCAGTTTCCTGGCATGGCGCTGGTATACTATCCAGGTTTCACAGGCATACAGCAATGGAGTCAGCACAACGGTTCTGTAGACCTTCAGTTTGGTAATCAGTCTAAAACCTCTTTTCTCCCATGCTTTCCTTCAGAGCCTCCCACACACTGAGCTAGCTCTGGCAATGCGTGCATCCACATCATTATCAATGTGTACATCCCTGGAAAGTACACTACCAAAGTAAATGAACTCGTCCACAGCATTCAAAACTTCTCCATTTGCTACAACCAATGGTTCCACATATGGATGGTGTGGTGACGGCTGATGAAGCACTTGTGCTTTCTTGGTATTAATTGTTAGGCCAAAATTAGCACTAGCAGCAGAGAATCGATCCATACTTTGTTGCATCTCCGCTTCAGAGGCTGCATTCCATCAAGGCCAGCTACCACACTGACAGTAAACTCTTCATCTTGAAAAGACTACAAGCCAAGACCAAAGTGAAGGGAGTGTTGGTGCATGATTTTCTGTTTGCAGATGCTTGTGCATTCAATACAGCCTCTGAAGCTGAGATGCAATGAAGTATGGATTGAGTCTCTGCTACTTGTGCTAACTTTGGCCTAACAATTAACACCAAGAAAACACAGGCACTCCATCAGCCACCAATAAGAGATGACAATACACATAAGGAAGTGGTGGCCCCCTGAGGCATACCTTGGTATGGAAAGTTACAGAGAAAGTGGGTGGAGCCAATAGAGATGTAGCTTGACATAATCCTTTTAGGAACAATGGCAGAACTGATTTGATCAAAATTCTAGGATTACAGAGCTGGGGAGGGATAGTGCACAAGGTTATTGGCTTGAACTATGCCTGAGGAGTAGGAAGTGATGCTATGTATTCTTGGGGCCCACCTACAATAATGGTTCTAGGTAAGGCAATTAACAATCAGGAAAATGGGACCCCAGGACAGAAGTTCCAGAGAGGAAGAGGGTTAAATCACCAAGAAACTATAGTCTAATCTGAGCTTGACACAGGCCCACCTCCTGATAGATTGTGTTCAATATTAAAATCAAATGATATATTTGTAGGTAAATAGTTAACAAAAGGAGATTTACTTAACCATGACCTGAGAAGGATATTCAACAAGAATGTGTCCCAAGTTTATTCACCTGAGTGAAGCACCTTTCGTTCTGAGTTGCTACTGTGGTCAGCCAAGTATCAAACCTGGAGATCTTGCGGATTTTTTATACTCAGGTGATAAAGTGATGTCAATACACTGAGATATTAGTCCTTTCACTAAACAATTCTGAGGAGCAGCTAGGTGGCACAGCAGATAGAGCACCGGCCCTGGAGTCAGGAGGACCTGAGTTCAAATCCGGCCTCAGACCAAACACTTGACACTTACCAGATGTGTGACCCTGGGCAAGTCACTTAACCCCAATTGCCTAAAAAAAAAAAATTCTCAAAGATGGTTTCAGTACTTTTTAAGGAAAAACCAGCTTAACTTCAATGAGGGTAGGATGTTAGGCTATTAATACATCCATAGCATGATTTCTGGTCTGGGTAGCAAGGCTACTGATGAGATCAGTGAAAAGATGGTGTACAGTATCCCATATATTAAGATTAATAAAGGGCAGCTAGGTGGCACAGTGGATAGAATGCTGGGCCTTGAGTCAGGAAAACTTATCTTTCTGAGTTCAGATACTTACTAGCTGTGTTACCCTGGGCAAGTCACTTAACCCTCTTTGCCTCAGTTTCCTCAGTTGCAGAATGAGGAAATGGCAAACCACTCTAGTATCTTTGCCAAGAAAACTCTAAGTGGTGTCATGAAGAGTTGGACATGACTGAAAAGACTGAACAAACAAAAAAGATTAATAACTTCAGTAAAGTAGTGTGATATAAAATAAGTCCACCTAACTCATCAACATTTCTGTGTGTTACCCATAAAACCCAGATGTAATACATAACTAGAATAAATAAAAAGGATATAAAGAAAATTTGGCAGTCCATCTATTAATATGCCCAGGAATTTCATGAATACAACTACAAAATACTCTTCATAGAAACAGATACAAGTCTAAATAATCAGAGAAATAAAACCTGGAGAAAGATCATTCCTGCTTCACAATGAACCTTGCAATCTACCCTCCCTAGCTTTTCAGAGTCATCAAACATATAAGCATGCATTCTGTCTCCATCCAAATCATTGGCGAAAAAATAGATTAAGAAATAACAGGGAAGAGCAGTAATAGAGGACATTAAATACATTATCATTCTTTGGGTAAGATTTTGCAATGGTCAGGTGAGGGGGGACAAGAAAGGGAATTACAATACTACTAGTCCATTTCCTTGCCTTAGGCGACATAATTTGATTGATTTTGAATCACTCTGATGCAGGAAAGAGAGAACATTCACTATATTTGGAATCAGAGGATCTGAATTCTGCACTCTATCCACCGTGCCACCTAGCTGCCCATCAAGATATCTATACCAATGCCCTAATTTTGTAGGTAAGGAAACTGAGACTCAGAAAGATAGATGATTAATTTGAGATCATATTGCAGTTAATTGGCACTGAATTCTACTCCGTTAGTCCAATTTCTCAATGAGCAAGCCCTATCCGGCCATTTATAAATAAACCAGTTTCTCCATATGGAAGAAAGAAAGAAAGAAAGAAAGAAAGAAAGAAAGAAAGAAAGAAAGAAAGAAAGAAAGAAAGAAAGAAAGAAAGAAAGAAAGAAAGAAAGAAAGAAAGAAAGAAAGAAAGAAAGAAAGAAAGAAAGAAAGAAAAACGTAATCCCTTTTCAACTGCCAAGTCCTGATGATTCTACTTGCGTTCATCCTCCTCTGGAAAGAGTAAGGTTGATGACTTTGCACAGCTCTGCCCCACTCATATGCAATTCACACACAAGTCAAGACATCACCCTCATGATGTCATTGGTCCTCTTTGAAAACAAAAGACAACAATGTCACTACAGATTCCTGACCTGACTCTAAAATAGAGTTCTATTTCAGTTGTTGTTGCCACACCTTGAAACCCTAGTAAATAAACAAGAATCATGAAGTAAAAAAACTCATGAAATATTTTGGAACTGCAGAAGAGAATACAGATGGTGGTTTCTACAAATCTGTTAAATTTGGATCACTTTAGTTGTGTCAAGAGCAGGACAACTAGGAAGGAAGGAAGGAGGAAGGGAAGAAAGGAAGGAAGGAAAGAAGGAAGCAAAAATGTAGAATCATCGTGCTCTTTCTCAAATGGCTAGTTAAGGGCTTGTTGTGGTTTTCTACATCCCTACAGATCTCAGTGAACCTCTTTTATATGATTCTACAATTTGCTCTATCCATAGAGTGAAAAGAGTGACAAAGTTGGAAAAAATGTATAGAAAATGTATAAAGAAAGTATTAAAGTTATGGAACTCCTACTATCAACAGTTCTACAGTAGGAGCTAAGACTATCTAGATGTTTTTCTTTTGGTTTCATTCTTTTTACTTCAGATTTGAAGGTTTGCATCCCTGGGTCCTACTTGACTAGAAACTCTCCTTCATCACTTACATAGCTTGGAACCTCTAGTTCCTTTCAAAGTTTAGCTTTCATGCCATCTTCTACAATAGACCTTTTCTGATTCCCTTTGTTGTTAATATCTCTCTCTCTCTGCCCTGCCACCTAACAATAATCTCTTCTCATTTATTTGGATTATATCCCATATTTAGCTATCTGTGAATATGACCCTACCTAATCAAATGGAAGTTCCTTGAAAAGAGAAACTATCTCATTTTTGTATTTGTGCCTATCATAGCTCCTCACACATAGTAGGTGATTAATATATGCATGCTAAATGAGTAACTGAACAGCTCTCAGATTGTTAGATTTCCCAAAATTTCATCTACTTACCTAAAAAAAGCAGCAAGCTTTCTTCTTCCAGTGGGACTAACATTTGACTAATTTACAGTGTTACAAGGATTATGTACCCATACACCTCGTCACCCAATAGCTAACCCAGTAACAAAGTAGTAGGAGCTAATTTCAGTTTAGACTTGTGACCGATACAGATAAGGTAACCTTTTTCTTCATTTTTAATCAGCTATTCTGCTTGGTTTCAACTCCATGAACATCACGCTTCTCCTTGGATCAATTCATCACTTGAAGTCTAATCATCATGAAGACATTTAGCTCTAGTGCTCAACACCTGATCAGCACCCTTAGTTGTCTCTCCTCTCTAATTGGAGGGCAAGAAGGCAGAGCAATAAACTATTTCTTTTCAATTTTTAATTACATGTATTATTTATTTTTATTTTATTAATTTCTTTTGATTTATAACAATCACTTCCATAAGCTTTTGAGTTTTACATTTTTCCCCCTCCCTCTCCACCTTCCTCCCAAGACGGCATGCAATCTGATACCGGCTCTACATATACATTCCTATTAAACATATTTCCACATTAGTCATGTTGTAAAGAAGTAGAACCAATAGGAGGAACTACAAGCAAGAAAAAACAAAACAAAACAGAAGAGAAAACAAGAGCAAATAGTATGCTTCTATCTGCATTCAAACTCAAATTTTCTTTTTCTGGCTATGGATAGCATTTTCCATCATGAGACTTTTGGAGATGTCACAGATCCTTGCATTACTGAGAAGAACTAAGTCTATCAAAGTTAGTTATTGCACAGTGTGGCTGTTACTGTATACAACATTCTCCTGGTTCTGCTCACTTCACTCAGCATCAGTCCATACAAGTCTTTCCACATTTTTCTGAAGTCTACTTGCTCATCATTTCTTACAGCACAATAGTTTTCCATTAAATTCATATACCACAACTTGTTCAGCCATTCCCCAATTGATGGGCATCCCCTCAATTTCCAATTCTCTGCCACCACAAAACAGCTTCAATAAATATTATTGTACAAGGAGCAATAAACTCTTCCCAAAGCCTTCTATTTAAACTTGCATATTTCTAGACCCTTCCTCTAGAAAATATCCCAAAGCCTTTTTAGATGGCTCAGAATTTTCCAGCTAATTTTCATTTTTCATCATCTTCTTTGCTTAGTTTCAACTCCTAAACATCAAGTGCCCATGACTAGTACCCTGGTGCCCCCTCCTCCGCTTTTCAGTTTTCCTCTGTGTGTATTAAATGATCCTAAGCTCCTTGACAGCAAGGACAGCACAGTGTAAGTAAATGTTTATTGACTACTGACCTAACCAGAGAAGTAGGCAACCCTATATATAGTATGATTGCAGAAAGGAAAATGGTCCATTATGAAAACTAAAATTAAATAAACAAACCTCCCTATCAGCTGATACCCAAAATTAATCAAAAAACATCATTCCTTTAGCTTAAAGCTTTGATCATTGTTAAAAAAAAATATGAATGTTCCTGCCTATTGTGAATCATATCTATTTTGGAATTCATTTCTAATATTTTCTTGGGAGTGGATTTGTCAATAGAAGAAAGAGAAGCTGAGAGGATACCGAGTATGTAAGGGCTTATGGAGATGTCAGACCAGTGATGAAAGGTAGGATCAGGAATGAGGTCACCTTGGAACTCAGGTGTATTTGCAGGTGAATTCAGTATACCAATGGAGATTTCATGACCAACTAGACTCTCAAGCCTACCTTGAAGCAAATGAACCCAGTTTGAACCCAAAGTCAAGTTGCCTTGTTTGATGAACAAGAGTGAGTTCATGTAATATATAGGTAATAAGAGAGGAAGGGTCTAGATAGTTGCAATTTTAAACTGGAAGGCAGAATTTCTAGAAAGGCAATATTGAGTCACAGGAACTAAACTAGTGAGGGGAATTTGGGAATTCCCTTACCTAAGGAATCTGTATAGGATAACTGTGGGGGTGTAGTCATGCCTCAAGGCAGGAAAATGGTCTTGTAGAAATCCCCACCAGCTTTATAATTCTCTATGACCTACAATGAACTCTTATGAGGCCGACATTTGCCCTTGATAAATTTACAGGGCTGACATACATCAAATTCTAGAGTTTGTTGAATTGGGTTTAGGAGCATGAGGATACGAAAAGTATGTAACAGGAAAAGTACATACAGGGGCAGGAAAATGATCAAGGATATTATTTCTTAACTATTTTTGTGTTGTGAGCATTTTTGGCAGTCTGGTGAAGACTATGAACCCTTTCTCAAAATAGAATTGTTAAATGCATAAAATGAAATACATAGGAATACAAAGGAAACCATTTAGTTTATGAGATTTATTAGATTAGAAAATTATTAAATTAAAATCAGTTATAAAAATACCACACATACAAATTCATGGATCTCAGGTTAAGAACCCCCAATCTAAGCAGAAAAAGAAATGGGATCCTCCACTAAATGGCATGGGAAACAGAGGAAGCAGACAGGCAGCAAAGATTCCAAATAGGCAAGCAAGAAGGGTAAGAAAATTAGTAGAAAATAGAGTAAGCATGAAAGAACAAAATAAAGGTGATGTGATCACCAGAATCTTATACATGTCTGAATGCCAAAGAGGTAGCAAACTAGATGGCATGGCATTATGGATAGAACTCAAGACCTGGAGTCAAGAAGACCTGAGTTCAAATCCTTCCTCAGACCTCTACCAGCTGCATGACCCTGGGTAAGTCATTTAACCTTTCTGCGCTTCAGTTTCCTCATCAGTAAAATGGGAACAATAATAGCACCTAGGATTATTGTGAGGATCAAATGAGTAAATACATGTAAAGTGCTTTGCAAACTTCAAAGCACTGTATAAATGCTAGATATTATTATCATTGTTGTTACTGTTATTATTATTATTCCACTAGACCATGGGTCAACCTAAATAGGAGAGAAGCCAGGGTCTGAAACTAACATACAAAGTAAATAGAGGAAGGGAAGACAGAGAGTGTAACTAGTCTTAATCTTCAAAGTTACAGTCAGACTCCAAGTGCAAATATTGGTACAAGCCAACATGAGACCTCTCAAAATAAGAAATTCCTGGAAGCAGAGGGTGGAGGGAGGGAATGACAGAGGTGGAGGAACTTTTATTCGCCAAAGGAATGGCTGCAACTTGGAACTCCCTACAGGTTATTTCTTCATGCCAAGATTCTCTCCATGCCAAGGGATTTTCAAAGAAGTGAAATAGAAATACCTGTCATTATCCTGGGTGAACATTTTGGGACAATTTGGCCAAAATTAGCTCCTTTGATACTTTGGCCCAGCGTACAACTGGTTATGCTCTGGAATTGCCCAGAGAGCTGAGGTGTTAGGTAGAAAACATATTCCGTGTGACTGAGTCTGGACTGGTGCCTGTATTTTCTCTATAAGTTGCATAGCCTGAGGCTTTTCTGTCTCTTTAGGGAGCATTATAAGCTGTTGTTGAAGTCAGTCATATGACCTAGTTGGGAAGAACTGATTCCACCCAACTGTGTAGCATCACTAGCCAGCTACGAATTGCCTTCCACCATCTCTAGGGGCCTTCCAGACAGAGATAGACCACGTGTGAAACTATACTAAAGGAAAATTTAAGAACAAGACAAAAGGCTAGCTCTGGATAATGTTGT
This sequence comes from Phascolarctos cinereus, assembly GCF_003287225.1. Taxonomy (NCBI): domain Eukaryota; kingdom Metazoa; phylum Chordata; class Mammalia; order Diprotodontia; family Phascolarctidae; genus Phascolarctos; species Phascolarctos cinereus. Next base: position 193,434,379 of record NW_027555958.1, on the reverse strand, counting down.
AAAATAGGCAAAGTTTGTCTTCAGTAATTCCTTTTGTCACTTTACCACCATAAAAGTCAGTATCATCGCTCTTATTTATGTCCTCTCTGCTCTGGACAAACTGACCCGCTGACGTTTCTCACAGATAATGTCGTAATTCCATGGCTTTGACCCAAGGGCTTCCCATGCCTGGAATGCCCTCCCTCCCCACTTCCATCTCTTAGAATCACTAATTTCCTTCAAAGTTGAACTCACATCCAACCTCTTACTTGAAGCCTTTCCTGATTGGCCCAACTGTGCTTGTGTTTTGCATACATTCCCTAGGTGTGTATAGTGCATTCCCAGTAGGACATAACCTCCTTAAGAGAAGGGACTAGTTCATCTTTGTCTTTGTGTCTTGAGCATATAGCACAGTGCCTAGCATATAGTATGCCCTTAAATATTTTTGATCAATTGCCCAGCAATTGTATTTGTTATAAAAAAAAAAAGGGGGGTATAGAAATCTAGTAAAGAAAGCCAAGTGGATGCAGGCAAAGGAAATAGAAAATGGTACTCAATGAGCATAGCACACAATCCAAGTGCTTTCAAGGGTTTAATCATTTATCAACCTCCTCCTTCTGGGTTCTAGTCCCTTCTCTGCTGCTTTCTCTTACTTTGGACAAGCCAATTGACCTCTCTTGGTTTATTTATTTACGTGTTTTATTTATTGGTTTATTTATCAGTTTATTTATCGGCAAAATGAAGGGACTAGACTAGAAGATATCAAAAGTCTCCTTCCATCTCTAAGATTCAATTATTCTATTATCAAAAAAAATCTCCTTTTCCCTTTTCCTTCAGAACTGTAATCCCTGATAGCGTAGAATTGATAGTAATTTTCAATCAGGCAGTAATGGAATATTACTATGCTGTGTGATATGATGAAAGCAATGCAAAGCAGTTAAATTAAAGGTAATAATGAGTGGGAGGGCAGTAGGAATTGGGGGAATCAGAAAAGAAGATGATACTTGGACTATGTATCAAAAAAAGAAAGGAACTCCACAAGGTAGTAAGGAGGGGGTTCATTCCAAGGATGAAAGACGGCCAGTGAAAAGGCATAGAGATGAGAATTGAAATGTTGCAAGGAATACAAAGAAGGCCAGTTTGACTGAATCACAGAGTGGTGGATGCCCAATGAGGTTGGAAAGGTTGTTTGGGGTCAGATTGTGAGATGCTTTAAAAGCTAAAGAGAAGAGTGTATATCTCATCTTAGAAACAATAGAAAGTCATTGGAGTTGGTTGAATAGGAGAATCACATCGTCAAACTTTTGCTTAAGCAAAATTACTTTGGCAGCAATGTGTAGGATACACTACAAGAGTGACATACTTGTGAGGCAGGTACAGCAATTAGTAGACTATTGCCATAGTATAGGCAAAAGGCAATGAAAGCCTGAATTAAAATGGTACCAGTGAGAGTAAAGAAGTCAGGCTTGAGAGATATTGTGAAAATAGAAACAGCAATATTTGGCAACAGATTAAATATGTAGAGTGAGTGAAGATGATAATGACAAGAATAATGCCAAGATGATGAAACTGAGACACTGGCAGGATAGTATTGCTTTTGACATAAATTGAGGACTTTGAAAGAGGGGAGAATTTATGGGGAGAGATCATTAATTCAGCTTTAGACATATTGAGTTTAGGATGTCTCTGGGACATCCAATTTTAAATGTTCAATAAACAACTGGTGATACAAGACTGAACTTTGAAGAGAGAGCCTAAAGTTGATCATAAACATCTAGGAGTCTTCTCCATAGAGATGATAGATTAAACCCATGGAAGCTGGTGAAGTTGCCAAGGGAGTAGAGATGGAGAATAGAAAAGGACTCAGAATAGGTAGAACTTTAAGGAATACCCACAGTACTAGAGAGTGATGCAGATGATGAGCTGGCAAAGAAAATTAAAAAAGAATGGCCATACAAGTAGAAAATGAACAAGCAGAAAATAGTGCTGAGCCAATACAGAGAAGAGAGAGTATCCAGAAGGAGAGGGTTGATTTAAAAAAAAATCTGCTTGGGCATCTAAGAGATCACTAGTAACTTTGGAGAGATCAGTTTCAGTTGAATAATGAGGTCAGAAATCAGATTGAAAGGGGTGGTGGGGAGAGCACATCCAAGAAGGTGGAGTAAATTGAACGTTTCTACTGAGTTCTCCCAACTCAACCTTTAAATAACTCTTATAAAAATGTATCAAATCAAATTCTGAGTAGAATAACAAAAGAATATATAGTGACTCATTTTTCCAGGCCAAGACAGTTTAAGAGGACAGAAATAGAGGTCTGCAAACGTTTGGGGTAGGAGGCTGGCCAGGAGCATAGTGTGGTAGCAGCAATAGCAGCTGCTATACCAAGAGTGCTTAGCACCTCAGAATAGTGAGAGGACTAAATACCTGGTCAAAAAGACAGTAAAAAGGACCTCTTGCTAGCAGTAGGTGTAGGATGGGTGCCATCTGGCAGTTCCTTCGCCCATTACCTGGTTCTAGGTTGCAGTTCTGGGTTGGAGAGAAGCAGTTGCCATCCATGGTAAGTTCTAAATGAGCAGCAATCCTGAGTGGGTAAGGACCACAGCACAGTCCAGAAGGAGAATGACTAAAACTCTCGCCAGAACATATCACCTAGGAAGCACTGAAAACCAACAGTCCCCCATATCTAGCCACAGAAGCCTAAGCTGGCCAGACCCCCTACCCCAGATGAGAGCAAAGCCCAACTCCAACATAAGCTGGGGGAAATGAGCCAACAATAAAAAATAAAACCCGATCATAAAAACTTATTTGGTGGCAAGGAAGCTCAACATACAAACTAGGAAGAAGACAATGACTTAAAAAAAAAACATTGACAAGCAAATTTTAAAGGAAAAATGCACATTAGACACAAGCCCAACAAGAATTCTAGAAGATCTAAAGAAAGAGATTTTTTAAACAGCAAAATTAAAAAATTAATCAAATAAGAGTGGTAGAGGAAAAAATTGAAAAAAAAATGAGAATAATGCAAGAAAATTATGAAAAGAGAAATAATGGTTTGGTAAAAGGTACAAAGGCAGCTGGATAGTGTTATGGATGGAGTACTAGGCCTGGAGTCAGGAAGACACATTTTCCTGAGTTCAATCTGGCCTCAGGCCCCTAATAACTGTGTGACACAGGGCAAGTCACTTAACCCCATTTGCCTTAGTTTCCTCATCTATAAAATGAGTCAGAGAAAAAAATTTCAAACCACTCCAGTATCTTTGCCAAGAAAACCCCAAAAAGGGCCATGAAGAGTCAAGACAACACTGAAAATGGATGACAACAACAAAAAGAGGTCTAAAACCTCACTGAAGAAAATAGTTCCTTAAAAATTAGAATAGGTTAAGTGGAAGCTAATGGCTCCATGAAACATCATGAAATAATAAAACAAAGTGAAAAATCTGGAAAAATAGAAGAAAATATGAAATATTTCATAAGAAATATAATTTATTTGCAAAACAGATTGAGGAGAGGTGACTTAATAATTATTGGTTTATCTGAAAGCTATGATAAAAAAGGAGAGGAGAGGGCCTAAATGTCATATTTCAAAAAATTATAAAGGAAAACTGTCTAGATATCATAGAACCAGAGGACAAAGTAGAAACTGAAAGAATCTGCCAATTGCCTCCTGAAAGAGATCCCAAAATGAAAACTTTCAGGAGATATACATAGGCGTGTGTGTGTGTGTGTGTGTGTGTGTGTGTGTGTGTAACCAAATTCCAAAGGTTTCAAGTCAAGGACAAAATACTACAAGATGACAGGAAAAAAAATTCAAATACCGTGAAGTCACAGTCAGGATCACATGAGATTTAGCAGTTACAACTATAAAGCAGCAGAAGGTTTGAAACATGATATTCTTGAAGGCAAAGGAACTATGATTACAACTAAAAATAGTCTACTCAACCAAACTGAGTATAATACCACAATGAGGGTAGGGGGTGAAATGGATATTTAATGAAATAAAGGACATTCAAGCATTCCTGATGAAAAGACCAGAGCTGAATTGAATATTTGACATTCAAATATAAGTCTCGAGAAAATCATTAAAAAAATACATGAGAAATCATAAGGAACTTAATAGGGTTAAAGGGTTTATATTCCTATATGGGAAGATGCTATATGTAACTCCTAAGAACATTATCATTATTGGGAAAGTTAGATGTCTACATAGACAAAGGACATGGGAGCCCATCAATTATGTTGGGATGATCTTTAAAAAAAGAATGGAAGAAGAAAAAAGAGGGATGCACTGAGAGTAGGAAGAAAGAAGAAGAAGAATGATGGAAGTTATTTCACATAGAAGAGGCACAAAAGGGAAAAAAAATTGCGATGGTGGGGAGAATGGAAGGAAGTAAATAATGCTTAAACCTCACTCAGCTGAACTGGTTCAAAGAGGAAACAATACATACACACACACACAAGTGAGTATAGAAATCCATCTTAAGCACTAGAGAAATAGGAAAAGAAGGGGCTAAAAGAAAGGAAAAGGGTAAGAGGAACGATAGATTAAGAAAGGCAGTGATCAAAAACTAAACAAATTTTTAAAGAGGGAACAAGGTGAAAAAAAGAGAAAGATAAATGAAAGAGAATAAGAAGGAAGTAATACAAAGCAACCATAGCTTTGACTGTAAATTGGATCAATTCAACCATTAAAAAGAAGCAAATAGCACAATATATTAAAAGCCAGAAATCAAAATATGTTATTTATAACAGACACACTTGAAACAGATAAATATATACATAGTTAAAATAAAGAGCTGAAACAGAACCTATTATGCTTCAGTTGAAGTTAAAAAGGCAAGTGTATCAATCATGATCTTGGGCAAAGCAAAAGCAAAAATAGACCTAATTAAAAGAGATATTCAGGGAAACTATGTTTTATTTATAAAGTACCATAGACAATGAACTAATATCAATACTGAACATACATGCACCAAATGGCATAGTATCTAAACTCTTTTTTTAGTGTTTTATTTTTTCATTCACATGTAAAACAACTTTTAACATTCATTTTTTTAATTTTGAATTCCTAATTATCTCTCCTTCTCCACCCTCCCCTTTCATTGAGCAGGCAAGCAATTTGGTATATGTTATACATGTGCAGGCAAGCAAAACATGTTACCATATTAAGCATATTGTGAAAGAAAACACAAACCAAACCAAACAAACAAAACAAGAAAAATAAAGTTTAAAAAAAGTATGCATTCAACTCCTTCAGTGTTTTCTTTGGAGAGGAATAGCATTTTTGATTATAAGTCCTTCAGAATAATCTTGGATTATTGTATTGCTGAGAGAATAGCTGACTCATTCACAGTTGATCATCACAATTTCTTGTAGTACAGTAGTATTCCATTACAATCATACACCATAACTTATTCAGCCATTCCCCAATTGATAAGGATCCCATTGATTTTCAATTCTTTGTCACCACAAAAAAAAAAAGAGCTGCTATAAATATTTTTGTACCTATAGGCCTTTTCCCTTTTTGAAATCTCTTTGGGATATAGATCTCATAGTGGTATTGCTGAATCAAATGGCGTGAACAATTTTACAGCCTTTTGAGTATAGTTGCAACTTGGTCTCCAGAATGGTTCACAACTCCAAAAACAGTTCATTAGTGTCCCAATTTTCTCACATCCCCTCCAATATTTGTCTTTTTTCTTTTCTGTAATATTAATTAACCTGATAGGTGTGAGGTGATACCTCAGAGTCATTTTGAGTTGCATTTCTCTAATCAATAGTGATTTTGAGCATTTTTTCTCATGGCTTTAGTTTTAATTTCTTGATCTGAAAACTGCCTGTTCATATTCTTTGACCATTTTTCAATTGAGAGATGACTTTCATTCTTATAAATTTGACTCAGTTACCTATATAGTTGGGAAATGAGGTCTCCATCAGAGAAGCTTGCTTTTTATGCTTCTCTTGAGTCCTTGTATTTGAAAATCAAATTTTCTATTCAGCTCCAGTCTTTTGAAAGTCCTTTTTCCATTAAATATATATTTATCTCCCTGAAGGATTGTACTAAGTTTTTCTGGGTAGGTTATTCTTGGTTGTAATTCTAGTTCTTTTGCCATCTGGAACATTATATTCCCAGCCCTCTGATCCTTTAATATAGAAGCTTTTAAATCTTGTGTCATCCTGAATGTAGCTCCACAATATTTGAATTGTTTCAAAAACAAAAGCCTAGGAAAAGATGATCAAGGGGTTATTTATAAAACCTGTGAAGGATAAGGATAGGGTGAATATGGACTTATTCATCAAATCCCAGACTAGAAGAACTAAGGTGATACTTGTTGAAATTTGATAAAATGAATAAAAAGGGATTCTCATGTGATATAGTAAGTATTAAACTCATGAAATTCTTTACCATAAGATATAGTACAGGTAGAAAATATTAACTACTAATCCATTGCTTAGTTATCATATGGAAAGGGCACTAGATTTGAACACAGAGGACTCAGGTTTAAATCCTAGCTTGGCCACTTACTAGCTTCATGACCTTGGGAAAATCACTCAACCCCTCTCAACCTTGGTTTTCTCATTTTTTGAAAAAAAATGAGGGGTGTTTGGACTAGATAATCTCTAAGATTACCAGCACTATATCTGTGATACTATATAACCCTTCCACTGTCTTTCTGACATCTAACCTTTTTTCTCAGTCTAGCCCTTCTCTTTCTTTACTATTTGATCAACTCAGGATTTCCTGAATATATTTCAATATTGAATAAACCCATCATTAACTAGTCTTGCAGGCATAGCACTTAGTCTTTTCATATTGCTGTAGATCCCTTATTACGTGTCTTCAGGAAAACTGTTAGCCTTTGTAGTGTCCATACATAGAATGATAGGGCATTTTGTTAAGAAGCTAGTCACATTCACACCAAACTCCAGTTGCTGGGAATACAATGGTTACATGGATTTTGGGAGATGTGGCATTGGCTTCAGAATCACACTGATGAACTGAAAGCATAACTCCTGGCACAATTGGATGAATAGAGCACCTCGGTTGAAATGCTAACTTTACCACTAACTACTGATATTATTTTGGGCAAGTCATAATTTCTCTGGACCTCAGTTTTCTCATCTGTAAAATAAGGGGGTTGGATTAGATGAACTCTAAGGTCTCTTTTTAGCTTTTAGTATCTACAGTCCTATGAGTTAGGGACAAGTATGTTATAATAGGTCTCACTAGCTCTCATCTCTAAATTCTTTTCTGTTGTAGTAGTTGGTTTCTTATTAGAAATGAAATTTAAATTATGAGAATGTTATCCTAGTCTGCCAGTTTTATTTTTCAGAACAAACAGTGAAGTTTTTCTTCAAATCCTTTTACAAATAAAGCTAAGGAAAAATCATTGAGTACAATTAAATGCTTTAACATTTTTATTTTTAAATGTATAAGCTCAGAATTCTTTACTGGAGCATCATCAAACAGGGAGACCATAAACTTCCTAAATGAGCCAAAACCTTTGCTCTCTTCTTTCAAACACAGGGTAATTTTTCAGTGTTAAACAGTGTTAACATTTTTAGATGACAACAATCTTAACTAGAATACAGATTCCTAAGTGTTCCTTGCGAGATAGAACTTTACTAAGCTGATGGGGAACACTGACATTTGGATTACAGATGCAGTGCTATTCACCAATATGTTTAGACTAGACTAATTTAAGGGAAGAGAAATTTTCAAAGGCCACATCCTAGCCAATGATATCGAAGAAGTGACCTGGCAGGCACTGAGTGCAATAGCTTTCTGATAGCCAGATGAACATTTACTCAAGCTGCCACCTGATTATAGAAATGCATTCATGACTTTAAAAATCCTATGACTGTACTTTTTTCCTCTCTTAAAAATCCTCTTTATATTCCCCTTTTGAAGCATTCCCAACTTTGCTGAGTTGTATATTCTCGAGGGGCACACAGATATAAACAACGCATTCCCACCTCTTTCCAGGAAAAAATAGGATCTTTTTTTTAAGTGCAATTTTCCCTTCTGGAAGATTTTGTCCATGAAAACCACCCTTGTGCCATGAACAATATGCATTTGGATCCCTCCCCTACTATGGAGATCATTTTATTCAGTTACGGTCAATAGAGTAGCTGGCAAAGGAATATTCAAATTCTCTTCTCTTTAGGACTAAATAAGTAAACTAAGTGCATTCCTTGGTCATCTTACATCTTAGTAGGGACAGGGGAGAGGTGGAAAGAAGGCCTCATTTAGCAGTGATTTGTAACAAAAAGAGAAGCAGCGTGGCATATTGGACAGAGTTGTTCAGTTGTGTCTGACTCTCTGTGACCCCATTTCGGGTTTTCTTGGCAAAGTTAGTGAAGTGGTTTACCATTTTCTTCTCCAGCTCATTTTCCAGATGAGTAAATTGAGGCAAACAGGGTTAAGTGACTTGCCCAGGGTCACAGCGCTAGGATGTGTCCAAGGCCAGATTTGAACTCAGGAATATGACTCTTCTTCCTGACTCCAGACTGGGCACTCTATGCATTGCGCCATCTAGCTGCCTCATGGCAGTTATGGAGGAGGCCTCAAAGTCAAGAAGATAGTCTGGTGAAAACTATGGTCCATTTCTCAAAATAATGTTTTTTAAAAGGAAACCAATCGAGAGACTTCGGCTTCCGGGAGCCAAGATGGCAGAGTGAAAAGATAGTCACTCTCACTCTCCCCTATCAACCTCTGAAAACCCAGAAAATATCACCCCAGAAAAAAATCTCTGGAACACCTGAACTAGAAGAAAGATAGGGAGAAGCAGTGCAGCAGCCCAGCAAATGGGTCTCCCAGTGCCTCAGTAAAAATAAGGGAGGCATAACTACAAGGGGTCCCAGGCTGATAAGTACCCTGCGGCATTCATCTGAAAGGAGGTGAAGAAAACAACCAATAGGCTTCCTAAAGCCCTGGCTTTGCTGGTTCCAACCCAACACCAGGTGAGTTGTAGGAGCCCTGCAGCCTCCAACTGTGAAGAAATCCTTAAGCCCAGGTGGTAGAACCAGCAAACACCAATACCTGGACCTCCAAGTGATTCAGTGGGGGGGGGGGGCGGGACCAGTGGAAACCAGATCAGAAAACCACCGGTGCCTCGGCACTCTACAGCAAAGGAATCTCCCAGTGCATTAGCAGAAACAAGGGAGACAACACTGCAGGGGGCCCCAGGCAGATAAACACCCTGCAGCACCCATCTAAAAGGAGCTGAAGAAAGCTAAAGTAAAAGAAAAGCAGGCAACCTAGAATTGCCTGAAAGTTTCTGCCTTGCTGATTCCAGCCCAACACGAGGTAAACTGCCAGAAACCTACAGCCTCCAATTTCCAGCATAAGAGGCCCCAGCACACAAAGCCAGTGACCAAGACCTAGGCTCCCAACACAAGAAGCTTGGGTCAGTACCCTCTGTTCCCCAGCAGGAGAGCTCAATCTCTTTAAAGGCCAGGGAATACATTCATAGTGAAGATCAAGACAGAAATTCTGAAGAGGACAACATTGTCAACAAACCCACATCTGCAACAACAAAAGGGAATATGAATTGGTCTGAAACCCAAAAAGCCTTCTTACAAGAGCTCAAGAAGGATTTTAATAGTCAAATGAGAGAGGTAGAAGAGTCCTTCAAAAATACAATTGGCCAATTGGAAAAAAAATACACTGAAGAAAACAAGTCCCTAAAAAACACAATTGGCCAATTGAAGAAGGAAGGACAAAAACTAACAGAAGAAAACAATCTGTTAAAAACTAGAATTGGACAAATGGAAACTAATGTCTCTATGAGAGAGCAAGAATCAGTCAAACAGAAACAAAAAAATGAAAAAATAGATGAAAACGTAAAATACCTCATCAGTAAAACAACCGACCTGGAAAATCGACTCAGGAGAGACAATTTAAAAATTATTGGACTACCTGAAAATCATGATGAAAAAAAGAGCCTGGACAGTATCTTTCAGGAAATCATGAAGGAAAACTGCCCAAAAGTCCTAGAACCAGAAGGGAAAATAACCATAGAAAGAATCCACCAATCACCACCTGAAAGAGATCCCAAATTGACAACGCCAAGGAATATAATAGCAAAATTCCAAAATTACCAGATGAAAGAGAAGGTGCTGCAAGCAGCCAGAAAGAAACAATTTAAATATCATGGAACCACAGTCAGGATTACACAGGACCTTGCAGCTTCTACATTAAAAGACCGCAGGGCATGGAACATGATATTCCATAAGGCAAAGGAGCTTGGAATGCAGCCAAGGATCAATTACCCAGCAAAAATGAGCATCATTTTCAAAGGAGGTGGATATTCAATGAAATAGGAGACTTCCAAACTTTCCTGATAAAAAGACCAGAGCTCAACAAAAAATTTGATCTTCAAGTACAGGACTCAAGAAGGACTTAAAAAGGTAAATGGGACAGAAAGATACAATATGTTGTTAATAAGGGGGGCTGTTTAAACCCCTACAAGGGAATATGACACTTGCAACCCTTGAAAGGAGTATACAAAGTGGATATATTGATTTTGATGTAATGATAAAAAAAATCTAATCAAGTGGGTTAAATGGATCCAAATAAGTGGATCAATCTGATCTTAGAAAATGTACTGAGAAAGGAGGAGGCAGACAAGGGTAAATTACATTACAGGAAAAGACACAAAATCCTATTACAGCAGAGGGAAAGAAGGAGGGGAGCATTGTTTGAACCTTACTCTCATCAGATTTGGCTCAAGAAGGGCATAACATAATCAGTTAGGTATAGAACTCTAACTTGCCCTATAGGCAGTAGGAGGGAAAAGGGAAAAAAAGAGGGGAAAAAAGGGAGGGGAAAGAAGGGAGGAAGAAGCAGTAAGACTAAAGGGGAAGAAAAGGGAAAGGGATAATAAAAGGGGAGGACTGAAGGAGGCAGTGGTCAAAAGCAAAACACTAGTGAAGGGGGAAAGGAAAAAGGAGAAAGAAAAGCATAAATAGGGGGGAAAGGATGGAGAAAAACACAGATAGTAATCATAACTGTGAATGATGCATGAAGATTGCAGAATGGATTAAAAACCATAATCCTACAATTGTTTACAGGAAACACATTTGAAAAAGAGTGACACATACAGGGTAAAGGTAAAAGGCTGGAGCAGAATATATTATGCAGCTGAAGTAAAAAAAGCAGGGGTAGCAATCCTGATCTCAGACAAAGCAAAAGCAAAAATAGATCTAATCAAAAGAGATAAGGAAGGAAACTACATCCTGCTAAAAGGCACCATAGACAATGAAGTAATATCATTACTAAACATATATGCACCAAATGGTATAGCATCCAAATTCTTACAGGAGAAGTTCAGGAGTTACAGGAAGAAATAGACAGCAAAACTATACTAGGGGACCTGAACCTCCCCCTCTCGCACTAGATAAGTCTAACCACAAAATAAACAGAAAGAAGTTAAGGAGGTGAATAGAACATTAGAAAAGTTAGGTATGATAGACCTCTGGAGAAAACTGAATGGGGATAGAAAGGAATATACTTTTTTCTGCAGTACATGGCACATACACAAAAATTGACCATGTACTAGGGCATAAAAACCTCACAATCCAATGCAGAAAGGCAGAAATATTAAATGCATCCTTTTCAGATCATGACACAATAAAAATTATATGTAATAAAGGGCCATGGAAAGATAGACTAAAAAATAATTGGAAACTAAATAATCTAATCCTAAAAAATGATTGGGTCAAACAACAAATCATAGAAACAATCAATAATTTCATTCAAGAGAATGACAATAATGAGACAACATACCAAAACCTATGGGATGCAGTGAAAGCAGTTCTTAGGGGAAGTTTTATATCTCTAAATGCTTACATAAATAAAATAGAAAAAGAGGAGATTAATGAATTGGGCATACAACTAAAAAAACTAGAAAAAGAACAAATTAAAAATCCTCAACTAAACACCAAATTAGAAATATTGAAAACCAAAGGAAAAATTAATAAAATTGAAATTAAGAAAACTATTGAACTAATAAATAAAACTAAGAGCTGGTTTTATAAAAAACCAATAAAATAGATAAACCTTTGGTTAATTTAATTAAAAAAAAGAAAGAAGAAAACCAAATTACTAGTATCAAGAATGAAAAGGGAAGAAGCTACCACCAAGGAAGAGGAAATTAAAACAATAATTAGGAATTATTTTGCCCAACTATATGCCAACAAATTTGACAGTCTTAGGGAAATGGATACATATTTACAAAAATATAAATTGCCCAGATTAACGAAGAGGAAGTAAAATACTTAAATAACCCCATCTCAGAAAAAGAAATTGAATACGCCATTGATGAATTCCATAGGAAAAAATCTCCAGGGCCAGATGGATTTACATGAATTCTATCAAACATTTAAAGAACATTTAATTCCAATACTATATACACTATTTGGGAAAATAGGTGAAGAAGGAGTCTTACCAAATTCTTTTTATGATACAAATATGGTGTTGATAACCTAAACCAGGAAGAGTCAAAATAGAGAAAGAAAATTATAGACCAATTTCTCTAATGAATATAGATGCAAAAATTTTAAACAAAATACTAGCAAATAGATTGCAGCAACTTATCACAAGAATAATACACTATGACCAGGTAGGATTTATACCAGGAATGCAGGGTTGGTTCAATATTAGGAAAACTATCAGCATCATTGAGCATATCAACACCAAAACCAACAGAAACCACATGATCATCTCAATAGATGCAGAAAAAGCTTTTGATAGAATACAACATCCATTCCTATTAAAAACACTAGAAAGCATAGGTATAAATGGAGTCTTCCTTAAAATAATTAAAAGCACATATCTAAAACCTTCAGCAAGCATTATATGTAATGGGACAGGCTAGAAGCATTTCCAATAAGATCGGGGGTGAAACAAGGATGTCCATTATCACCACTGTTATTCAATATTGTACTGGAAACTTAGCTTTAGCAATAAGAGAAGAAAAAGAAATTGAAGGCATTAGAATAGGCAAAGAAGAAAGAAAGCTATCACTCTTTGCAGATGACATGATGATATACTTAGACAATCCTAGAGAATCAAGTAAAAAACTACTTGAAATATAATAAACAACTTTAGCAAAGTTGCAGGCTATAAAATCAACCCACATAAATCATCAGCATTTCTGTATATTACCAACAAAGCCCAACAGCAAGAGATAGAAAGAGAAATCCCATTTAAACTTACTGTAGACATTATAAAATATTTAGGAGTCTACCTCCCGAAACAAACCCAGGAACTCTATGAACACAATTACAAAACACTTTTCACACAAATAAAATCAGATGTAAATAATTGGAAAAACATCAGTTGCTCATGGGTAGGCCGAGCTAATATAATAAAAATGACAATCCTACCTAAGCTAATTTACTTATTCAGTGCCATACCAATCAAACTACCAAAAATTATTTTATAGAGTTAGAAAAAATAATAACAAGATTCATTTGGAAAAACAAAAGGTCCAGAATATCAAAGGAACTAATGAAAAGAAATGCAGGGAAGTTGGCCTAGCAATTCCAGATCTTAAGCTATATTATAAAGCAGCAATCATCAAAACTGCTTGGTACTGGCTAAGAAATAGGGAGGTGGATCAGTGGAATAGGTTAAATATGCAAGACACAGTAGTCAATGACTATAGTAATCTATTATTTGATAAACCCAAAGACCCCAGCTTCTGGATAAGAACCCACTCTTTGAAAAAAACTGCTGGGAAAACTGGAAAAGAGTATGGCAGAAACTAGGCATAGACCCAAATCTCACACCATATACCAAAATAAAGTCAAAATGGGTTCATGACTTAGATATAAAGGCTGATACCATAAGTAAACTGGGAGAACAAGGAATAGTTTACCTATCAGATCTATGGAGAACAGAAGAATTCATGACCAAACAGGAGATAGAGAACATTAAAAGCAAAATGGATAATTTTGATTACATTAAATTGAAAAGTTTTTGCACAAACAAAGCCAATGCAACTAAGATTAGAAGGAAGGTAGAAAATTGGGAAAGAATTTTTACAACCAGTCTCTGATAAAGGCCTCATTTCTAAAAATATAGAGAATTAAGACAAATTTATAAGAACACAAGCCATTCCCAATTGATAAATGGTCAAAGGATATGAACAGACAGTTCTCAGATGAAGAAATTAAAGCCATCTATAGTCATATGAAAAAATGCTCTAAATATTATTGATTAGAGAAATGCAAATCAAAACAACTCTGAGGTACCACATCACACCTATCAGATTGGCCAACATGACAAAAACAGGAAAATGATAAATGTTGGAGAGGATGTGGGAAAATTGGAACACTAATGCATTGTTGGTGGAGTTGTGAAATGATCCAACCATTTTGGAGAACAATTTGGAACTATGCCCAAAGGGCTACAAAATGTGCATACCCTTTGATCCAGCAATAGCACTTCTGGCTATATCCCAAAAGATCAAAAAATGGGAAAAGACCCACAAGTACAAAAATTCATAGCAGCTCTTTTTGTGGTGGCAAAGAATTGGAAATTGAGAGGATGCCCATCAATTGGGGAATGGCTGAGCAAGTTGTGGTATATGAATGTAATGGAATACTATTGCGCTATAAGAAATGATGAACAGGCTGACTTCAGAAAAACATGGAAAGACTTATATGGTCTGATGCAGAGTGAAGTGAGTAGAACCAAGAGAACTTTGTATACAATAACAGCCATGTTATGCAATGACTAATATTGTTAAACTGAACCTTTCTCAGCATTACAAAGATCTAAGACATCTCCAGAGGCCTCGGGATGGAAAATGCTGTCCACATCCAAAGAAAGAACTATGGAAGTCGAATCTATCACTTATTTTTACCTTCTGTTGAGTTTTGTTTCATCTTTCTGATGGTTCCTCGTATTGGTTTTAATTTTTACTTACAACTTCACTAATGTGAAAATATGTTTAATGGGTATGTAAATGTAAAGCCTATATCAGATTGTGTGCCATCTTGGGGTGGGGAGGGAGGGGAAGGAAAATTTTCAACTCAAAAAAATAAATAAATAAAATTAAATTGAAAAAAAATTGAAAAATTGAAAAAAAGGAAACCAATCATACTGAAATGCAATCATCAAAATATTTTTTTTAATGTCATGGACTCCAGGGTAAGAATTCCTGCATCAAAGCAACTTTTTAAGACTATAAATTGTGGAGTTAGTGATAATTTGAATTGGTAAAGGGAGTTTCCTCTTCTGGATTTTCCTCATATTAATAAAATCCCAAATTCAATTTTAATCCCTATCCTAACCCAGACTGAAAATGTGAAGAAGAGGGGGCAGCTAGGTGGTACAGTGGATAGAGCTCTGGCCTTGAAGTCATGAGGGCATGAGTTCAAATCCAGTCTCAGACACATGACACTTACTAGCTGTGTGACCCTGGGCAAGTCACTTAACCCTGATTGCCTCACCAAAAAAAAAAATGTGAAGAAGAAAAAAAAGAAGAAATGAACTCATTAATTATTGATTTCATTAAATTTCATTCCTACTTAAAAGCAACCCTTGAACTGGAAAGTCTTCTAATGTCCTATAGTGATGAATCATAGATGTAGAGCAGGAAAGGAGCTCTGAGGCCATTGAATCCTACCCCCTCATTTTATAAACGAGGAAACAGAGACCCAGAGAGCTAATGTGATCTGACTAAAATCACCCAGGTCTTCTGACTGCAGTTTAAACACACTTTTCCACTGTGTCAACCTCTTCTTGGTTTTAGACAGAGAAGAAATGCAAACACTGGTGACTTTTCATAGTTAAGTGAAATTTCCATTACTAAGGGCCACACTGACTCTTTGTGATCATTGCTTCTAACCATTCCTTTAATAATCTGAATTTTGACAGAAGTGGTTTGCAGAATCCATTCTCTTTCCTTTGACAAAAATTGGGGCATTGCTTCCTTTTGATCCCATTCTCCATAACTTTTTAGAGATCTTTCACAGTGGCTCATCTACCATTTCTGTTACTACCTTAGGATGGAGATTATCTTGGCCTAGTAATTTGACCTCATCAAGGGCCACTTATTATTTTCCTATTTAATTCCCTATTAGCCACTTTTGTCCTGTCCTTGTCAGTCCAAAGGTCATTCTCTCCAGCAGAAAAAGCAGAAGTAAAATTAGAATTGAACTTAGACAGGGTATGCCTGAGCCAGTTCATACTGGCTCAAAAACTAATTGTTAAAATTTCTGTGTGGGCATTTATACTTCAGAAATCAACAAATGCTACAAATTGGAGTTTGAGTTATTGTTTCATTGATGGTCTAGACTTAAGAAAATGATAGAGAAAATGTTAATTAACAATTCAGATTAAACTTTAAAAGGATGTTACGGGTACTTTTTTCCCCAAAAGCGCATTTGTTAAACATGGACCAGACACTGCTGAACTCAGCCTTATCTCTGTCATCTGTTATTATCATCCCATCCAATCCTTTCTCACTATCCTAATCCCCTTTTATTGTCCTTAACTTTTCCCAGAGGCTTTAGCTCATCCTGATCTTTAACTCTCCTGACACTATTCTTTCCCAGCATGAAATTTACAATCCCAGCTCATTATTCAGACTCTTAAATGAATTTGTGATAATCAATGCCATTATATGCTTTGGCACATCTTTATGTGACCCAAAGCAGAAAATCAGACCATAAAGATGGGATTTCCAGATATTAATGAGATTCTTGTTTCAGAGAAGGTATTTCACATTGAAATGTTGTTGAGTCCTTCCTCATTTCTTATTCTTTAGGCATGCTTCATAAAGTAGAGATGCTTGTCTAATTTAATTCAACTTTGAAAAGCAATAGCTAAGTTGACAGCATTTGGACTTGCTGGGCTGATCTGTGTTCTGTGAATGGATCTGAGCTGAAGGGACAGGTCTAGGAGGGCACATCAGCAACGGGGAGAGTAATTAGGGATAGCAGCTTAACACAATGGATAACAAATGAGGAAGTAAGCCCTTATGTTTTCTCATATAGCACACCTTTTGGAGCTCCTCCAAAAGGATTGCAAAGGGAGACAGAAGTAGAGCTGCCTTCTGGTGGTTAGACTGAGAATGCCGGTATCTGATGCTGCTCCTCAGATTATTACAATATGTGTTTGTTGTGTGACAGCTGAACAGCTAGCATGTTGGATGATGGGAGAAAACCAACATCCTAGAAGGCCTCTAGCACATTGGGTAGACACATTATGGAAAACTTTTGTGAGAACTGGGATGTCACTTAGGATGGGCAGATCTGGTTGAGCTGTGTTATTATGTTGTTTGTCCTTCATTTTCAAAGAGGACCAAAGACATCACAGGTGACATCTTGACTTGTGCATGAATTGGATTAAAGTGAGGCAGAGCTGCATGAAGTCATCAGCCTCAGTCTTTTCCTCATTCATCAAAGTCAAGATGACTGGCGATGGCCCAGGATGTGGTGGATGATCTTGGCCTTGGTATCTTCCATTCCTGACCAAGCTCTAAGTGCTTCATAATGCCTGCTTCAGCCACCTTCATGGCCATTGGGACAAATTGTCGTCATCTGCCCATTCTGCCAGAGAAAGTCTTCACATGTTTGGGGTAAACACTCCCCTAACTCACTGACATGTTTGAGGCCTATCAGTTACCCACAGTCTGGTTTAGCCCATCGGCCAAGATGCTCTACTAGAGTGTGGCCACTGCCCATGTTACAACTTTTTGGAGCCACTGGAAAATGTTTGATGAATCAGGTGGACATCAAAGGTGAATGAGCATGCCTTCACACCAGAAGTGCTAGTCCTCCTGAACACCCCATACACTTATAATATATATCATTAGAGGGGCCTTTTGAACTGATGTGATCATGGATCCATTGGGCAATTTGACTATTTGAGTGTATATATTTTAATCCCCACAAGATTCAGGGCAAAATTCCAGATTGTTTTGGCTTGTTTACCAGATTTTAATTATTAATTTTGAGGGAGAGTACTTGTTTAGGGAGAGATATTTCATAATTCCTTAGAAGTTACCTGAAACATTAAATTAAAAAGCATTTCAGGTATGGCATTCAGTCTCACTTTAATTTTCACTTTTCACTTGTGCATGGTTTTTCCCTTCTATAAAAAAGAGGGGGTTGGACAAGATATTACCTAAAGTCTTTTACATCTCCAACAATCAGTCTGTCAGTCAGTCAGTCCACAAGCATTTATTAAGTGTTTACTATGTGCCAGGAATTGTGCTAAGAACTGCGAATACAAACACAAGAAAAATAAATAGTCCTTGAAAGCTTACACTCTAATGGAAATATATATTTCCAGATAGATAGATAGATAGATAGATAGATAGATAGATAGATAGATAGATAGATAAGCCATGAAGAGATGACTGGCCAGGATGCCCTCCTTAAATAAAGGCTCTGGAAGGAGCTACCTAATCAGAGCTTCCTAATTTTTTCTTTGCAACTGTGACAATTTCACAAACATATCCATTAATGTACAATAAACATGAAGCTCTTTGTTGTTGTTGTTTAGTGGTTTTTAAGTCCTATCCAACTCTTTGTGATCCTGTATGGGGTTTTCTTGCAAAGATATTAGAGTGGTTTGCCATTTTCCTCTCCAGCTCATTTTACAGATGAGGAAACTGGGGCAAACATGGTTAAGTCACTTACCCAGGGTCACACAGCTAGTAAGTATCTGAGAGTGGATTTGAACTTAGCAAGAGGAGTTTTCCTGACTCCAAGTCTAGCGCCCTATCCACTGTACCACCTAGTTGCCCAAAGTCCTTTAATACATAGTAATTCATTACTGGTGTCAGTAGTTGAAGATTGAACTACCGAATTTGGGTGTTTTCTACCTGATTTGTGAGTTAAACCCTCAAAATTAATTCAAAACTTCTTTATTAATAGGAATTATTTATGTCATTTCAAAGTTATTGCAAATCCCAAATTCGTGGTTTCTAAATGAATGCAGTTTCATGGTACTGAGTTTCAAGTGTATGTTACTGAATAGAAATCACTGGGTGTGCCTGGATCAGCAGTAACCAAAGTTGTTCTGTTTCTATTCATCTGGTCTTTTGTTAAAATAATCAACTTGAAATCCTCTTCCAAAGGGCAATTTCCTTAAAAAAGAAATGTTTAGGGATAATTGCTTTGAAACAAATCTTTAAACTACATTATCTTTTCAGTAAACATAAAATATAGAATTAAAGAATCTCAGAGTTAGATGACCTCTGAAGTCATCTAGTCTAACCTATTCCCTACAAAGAAAACCTCATAGGAATTATACTTCTAGTTGGATTCCTGTCTGCATTGTTTCTTTTTTATGAGAATAATGTTAAGTACTATGAGTAGCATTAACTTAAAATGTTGTTAGATATCACTCAGGCTAATCAGTTAACAATCCCAATATTTATTGAGCATCTGCCATGTTCAACACTGCAGCAGACATTGTCAGGAACACAATAGAAAAAGGCCTAGTGCCTCTCCTTAAGGAGCTTAAAATTTTATTTAGCATTTTATTTTTCCCTAGTTACATGTAAAAACAATTTTTAACATTTTTTCTAAAACTTTGATTTCCAAATTCTCTCCCTTCCTCCCTATCCACCCCCCCCCATTGAGAAGGCAAGCAATTTGATATGTTATACATGTGTAGTCATGCAAAATATATTCATAATAATCATGTTGTGAAAGAAAACAGAGACAAAAAAACTCAGGAAAAATAAAGTTAAAATGTATGCTTCAATCTGTATTCAGAAACAATCAGTTCCTTCTCTGGGGATGGATAGTATTTTTCATCATAAGTTCTTCAGAGTTGTCTTGGATAGTTGTATTGCTGAGAATAGCTATGTCATTCACTGTTGATCATCTTACAACATTGCTGTTACTTTGTACATAACAAATCTGACTCTGCATCAGCCCATGCAAGTCTTTCCAGGTTTTTCTGAGAGCATCCTGCTCATCATTTCTTACACTGCAATAGTATTTCATCAAAATCATATAGCACAACTTGTTCAGCCATTCCCCAATTTATGGCCATCCCCTCAATTTCTAATTATTTACCCCCAGAAAAGAGCTGCTATGTTTTGTATATATAGATCTCTTTTTTGTTTTTTATGTCTTTTTAGATATAGACCTAGTAGCAGTATTGCTAGGTCAGAGGATATGCATGGTTTTATATCCCTTTGAGCAAACTTTCAAATTACTCTGCAGAATGGTTGAATCAGTTCACAACTCCACCAACAGTGCATTAATGTCTCATTTTTCCCACTTCCCCTCCAACATTTGTCATTTATCTTTTCTGTCCTATTAGCCAATCTAACAGGTATGAGATAGTACCTCAGAATTGTTTTAATTTGCATTTCTACAATCAATAGTGAGTTAGAATATTTTTCATATGGCTATATATAGCTTTGATTACTTCATCTAAAAACTGATTATATCTTTTGATCATTTATCAATATGGCTCTTATCTAATCAAGTGGTTTTAATTTTTATAAATTTGACTCAGTTCTCTGTATGTTTGAGAAATGAGGCCTTTATCAGAGAAACTTCCTTCAAAATGTTTTTAACAGTTACTATTGCTAACAGTATTTCTTTCCATCCTATTCCTTTTACCTCCCTTTATTCTGTTCTCTCTCTCTCCTTTCACCCTGTCCCTCCTCAAAAGTGTTTTTCTTCTATCACCTCCACCAATCTGCTTTCCCTTCTATAAGCACCACTCTCCTCCCTCATCCCCTTCCCCCCTATTTTCCTGTAGGGTAAGACAGATTTCTATACCCAATTGAGGGTGTATATTATTCCCTATTTGAGCCAATTCTGATGACAGTAAGGTTTACTCATTCTCCCTCACCTCTCCCCTCTTCCCCTACCCTGTAACAGCTTTTTCTTGCCTCTTTTATGTGAGATAATTTACCCCATTCTACCTCTCCCTTTCTCTTTCTCCCAGTACATTCCTCTCTCTCACCCCTTAATTTCATTTTTTAGATATCATCCCTTCATTTCAATTCACATTGTGTCCTCTGTCTATATAATCTAACTAACCTAATAATGAGAAAGATCTTATGAGCTAGAAATGTCATCCTCCCCTATAGGAACATAAACAGTTTAAGCTTATTAAGTCCCTTATGATTTTCTTTTCTTGTTTACCTTTTTATACTTCTCTTGAGTCTTGTTTTTGAAAGTCAAATTTTCTATTCAGCTCTGGTCTTTTAATCAAGAATGCTTAAAAGTCTTCTATCTCAATGAATATCCTTTTATTCCCCTGAAGGATTAGACTCAGTTTTGCTGGGTAGGTGATCCTTGATTGTAATCCTAGATCCTTTGCCCTCTGGAATATCATATTCCAAGCCCTCCAATCCTTTAATGTAAAAGCTGCTAAATCTTGTGTTATCCTAACTGTGACTCTACCATACTTGAATTATTTATTTTTGGCTGCTTGTAATATTTTCTCCTTGACCTGAGAACACTGGAATTTGATTATAATATTCCTGGAAGTTTTCATTTTGGGATCTCTTTCAGGAGGTAATTGATGGATTCTTTCAATTTCTATTTTACCCTCTGGTTCTAGAATAGCAAGACAGTTTTCCTTGATAGTTTCTTGAAAGATGATGTCTAGCCTTTTTCTTTTTTGTCATGGCTTTCAGGTAATAATTTTTAAATTATCTCTCCTGGATCTATTTTCCAGGTGAGTTGTTTTTCCAATGAGATATTTTGCAGTCTTCTATTTTTTTCATTCTTTTAGTATTGTTTTATTGTTTCTTGATTTCTCAAAAAGGTCATTAGCTTCCATTTGCTATATTCTAATTTTTAAGGAATTATTTTAGTCAGTAGGCTTTTGGACCTTCTTTTACATTTGGCCAATTCTGATTTTTAAGGTATTTTCTCCTCATTAGTTTTTTGGACCTCTTTTACCATTTGGCCTACTCTCTTTTTTTAAGCTATTATTTTCTTCAGCATTTTTTCTATGTCTCCTTTACCAAGCTGTTGACTCTTTTCTCATGATTTTCTTGCGTCACTCTCATTTCTCTTCCCAATTTTTCCTCTATCTCTCTTATTTGATTTTCAGAATCGTTTTTGAGCTCTTCCATGGCCTGAGACCAATTCATATTTTTCTTTGGGTATAGGAGCTTTGGAAGTAGGAGCTTTGACTATGTAATCTTCTTTTGAGTGTTTGCTTTGATCTTCCTTGTCACCATAATAACTTTCTATAATCAGAGTTTTTTCCCTTGTTTGCTCATTTTCCCAGCCTATTAGTTAACTTTTAACTTGTTAAAGTAGGGCTTTGCTTCCAGTGTGGAGGCTGCACTGTCCCAAGCTTCAGGGCTTTTGTGCAGCTGTTTTCAGAGAAACTTCTAGGGACCTGTAAGTTTTCAGTTCTTCCAAGGTGATATGATCTAAGAAGAGGTGTTTACTATTTGGCCAGTGCTCTGGTCTGTGAGTGACCACAAGCACTCTTTTATGCCCTGGAACTGTGAGAAGGGCCTCCTATCCACTGTGGCTGCAAGCTCTACTATACTAGTGCTCCTCCAAGCCCTGGAACTGCCACCCAAGACTGAGCCCCAGATGCAAGCATGGGCAAAGCAACATAATCTTGCCTCAGTGCTAACAAAAAGACCCCTTTAATCTCCTTCTGACCAGTTGTTCAACCCCTTTACCATCTGTGGGCTAAGAACTCTGGGAGCAGCCACTGCCTCTGCTGCTGCTGATCCAATCACTACCTAGGTCTGCTCCTGGTTTGTTGTGGCTGGGTCTATGCTAGCATGGCCTACACTGGACTGTGTTCCTCTCTCACCCTCACGCCAACAGACCTTTCCTGCTGACCTTCCAAGTTGTCTTGGACTGGAAATTTGTTTCATTCTGTATTTTTGTGGGTTCTGTTGCTCTAGAATTTGTTTAGAGCATTTTTAAAGGTATTTAGAGGGGTTTGGAGGAGAGCTCAAACAAGTCTGCCTTTACTCAGCCAACTTGGCTTTACCTCCTGGAGCTTAAAATTTTACTTGAGGAGATGAGTCTAATTCCCATGAACCCTGCAAAAAAGTGTATGTAGTTCAGTGCTAAAATAGATGAAAAATTCTGTAGTTCAGAGGATGACTGAGGACAGAATACAAGACAGCCCCAAACTCTAAGTGTGGGTTTAAGCTATTAAAACTTAAAATTGCACTAAGACTTTTGACTCACCATATGTATTTTTGGATCTATGAAGAATGCATAAAATCCAAAGCAACTCCAAAAACTAAAAATTATCAGCTTCCTCCTATGTGAGATTTTTTAAAAAATATAGATTGGAAGATTTACTACTGGTCCTCACCAACTTGATCTAACCCCAACAATTAATTGGACTTAAAGAACTGGAATACTGAATTAAGCCAATAGCCTAATATAGACCAATATCCATCTCTTACTATGACACCAAGGGATGTTTTGTGAAACAATAAATTTCAAAGAGCTTTGGCTTCTCTTAATCATTTTGTCATGGACCTATTCTCTATGAATCTCTCTAATCCTCCTTTAGTATTTAATGTTTTATACATGTACCGCATCTTGAGTTTAACACTCACTGTATAACATAGGAATTCCTTTTATTCATTCTATCAAGCTTCAACAAGTACCACCTTAGTTCTTCTAGTCTGGGACTTGATGAATAAGTCTATATTCACCCTATTCTTACCCTTCACATGTTTCGTAAATACTTCCTTAATCATCTTTCTCCTTAGCTTTTGTCTTTCCAGACTGGAATCCTATTACGTGATTTTCTTAACCCACCTAACTCCTTTTACTCCTACCCCATCCTTCATTTCCTTTTGTTATTTCAGTTGCCTTTCTCTGAAATTTCTCCAGCTTCCTTGTGTCCTTTTTGAGAGGCCTCCTTAAATAGTATATAGCATTCCATCGGCAGACCCATCATGGTTTTATACAAGAATTGAACAAAATTTTCTCTTTATCCTCCCTGACAATGATGAGTATTATATGGAACTTTTAGTGGCACTACATAATATATTCTCTCCTAAAATACCTTTCCTGTATAATAACTAACAACATAGATCTCATCGTCTTACATGTTGAATTTTGGCTGTCCACGTTTCCTGTTCCCCATACTGATAGTTCCAGTACCATCTTCTCAAAGGTTCCTCTGGTGCCTCAATATGGTATGGGCATGAACCTGGCTTCTTAAAGGCTGTTTGCCAGAGGAACACAAGCTTTGGCAGGATATGCCAAGCTAGACAAGGTATGTATTTGTCCTCCAAAGAGCTGCCTAGCCAAAAATAGATTCGTCACTAGAAAGTTGATGACTAGGGAATGAATTTTTTTTTGGACATTTCATCTCATGAAGACTATCTACCAAAGCACAGAGAAGTTGGCAAAGAGTATATCCACACAGATGAAAAGCTTATCTTGGCATAATATAAGGCAACTAGGTAGCATAGTGGATAGAGTCCTGGGCGTGGAGTCAGGAAGACCTGAGTTCAAATCCAGCCTCAGCCATTTACTGGTTGTGTGACCCTGGGCAAGTCACAACCCCTGTTTGCCTCAGTTTCCTCATCTGCACAATGGGGACATTAATAGCACCTACCTTGCAGAGTTTTTGAGAAGATCAGATGAGCTAATAATTGTAAAGCACTTAGCACAGTACCTGACACATAATAAGTGTTATATAAATGTTACATAGTAGTAGTAGCAGCAGCAGCAGCAGTAGTAGAAGTAGTAGTAATAATAATAGGAGGAGAAGTGGTAGTAATAGTAGTAGTAGATAGAGTGCTAGACTTGGAGGAAGGAAAACTTGAGTTCAAATCTTGCTTCACATGTTTACTAGATGAATAGTTGATTGGTTTCCCCTCTCCACATACTACCCACTCAAAGAAGTCACATTCTCTTGTGCATGATTTGTCTTTCAATGAGCAATACTGCATTTAGATTTAGCTTACTTACATGTTTATGGACCTTATCCTTTATTATATTAGCTTGTCTGATGTGGAAGATTCAATGTCCCCTCCAAAGCTTGCTTATATACTACTTTTATGTCTAGGAGTCCAATTAATGCTAAGCTAGTCCCCTGGCATGATAACTGTTTATAGTGGCAGGTCACATTTTTATCAATGACAGGTTCCAGATGTCCTTGATGTCAGAATTCCTTCAAAATTCTTAGATAGATGATACCCAATCTCACTGATTCATTTGTATCAAGTTTGTCAATTAGGTCCAGAACATTGTGTCATTCTTTGATCTAGCTCTGTTTCAAGTGAAATAATGTGTTGTAGTAAAAAGAGTGGTGGATTGGAGGTAGAAAATCTGGGTTTGGACATGAACTCTTCCACTTGTTCCCTATGTGACCTTGGACAAATTATTTCACCTCTCTAGGCCTTACTTACTTCTTCTGTAAAATGAAGAAGTTGAACAAGATGACCATCATCAGTTCTGAATCTGAGTTCTAATAGAGTCACTTTAGTATCTTCCCCCATAATGAAACACTGACCAGCTCAAGATTTCACCACCTGAAAATATCTGAGAATTTTCCTTGAAAAAAGTACTCAAACATACCTAATCCAACACTGTAAAATAGTTGTCACATTGCAAAGAAGAGAAATTGGCATCATACAAATTGATTTGTGAGATTGAATGACATTGGAAATCATATTCTCTCTTAAAGCATCTTAGCACACAAGAAAATTCAAGAGCATTTGCTGCAGATGGCAAAGACTCATTCATGCCCCCAAAATGTTATTATTGCTCAGTCTGTGTGGGATTTGCATAATGTTAGCAATAGACAGGGTGTTTCCTTGCACCCCAGGGCCTTACGTGTAAATGCAAGCTCACATAATCTCCCTTCATGCATCCACCTTATTTAAGTCTCCCATTTGGAATCGCCAACTCCACACCCAAACTTTCACAGGGAAAGATCTATAGCTTAAAGGGCTATCTTTGTAGGTAATCAGGTGTGTAAGATTGTTGTACAGGCAGAGACAAGGGGCTGTGCCAAAGTTATTCATTCTTCTTCAGGTAATACCCCGCCTATTTTGGCATCCTTGTCTTCAAGCCTTGTTTGATTTGGCTGCTGGGAAATAAGCTGACACGGCTGAGAAAAAGAAATGAAAAAAAAAAGTCACCTCTTTTTCAACCATCAGAAAAGAACAAGACATTTGGCAGCTTCAGCTTGAAATTGTCTCACTTTCTGGCTAAGACTCCATCTTATAATCTACATAGCAAATGCTGAATTCATGGTTGATCAAGTCACTACTCCCACTAGATTCAAGCCAAGCTCCCCCAGACCTGATGTTGTAATAAATGATAACCTCAACCTAGAACCAGTCCATTGAGTCATGAAGTGGTAGCTGACTGACTGCATGAAAGAAAGATCTAGGTAAGGTCTCTAAGGAAAGCTAACAACTCACAGAATTACAGAATCTTGGAGTCAGAAGGTATCTCAGACATCATCTAATCCAACCTATATTTGAACAAGAATCCTCACTACAAGTGGTCATCTAGCCTCAGTTTAGAGCTCTCCACTTAATGAGGAGGTCTTCCTGAGGCAGCCTCTTCTAATTTTAGCTAGCTTTAATTATTAGGAAGGTTTTCCCCCCTTTTTATCAAGTCTAAATTTGTCTCTAAGCTTTCACTGGTTCTTCTCAAATTCAACCGTAGTTTCTCATTAGGTATTATTAGCAGAAGCAAATGACCTCAGTAACCAAATGGATATTTGCATGGCACACTGTAGGGTAAAGGATACTTTTTTTTTCCTTCACAGGTGTAGTCTGTATAGGAGTGGGGGGGGGGGAGGAAGTCATGAAAACTGTCTTAAAGATAAGGCTTGATTTTTTTCAGTTTGCAATCTGACCCTAGGTGACAGGTCAAGACCAAAACTATAGTAGTGTCCTTTTTTTTTTCATTTTGATTGACATTTTTTGTTACAGCTTTATTTCCTTTACACTTGAACTAATTTCTTTCAGGGTAAGGGCATATGAGCCCTCTCTCATAGACCAGTGTACCATTTATTAAAAAATTGATTGAAATATTTGAACAGAATTTAAAATGGAACATACATCAAACTTACTTTCCTCTCTAACAAAAAAAAAAGGGGGCCTTTAAAGTTTACTGGTTGGTATGGAAACAAGTAAAAATGTTTATGTCACATGGAGGGAAGTAACTCCTTTGTAATTTAAAAATGAACTGAAAATACTGAGAAGAGATTTTGCCTATGTAGTAGTATGACTGAAAATATGACTTGCCAATGGTAAAATAACAATAATAATAATAATAATAATAATTTAAACTAAACCAAACAAAAGATGTAAAAGGAAAAAGGAAGAGCTCTAACAAGGGAGCAAGGGATGCATAATTCCTTTGTTTTCAACCCACTATAATTCACCCATCCAGTTTTAGCTCAAATCAACTTATTTCCCTATAAACCCTTCACAATTTACAGGAATACAAGTGACCATTATTTTTGTCCAGAAGATATCAAATCCATTTCTATTAGCCTATAGGTGATAGTAGAGGGTTTACTTCCTGGTAAGCTGAAAAAGCAAAGTAAAAGACAAGTTGAAGAAGTATGTTTCTTTTGCTTTATGAATTTTTTAAATGAACATTTTATTGATGCTTTTTTAAAACAAGGTATGCCTCGTTCTACACATGTAATCCAGCACTTTTCTGTTGACATGCTTAAAGACACCTTTCAAAAACTTGCAGAACATAGAAGAGAGGAGGTAGGTGGGGAATACGCAATATGTCAGACTATTTTGCATGCTGCAATCAGAGACTCCACATCCTGGCTAGGGAATTGACCTTTGAACATATATACAGTTGTATAAAATGGTGGCAAAAAAGCAGAAGGCCCTGAAGTCATAAGATTAATATGTGGAGTCTTTGACTGTAGCATGCAAAATGGTGTGACGTATTGCATTTTAAAAATTCAAAAAGCAAAAGATACATACTTCTTCTCATGGTATAAAATGAAGAGGATGTTGACTTCTGTATTCAACATCCTTGGTTCCCATGGCTGTTCGAATCTGATTCAGGGTTCTTAGTTTATTCTTGAATAATCTTAAGGCAGCAGGAAATCTAAAGCAACTCTGGAAGACCTAGTCACATTACAATGTCAAAAATATGACAACATAAAGGATTAGAAAATGTCAGTGGATCTCTTCAAAGCCTATATCTAGCATGGAAAGAAAACCAAAGACTTTGTTATTATTTTTAAAGATTTTACTTATAAAAAATTAGTTTATAGAATAATGCACTTAGAGATAAGATAGATAGATAGATAGATAGATAGATGATAGATAGATAGATAGATAGATAGATAGATAGATAGATAGATAGATAGATAGATAGATATAAATGTTCTAGGAAGTATCATCTTCCTGAGTTCAAATCTAGCCTCTTACACTTTCCTGGGCAAATCACTTGACCCTTTTTGCCTCAGTTCCTCATCTGTAAAAATGAACTGGAGAAGAAACAACAATCCACTCCAGTATCTTTGCCAAGAAAACCCTAAATGGGGTCATAAAGAGTCAGACATGACATAAAAACAACTGAACAATACCTATAGAACCTACCTCACAGAGTTGTGATTATCAAACGAGATAATATCTATTAAATACTCTGAAAACATTAAAGCAAGCCATTTAGTTGTTGTTATTATTACTAATGTATTTTAATTCAATAAATACTTATTAAGTACTGTCATAGGAGCATATATTCACAGGTATACTGAACCTTAGAGATTAGTCCAATCACTTCATTTTACAGATGAGAAAATAGAAAGAAAACTTAAGTGATTTGTCCAAAGTTACACAGGTGCCATTAGTGGGACTTGAACCCAGATTCTCTGACTCCAGCTCTAGCCCTCTTTGCCACTATACCATGCCACCTCTAGCATGGTGACACACACTGTGCTAGGTTCTAAGGTAACAAACACAAGAAAAGAAACAAGCCCTGTCCTGAAAGAGCTTATATTCTGATAGGGAGAAAACGACATGTACACAGATCAGTAAATACAAAACTTATACAAAATAAATTCAAAGCAATTTTTTTACATTGGGCAAGGGACAGAAAACAAGAGCACTAACAAATTACATTATTCCAATATGTTATAAATGGGGGGGGGACCACTGATATGGAGAATTTAAGAAGTTATTCAATCATCCAGCGGCTAGGTCTACTGAGTCAGCAAACTCTCAGACATCTGAAGTCATTTGTTGGACTCTCTTTGTCTATAAATTCAAAGAGACCTGCTTTTGTTAACAAATATTATCAAATTCATGTTATTCATATGAACATTTTAATTTATTCCCAAGTGATAGGAGTCACAGCAGTAAAACTAACCTTAAGGAAGCCTAGACAGAGAATCAGTGGTATTATTACTGGGAAGAAATTGCAACTTTTCCAGCTTCCCAGAGACATGGTCTACTCACTTGACCACATTGCCTCATCTAAAATATTCTGTACATGAATTATTTTTTTAAATCACTCAAGAGCTTGGTTACACTGAATTCCAATTTTTGCTGGCTGCTCCACTTTGCAAACACTATCTGCCAAATATGCATAAAGTGTCTATTGAGAAGTTTATAGCTTCACTGGGAGATTAAAAGGAGTAGAGTACTTTCCAAGCAAGGAGACCACATCCCTTGCCAGAAAGGAACATATCCAACTCCTACAGATGTCATGGTGAAACAGATTTTCAAAGGACATATGGTATTCCAAAATTTGTCACTGATTAGGCAGGCAAGGATGAAGGCACCGTTTAAAAAGAGCCAAAGGATTGAGATGCATCACAAAAGTAGCCTCAAAAAAAAAATCTGTTGCCTTGATTTAAGATCCATTCAACTCAATAAATAGAACCACCCACCAGTCTATGAATTGATTAAAGATGTGAATGACCATCACTTTCGTATAATTCAACCTGGAACATAGCAATAAACAATGATGAATCACAAAACTTATAGTAGAATTCCAGTTTAAATTTTGGGCTTTCAAACAAAAATGTTAGGTAAAGCCCCTCTCGTCAACCGGAAAATAAAGATCTACAGGGGTAAAGGGCTCTGTCTTTTTCTTGGGCACCTAAAGGTCTATCTGGTATTTATGCCAGTACTAAGTGTGTGACCATAACAAGACACACTTTTAAACCAACATGTCAGAAGTTATACCTCCAATTAAGCATCACACTTCAAAGTAATCACTTAGGAAGTTAGGTACTTACCTTCACTAATTCTTAGATGATTTTTGGAACTCCTTCATCTCTGGAATTGCCTTTAAAAGCCAACTTGAATGCTATACTAGAAAATTGGTTTCATTGTTTCATAGCCACGCCTTGTGTGTGGGGGCAAAAAGGGTGGGAGTTTGGCCAAAGATAGTGCATTGTACCTTACTTACCTAACATGGCTGCAAAAGATTTGGAAGATATTTCTAAAAAGAAATAAATCCTCAAAGGATAAAAGTATACCACCTCTGAGTTAGACCCTTTTCCTCCAAAGGAAACAAGAATTAAAGTATGCCATGAGGCCTCTGAAGACAATCTCCAGAAAGAAATCTTGAATTTCCTTCATCTCTGCAATTGCTTTTAAAAGCCAACTTGAATGCTATACTAGAAAATTGGTTTCATTATATCATAGCCACTCCTTGCATGTGGGGGCAAAGAGGATGGGAGTTTGGCCAAAGATAGTGCATCGTACCTTACTTATCTAACATGGCTGCGAAAGATGTGAAAGAAATCTTGAATTTCCAATGATGATGCCCCAAACTGAGAACATTTTCTTCTAGGAAGATATTATGAAATATAACTTAAGTCTTAGATGTCTCACCTCCCAAGGTGACATCTCTAAAAGGGAAAACACTCAGAAGCATAAATTGTGGGATCAAAGTTGACCATATTGCTTTATGGTCATGTATCAACATGTAAAACCTTGAACTCTGTGCATCTAAGCTCATAAGCTCTTTCATTCTACCACTGGCCAAAACACTTGAAATAACCTTTGAATTATTTTTAGTCCCTCCCCGATCCAATAACGTCCCCAATTTTGAGCACTTCTTGCCAACCACAACCCTCAAAATTACTTTATACTTACAGCATTCATAGTTTCTATTTACTTTTCTATGTATACATTATATCCTCTCACCCTCCCCCCAAGAGAATGCAAGCTTTTTGAGAGCAGAGATTGTTTTCATATTTGTTTTTGTATCCCTAGTGCCTGGTACAGTACCCAGGATATACTTCTTGAATTGAAAATTCCTGTCTTTTGTCATATCAGTGTAAGAGGTTCCATCATTTTCTTGTAGAATTGCTTAGAGTCATACACTGAGAAGGCCTCTAAAACATCTTACAATTGTAACTAGGAGGTACTCATCATCTATCCAAAGAGAAGAATTAACTATCTAAAAACCTACCAACCTCCTCTCTTCAGAGAAGTTCTGGGCTACTGTTATGGAATGAAGTATATATTGCCAATGTATAGTGGAACAGCCAGGTAACAATAAATAGTGCCCTGGGCTTGGAATCAGCAAGACTTATTTTCATGAGTTCAAATCCAGCCACAGATACTTCCTAGCTGTGTGACCCTGGGCAAATCACTTAATCCTGCTTGCCTCAGTTTCCTCATATATAAAATGAGCTGGAGAAGGAAATGGCAAACCATTCCAGCATCTTTGCCAAATGAGATCATGAAGAGTTGGACATGGCTGAAACAAATGAACAGCACATTACTACTTGGTCTTAAATTAATATTGTTTACATGAAAGTTACCAATCTCCTGCTTTTATGACTAGAAAGATAAAGATACTGAACTTTCTCTCTCTTTCTCTCTCTCTCTCTCTCTCTCTCTCTCTCTCTCTCTCTCTCTCTCTCTCTCTCTCTCAGTTCAAATTTACCCTTTTGTTAAAGTTTTGCCCACTAAAATTGCTTAATGCACTTTGATTCTCTATATTTGGTTGAAACTAATCCTTTCCATCCACGAATCCCAGCAATACTTTGGGAACTGAAGACACAAACTTCCAGAATGAAATTTAAAATGGAAGCAACTTTTTTTAACCTTTAGAACTCAACAGAAGGGAGCACTTAGAAGTAATTGCTTTTGTCTAAGTGACAATAGTGATTTCCAAGAACAGTTTGTAAAATGACCCTCATGTGGGTGAAATATTCCCTTTTTTCTTAAAATAATACATTTTAATCCATTTCCTAAAAGATAAAAATTTATCTTTTCTTCTCTGCCTGACTGCAAAAGGACTTAGTTGTTCTCTTTCAGAAAAGGGTACAGAGCAGTAGTGAATGTGCCAACCCACCAGTGCTAAGTATGACGTCCTCCTCTTAGGTTATACCATTACAGAAACTCTATGCATGTCTGTTTACTTTCTCTTTTAACATCCTAGAGGATACAGCCATAGTTTCAGAAGGGGCCTCAGAGGCTATCTAGTCTAAGCCCCTCATTTTACAATTGAGAAAATTGGGAGTCAAGGACACTGAGTGATTGATTTGCCCAAGGTCACATGGGTAATAAATATCTGAGGTAGGATTTAGACCCAGTTCCCTTAATTTTAGAGCCAATGCTCTTTCATCTACAACATATGCTCTTCTCTGTGTTCTAGCATCTTTACTTAAGCAATATTTTGGTCTGGATAGAGTGCTTAACCTGGAATTATGAAGACCCAGGTTGAATTTTCAATCTCTATCTGCCGCACCTTAGTTGTTTAACTTTGGGCAAGTCTCTTGTTTTTTCTGAACCTTAGTATCCTCATCTGTAAAATGGAGGAATAAGCCTGTCAGGCTCATTTCACAGGGTTTTTGTGAGTACGAATTTAATAATGTATATAAAACACTTTGTAAATCTTAAATCACTACACAAATGTCATCTACTTATAATGCTGCCTTGAGAGATATTTCCCAGAATGTATGAATACACTGGACATTTTCTAGAGAAACTCGGAGGGGCTATGTGCATAGGGGACTGGGGTTTGAGGAGAGTTCTGGCAAGGAGACAGAAGATGAGAGAGCTGCAGTGTTTGAGAGGAGTGGCTACATTCTCCATCTTGAGAAACACAGATGGGTAGGACAGCATCAGTACTTCTAATTTGCGCACCACCTGTGATTCCCCCAGAAGAATTATGAGAAACACTGCTTTTAGAGACACAACCTCTGGTGTACTTCAGATGGAATCTGATTAGGGTGAGATGGCCCCCTCAGGCAGCCCTTGTCACAGAGGCTTCCAGCCAAAGAGGTTGGCACTGATAAACTGCCCCTGGAGAGTCATAAAGTCACCAGCTGCCATATTTTTGTCACCTGTGCTTATCATCTCCTCTCCCCACTGTGTGTTCTGTTGACTTCACTTCTCCACTTCCTGTTCTTATTCATTTTCCCTGATACTTAAAACATGCTTACCTGCATTATGTGATTACGTGGAGGAGAACTAGATGTGAGAATATAGAGCCCATCTGAAATGAACAAAAGACAACTTCCAGTAGTCAGAATGGAAGCCAGATACACACAGAGAAGGGGGAGTCAAACAATGGGCTCCCCTAGGAATTTACCAATCCCATGAGGTTGCCAAAGGCTTTCTAAACAAGTCCTAAACAAGGATGGTTTCTAATCTGTTACCTGAAGCCATAAATTCCCTCTAGAAAATACATATATCTATGCATATATAATACATATAAAATAAGAGTTGGCATGTCACTTTACATTTATTATTTCAGTTGATCTTCATAACAACACTATGATGCTCCCCATTTTACAGATGAGGAAAGCAAGGCTGAGAGGCTAAGGGACTTTCCAACAGTCATACAGCTGATGTCCCAATCAGCACTCTATTCATTGTACCACCCAGCTGTGTGTATGTATGTACATATGTATATATGTATATAATATTCCTCAATAAGACTGCTAATCAAGGCAAAAAAGTCTTAGAGAAGAGGGGCCTTCACCTTGGTCCCTTTTCTCTCCAACCCTTACCTATTGTATGGTTCCCCTTCTGTATAATTCTACCACAATTTGTTGTTATGTTGTTTCAGTCATGTCTGATTTTTCCTGACCCAATTTGGGGTTTTCTTGGCATAAATACTAAAGTGGTTTACCATTTCCTTCTCCAGCTTATTTTATATATGAGGAAATTAAGGCAAATGGGGTTAAGTGACTTGCCCAGGATCACATAGCTAGTAAGTGGCTAAGGCTGTATTTGAACTCAGGTCTTCCTGACTCCAGGCCTAGCACTCTATTCACTGCACCACCTAGCTGCCCCACAATAAATTCCTACTATATACTTTGACTGACAATAATTTAACATGCCCCTTTTATTCTTTGTCCTTTGTTATGGTGGAAAGAACACTAGATTTGGAGTCAAAGGCATTAGATTCAAATCTAGTCACTACCACTTCTTGCATGTATGACCATGGATAGTCAGTCAATAAACATGTATTAAACACCTACTATGTGCCAGGCACTTTGCTAAGCACTGGAGATACAAAGAATGACAAAAGACAATCCCTGCTCTCAAGAAATTCACAATCTAATGGGGAAGAAGACATGTAAATAACTATGTACAACCGCTCTGGGCCTTGTTTCCTCATTTGTAAAATGTAGGGGTTGGACCAGATGATCTCCAAGGTCCCTTCCAGCTTTAAAGCTATGATCTTAAGATCAATCACCCATTATGGGTAGAGTTTAAATTGTGGTCGTGATTCTTTTTTCACTATTTCACTGACTGGTGTGATTGTATGTGTATGTTTGTGTTTGTGTGTGTGTGTGTGTGTGTGTGTGTGTGTGTGTGTGTACGTATGTATCTCAATGTTTGGCTAAGAAGTCATTAGCAGAAAGAGAAGAGATTATTTCGGGGCTAAAGGGAGCCAGAGGGTCAACACTAGTTTACAGATCTAAGGACGTGGAAAGGAAGCAGTGTAAAAGCTTTCAGCAGTGTAGCAGGCCTCATTGCACAAGCACCAGATGTGTCCATGATGCAAGTGGTTTCCTTTTGCCCTAAAGATCCCAGCTGCCATTCAATGAATGGGAAATATAAATATACAAGGTAATTAAGCATCTAACCTAATGTGCCATTAGGCTGAAAAGGAGAAGTTCACACCTCCTTGACATTCTTTTATCCCTCCTGGCTCCAGATTCAGCATTGGGCATGAGTTTACATTGGCAATGCTAAGCTCACAACTAGAAGTGTTAGGAACTGTCCTTATATTAAAGACAGACGCTCTAGACTAAGTGGAAATCACTAGTTTTGTCTAGCAGAGAGCTAGTGTCCAGAATATTACTCTGACAAATCAAGTTCCCCTTTTCCAATTCAAGTCTTCCCTTTTTGACTATTACCATAATTCTTTATGACACAGCGGTGACCCTGGCTTCTCAAAAGCAGTGCCAGGGAAGCCCAAAATCTGGCAAATTTTTGTTGCTGTTGTTTAGTCATTTCAGTCATGTCTGACTTTTCATGATCCTTTTTGGGGTTTTCTTGGCAAAGATACTGGAGTGCCTTGCCATTTCCTTCTCCAGCTCATTTCCTACAGGTGAGGAAACTGAAGCAAACAGGTTAAGTGACTTGCCCAGGGTCACACTGCTAGTAAGTGTCTGAGACTGGATTTGAACTCATGAAGCTGAGTCTTCCTGATCCCAAGCCCAGTACTCTATCCACTGCACCACCTAGGTGCCCGTGGCAAATTCTACCAAGGTGGAAATACTGTAGCCCAACCATAGCTTGTGGCAGGTCTCTGAGGACCAAACTAGCTAAGTAAGAAGAAACACATTATAGAGAGTCAGCCAGTAAGTCATAAACACACTTTTGGGTCACTATTAAGTGTGCAACAAACAAGCACATTATCCATCAAGGTTTAAAAGTACAGTTTATTATGTGAACTTTTTATTAGGGATGGCACACAGCTGGTATATTCCAATAATTTAATTTCCAAAAAAAAAGCCACGTGGTTGATTAATTGCCCTTTCTTCCTTTTCCTTTAAAGGTCTGTGTAATGAAATTAAATAATACTGTGTAAATATTTTAATTTTATAAAAATTTTAAGTTGAGAAATATTTGGTGTTTTAATTCCTCCAACACTGTTTAATGTTTGTGTACACTCCATGCTTTGCAAACACACTGCACGAAAATCCATATTTGACAGAATAACAGTCTCAGATAGACATAGAGACCTCCTGAGCCACTACCCTAATACTAGTCTAAGAATTTGCACTGAAATATAGTAACAGCAATATTGTTTTAAGAACAACTTTGAGCAAGTAAGTCATTTTGACTACTATAAATATCCAAATTAGCTACAAAAGACATATGAAGAAAGACACTATCTACAACATGAGAAAGAGCTAATAAATAGAAGCATGTATAGAATAATTTTACATATGTGTATATATCTATTTTTTTCTAATGATAGGGTGGTGGAGAAGGAAGAAAAAAAGAAATTTACCTGATAACTATTGTATATTTAAAAGGAATACCAGTTTGTATATAATAGGTTTGCAGTTTAATTTGCAATCATATTATGGAAATGCTTGTTTTATTCTATAAATTAAAAATAAATTAATTGAATTTTTCTAAAAAAAAACATAGTAGAAGGTTACTCATACACTTGCAGACCCACAGTGAGGGAAATCCTGCTACCTCTTCAGAAAGCTATCCATTTTCAGATAGCTATAACTATTAAGAATTTTTTCCAAATGTTTGTTTCTTTGCAATTTCAGTCTATCCCACTTCTGACCTTAAAAGCCAAGCAAAATAATTTTAATACATCTTCCACATGACAGCTCTTCAAATACTTGAAGGAAGCTGTGCCGTGCTAGTCACTAA
Organism: Phascolarctos cinereus; assembly: GCF_003287225.1. NCBI lineage: Eukaryota > Metazoa > Chordata > Mammalia > Diprotodontia > Phascolarctidae > Phascolarctos > Phascolarctos cinereus. The sequence continues at coordinate 193,397,639 of NW_027555958.1, read as the reverse complement.
AAGAAGGCAAAAATTAAATCATCCCCAACTTTTAAGAGTTAATATTCTATTGGAGAAGATGAAGTGTACACATATAAATATATATAAAAACATGAGTTTAGAAAATATATACAAGGTAATTGGGGATGGGAGAAGAGGTTCTAGTAGCTAAGAGATTAAGAAAGACTTCATATAGCAGCTGTCTTTTAAGAAAAGTTTTGAAAGGTAAAAAGGCTGAGGAAGAAGTAAATTCTAGACGTAAAGGAAAGGTCGCACAGAAGGATGGAGACAGAAAATGGAGAGTGATGTATGAGCAACCATAATAAGGTCAGTTTGGCTGGACTAAGGAGTATGAAAAATCTGGAAAGGTAGATTGGCAATGTGTTGTGATAATCTTCAAATCAAAAAAAGTGTCTGGAGGGGAGCTTGTATTTGACAGGGAATAACTGAGTTTTTTGAGCAGGGGAGTGACTTGGTCCAGACGGCATTTTTGGGCTATCATTGGCAGCTATGCAGAACATGGACTGGAGAAGGGAGACATATGAGGCAGAAAACTCAATCAGGAGACAATTTCAATAGTTCAAGAAAGAGATGGTGAGGGCCTGAATTACAGTGGTTGGCTGTAAATATGCAAAGAAGGAAACAGACATAAAAAATGGTGTGAAGGCAAAATAAACAAGATCTGGCAACTGCTTGTATAAGTGGGACAAAGGAGAGTGAGAAGTCAAAGATGACTCAAAGCCTGTAAACTTTTGTTAATGGAAGCAAGATAGTATCCGTAACAAAAAAGAGGGATGTTCAGATGAGAGGTGGATTTGGAGGAAAAGAGGAATCCAATTTTGGACATGCTGAATTGATCTCTCAGAAAGCCGTAGGACTGACTATCACCTCCCCTGGTTGCTATGCCTCTCTTATTGCAGCCTAAGATTGGAGTGGAGGAGGGAATTAAATTTTATAATAAAATCCTTTTAAATATGGTCCCTGTAATCACCTAAATATGGTTTACTATACAAGAAATATTTTATGTTACTTTTCTGAAATACATGTGTTGAGTTGATGATGTTTCAGAAGAGAAACCAAGGCTCAGTAAATATCAGTCAAGGAGTCATCAACATGGAAATGATAATTGAACCCTTGGAAATTGATGAGGTAACCAAGAGAAAACATACATATATAAAATATAAATATATGTGTACATATACATATATACGCACATGTAAATACATATGTATGTATTATATATAATTTTGCATGTGTGTATATATGCATATATAGCTTACATATGCTATCCCATAATTTTGGGTACTCTTTGGCTACTGTTGCCCTTCTCTGTGTGTGTGGATGTGTATACACAGGTTACAGATTTCATTTTTTCCTTCTTATAGTAACTAGCACAATGCCTGGCACATAGTAGGCATTTAATAGATGCTTTTTGGTTGATTGGTTGAACATGATAGCATATACACGTATGTATATATGTGTGCATTATGTGTGTATGTATGTACACACATATACACATATATAGAAGAGGGCTCTCAATAGCACTAGTGGCCAAAGAGTCACTCAAAATTATGGAGTAGCATGTGGCTGATGATCCTGAAAAGGAGATCAAGAAGGGGAAAAGAAGGCCAATGTAAAATGCCAGAGAGGTCAAGAAAGATGAGGATTGAGAAAAGAATATCATATTTGGTGATTAAGAGGTTTCTCTTAAGTCTTCCTTTCTACTGGCCAATAATCCCCAGCGTCTTCCAACAAGTATCATATGGTTTGATCTCAAGGTCCTTTAACATCTTGGTCACCTTTTCTTGAATTCTTTCCATCTTGCCAATATAATTCTTTAAATGTAGCATTTAAAACAGACCACAGCAGTATAAAAGTGATCTGTCCATGAGAATATCAGCTCCCTGGTCTTGGACACTATGCTTCTCAATACAATTTAAGATAAAATTGGTTTTATTGGCTGCCCTATAATGCTATTTAAGAAGGACATGGATATGTCAAATACTGTTTAGAAGAGAACTATTGGGAGAATGAAGGGCCTCAAGAATGTGCCATAGAATTAGCTGAAAGAAGTGGACATATTTACCTTGGAGAAGAGATTAGGAAAGGCATGAGAGCTGTCTGAAAGCATATGAAGGACTATTATGTGGAAGAGCTATTAAATTTGCTCTTCTTGGCCCCAATGAGCAAAACCAGGAGAAAGAGGTGAAATTTTCTGAGAAATAAAGTTCAGCTTTCAGTAAAGAAAATTCCTTAACAATTAGATATTTCCAAAAGTGGAGTGAACTGCCTTGGGAGGTAGCAATAATTTTTTAAATAATGGTAATAACTACACTATATGTAGCACTTGGTAAAATTTTGTAAAGGTTTTCAAAGTGCCTTACAAATATTATCTTATTTGATCCTTTTATTAAACCTAGGAATAAAGGTTTTATTATTATCTCCATTTGACAGATGAGGAAATTGAAGCAGACAGATGGTGTGCATGATTTGCTCAGTCACACAGCTAGTAAGTGTCTGAGGTCAGATTTGAATACAGGTCTCCCTAACTCCAGGCCCAGCACTCTATCCACTGTGCCACCTAGTTGACTCAAGGCAGTGGGCACTCTTTCTATAGGGTTCTTTAAGAAAATTCTGCATGGCCACCTACTGGATAAATTATTTTATATACAGCTATCAAAAGAAGTCAGGTCAAGAAGGATGAGGACTAAGGATATAGATATAGATATATATATATAGATATATATAGATATATATAGATATATATAGATATATATAGATATACACACACTATATTTATACACATGTGTGTATGTACACATACATATATAGATATATGTCTGTGTGTATTTATACATATACATATATACACATGTATCAAAAGACCATGGCTAACAGGTTCAGTCAAGTATAACAGGGTCCAAAATCATATTGCAAGATATTGAAAGATAAGTGGATCTTAATTAAGTGAAGGAAATTAGTACAGTTGACTTTCTAGAACTTTTTCTAGATATTTATTAAGATGTTTGCTAAGTGACTAACTTATAAATCATAGGTGAAATAAATGAGTTGGAATAAATACATGTTAAATTTCCCAGGGATACAATGATGGAATCATAAAAAGCATTTAATATTCAAAATAATTATGGCTAACCACAAATGCTATGAGGTCAGTCAGTCAACTAACATCAGTGCTTACTATATACCAGACATTCTGCTATGGACTAAGGATAATTTAAAAAAGATAAAAATCTCAAGGAGCTCATATTCTAAAGTGAAGAGATGACATACAAATAAGAAGACACATGTATGGTATGTACAGAATAGATGGAAAGTAATATCAGGCAATGTACCAGCTGTCAAGAAGATTAGAAAAATCCTTCTGGGGGCAGCGAGGTGGAGAAGTGGATAGAGCACCCGCCCTGAAGTCAGGAGGACCTGAGTTTAAATGCAGCCTCAGAACAAACACTTGACACTTACTAGCTGTGTGACCCTGGGCAAGTTACTTAACCCCAATTGCCTAAAAACAAAAAACAAAACAAAACAAAAAAGAAAAATCCTTCTGTAGAAACTGGGATGAGCTTAACTTTGAAGCAAACCAGGGAAAATAAGAGAAGGAAGAGTATTCCAGGTATGGGGAAGAGTTCACAGAGGGAAATAAAGTATAAGATTGAAAAGGTAAGAAACAGACAGGTAATGAAGAGCTTTTTCCCCTGTGATTTAATATTTTTTCCCAATTACATGTAAAAACATTTTTTAACTTTTTTTTTTCAATTTTGAGCTCCAAATTCTCTCCCTCCCTCTCTCCCCCACTCCCATTTAGAAGTGATCTGATAATAGGTTATACATGTGCAGTCATGCAAAACATATATCTATATCATGTTGTGAAAGAAAACATAGACCAAAAAATTAAAACAAGAAAAATTTACGAATTAAAGAAAAAGTATGCTTCAATCTGCATTCAGACTCCTTCTCCTTTCTGTGGAGATGGAGAAGATTTTTCATCATAAGTCCTTCAGAATTGTCTTGGATCGTTGCATTGCTGAGAATAGCTAAGTCATTCACAGTTGATCATTGTACAATATTACTGTTACTGCACACAAAGTTCTCCTGGTTCTGTTCATTTCACTTTGCAACAGTTTGTGTAAGTTTCTCCATTTTTTTCTGAGATCATCCTGCTTGTCATTTCTTTTTTTGTTTGTTTGTTGTTTGTTTTTTTCTAGGCAATGGGGTTAAGTGATTTGCCCAGGGTCACACAGCTAGTAAGTGTCAAGTGCCTGAGGTTGGATTTGAACTCAGGTCCTCCTGACTCCAAGGCCGGTACTCTATCCACTGTGCCACCAGCTGCCCTGCTTGTCATTTCTTATAGCAATGAAAAGCTTAAATGCCAAACAGACTTTATATTTGATCCTGGAAGAAAACAGAGACCACCAGAGTCATCGATTGGGGGTAAAGGGCTTAACCTGGTCAGACCTACACTTCAGAAAAATCAGTTTCACAGTAAGGTGAAGGATAGATTAGAGAAAGGAGATTCAAGACAGGGGGACAATCAAAAAGCTATCACAGTGATCTAGTCCAGAGGTGATGAAGGTTTGAAATAAGGTGGTGACAATGTGAAAAGTGACAGTAAAGAGAAGGGTACACATGCAAGAGATATTGTGAAAGTAGAAAAGACAAGATTTCTATTTTGGTTAGTAGATAGAGAGCTACTCTTAAGTCACATTGACCTAGATTCAATGTTTTCTTCTGACACGTAAAAGCTATGTGATCTTGGGAAAGTCATTTAACCTTTATGGATTTTAATTTCTTTACCAATACAAATACAGGGCGTGACTCAATAACCTTGAACGTCCCTTCTAGCCCTAACTCTACAATTCTATAATCTTAAATCATAACCTCTCACTCCCATAAGTAATTCTCTAAAATTCTAAGTTGCAGAACAAGTGCCAACCTGAATTAGTAGAGAGAGTTTTCTCATTTGGGAGCTCCCTGTATCACTGAAATAATAGGTCTAGCCCAAAAGCAATACTACAACTACTACTACTACTACTACTACTACTACTACTACTACTACTACTACTACTACTATTACTACTACTACTACTATTGCTGCTGCTGCTACTACTACTACTACTACTACTACTACTACCACCACTACTACTACTCCACCTACTACTACTACTACTACTACTACTACTACTATGACTACTATGAAAAACAACAACAAAAATGATAACAGCAATGAGGATGATGATGATAACTGGAGAAATGCTTTTGTACTATCTACCTCACATATATGTAAGGAAATTATTTTGTAAAAGAAAAAGCTATAGAAATTTAACCAATTATTCTTTATTTTAAAATTCTTTCCGTGTTTTACTTTAAGAATTTATTGTCAAAACATTCTTGGCTTCATAGTACGATTTATAATATTACCCTCCACAAAAACACTCACAGAATCAAAGAATTGAAAAGAAGTGTAACAGCCATCTAGCCCAACACATACACAGAAAGAATACATGCTATAACATAACCTTAATGTGGCATGAGAAGGAATAAACTATTAGAGAGAGGCCTTGGTGTTTCTATGTTATTATTATTATTATTATTATTATTATTATTATTACCATTATTTATGTTAAAATGGGAATTTCAAGCCCTAATTCTAATCAGTTTGAGGTGTTTTTGTTTTTAAATATAAGGCCTGTCTGAAATGCAGGAGGAGAAAACTAGGTGACCTTTCAAGTACCCTTCATACCCCGGGTGTCTGTACTCATAGCAGTTTCTGCTAATCTCAAAGAGTCTCTCTGCTTCCCTGGTTTGCTTCAAGATTAAGCTCACCTTTAGATCCTAGCTGGAGCTCCATTAAAGTTGACTTTTAATGAGTACACATTGACTGCTTAACCTGCCATGAACTCATTTCATGACATTTACTGCCAGTTTAAAGATCTTTCGGGTAAGTCATTTGCTGCTGTTTATAGCTACAGATATGTTTTGTCAATTCTCATTAACTTCAGTGAAGGCTCCAAATCATACAACTCCAACTCAAGAGAATGGAGGTGATCATTTACAATATATAGGCTGCTTATTACCGTGATAAGGAGACTTTCTTTTTCCCATTGAGAGGTTAGCAGATGTCTCCAATAAACTCTGAGTTACTCCCTTTATGTGTAATTATTATTACTTCATGTCAAGAAATACCTCTTAAATTCAGTCCCTGTGGCATGAGATAGGGGTGAGTAATAGAATAGGAATAGAAAATAGACTTGTGATTTCATTGGTTTGAGGAACTACCAAATGAAGAAATTTCCAATACCAATGCACATAAATTTCATGTTCAGCATTTTATAGTCTTAAACAGTTTTCTGGGGCCCTGAGAGATTAAGTGACACAGCACAGGGTGACACAGCCGGAATGTGTCAGAGATGGACTTGAACTCAGGTCTGCCAGACTCCAAAGTGAATGTGGTCTCTTTTGCTACTTAGCCTTCACTGCAGAAAATAGTATGAAAATAAAAAGTTCAAAACATGACCCCTGCCCTTAAGAAACTTACATTCTATAAAATAAATTATGAACAACTGGAGGAAATGGAAGAGGAGGAGGAGAAGGAAGAGGAGAAGAAAGGAGAAGAAGGAGGAGGAAGAAGAGGAGGTGGAGGAAGACAGGAGGAAGAAGAAGAGGATGAGGATGAAAGAGGAGGAGGAGGAGAAGAAGAAGAAGAAGAAGAAGAAGAAGAAGAAGAAGAAGAAGAAGAAGAAGAAGAAGAAGAAGAAGAAGAAGAAGAAGAAGAAGAAGAAGAAGAAGATAGCTTGGGAGTTAGGTGCAGTAATTATCCCTGTTTTACAGATGAGGAAACTTAGGCAGAAGAGGTCAAGTGACTTGCCCAGTGTTGGACTCAACTGAAACAACTGAACAACAAACTTCCTAACTCTGGATCCAGCCCTCTACGAATTGTGACACTTAGTGGTCCAAATGTTGGAATGCTGGAATTCTCATGCACATGTTTAATGGGAAGGATTTTTCTTATAAATTCACTTGTTCCACAGAGAGGCAAAATTAGTGAGATTGTGTATTCTGTATTGTATTTCTTATCCCAAGAAAATAGAATGGTATAATGTTTATAAATGCATAAAACCTTTACTTATGTTCATACACTTAAAGTTAAATGGAACCTTGTAGATCATCTGGGCAAACTCCCTAATTTTAAAAAGAGTAACCAGAGGTGAAACAATATTAAATGGTTAGTCCAAGATGACTTAGAGAGTTAATGCAAAATCAAGATGCAAATGCAAGTTCCAGGATCTCAAATCTAGCTTTCTGGCTACTATACCCTGATTTCTGGTATTCTGAATGAATTGTTACATTGGTCATAGGCTTCCTCATTTATATTTTAAGACACCAGATCTCTCCCCAAAAAATATCACTTAAGGGTGCATTACAAATCATTTCTGTTCTCTGGATAGGTTGTCTATAGTTCCACAGTAGAGAGAACATCAAATTTTGAATCAGAGGATAACTAGGTTCAAATCCCAATTCTTCCACTTACGGTTTTCCTTTAGGCAAATCATTTGAAGTGCTTGGGCCACAGCTGTAAAATAAAAGGGTGAGACTAGTCAACTTCTAAGGTCTTTCCAGCTATAAATCTAGTTTAGGAAAGATGCTAAACTGTTTTCCTTAATTTGGCAAAAATTCCACATATGTGGAGAAATAAGACAAAGCATGACACACCAAAGAAATTAGTACACATCTTGGTTAATTAAATGTGCCTGGCATTCAGCCCTAAAATACCACCTGAATCAGTCTGTAATTACTCTAAAATATGTTACTTGTCCCATTACTTGGAGAATCTCATGTCTTAGTATAAATCGACAAGGTCTTTGTTGTTGTCAGCTAATCTATTAAACCTTTTGGTCTCAGTTGTCAGCACTCATTTCCTTACCACGGTGTTGCAGAAAATGGACAATACATTTTATCGGAAGTTGAAAAAGCTGATGGGGAAAGGGGTGCAGAAGGAAGCTGTGGGAGGGGTCAAAAGGGACCTCAAAGATTCTTGTCCTCACCACATTTTTTTTGATTGAGTGTAACATAGTCACTCATAAAATGTCCAGCCATGTCCTTTCTGAAACAAACCATGTTTTTAAAAAAAGTTTAAAAAAAACTCTACTTCAACTCTGGATTAAATAAGTTGACCTAAAAAAACAGGGGAAATCAAATATCCTCTCCTTCTGTTCCTTTCCTTGGTAAACACAATGGCCTGCCAGCTGCTGGTGTGCTCATAGCTGCTGACAAGCACAGGAAGATGTTACTCCTCAAATGCTTTTTCATCTATCCTTTCCTTGCTGTGTTATATCTCAGCCAATTAAAAAGAGGGATTTTTTTTCTCTAAATGACATTGAAGAGGCATTCTGTTGTAGTGGAAAGAACACTGGCGTCAGAGGACCTAACTTCAAATCCTTCCTTTGATGCTGACTGCTTGTGTGGGGCAGCTAGGTGACACAATGGATAGAACTCCAGCCTTGGAGTCAGGAGGAGCTGAGTTCAAATCTGGCATTTGACACTTACTAGCTGTGTGACCTTGGACAGCTCACTTAACCCCAATTGCCAAAGCAAAAAAAAAAAAAGCCTTTCATTGTTCAGTTGTTTTTCAGTCATGGTTTAGGTTTTCTTGGAAAAGATACTGTTGTAGTTTGCCATTTCCTTCTCCAGTGCATTTTACAGGTGAGGAAACTGAGGCAAATGAGGTTAAGTGACTTGCCTAGGGTCACACGGCTAGTAATTATCTGAGACTGTATCTGAACTCGTGTCTTCCTGACTCCGGGCCTGACACTGTATCCACAGCACCACACTACTGCCCTGTGTGACCTTTGGTAAGTCACTTAACATTTCCTCAATTTACTGTTCTGAAAAATGAGATGGATGGATGGAAGGCCTCTGAAGTCCTTTTCAGTTTTAAGTCTATAATCCTATTAAATATTAACTGAGTTCTTACTACATACATTCTGTTGGGCAGGGGTGAGGATAAAGGTAACTAGGTGGTATAGTAGATAGAGCACTGAGCCTGGAGTCAGGAAGACCAGAGTTCAAATTCAGCCTTACACATTTACTAGCTTTGTGAACTTGGGCAAGTCACTAACCCTTTCTTTGCCTCAATTTCCTCATCTGTTAAAATGAGGATGATAAGAATACCTACCTCCCAAGGTTATTGGAAGGATCAAATGAGAAGTGAGCCTAGCACATAGTAAGTACTATCTAATCAGTTATTGTTAAAGAGACAGAACTGAGCTGTAGTTAGGAGTTCTGGTATCTGGAACAATCTAGTTAATGGGGTGGTGGGGCTCAGGAGAGAGATCAAAAGTATGAATACTACTATGAATGGAAGAGCAAGACTGGAGACAGAAGTCATGGGAAATAAAGAGTATGAAGTTTTAGGAGGTATTGAAATTATTGAGAAAGTGACCTGGAAGTTCATACATGAGCACAAGGATGTAAATGGGCATGAATTAACTTTCTTTCTTTTTTTGAGGCAGTCAGGATTAAGTGACTTGCCCAAGGTCACACAGCTAGTAAGTGTCTGAGGCCATGTTTGAACTCAAGTCCTCCTGACTCCAAGGCTCGTGCTCTATCCACTGCATCACTTAGCTGCCTCTTGAATCAGTTTTCAAGGAAGTGATGGGGTTGCTCAGTGATAGTGGCAGAGGAAGGGCCAGAAAGTGGCAGTGGAGAGCAACAATTCTATCAGTTCCTCCTGGATCAGTGTGTCACAGATTGGGAGAGGAGAAGATAGTTTTGTAGAGGGTGCTATCTTCAAAAGATAGATAGGCTTCACTGTGTACAGAGGATGAAATGGATGTGAAAGAAAGGAGATCTAGGATGAAGGGGAAGCTGATTTACAGGAGAGCTCAAGGGGGAGAATGGAAAGAACATGCAGATTGGAAGCACAAAAGAGTAACAAGGATGAGTTTACTGTGATTCTGCACTAATCTCAGGCATCTCGTGTCGCATGAGAACCCAAGATAGGCAGTGTGTCTGGGGCAATCCACCACTATGGGAACAGGAGCAGTTTACTGGGGAAATGAACTCCAAGAGAATGGTGTGAGAGTAATGGGACCCTGATGGGGAGCAGGTCAAGTCAAGTAAATGATACAGCTGGTGCTCCATGCAATGAGAAGATGGGGAGGAGGGCCACCCTAATCCAGCCCCATGTCAGTACCTGGGGCAAAGCCCTGACCACCATGTGCTAGTCTTGGTTCTGGAAATGTCATAGTTCTTTCCCTCTCAGGGACCTCAGAACTGTTTTTCCTATTGGCAAAAAGGATAGTTTGATCAGGGCCTTTAATACAGGCTCTTAGATGTGGAAGAATCTTAGAGTTAGAAGGAACTTTAAAGATCAATTAGTTCAACCCAATACAACATTTAAAACAAATATTAAAACAGGCAGAAAATTCTCTTTCAACCTCTGTTAAGGAAGGCTATATCCAAATGCTGAAATGATGAGACTGACAAGTGTTCAAAACTGATATAGAAACTGCTCTTGGGATCTAGTTCCTACTACTACTACTACTACTGCTATGAAGAGCAGTGAATCAAGTCACAATCATGGGAAAGCCACAACACAGTGGTAATGGATTTCCCCAATTGTATATATATGTGTATATGTATATATATATATATACATATATAATATATATACATATATAATACATATACATATATAATATATATACATATATATACACATATATACATATATATATACATAGTTAAGCAAAATAAAACAACAAAATGGTCATGTCTAAAAATGCATATCTGGTTCAGTCCTCTTTTCCCCTTCTTTCCTCTCTTCCTTCTCTTCTGGGTGCCTAGTTTTTCCTCTACCTATTTTCAGTTTTATTTACTTTGTCCTATCTTTCCTTTGTACACTCCATTATACTTTTCTTAACTCCTTCCTTTTTAAATCTGTTCCTGACTTTCTCATCCAACCATTTCTTTCAATTCAAATCTGATGATAAAGTAATAGGCCAAACTTTTCAGATCGGAATTTTGTTGTAATAATAGCTCAGATTTAGATGTTTACAAAACATCCTCCTCCTCCTCAGACCCTGTGAGCTAAGTAAGTAGAAAAAGTGTCATTATCTCCATTTTGAAAATGGAGGTATGTCTGTTTGACCAGGGCAGAGTATAGTGGGATTATCACCTACTTTTTTTCCTGGAAGTCATGATTATCCCAGTTCAGCTACATTAGCATTTTTGTTTGCCATGTCACATTGTCGACACATTGAGCTTATGGTCTAAAAAATCTCCAGATATCTTTCTGTCTAATTTTCTCCCTAAATTTCTGTTTAATTAGTCCCACACACACATACACATACCATCTTGAAATCGGCTATTTAAAGCCACTTATAAAAAGTAAATTTATCCTCATTGAAGTTCATTTTATTAGATTTGTTCCAGGCTAATAGAATATCTTTGGTTCCTGATTTTGTCATTTAGTGTGTTAGCTAACTCTCTCAAGTCGGTGTCATCTGCAAGTTAGATGAGAATGCCATCTATGCCTTTATCCAAGTCATAAAAAGTGATTAAAAAAAAGTAATAAAAAATGTTAAACGGTGTCAGGCCAGGCACAGGTCCCTGGTGTACTCCACTACACGCTTCTTTCCAAATCAACATCAAACTACCAATGACTACTCTTTGAGTTCAGTCATTTAATCAATTACGTATCCATCCAAATGTACTAGCCCACATGTCTCCATCCATCCATAAGAATACCATGAGACCCTTTATCCAACAGTTTTGCTAAAATCTAGGCAACTGCATTATTCCCATGATCTGCCAGCTCAGTAACTCAAAAAGAATGTACAGTGATGTGGTATTTGATCCCCAGGGGATAGTGTTAAAGATCTCAGCAGAGAAGTAGTTTGATGTTAGCTAAGCATGCTGGGAAATGTCTAAATTGTGCACTTTAGATCTGTGAATCATCTGCAAAAAGATGGTAATTGAACTCATGGGACCTGATGAAATCATTAAATGAAATTTTATAGACTCTACTAAACTTTTACCATACTATGCTATGCTATTCTATGACATACTGTACCATGCCATGCCATACCATACCATGTTATACCACACCATACCATACTATACTATATTGTTCCATAAATACCATACCATACCATACCATACTAACTATACTATGTAAAGAAGATGGCCCAGGACAATCAGAGCCTTGGGGGACAGCCGCAGTTAATGACCATGACCTGGATGAAGATTGGGCAAAGGTTCTATATGAGTAGTTTTTAAACTTTTTAGTCTTGGAAACCCTTCACATTCTTAAAAATTATTGAGGATCCCAAAGAGCCTTTGTTTATGGGGGTTCTAAGTATTGATGTTTGTTGTACAACGATATGCCTATTGGAGGCAGTCAGGTAGCACAGTGGATAGAGTGCTGGGCCTGGAGTCAGGAAGACTTATCATCATGATTTCAAATCTGGCCTCAGACACTTAGTAGTTGTGTGACCTTGGGCAAGCCACTTAAGTCTGTTTGCCTCAGTTGCTCATCTATAAAATGAGCTGGAGAAAGAAATGGCAAGTCACTCCGGTATCTTTGCCAATATAACCCAAAAAAAAAGGTCACAAAGAGTCAGGCACAACTGAAAACAACTAAACAATAATGACAATAATTGTTATATCTTAACTAAATATAACATATTTTATGAAAAATATTTTACAAAACAAAAAAATTAAATGAGGAAGGAGGCTTTGTTATGCAAGTCTCTTTAATGTCTGGTTTAATGGGAGACAGCTGGATTCTCATATTTGCTTCTGCATTAAATCTGCTGTGATATGTTCCTTTGGTTGAAGTATATGAAGAAAATCCAGACTCCAACTGATATGTAGTTTAAAAAGAGAGAAGTATTTTATTAGGCAAATAACATCTTAATATTATTATTATTAAAATAGTTTTGACCTTGAGTACACCATGAAAGGGTCCTTGTGACCTCTCAGGGTCTGTGGACCAGAGTTTGATTTAGACTATTGCCTCTAGATATAAGCAAGCTATTTTGCATCTGTGAATGCCTACAGGATGTCTTCATCCACCTGAAAGAAGCAAGATGGAAAGTCAGAAGAGGGAGCAGGATTGAAAAGGGAGTCTCTCCCCAAAGCCATGCCTACTTGGGCAAAAGTAGATGGGGTTTTGATGCCCTCCCGCTCTCAGAAAGAGGAGGAAGTATTTTTCAGACTGCTGTCTTCTGTCGCAACACCTTTTGGTTACAAATGACTATTGAATAAACTATTTGAGGTCATTCATTTTATCAATTGTCAATCTAACTAATTGCATTATCATCTAGTCTATATTTTTTCATTTTTCCATAAGAATAGAATGAGATACTTTATCAAACACCTTTCTAAAATCTAGCCAAACTATATCTATAGTATTTCCCAGCTTAATATCTGCCAGTTTAATAACCCTGTCCAAAAAAGGAAATAAGGTAAGTACAGCATGTCCTGTTCTTCATTGAAGTTATACTGGCTTCATGGTCACCTCTTTCCAGATACTCATCAACCATTTAATAATACACGTATGCTCTAGAAATTGAAGTCACATTTAATGACCTATAATTTTCCATTTCCAGGGCAGCTAGGCTGTGCAGTGTGTAGAATGCTGGGCCTGCAGTGAGGAAGGTTCATCTTCATGAGTTCCAATCTGGCCTCAGACGCTTACTAGGTATGTAACCCTAGGCAAGTCACTTAACTTTGTTTGCCTCAGTTTCTCATATACAAAATGATCTGGGGAAGGAAATGGAAAATCACTCCAGTATCTTTCAAGAAAACCCCAAATTGGGTCATAAAGAGTGAGACACAACTGAAAAATGACTTAGCAACAAAATTTTTCACTTTCACTCTCTTGCTTTATTTGAAAACTGCCCTCTTTCCAGCTTTGTACTAATCTTCCCATCTTGGCTTAACCAATCCCACTCAGGCTTCCACATTTTTCTATATTTTATAACTCTTTGGCCTAACCTTACCCTGATATTTAGAGTCACAACTTAGACCATGCCCTTATTCCCCCAGGCATTTTCTTTTTCCTTTGTGCCTCTTAATCTATGATAGTGATTTACTACCTTTAATTGCTAGCATAGATCAGTACCATCTCAATAAAGACCAGGGGCCAAAAAATGAAGTTTTATATAATTTCAACATGTATTTATATAATTTCAACATTTAGATAATTTCAAAACATTCTTTGTGGCTCCAAGGCTGAATGTTGATCTATTAAATCAAATGCTTTTTAAAACTATGATATACAGTTTATATCATCTTGTAATAAATAAGTAAATATCATCTTGTAATCTCTGCACTTCTCAATCAACAATATTTCTATAAAGATATAGTCTGCTTCAAAAAATCATCTTCAAAATATTCCTGTTACTATATCATATCTTCATCAAAGCAATCCTTAATTTGTACATAGACCATTCTCATAAAGATATCTTGTTTTTAATGACACTCTTAAATGGTGAAAAATAGAAATAAAACCTAAATTCTTTGACTAAAAAATAAATAAATAAAATCATGCTAAATTCCACAAATGCACCATGCTCATGCCTCTCTCTGAGAGCAATATAGAAAATACAGCATGTAAGTTGTTGATGTCTTACCTCAGTTTATTTTATAGAACCCTTCATATCTGGCTCCAACCTACCTTTTAGAGACTTATTTGCATATTATTTTGCTTCATGCCTTCTAAGTTCTATCCAATTTGGCCTACTTACTGTTCTCCAGAACACAAAATTCCATTTCCTGACTGTGTTTTTGTATGGCTCCATCGTCACCAGTACTTCAAAGGTACTCTCTCCTCCTCTCCAATGCTTGGAATCTTTGGTTGTCTTCCAGGCCACTTCCTACAGGAAGCCTATCTAGTTGAAGTTCCCCCAGTTGCTAGTACTGCTGCCCCTGCTCTGACAATTACTTTGTATATATTTTTAATTTAATATTCTGAAAATGAATTCTTTTCTCCCATAAAAAAATGTAAGCTACTTGAAGGCCAGGCTTACTTTGTTCTTTTTTCTTTGTATCCTCAATACCTAGCACAGTATCCAGAATGTAAAAAACATTTAATCACAAGTGCTTGCTGAACTAAATTGATTTGTATTTTCCACTTCTTTGGAAATGTTTCTTTCTTTGATCAAAAATTAGTCCCTTACTATTTATATTGTGCACAAATTTCAGCTGTATGTTATTTTTTCTGATCCAGACATTTTTCTTAATTCCAACCTTTTAAGTATTATTGATATTTCTTCATATTGTACAGAGAGTCCTGAGGATGTGCAGTCCAAATATGGTGGTTCCACTGTCATTAACAATGAAAACAGATTACTATAAAAAATACTATCACATCTGTTCTTTTCACGTTTGTTTGCTGCTCTCCTACTTTTACTTAGAATGTCCTTGGGATGATATGATTCAGCTGGTTCTTGAGCCAAATTCCCAACAGGCTTCTTTTCTCCTCAATTGCTGTTTACTACTTTGGGAGGTGATGGTGGTCGGTCTTCTGTCACTTTCCTCTGTAATATATTTTTAAATGAGTTTATATTCTGAACTGCTATTGCCCTTGGCTATCATATCTTCCCTCTTTTCAAGGATATTAAATATTTTCTGGCTGAGGTGACTTCTGGCTTCTTTCAATATCCTTGTTGGGATGAATATTTGGGATCATCTGATTCGGGTACAAAAAGCTGTGCTGAACTTGGAGCTAAGGAACCTAGATTCTCTTCCACTACTTACTGTTTATAATGCTACTATGAATAAATAACTGCATCTCTTCTGAGATTGAGTTCTTCACTTGTAAAAAGAGAGTAACAATGCTTCAAGTTACCTGTTTCTCAGGACTATTGTGAGGAAAGAGCCTTATAAACTTCAAACAACATAGAAATGTGAGTTATCATCATCATTAGTTGAACTTATGTAAGAAATGGCCAAAGTCTGTGTTTTCACTTTTGTCATTTCCCATTTTTTTAAGTCCACAGCATAACTGTAGTCATATGCAATTTTGTCTTTATCTCTTTTCTGATTTTACATTTACTATTTTAAAAATCAACTTTTTAATTATGGCCTTTCCCCTAACTGGTCAATGTTATAAATGTTCAGTCTATAGTCAGCTGTTTCTGCCTATTAAGATAAAATTTATTTTTTCTGATATCATTCAATGTTCAACACATCCAGGGACTTCCCATCCTCTTCTTGAGGAATGCATTCATAATATACAAGGTGTGAGGCTTCTAAGTAATCAGTAAGACTCTGGTCTCTTTTATTTATTGATCTCAAACTGCATTTTCCAGTTACTTTATGCTGATCTTCCATATCTTTTTCTTTTTTCTTTTTTCTTGTGAGGCAATTGGGGTTAAGTGACTTGCCCAGAGTCACAGAGTTACTGAATGTAATGTGTCTGAAGCTGGATTTGAACTCAGGACCTCTTGATTCCAGAGCTGGTGCTTTACCCACCGCACCACCTCATTGCCCCCTTCCATAACTTTTTCATTAAAGTCACTAAGTGCTCATTTCTAATTTAACTTAGGTTGGATAATCTTGTCAATTTCTTTAACAAAATTTCTTTACTTCATCCTCTGCAACACATGTAGATGCTTAACTTTACTTATCTTCATGGTGCATCTATTACTTATACTCATCACGGCTGCTACTAGATGAGATGTGCACAGATCTCATGAAATTACGTCTTCTTTGTACCCCTGATGAAATCAACAGCACCTGCTTCTTTATTTGCCTCTCTGAGGAGAATTTACAAGCTATCCTTTCATTTATCTGGACCTATCTTATGTCCTGACCCTGTCCATATTTCACAGCAGCCATATACCTTAAATGCCACCCTGCTGCCTCTACTCTAGCACCCTTTGAACTAAATCTCTAGGTCTCATGCCCTAGAGAAGCTCAGCTACTCAGTTTTGAAGTGTGCGATGGGTATGCTTTCCTGATTGGCCCACACAGCATTATATATAGCTTTCCCTAGGCCCCTGAGCATACTCCACCCCAGCCATCTTCCTGCTTGCATGTACCTCCTCTCACTTTTTTTTTATCTCATGCTCTGGAAACATTAATCAAATTGACACTACCATTGTTTCTGGAAAGGATGTGTCAACTAACTGTCCTAAAATTATATTTACTATACCCATGACTTCCAAGACAAAAACTCCCTTCCAGGGCCACCATGGCCTACAAGTGTTGACTTTTTCTCCCAGAGTAAAGGACAAAAACTATGCCTCTTTTATATGTCTATACACATCACTTAGTACATAGAACACAGTAAATTTAATGAATGTTTTATTTTTCAATCACCCATTCAATAGGAACAAGGACATCATGAGGGTGAAGTCTTGACTTAAAAGTGAATTGGATTTAAGACAGGCAGGGTTGTGTGAAGTCATAAGCCTCACTCCAGAGTCCTCTTCCAGAGGTCACTGGAGTCCAGTAGCAAGACATAGGTCAGGTTGACTGGCGATGGTCCCAGACACAGTGGAAGACCTTGGCCTTTTTAAGCTGAGGTCTTTCCCACTCAATTAGTGATTAAAGTTTAGGTGAGAATTGAAGCAAAGGAAGGCCTAGTTTGACTTCACAGAAAAATCCATTTAGAAAAGGAAGACCCTGTTACTGTCCAGAACAGAAACAATTGCTGTTTACACTCACTCTGAGCCATCAAAACCCAAACAAGGAGCAAGTGAGGCTTGGGCAGGGGCCTATTATTGGCCAATTGGTGAGAGTCAGAGTGATTTGGGTTTAAAGGCATAGGTAAGTAGTTTTATTTAAATCCCAATGGGCTTTATCAAACAAAAACATTAATTGGATAAATAAATTGGGAAGAAAAAAATCTAGCCCCCAAACCTCAAGATATCTTGGAAAGTATAAGAGATCAAAATTTATATTCCTTCAGAAAGAGCACCCATATATAAAGGTATGACTCCACGCGTTGACAGGAGAAGGTTTGGGAGGAAGAGGAAGAGGAAGAGGAGGAAGGAAATAGCAACATTGCCCAACCAAAACTGGCCAGTTGGTCCCCAGTGGGGCAGCTACTACTACTCACAGATTCACTTGCAAGTCAAGACATCACTCTCCTGGTATCATTGGACTTCTTCAAGAACGAAGGATGAACAACAGAGTTAGTAAGGAGAAAAGGAAGCCATAAGTTGTTGTCTTAATTTCAAGCTCCATGAAAGGTAAGATTAAATAGATATTTAATGAGAGCAATTTTAGAATTATCTGAAAATAGGAAATGCTTATTATCCTTCCACAGTGCCTTAGATTTTCAGCATGGCATGCCCATGTCAGAGAAGGTGCTGTACTCTATGAGCAAAGCAAAATTGAAATAGCTCAAAAGAAACATAAGATGTAGAAATTTGGAGAATCCACCCCAAATGTTCACATGGACTATTTGTGCCCAACTGTGGTAGAACATTCTGAGCTTGTATTGGTCTGATCAGCCACAGGCAGACACACTGAAACTCTAGCATAGTGATGTCATTTTAGGCCTCTTTGAGAACAAAGGACAACAGCCAACCAATTAGATTTTTTAAAATTTAAAAAAAATGATCACAGAATGTCAGTTCTAGAAAAAACCTTAGAGAACATCTAATTCAATCCTTTAATTTTATCAATGAAGCCTTAATTGATTAAGTGGCTGCTAAAGACAACACTAAGCAAAAAAGATAAGTAACTTCTCTCATTTGCAACTTCCTCATCTGTAAAATGGGGATAGTAGCAGTACCTACCTCACAGGGTTGTGAGAATCAAATCAAATTAAATAATACCCATATAGCACTTTGCAAAACTTAAAGTGCTATATAAATGTTAGTTATTAGTAATGTATTAGTCATACATCAACAAGATTTTAAAAAGACAGACCAGATACCTCAAAGGACCAAGCTGTCAATTGATAGTGTATTTGCATATAACAGAGATAGTGGGATGAATTTTTTTTATTTCAAAGAAAAATTATAGTATCAATTTGTAATTATTTGTACTTAAAATACATTCCACACATAGAAGAAATTATAAAAATTATAGTTAAATCATGGAAAATTACTTTTAAAATTATTTTTAATTTTTATGTCAATTAAAATAATTGAAATTTCTGGTGCTGTAATTAATATGTGCCAGCTATTGTGGTAAGCTTTGAAGATACAAAAAAAGACAAAAGACAGTCCCCGCTCCCAAAGAACTCACAGTCTAATGGGGATTTGAACCCATGATCAAAATGATTCCTATTATAAATTTCTCCCAGGTTTGGGTCTTGGAAAAATACTTTAACATTGCTTTGGGGGGGGGGATGGCAAAAAGACAATGGTGAGTCTATCCTTAAACGTACAACAAGTAAAAGTAATCTCCTAAAAGTGGTCATTTACTAATAGAGATAAAAAGTAAATGTGAGCCTAGAAGAGCATTATTTCTATTGCAGAACATGAAGTAAAACCTGATAATTTATTGGATTAGGGAAGAGAACATTTCCTACAGGAGTTAATCCTTTGAAGTCAACTACACTTATACATTCAACATTTGATTGTTTGGCAAAGGTTGAGACACTTGAGTGTAGAGGGTGTGTCTGTAAGTGCGTGCGTGCATGTGTGTATATGTGTCTGTGTCTGTATGTGTGTATGTATGTATGTATGCATCCTAACATTTTAGTGTCTGGATGCCTTCCAGAGCCACAT
This sequence comes from Phascolarctos cinereus, assembly GCF_003287225.1. NCBI lineage: Eukaryota > Metazoa > Chordata > Mammalia > Diprotodontia > Phascolarctidae > Phascolarctos > Phascolarctos cinereus. The sequence continues at coordinate 193,377,945 of NW_027555958.1, read as the reverse complement.
ATGTTTTTGGAACATCTGCTTCTCCTTTCCTTTCCAATAGCCAGAATACTGGCATATTGCATACATAGTTTTTGTTCTATCCATACCTCCATGCTGAGTCCTACTCTGAAAATAACATTTCACTGCTCTCGTTGCCGAGAAAAGTGCCACAATAAGTACAGATAATGAAATCTACTTTCACAATCCAAAGTGTGAAGGAGATTGTCTTTAAGGCAGAAATTTCACTACAACTTTGATCTAAGATCATAAGTTTCCCTTATATAGAAGTTATGCATCACATTTCTTCAACATGTGAGGTAGATTTGCTTTGAGGTCCACTGTTGTGTGGCAGCTGTGTTTATACAGATGAGAGTGTTCTGGCTAAATTATTTGTTGCCTTTTACTGCTTAATGTCACTTTGTTATTTCCCATTTCATGATCTGAAGCAATCTCCTTAATTCCTTCCACTTCTTCCTATGCCTCTATCCCTACAGCATTTGTTTTCACCTTGATTTCAAAATTAAAACCAATATTGAACTTTGTCAATTTTCCTTTAGCAGAAGTTTTCCTGACTAAGCAGATTCATAGACAAGAAGATAGACCAAGGATGTGTGATGTCACTGATGTAAAGAACTCCTGTCATGAAAACTTCCTCACCTAAGTAGATCAAAACCCTTGATAACTCAGTATAGGAGTCCTGTGAAGCACATAAAGATTAAGTAATTTGTCCAGGGTCATATCACTAGTATCAGAGACAGGATCTTGCTGGCTCCAAGTGTGGCTATATTATACCCAAAATGAGAAGGAGCATGGGAGGGCAGGGATTTTGCCTCATCAGCCTAAATTCTAAGAGACTTGCTTCTTTCCATCAGAAGGCATTCTTTTTTCTCCCCTGCAGAGTGCTTCCCAACCAAAAGGTCTGATCTGTTATGTACCCCCTGAGCTGCCACCTCTAGAGTCCTCTGGCAATCTAATTTACTTATTTCTCCTCCCTTTTGACCTGAAGATGAAGTGCTTCTGATGAAGCACCCTGGCCTGAGGGCCTGAGCCATGTCTAGGATCTACTAGGAGAGTAGCAGAAGATATGTGTGCCCTTCTCCAATAATGAACAGTCTTAGCATCTCCATTCCCTTCCTTCTCTGAAATTTTCCTCCAGGCTTTGCTTCTAGCTTTCAATACTTTGACTCTATACCTGAGCTGCCTGAGCACCTGATCACCTCACCCTGTTAGAGCTGTGACCTGTGACCCTGTGACCATCTCACCCTGGAATGTCTCCATGCCAACTTCCCCCATTGGTGAGTTCCTCCCAAGCCTCCATTTTAAGGAGGAGCCCAGGCCCCTTCACCCCCTTTTTGGTTTTGCTTCTGACTTTGCTGACTTCAACACCATGCTCCTATATAGGTGCCTCCTGCTCCCTACTTTTCAAATCCTTTTTGTGTATTATTTTCCCTCATTAGATTGTAAGCTCCTTGAGGGCAGGGATTATCATTCATTTTGCTTGTATTTGTAGTCTCCAGTGCTTAGCACAATGTCTGACATATAGTAAACTTAATAGTGCTTATGACCACACTTTGCCTTACCTTATTTGCCTTCCTTTCAATTTAATTCCCCTTAATTCTGTGTCTTCATCTAATATTCTTTCTGTCTTCTTCTGCCCATTGAAACCTAGCTTTTTACTGACAACAAATCTCTCAGCATTCTCTCCAATACTAGCTCTTCCCTCTCTCACATTCCCTGATACAGAAGTGGGGAACCTGTGACCTTGAAGCTACACATGGCCTTCTAGGTCCTTGGGTGCAGCCTTTTGACTGAGTCCAAGTTTTACAGAACAAATCCTTTTATTAAGGGCACTTGTTCTGTGAAGTTTGGATTTAAGCAGAGCGCCACACTTGAGGACCTAGAAGGCCACATGTGGCCTTGAGGCCTGCCCTAATACATTGGACCATACCTCCTTTAAAGTTCACTTCATCAAATCCAGATCCATTTTGCTGTCATTTCTGACCCTCCAAATCACTCTCCCCATAGTTACAGTACTTGACTCCTTGTTCTCTTCTACATTTCTTGCCCCTTCAACACATCAGTCTTTCAGTCCCTCAACCTCCCCAACTCCCATGACCTCTGTCTCCAGTCTATCTCAATACCTCAGGTACATACTTTAGACACCATCCCAGTCACCATTCAACTTATAGGATCATAGTTATAAAACTGCAAAGGCTTTCAACAGCTATCTAATCTAATGCCTTCATTTGATAGATAACAAAACTGAGTTACAGAGAAGTTAAGTCACTTGCCCAAGGTTACACAAGTGACGTTGGAGGGAATATTTGAACCCAAATCCTCTGACTCCAGAGTTAATACCTTTTCCACCATGCCACGCTTACCCTACCAACTAAAATTAGCAGTTGTTCTATAACCTACAGTTACAAAGAGCTATCTGAAACACTGAGAGGTTAAGTGACCTTCCCAAAATCACACAGCCAGTGTGTTTCAAAGGTAAGATTTGAAGCCAGGTCTTCTGCGTCTAATATACATGCATACATACACACATACAAATACATATGAATATGTGCCCATTTATGTAAAAATTCATTATTCATTCAAATTCAAATATAGGATTCCCCAAAAAAATTTTGACAGCTTAAAACTATGCTAACACTTTTGAGACATCATATGTATACTCCAGCCCAAACCTGAAAAATAATTCCCTCTTCAGCATACACAAATGATCATTTAATCTCTATATTTATTTACATATATCCTCATTTTCACCTCTGAGCCCTTACACATTCTATATGTCTCTCCTAGAAAGCTATTCCCATTTTCCTTGCCTATTTATTCCTTCAGGCCTGCACCAATTAAGTCAATCTTTGCTAATAGTTTCCCTTCTCTTTCTTTTAATTCCTCTAGCACAATACAATATATACTACACAATTTGACCTTTGATTATTTGTCATCTTGTATTGTTTCCTAATGGCCTTATATACTAATCTTGTTCACCCAAAATATCATTCGCTTCTCAAAAAGAGGTCAGTTGGTAAATATATATCATTATGTGCCTACCATGTTTCAGGCACTGTGTTAAGCACTGAAGATAAAAAGAAAGTGAAAAATAGTTCCTGCCCTCAAGGAGCTCACATTCTTATGTGGGAGAAACATGAAAACAACTATATACAGAGAAGATATAGGCAGGATAAATTGTAATCAATAGAGAGAAGGCAGCAGCATGAAGGGAAGGAATGTAATCATGTCACCTCCTTTTCTACTACCCACTTCCTGTCCTGACCCTCTGAAACATAGTTTGAGGATCAACAAATACTTGATTAAGACCAGGTTAAGACTGAGATATTTACCAAAAGTTCAATGGGCACTCCACAAAGTGAATGAAATTTCCCAATAGTTAAATCTTACTTCACTTATTACTCTGTTCACCCCTGAATGGTGATACTTTTACTAACTTGACCAGATATTGTCATTCCTCCCACTCATTCTCTTACTTGTTTTCATTTAGGATTTTTTTAAAGGAACATTTTTGTTTAGTCTTTTTCTCTTGTCAACGTGTGTATGGGAGGGACACGGAAAAGAGGATCAGTTACCATTATTTCTCACAGATGCCAAAAGAAGAGGCACACATACTGCCAAACCCACAATCTGGACTCACAAAACAAAATGTTGATTTTTTTTCCATGTATGAACTACCATGTAAGTGTAATATACCTTGAAGATGCTCAGGATAAACTGTTTGAAGGGAATGAGGAGGGAGAAGCTAAGCATATTTTTCTAAGATCTGTTGTTTGCCCATCTTACCACAATGTTGGCTTCTGTAGAGACAGACACAAAAGGGGAGACTGTGGTTCCAAATAAAGTTAAGTCAATTTTTCTTCCTTCTATATACTGCTGCCAGTTTCAGATAATAGAGATCCTGGAACCACTATGTACCTGAACAAAGCTCAGTTATTGTTATGAGTAGCAAAAACAAGTAATGTCTGTCTAGAAAACTCTCCCCTCCCTGCCTTATGGACTAGCCTTTGGCACAGAAGGTGCTGCACAGCCATCAGAATGGGCTTTTGTACTAGAATATGGAAGAAATTATATCCGCAGCATCTCTCATATAAGATTATAGATCCAGAAGAAGGAGCCTCAGAAGACATCTGATCTAATCCCCTCAGTCAATCAATAAGCACTTATCAAGCATCTACTATGTTCCAGGAACTGTCCTAAGCTCTAGAAATAACAGAAAGAGAGAGAGGGAGGGAGAGAGAGAGAAGAGACAGAAACAGAGAGACAGAGACAGAGAGAAAGAGACAGAGACAGAGAGAAACAGAGATAAAGAGGGACAAGGACAGACACAGAGAGAGAGCAGAAAATAGTCTTTGCTTTCAAGAACTCACAAGTAAACAATTATATATGCTTAAGCTATACAAATATATCCAAAAGGGAATAATTAACTGAGGGAAGACATTATAATTGAAAACAGTTGGGAAAGACTTCCTGAAGGAGGTGGGATTTTAATTAAGACTTCAAGGAAGCCAGGAGGCAGAGATGAGGAGGAAGAGCCTTCTTCATGGAGGGAAGGAGAGGAGAATGAAATAAGCATTTATACAACACCTACTGTGTGCCAGGCACTGTGCTAAGGGCTTTACAAATATTTGATCCTCACAACAAACCTGGAAGGTAGGTACTGTTATTATTCCCATTTAACAGTTCAGAAAACTAAGGCAAACAGAGGTTAAGTGACTTGCCCAGGGTCATGTAGCTATTAAGCATCTGTGAAGTACTCTATCCACTGCACCATCTAGCTACTCCTAGGTACAATAGTAAGGAGGTGCAAGTCATTGAATCGAAGTGTATGTGTTAGAAAGTAAGGTGAAAAAAAAGAATGCAAAGGTAAGGAGAGGTTAGGTTTTGAAGGACTTTAAATGCCAGAGAATTTTATATGGGATCCTGAAGGGAGTCACTGAAGTTTTGGGGAGAGGAGGGGGAGGTGACATGGTCAAACAAATAATAATAAGCAAAACTGAAATTTGAAACCAGGTTCCGTGACTCTAAATCCAGTGCTCTTATCATTTTGCTACGCTCAAACTCTTAGGGAGTTGCCTGGGAGCACCAAAAGGTTAAGTGACTTGCCATAGACTCAGTTGTCAGACACCAAACTTAACCCCAGATCTTATATCTATCTAGAGAGGCCCAACACCCCCAATGTATAGTGGTACTAAGTACTATACAAGTAGTGAGCATCAGAGATAGGATTGAACCCAGATTCTTTGGCTAGAGTCAGATTAGTCAAATAGTATTTTCTAGAATACATTTTTCAAATGGGTTTTAGGTTGTTAAATCACAAGACTGAACATGAACATGATACAATTCTTAGTTTGGTCATCTTTGGGCAATTCTTTTCAAGAAAATTACAAATGGGGGCAGCTAGGTGGCGCAGTGGATAGAGGACTGGCCCTGGATTCAGGAGCACCTGAGTTCAAATCCAGTCTGGGACACATAACACTTACTAGCTGTGTGACCCTGGGCAAGTCACTTAAACCCATTGCCTAATCAAAAAAACAAAACAAAACAAAAATAAAAAAGAAAGAAAGAAAGAAAATTACAAATGAAAGCCAAGGGAAAATTCTGGATTTATTTTTAAATTCCAAGAAGAACCACAAAATCAATGGTTTCGTCTCCAGACTCTATTCTCCAACTGACAATTAACCATGAAAATACCATGATCAAGAGAGTCACAAATAAAGGGAGTCCATGGAGGGATGAAACTAGATACCAAAGACTATAATGAAATGCAATGCCTGCTGGGAGCATGTTTTCTTTTACTTAGAAAACTTCCTCTTGCAAAATCCCTAAAGGTTGTGAGGCAGTTAGACCATCTGCTCTTGCATGTTGTGATAAGATTTTTTGTATAGACTGCCTTGTCAAAGGTCAGCTTCATTAAAAATAAATAAATAAACCATGCACTAAGAACTGAAGGAAGCATTTGCTAGCCCTACTCTCGTGAAAATATTTTCCCCCTGTGGTTGAAGAGGACCTTGTAGCTTCAAACAAAGAGAAAATGCCTTATGTTCATCAAACCGGTCAACAAAATCTCCCCAAACTGAAAATCTCATTGTAGATATTAGAAATTGATGTTACAATGAAATAACACTGAGGACTTGACAAAATATATGTTTATTATATGTGTGTGTGTGTGTGTGTGTGTGTGTATATATACATACACACATATATTCTTTAGAAACTCCAAAAGATTCATAGAATAGCAGGATGTGTAGTGAAGTGACTTGCCTAAAGACACTTGCAATGCATCAGAGCAGGAATTCCAACTCAGGTCTTCTGGCTCCAAGTTTAAAGCCCTTTCCACTGCAGCCAGTTGCCTTTTATATCATTCTACCTTGATGTTGATTGTTAATATATATACATTGCTCATCTAGTAAATTGTAAGCTCTGTGGAAGAACAGAAGAATGTAGCATGTTGTTTTTTTTAACTCCACAACTTAACGTATAATAGACACAATAAACATTCATTTAACAAATATGAGGGTACATAACTTGAATAGCAAAGACAATTCCATAAAAACAAAAAACTAAAAGAGAAACAGATTTTAATTTATTGTTTATTCATTTTCAACATTCTTTTCTTTTTAAATTTTGAATTCCAAATTCTCCTTCTCTTCTCCTACGCACTGAGAAGGCAAAGAATATGATATCAATTATACATATGAAATCATGCATACACATATTTCCATATTAGCTGTATTTCCAAAAAAAAGGCAAGAAAACTAAAGAAAGTGATGAAATTATAATTCAATTTACATTCAGAGTTCATCAGTTCTGTTTCTGGAGGTGGATAACATTTTTTTGTCATGAGTATTTTGGAATTGCCTTGGGTCACTGTATTGATCAGAGTAGCCTAGTTTTTCATAGTTGATCTTCATTACAATACTGCTATTACTGTGTGCAATGATCTCCTAATTCTACTCACTTCACTTTGTATCAGTTCATATATGTCTTGTCATGTTTTTCTGAAACCACCCACCTCATCATTTCTTACAGAACTATAGTACTCCATCACAATCATGTGCCACATATTCAGCCATTCCCCAACTAATGAGTATCCCCTACGTTTCCAATTAATTGCCACCACAAAAAGAGCTGCTATAAATACTTTTGTAAATAGGAGTCCTTTTCTTCTTTTTTTTAACCTCTTTGGGATACAGCCCTAGTAATGGTCTCTACGTTTTCTATTCCATTAAATATCCATTTTCCCTCTGAAGGATTATACTCAGTTCTGCTTGGAAAGTTATTTTGTTATCCTAACATTTTGCCTTCTGGAATATCATATTCCAAGCCCTCTGGTCCTTTAATGTGGAAGCTGCCAGATCTTGTATGAACCTGACTGTGGCTTGGGATATTTGATTGATTTGGAACAATATTGAAGTCTTTTTCTTGAAGTTTTTTCTCTTTGACCTGGAAGCTCTGGAATCTGTCTGTAATGTATCTGGTAGTTTTCATACCAGGATTTCTTTCAGGAAGTGATAAGTGGATTCTTTCAATTTCTTTTTACCTTCTGAATCTAAGATATTGGAGCAGTTTTCCCTGATAATTTCTTGAAATATGATGTCTAGGTTCTTTCTTTGATCATAGCTTTCAGGTATTCCAATAATTCTTAAATTACCTATCCTCAATCTATTTTCCAGGTCAGTTGCTTTTTATAAGTAGTATTTCAAATTTTCTTCCATTCTTTTCATTCTTTTATTTATTGTTTCTTGATGAAGTCATTAGCTTCCCACTTGCCCAATTGTAGTTTTGAAGGAATTATTTTCTTCAGTGAGTTTTTTTACCTCTTTTTCCATTTGGCCTATTCTGCTTTTTAGGTTCTTTTCTTCAGAGAATGTTAGTGACTCTTTTACCATTAGGCCAATTATGTTTGGGGGGTATTGTTTTCTTCAGTATTCTTTTACCAAGTTGTCAATTCTCTTTTCATAATTTTCTTGCATCAGTATCATTTCTTTTCCCAATTTTTCTTCTATCACTTTGATCTCTTTCTTTAACTTTTCCAGAAATTCTTGTAGGGTTTGAGTCCAATTACTATTGTTCTTTGAGGCTTTGTTTGTAGTTGCTTTCACATTGTTGTCTTCTTCTGAGTTTATGTCTTTGTCTTACTTGCCACTATGGTAGCTTTTTTGACCAAGTTCTTTTTTGTTGTTTACCCATTTCCCCTTCCTATTTCTTGACTTTAAAATTTAAATTAAAGTTGGGCTCTGCTTCTTTTGTGGTAGGGGAGCATTGTCCCAAATTTCAGGCTTTTTCATACTGCTGTTTATAGAGCTAGTTCTGGAGGTCTGTAACTTGTTGATGCTTTCAAGGTATTGTTATCCTGGGAGAGATGTGAGCACTGCTTTCCTGGTGTGTGCTCTGATCTTTACCCAAGAAGGACCCCTGCTCCCCTCCAGTCACAAGTATTAGCTCTCTCCTTGGCCTTGGTACTGAAACCAAGGCCCCTGCTCCCTCACCAGCACTCCTTACTGCCCTGGAATAGCTGTCTAGAACTGCTTATGGTCAATGAATTTGCCAATTAGCACCAGCTATGCCCAATGCCAGCAAAGGGTCCCCTGTAATCTCTTTTATACCAGTTGCCCAACTCCCTTACCATCCCTGGGCTGATATCTTGTGAAGCTTCTGTGGCTATCAAACACCTACATTCTAAACAGCCTTCTACCCCAGTAATTATAGACCCTTCCTAAGTATTCTTAGGGAAGAAAAAGGTCTCACCCTGACCTTTGTTGTTTTTTCCACTCTAAAATTTGAATTGAGGCATTATTTTAAAGTTATTTGGAGGGGAATGTTGAGAGAGTTCAGCAAGATTGCTGCCTCTAATCTGCCATTCTGGCTCTGCCTCTCAAAAGGGAAACATGATAAAGCTTTCACAGCTATAAGCAGGTGTTATATTTTTTAACCAAAGGTCAGAGGCAACTATAAAAGATAAAATACAGGAACCAGGAAAAACTTCTGCACAAATAAAATTAGTGTACCTAGGATGAGAAAGAAAGTGGTAGAATAGGGCAAAAAAAATCTTTGTATCAAATTTCTCTGATAAAGTTTTAGTATCCAGCATATAAACAATGAAGAGATATATATTTGTATGACAGATATATACATGTAGGTATACCATTCCCCAAAAGATAGAGACCAAAGGATATGAACAGTTCTTAAAACTATTGAAACTTGAGCTTAAAACTATTTTAAAAAAACTATATTAAAAATGTTCCAGTGGGTGGAGCCAAGATGGCAGAGTAAAAGCAGTGATTTGCTTGAGTCCTCCCCCAAACTCCCCAAAAACTTGTAAAAAATGACTCTAAACAAATTCTAGGGCAGCAGAACCCACAAAAAGACAGAGTGAAACAAATTTCCAGCCCAAGACAACCTGGATGATTGATAGTAAAGGTCTGTTGTGCTGTGCTGGGAGAGGAGTGTAGTTCAGCATGGGCCATGTCAGCAAAGATGGGGCCTCAGTGAACCTAGAGCAGGGCTCAGGGGACTGAATCACTGGAAGCTGTAGTGGTTTCCAGACTTCTTAACCCAAAAATGACAAAACAACTTAAAAGGTCAGTGGGAAAGGTCTGTTGAACCTGGGTGAGAGCGGAGCAGGTCCAGCCCTAACTCTAGCATAGCCCTAGGGCAGAAAAAGCAGGGGCTTCTTCCAGAGCTCTCAGTCCACAGACAGTAAGGGGATCAAACAACTGATCAGAAGGAGATTACAAGGATCCCTTTGCTGGCACGGAGGCAGGATTCTGTTGCTTTGCCCATATTTGGATGTGGGTCACAGTCCTAGGGAGAGGAGGAGCCCTAGCATAGCAAAGCCTTTGGTAGCAATGAAGAGGGAACCCTCCTCTTCATTCCAGGGCAGAAAAGAGTGTTTGTGGTCATTCACAGACCAAAGCACAGGCCAGGAGAGGAGTAAACACCTCTCTTTAGATCACACCACCTCGGAAGAACTGAAAATTTACAGATCCCTAGAAGTATCTCTGAAAAAAACTATATAAAACTCCTGAATCTTGGGACAGTATATCTTCCACACTGGAAGCAGAGCTCTACCTTAACAAAGAGTTAAAAAGTCAAGTAATTGGCTGGGAACATGAGCAGGCAGTAGAAAAAAACTCAGACTATAGAATCTTACTTTGGTGACAAAGAAGATCAAAACCTACAACCAAAAGAAGACAACAAAGTCAAAGCTCCTACATCCAAAGCCTCCAAGAAAAATATGAATTGGTCTTGGGGCATGGAAGAGCTCAAAACGATTTTGAAAGCATATAAGAAAAGTAGAGGGGAAATTGGGGGGTTAAAATGAGAGTGATGCAAGAAAATCATGAGAAAAGAGTCAACAGCTTGGTAAAGGAGACATAGAAAAATACTGAAGAAAATAGCACCTTAAAAAACAGAGTAGTCCAAATGGCAAATGAGGTCCAAAAAGCCAATGAGGAGAAGAATGCTGTAAAAAGCAAGATTGGTCAAATGGAAAAGGAGATCCAAAAGCTCACTGAGGAAAATAATTCCTTAAAAATTAGAATGGAGCAAATGGAATCTAAAGATCTCATGAGAAATCAAGAAACAAAACCAAAATAATGAAAAAATAGAAGATAATGTGAAATATCTCATTGGAAAAACAACTAACCTGGAAAATAGATCCAAGAGAGATAATTTTAAAATTATTGGACTACCTGAAAGCCATGATTAAAAAAAAGAGCCTAGACATCATTTTTCAAGAAACTATCAAGGAAAACTGCCCTGCTATTCTAGAACCAGAGGGTAAAATAGAAATTGAAAGAATCCATCAATCAACTCCTGAAAGAGATCCCAAAATGAAAACTCCCAAGAATATTATAGTCAAGTTCCAGAGTTCCCAGGTCAAGAAGAAAACATTGCAAGCAGCCAGAAAGAAACCACTCAAATATTGTGGAAACACAATCAGGATAACACAAGATTTAGCAGCTTCTACGTTAAGGGATCAAAGAGATTGGAATATGATGTTCCAGAGGTCAAAGAAGCTAGGATTGAAAGTAAGAATCACCGAACCAGCAAAACTGAGTGTGATCAATAAGGGAAAAAAACTGACATTCAATGGCATAGAGGAATTTAATGTGTTCTTGAGAAGCCAGAGCTAAATAGAAAATCTGACTTTCAAATACAAGACTCAAGAGAAGTATGGAAAGGTAAACAGGAAAGAGTAATCACAAGGCACTTATTAAAGTTAAACTGTTTACATTCCTACATGGAAAGATGATATTTGTAACTCATGAGATCTTTCTCACTATTAGGGTAGTTAGAGGGAATATATAGACAGAGGGCAGAGGGTGATTTGAATATAAAGGGATGATATCTAAAAAACAAAATTAAGGGGTGAGAGAGTAATGTACTAGGATAAGGAGAAAGGGAGAGGTAAAATGGGGTACATTATTTCACATAAAAGAGGCAAGAAAAAGCTTGTATGGGGGAAGGGAAGAGGGCAAGGGGGAGGTGAGAAGGAATGATTGAACTTTACTCTTATAGGATTTGGCTTAAGGAGGGAATAACATATTGACCCAATTGGGTATGGAAATCACTTTTGAGGAGGGATAGGGACAAAGGAGAGAATAGAATAAATGGGGGGTGGGATAGGATGGAGGGAAATATAGTTAGTCTTTCTCAACATGACTATTATGGAAGTGTTTTGTATGACTGCATATGTACAGCCTATGTTGAATTGCTTGCCTTCTCAATGAGGGTGGGTAAGGAGGGATGAAGGGAGAGAATTTGGAGCTCAAAGTTTTAGAAATGAATGTTAGAAATTGTTTCTGCATGCAATTGGGAAATAAGATACAGAGGCAATGGGGTATAGAAATCTATCTTGCCTACAGGAAAATAGAAAGGGAAGGGGATGGGGGGGTAATAGAAGGGAGAACAGATTGGGTGAAGGGGGAATCAGAATGTAGGTCATCACAGGTTGGGGGAAGGGAGGGATGGGGAGAAAATTTAGAACTCAAAATCTTGTGGAAGTGAATGTTGAAAACTAAAAATAAATAAACTGGGGAAAAAATAAAAATGATCCAAATTACAAATAATTTAAGAAATGTAAGTCAAAACAACCTTAAGGTTTTACCTCACACCCTGAAAATTGGTAAAGATGACAAAAGATGGAGAAAGTAAATGTTAAAGAGGTGTGGGAAGATAGTCACATTAATACATTGTTAGAAGAGCTATAATTCTGAAAAGAAATTTGGAATTACGCGAAGAAGTGACTAAAATATCTATACCATTTAACCTAAAATTTACATTACCGGGTGTAAGGAAACCATTGACAAAAAGAAAGTCATCATACATGCTAAAATATTTAAAGTGACAGTTTTATGTGGTAGTAAGGAATTGAAAAAAAAGTAAATGTGCATGGATTGGGGAATGGTTAAACAAATCAATATAATGGAATATTATTAGTGTGCTATAAGATATGATGTGTGTGATGAATACAGAGAAGCATGGAAACATTTATATGAACTGATGCAGAGTAGAGGAACTGGGGCAAGAAAGCAATATACACAATGATTACAACAATATAAGTGGAAAGGACAACCACAAAAAAAAAGTGAATGATGCAAAATTGCAAAGCTTAAGCATGGCTTAAAAGAGAGATACAAGAAGACATCTCCACCTTACCCCATCTGCTTTGCAAAGGCCTATGAGTGTGGTATACTGCATATGTTTTCAGACTTCTATAATGTATTGATCAGTTTTGTTGACTTTGTAGATTTTTTCTCTTCTTTTTCTTTTCTGTTTTAAATAAAATGTTATTTGTGATAGCCCTCCATGAAAGGAAGGGAGAGAGATATAGGGAGAAATGTCATGATATAAAAAACAAAACACAACAATAAAATTTATTTTAAATAAACAAAAATGAAAAAAGGATCATTAATTTAGAATTGAAGAAGACAACAGTTGAAAATGACATCTTGTCCAACCTCTTCACTTTCCAATCAAGAAACTAAGGTCCATGGAGATTGTGACTTAATAAATTACTTTTAAATAAACTACATATGACTTAAGGGCACTGGCATGCTGGTAAATGTTTAACAACTGACTGAAAATAAATATATATATACAAGACACTTTTAAATTTAATCTACATTATTACCATTTTCTCCATCACTTTCTTAAGTCTTAACAATCTTCAAAACAATAAATCAAGCCCTGATTTATAGTATTTGCCAATTTCCAAGGTGAAAAGGCTTACACTAAATATTTCACAATCAGCTCTCCCAAGTCAATTCAAGATGGTTCCAGAACACCCCTGTTTAAGGAACATGGTCTTCTCTCCAAGCTATCCTCCATTCCTTAGTCTCTAGACTTTTTTCACTTTCTCCCCAGCAACATGGTTCTCTCTCCTGATTTGTGAGTCCCTGGCCTAGACAACTATTTCATAGGTTTCCCAGGTCATGCTTAATTTACTCCTGACTCCACTTATCTTCTCACTGGAATTTTTTGACCTCCACCCTAGCAGCTCTGCCCACTTTGTAAATATGCTTCCCCCACCTTTTCCAGATCTTTTCTATGAATTGTCTTTCCCCATTAGAATATAATCTCCTTGAGGGTAAACGTATGAATTAAGAACAGTCTCTGGCACTTAGTAAGCGCTTAATAAATAAATACTCCATCTGTCTATCCTCTTACCTCTAAATTTCTTTTCTCTTTTTTGCTCCTCCTCCCCACCAAAACTCTCCTCCATTCCTATGGTTCATTACTTGTTTCATTTCAGTAAATGAACATTTATTAAGCACCTGCTATGTGCCAGGCACTGTGCTAGGGAGTTGTGATATTTTTAAAAAGGTAAAAAATATTCAAGGAGCTCACAGTATACTGGTCTCATTTAAGCAATAGAATAATTCTTTCTCAAGGGAAAGAAAGCATGTCACCTGCTTCTCCAATATTTCTGACCGCCACCCTCCATCATAGTTTATCCCTTCACTTGTGGCCTTGATCCTAGGGCCTGACTCTCTTAATTATCCCTTTTCTTTAGAATCTTTTGTCTGTCCTTCTCTAGTGACTCTTTCCCCTTCTGCCTTTAAACTTGTAGAAGTCTCACATATCCTGAAAAGAAAACAAAAAAACCTTCACTTGACCCTGCTGACCCCTCATACTGAAAAAGAAGATTCTAATCTTCTTTTTCAAGCTGAAATTTCTAGAATAGGAGAGCTACTGTGGCTACCACTCTGGGCAGGGGTGAACCTGTAGCCTCACGACGCATGTGGCCCTCTAGGTCCTCAAGTGCAGCCCTTTGACTGAGTCCAAACTTCACAAAGGATTTGTTCTATAAAGTTTGGATTCAGTGAAAGGGACTGAGAGGCCTAGAGGACCTTGAGGGCCATGTGTGTCCTCAAGGTCACAGGTTCCCCACTCCTAGTGTAGAAAATACGGAGGATAACACTGTATATTTGCATAAATAAGGGATAGAGTTGGTGCCAGAGCTTCTTGGGAGAGAGATTCATATGGTTCCAGATACTCTTCAGGAGAGACAGGAGAAAGAAGCTGTAGATATGTAGGGTAAGCTAGCTTCTCAACGGGTCTCTTATTTCAAGCTTGCCTCCCAAGATGCTACTGGAATAGATATCTTTGGGTAAAATCAGACCCTTTGTCCTGGTTTTAGATGAGATTTTATTATGCTCTTACTGAAGAGTTAATTCCCTTTTGTGTGTTCTTTGGAATATTCTCATTTATATAACTTTCTTGCTGTTTACTTGGAAAAGGGGTAGGGATTGAGGTGGAGAAAAAGAGAACAAGTATGTATTAAACACTTACTATTTGCCAGGCACATAAGTAATTAAGCACTTCACAAATATTATTTCATTTGATAATGGGTTTACTCACATGACTGTCTTTTGTATAATGAGCATTGGATTAGAAGAAGGTCAACTAAGAGTTTTTCATTGTTGTTGTTGTTCAGCCACTCCAGTCATGTCTGACTCTTTGTGAATTACTGTCCCCCTTAAAAGAGACCACAGAAGCATCTGATGAGGGTTGAGAGGTTGGGACCTCTCAAAAAACCAAAGTACAAAATGGGTTGTCTGGAATGAATTCACAAACTCAAGCAATCTTAAGCCAAGTTGCAAAAAGTTTATTGTTACGCTTTTAAGCGGGCAAGGATTCTTAAGGAAACTGCGATCTTAAAACAGTATAGCTAAAGTTTATATGGTATAAAATATGATAAGACATGTGTCAAATATGCTAACTAGGTGATTCAGGATGGGATTAGGGAGTCGTTAAAGAGTGGTCAGTTCTTAAAGAAACATGCACTTGTATCTACTGTGCAGGCGATTTACCCAGAGTTCACTGGGAAAAGCCCACAAGGGGGGCCACGTGGAGGTGTGGTATTAGGCCTGCTACATCACTAAGTCAACGAGAGTTCAGGGTAACTGAGAGTTGTCCAGTCTGCCACCAGTCAATGTCTTGTTTGACAAGATAGATGTAGGAAGTATACATATGTCTTAAGTCTAGAAAACATGATGGAGTCCAGAATGTAGACAATGAGGTAGGGTGGTAGAATAGATAGTTCAGTGGGTAAAATGTCTCTATGATCCAGTCCAAAGCCAGTTCAAACCAATAAATCCTTCAGGTGCTGTTTGGAACTGCACCAGGGAGAGAGATAAGGGTCTTGCTGGGCACTCTTGAGCAATTGCTAGACACAGGGTCCTTGGGCCGGGGAGAAACTGTCAGGGACAGTGTTTCTGAGGCTAGAGAGAAATTGGAGTCCAAGTCCAAGCACCCAAGCATAAGCACCCAAGCACAAGCAACCAAGCACCCCAACACATCTTTCTTCTTAAATTCTTAAACATTGTACCCTTAGCCCATAGACATGGGGGAGCAGGATGTGGGGGCAAGGAGGAAGGAGGTAAGAGGAAGACAGATATAATTCTAGCCTGATATCTCTCTCAGACTACAGAAAAGAGATCTCAGACTCAGGGTACTCTTGGTGCCCATCTGCCTTAACCCCTCAGGTAGCCTACAGGCAAGAATCTTGGCTGATCTCTTCTTCCCTGCAGAAGTGGATCACTCTTCAGAGAGGAAGAGGAAGAGAGAGAGAGAAATCCATGCCACCCATAAGCAATATCTGTACATTTAGACATCTCATCTGGATATACATATTTTTACACCTATTTTGCAATAGATCAGTCAATCAATTAAAGATAATTTGAGGAGGGGTAGGGCACTTACAAGTAGGAAGAGATTTACTGAGGAAATGCACTGATTTACTGAGAACACTTCCAGGAAGTCTCTTTCCACAAAAGAAGCTAGGGAGCCTAGAAGGTGGAAGTGAGGATATTCCAAGCGTGGGAGGTGAGAGATGGCAATTCACATCTGCTAAACAGCAAATAGGCCAGTTTGGTTGGATAGTAGAGTGAATGAAAGGGAATAAGATGAAATAAGTCTGGAAAGATAGTTTGGAACCAGTTGGGGAGGGCTTTGAATGCCAGTCTCTAAATACTAGCCTTGAACTCTCTTCCAAGTTTCTGTTCCACATTTTCAACAGCTTGCTTTTTGTTTCAATTTGGATGTCCTGCTATCACCTCAACCTCAACCTAAATCCAAGCCCATAACAGATTTTTAAAAGGCAGAAAGAGCCTTGAAAAACAACTAGTGCATCCCACTCCGCTCATTTTACATAAGGATAATCTGTGACATAGAAAGAGAAAGGGACTTGCCATAAGTAGGTCATGTTAGCTGCAGAGCTGAAGTTTCTGACTCCCAACTTCTTTCATCTATATGCTGGCTCCAATCTCCTTTTACTTCTTTATTATATCTTACTCCCCTTCACAAATTCTGGTTAGAGACCAAACTGGCCTGCTTGCTATTCTTCCCTCAAGACACTCCATCTTTGCATAAGATGCCCCCTATTCCTAGGACAGCCTCCAGCCTCACCTCTGTCTCTTGGAATCTCCAGCTTCCTTCAAAAGTCAGCTCAAGCACTACCTCCCACTCAAGGCCTCTCAGCTGCTAGTGCTTCCCCATCAAAATTACTTTTCATTTATTTTGTGTATTGCGTAGACTTTATATTTTGTACATATGTGTATGTTATCTCTATAATAGAAGCTCTCTGAGAGCAAAAACGCCTTCATTTTTTTTCTTGGTATCCCCAGCACTTAGCACAGAGTCTAGAACATAATAGTCCCCTTTAAAATGTTGATCAATTGACCATCTTTCTTCCTCTGTTTTCTCTTCCCTCCCTTCCCCCAAAAAAAAAATCACAAAAAAGGACTCCCCCTACCTTGGTTCCCAATTTCTATTCCTGATAACCATCATTCTTCCAGTAACCAGGCTTAAAATCTTCAAGTTTTCTTTGATTCTCTTCTCTCCCTCACCTACTCCTTCATTCTTTATCAGATCAATCATCACATCCTATCAATTTGAACTTTAAAATCTCTGACATCCATCTGTCCTCTTTGTTGTTATCTGACTTCAAGTTTCTATCACTTCAGACAGCCTATTGTGAAAGCCTGCAGCTTCTCTCAGCTCCCGCACAGCCCTTAATGCCATATAAATCATCATACAACACCTCATTTGGTGACTCATTAAAAACTACAATTGGATCCCTAAAGGATCAAGTCCAAAAACTAATATGTCTCTAGTATTGTGGCTTTCTCCATGTGGATCACAGGGAGACAAGAATAGATACCTCTAGCTTCTCCTCCCCCTTACTCTTCTACATGGGACACTTTAATTCCCACCAGGAGGAGAAACAAGAGATCCAGACCAGAGCTTTTCTCAGACAGAGGGGTTACTGGATTAAAATTATATCTATCTGCTCCCTTAAATATTATTAGTCTAGAAGATTCAATTTTGGGGTTCAAACTAAGTATTAATGAGGAAGTGGAGAGCCCAAGCTTTATATCCAAAGCTCAACTCCCTTTATACCAAATGAACATATATAGTAAATTGTAAAGAAATCTATTTATCCAATCTGTAGAAAACAGAAATTAGAGAAAGTATATAGTATATTTATATGAAAATATATAATACACAATATAGTTTGAAGAAGTTCTCCTTTGGGAGCAAAATACCTCAGTTCAACCAAGAAAGAGAGTCCCATACATTCCCTAAGGGGAAAATTTCCCAATGTCTCTAAAGTAGCAAGCTGGGAACAAGGACATAATAAAAGGTATACATGTCGGTTTCTTCCCAGAGTCTTTCTCTCCCTTCAGTGACCTGGAAAGAGGTTAGCATCATGGATCTTCTCTCTCAAAATTGGAAGTCAAAAGAACCTATAATCTCTCTTCTCTCCCACCTCCATTAACTCTGCCTTACTCCTCACTAAGGTATGAGGAATTGATCTCTACCAATGAGAAGAGAGTCCCATACCAATGGGCTTTGGCATCCAGGTTATATTCCTCCCCTGGGAGAAAACTATTTTTCAATCTTTTGAAAAGATCAGCTGGCAAAAACCCAAAATCTGCCTAGGGAACATGAGAAATGTTAATTGGGCTAAGCCACCAAATCAGCAAATAGAATGAATTGTTAGTTTTAATTACAAAGGAAATTTCTAAAAATATTCAGTCTCTACAACTACAGTATAAACACAAACATCAGTGTTTTGAAACAAGTGTGCTTTTTTAAAAAAAAAATTGTTCATTTGTGGAATAAAACGAACATTTCCATAACATAGTGTAATAAAACAGATGATTGTACATGAAACAAACATACCTAACTACAAAGAAAAATAACACACACACATTTCAAAAGTATACACATACCCATAGTGCACTGCAATCAAACAAAAGCAACAAACCAAGCATGTCTAATGAACAAAGCAAAGTTAGCTAGTTGCAACAATAATGCTATCAATAGGCCTATATATAAAATACATCTTAACTATAAGTAGTAGGATATACACAAAACAATTAACAGACATTACAACAGCATAAACATAGCACAAAATGTACTCAAATGAACATAACAGCAAAATAAGAAAAAAATACTTAAACACTCAGTAATTCATAAGTACAGCAACAAATAAATGCAACTACATGCAAGGTACATTTTATATGGGCAATCTCTAGTATTGTCTCTCTCTCTCTCTCTCTCTCACACACACACACACACATGTGTAATCATATCTTCAGGTTTACCTGTAGCTTCATAACTTAGCCTAGTGGCTGGTCTAATAAGCCTAGTTCTCCTGTCACTGATCTCTCTGTTCCTACACCAGAGTTAGTAGTTGGAATGGGCTGACCATCAGAATCACAGATTTGTTTACTATACTTGGGCTGGCAGCCATGTCAAGTTGACTATTAGCATGTTACTGCTCTGTGGGATTGAATCTGTACTCTATTGCACCTATAGCAGTTTGGGACAGGAAGGGAGTTGCCTCTGGATTCAATGTACATATCTATAATAAAATCCACAGCCTCCTTCACTGGGTACATCACTTTCAGTGCCCATATGTGGATCAGAAAGTCTTTTGCCCAGATAGCAGGCAGTCTCTCTTTCTCTGCTTTTGCCTAGGTGAGTGTCCATCAGTTCTCTGCTCATTAAAAAGTTCAACTACCTCTCCTATGAGCAATAGGTGGCTGTGGTGGAACAGTCCTGATTTTTGTGAAGAGGTAAGTTGTCCAGTCTCTCAATAACTTTGTATGAGTTAGCATTTCATCTTTCAGCCAATTTGTTAGGCCCCTGAATGCCAAAGTTGATCAATCAAACTCTGTCTCCTTGTTGAAGATATTGACGCCATATTCTGGCATCAAAAGTCTTTTGTTTCTGTCACAGATCTTCTGAGCTGAAACTGAGGCTAATGGGTAGGCATCTCTCAGTTTCTTCTCTCATAGAAATAGTATACTTTTCCTTGTCAATCACCTCCTTCCAAAAAAAAAAAAAGGCTAACTTCTCAAATTCTAAAATCATAGACTCATAGAGTGGGAAAGAACCTTAGAAATCATCTACCTCAACTGACCACCCCTTGCAGTTATCTCTTCTTCAATATAGTCACCCAGCCTCTGTTTGAACATTTTACTAAAGAGAACCAGTACTTTCCAAAGCAATAATATCTCTAATTAGATAACCTGCTAGCTTCAGGCCACAAAAATGAATTCTTTATCACACTCTTTTAAGTAACATTTCCTGACTAAGGCTCCTCTTTGTGGGTCTCTGGTTTCTTCAAAATTGATTGCATTCACCAAACATTCACAGACTCCAAGGTAATTCTCCAGCCCACAGAATGGAGCTGTTCATAAAGTTCCCTGGAGATCAGAAACATTCAGCCTATAATTTTTGGATGTGGTCTCTAGTTAAGTCCCAGACCTTTAAACTGAAGGTCTGACCATGTCTGTAAAGGAAATGTGCTGAAGGGGGGAAAACTGAAATAAGATACACTAAGACATAACTGAACTGCTATTTCTTTCTCATTCATACGGGCCAGTTAGAAAAGTACTGAACTTGTCCAAACCAGAAAAGGTTTACTTTTAAAATTTGGAGAGGAATTTCCCATCTGGCTAAAGAAGAGAAAAGGACTCCATTAAAAAGGCTTAATAGAGAAAATGAAGGCCTTTTTGTTATTGTATAAAGTAAGGTAGTCTATAAAACCCCCAAACTCTATCCTTTCCTGGAAATCCCAACATGTTCATGACAAACCAAATTAAGTTCTAAATGTATTCCAAAGAGTATTTCTAGCATCTTAACAACCCAAAATCTGCCTAGGGAACATGAGAAAGGTTAACTGGGCTAAGCCACTAAATCAGCAAATAGAACAAATTGTCAGTTTTAATCACAAAGAAAATTTCTAAAAAATATTCAATCTCTAAGACATTCAATTTGGCAAGTTTCTTTTAAGCAGCTACTCTGAGTTGGGCACTGTGCCATCTACTAGGGGAAGAAAATGAGGAGAAATCAGGTCAGCTTTCAAGGAGTTCAAATCTACTAAGTAGATACAACACATACACACATAAGATACACACATACAAGAAATTTGATGGCAGAGGAGAGGAGAACGAAAGTTATTCCACTTCCACTAGAACTGTCAGCAATAGATGGGTATGTAAGCAGAGAAGGCACATGGAGATGTCCCAGGAATGAAGATTGGGAAGGAGCAAATGATGGAAGAAGAATTGAAAAGGTAGTTGGATAAAAACCTTACTGGAGCCTATAGCTTCTGTCTCCTAATCAAAACTACTAAAGCAATGCTAGGGAGCTGCATATCAAATCTAAAATTTATGGTCTTAAAGTTCATGGATAACCTGGTCTAAATGATAAAATGTTTCTTTGAGGTGCTAAAGAAGAAGATAGTCCATTTTATTTGCTAATTTGAATGATCTCTAAAGGAACCTAGATATGTGCTTAGTGATTCAAGGATGAGGAACAGTACATTTTGGAACTCTTTGGTCATGACTATGCAGAGAGGAAAGAGAAGCCAGAGTAGATATTATGTTTATCTCGAACAACCAAAAACAACGAGGTGGTGGTGGAATTATAGGTCAGTATAAGATTGAAAAAACTGGTTGAAGGCAGGAATTCTAAACCCAAGATCCATGAACTTTTTTTAAATTTTGATACTTATGCTTCAATATAATTGAGTCTTGACAAGTTTATTAAAGGCATCTCTGGCCATCCACTGGTTCTGAATGAGAACGACATATACATATAGTAATTTCTTTATTGGCAGGGATCATGTCTTCTACTTGAGTTCAAGTCCTGTCTCTGACCCATACTGGCTGTGTGATCTGGGAAGTCACTTAAAACTGTGGGTGCCTCAAGTTGACTCTTTGAGATTCTAGGTTGAAGAAAAAGTAAGGATTTTCACTGGTAGTGGAATTTCCTCACCAGGAACTCCCTACATTGATGAAATCACAGGCTTAGTTTCTGTTTCTGTCTCTGTCTCTCTCTGTCTCTGTCTTTCTGTCTGTGTCACTCTGTCTCTGTCTCTGTCTCTCTGTCTCTTTCTCTCTGTCTCTCTCTCTGTCTTTCTCTGTCACACACACACACACACACACACACACACACACACACACACACACACACACACCCTGGGCAAAAAACAAATCTATATATACAGCTTCTACCAAAGAGCTCTCAGGAAAAAATTGTGATGTCTCGCACTTTATTAATGGACAAATCCCAAAAGCTGATGTTTCTGATCATACTCAAATGAAATGCTCAGCATAATAATTAACACCTATAATAAGGTTAATTGGAACAGAGCACTATTGCGCTTATCAATTTTTTAAAAATCAATTCTATCAACTAATAAAACACAAGACTTGGACTATATTATGATTCTATTGTTCTTACTTAGTTACATGATAAGGGAGGTAGGAAGGAGGAAAATTAAATCTCTACCCAAAAAGTTTTTGAAAATGATGATGCCTTGCTGAAAGGCATTACTGTGGCTTAATATGAAAGACAGTATGTAGTGTGTGGAAAGAGTGTAAAAGTTCAAATAAGAAGAGACCTGGATTTTAATTCTATTTCTGACACTTACAAGGTTATGTGACCCTGGCAAATTACTTACTCTCTCTGAGACTCAGTTTCCTCATCTGTAAAATGAGGGTGATAATAGCACCTACCTCGCAGTGTTATTGTGAGCCTCAAAAAAAGGGAATGTACATAAAATGCTTTTCAGATTTTGGCTTTTAGTAACAGATCTTGAGGGAAAGACAATCGATTTATAATGGAATGTGACATGAATTAACTCTTGGTCAATCTTTTTTAAATTAAATGACATTAATGCTCTACATTTTGGATTTAGTGGTCTATACTTCCCAACCACTTACTGAATAACCCAAATTTTATTCCACAGTATTAGGATATTTTTTATAAAGAGGAGGCAATGACTACACAGAGATATGGCAAGCATGCTACAACATTTATGTACCTACTATGTGAAAAATATTGTGCTAGGGTCTTGGGGAAAATAAAGAATAAGAAAGATATAGAACCTCCCCTAGTGAAGTTTAAAGGTAAATATGATGCTTAGGTAAATGGTTATAAAGTAAGACCTGAAAAACTATGAGATCTAAAGTTATTTACTAAGTACCAGGGGAAAGGCCATTATTGATTGATAAATCAAGGATATCACGGAGGTCAGAGCATCTGAACTCATCCTTAAAAGAGGTGTACAATTTCAATAATTGGAAATGCAGGTAGGGTAGAGTTTCAGGTATGAGGAATGGGATGAACAAAGAGATGAAGCAGAGAATCTAACAGGGGAGAATGAGAAGTATAATTTGGATGGAACCTTGGCCACAATAAGATAGGGCTAAAAAGATAAGATGGAACTAGATTTTGGAGGACCTTGATTTCGAGACTAAAAAGTTTAAACTTTGGTAGGCAATAAGGAAACACTGCAGAGCTTTGAGCAGGCAAGTGGCATGTTAGATTAGTCTTTCCATAAGCGGAAAGGTTAGAATGGAGGGAGGAAAAGGTGGAATTGGGACAAGCAGCAAATGTTGTTGCTAGGACAGGGGGATCAAGATTTTACTCCAGACCACAGAAATTTAGAAGGCATAAAAATTTAACACATTCACTCCTTCAACTGTTAAAAACAACTGAATTTAGTACCTAGTTAGCAATTAGCTAAAACTGAAAGCTAACAAATGATCACATTTTAATATGGATGAGCCACTACAGAAATTCATTATATATTGTGACATTGCTAGTTATTCGTGGTTAATTACACATGGCTAATTTGTTCTTTCTTTCACTATCTGAAGCTCATCTAGCTAGCCAAGAAATACTGCAAGGTAAAAGTCCCCAGAGTTCCAGACTTACACCCCCATAAGTCACCCCCAAAATCCTGAGATATATGATCACCGTACATTTCCATACTTACTTCAGTGTTTTGATGGATCTAAGCAGAGGTTCTTAACCATTTTGGAGGCAAATTGGTGGCATAGTAGATAGAGTTCAGGCCTTAGAGTCAGGAAGACCTGAGCTCAAAACCTGTCTCAGGCACTTACTAGCTCTGTAACCCTGGCCAAGCCATTTAACTGCCCTGTTTCTCAGTTCCCCCATCTATAAAATAGGGATGATAATGGTACCTATCTTACTGGTTTGTTGTGAGGATCAAATGAGCTAATATATAAAGCAATTTGCAAACCTTTAGATGTTATGTAAATGTTAGCTATAATTGTCGCTGTCATCATCATCATCATCATCATCATCATCATCATTATATCATGTGGGTAGCTAGGTGGTAGAGTGGATAGAGTTCTGGGACTAGTTTCAGAAAGATTCATCTTCTTGAGTTCAAATCTGTCCTGGGATGCTTATTAGCTATGTTACCCTGTGCAAGTCACTTAACCTTATTTGCCTCAGTTCGTCATCCATAAAATTAGCTGGAGAATGAAATGGCCAACCACCCTAGTATCTTTGCCAAGAAAACCTAAAATGGGGTCATGAAGAGTCAAACAAACTGAAAAATGACTGAACAACAATTGTGTCATGTAGTTGTCTGGTGAAGCCTATGGACCCCTTCTCAGAATAATGTTCTTAAATGCCTAAAATGAAATACATAGTATTACCAAAAATAACAATAATTATTATATTGAAATGCAGTTCTCAAAAAAATTTAAATAATCTAACATACCCCAGGTTAAGAACCAATGAAAAAGATGGCATCAAAAAGAACACTGGCTCTGGAGCCTGGGGACTTGAGGGCAAATTTGATTTCTGATGACTGCTTAATATTATTGTTTCTTATGTGACTTTATGCAAATCAGTTCACCTCCCTATCTGGGCCCTCTCCAGTTGTCTTGATCTATACCTCGCCACTGGACTCAGATGGCTTCAGAGGCAAAAGTAAGGCTGCTGACTTTGCACAGCCCTCCCTCACTTCAATCCAATTCACTTTCAAGTCATGGCATCCTCTTCCTGATGTCATGGTCCTCTTCAAGGACAAACCACACAACCATCTCCCTATGCCTCAGTTTCCTCATCTGTAAAATGAGAGGGTTGGAAGAGATGGTCTCTGAGCTCTCCTTCAATCCCAGACATATGATCCTGTGAATCTCTGATTATCCATGTAAGCATTCCATTCTACAATGTAGATTATAATTCATCTATACCTCCTCATCCTATATCTTTTGTCCATATCCTTCCCTGCAGGTTCACTAATGTACTAGAATCCTTCTTCCAAATCAACTGAAATTCTGCGGATATTAAAGGCACATGAAGGCTGTCTGCCCATTAGTTACTCCTTGCTCTCATCATCTAACTGTCCTGACTTCTTTTCAGGTTGCACGCATCTCTAGACCTTTTAGAAAAACATAAGGACCAGAACAACATAAACAATTATTACAACAGATAAATATTAAGATTGGTCCATTGACCCATGGTGGCAAAGTAGGATTCTAGTTCTAGACCTTGAAGGAAACTTAGAGGCCATCTAGTCAAACCCCTCCATTATGGATGAGGAAACATTATATGACCTGAACAAGTAATTGTGATTTGAACTCAAGTTTTCTTACTCTAGAACCAAAGCTCTAAATATATGTGGTAGTTCAGGCATTATATCTGGATTTTAGAAAATTTAATTATGGGAAAAAAATATAAAGCAACATAAGGCACAATAGAAAAATGCTGATTTTGGGATCAGAGACCTCGATTTCAAATCCCACAAATCCCATCTCTGAAAACTACTACCTATATGATCTTGAGGAAGTCACTTCCCTGAGGAACCTTTTTGTTGTGGTTCAGAGGTTTCAGTTGTGTCTGGCTCTTCATGACCCCATTTGGGGTTTTCTCGGTAAAAATGCTGGAGTGGCTTATCATTTCCTTCTCTAGTTCATTTTATAGATGAATAAACTAAGGCAAACAGGGTTAAATAACTTGCCCTGGGTCACACAGCTAGGAAGTATCTGAGACCAGATTTGAACTGAGGAAGATGAGTCTTCCTGACTTCAGCCTAAGTACTCTATCCAC
The DNA here is from genome assembly GCF_003287225.1 of Phascolarctos cinereus. Taxonomy (NCBI): domain Eukaryota; kingdom Metazoa; phylum Chordata; class Mammalia; order Diprotodontia; family Phascolarctidae; genus Phascolarctos; species Phascolarctos cinereus. The sequence goes on along the minus strand of NW_027555958.1, from coordinate 193,352,043 downwards.
TGTGTCACCTGGCTGTCACCCATGATGAACCTTAGTTTCCACATCTATAAAATGAGAATGCTGAACTAGATGACCTCTGAGGTCCCTCCCAGCTCTTCACCTATGATCGTACAATCCTAATTTAAACTCAAAAAATTTCAAATTGAGATAATTCTGACAGTGGTCATACTGAAGTTTACCTTTGCATTATTTATGAAGAAAGTTTTTGACAAAGTACCAAGCCAATCAATAAGGGCAACAAAATTGTGAGGAAGTTTAAATTATATGAGGCCAGTTCTTCAGCACTCTCAAGCACCACAGAAGAAATAATTTGCTAAGGACATCTTATATGTGATTTTTTTAAATCTCTTCATTAAAACAGGTTCCCAAAGCATTTCTACTTGGAACTTTTTTGTTATCTTATTTCAAGTTATTCTATATAATTGAGAGTAATAAAACTGATTTTTTTTTCAAAATTTCTATAACTCATACTTTTAACTAATTTGGACTGGCTTTCTCACTAGTTTGTCCAAAGTAATAACAATCTATTTCATGTATATTCTTAATCCCTGCTTTTCTATCCTTTGGTTATAAAACCTGGCTTTTTTCCCTATTGAGCAAATCACTAATTATATGCTACTTTATCAATAATGATAATAATTTACATTTATTTAGTACTTCACAGTTTACAAAATGCTGTCCTCACAACAAACTTATAAAATAAATAGTGCAAGTATTATTTTCTCCCTGTTACAGTCAAGGAAACTAAGGCTGAGAGGTTATGGTTACATGGCAAAGTTTACACAGCAAGACTGGGACTCCAACTAGTCTTCAAGCTCTTGGCCTCTTTATCAGTATAAATCATGACTTTATTTTATAAGTAATAGGATCATTCATCTTAGAGCTTGGAATCCGTATCATAAATGTAAAGGAAGTGGGAAACAGCATTGAGTTTAATTTGTGGATTCTATTCTCTATTCATTCTTCAATGGCATGTTGATTCCCCAAAATGACAATTCAGGTGCTGGTAGATGTCAGAATGCTATTAAAATATATCTAACCCACTGGGACATATTCCTCAGTCATCACACAATCACAAATTCTGACACAAGTAGAAAGGTCAGTGCAGGTGTCTTTCAGAGTAAACCTGGCCTTAGGCCTTACTTGTGTAGTCTCTCTTTGTGCAGTTAACAAGGGAGCTTAAATACAAACTAGTTAAATCAAAGGCAACTGGATATAAATTCCCTTTTTAAAAATATTTTACTTTTCCCAATTATGTATAAAGACAATTTTTAACATTCATTTTTTAAAATGTTGAATTCTAAATTCTCTCCTTCTCTTCTTCCCATCCCCCCTTTCTGAGATGGTAAGCACTTTGATGTATGTTATACATGTGCAATCATGCAAACCATTTTCATATTAGTCACATTGTGAAAGAAAACACAGTACGAAAAAATGAAAAAAAGTGAAAATCAGTATGTTTCAAAGTGCATTCAGATGCCATCAGTTCTCTCTCTAGAGGTGGATAGCATTTTCCATCATGAGTCCTTTGGCATTGTCTTGAATCATTGATTGTATTGCTGAGAATAGCTAAGTCCTTCGCAGTCAGTCATACAATATTGCTGTTACTGAGTACATTGTTCCGGTTCTGCTCACTTCACCTTACATCAGTTCACGTAAGTCTTTCCAAGTTTTTTTTTTCTGAAATTATCCTGCTCATCATTTCTTATAGTACAATAGTATCCCTTTACTATCATATACCTCAATTTGTTCAGCCATTCCAAAACTGAAGGACATCCTCTCAATTTCCAATTGTTTGCCACTACAAAAAAAGCCACTATAATTATTTTGTACAAATAGGTCCTTTTATTTTTAAATCCCTTTTTGATACAAACTTAGTTGTGGTATTGCTGGATCAAAGGGTATGTACAGTTTGATAGTCAAGTTTGGGCATAGTTTTAAATTGTTCTTCAGAATGGTTGGATCAGTTCACAATCCACCAACAGTGAATTAGTGTCCCAATTTTCCCACAAGCCCTTCAACATTTATCATTTTCCTTTTCTGTCATATTAGCCAATCTTATAGGTGTGAGTTGGTACCTCAGAGATGTTTTGATTTGCATTCCTCTAGTCAATAGCAATTAAGAGCATTTTTATATGACAACAAATATCTCGATTTCTTTGTCTGAAAACTTTCTGTTAATATCCTTTGACCATTTATCAATTGGAGAATGATACATATTCTTATAAATTTGACTCCTTTCTCTGTGTATTTGATAAATGAGGCCTTTATCAGAAACATTTGCTGCAAAAAAAAATGTTTCCCAGCTTTCTTTTTTCTTTCTAATCTTGGTTGCATTGCTTTTACCTGCGCAAAAACTTTTTAATTTAATATAATCAAAATTATCCATTTATATCTCATAATGCTATGTCTTATTTAGTCATATATTCTTCCCTTTTCCATAGATCTGATGGGTAAAACATTCCATGCTCAAGGGAGTTGATGGTATCACCCTGTATGTCTAAATAATGTACCAATTTTGACTTTATCTTCGTATATGATATAAGATGTTGGTCTAGACCTAGTTTCTTCCATATTGTTTTCCAGTTTTCTCAGCAGTGTTTTGTCAAATAGTGAGTTCTTATCCCAAAAGTTTGGGTCTTTGGATTTATCAAACGTCAGATTCCTTTTGATTTACCCTCCCTCACATGATCCACACTTGCTCAGAATGTAACAAAAACAGCTTATCTTTACTTGGAGACAAACCCCTTTCTAGAGGTACAGATAGCAAATAAACAAGGTTTTATGTGGGAAAAATCCTACTATCAGTTGGTCTAGTAACAATGACACAGGGAAGAAAGAGAACAGATGAGACAAATTCATTATATCTCACAGCATGGCAAACATATATTCAGGCAAACAGCAAATTCCATGCAGGCAGAAAACTTCTTAAGTGGGTCAACAAGCCATATGAGGCTCCAGCTGTTCATGATTACATTCAATTTGGGTTAACAAGACCCTCCCTTGCCATTGGCTGACTGCTGGTGTATCTGCCCAAAAGAGGGCAAAAGTTCCTGGACTTCCCCTGTCAAGTGAGGCCTCTGCCTCCCAAAACCTTTGAGTCACTCCTACCTGGGAAAAACTCCACTATCAACCTTTTTGCCAATTAGGTGATGCATTTGAAAGGTCTTGGGGGAATGGGGAACTGAAGAGGAGTACCAGGTGAAAGCTGAAAGTAGGATGTTGTGTGCCCCAGACATCACACTCCCTATAATAATGGTGCTGAAGAAACCCACAACTTAGTGAGGTCCTCCTGCTTCCCTACAGAAATATGTTCCATATGCAAACCAGTAATGAGTTCTGGAGAAGTGCCTTGCCTAAGAGAACTGGAAAGACACCAGGTAAGCCTGTTGTGTCAAGTTTCTTTATTCACGTAGTTACCAAACTAAAAATCGTCATTGTGGTAATTATATGCTAATTGGTTTAATTTGAGGAAAAGTATGTTTCAAACTTCATGTTAAAATGCATGCATAAACAGACTTTGATAATATTGGCTCAATTGATTGTGACTTCTGTGGCTTGGGGCTCACAGAGAGCTTTTGTGAGGAAATTTCCCTGCCCTGATCTCTGATGAAAATTCTCTACTGCACAATTCCAACTATCCAACTGATGGACAATTTTAATAAGGAGTATGAAAATGATGAAGGTTTCTAAATTCCATTTCTCATTTTAGTGAGTCCTGTAGAAGAAAGACTTGACATAAGATTACATGTCAAGCAAAAGGAAGGTGGTTTTCTGATTGTTATCACAGAAAGTCTTCAATTAAGAACAAAATGTACGCTCTCTCATCAAATGTATATTTACTGAGTCACAGAGTACATCAATGTCCATTTAGTCCAACACATTACTGATTAAGGATCCCTATAACATATTTAGGATGTGGTCACCTGGCATTGGCTTGAAGACCTCAGACTGAAGGCAAACCTACTATATTCCAAAGTGTATCATTCCATTCTTGGAGAACTATAATTATAAGGAAGTTTTTCCTGATATCAAGCCCAAATTTTCATCTTTACAACTTCTATCCATTGCTCCTACTTCTGCCTTCTGGGACCAAAGTAAGTTTCATCCTTTTCCCATATAAAGCACTCCATAGTTGAAGATAGCTATTGTTTCCACCTATCCACCCCCAAGTTTTCTCTTCTTTAGACTAAATAGCTCTAATCTCCAGTTCCTTCAACCAATCTTCATATGAGATAAAATAGAGGGGCCTCACCATCCTCTTTGCCCTCCTTTGTATCATCTCCAGTTATCAATACCCTTCTTAAAATGTAGTCTCCAGAAATCAACACAGTATTTTAGATGTGGTCTAAGAGGAACTAAGGGGAATAGATATCATTCAATGAGCTGCTAGTACTCAGTTTCCTCAGCTATGAAATGTGAGAATTTAATTAAATTAACTCTAAGATCCCACAGTTCTCACACTCTGTGGTCCTGTAGGATGGGCTAAGCCTCGTAATGTTTACTTTCTGCTTCAGTTCATGGCTATGATACCAAAAGAATCCATCAAATTTTTAGGAGTAGGAGTGAGCTCCTGGAGAGCAAGGATTGTTTGGAGGTTTTTGCCTTACTTTGAATCCCCAGCACTTAGCACATAGTGGGAGCTTAATAAATGCTAGGTGAGTAACTAGAGGTCCAATGAGTACTTATTAAGCACCTACTATGTGCCAGACACTGTGCTAGACTTTGAGGACAGTAAAAGTTAACAGTCCCTACCCTCAGGGAGCTTACAATCTGTGAGAGGAAGCAACATATACACACACAAATTTACAGATCATATGCAAAATAAATACAAGGCAGTTTTGGAAGTTCATTAGAAGATGGGGGAATTAGGAAAGATTTTCCTATAGAATATGGTACTTGAGCTGACTATGTTACTAATGAGAAGAGGTGAAGAAACAAAAAATGTTATGGAGGTAGAAACTACAAAATCTGGCAACTAATTGGATGTGTAGGGTCTGTGAAAGTGAAGAGTCAAGGCTAACAACAAGGTTTCAAAGCTAGACAACTGGAAGAATAGTAGTGGCCAGGAGCAGGGAAGCCCAGAAATGAAGAAAAAATAATGAGTTCTGTTTTGATGATTATCAGACATCCACTTCGAAACTCCAATGGGCAGTTTCAGGAATGAGACTAGAACTCAGGAGATAGTACAGTTGAAGATATAGATCTAGGAGTCACCAATAAAGAGATGATAATTAAATCTATGAGAAGTAATGAGCTCACCAAGTGAGAGATAAGAAGTCACACACATTATTAAATGGTAGGCCTAGGACTTGAACCCAGATCCCCTGGCTTCAAATCCAGTATACTTTTCACTGCACCAAATTGTCAAGCACAAAGTTTTTTCAGCTGATCTCTATCTGATCTTTTTGGGCGGATGTATGGGGTGTTCAGGGAGAACTAACACCTCTGGTGTGAGTGCTTGCTGAGCGCTTTTCAGGTCTGTTCATCTACTTTTGGTTCCCACCTTCCAGCCAACTCTCATCTGTGGCTCCAAGAAGTTGTAGCACACACAGCAGCCACACACTGGTAAAACCATCTTGGCAGACCAGCTAAACCAGCTTGAGGGTAACCAACAGGCCTTAAATCCCAAGCATGTGAAGACTTCTCCCAGATGAATGGCCATATGGGAACAATTTGTTCCAATGGCCATGAAGGCAGCTGAAGCAGGTGTTATGGAGCACTTAGAGTTTGTCTAGATAGAGAAGATACCAAGGTCATCCACTGCATCCTTGGGCCATTGACAGTCATCCTAACTTTTGTCTTACCACTGGATGACTCCAGAAGAGAGAGTGAGGCAGACAACTCTGTGCAACTCTACCTCATTTAAATCCAATTCATTTGTAAGTCAAAACAATCACCCATGATGTCATTGGTCCTCTTCAAAACAAAAGACAAACAACAATCTGATCCTTTATTTTCTGCCACTGGACACTTTAATGACTCCATCAGTGTTAGTCCTTCCTTCACTGGTGTACCTTCTCATCTTTTGAATTCTTAGCCTTACCATTCTAAATTCTCCAAAACAGATCAGCCCATTGGGCTAAAGAACTTTTCCAGGTTCTTTTAATAATCCACCAGATAATACTTGGTGGTAATGTAGAGAATGATGAATTCAACAAATACCTACTACATTGACAATCATAATTAGTAGACATGATATAAATGCTGAATAAATAAAAACCTTCCATAGGGGTCTAATTCTCTGAGCTGCTATAGAAGAAAAAACTTCTCAAGCTCATAAATTAATATTTGAGAAATGTAGTATCAAAGTGCCTATGGTTGGACTAACATGATGTAATCATTTAGAACTAACTTTCTATATACTCAGAAATTTCTAACAGTGTCTGTATCTACAGTCTCACAGAAATTTATGTGATCAATATTTCCAGAAAAAAGAAATATATTTAACTAATATCTTTATGAACATTACAGAAGAATTCACATGAAACTATTTTAAGTCTTTTATTTTTGTAACTAAAAATGAAATGATGGCGATGAATTCATCATGATGATGATGATGATGATGATGATGATGATGACGATGATGATGATGATGATAAAAATAATGGCCCACATTCATCTAGTAACAAGGTTTCCAAATTTCTTTCCTCCTTTTTGTGGAAAAATAAACTGAGTTTCAGAAAAAGTCAAATGACCTGCCTAGAGTAATTTTACTAGGAAATGTTGTACTTAGGACTTGAACCCTGGTCTTCAGACTGTGGACACAATGATCATTTAGTACTCTTCTTTTCCATGGCTGTACTATGCTGTTGCTTGCTTGCTTCCCTAAAAATGAAAGAGAGCTGTATCAAAAGGAGCCTTTCATTTGGATTTTGACAATCTACATGAGAAACTGATCCTCCAACCAAATTAAACATTTGATTCACACCTCAATCACTGAAGCATAGAACTTGGGCCATAAGATAGAAAATAAACTGTATCTCTAAATAGCTATTATTTTTGGCCAAATAACATGAAAAAAACACTTAAATAAGATTTATGTTTTGTTGATTGTGGGCTTAGGAAAACTCAGCTAAAAAGCTCAATAAAAATAATCAAGACTTGGAGAGCAAGTCAAAAATTTAAACAAAATTTACTGAGGTGAATTAAAGTAAATGCAATGCTTTCAGAAACAGTACAGGGCACTATGAATAAAAGAAAGAATCACTTCAGTGTCAGGCCTGGAATACAGTCATAGGTGAGGAAGGAAGAAAGGAAGGGAGGGAGGAAGGGAAGAAATGAAGGGAAAGAAGAAAGGGAAGAAGGGACTTGTTTTTTTCTAAATGGATGGATAAAAGAGCCTTCTAACATCTAATTTTTGTTTTTAATCAAGTCAATTTTGCCTCAGAACACCTAAGTGAAGGATTAGATTTAGTACTTCCACCCACATCCAAAACTTCTTTCAAATTCCACCCCCTCCAAGGAAGCCACCCAAACAAATTGGATCAAAGATTAGACACTGAAATTCCACAACCATCATATTCAAATATCCATACTTCATTAGAAACCTATGTTAAATTATAAACCTCCAACATGCAAAACAGAACTATCATGTTTGGCAACTCTATTAAAATGCCAGGTTGTCTTTTGCCTATTAGATACTATCATCCTGTCAACAAGAGTGTCTCTGTCAAAAATATAGTGAGTAAATAAAGTTATGGAATCACAAACTTTGAGAGCTGGGGGTGATCTACAGAACATCTTGAGCAATTTCCTCATATTATAGACAGGGAAAAAAAATGAAACTCAGAGATGAAGTGACTTGCCTGAAGCTAGACCTTCACTGAGCATCAGTGCCAGGACTACAACTCAGGTCTTCTGTTTTCAAATCCATTATTCTTTCCATGACATCATAACTAAACTTAACAGAAGCTTTCATTTTCTAATATAGCTGATCTCCCATGTAAAAAAGTCAATTAGTGAGAGTAAATAGATTTATGCTAAAGGGAAAAAAACAGGTATAGGAGAGCTAATTGTGAGCCAAATCTAGTTCCAACTCTGCCCCTAATCTGCCGTATGACCTTGGCCTAGTCACTTACAGCACTAGTGTCAAATTTAAGTAGAATAGGAAACCACTAAACCATACATAAGGATCTCCATGAAGTATGTTGACTTAGGAAACCGCATATTAACATGGGGCAGCTAGGTGGTGAGGTGGATAGAGCACTGGCTTTGGAGTCAGGAGGACCTGAGTTCAAATCCAGCCTCAGACCAAACACTTGACACTTACTACCTGTGTGACCCTGGGCAAGTCACTTAACCCCAATTGCCTAAAAAAAAAAATTATATCAGAGTTGGAAGGCACTTGAGATATTGATTCAACTAATATCAACAGTATTGATTGCATACCTACTACATTCAAAGAATTGTGGTAAGCACTAAGATACAAAAAAAAATGTCTTGCCATGTAGTCCACTTTATAGAAGAGGAAACTGAGGACTGGAGAAGGTATATGACATCCTTTTGGGATCTCCGTTTCCTCATCTATTTAAAAAAAAAAGTTGAGGCGGGGGTGGTGAATCTAGACTATGTAATCTCTAAAGTCCCTTCTGGCTCTAATGCTATGTTTCTAAGGCTAGGCCACTAACCAGCTAGCTTGGCCCCAAAAAAAGATCTTTGATCTGCATTTAGCATCATGGAATAGTAATAATAATTCAGATAACCTTGCGTCGTAATCCTCCTCTTCCCAGTACATCATGTTCATTTGTTGTTAATCTCCCTAATGACATTTCCCTTTTAGGGTAAAACACAAATCCTTTATGTTTGACTACAGTCGGTTGTACTTACTTTAAGGAAGAGAAATTATTGCTAGCCTATTGTGGTCAGCCTTCTTCAGGGCTTAGTTTTTGCAAAACCCTTAAAACTAAACTCACTAAGAAATAGATCTGCACCCAAGTAGCATTACTAGATGCTAGATAGGGATGGAAAAAGTCAGTGAGGCCAATCTACCAATGCTTGGAACGACTTCCTCATCAGGGCTGAGACTGAAACTTCTGGCTTCTCTCCAGCACATGCAATTGACCAGATTGGTCATGGTGAGTTTAACCCTTTGATTCGTTAAACTACCCATGTTCCCCATGGGTAGACCCAAAAATAAATAAGACCTAGCATAGTACCTAACCCATACGACATGCTTAATAAATGCTTCTGTATTTATCAAATGGAAACAACCTTTTTTTTAAAAGAAATTCAGAGCCAAAAATAAGACAATTTGAAATTTTAGAAGAAAAGAAAACGGGACAAAACAGAACAAAAAATCTCTCTATCATCAGGCACAAATGGCCTTGGCCTGCTCTTTTCCTTGCATAGAACAAACTATGAAGTATTCACTAAGTACTTCAGACACCAGCCTCACTTCAAGTTCTCATCTTATAAAGCAACTATTTTAATGAAATACAGAGTCTTCTCCCACCAACTTGAGTTCTCCAAGTTATTTAAAACAAACAAAAAAAAAAGGACATTAAAATGGTATTAATAAAGATGCTGACAAACCCATGAGCACAAAGCCCAGAAAATGAGTTTGCAATGAAAGTGAGGATGGCTGGTGGCCATTGTCATAAACTAGGTACTGTAATTAGGAAGGTCTGTGCTTTTCTCCCATCCTGTTTAAATTAATCTGTAAAACCCCTTGCATGTGCAGTTTGTTCCACACACACCCTGAAATGAAATGCTAATGCAAACAACAACTTAATTCCATATGTCTGCTAATAGTTAGGAGCCCCACTTCACTAAGGCAAGCAAGCTTCCTACTCTAGGCAGAAAAAGGTCTGCAAGGTTAAGACAGGGTGTTAAGCAACCAAAAAGCTGTGCAGAGAGAAAAGCTTTAGAACATTCAATGCCATAAGCCTTTGAGCTCAAAATGTTCCCCTGTTTCCAATTGCTCAGAGGCTGAAGAAGACAAGAGACATTCATTGGAAGGGATGTGGCAGTACCACACAGAAAGGAATCTCGTGTTGGTTCTGCCTTCTTCCCCATCCCCTTCCTCAAAGCCTACATCCCACAGAAAAGGCTTCCTAATGCATTTAAGGGACACCTCCCACCCAAGGTGATAAAAGAAGGAATGCAGAGAAAGCATAGAAACTACAAAGAAGTGGCAGGTTCCAAGTTCTGTCAATCAATCAATCAGCATTCACCAAGTACTTAAACATTTATTAAGATCACAAGGGGTGGCCAAGCAGGTAAGGAGGGCCTCAGCCCCCATTGCCCGTTGCCTACCTGGCTCTGGATGGCTCCTCCTAGCTGAATGCTGTGCTCCCCAAACCCCATCCCCACCAGAGATAGCCCAGAGCCCAGATCCACTCTGACCTTTGAGCCCACTACTCTTTTCCCAATAGGCATTAGTTGGGCATATGGCTACTGCCATCATTTAGATGAGCAAGAAGACATCAGCTATAACTTCCTGGTGTGATGGCCTTACTCTCTACTGTCATTGCTACCTAAAATCCCTAAGATCTTTCCATTTTTCCTGCCGTTCAACTTTCACAATCTCCATCTGACTTTCTTTTGTACCCTAAGGCCCACTGAGTTTTGTTATCCTCTCTTTTGCTACACCCTAAAAACTATTTCCATTTGCTCTTCAGTTCAATCTTCCTGTAATTCTTGTCTTCCCTAATTAGAATATGAACTCCTTGAGAGCATATTTTGCCTTGGGGGGAAGGGGAGGAAAAGGGAAGGGGACAAGTATTTATTAAGTACCTACTACATGCCAGGCATAGTGCTAAGTGCTTTACAAATATTTTCGCAGCTAATGAATGTTGAGTACAAAGTGAAATGTAATTTTTTCACTTTATTTTCCTTGCTTTTTTTTCAACATGGCTAATATTGAAATATGTTTTGCATGATTTCACATGTATAATTGATACCATATTGTTTGCCTTCTCAATGGGTGGGGGAGGGAAACAATTTGGACCTCAATTTTTTTTAAATGAATGTTAATAGAAAATAATTTTTTTTGAAAGTAAGAAAAAAAATTTAAAAGAAATATTAACTCATTTGATCTTTTTTCTTTGTACCCCCTGGCAAATAGTAAGTGCTTAAGAAATGCTTTACCAATTCAATTCCATTTCACCTATTGTTTGCCACCATTGTGGTAATTTTTGGAGTCACAAAAGTGAGATAACCTCAGCCCTCAGGGATTTACTGGAAGATACATTTTCACAGATAAGTAAATGCAAAAAGAAAGAAATATATTTATCATTTTGTGTGTGTGTATCACTAAATGATAGGAAATGAGGGAGACACTAACAGGAGAGCCAGAAAAGGCCTCTTGAAGGAAGTGGCAATTGAACTAAGCCTTGAGAGAGAGTAGGGTTTTGAAGACATCAAGGTAAGAAAGGATAGCATTCCTGGCATGGGAAAAGTCAAATGTGGAATGTCATATACAGGGAGGAGAAAGTTGGTCAATTCAACATAGAATGTATTAAGGGTAGATAATATGCAATCAATGAAAAGCTTTAAATAACAAACTGAGACGTTGATATTTTATTCTAAGGTAACAGAAGCCACTGAAGCTTCTTAAGCAAGGGATGACACAGTTAGACCTGTCCTGATTTTTGCTTTACATTCCAAATACCATGGCCTAGTGAATATACAACCAGCATAAGGCCCTAGGTTCAAGTCCTGCTTTTGTGACCCTGGACAACTCATTTAATTTTTCTGTGTTCTAACCTACTGTCTAAAATTAAATCACAGATTAGTTGACAGCTTGCATTAATAGAGGGAGATTTCTTCTTCAGGAATTCCTTATAACCAGGAATTCAGAGGTCCAGTGCTGACGCTTCTTGCTATTCCTGTTCTAAATGTTAATATCAACATGTTCTGCCATTAGACAGAATCTCCTTATATCCAGAGTAGTATGAACTGGTCAATTAATAGGAGATGCTGCTTTTTTTACAAACACCCTAGCCCAAGGGTGGCCCTCTAAGTCCTCAGGTTCAGCCTTTTGACTGAGTCCAAGTTTTAAGAACAAATTATTTTATTAAGGGCATTTGTTCTGTAAAACTTGGACTCAACCAAAGGGCTGTACTTAAGGACCCACAGGGCCACGCGTGGCCTCAAACCTGCAGATTACTTACCCCAGTCTTAGCCCTTGTTCTCAACATGTGACAACCAAAAAGAAGAAAATCCTATTTTAAAGGATTAGCTTGAAAGAAATCTCTTTTACATCCAACTAATACATATCAGAAGTAGGCACTCCACAATTCTAAAGTAATACACAGGTTCCTATGAGAATTGAACATACTAATATTTCTACCTAATAAATATGTTTCTGTTTCTAATCGATTGCCTGATGTGAATGACTCCCAGATAAGTTATTCCAATCCTGGCCTCTCTCTTGAGTTCCTAACCTGTATTTTCAATTGTCATTGTTAAGATCTTGTCTATTCACCCGTCTGCAGCAATATCATAGTTTCATCTCATACCAAATTACTTTCTAGCTGTTTGGAATTAGAGCCATAATAATTTGCCCCTCCCTCCCTCAGCTCCAGCTAAAATCTCAAGTCCCAGCAAAGTATTTTGGGGCTTGTGTCGCTCACAAAGGAAAGTGAGCAGCCTTCTCCACCCTGCCCCCAATTCAAAATTGATTCGGCCCTTAAAGAGGGTAGGACACTTCCAAAGGCTCTCTACACTTCCAAAGGCTCTCGGATCTAGCCTGGAGCCTAGAATGCATAGAAGGTATGCTGTCACCACCAATCTGCCCAGAGATCATCTTAGCAAGTAGAAACCTGACATGTGACCTGACTAGACTAAAAGTTATGGGTGGGGGTTAATGACACAGATCTCATAAGGATCTCTTCTCATCACTCCCTCTTTTTTTCCCCTTCTTTCTTTCTGTTGGCCCTTTTCCTAGTAGGTGAAACAGCAAATGGGCTCCTCTAGAGAAGCAGAGGAAGATCAAATGCAGACCCTTTCCTCTTTCCCTCTAGGGCTAAGAGAGGCTCATCTAGGCCCAGTGAGAGCAACCTAATTCCAACCTCTTTGCAGCCTATGGCGTCCCATATCTTTGCTGTTAAGAATTATAAAAGGTGTTACACTAAAGATCAGTACACTTAGTACACTAAAGCTTTAAACTGCATTAAGACATTTGGGACACCCTGTACTCTTAATTTATGGGTATAATCACAAAAGATTTGTATGTTTGTTACTGAGCTACAGATTTCCCTGAAAGTTCGTGACTTTACTAGTTCTCTCTCTCTCTATCATTATATATATGTGTGTGTATATATATATATATATACACACACACACACACACACACACACACACACATATATATATGTGACATCACGTACATATAATATCTGTGATATGTCTGTGATATGTGTGTATCACAAAATTATGGGGGGGGTTTTGTTCCATTGAGTTCAATCCACCAAGTATCCTATTGTCCACCATTGAAAGAGTTCCAAGGCAACAGAGAAAAAAACAGATATCAAGAGAAATATTTAAGAATGACAACAACAAAAAAAACCCAACAAATCTTTAACAGAATGGAGGAAAGACTTCCCAGAGTTTTAAAAAGAAGGGTACTCTTAACATCTCTAACTGGACAGTGTACCAGCAGTTCAAATTAAGAGTTTCCAAATTAGATTCCTCTCTTCTGCCCCATCTTCCCCAATGAGCTCCTGCTCCTTCTCCATTTCTGTTGATTATGTCAGCAAAATGTCAAGTAATCTTTAACTTTGGCTTTTCCCTTAACCACACATACAATCAGGTCCTAGGCCCTGAAGAGTCTGCTTACAAAATACCTCTGTCATGGGTTTCTACCTCTCTGCCCACACTTTTCAAAACAGGGACTTATCTTTATTTGTATGCTAGCACTTAGCACAGTACCTTGGCATACAGTCAGTACTTAATAAGTATTTATTGACTGACTGACGGCCCTCTTTATGTCTCACATAGACTGATATGATGTCCTCCCAACTGGTCTTCCTGCTTCCAGGTTCTCTCTCATCCAATCAATTCTCTGTACACACAAGATCAACCTTCCTAATGTACGTGTCTGATCATGTCACTTGCTCAGTTCCAAAAAATCCCTTGGCTCTTCATTGCTCACAAAATAAAGTCCAAATTCTTTGGCAAATACACTGGCATTCAAAACCCTCCATGATCTGGCCCCAACTTACCTTTCCAGACTTATCTGCCACTCCCTTTATGCTGTGCTCTAGTGAAACTAGACTATTTTATTGAACTTTAGAATAGGCTATCTAGTGGCCAATCCAGTGGTCATCTAGTGGCCATTTCCAGTGGCCATGTAGTCTAATCCATACACAAAAGAAATCTTCACTATATCATACCCAAGGAAACCATGACATTCAGAGGCATTCCATTCCACAAATATACAGCTCTAATTTTTTAGAGTTTTTCCTAATACCAAACCTAAATTCACCTCTTTGAATCTTCTATCCCATTACTCCTTGTTCTGCCTTTTGGTGCCAAACAAATTAGAATAAATCTAGTCCCTCCTCCTCCACATGATAGTCTTCTGATATTAAAAGACAACTATAGCAGATCGAAGCATACTATTTGCTCTTTTTTTTTATTCTGTTTTGTTTTGTTTTTCTTTCTTGTGGTTCCTCCTATTGGTTCTAATTCTTCTTTACAACATGACTACTGTGAAAATATGTTTAATAGGAATGTATATGTAGAGCCTATATCAGATTACATGCCATCTTGGGGAGGGGGGAGAAGAGAGAGGGGGAGAAAATTTAAAATGCAAAATCTTATGGAAATGAATGTTGAAATTAAAAATAAATAAAAGGCAACTATAATGTCCCTGAGTCTTATTTTCTCCATGCTAAACAACCCCAGTTTCTTACACGGTCTTCTGTGGCTACTTGCTGCCCCCTAAATATACCATAGACTTTCTTGTCCCTTTTTCTTTGCCTAATCTTGTCCATCTGCCTGAAATGCCTTCACCCCTCATTTGTGATGCCTCACTGTTGGTGGAGTTGTGAGTTGATTCTACCATTATGAAGAAAAATATGGAACTGTGCCAAAAGGCCTATAAAATCATTCATGCCCTTTGACCTAGCAATACCACTACTAGGTCTGTATCCCAAAAGAGATATTAAAAAAAAAAAGGAAAAGGACCTATATGTACAAAAATATGTATGTATGTGTGTATATGTAGTTTTTGTGTGTGTGCGTCTGTGTGTACATATATATATATATATATATATATATATATATATATAAATTGTAGCCTTCAGGGGAAGGGGGAGGAAGAAGGAGGAAAGAACAAAATAAAAGGTGCACAGCAAAGAACAAAAGAAAACTTACAAGGAAGCAAAGATGGACTACTTTGAACACAATGTATTATAAATATTATGTAGGCTTTCTTGAAATGAAAATTTATTACTGTATATTTTGAACCCTCTCTTACACTCTGCTGTGCACATGACAATACTTTTTTTATTCTTATTTTGTATTTAAGTTTAAAATAAATTTTTTAAAAAAGAATTTCTTCTTCCTACCCCCAATCAGTGCTGATCTTATCGTGAAGTATTTAAACTCATTTGGCAACAACTAGTTGGCAATAAAGGTTTTAGTGACTAATTTCCAAGTATCCCCTTTTTCAGGTCTCTGCCCAGGGATCTAGGAAGGCATCACAGCCTCAAGGAGCTGACACAATACAGCTACTGTATCATCTTCTTTCCGGATGCCCTTTCAGTAGCTTACATTCCTTCCCCACCCCTCCCCTACAAGCAGTCTGTAGTATTGGATAAAGCTCTTTCAGTGTTTTCCAATCATAGTTGGTAAGCACCCACAAAATGAACAATCCTCAATGAGAATCTTTTCCTGTCAATGAACTGCAGTTCTGTAATACCCAGGTGGCCTTGGGGGTTATTTGCCTCAGTATACAATTATAGAAGCATCCTAGAATTTATTGAGCTTGCCTGGTTTGGTTTTTTAGTTTCATCTGTAATGAATAATCTGCTGCCTAGACCCAAACCATAAAAACAGCTTAGAAACATACACACATACACACACACACACACACACACACACACACACACACACACACACACGAACACACACACATACACCCATATACATGATATCTGTGGCCCAAAGCATACATACGTATGTATATGTATACATGTACATGTATACTTATGTACACATATATATATATATAATGGACTTAACTGGAATAGGGCAGATGGTTTGGGTCACAGATATCTGAAAGAGAGAGAGAGAGAGAGACAGAGGTGAATGAATGAATAGACTTATCTGGAAATAAGGCAGATGTGTGTGAATGTGTATGTATATCTCCAGGCATCCTAATCTATATCTGGCCACTGGACCCAGATGGCTCTGGAGGAGAAAATGAAGCTGGTGGCTTTGCACAGCCCTCCCTCACTTAAATACAATTCACTTGCAAGTCATGGCATGATCCTCCTGATGTCATGGTCCTCTTCAAGAACGAAGGACAAAACCACACAACCACAAATAGATATATAAATAGATAGATATAGATGTAGATGGATTCCTCTTCTGAGGACTCATTTGGACTTGGCTTCAAATTGTAGGGACTTTTCATGATGATTTAGCTATCTTGCCTCAACTCAAACCCATCTGAAAATGCCAACCTATTGAAGTTAACTCAAGCTTAGATATTCATTCACTCCCCATTCTAATAGACCTAGGTTAAAAAAAAACAATGCTGGAAGAGTAAATATCTAATTGAGACTGAAATGATAATTAAAGTAACAAAAACCAGCGACCTTCCTGGATGAGCATCATGTCCTTTCCCTTCTCTTTCAATGTAGCTTGGGGAAAAGACTCTTGTAAAAGCCATGGCTCTGATGGTATAGGCTTTAGCTGCATGGTCCCAGACTGAAAGTACTCAGTACAGAGCTGAATCCATATCTACGATCACATGCTTCCCCTGTTCATCCCACCCATGGGCCCAATCTGCAACCCATCTGTCTCCATGTGGCTTCCAATCACTCCTGGCCTCTGCTGCAGGTATAGGCTTGATTTCAAGGACGTGTAAATGGAGGATGCCAGATGTGCCAATGTCTAGCCAAAAAGTGCCTTTGGGTTTTAATATAATCACACGACATGTTCTTTTAGATTTAAAATATGGATGTTATACCAGATGCTCCAGATTGCAACATATAAAATCTGTAAAAGTATACAGAAAATCCCCATTCTCAAAATATGCATCTCCAATTTTGTTACATTGCATTACCATTGATCCTCTCCTTCCCTTTCAACTACTAAACCAGAAAATTATTTGACCTATTCAAGTGGCTTAGCAAGGTACAACCAATGTAGCATAGTATTTGTTATCTTTGCCACACATGCTCTGAAATAACATAGTAATTCAATCATTCGATATACCCCTTTAATTTTCAAATACAGACTTTCTGAATCCAAGTCCAGTGCTATAGAGTGGAGATTATAGACATAGTCTAGGGCCAATGAAAAAACAGATATTTTTTTCTGCTTGCATCCACCACAAGCACTTTGGCTTTTAAATCACTGAGTCATGGTTTATGCCCCTCTCCTGGGGTGAAAAAAGGGGAAGATCAAAATTGGCTTTCTAGAGTTCAGTTCTCATGATTAAAAAATATATTATATATATGCAGTAAAGGAAACCCCTCTCTCTTCTCTTCCCATCCCCCCAGTAAAGGACAGATCCTGGCACCATCAGAAGGCATCTTCCATTGAATCATAATCTTCCTCTACCATTGAAAATAGAACTGGGTGATGTTTACAGAGCTGACCTCAATGTGAAGACTGTCCCCCAGCTGTCATGAATCAGACAGCTTCACAAACAGACAAGAGAAGGAGCCGCTGGAATAGTAAGGTTGGCTTCCAAGCTTGTCTGTCACCACAGGGGAGGGGGAGAGGTGGTTCTGGAAAACTGATGCAGAACAGAGGTAACCAAGCCAAGAAGCAGTTTGGCATAACATCAGAGAGATCAAGCAGATAAAGAAAAATCCCAAAACAATTCTTCTTCACATTGCAGATAGCTCCAGGCAAGTTCCTTACAGCAAAATATCTGTGGGATGCTTGCTAGGTCAATGGTGCTTAAAATTTCAAGGAAGCTAGTACAGTTCACCCGATGGAAAGAACAGAATTCACAAATTCTGCAACACACACACACACATGCCTTAAATGTCAATGTCAGAGAGCAAAGACTCATTCTCTGCTAGGAATATAACCTCCTTAAGAACCAAAAGCTCATTAATTTTCAACTTGGCATCCATTCATGTATTTAGAAGGATCAAATAATCTACAAGCAAAAACATCTGCATATTCATTAAAAACCTGTAACCATACTTCCTCAACTACTTCCATTTGATCACTTGGCCCCCTACAGCAAACTCCTGTGAGGGGACAGGGAGTAAAAAAAAAAATCCTTTAAGATTATGCTAATCTGTTTGTACATATTTTAAGCATTGCTCTTTCTTCAAGAGATTGTGCACGTTTCTAGTAGCAATGCTCTGTAGGCATAAAGGGTTTGTAGCGGACCCAGTTGGACAAAAAGTTCTTCCTTGGCTTTTTATTTTTACTCTGCTCTCTCTGCCATTGGCAAACTATCTGCAGAAGGCCTGGGATCCATTTCCTTTGATTGGATCATTTCAGGAGCAATCTGACCTGGTAGTCAAATCCTGTGATTGAATGATAATGTCATTGCAAGATTCTGACACACAGAAAGGTCACCAATGCTATCTTGAGAGTATTGTACATATCAATATCTCATACTTTTATAGTAAAGAAAGTGCCAAAGTCTCCATTATGAATGTCTGGTGTCTAGGATTGGCCAAAATTTTTTTTTCCATATCCATTTTAATTCCTTTCTTTCACCTCTTACCAGTTCACAAAGTGAAAGAATGACTTGATTTTGTGTAAGGAAGGGCCCAAGGATACACATTGGAATTTCAGAGATTGCATATTAGCCCATGCCTGACCCCACTCCCCAAAAAAAAGTAAATTCAATTTGGATATTTAGTTCCTTGGACACAGAAAAGGATAAGTGTAAAAAAAACTAAATTCATTCTCTATTTTTCCAGAGAACTCAGTCTTTGAGTCACTTAACTCTTTGAAGGAATAAAAAGACCAGGAATAAGTTATTAAGTCAACATGCACTGGGGAAAAATTCCTTCTCCCAGACATAAACTTTATAAATGATGAATAGCTTTTAAAACTCCAATTATCAGGATACTCGAACCACAGATAAATTGAGTGTCCATTTCCTTTATTACTTTTGTTTCCTCCACACCTAAGGAAATAAGAGTGTCATCATAACATACTGTGCTGCATGTTTTGTATTTGGGCATTTTGATTGCTGAAAGAGCCAGGAAAATGACATTGGTGTTGAGAAAACTGACAAAAGGCACCTTACAAAGAAATTCAGCTTCTCAGATAAATGCTTAAAGAGATACAGACTGTTCTGAGGACCAGATAGAGAACTGTTCCCTCAGATGAACATGCTGATAGGACCTGTTTGAAGCCAAGATGGCTATAGGGCATTGCGATCCATCACCTCATTTGTATGTTGCTGCATCTAGAGTTTTTATAACTTACAAAGCTATAAATCGACTGTTTGGGGACAGTGGGAAACATATAAAGACTGCTAGATTTGAACCTAATCTAAAGATAGTTTTCTTGATCTTGCCTCATAAGGTAAAGATGAGAGACTAATCATCAGGAGCCTCTGATTTGATGAATTAGGCAGAAAAGAAACAATAGAAAGAAGCACACAAGAGTAGAGTGAAAAAGAAGAGAAATAGGGGACGGAAGACACAGGAGACAAAAAGAAAAGCTGCTTAGAGAAAACACAATATAGCAAACTGACAGGATTGAGGTGGATGAGAGGACCGACTAAAGCCTGATAGGTTCTTTAGTCCATCAGGATGCTCAGCAGAATTCTAGCTAACTACTGCTACTATATGAAGAGCTATCTAGACATATTGTTCCTAGCACTATCTACACAGTCTGAGAGGGGGGAAAACTATTCAGGAGTGCCTTATGGCTCTCCACTGCCCTCCCTGACTTAAGAAGGGAAAATAGAGAAGGAAAGAGGTTTTGCATCTGTTTTGCTGTGAGAAGCTTGGCTTTACTGAAAACTCATGGGATGAAACAGAAGCTTCTCCTATTAGAACAGGTGGCTAGGGAAAGGATGTATTGTTTTTTCCATCATGTGAAGTTAAAAGTACTCAGAGAAGATCTGAGAAGTTTGGCAAGACTCTTGCATAAGGGAAGTCTTTGTTATGAAAGATCATAACACTTTGTTAGCATACTGCCAAGGATGGCTATGTGCTGAAAGAATTACAAGAGCAGTAAAGAAGCAGTTTTTCCAGCAGGAGAGCTATATGAAACAGATAGCAGGTAAGTTTTCCCCAGGAAGTAATGTGTGGCAAAAATTATTTTCTAAAGAGACTGCTAGGCAAACCCTTTACCCACTGTCACACTGTTGCTCTCCATCCCCCTACCCATTTTTTTTTATCTGGGTAGAAAATCAGGTTTAAATGAACATCAAGGGCAGCCTCAGAAACAAAAATATATAATAAAACATGCAAGTTGAGAGGAAAAGTCTGGAAGTTAAAGGGGTAATGCCATTTTCTTGGCCTAAAGATGTTTTTATTATCATCATCATCATCATCTTCATCTTCATTGTTATTATTAGCTCACATTTCTATAATTCTTTAAGATTGATTATATGTTTCTTCATTTGCATAATAAAGGGTTTGGACTTGATGACCTCTGAAGACCTTCCAAATTGTACATCTATGATTCTATAATCCCACATGTATAAGCCCCATATTCTTCTTAGAACTAAATAAAGGAGCTCTTTTCTTTTCCCTGACTGCTCTCTGTCAATCCAGCATCCTGTTTGGGAAGTCAGCTGACTCTCTAGTGCTCATTTCCTTGAACAGAAAGAAATAAAGAATTATTTTTTATTGTTATCTTTTTCTTGCCTAAGGAATTGAATAGGCAAAAATGAATCTGGTAGATAAGGTTGGCCCCCAAAGCCCTGAATTCATGATAGTCACAAGGCAAAACCTCCCTACCATGGCATGACTCCAAATAAGGACCTGCTATCAATCAGCCAATCTACCGACTGACAAGTATTCATTAAGAACCAACTAATTATGTCATGGGCACTGTACTAAGTGCTGGGGATGTAAGTACAAAGGATTGAACGATCTCTGAAATGTGCTTACATTCTACTATGTGAAAAACGTGTACTATTAGAAATATAAAGTAATGTAAGACACTGTTCCTGACTTCAGAGAATCCATAACCTAGCAAAACATAACTATTTTAGTAGAAAATAAACTTTTTGCTGATCATGGTGCTACCCCTGTAATCCCTGCTTCTTGGTACTCTGAGGTTGGATCACTAGAGTTCTGAACTTCAGGAGGGCTAATGCTAATAAGATGTCCATAGTAACTTCAGCACCAATATGGTGAGGCCCCAGGAGTGGGTGGCCAGCAGGCTGCCTAAGTGTAGGCAGACTGAACCAGGTCCAAAACAGAACAAATCAATGCTTCTGAAGTGATCAGAAATGGGATCAGATTGTAATATAAGGAGGAGTTGCACTTCTAGACTAGAGAAAACAGAAGGACAAAAAGGAAGAAAGGAAGAAAGGAAGGAAGGAAGGAAGGAAGGAAGGAAGGAAGGAAGGAAGGAAGGAAGGAAGGAAGGAAGGAAGGAAGGGGAAGGAAGGAAGGAAGAAGAGGGAGGGAGGGAAGGAAGGAAGGAAGGAAGGAAGGAAGGAAGGAAGGAAGGAAGGAAGGAAGGAAGGGAAGGAAGGAAGCTCCTGGAGGGCAAAAAACTTTTTCTTTTTTTTTTGGTCTTTGTATCCCTATACCCAAAAAATTTTTTATTACCTTTTTGACCAGATCTGTGATTTTATCAGTATAGGAAGTCAGTTAAGAACTTCTTTTACCAATGCAGATAAGCACTTGCTCTACAATTTATAATCTTGCCTGGGGCACTGAGAGTTTGAGTTACTTGCCCAGCTCCCAAAGTCAATATGTGTCAGAGACAGGACTGAATTCAGGTCGTCTTGGATCCAAGACCAGCTCTCTACTCACAACATCTTGCTGACTCTCCTTGGTTTGCATATTGTAGACATTTAATAAATGCTTGTTGAATTCAATTGTCAGTGAGTTAACATGCATTTATTAAGCACTTTCTATATTCCAGGCACAGTGCTAAATATTGATGTTACAAAGAAAGGTAGAAAAAAATAATTCCTTCTCTCAAGAAGCTCACAGTATAATGAGGGAGGAAACTTGCAAACTGCCCAACTACATACAAATAAAATATGCATAAGATAAATTGTAGATAATCAATAGAGATAAGGCACTAACATTAAGAGAGATTAGTCAGGGCTTCTTGTAAATGGTGAAATTTTAAGTAGCACTTGAAGTAAGGAAGCCAGAGAGGTCAGTAAATGAAGATAAAGTGTTCTATCCATACCAGACTCCTCATTTTTGCCCATCACTAAATTGAATTAAGGAGGCAAGGTTTACAGAAACAAGAAAACAAATGGAAATCTATGACAAGATAAGTGTTCTTTTAATAAAATTTTACTCCAGTCCCTCCTAGGGGCTTAAAGATGTTGTCGGTTTCTCAAGGGCTACACCAATAGACCACAAGCTCTGATAGGTCCTATTTAGCTGGAAAGTCTTTGAATAAGAGCCCAGATTATCTGTCACGACAGGATCAGACTAACTAAACTCTGAGGTGAATTATCAGAAAGAAGTTTGGCCACCAGATGAAGCATTGTTTTGGCTGTAGCAATTCTTGAAACTATCTAAGCTGTGGATGGGGTGAGATGTGAATGTATGGAGGCAGTACTCACATTGATGAAATCCTGAACCAGTAAAAGCATTAAAATATAAGTACTAAATGATGGATATAGGCAAAAAGTAATTGTAGGAACATGAAGAAAATAGAGATTACCTTAATATGAATGGTCAGAGAAGTCATAAAAAGAATAGAATTGATCTTGACCTTACAGGATGGGTTGAGATTATCTAGATATAAAGGAAAGAAGAGGGCATTCCATGGATAGAAGAATTGTGTGTATAAAAGCAGAGAGACAGGAATGCACAAGTGTGTTCATGGATGCACTGAGTATACCACTCTGTATATAGTGGAGAGATATAGTTGGAAAGGGGTTAGAGGCCAATTGCTGAAGACTTTGAACGTCAGTCAGTCGATTAACAGGCATTTATTAAGCACTTGCTACGTGCAGACAAAGTATTCAAATCTTATTCTACAGGGGAAAAAAATTAAATCTTTAGGGTTTTTTGAAGAGGGCAATCACATGATCAAAATGTTATTTCAAGGATATCAGTTAATTAATAAGCACTTATTAAGCACCTACTAGATACTAAGGACTGTGCTAGATTTTGGGGCTACGAAGGCAAAGCAAACAGGAATTTACCTTCTACACATATAAGTATACTCAAAATATATATTAAATGAATGAAAAAGCATCTAGGAAGTGCCTACTATGTGCCGGGCACTACTCAAAGCACTGGAGACACAAATACAAAAGTGAGAGGGTCTCTCCCCTCGAGAAATTTACATTCTATTAAAGAGAGACAACATATAGGAGAGTGGTGGCCAGGAAATGGAGTTTTTGAGGAATCACAGAAAAGGGTGAGTAGAGAAATAAGCAGAGATTATCATACCCTTTCCAGAAGAAAGATTCCCTTTGGGAATAGCTGGATGGATGGCATGTGAAGCATACTCTGACATCCTCTAGAAATTGTAGGTTGGATAAATTTGAACTAACACATCAATCAGGACTGCTCAGTGGAAATTAGGGTGGGTGTTGTTCCAAGCAGGAATGTGGACACAGTGACAGAGCAGATAGCAAGATGCCCAGGGTGGATGGCTGAATAGATGAGGTATAACCAAATAATACAAAGTAATCCGAGGAGAGGAAGCAGTAGTAGCAAGGTCTGGGGGTGCAGAGGAAGTAGAGATCAGGAAAGACTTCTTATAGGAGAGAGTGCTTGACTAAGCTTTGAAAGAAGCTGGGAATCCTTTAAGGCAGAGGTGATTATGGAGTGTGTTCTAGGCATGAGAGACACCCCATTCAAAGGCACAGATACGGGAGATCAAGTGTCATGTGGGAGTAACAATGAGAAAGTTGTTTTTGCTGTACTGAAGAGTATATGAAGGGGAGTAACGTATCTTGAGGCGAGAAAAGTAGTTTGGAACCAAGAGAATTTTTTTTTCTTAGAGGTAATAGAAGCCCACTGGAATTTATTCAGCGGGGTAATCACGGTCATACCAACGCTTTGAGAATGTCATTTTGGTATCTGTATGGAGGATGGACAGAAGGGCAGAGAGAAGCAGGGAGACATTAGGAGACCATTAAAATTATCCAGCTGAAAGCTAATGATGGTCTGTATAGGAGAAGAGGCCATGTAGAGTGGAGAGAGCGGACAAGAAAAGGACAAATGGTCGAGATGTTGTGAAGATAAGATTTACAAGATCTGATTACCAATTATAATGTGGGATGAGGGCAGAAAATGGCTTTTGCCCCTTTTTGCATCCCCAGCACTTAGCACGGTCTGACAAATAATAGGCACTTAATAAATGTCATTGAATGGTTTTATTGATTGAAGGAAAGTGAGGAGTTGAGGCTAATAATAATAATAATAGCCAGCACTTTATGGTATACAAAGCTTCATAAGTATGTTATCTTACTGGATCCTCACATTACTGTAAGGTACATGCTATTATTGTGCGCATTTTGTAGAAGAAGAAATTAAGGCTGAGAGAGGTTAAACCATTTATTTGCCCTCTGTCACACAGCCAGGAAGTGCCTGAGGGGGCAACTGAACTGACAGACTCCAAGGGCAGTGCTTTTGCCCATGTCACTACCCAGCTGACTCTGTAGGATGAATCTGGTAATGTTGTAATAATTGCAACATTCACTCATTCATTCATCAATAACTTTAAATAAATAATATGGTAATAGCATTTAGGTAGTGCCTTAACATTTGCAAAGCACATTACATATGTCATCTCATTTGAATACATACATTATGCTAAAACCTTACAAAAATACAAAAATAATCAAGACATGGTCCCTTCTTTCATAGAATTTACAATCTAGCATATGCATTCAACTTAAAATCATCCTAAAAGAATTGCATCCCTGGTACCTGAATAAGTCCATGACTGCCTGTTGTCACTAACAAAATAAAAAATTAAAAAATTAAAACTTTATGTTTAGTCTATTGGGATACATGGGAATAACTATATTATTGAATTTGTTAAAAATGAACTACAGTGGTTTAAAATAAATATAACTTGTAATTCTGTCTCACTGTGGTCTGGAAAAAGCACAATATGATCTTCATCTGTAGGCCCATGATAGAAGAAACTGACTTGGTTAAAGTAGCCCCCAGGCTGATCCAGCCCAATTGGTCTTTTTGTTGCTCCTCAAACATGACATTCCCTCTCCCATCTTGGTGCCTTTGTACAGAAGATACTCTTCCTCACCTTTGGCACTTAGAATCCCTGAGTGCCTTCAAAGCTTAGTTCATGTATCACCTCCAGTAGGGAGCCTTTCCTGATCCCCCAAGCTATTACTGCCTCGCCACCAAAATTACCTGTTACATATTGCATATATTCTTTTATGTATACATGCAGCAAGTCACTCCCTATCTGGGCCTCAGTTTATTCATAAAAAAAAAAGAGGCAAACCAAGACAGTAAAAAATAGAAAGGTCCAGGATACACCAAAATATTATTAACAATATATTTGCAGAAAAGAGTGGGAAACAGTGGATATTTGCCAAATGAGGAATGGTAAGTGAATTTCTATACCTGAATGAAATGGAATATTATTGTACAGCAAGAAATAATGAATGTGAAGGATTTAGAGAAACATTGAAAAGATATATGAACTGATGCAGAATAAGATGCTGAAAACTAGAACAAGACATGCAGTAACTACAATGTTGAGGAAAAGATCACTGAAAGGAAGCCTAATTTTGAGTAATTGAAAAACCAGTTAACTAGAGAAGAGACAAAAAAAATGTCCCTGCCCTAAAGGAGCTAATGATCTAGGTAGTAAATTGAGATTACTTCAATTATAGAAAAATTTAAAAGGGATTAAGACATCAACCACCTCTGAAAGCAAGCATACCAAACACTTGCTAATCTACTAAGCCCAGCCCAAAACTATAGTGGCCTTCCCAATCCAAGTTCTGAGAAGCCAACCTTTACACAGAGCCAACCAACAATTGATGCAGTGTGGTATGTAACAGAAGACTGGGTGAGTGACCTCCAAAGAAGACTCATTCATATTCTTACAGCAACACTTCCTTTCTTTCTTCATCATTCTCAAGGTCAAAGGATCAAGCTCTTTCACTACATTTTAGTTCTTTCTTAGGCTGCAGTAAGAAAGAGTTATTGTCCTGAATGAGGAAAGTAGTGGTTCCACTGAACTTTGCCCAGATCAGGCCACTATGAAATATTGTGTTCAGATCTAGCCATACATTTTAGGAAGGACATTGACAAATCTTGAGCCCTTTGAGAGAAGAAACAGGATGGTGTGAGGACTAGAGATTATGTGATATGGAGATTGGCTCAAGGAATTAGGGATAAAAGAAGACTTTACAAAACAGTATAATAGCTGTCTTCAAGTACTTGAACAACTATGGTACAGACAAGGAATTAGATGTATTCTGTTTGCCCCCAAAGGCAAGAACTTGTAGCAACGGGTAGAAATAGAAAAAGGAGTTGTCCAAAGATGAGTAGGCTACATCAGGAGTTCGTGTCTTATGCCTTCCTAGAGCTCTTCAAACAGAGACTCTGGGACTACTTGTCAAGGATGGATTTCTCTTCAATTATAAGTTGAACTAGATGACTTCTGAGGTTCCTTCAGACTGAGCAGAGATTATGTTTGTGTTTCTTTATATTTACTACTCCACTCCTATGCTAGTGCTTCTCAGTATCTTCCCCTGAAGAGGTCTAGAACTTTTGGGGTTCTGTTGGGAACCCCAAGATTGTGGTACTGGGCCCTGTCTGAATGAATTCAACTCAAATCTTCTTTCAGCCAGAGGAAAAGTTTATTAGTGATAAACCGCATAGGCCAGGTGACACCCACCTGTAAGAATGAGCGGGCATGAGAAAGTCTCAGCCTTTTGGTCTTGAGATTCTCAGCATCTGAATGGGGACCAGGGTGAATCTTAAATACTAAAGTAACTTTAGGTGGCCAGAGAAGAGGGCTGGGAAAAGGGTCTAGGTAAGAATTCTAATTGGGGAGGTCTGAGAGATTGAATAGACAATAGCAATAGCTAATGGAAGGAATAGGAAGGCATCAGTCAAAGGGAGATAAGGGGAGTAGTTTAAGTGTTTTATGGGGCCTGTAATAGAGGGAGCTGGAAGGCATCTGAGTAAGGCCAAAAGGTGGAGGCTAAGGCTTCCAAAGGGAAATAAGGAGCTGGAGTCTGTAGACAAATGGAAGCCAGATTCCCTTTGGGTCAAAGGTGGGGGAGAGATCTCTGAGCTCACCCCATCATCCCTAGTGAGAATTCAATAAGTATTTAACAGGACATTCACAAGCTTAAGACCCTGAATTGCCTTGGAGATCATATAGTTCAATCCCCACAGTTTGCAGATGAGGAAGTTGCTGTTCAAACAGGTCAAATGACAACACAGAGGGGATTAATAGAAAAGCTGGAATTCAAACCCAGGTCTTCTGACTCCAAATCCAATATTTTTCCCACTACCTATTTGATGAATGGGTACTGTGTTAAAAGCAAAAAATAATTTACCATCATAATTTAAAAGATTTCTGATCTCACTAGTATAGGAATGACATAGGCACTCTCTACAGCAGTGGAGACACAGTCCATCTCTCACCTTTTTATCCAGTACAACTCTTGTCCATGTTCTCCCATGCATCAGGGCAGTGGACAAAACACTGGATTTGAATTCAGAAGACCTGGATTTCAATCTTGACTCTGCTACTTATGCCTACACATCTTTCAGTAAGTCATTGAATTGCTCTCGGCCTCAGTATTATCATCTATAAAATGAAGAGGTTGGATATAGTTGATATTTATCACATATTGTAACCTAGACAATAGACATGAAAGATTGTGGATCTCATTAACAAGATCATGATGCAATCATCACTTCACCTACAAAAAGTAGAACCTGGAGGGCTTAACCACCTGTGTGAAACCTCTCTTCTATTCGGACTCTGCTCTGTATTTCCTACATGCTAGTGGCAAATGCCTTTAGCATAATATGACTCTGGGTTTCTTGTGAGTAACATTGATAATTAGAGGGTCAACAGTTATCTGTGTTATGTCATTTTTGAGGCATTTGAGGAATTTTTATGATTTTTGGAACATATATGGGATACACCTTGTTGTAGGAGAGGCTTTCAGGTGGCATTTTGCTCTATTAAATTGAATACTTTTAATTTTTACAACCAGTGCCTCTGATAAGGATCTTATTTCTAAAATATATAGAGAACTAAGTCAAATTTATAAGAATACAAGTAATTTCCCAATTGATAAATGGTCAAAGGATATGAATAGGCAGTTCTCAGATGAAGAAATTAAAGCTACTATAGTCATATGAAAAAATGCTCTAAATCACTATTGATTAGAGAAATGCAAATCAAAACAACTCTGAGGTACCACATCACACCTATCAGATTGGCCAACATGATGAAACAGGAAAACAATAAATGTTGGAGAAGATATGGGAAAATTGAAACACTAATGCATTGTTGGTGGAGTTGCAGAATGATCCAACCATTTTGGAGAGCAATTTGGAACTATGCACAAAGGGCTATAAAAATGTGCACACCCTTTGACCCAGCAATAGCACCTCTAGGGCTGTATCCCAAAGAGATCATAAAAATGGGAATATGACCCCCATGTACAAAAATATTTATAACAGCTCTTTTTGTGGTAGCAAAGAATTGGAAATTGAGGGGATGCCCATCAATTGAAGAATGGCTGAACAAAGCTTGGTATATGAATGTAATGGAATACTGTTGTGGAAATGATGAGCAGGTGGACTTCAGAAAAACCTGGAAAGACTTATACGGACTGATGCTACGTGAAGTGAGCAGAACCAAGAGAACGTTGTACACAGTAACAGCAATGTTGTGTGATGACTAACTTTGATAGACTAAGCAATTCTCTGCAATGCAAGGATCTAAGACATTTCCAAAAGTCTTAAGATTAAAAATGCTATCCACATCCAGAGAAAGAACTATGGTGTTTGAATGCAGATCGAAGCATACTATTTGTTCTTTTTTTTTCTTCTGTTTTCTTTTGTTTCCTCTTTCTTGTGGCTCCTTCTAATGGTTCTAATTCTTCCTTACAACATGACTAATGTGAAAATATGTTTAATAGGGATGTACATGTATAGCCTATATCAGATTGCACACCATCTTGGGGAGGGAGGGGGAGAAAAATTTAAAACTCAAAAGCTTATGGAAGTGATTGTTGATAAACCAAAATAAATTAATAAAAAATGAATTGAATACTTTTTTTAATTAATAAATAAGTCTTGTAGGATGTGTATTCTCACACCTTTTGGCCAATTGTATCTGACTTAGAATGTTGTTTGTGAAAGTCTGCCTGTTCCCTTCTTAGAGAGCTTAGAATTCACGTTTGAGGAGAAATTGAAGGTACAAATGTAGGAATTTGTGGAAATCAGTTTGTGGAAAGCCTTGACTGTCAGGTTAAATAATTAAAGAATTAAAGAAATTTGACATTATCTTATTACTTATAAGGAACCCTCAAATGGTTTTGATCAGAGAAACGATAATCAAGTCACATTTTAAGAGTAATCCAGAAGGGGTACACACAATGGTTTTAAGTATCATACAACTATAAGCAGGAACTCTAGTTCTGAAGCTATCAGTAGCTCAGATATGAGATGATTTCCTCTTTAACATTATAAATAGAAAGGAATGAAGAGATGTGAGGGATATAAAAAGTAATGGACTGAATATGGAGGATAAAGAGAATTTCTATGTAAGTTCTCTCAGACAACAGCTGAGGCCAACTACTGTTTGCATTAGGGCACTGGCAATAATATGCCCATTGAAAAACAATGCCTAGGCAAATAATACCAGACATTTTGAGCTAAAGCTCGAGAGGTAGAAACTTGTGTGGCTCTCATACACAGTAATAGGGAGTTTTCTGGGTTTTTACCTATAATGAAAAAGTGAGAAAACCAAGGAGCTAAGTTTCAATAAGCATAAGAGCAAAGAGAATGTTCCAATGACCTGAAGAAAATGTTCCAATGACCTGCAAAGATTACACTGTTTGTGTTTTTGCTAATCCTGCATAATAAATATGTGTGCACAAAAGACAGGTTTATTTCCCTACTATGGGGAAGGTAAAATGACTAGAGGAATCTTTCTCTACTCTCTGGCTTATCACAGAGAACAAAGTGTTACTTGAATAAATTCAAGAAAGGCTTCACATGGAAAACAAAGAGGAAAAAGAATCCAAGAGACCGAGGGAAATCCTAACTTGCATCAGACACTAAAAGGTGAGAAAAACACAATCCATGGCAGAAGCAACCATGAAACTTTGGCAATACAATAGACTCAAGGCTCTTCCCAAAGAGGATGGAGCAAGACAATGAGCAGGAAGCACACCACCAGGAAGTGATGATAAGAATCCACAAGTACAGCCAGGATCTTCAAGTGCCATTGAGTGCAGGTCAGAGAAAGAACAAATGAGTCATGGCAATTGATGACTTCTTACTGAGTAATGCAGAAACACAGCTGTATGTTGATCAGCATGAACAGAGAGATATACTGTCTTCTTGGGTTTCATGTCTGGAACACAATGAAAAGTCTCCTGAGATTTGTCAAACCTGACAACCACCACCAGTTATAGTGATACACAGGAAGATAAATATCATCAGAAGGAATCTAAAAACATTGCTAGGAATTATGAAATCTTAGACAAGAAACGGAAAGCCATAATTGTGTTTTCGTCACTATGTCCTATTTGAAGAATGAGACCTCAGGAAAGAGATTTGGAAAGTAATCAAAAAAGGTACTCAGAGCATTGTAGGCATATATCCCAAGAAGGTCAAAGATAGAAAGAAAGGCCCTATATAAACCAAATATTCAAAGCAGCATTTTTTGTAACAGCAAAAAATTGGAAGAAAAACAGATACCCATTGATTAGGGAATTGGCTAAATGAATCACCACAAAGGCATGTTAATGTACATAATTAGTAATGATGAATATATAGGGTCCAAAGAAGCGTGGAAAGATGTATGTGAACTGAAACAAAGTGAAATAAACAGAACCATTAAAAAATAAACACAATGACTATAGAAATAAAAATGGGGAGGAGGGGATCAAAGCAACACAGGGTTATTTTGCGTGACCTGATTGAAATGCTTTCCTTTCTTATCTCTTCTGGTTTCCCCCAATATTCATCTCAAATCCTGCCTTCTTTTAGATGACCTTATCAATCCTTTCCCCACTCCATCCCACTCCAAATGGTAGTGCCTTCCCTCTGAGATTACCTCCAATTTACCCTGAGTAAATATTGCATGTATATAGTTGTTTGCATATTATCTCCCTGATTAGACTGTGAGATCATTGAGAAAAGGGGCTGGTGTTTTTTTTTTCCTTTCTTTGATCTACAGTGCTTAACATAGAATCTGACATGTAGTATTTAACAAATGCTTGTTGACTGATATTAATGGCAATGAACACTGAAAAAATAGTTACAAAAATAGAAATTTGATAAAGCTGGTAGGAAGTGACCATTTCATCTTAAAGCTTGTACAAATATGGATGGGACCACCAAGCATACATAGTCTGGTGCCAACCCCAGATTTGGAAAAAGTATATTTTTTACTTTAGAGAAAAAAATCAGTAATAGTCCATGGCCTAAAATTCTATAGTGCCTAGCACACAGTAGGTACATAATAAATATTTGTTGACTGATTAATATAAAGTGGCCCTACAAAGATAGAATTTTCTCAAGAACAAAGTTCTGATAACAAAACAAAAAATTATTTCAATGAACAAGAAAGGAAGAATGTCTCCTAAAGAGATGCATATGGTTATGCAAAGAATTCCGTGACCAATTTAGATCTTAAGGACATTTTTTTTTTGGCTAGGCAATGAGGTTAACTGACTTGCCCGTGGTCACACAGCTAGTAAGTGTTATGTATCTGAGGCCAAATTTGAACTCAGGTCCTCCTGAATCCAGGGCCGGTGCTCTATCCACTGTGCCACCTAGCTGCCCCCTTAAGGACATTTTAGAAGCTGAAAATGAGTATAGGGAACTGTTTGGAAAAATAATGTTCTCAAATTTTAAATCACATCACATCACACATATTTTAATAATAGGAATTCAAACTTTTATTCCTTTTGCTTCTCTTTTTCAAGTGCATCCTCTAATTCAAAATCCTGCAGGCTACCCCTGTTGGTTCCTGACTAATCTATTAATATTCCAGTTCATTTTCATCTTGTGCTTTATATTCTTATGTTTTATATTCTATATTCCTAACCTGAGGTCAGCAAACTAGATTGATAGATAGATGATAGGTAGATAGATAGATAGATAGATGATAGATGGATAGATAGATAGATAGATAGACAGACAGATAGATAGATAGAACAATAGACATACAGATATTTATAGAAATAGATATTGATGACTATTTTGATATAATTTATTTCCTTTGCAATCCTATGTATTTTATTTTATGCATTTAACAGCATTATTTTGAGAAGGGTTTCATTGGCTTCATGAGACTTCCAAAGGGGTCCATGCAGAAAATAAAAGGTTAAGAATCTTTGCTTTATACCTAGGGTTCCCAAAGTGGACAATACCATCCCCTGGGGGACACTGGAAAGATCTAGGGGGGTGGTAGCAGCCTCAGGTGTAATCAGGGGGCATTGAATTAAAATAAGGGGGTAGTGGAAGCATGAGGAAAGAAAAGAAGAAAATTTTGAAAAACCATCATACATGTTTCATCTATTGTGTGAGACGGTTAAAGTCACAGTGATTACGCTATTTTCCAAATAAACATACAAAATGCAAGTTTTAACCAATCAGTGGCGAAGTCTGCCAACAGGTGTTAACAAGCAAGTGTTAGCAGACAAGTGTGTCTCACATTGTTGGGAAATCCAGCATGCATCAGCAGGAATATGTGCATGCTATGACTTGTTTACAATATATGAAGAGTTACATGATGCAACTTTGCATCATCAAAATTTCATTGCGGGAAAAAACCTCATAAATTTACAATAAATTATTAAATTTAAGATGAGTCGATTTTTTAAAAAAACTTTTAGGTTTTTTGAAATTTGTGTCATTTTATTTTTTGAAATGATGCAAATTTCAAAAAACCATCAAAGGGTTAAAGAAAGTAGATTTCCAGGGGGGCTCTGAGTAATTTTTTAAAAGGGAGCAATAGACCAAATTAGTTTTGGGAACCACTGCTTTATACCATGTGTTGACCTCAAACTCCTTCGAATTTTTTCTTCATCTTCATCCTTTGGTTCCTTTCATCTCCTTCCACTTACATTAGGTATCATTCCACCTATTTTCTCCTATTCCTTCCCATATCTATATGGCTATTTAAACATTCAGTAAGAATCTTCCTCATGGGACTTGTTCTCAACCTCTTTATCTCTTCCTTCCCTTAAATTCTCCTAAAGGATCCACCTTCTTCTTTCCTTCTCTATGTATCCCAGACAAAGGCATTTCCTGAGAAGCTGGCATATCTGTCACCTTTCTCAGAAAGGCACAACCTAACCCCCCACCTCCATTCTTATTGGAGCTATTGTTTGTCCTTTCTATTTTTTCCTTCACTTATTTTTCTGCCACCACAAGAAATCATTATCTTTTTCTCCTTTCAATTTATTCCTAAAATCTCAGGAAGTTTTTCTATATTTCTTTAAATGAGAATTAGTGGTATAATTCTTTCATTGTTCCATTGTCTTGCAAAAAGTATCCTCTTCAGACTGGGAAGGATAGAACATAAAAGATTAACAGTGAGATGAAACATAAGTGAAGAGATGATAAGAGCACACCTACCTGCACTCAATGAGTTTTTAACTCAACAGGCCCAAACAAACTACATTACAGGGCACTGTCATGAATGGCAGAAAAGATTACTGGACTATAATCTTTAGGGGTCATGCAGGGACATGAACATGAGTAATGTTACAATGATTTGTTGTTGTTGTCATTGTTTGGTTCTTACAGTCATGTCTGACTCTTCATGACCCTATTTGGGGTTTTCTTGGCAAAGATACTGGAGTGGTTTGCCATTTCCTTCTCTAGCTTTTTTTATAGATGAGAAAACTGAGGCGAACAGGGTTAAGTGACTTGCTAGTTACACAGCTAGTAACCATCTAAGATCAGATTTGAACACTTGAAGATGAATCTTCCTGACTCCAGGCCCAGCTCTCTATCCACTGTGCACTTAGCTAACTACTAACAATGATGAATATAAGCAATTGTACTTATTTTTTAAGGGGAAGAAGCCAGTGAGATTCACTTTGATTCCTACAAAACTCTTGAACAGTGGTATCAAATTAAAACAGAAATGGGGGCTACTAAATGATACATAACAATCCCTGTGGGTCACATATTTACTTAGAAAAGCACTTATTTAGGTTTTGTTCATTTTTATTTATTTTGTTAAATATTTCCCAATTATATTTTATTCTGGCTCAGACTATACTCAGGAACGTTTGACACCTCTGCTCTAATACATATTTCCAAGACAGCTTCTGATTACAGAAAGGCAGCTGTGGCATAAAGGACATAGAGCTGGCCTTTAAACTAGGAAGACATACTATCAAGGTCAGCCTCTAACATATCCTGGCTATGTGACTCTTTGGAAGTCATTTAAGTTCTCAATTCCCCTAGGAAATCTCTGAAACCATGAGTTACATAGCAGCAATGAATCTGCATCAATGGAAGGAGTTCTCTACACCAATTAAGTAGTAGATCTCTTTCCATTCTTTCTCTCTCCTCAAAAAAAAAAAATGGGCATTTAAAATGGGAGGTGGTCATCACTGAGTCAATACGTTTTTACCAAAATCAAGTCATGTCAGTCTGATTTCCTTTTCTTTTCTGAAATAAATACCAGACTGGGAGATTGGGGGGTCTGTCTTAAGGATAATATACCTGGTTATCAATAGGCATTTAACAAAGGGTATGCTGTGAACAAAATGACAAGATGTGCACTAGATTATAGTAGTTAGGTAAATCCAGAACTTGCTGAATGGAAAGACCAAAGAACTAATGGAGTGACTCAGGCATATCTGCTTGCTCTCGTCATGTTCAGCATGTCTATCAGTGACTGAGGTGAATGCAGAGATGAAATTCCTATCAAATTTGCAGATAACACAAAGCTGAAACAAGTGACTAACACATTGACCCGTGGAATCAAAGATTTGAAAATATAGACACAGACAGCAGAAGAAAAAACAATGGTAGAAGTTGTTAAGAGTCAGATTTTAGGCTTAATATAAGGGAAAACTTTCTAACAACTGTAGTTGTCCAAAAGTGAAGTGAGTTATTTCAAAAGGTAGCAAGTTCCCCATCACTAGAAGTCTTGCACTGCAGGTTCAGTGACTGGCCACTTTGCAGTGATACCATAGGAAGGAGTCTCATTCAGACATAGGTTTAACTAGCCATACTCTGAGTTCCCCCTCAGTTCTTAAATTACATGAGTCTATGATTCTGAGAGACTGCAAGAATAATGATGCTATTGACAGACAAGGAAGTTCAGAGAGTGAATTGGTTTTGGTAAGAGCATGATGAGTATGGTTTTAAATATGTTGAATTTGAGATGATAGCAAAAAATGTGTTATTTTTTGGGTTATAAGAAAGAACTAGAGCTTCTGGGTGAAATCAGTGATAAAGATATAGATTGAGGTGTTAATCATATAGTGACAAAAGCAGTAATAATGAGAATAGGTAAAATCTCTGAGAGAGAAAAAATAAAGATTGAGATGACAGAGGACCAAAAATTGAGCATTGCAGTATAGACACATTTAAAACCTGGAGAAGATAAAGCAAAGGAGATATAGATAGAAATGCCAATAAGGTAGAAGAAATTGAATAATTTGTTATCATAGAGGAAAAAAGCTCTAGGAAGAAAAAAGTGGTCAGTAGTATTAAATGTTACTTATTAGTTAAAGAGGATAAATATTGAGAAAATGATCCTTTATTTGGCTGGTCATTAATTACCTTGGAAAGAACAGTTTACATGCAGTGGTAAGGCAGAAGTCAGATTCCAGGGGATTAAGGAGAAGTGAGGAAATGGAAGCATTAAGAATAGACTACTCTTCCAAGCAGTTTGGTGAGGAAAGAAAAAAAAAAGTAGTCCATTGGAATAATTCAGAAGAGTGCCAGACTTTTTTTTTATTTGTTTGTTTTTGAGAGGAAAACTAGAGCATATATTTGAAAGCAGAAGGGCAGGAGACAATAAATTGTACCATAAATCTTAGTGAAAAAAAAATCTGGTTAATTGTTCAGCTAAAGAGATCACATGGTGAATCAAACGTTATTTGAGTCGTGTTTGTTTAGATCCTGCTACATACAGCTCTGTAAGTCATATCCTTGCATTTGGTAACCAAAAGTATTTTTACCAAAACAAAATCTTAACGTGTTTTTTATGTTTGACTTTAAACTGTTCTACTCTTTCATTTCTTGCCCCATTGTCCTATTGCCACTCATCCATTTTAAATCCCATCTTAGATCTACATCTATGATCTTCTTCTATGCTTCTCTGGCCCTACTTGCATACCATTGAATTCACTGGAAGTCAGGCAATCATGCTGACTGGGTTCACTTCAAATGTATGTTACCTAATCTCAGGTAATCTTCACAATTCCCTGAGGTGGGTCCTATTATCATCATCCTCATTTTACAGATTAGGAAACTGAGAGAGGTTAAGTATCTTACCCAAGATCACAGCTAGTAAGCATATGAGGCAGAATGCTTGGAAATCTTTTCATTATTCTGTGGTTGACTACCTAATCCACACATCCTCTAGTCCAAGCCTTTTTTCTTCTCTCCTCAAATCACCTACACTACTCATTCCCTCACCTCTCTTTAGCAAAGGATCTCATTTTATAATGTACCAAAATTAAGGCCATTGTCAGGAGCATCCTCTTTTCCTCAATCCTATATCACAAATCTCCTCACTTACATCATTCTGTTTGCACTTTTCTTTATTCCATTCTTTAAGAAAGAGTTGACTGGGGCAGCTAGGTGGCACAGTGGATAGAGCTCTGGCTTTGGAGTCAGGAGGGCCTGGGTTCAAATCCAACCTCAGACACTTGACACTTACTAGCTATGTGACCCTGGGCAAGTCACTTAACCCCGATTGCCTAAGCAAAAAAAAAAAAAAAGAGTTGACCTTTTTCCTTGTCAAGGCCAAACCATCTACTTAGGATCTTAAATCTAGACCTGGAAGGGCCCACAGAGACCTTCTCTTCTAGCCCCCTTATTTGACAGATGAGGTAACTGAGGCTGAGAGGTAAAGTGATTTTCCCAGGGTCACACAGGCAAAGATAGGAGTTAAACCTAGATCCACCGATCCCAGAGATATTGGACTTTTTACTATGCCACACTTACATGCTTCTATTCTCTGTCACCCACAACCCCATTTACCTATTATCTTCACTCTCTCTCACTTTTACTTATTTGCTGTCACTTTATACACTGGTTCTTCCCTGTTACTTCCAAGCATACTAGATTTCTCCCATCCTTAAAACAGCTTTACTTAACTCTGCCATCCTCTTAAGCTATTTCTCTCAACCACTATTCCATTTCATAGCCAAACTCCTAGGGAGAAAAAAAAAAGCAATGTACACTCATTACTACCTATTCTTCATACCCCATTCACTTCTCAGTACCTTGAAATCTAGCTTCTGATTCACCAGTCCACAGAAAGTGCTCTCTTCAAGAATATCAATCTCTTAATTGAAAAATCTAATAATCCTGAAGTCCTCCTCCTACTAGACCTCTTGCAGTGTTTGAAGCTATTGACTACCCCCTGGTTATCCTATCCAACCTAGTTTTTTTGTGGCATTGTACTCTCCTGGTTCTCCTGTGATCTACCTGACCTCTCCTCAATCTCTTTTAGTGGGTCATAATTAATATCCTACCCCAAACATGTATGTATGAATGTACCTATCTCAGAGCTGTGTCCTAGACCCACTCATTTTCTTACTCTGTGACCTCATCACTCCAAAAAAGTTCAATTTTCATCTCTATTCAAATGGCTACAAAATCTCCACATCCAGCCATCATCTCTCTCCTGAGCTCCTGTCAATCATCACTATCTGTCTGCTGGAGAGCTCCACCTGGAGTATCTCAAAATGTACCTCAAATTCAACGTAACTAAAACGAAAGTAACTACTTTCCTCCTTCACCTCCTCTCTCTCAAAAAAAAATCCTTCATCCTAAATCCCTTGTGTCTGTCAAGAGCACCAATACCCTCTAAGTCACCTATGTTTGCAACTTTGGAGTCATTCTCAACTCTTCACTCTCCATCATTGTTATCATCATTGTTATAGCAAAGCACATTACATGATATTTCATTTAGTCCTCACAACAGCTCCCTGAGGTGGGTCCTATTATTACCCCCATTTTACAGATTAGGAAACTGAGAGAGGTTAAGCAACTTCCCCGAGATCACAGCTAGTAATTATATGAGACAGGATTTTAATTCAGGCCTATCCTGACTTCAAGTCCAGTGTTCTATCCACTGCCTTAGACCCCATATCTAAACAATTTGCAGAGACTGACAATTCTACCTCATTAATATCCATTGCATCAGTCCTGTTCACTTCATTTGCACAGGCACCACCTTAGTTCAGGTAAGTTATCTCTTTTCCCTTAAACTATTTCAGTAGTCTCAAATCTTTCCCTTTTCCAATCAATCAAGCAAACCACTGTCAAATTAAAATCTCTAAAACTCAGTCTGACCATGCCTCTTTCCTGCTAAAATAACTTCAGTGGCTCCCTAGTACTTTTAAGATTAAAAATATAAACTCCTGTATTTGGCATTTAAAGCCTTCAAAAACTGATCCAACCTACTTTCATGATCCTTACAGTATGACCCCATGCACTCAGCTAAATTGAACTACTTAATGTTCCCTACACATGTCATTCCATCCCTTCTCTCTGTGCCTTTTTTACAGGCTGTTCTCCATGTCTGGACTTCTCTCTGTCCTTCCCTCTACTTCTTGATTCCTGTTCTTTTTAATCCTCAGTTGGAATATACGCACAAAAAGTTTTTTTTATTATCCTCAACGTTCCACAGTTGTTAGAGTTCTCCTCACACACATTCCCAAATTGCTTCCTTATTTTGTATTTACTTTTTTTTTTTGGTGAGGCAATTTGGATTAAGTGACTTGCCCAAAGTCACAAAACTAGTGAGTGTCATATATCTGAGGCTGTATTTGAAGTCAGGTCCTCCTGACTCCAGGACCAGTACTCTATCCACTGCACCACCTAGCTGCCTCTTCATATTTGCTTATGTATGTACATACTGTTTCCCACAGTAGAATGTAAGCTCCCTGAGGACAGGATCTGATTCTTTTTTTTTGTCTTTGTATCTCTAGTACCTAGTACGGTGCCTGGCATATAGTAGGTGTTCAATAAATGTTTGCAGAGTTGAATTGAGTAGTATCTGAACACTCTTTGATTTCAGATTTCACAAATAAGCCCATGGGAGTGCTCATCAAAAGCTAAACTTTGGAATGACCAACAAAGCTAATGAATATTTTTTTTTAAAAATTCCATATAAATACAATTAAACCTACACCACCTAAATGAAAGGAAATCATAGTTTAGTAGATAGAGAGCTGGCCTTGAAGGCTGGGTGATGAGTTCAAGTCCTTCCTTTGACACATGCGGGCTGTGTGACCCTGAGCAAAGCACTTAGCCTCTCAGTGTTTTAAGCAATTCTCTGACATGTTAAGTTGCAGAGAAAACGTCAACCTGTATTAGTAGAGGGAGTTTCCCCAAGTAGGAATTTCCTGTACCAATAAAATCATAGGTCCAGTCCCTGTCCCTATATCAGTGTTGTCAAACTTGAATAGAAACAGAGGACACTGAACCATGTATAAGGATTCCTGTGGGCTACATATTGACTTAAAAACCGATATATTAACATTATCTATGTTCTACAATATTTTCATCAATTTTGT
The DNA here is from genome assembly GCF_003287225.1 of Phascolarctos cinereus. NCBI lineage: Eukaryota > Metazoa > Chordata > Mammalia > Diprotodontia > Phascolarctidae > Phascolarctos > Phascolarctos cinereus. The sequence goes on along the minus strand of NW_027555958.1, from coordinate 193,311,797 downwards.
TAAATATTTCCCAAATACATTTTAATGTGGCTTGGGTTACACTTAGGAGTCTGTAACATGTTTGACACCCCTGCTCTGTACAACATGTATATGACCTCAGAATGTTAAAGTTTGAAATTACCTTAAAGACATCAAAGAACAAAGGACAATGGCATCATTCTACAGGGGAAGAAATAGAGGCCTAACCAACAGATATTGTTGTATTTCCACCAAATTTATCCTTACATCTTAAAGCAAGTTTATATCAAAAAGCATAACTTGGATTGCTGGAATTCATGCTTATGTTCAGATAGGATGAAGAGTTTCCAACATCTAGCTCCTGAACCTTACCCTCTCCCTTCAGACAAAATCCTGTGCTTTTACAGTGTGGTCTGCCAGGACAAACCACTGGGAAAACATCAAACTCTTCAGAAAGGATGAAACATTCTTAAGTAATAACAAGTTGTGCCTGGGACTGGGATAATAACACATTCTATCGCTGTTTCTTGAGTGATTTCCATTTGGGTATGACCTATTGAACACCTTCTGAATAACAAGCACGTATAAATGATCAAGTGCACACTGGCTGAGTGCCCATCAACGTAATTCTGAGAGGGGAAAGTTAAGAAAGAATAATAATAAGCTAGCTAACACCTCCATCGGGATTTGTCAAGTTTTTTACTTTCCATTTAGTCAGAATTGGCTTAAAAAAAAATGTAGCTCGCATCCTGCAAAGAGCAAGGAAACAGATGCACACTCAGAAAAAGAAAAAACTCTTCTTACTACTGGTCTGCTAATTCCATAAACCCAAAGAATGTTGACAAGTCAGCGAATTGAAATTTCCTAAGTAGGTCTCAGCTCGCCTTTGTATAACCATACATAAATAACTGTGTAGATGGCTAGAGTGGGAAAGGTACACATCACACAGAGAATGAGCACAGGTTTGGTGCTTCAGTGGAATCCTCCTTGGTTTATTTGCCAAAGGAAGAACATGACATGAACGTCATGTTGGCTCCATCTTCCTCTTCCCCACCTACTCCACACACTCAGGTCCTAGAAATACTTAATAGCATCCTATGACCATCCTTATTCTGCATGGAAAGGGTTGCCAAACATGTTTAGCAGCTGTGTGATAGGTAGCCTTTCATCTCCACTCACAGAAAAAAACATATGTGTTCAATATTTATTCACAAACATTTTTAAAGTAACTGATTTTTGATGCAATGATTTCAATTCATTAATAGATATACATATGTAATACACATATACCTTTATATACACACATATATGTATACATACATAGAGAGAGAGATTGAATTATCTGTTAGAACCACAAGAGACCATACAAATCACTTAGTCCAACACCCTTCATTTTATAGGCAAGAAAAGTGAGGCCCAGTGAAATGTAGTAATTCCCAAAATCACTCAGCTAACAGTGGCAGACCTGAGACTCAAACCTAGGTCTTCTAACTGTTAGCTTAGTCCTCTTTCCAAATATACTATGCTGCCTTTAGGTTTTTCTCCTGAAATAAATGCCTAATTAAGATTATTTTTTAAACTCTACTATTGCTTTTATCCAGTGTCTTTCCATAGGAAAGTATCTATTGAATTTTTAAAATAATTTTTATTGACATCTTTTCTTTTTACACGTCCTCAATTTTTTCCAGTATCCTCTCTTCCCACCTCTCCCAGACAGTCATAACACAAAATAGATGATTTTTTTCTAAAAAAAAATGGAAAGAGAAAGAAAAGAAAAAATAGCAAGATCAATCAAAATATCAAAAAAATCTGCCATAAAAGAGATGGAGGAAAGTGTCTTCTCATATCTCTTCTTTGGGACCAAATTGCTCTTTACAATTTCGCAACATTCATTTCATATTGTTTTGTGGTTGTTGTTCTTTCCAAGCACATTTTTTGTCATTGTATATATTGCTTTCTTGGCTCTGCTTACTTTACCAAAATCCATTAGTTCATGCAGTCTTTATACATTTCTCTGTATTTATTGTAGTTATCATTTCTTACAAAATAGTAATATTCTATTACACTCCTGTATCACAATTGGCATTTCCCATCAATGGACACCAACTTTGTTTCCTCTCACCAAAAGAGGCTGCTTTAGATTTATTGACCATTAGATTATGTGAGGTAGCAAATGCATGAATGTACACGCAGGCGCGCAGGCACACATACACACACACACACACACATAAACACACCCCATTCCTATCATCTACAAAGTTCTGGCCACATTAAAATGTTGGTCTCTATCTTTGAAATTATTAAACTTCAAAGGTTTATCTTCCTACAAACCAGCAAAACAGGCCTAGATCAAAACACAAAAATTAAACTTTTAGTCCTCTCTACAATCATTTTGTTTTTTACCATTTACTGTACAAGATTTTTACCTCAGCTAACTGTTTTTAATTGCTAATACAATTGAATCTCAGCATTAAAGGAAAAGAAGAACACCTCTGTGTTGGGTTTTCCATCCCATTTTGGGAGAACTGAAAAATGACTTTGTCCATGGTGGCTATAAGATCATAGATAGAAGGCTGAAAGATATTTTAGATGCTACCTGGTCCAAATCCTTATTTCTGAGAGGAGGAATTGAGACCCAAACAGGTTAAGCAACTTTCCCAAGGTCACAGAGCTAGCAGCATAGTATCTGAGTCAAGATTTAAGCTGAGGTCTTCTTGTTTCTAAATCCAGCATTTTGTCCACTATGCCATACTGCCTTTTCCATCTGTGATATGATTTGATCCCTTTATGGAACAAGGTACATCCTACTGGGTTTCACTGAATTCAATTATAACTTGACACATATCAATGTCTCCATTTGGCTCACTTAAAGCTATTAAAAAGGAAAAGCATTATGTCTCAAAAACAGCCCAGCTTTTAGAATGGAGAAACATTCAAAATAATCATACAATAGTATTATCACCTACAAGGAAATAATTCCTATCCAGACTGTAATTTCCTTTTTCCAAATGAAAGACAATCATCTTCACATTGGCTATCACAAGAATTGCAGAAATCATCAAATCTGCCAAGATCTGCTAATATATATAACTCTAAGGGCTAAGTACTCTTCAGTTTAATTTGGCTCCTTATTCCTAACATTTTGTTCTTAACCTGATATAAGGCATGCAGGGATATAAACTCTGGCAATTAAAGAACTATGATAAATTACACCAGGATTGAATGAATATCCTGGTGCTGTTCCTGAATAATTCTGAATCACAGTGGACTTTACTACAAAAAGTCACTACCACTCTTTCTTTTCCTCTCCCAAATTTCTATGGGCTCATTGAAAGAAGGACATGAAATATGGATAAGGCAACATGGAAAACAGAGATGACCACAGAGCAAAGTACTGTGGATAGCAATGGTACCCATGCCAAAGGACTGCATACTAATGGAATGAGACACTCGGGCTCTGGGTGCAGTGTGCCAAGGCCAAATTGATTCAAGCTGCCTTGGAAATGTGGATCTCTGGGAGCCTTATTGTACAAATAGTGCTTCCTGTGGGGAAAAATACCTTAAGGAAAATCACATATAACTGATAAAAGCTCGTGGAACTTTAAATTGAAGGGAAAGAAGCAACTGAGTATTAGTGCTAATGTTTGCAGCCAGAGGACTCTTCCATCTAAAATGGCTTCTACTTCAAGTAAGGGGTCATCTTCACATTTTTCTTGGGTCACTCTAAAACAGACAACATCTTGACAGCCATATAAGACTGAAAGAAAATATAAGTACACTCTCATATTGCCATTGTGGCTATGGTTTGTTGCTTATAAGAGACTGTTGGGCTCCAGAGAACAAGGAACAGCCTTTGTAGATGTTTTTAATCTGAGGTATGTGAACTTGTTGTTTTTAAATAGAATTAATGCCCTGTATAATCTGATGTATTCTTTATGCATTTAAAAACATTATTCTCAGGAGTCAATAGGTTTTGCCAGACTTTCAAAGGAATCCATTACACACATGTTCTTAACCTTACTTTAGGGCTACGACAAGGTGTCATCTGTGGCTTCTCCTTGGGCTGAGAGGGCAGAAAGAGCAATAGGTACAAGTTGCAGAGAGGCTGACTTGGACTTGATGTCATGAAAAACTTTCTCTCAATTAGAACTAACCAAATGCAAAATGGGATGATTTGAGAGATGGAGAATTCCCCTTCATTGGAAACTTTTTAGCAGTGGGTAGATTTCCACTTATTAAATACATGATACAAGAGTTTCTTATTCAAGTATGGGTTGAAATAGATGACCTCTGACATACCTTCTGACCTGGAGCCTTGGTTCTGGGATGACTTCTTTTGACTAGTATAACTACAGACACAATTTGCGGAATATTGGCATCCAACAAACTGTTAAACTGGGAGATATGGGTTATCTTTCCTCATTAGACTTTAAACTCCTTGAGACGACTGTCTTTCTTTTTCATGTTTGTATTTCCAGATCTCAGTGTAGTACCTGGCACACAGTAGGCTCTTAATAAATGCTTATTGAATTGTAACAAATTGAACACGTTCACCCAAGCTATTCACAAGTGTCATGGAGCTCAACTGCTCAAAGTCCAAAAATAAGGATTCTCTTTTGGTAGTAAAGTTCTCCAAGTTCTCATTTCTGAAAATGGAGTTATACTAATTTCAAGTGTCCTCATTTAAATCCACAGCACTGAAAAAGAGATAAATCTAACCACTCACACTGAAGAAAAAAAATTCAAAAATCATATTGACAAGACATTTTATACCATACTATACAATGGGGATGGATGACAATCCATCAAGGTACATGTTTCTGATTTAGATCTAGTCATAAAAAATACCATATCTTGTGTATATACACACACATATGCATATTTATGTGAACATACACATGTTTAAGTACATATATGTGTGTGAGCATGAGGATGTGTGAGTGTGTGTGTATATATATATATATATATAGATATAGATATAGATATATATATATATATAATATATATATAGATATATATATATATATAGTATATATATATACATATGATTGTTGAATCACTTCAATTGTGTTCAAATCTTCATGACCCCATTGGGGGTTTCCTTAGCAAAGATATTGGAGTGGTTTGCCATTTCTTTCTCCAGCTCATTGGCAGATGAGGGAACTGCAACAAATAGGATTAAGTGATTTGCCCAGGGTCTCACAACAAGTAAGTGTCTAAGACTGGATTTGAACTCAAGTCTTCCTGACACCAGGCCTAGTGCTCTATCAACTGCACCACCTAGCTGTCCTATATACTCGTGTATTTCTTTTTTTATTTTATTCACATAAACTTAGAAATTATATATTATTTAAACTGTATACACATATATTTCTTAGAAATTTCATGTGTGTATATGTACACATATAATCCAAATCTGTACCTCAATCTTTATGGACTCATGATTTCATGGATGTAAGTGGATCGTTCTTCTTATGATATAGATTGAAACTCTTTCATTCCCTCCCATTCTGTATGATTCTTATCTATATTCCACTATAAATCTTTCTAGGAGCTTAGAACTGTATAGGAAAGACAAGATGTACATTCTATGGGTGCCAGTAAAGCTCGCAGTTCTACTCATCTAAGGATCAAAGGATCATACCACTTGGAAACAAAGATAACCCTGAAACCCCGTGGTCCAACCCCTCATTTTACATATGAGGAACCTGAGATCCAGAGAGATTAAGTGACTAGTAGGGCTATATGTGATACACACATGTGAACACATACATATATATACATGCAAACATACACACTCAAATATATATCCACATATATCTATATGTGTGTGATATTGATTGATACATGCAATTACTTGCTTGCAAAAAGGGGAAGAAATTTATGTGAGTTTGTATGCATGTGTGTGTATGTGTTAATGCAGATTTAGAAATATTCATGATACCAAAACTCCAAGCTAAAGAGACATGGAGCACACAATGGGACAATAAAGCAAGACAGTTCAATTGATGGGACATACTTTAAAAATAGAGTAGTCAGGGAAGATGATGGAAACAAGTCTGATCCACTGGAATTCCAAGAACAATTGGGCACACCATGCTAAAATCCCAAAGGGAATGGAGCACTTTCAACAAGTAAAATCTAGTGGGGTTTTATAGTATTCTTTTCTTGACTGACAAGACCAGACATTGCGGAAAGGGAGAAAGGAATCTGGACCTGGGGACTGGTGCTGATCCAAACTAATGAAGGGAAGGGTACTCCTAGGGAAATGGAGGGTAAGTGACATTCAGACTCCTCATTGACAAGAATGGTGCTTTGAGCCACTATTGTTGGTCTTACTTGGAAAGGACAACTTGGGATTTTGAACTTCCCAGGGATTCTTCTTTTGGTTGAATTGGGAGATACTCTGAAGATCATTACAATGTGTGTGCATGCACTGCACATACACACACACACACACACACACACGCACACACACGTACACACATATACACATCTATATATTGCTTCCCAGGGCCATTTGAATAGGTTGTCAAACTGAAACCTTTAACTCATCTCTATAAATGATAATTACAACCTGGTATTATGCAAACATCAATTTGATTCTCCCCAAATACTCTTTAAGGTAGCCATCTCCCACCTCCAAAAGCCTGCCTACATTTCAACTTTTTTCCAAATGCCTTAACCAGTTCTTTGATTTTTATCTATCATTCCAGCATCCAAATGCCAATGACACCTAGTTTCACCTTGGTATACTTCCATGTAACAAAAAACTAAATTTCCAATTAGGGCTCAAAAAGATTTCCATTTCAATCAATTTGTGCAATGAAAGCAAGGAATCTTATTTGTTATCTCTATCTTTCAATTATAGTGTTTTAAAAGAAATACAATGCATATTCTATGTTTGGGGGCAGCTAGATGGCTCAGTTGGTAGAGTGCCAGGCCTGGAGTCAAGAGGACTTGAGTTCAAATCCAGCTTCAGACACTTACTAACTGTGTGACTCTGGGCAAGTCAATTAACCCTGTTTGGCTCAGTTTCCTCTTCTCTAAAATGAGCTGGAGAAAGAAATAGCAAACCACTCCAGTATCTTTGCAAGAAAATCCCACATGGCATCACAAAGAGTCAGACACAATTGAAAAATGGCTGAACAATAAATTCTATGTTTGAATCATAAAATAGAATAGTAAAGCTAGAGGAGACATCTAGCAAAACCCTTTTAATTTTTGTTGTTAAACTGAGGCTCAAAGAACTTAAGGTCTTAGTCCAAAGTCACAAAGCAGAGGTAGGCCTAGAACCCAGATCTTCAAGAAACCCAGCACAGTTCTCTTTACCCAAAATTGTGTCGACTAATCTGGGTACTTCTGTCACAAAAAGAATATACTCACAATTATGTAATTTCCACTGGTGTGTTTCTCCATGCTAAAGGAGTCATTCCAAATTGGGGGGTAAAAGAGTCTGTTTAAAACACAATTTGAAAGTAGACACATTTTTAACCCAGTTTCCAAAGGGCAAATGAAACCTCAGATATTCACAAACTGACAGAACTCAAAAGACCTATTTTATTGTAATCAACCAAGTCTCTCCCAATAAGAAGGTCCAAGAGCAGTCTCATATTTTACAAAGTATGATGTGGGACCTGGATATCGCTAGAAGAATCTGTGTGGTCCATGAAAGGGACTTCCTGGGCCATGTTGCCAGGACCCCATGGAAGAGTCAAGATAAATGACTTATAAAGCCATACTATATAGTGATTACAAATGTTATGTCAATCAGAAGGAAATGCTGCCCAGGGAAGGTATGGCCCACAATTCCTCCTCAGCAAACAGAAGGTTTAGAGTTGTTCTGAAAGTCACTAGGTAGTATGAATGCTTGCAGTACCTCTGCACAGTAGGAATGCCCAATCTATTTCTCAGTCCCCTAAGAGGTGTTTAAATCACTCCTGAGTTGATAGGAAATGGCAAAAACCAAAGCAGGCCCAAACATGCTGCACCTACTATGGAATTAGTATGGAATTAGAACTTCTTCTGCCTAGTATTGTTTTCTAGTCTAGATGAGTCATAAGGTTATATTCTAGGGCTACTGAAGAATTCTAAGTCTCTCAGCAAAGGGAAAGAGAGAGACCAACTTAAAGGAGACAGGCACAAATTTGCCCTCCTGGTTTCCTCCCAAAATCACTTTATATTTTTTAAGAAAGTAAAAAAGTATGCTTCATTGTCTGCATACTCAGAAGTTAAATGACTGGCCTGGAGTCATACAACTAATATGTGTCAAAGACAGGACTTGAACCTAGGGCTTCCAAATTTTAGGGCTAACTCTCCATCTGTTGTCATGCTGCCTATTCTTTTTTATATTTGCTTTGATTTATTCACTTTGAGTGTTATTAGTATTTTGACCCCTTTTATTGATTATCTATATTCTTAGTATAATGGCCAAATTAGTTACAACTTTATATATTTTTTGGCTGAAACTTGTTGACTTTGATTGATTATTAGGAAAATCTACTGTGCTTGACTCTTAAAATTCTAGAATTGTTTGATGCCCTTTAACTCTGTAGTCAGATTCACTGGTTAATAACAACAGTGGAAATTATTCTCAAGGGAGAGTAAAAACTTAAGTCTAAGAAAAAACTATTTGGAAATTACCTTCTTTATTATCAGACTTTATTAGGATCTATGAGAAGATTGCTGGTAGGTGGTCACTAATACCTAACCCAGGGAGATGGTAGTTAGGTATTTATGTTTGGAGATGAATGAACTTAAGACACAATTTCCTGGCAACTACCAAACAGTTAAGTGGTTTAAATAATCTGTTTGCAATAAAATCTGAGGACCCCAGGATGAATGAATTGACTTTGCCTTGGAAAACTGCTTGACTGGTGAATCAAGGTCAGGTCAATGCTGGAGATCATTTCTTTGGGATTATTTTCACTTTACTCTCCATTTTCAAGGCTATAGTGAATCCTGGGATCTTCCTCTTCCCCTGTTTTGTCCAATTTGCAAAAGGAGTTAGCATCTCTCACATAAATAACCAGTGGCTGGTCTCATTATCAAAGGCTGTCTTTGAATATCCTTGCATGGTGATGGAGTGTTGAATGATTTCCAAAACCCCTTCTAAGTCAAAGATTATATGATTCATACAAGAAGAAAGTCTTTATTCATTCCTGTATCCATCCCTTCTCTCCAGTGATTCTTTCTGTGGCTCCTTTAGATTAGTGATTTTCAACTTAAGTTTTGACAAGGCCTCTGATTTTCTGTTGTTCCTCTAAAATGCTATGTATTTTTAAAAATAAAAGTGAATTCAGCTTTATTTTTTTTTTTTTTAAAAAAGTGTGCTTCAATTCACACTAAGAATTCAACAGTTCTTCTCTGTGGGTAGGTAGCATTTCTTATTATGAGTTGTTTGGAATTGTCTTGGATCATTGTCTTCTTCAAAGTAGCTAAGTATTTCAAAGTTGTTCATAGTTACAGTATTGCTGTTACTGTGTACAATGTTTCCCTGGTTCTGCTTTCTTCACTTTGCATCAGTTTGTACAAGACTTCCCAGGTTTTTCTGAAACCATCCTGCTTGTCCTTTCTTATAGCACAATAGTATTCCATCACAATCATATACCACAATTTGGTCAGCCGTTCCCCAATGGATAATCACCCCCTCAATTTCTAATTCTTTGCCACCACAAAAAGAGTTGCTATAAATGTTTTTTAACACATAAATTATTTTCTTTTTTCTTTGATCTCTTTGGGATATAGATATAATAGTGGCATTGCTCAGTCAAAAGTTATACACAGTTTGATGGCCCTTTAGGCATAGTTCCAAATTATTCTCCAGAATGGTAGGACCAGTTCACAGCTCCACTGTGCATTAGCATCCCAGATTTTCCCCATTCCCTCCAGTATTTGTCATTTTCCTTTTCTTTCATGTTAGCCAATCTGATAGGTGTGATGTAGTATCTCAGAGTTGTTTAAGTTTGCATTTCTCTAATCAATAGTGATTTAGAGCATTTTTTCATGTAACTATTGATAGTTTTGATTTCTTCTGAAAACTATCTGTTCATATCCTTTGACCATTTATTGATGGGGGAAATGGCTTTTATTATTATAAATCCATAAACACTTTAAGCAACTTAAACACTTTAGAAACTGTCATAAGGCCCCTCTTCAACTCCATCTTATTTGACAGTATTATTGGAACTGTTTGGATTGGAACAAGAGCATAAAGGAACCTTTGCCGCCCCATCTAGCTCCACTTAATAAAAAAAAAATTTAACCTGTAATAGGAATTAGGTGACTTTCTATTATGAATAGGGTAGGTCTCCTTGGCTTATAACTAGGTATCCTTCTCTCCTCCATGAGTCTTGTGAACCAGACAGCACTTTGTTTATAAATGAGATTATACCTCTATCGTTCATAGATTCTCACTGTCTCTCTGTCTCTGTCTTTCTGTCTCTCTCTGTCTCTCTCCTCCATTTTAGCTTCCCTTCATTGTCTTCCATTAGAATCTAAGCTCCTGGAGGGGCTTGATTGTATCCTCAACACTTAGCATAGCCCATGATACATAGTAAACACTTATCTACCTATCTTTTATCTATTTATCTATCTATCTGTACATTTGTTACAGAGCTAATTTCCCCCTATAATCTATATTCTTGATAGTTCTCATATCTCTTAAGCTCTCTGTTGAAAAGTATTTCTTTTGAAGAGTTTATCTTCCATTTATATCCCTCAAAAATCCCAAGATCATGGCCTGTATTACCTTTGGGATGAAAGCAAACTAAATAATAGTGGTAGAATGGGTAGGGACTATCTCCCTCCTAAGTTTCCCCCTCTTCCAGAACTTCAGTATCATTTCCCTGAAGTGGATATGAGTTAAGGGGCAGTAAAGTACACAGGGATGGTAAGATTGAACACCTGGTCAGAAAGAGATCCCAGGAGAACCTATACCAGCACTGAAAACAGGATTGGGTGCCATTTGGTACTCATTGTGCAGTTCTGGGTCGCAGTCCAAATTGCAGTCCCAGGGCAAAGAGGAGAGGTCACAGTTATGAGGAAGCAGGGGTTCTACCTGTATGAGGTAGAACAAACCAGAAGGGCAGTGACCAAACCTTTCCATGAATCGCACCACATCTGAAGCACCAGAAATGTACAGGCCCCAGATAGAGTTGTGAAAGCAGAACATAAAAGATAGAAGCTGAGGCCAGTTATTCTACCCAGAGGTGAGCAGAGCCCAATTCAAATAAAAAGTCCAAAGTCAAGAAGCAGGCTTTAAAACTGAGCAAACAAGAAAAAAAGAAGCTAACTATAAAAGTCTACTATGGTGACAAAGAAGTTCAAAACATAAGCTCAGAAGACAATGACTTGAAAACATATATAAACAAAGCCTCAAAGGGAAAAAAATATAGAATGGACATAAGCTGAACAAGAATTCTTAGAAGAGCTAAAGAATGAAATAAAAATAGAGTGAAAATGATTTTAAAAATCAAAAATAGCATTAGAGGAAAACTGGGAAAAGAAATGAGAGCTATGCAAGAAAATTATGAAAAGAGAATTAACAGCTTGATAAAAGAGGCACAAAAATATAGAATTGACCAGATGGTAAAAGGGTTACAAAAACCTCGCTGAAGAAAATAACTCCTTAAAAATTTAAATTGGTCAAGTGGAAGCTAATGAATCCATGAGTTATCAAGAAGCAATAAACCAAAGTCAGAAGACTGAAAAAATGGAAGAAAATCCAACCACTATCTCTATTTTATAATAAATATAAAATTATTATAAACTTAATGACTATCAATAAAAACAAATAATCAAACATACCAAATAAGCATACAAACATAAAATGCTTAACATATTATATTTGCTCCATCTAAACAGAATATAACCAAACCCCAAATAACAAAATAACTATAGCAACAAAACTACCACCTTAGACTTTCTAAGTCTTGCTAAAGTTCTATTATCTTTTACTTTATTTTGCTTTTGGTCTATTGTTGGAAACAGTATTTATGCCATTCTCAGGTCTGTTTCTACTAATTTGTATCACTCCATTTGGGGAGAAATACATAAAAAGGAATACATATTTCTAAGCAGTGCATGATATTTTACAAAAATTGACTTTTATTAGGATGTAAAAATTACATAAACAAATGCAAACATTCTTTATAGACTAAATGCAATAAATTGCATTTAACAAAATGTTTTTGCAGAAAACATTTAAAATTAATTGGAGATTATATAACTTAACCCTAAAGAATTGCTATATCAGAGAAAAAAATCATAGAAAGAATAGAAAAATTTACCAAAGAAAATAACAATAATGATATAACAAATGAAAACTTTTGAGATGCAACCAGATGAGTCTTGAACGAGAAAATTATATCTCTAAAACTTTTGCAAACCAAAAAAGAAAGAATAGATCAATGAATTGATCATGAAGTAAAGAAACTAGAAAAAAATTAAATATTACAATAGAAATTCTAAAAATCAAATATGATACTAACAACTACAAAAGCAAAAAAAATTAAATGATAAAACTAGAAGCTACTTTTAAAATAGATAACGTTTTTGTGGTATAATTAAAAAAAGAGAGAGAGTAAAAACAAATTGCCAGTATCAGACATGAAAACTGGTAAGGGAAAAATGAAGAATAAATTACCGAAATTACTAGAAACTACATTATCCAATCATGTACCAATACTGAAATTTTTAATGAAGTAAACTAATACCTTTTGTAAACAGCCAGGTTAATAGCACAAGAAATAGAGAATTTAACTAACTCAATTTCAGGAAAAGAAATCGAGCAAACCATAAATGAAAGAAAAAATCCTGAAAATAAGATGGATTTATGAAGGAATTCTATCAACCATCCAAGAACAATTCATTCTAATAAAAGATAAATTGTTTGTAAAAATATGAGAGGGAAGGATTCTACCAAATACCTTCTAAGATGCAAATATTGCTTCAATGCTTAAACCAAGGAAAGAAAAAACAAAGAAAACTATAGTCCAATATCTTTAATGAATATTGACATTAAATTTTTGAATAAGATATTAGCAAAGAGGCTTTATGAGCCCACTCAAAATATCGTATTTTGTTAGGTAAGTTGCATATCAAAAATGTAATTTATTCAATGTGTTGAAAAACATAAATATTATAAACTATTTTAATAGCATTCATCAAAATTACAGTTATATCCACAATTTCAGAAAGCTCTTGAGAAAATACAATATATTATTATTACAATATATTATACAATAATACAATATATTAAATGCAACATATTATAATTACAATATATTGTACAATAATACAATATATTTTTAAAAAACTAAAAATCTCAAAGAAAAAAATTAGAAAAAAATTGGAGGGAAAGAAATTTCCTTAATAGTCAATAATATTAGGGGGCAGCTAGGTGGCAAAGTGGATAGAGCTCTAGCCTTGGAGTCAGGAAGACCCAAGTTCAAATCCAACCTCAGACTCTTGATACTAGCTGCGTGACTCTGGGCAAGTCACTTAACCCCCATTGCTTCACCAAAAAAAAAAAAAAAACAAATAGTCAATACTATCTATCTTTTCTTTTTTTGGCTAGGCAATGAGGTTAAGTGACTTGCCCAGGGTCACACAGCTAGTGAGTGTTATATGTCTGAGGCCAGATTTGAACTCGGGTCCTCCTGACTACAGCACCGGTGCTCTATCCACTGTGCCACCTAGCTTCCCCTAATAGTATCTATCTTAAAACAAGAGGTACTACTATATGTCATATAAATAAATGAGGGGCCTTTCCAATAAGACGCCAGGGGGTAAAGTAAGGATGAACCAGGAGATGGCACAGTAGATAGAATGCTGGGCCTAGAGTTAGGCATACCTGAGTTCAAATTCAGCTTCAGACATGTATTAGCTATGTGACTTTGTCTCGACTCACAAATCTGTAAAACAAACTGGAGAAGCAAATGGCAAACCACTCTAGTATCTTTGCCATGAAAACTCCAATTGGAGTTGAAAATGACTAAACAACGAAACCAAGGATCATTATTATTTAACATAGTAGTAGAAACACTAGCTATAGCAATAGAAGAAAATAAATCAATAAAATAAGCATAGAGAAACAGAAAGAAACATTATAGATTTTTACAAGTTCCATGATTGTCCTCTGTTCAAAATAACTGAGAAATGTGTAAAATGCATAGGAATATACTTACTAAGACACACAAAAGAACTACACAAATTCAACCATAAAACATTCTTTATAGAAATAAACAGATTTAAGTAATTAGAGAAATATTCATTTTTCCTAGTTCAGCCTTATCAATATAATAAAAAGGACAATACTAAATTAACTTAATAATAAATTAATAAATGATAATGGACATAGGCAGATTTTTCTCTCTGTCATTATTTAAAATCTGTGTTTTGGTTCCCAGATTCCCATAGTTCTAGGTTTCTCCATATACTGTTCATACTAAACAAAAATTACGGTTAGAACACCTGTTAGAATTCAATAATAATAGTAATAACTAGCATTTATATAGTCCTTTAAAGTTTGCAAAGAGCTTTACAACAATTATTTCATTTGATCCTCACAATAATTGTGAGAGGTAGGTGCTATTATTATTATTTTACAAATCAAGAAACTGAGGCAAATAGAGGTTAAGTGGCTTAACCAAAGTCACAAAGCTTGTAAGTGTCTGAGGAAAGATTTGAATTCAGATGTTCCTAAAACCAGATCCAGCACTCTTTCCACTATACTCCCTGGCTGCTTGGCATCATGGATAAAGGGTTGGTCACAGATTTAGAAAGATTTGGGTTTGAACCCCGCCTCTGCTATGCACTGGCTATATGACTCTGTCAGTACGTCAGGCAATGCTAAGACTATAAGTTGTAGAATAGTTGTGAAATGTCATAGAAAGAGTTGCCTTGCTGGAAATCTCCTGCACAACCAAATTATTAGTCTTGTCCAAATTGATCTTTTCTAAAATACCATCATTCTGAACAAATATGGGGTAGGAGGGATATCTTAATGACTTTATAAAGGAACTTTGGAAAGGTCATGGCTACATTTCACCAAGGAGATTGAAATTGCCTTTGCCTTTTTATGGGTATCTAAGTGACACAGTCTACAGAGGTCTGGGCCAGGAGTCAGGAATACCTGACTTCAAATCCAGATTTAGAAATTTACTTGTTGTTTGACCCTAGGCAAGACATTTAATCTATTTGCCTCTGCTTCCTTTTTTTTTCCCTTTTTGGTGAGGCAATTGGGGTTAAGTGACTTGCCCAGGGTCACACAGCTAGTAAGTGTCATGTGTCTGAGACAGGATTTGAACTCACGTCCTCCTGACTCCAAGGCCAGAGCTCTATCCACTGCGCCACCTAGCTGCCCTGCCTCTGCTTCCTCAACTATAAAATGGGAATAATACTAGTACCTACCTCCCAGGACTGTTGTGAGGCTCAAATGAGATCATATTTGTAAAACATCTGGCACATCGTAGGTACTGAATGCTCTTTCATAATAAGAAGGAAAACAGTTTTGTTATTTGCTGAATCAATTGATCTCTGCTTCTGTGCTGGATGGCAAGATTTGACTGGAGAGACTCTACTGGAGAATTAACACAGATTCAGTAGACGTGGCCCCCATTTCAAAGGCATTTCCTCCCTTTCCACAAGTTCCAGGAAGAGACTTCTGATTTCACATGGAAAGTACATGAAACTCAGTGGTTATGGTTGGCTGCCTATGTGAACCAAAACCCCCAAAAAAGGCTCATTTGAAGCTTTTATATCCTAATAGTTGAGAACTTACTAGCTGTACTCAACAATATATCAAAGGGTGTTTTGACTCCTGGTTGAAGTGTTAGTATTTCTCCTTCATTCAAATGTGTTAGTCAAGGATGGAATGTTTTCAGTGGTCAGAATGATTGTCAGACTGCATTCATTTTGGTCATAAGTGATTTTTAGTCTAAAATTTTACTTGTTTATCAGAAGATCTGAAATATTTACACATTACATAAGCTAAAAGTCCAGGTCTAATTTAATCAATAGACATGTAATGGTCTGGTATGGGGAATCCATGAAACTGCCAAGAGTTGTTACACTATCCCTTTGAAAAAAGAGTACTTGGGGGGAGGGGAGAGATGTTTAATTATTAGAAAAATAATGTTCTCTATCTGTAATGGATAGTTATCATTCAAGTTCTCTTTATGGAAGAGGGATATCATAGTTAGAAAGTGTAACTTTGGCTAGTAAATAGGTTGGCCTGAGTGATAAATAAAAAGAATAACAACAACAATAATAATGATGATAATAACTAGCATTTATATAGCACTTTATGGTTTGTGATGCACTTTGCATTTTATCATGACAACAACCCTGTAGGGTTAATGTAATTATTTCCCCCATTTTACAGGTGAGAAAACTAGGTAGACAAGGGTTCAATGACTTGCCCAGAGTCACACAGCTAAGTGTCTGACACAGAATTTGAACTCAGGTCTTTCTAACACCAAGTATAGCACTCTTATCTGCTATGCCATCTAGCTACCTATAAATTAAGATGTATACAGTAGTATATGTATTTTTTAGGAAAAGGAAGCTTTCTTATGACTGTATGATCCTCCTCCTCATGCAACTTATTTGTATAATATCTTTTATTATCATAATATCATAGAACTAGAGCTAGAAATTGTCAGAGTTTCTATTCAACCCTTTCATTTTACAGATGAGGAAAGTAAGTCACAGAGAGGCAAAGTCCTTTGCCCAAGATTACACAACTAGAAAGTATCTGGGGCAGGATTAGTCTTCCTGATTCTGAGCCCAATACCCTATCCATTATGCCATCTAGCTGCCTCAGTGATTTCACAAGACAATGTAGTATAGTAGGGAATCGCATTAATTGAATTACCTACCTCCCACCTGACTAAATTCCTTCAGACGATATCTCCATTAAGCCCCAGGAACCTCTTCATCCAGTGAGATCAGCTGGAGTACTACCCTTTGCCCCAGGTGCCCATCTAATTGCAGGAAAGCTGCTCACCAGAACCTCCATTTAAACAGGGCACCCAGGCGAGCCATCTCTTCGTTTTGTTGGACTTCTTCTTCATACCCTGGTACCAGCACTTTCTCTTCTTCCACCCCCTTCCTTTTCAAATTTCTTTTGTATGTTGTCATTTTCCATTGAATTCTAAGCTTCTTAAAAAGATGGGCTGCCTTTTCCTAATTTGTATCACCAGCACTTAGCACAAGGCCTGGCACATAGTAGCTAATTAATAAATGTTTCCTGACTGACTGACAGTACTGACTTAAAGCACTATATAAATTTGCTTCTGACAAATACTAATCATGTGACCCTAGACAAGTCACAACCTCTCAGGGTATTTCTGGTCAGCTCTCTAAGAGAGTAAGTTGAAGAGAAGATGCAACCTTACATTAACAGATGGAGTTTTTTTGTTTAGGAGTTCCTTACACTGATGAAATGACAGGTCCAGTTCCTATCCTTATTCTGATTATTTTTATTAATATTGAGCATTCACCACAAAATAAAAACTACCCAAATCAATCTATCAATAAGCATTCATTAAGCTTTATTAGGCAGCTAGGTGGACTAGAGTCAGGTGAGACACAAGTTTAAATTCAGCCTCAGACATTACTAGCTGTGTGACCCTGAGCTAATCACTTCACCTCTATCTGTCTTGGTTTCCTCATCTATAATTTGGGCGTAATAATAGCACCTACCTCCTAAGATTGTTAGAAGTATAAAATGCAATAAATTTGTGAAATTTTTCATAAACCCTAAAGCGCTATACCTATTAACATTGTTATGACTCTGTGTCTCTTAGGCACAGTACTAGGCAGTAGGGGTTAAAAGACAAAAATGAAATTATCAAAGGAGACGACATGTAAAGAATGCAGAACAAACACAATATAAATACAAGGGATTGGAAGTGAGGGCACTAGCAACTGGGGCAAGGGGTAGAGAAGGACAGGCTATGTGTAGAAAGTAAAGCTTAACATCTGGGAGCCAATATGGTGGAGTAAAAGCAGTAACCCTTCTCAGCAGTACAAAGATCTAAGACATCTCCAAAGGCCTCATGATGGAAAATGCTATCCACATCCAAAGAAAGAACTATGGAGTTTGAATACAGATCGAAGAATACTACTTGCTATTTTTTTTCTTCTGTTGTGTTTTGTTTCCTCTTTCTAGTGGTTCCTCCTATTGGTTCTAATTTTTACTTATAACATCACTAATATGAAAATATGTTTAATATGAATGTATATGTATAGCCTATATCAGATTATGTGTTGTCTTGGGGAGGGAGGAGGGGGAGGAGAGGGAGAAAAATTTAAAACTCAAAAGCTTATGGAAGTGATGATTGATAAATCAAAATAAATTAATTTTTAAAAAGCAGTGACTTGCTTGAGCTCTCCCTCAAACTCCTGCAAATACTTGTAAAAATGGCTCTAAACAAATTCTAGAGCAGCAGAACCCACAAAAAGACAGAGTGAAACAAATTTCCAGCCCATGGCAATCTGGATGGTTGATTGAAAAGGTCTGTTGTGCCGGGCTGGGAGAGGAGCACAGTTTAGCATGGAAAATAGATTCTGGAGAGATAATTTTAAAAATCATTGGACTACCTGAAAGCCATGATCAAAAAAAAGGGCCTAGACATCATCTTTCAAGAAAACTAAAAATAAATAAATTTTTAAAATAAAAATAAAACAAAAAA